>NC_064836.1:51744832-52994832 GCF_024166365.1 Elephas maximus indicus | reverse complement strand
AGATAACTAAGACAAAGCCTAATATATTTATACAACTAATAAGTAGTAAAAACAAGATACGAAGTTACACCTAATAACAGAAATTTTCTCCTTCTTTTTCCTTTTTTTTTTTTTTTTCTGCTAAGGTATTTGTTGAGATATAATTTACTTAACTTAAAACTCACCCAAGAAGACCTGGTGGCAAAAACGATTAAGCATTCAGCTGCTAATCTAAAGGTTTGCAGTTCGAACCCATGTGACTCTGTTGGTGAAAGACCTGGCAGTGTACTTCAGTAAAGATTACAGCCAAGAAAACCCTATGGCTCAGCTCTACTCTGTCACGTGGTGCCGCTATGAACAGAAATTGACTCAGTGGCAACTAATAATAACAAAACTCACCCATTTATTCAATTCACTGGTTTTAATACACACAGAGCCCTGCAACCACCAAAACATCCAATTTAGAGCATTTTCATCAACCCCAAAAGAAACGTTGACCCATTAGCAGTCGCTTCCAACCTGCCCATGCTCTACCTAAGTCCTCAGTAACCACTAATATACTTTTTGTCTCTATTGATTTGTTTATTCAGGATTTTTCATATAAATGTAATCATACAATATGTGGTCTTTGGAAAAGACTTCTTTTACCTAGCATGTTTACGAGGTTAATCCAGGTTGTAGTATGAACCAATGCTTCATTCCTTTTTATTTTTGAATAATATTATATTGTGCGCATATACCAGGGAGTCCCTGGGTGGCACGAATGGTTAAGTACTCAGCTACTAACCAAAAAGTTGGTGGTTTGAGTCTACCCAGAGGTGCCTTGGAAGAAAGGCATGGCAATCTGCTTCTGAATGGTCACTGACTTAAAAACCCAACAAAGCACAGTTTCACTCTATAAACACGGGATAGCCGTAAGTTGAAACTGACCAACTGTAATGAGTTTTGCACATATTGCAATTTCTTTGTCCATTCATCAGTTGATGAGCATTTGGGCGGCTTTGACTTTTTGCTATTATGAACAATACAGCTATGAACATGTGTGTACAAGTTTTTGTGTGTAGGTATATTTTTATTTCTGCCAGGTATAAATCTTGGAGTTAAATCTGGGTTATATGGTAACTCTGTATTTAACATTTAAGGAATTGCCAAAGTGGTTGCCAAAGTGGTTGCACCATTTTACATTTCCACCAACAATGTATGAAGGTTCTCATATCTCCATTGCCTTGACAACACTTGTTATTATCCGCCTTTGTTATTACAGCCATTCTAGTGTGTGTGAAGTGTCATCTCATTGTGATTTTGATTTGCATTTCTTCAATGCCTGAAACCTGCTGGAAGAGATCCATAGTTGTACCCACTCCAAAGGAAGGTGATCCAACAGTATGCATAAATTATCAAACAATATCATTAATATCATATGGAAGTGAAATTTTCCTGAAGTTTCTTCAAGGGCAGTTGCAGCAATTCATCGACAGGGCACTACTTGAAATTCAAGCCAGATTCAGAAGAGAACGTGGAACAAGAGATATCATTGCTGATGTCAGATGGATCCTGGCTGAAAGTAGAGAATACCAGAAAGATTTTTACCTGTGGTTTATCAACTATGCATAGGCATTAGACTGTGTAGATCATAACAAATTATGGATAACATTGTGGAGAATGGGAATTCTGGAACACTTAATTGTGCTCCTAAGGAATCTGTACTTAGACCAAGAGTCGGTTGTTCGAACAGAACAAGGGGATACTGCATGTTTTAAAGTCAGGAAAGGTGTGCACCAGGGTGGTATCCTTTCACCATACTTATTCAATCTGTGTGCTGAGCAAATAATCCGGGAAGGTAGGCTATATGAAGAAGAACAGGGCATCAGGATTGGAGGGAGACTCATTAGCAACCTACATTATGCAGATGACACAATCTTGCTTGCTGAGGGTGAAGAGTACTCCTAAGGGCTTACTGATGAAGACATTTTCAGTCACTTTATATGAATGTGAAATCTGAACAATGAATAAGGAAGACCGAAGAAGAATTTATGCCATTGAATTATGGTGTTGGCGAAGAATATTGAATATACCATATACTGCCAGAAGAATGAACAAATCTGTCTTGGAAGAAGTAAAGCCAGAATGCTCATTAGAAGCCAGAATTTTGGACTTCATCTCACATACTTTGGACATGTTATCAGGAAGGACCAGTTACTGGAGAAGGAAATCATGCTTAGTAGAGGGTCAGTGAAAAAGAGGAAGACCCTCAACAAGTTGGATTCACACAGTGGCTGCAACAATGGGCTTCAGCTTAATAACAATTGTGAGGATAGTGTAGGCCCATGCAGTGTTTCCTTATGTTGTACACAGGGCAGCTATGAGTTGGAACTGACTGGAAGGCACTTAACAACAACAATGACTGATGATGCTGAGCATCTTCTAACATACTTTTTGAACATTTCTACACCTTCTTTGGAGAAATGTCTACCCAACTTCTTTTCCTATTTTTAATTTGTTTGTCTTTTTTATTATTAAGTTTTAAGAGTTTTTATAATATCTGGATACCAAATACATGATTTGCAAATATTTTATCCCATTTTGTGGGTTGAATTTTTCCATTTTCTTCATAGTGTCTTTTGAAGCACTAATATTTTTTAATTTTGAGGCAGATCAACATACCTATTTTTCTCCTGTTGCTTGTGCTTTTGGTATTATATCTAAAAAACCATTGCCTAATTTTAGATCATGAATATATATTCCTATGCACAGGTAAGTCAAAAATCATACAAATTTTATTAAACAGAAATATCAAAATGTGAAGCTATTGTTTCTTGACATATCCTCCATCTAGGTCTATACACTCCAGAAGGTGATGTTTCCATCCCTCTAACCCTCCCCTGAAGAATTCTGTGCTGTTTGATTTACACCACATCAAAATGGCATCCTCAAGAGACTCAAATCATGTTCCCTTTAAATGTTCTTTGAGTTTGGGGAATAAAAAGTAGTCTGGATGGGCAAGATCAGGGCTGTAGGGTGGATGGGATAAGACTTCCCAATGAAATTCTCCTAGGATAGTCTTTTCTGCCCTCAAAGAATGGCAGGTGCATTGTCGTGATGGAAAAAAATTCTTCAGCACAACGTTCCTGGCCTTTTTCTTATAAACGCAGTTTTCAGTTTTCTTAAAACTTCTTCACACTAAGCCCCATTGATCATCCTGTGTCTTTCAAGAACATATATCAAGATCACCCTTTGGAATCCCCAAGAAGATACCATAACCTTCTGAGCTGCCGCCCCTGTCTTGGCTCACCCATGAGGTCTTCCCAACCTTCCTTAAAATGCTTGATCTATCTAAAAACTGTGATTTTGTGTGAGGCAGCATTCCCAAAAACTGTTGCAAAGTTTCAATGACTTGGGAATATGTCCACCGACTTTTGTTAAAATTTTGGTATTAACACTGACCTCAAAATTGTTTTTTTTCCAATTGCACAAAGGTATCCTTTTTTTTTGAAGGCACCCTAACAAGACTAAGACAAGTGTATTACTGAGAGAACTTGTCTGCAGCTTTCCACGAATTGCAGAGACGTGTTTAAACACATTTTGTTTGGACTAAACCCATGCATGTATTAACTAGAACCTTATGGCAATACTTTTTAACTTACCTTTATATTTTATTTGAGAGTTTTATGGTTTTAATCTTTACATTTATGTTTGTCATTCATCTTGAGTTCATTTCTGTGTATAGTGTAAGAAAGGAGTCTGGGTTCATTCTTTTTAATTTAGATATCTAGTAATCCCTGTATCATTTGTTGAAAATATTACTATTTTTTCCACATTCAGTTGTACTGACACCCTTACTGAAAAGAAATTGATCATAAATGCTAGAGTTCAGTCTGGACTCTCAGTTCTATGCCGTTGATTCATATGTCTACCCTTACGTTAGTACTACACTTGCAGTCTATTATAGATTTTTAAATCATGAACTTGAATGGTTTGATTACTGATTTAAGATCTTCTTTTTTCCTTATCTGATATAGACTTTATAGCTATAACATTCTCTTTGAAAACTGCCTTAGCTGCCTCCCACAAAATTGGATACCTTGTATTTTTGTTTCATACATCTCAGCTTTTGAAAAATTTACCTTGTGATTTCTTCTTGACCTGTTGGTTATTTATGAGTGTGGCTTAATTTCCATATATTTGAGACTATATCCGATTGCCTTCTGTTTTTGATTTCTAATTTAATTCCATTGTGGTCATAGAATATACTTTGTACTATTTCAATCTCTTTCAATATATTGATATTTGCTTTATGTTCTAGCATATGGTCGATCCTGAGGACTATCTCATGGGTACAGCAATTCCATTAGTTTTATGGCATTAATGAATTTTAGAGTTTCAAGTTCATGTTCATCCATCCATTCATTCATTCAATAAATTTTATTGAAAACCTTTAAGCGTCAGGTTTAGTGTTCAGTAAGACAGATAATAATTAAAAAAAAAAAAAACCCAAACCCGGTGCCATAGAGACCCTATAGGACAGAGTAGAACTGCCCCATAGAGTTTCCAAGGAGCGCCTGGCAGATTCGAACTGCCCACTCTTTGGTTAGCAGCCATAGCACTTAACCACTACACCACTAGGGTTTCCAGGCAGATAATAGTGGCCAATTGTTTCTCTTTACTACTAATACTTTAACTAGTTTTATGTGTGTAAATAACTTCTCAAATAATTATAATTACAGGAAGGAAAGGAAAGTATATATTCCAGATTTTATCACTCACATTCTTTAATGTCATGCAAATTTTGTGGGACGTATTTACTGAACTGCATTGGATAAGATTGTGTGCATAAAGTGAATGGATTAGACATTTTGTTCAAGTGGTTTGGCTGCCCTTTCATGGAGTAATTATTAAAATATAGGAAAAATTCTAATATTTAAAAAAATTTATGGGTTGTGTTGACATCGGAAGGAAAATAGTCCTAAAATTTTTAAATGGCCAATTCCATGTGGGTTACTAGTTTCACTGTTTAATTTCTAATAATATTTTATCATCATCAAATCTGTTCTTGTTATTTACTGTTTGCTTTCTGTAAATAATAATGGCTTTCAATTGCCCACAGTTTGTAAAGTGTCTTTTTGTGTGTGACTCAATTGGATCAAATAGTAGTCTTCATCTTAGCATCCATATCACTACTTATAATTTTAAGACAACTGGCACTAGCAAAATGAAAGAGGCTTGAGAGTAGCATAGTTTTGTTTGACCTAATAAAGTGCTTCTACCCCCAAATGGTGACCCCACATATGTCAGAGTAAAATGGTGCTCCATAGGGTTTTCAATGGCTGATATTTTGGAAGTATATTGCCAGGCCTTTTTTCTAAGATACCTTAGTCTGGATTCTCTAGAGAAACAAAACCAGTAAAGTATATATAGATATATCTAGAGAGAAATTTAATTCAAGGGCATGGCTCACACAGATGTGAGAAAATGGCTTATGCAATTGTGGGGGCTGGCAAGTCCCAAATCCATGAGTCAGACAGCAGCTGAAGACCTCTGTTGGCTCCCATGGTTGTAGAGACTGACAATTCCAAAATCTGCAAGTCCGGTGACAGGATGGAGGCCTCTGATGGTGCACAACCCAAGAATCAGCAGTCAAAGGGAAGATTGAAAAGGTCGAGAGAGAGAACGAGATTTGCCAGAACATTCATTTATATGCTGAAATCCACTTCCAACTGATTGGCTGCTCACATCAGATCACAAAATGGAAGATGAATACATAGTGTCTGCCAAACCACTGAGAATTACAGCATAGCCAAGTCGACACATAACATTAGCCATCACAGTGCCTCTGGGTAGATTTGAACCATCCAAGGAGTCATCAATTGACTCAATGAAAAAAAAAAAAAATTTTTTTTTGGCTCCCAATTAGAGTACAACCAATCTAATTATATTATGTCAGTTACAGACCTGGACAGTCACCCTGAATAAACTTCCTGAGAAATCAGGCAGGATCTTCAAAACTAAGTTAATTAGTATAATAAAGGTACTCCTGCACTGGTACATGGGTAGATTAGGGCCATTTACAGACCAGAGAAAAGTAGAATATTTTATAGGAAATACCAGTGACTTTCAGGATATATTGCATAAATAACTGTCTTAGTTATCTAGTGCTGCTATAACAGAAATACCACAAATGGATGGCTTCGCCAAGAGAAACTTATTCTCTCATAGCATAGAAGTCCAGAAGTCCAAAATCAGGGCACTGGCTCCAGGGGAAGGTTTCCCTCTCTGTCAACTCTGGAGGAAGGCCCTTGTCATCAGTTGTCCCCCGGTTGAGGAACTTTTCAGTGCAGGGACCCCAGGTCCAAAGAACATATGCTCCTGGTTCTGGTTTCTTGGTTGTTGAGGTCCCCATCCTGTCTGCTCACTTCTCTTTTATATTTTAAGAGATTAACTCAAGATACAACCCAAGCCTGTAGGTTGAATTCTGCCTCATTAACATAACTGCCTCTGACTCTGCCTTATTAACATCACAGAGGTAGGATTTACAACACGTAGAAAAATCACATCAGAAAACAAAATGATGGACGATCATGTAATACTGGGTATCATGGCCTAGACAAGTTGACATACATTTTTGTGGAACATAATGCATAACAATAACCAAAGACTAGTATATATATTATACCAGTAGTGAAAACTACCTATCTATGGTGTTGCTGAACTCTAGATGGTGAGTTCTGTCTGGCACTCTCAGCACTGCCAGTAATGTGGGCACCAGCCTTTGAGAAAGAGAAAGTAAATTTATTGCAATGCACAGAGCAAGGAGCCAGGGGGAAGTTCCTCAGATTCGACTCCCCAAGCTATGGAGAAGCAGGGCTTCTATGTGATTTGGGCAGTAAGATGGTGGCCACGTAGGCATACTGGGGAGGGGAAATTCTAGAAGGAATACACAGGGAAGACATTGCAGGAATTATTCACTCCAGGAAACAGGAGGTGACATGATTCTTGTCGGACCTCTCACTTCAGAATGGAGTCTGGGTGATGATATTCATTGTGATTCATTCCACCTGTTAGTGTGTCCTCTGTTCAGGTCAACTAATTGCCACAGCAGCCCTTCTACATATGTGGGGTGGGCCAAATCTGGCTTTGGCTACTTTAAGGCAAAAATAGAAATTTACTGGCATTTGTACCATCAGATTACAATAGGAGTAAAAGGAAAAAAAAAGAAAGTACTAATATTCTGTGCTAAATGAATCTGAGAAATGGAATTATCTTGATTATCAGTTCTTAATTAAAGCAGTCTTAGGAATAGAGGAAGAATATATTTTAACAGTTTTAGAAAAAAGCATAATATCATCAGCATGTCTGGTTTTCCAAATCTGATGATACCATTACCTAGTGTTTTGAATTTGGGCAGTTAATTAGTCTCTCATTTCCTCATCTCTAAAGAAAAAATATCAATAATAGAACTTACCTTCAAAGGGTATTTGCATAAATTGAATGAGAAAATTTATTTTAGGTATAGAGATTGGTTCCTGGTACATAGTAAGCACTTAGTAAATGCCAGATTTTATGATTATGATTATCAATGAAGTTCACTGTAAATAGAAATCAGATTTACTTTTTTTAGAAATTTTCCAGTTCTGTAATTTTGAAGACTTAGAGTAGTAAGTATATTTAAATGTAAAACAAGTAGAAGATGTTTGCCTGCAATTCAAAGTAAAACATTTGGCAGGCTAGTTATGTCTAGTCCATTTCATTTAATATTCTGTAGGGTACATCCTTGGAAACTCTATGGGGCAGTTCTACCCTGTCCTATAGGGGCACTATGAGTCGGAATTGACTCGATGGCAATTTTTTTTTTTTTTTTTACATCAGGAAGGGGAGCCCTGGTGATGCAGTGGTTAAGCACTTGGCTGCTAACTAAAACCCACTTGCTGCTTCAAGGGAAAAAGATATGGCAGTCTGCTTCTGTAAAGAGTTACAGTCTTGGAAACCTTACAGTGCAGTTCTACTTTCTCCTATAGGGTTGCTATGAGTCGGAATCAACTCAATGGCAGTGGGTTTGGTTTGGGTTTTGAGAGGAGATATCCAAGCAGGCTTTGTTCAAAGTTAATTAGGGAAATTGACACCCAATATTGATAATTTTAGTATTCTGGTCTTGATCTTTGAATGAAACATTGAGGCTCTTCAATTAAGCCTTTCATTAAATTAGCTCACTATGCTAAAACAAGTTTGTTAAACAAATATTCCTTTATTTTAGGTGTAAAGTTTTTCCCAGGGAAAAAGCAATTAGGCAGTTCTACTAATCCATTACCCATCTAGATGATTCCGACTCATAGTGACTCTAAAGAGTGGAGTAGAACTGCCCATAGGGTTTGCCAAGGAACACCTGGTGGATTCGAACTGCTGGGCTTTTGGTTAGCAGCCATAAGTCTTAACCACTATGCCACCAGGCAGCTCTATTAGTAGTGCAAAATTTGGCAGGATAAAAGCTCATTTTAGATTGTTTGCAGGGAGATGGCTGAAAGGAAACAAGTGTCAGAGATACCCAGAAGGTAAATGAATGACTACAACTCAATGGCTGTTTCAATAAGGAGAGAATAGAGAGTCTAAAGTAAAGATGCCTCAGAATTTTGAAGTAGGGATGACTAAAATGAAGAAATTAATACTAGAAATGGCAATGTCAGAGAAATGATCCAGTTTGACCAGGGAATAATTTTCAATCCTCTAGTTTTTGTGGCTACTCCACACACTTAGGGTCAATGATCTTAATTTCAGATTTATAATCAAACCCATGAGATACAACAGGATTCAACCAACACCAAATTTGCTTCGCTTTTAGAAAGGATGCAGATCAGAAAACTGCAGAGAATTCTTTTCTAAAGCATAATGAAGTTTGTGGCTCTCAAGCAGTCAGTCTTTTGCCAGACTTTTGGCCTCCCAGACATCATAGTCTAAGAGAAGTGGCTGAATTTGTGTAGACAAACTCAGCTTAGGTGAGCTAGCTCCAGGGTGTCTTCACATTTTATAGGTAGCTGTTTATGTAGCTTTCCCAGGTGTACATGATAATTCCCATTCTTTTATGAAGCTGCAGTTTATCAATATCAATCACTCATTACTCTGCAAATAAGCTAATGAGATGCAAGAATTCAACGTAGTACATAGTGATCAACTGGATTCTCATTTATCTTGGATTTAATATGAGTTATTTCCTAAAAAGTTCTTTAGTTAAGATTACTAAGGGTATTTAAAGAAGGCTTAAATCCTCAGACCTCTTTAGGACTAGAAGAAAAGGCTATATAACAGGCCATTTACCTATTTCCTCTACAGATAACTTTTCATCTTCCAGGAGTTGATTAGTTAATTTTGTATTTTTCTACATTCTTTTCTTAGTTACATTCGTTCATCTTCTTGAACCCTATATTTGGACCATAAAATGCTTGTTGTAGCTCCTTCGTTTAATATATCAACTACCTATACAGCCTATTTCACAGTACCTAACAACAACACCATGCCACTTAAGAGCACTCCTAGTTTGATCCTTTCAAGAACCTAGTATTTTCTGCTTTGAAAAAAAAAAAAAATTTTTTTTTTTTTTTTTTGATACCATGTGTTTTCATTAATGGAAACACTCTGAGTGATAGAGTTGTTTAAATTTTTGGTTAGTAACGTGGATTTTTGAGAAATATTATTTGGTAACACATAAAACCAAACCTACTGCCACTGAGTCGATTCTGACTCATAGCAACCCTGTAAGAAAGAGTAGAACTCCCACAGAGTTTCCAAGGAGAGCCTGGTGGATTCTTAAGCACTACGCCATAGCTTTTAACCACTATGTCACCATTTGGTGACACATAGGCCCCGCAAACCTCGGTGGTTCTCAGGCACCAGGATTAGTGGGTGCCCCTCTGTCTCTCTGGTCATGGATGGCAGGATGTACACTGACCAAACCCACCAGGACTCCTTAAGTATCACAAAGAAACCATAAATATGCTTAGAAGGTTTATATAGCTGTACAAAAACTAAAAGAGATAACATTCGTATGCAATCACACTTCCTGGATGTATAACCTCATATTTAAGGCTGACAAGAACCAAACCAAACCCGTTGGCATCAAATGGATTCCAACCCACAACAACATTATAGGACAGAATAGAACTACCCCATATGGTTTCCAAGGAGTGGCTGGTGGATTCAGACTCCTGACCTTTTGGTTATCAGTCAAGCTTTTAACCACTGTGCCACCAGAGTACCCCAGCTATTTTGCTTCAATGAATGATCCTTTCACCTTTCACTATTACACCAGTCTCCACTGGAGGGCAGCAAATACTTTTAGTGGGAGGAGTAGAGTCCCAAGAAACCTGAGAGCCAGAAAAATTGGGTGGTATATAATCTGTCCCATGGGTCATGAAAGAGTTTTAAACAAGAAAGTTTGAGTCTAATGGCTATCATTATTTTGAATTATGTAGATTTTATGGTTTCAAAGGTCAGCTACTACTCTTCAAATATAAAATTTGTTTATTATTTCTGATATATATATATGCTGATACAGTGTTGCTATAAGTTGGAATGGACTCGACAACAACAGGTTTGGTTTCAATGTGTTTATAAGCGTGTGTGTGTGTGTGTAATATTTTGAGATGTTGTTTATATGAAGATCCCTTTATATGATAAGGGCAATATCTTAGGCTGGATCCTCTAGAGAGGCAAAACCAGTAAAGCATATAAATATATATAGAAAGAGAGATTTACATCAAGGAAACAGCTTACATGATTGTAGAGGCTGGAACATCCCATGTCCATGGGCAAGGATAGAGGATTCTCCTGATTCAAGTAGCCACAGGGGCTGGCGAACCCAAGATCAGCAGGTCAGAGAGCAAGACTCTTACCACAGGCTGTGAAGATGGAGAATTCACAAGATCAGCAGGTAAGCTGCTAGCTCAAGTCCCAAGAACCAGTGGTCAGAGGAACAGGAGGCAGCTGCAGGGCTCAGAGAGGTCAAAAGCCAGAACATCCACTTATATTTGGATGCAGCCTACATGCGCACCTAAGGAAACTCCCTTTCAACTGATTAGCCACTCACAGCAGACTCCATCTTGGGGATGATCACACATAAACACTGAGAATCATAGCCCAGTCAAGTTGACACAAAATCTTAACCATCACACCCAACAGAACATTTTCAATTATTCCTGATATTTTGAAAACTACTGATCGAGTTTATTATAATTTATCTTTGTCTGGTATTTTCTCAAGTTTACTCTTGATATTGTTATTTATTCCACCTGCCTTTACATTGGTTTTAAATATCTGCATAAGAAAGTTTATATCAGTTTGAAAACTGGTTTTATTTATGAGGCCAAGAAGCGGTACTTAAATCTGTCTGCAAACATAGGGCCTGATTCTCCCACTAAGTAATGAAGAGAGAGATGGGGGAGGGGGAGTGGAACAGACAGGAACTAGGAGAATTTGTAAATGCCTGAATATCTTTATTTCCCCTCTCTTCAGTCTGTCTCTTGGAGGTGATGAGGAAACATGAAGTGTTGGGTACATCTTTCTATTTCTCACCCTTTTTACAGTAGGTGTAGCTAAGTCTTACTAATTGTCTACTATGTGCCACCACCACCCATTTCTCAGTTTGTCATTCTGTGGTGGCTTGTGTGTTACTATGATGCTGGAAGCTATGTCATCAATATTTCAGTTACCGGCAGGGTTATCCACTGTGGACAAGTTTTAGCGGAGCTTTCACATTAAGACAGACTAGGAGGAAGAACTGGTAATCTACTTCTAGAGGTTAGCCAATGGATTGCAAAAGTACATCTTCTGATATAGTGCTGGGAGATGGGCCTTTCAGGATAAAAGGCACTCAAAATATGACTGGAGAAGGGTTGCCTCTTCAAATTATAGTCAACCTAAATGATGTGTATGGACTAAAGTCTTTGGCTCTTTCATTTGGTGATGTGGCATAACTCAAAATGCTGCAAACATCCATTAGCAATCAGAATGTGGAATGTACAAAGTACAGATTAAGAAAAATTGGATGTTTGTCTTAGTCATCTAGTACTGTTATTACAGAAATACTGCAAGTGGATGGCTTTAACGAAGAGAGGTTTATTTCTTCACAGTAAAGTAGCCCTAAAGTCCAAATTCAGGGCATCAGCTCTGGGGGAAGACTTTCTCTCTCCATCTGCTCTGGAGGAAAGTCCTTGTCCTCAGTCATCCCCTGGTCAATTTGCTTCTCAGGCGCAGGGACCCTGGGTCCAAAGGACACACTCTGCTCCTGGCACTGCTTTCTTGGTGGTATGAGGTCCCCTCCCTCTGCTTGCTTCCCTTTCCTTTTATCTCTTGAAAAGAAAGGGAAGCAAGCAGAGAGAGGGGACCTCATACCACCAAGAAAGCAGTGCTGGAAGCAGAGCACGTCCTTTGGGCTGGGGATTCCTGTAAGGAGAACCTCTCAAGACCAAGGGAAGACTGATGACAAGGACCTTCCGCCAGAGCTGACAGAGAAAGTCTTCCCCTGAAGCTGACACCCTGAATTTGGGCTTGTAGCCTACTAGACTCTGAGAGAATAAATTTATCTTTGTTAAAGCCGTCTGCTTGTGGTATTTGTGTTATAGCGGCACTACATGACTAAGATAAATGGTAAATAGATGCTTACTTGAGTCTTATGAGCACCCTAATATCCTCTTCCCCTCCCTCTAGGGCCTTCCTTCAGCTCTACACACAGTGAACATCATATCACTGCTATATTTTGAATAGTTGTCCCCGAATGGTGCAAATGATTTTATCCTGGACTGCTAACTGAAAGGTTGGTGCAAACCTGCCCAGACATACCTCAGAAGTAAGATCTGGCAATCTTTTCCGAATGGTCACAGCCTTGAAAACCCTAAGAAATGCAGTTCTACACTGCTCATGTGTGGTTGCCATTAGAATCTACTCAATTGCAACTAACAATAACACAACATATTTTGAATATCACCCACAGCAGGCCTTTGAAAGGGCCTCCTTTGTAGAATATGAGAAGCCCTGGTGGTGCAGTGCCTAAGCACTCAGCTGCTAACAGAAAGATTAGCAATTAGAACCCACCAGCTGCTCCACAGGAGAAAGATGTAGTTAGTGGTCAGCTTCCGTAAAGGTTTATAGCCTTGGAAATCCTATGGGACAGTTCTACTCTGTCCTATAGAGTTACTATGAGGCAGAATTCAACTCGGCGGCAATGGGTTTTGTAGAATATTGCCCCTAGAGGACACTTCATATTCTTTCAAAGTCTACTTCCTATTTTAGCTCACTATATCTATGGCACTGGGTGGGTATACTTCTTTATCAGTCCCTTCTTACTGGTGCTAAGTGGCAATGTCCCTCCTACCTGCACCCCCATGTTTGCCTATACTTAGTTCCACTAACTTTGTTTCTGGTCCTTAGTCATTCCAAACTCTGGTTTTTCTGTATCTGTTACTAGTAAATTCCACAGGCAGTCTAGCCTTAAATTTGCAAAAATGCAACAAACATAAAGCTATGAAAATTTTAGGTAGCATTTCAAACTTGCTGGAAACATAGCCATCTCATCTGATTATATCTCAAAAAAAATTAATGGACTAATCTAAAAATTAACAACATTTAAAAAATCCTGATAATTTATGCAGATCGGATTTGTGGCAGGAGTACAGAGCATTTAATGTTTCCCTGATAAATACTTTTGTGACTCTCAGGGGCTCTAAAATGCAAGTTAATTCACCTCAGCTGTTGACTCTAGATGAGAGAGTCAAACAAATTATAATTCAGAGTCTGCTTGGTGGAAACTCTGTGAATTAGAGCAGTTATCACAACATCCTGGGAATCTCATCAACCAGGAGCTTGAACTCTCTATACTTTGGGCTGCCTTCAGAAAGCTTCCATTTTCATGTTCTTTTCTCAAGCTATGTTGGACTTATGTTTGCAAATTAGTCAGGAAAGAATTGTGAGGCAGTGTGTCTTTTAACAAAGATCTTAGCACTTCCCAGTTGTTTCTACAATGTAATATCGTTTCATCTGTGTTCATCCCTGTCATTGAAATCTTTCACTGATGACCCTAACAATGGTTTCTACGTACTGGTTTATGGGAAAGCCAAAGACACAAGCTCAAGTAGATGGAATGGCAATAAATTGATACTTAAAATTTTCAGCTAAATGAGACTTTCTTCTACAAGTCTCATTAAAAGGAAAACATTCTTTGAGTTATCTTGTTTCTTCCATTGGAGGGCAAACTGTAAGAATCATGTGATCATACAACCACTTTCTTGAAGAAAACTGGAGAGCCAAGGATAATCTGATCATTTCTATTTATTATCCTGTCACAGTCCCTTGTTAGCTCAGGGCCGGCCAGTTCTAGAAGAGCAGCGACAAGGCTTCCACTTAGAATTCTTTATTTGCTGAATTCACCAACAATGCCACATGTAACTGTGTTAAGCCATCTTCCTAAACAATAAGTGAGATTACAGAGGCTAAAACTTGCTGAGAATAGCAATGCTGCCTCATTTCTTTATCTCCTTATAACTCAGTGAAACAACCACAGTCCCATTTGGCCTAATTTTTATAATATTGTGCTCTACTCTGGATAAACCATCTGGCTCGTGACTTATCAAGTTGCTTTTCATATAGATTGAATTGCAGTTTTGCTTGATCCCGGTGACTTCCTCCAATATTGTGTTTGGAAAAAATAGTAAAATGCCTCTTTGTGTATTCTCAATATTGGAAATTACCTGCATGGTTTCTCTGCTTAGCTTCAACCACAATATCATTTTTCTTTCGTTAAATAATCAATAACCAACGAAAGCTTTAAATTAATCAACCTTACTTTTTGTGTGTTTTATTTTACTCAATCAAAAAGTTAAAAGCAGACTTTATCTTTTTTCCCTCAAGCAACTTGCATTGATAATAATATCTTAAAATTATAATGTTAACTCATCGATTTCTATAATCTTTTGAGGATGAATATGTCACATGCAAATTGTAAATGAACCCTTTCAATTTCTTTTCCTTAACAACTCCACAGTACTCAATGCTAGTGTTTATAATTAAAGGTGCTGGTCATTTTGCTCTTCAGTCTCTAACAGGATTTCAGGGGAAGAAAATTGTGTACAGTGATTCCTAAGTAGGTTTTTTTTTTTTTTTTTTGGCTGCATTCACTTTTAGAAAATCGATTACTGTTTACTTTCTGTATGAAAAGGAAACTTCAGGAGGACAATGAATAGTTTTCTGGGCCACATTCTTCACCTTTTCCCAAAATTTCTTTCTTAAAGGTATACAAATCCTTAACTAATTAATTATTAGTTAGGGCAAATCTACTAAGTGTGTATATTATACATAAGCTCCAGCTTTAGTTTCTCCCTTCGTTATTTACCACAGAAAGCCCATTATGGCCCAAGAGAACATGTGTCTGGAGAAATACACACATTTGTTTTCATACTCTGCTTTTACTTTAATGTTGTGGGTTTTTTAATCCTATTTATTTCATTGACTGTAAATTTTTTTTCTTAATATCTAAAATTTTTCCTCTATGACTATGTACTTTTTAAGCATATCAGATTCAATCAAAACTTTGTCCATTTTCAACACAATTTTTTATGACAACTCACAGCATAGGATCAACATTAAATTAGGTAACTTGATATTTATGCATGACACCAGAGATTTCTGTGGAAGTACCTTTAATCCAAGACTTGACCATATGATCTTATTTTTTCTTTGATGTTTTAAGTTGGTTCCAAGTGAGGGTAACTTTTGATTGTCTACTTTTGTGTGTGGAGCCATGTTATCTCATAGTGACAATGTCTCATTTGCCTCCTTAATACCGTGATAGTTTCTGTAAGAATTTCCATACGTGATGATTGAGTGACAATAGAAATAGTTTTAGATGCTTTATCAAAGATTTCTTCATTCCATACTGTAGTATAACTATTAAGGTATAGAAGGCAAATACAGATATGGTTATTTTATTAGCCAGCACATATTCTCAGCTTCCAAGACTGATTCTCTCTCCCTGGTTTAAAATCCAAAGCTACCATCTCTTCTATGTCAGTATCTATCACAATCTAATGGCAAAATCTAATTGATTTGTATGTCCCTAGGAAAAAAGCAAAAGTGTATGTTGGTGAACTAAAATGTTACTTAATCTATAACCAGAAAACCTCTAGTTCTTATGGGTGAAAACCTGACTTAAATCCCTACAATGTCAAGTCACTAATCTCTTACCCGGTTTTCAGACCTAAGACAATTCAAAGACCAATGAATGGCATCCCTGCCTCATTGAGAATGGATGTTGCAACGTTGACGTAAGTGTGCACTGTAACTACTCCTTTGATCCTCCCCAGATGGAACTACAGCCACTACCAAAGATATTTCTGTATGGAAACGGAAAATATCCAATTATTTTTGAGTTTACTAGACACTGGCTATAAATTGAACCTTATGTTGGGTACCTCAAATGACACTATCATCCACCAGACAAATTGAGGATTTCTGATAGTCAGATTATAAATGGCATTTTGGCCCAAATTCAAAGCAGAGTAAACACATTGGGTCGACAGGGTCATTGTGTGATTATTTCCTCCATTCCTGACTGGAAAAGTGGATGTAATAATCAACAAGCATGTACCATACTTTAGCTCCATAACCCATCTTTTGATGGCTATTTTAAAAGAGATGATCAAATGAAAGTCCCTGAAACTTGCCCTTCTTACCGAAATTGCAAATCAATCAAAGATCACAGGAGTGGTTTGACTTGCTTTTGGGGGCTCTGGAGAAGGCAGACAGACTATGTTCTTGGTGGTGTGAAGTATCCCCCTCCCCTGTCTCTCTTTTATACCTCAGAAGAATTGATTCAAGATACAACCTAAACTTGTAGAATGAGTCCTGCCTCACTAATATAACTGCCTCATTAACACCATAGAGATAAGATTTACAACACATAGGAAAATCATATCAGATGGCAAAATGGTGGGCTATCACAATACTGAGAATCATGGCCTAGCCAAGTTGACACACATTTTTGGGGAACACAATTCAATCCACAACACTGATTAAAAAAAAAAAAAAGGAAAATCTTCTATGCTTTGTCTCAGAACTATGTCACTGTTCTTGATCTCTGTCATTATCTAATTTGCAGATATCTTGATCCTACTATAGTATGTTTTATTGATCCATTATAATAATTATATCATAAGTATTGAATCTGGTGATTTAAGAGCAGTAAATACCTCACATGCCTTAGCAATAACCATGTGCTCAAGTGGGTAGGATGTAAAACATACAAATATTTACCCTGCTATCTCAATGAAGTTTCTGGGTGTTCAGTGGTATGGAATAATTCGGGGTATCTGATACAAAGATAAATGTAAGTTGCTGTAACTATCTCTAAAAAAGAAGTCCTATTCTTGATGAAAATCTAAAACATATTGAAGCCAACCTAAAATATATTTTAATGTGACACTACAAACTATTTACTAACTATCCGAATTTTGAAGGCTCTGAGACTGGTCCGGGCTGCAACCAGAAGCTCCATGCCACTTAGACTGTATATTCAGAGAAATCCAGTGATACTCAAAGTTTCTTGGCACATGGGATTGTGCTAAGGAATGTATGGCAAGCAAGAATAGGAATGTCATGTATTGAATTGTGTCCCCCCCTCAAACATCTGTCAACTTAGGTGGGCCACGATTCTCAGTATTGTGTGATGATTGTCCACCATTTTATGTGATTTTCCTCTATGTTGTAAATCCTATCACTATGATGTACTAAGATGGATTAGCAGCAGTTATATTGATGAGGTCTACAAGATTAGGTAGGGCCTTAAGTCAATCTCTTTTGAGATATGAAAGAGAGAGGTAACCAAACAAAGGGACCTCATATCACCAAGAAAGCAGTACTGGGAGCAGAGTACGTTCTTTGGACCTGAAGTTCCTGTGCTGAGTTGCTACCAGACCAAGGGAAGACTGATGACAAAGATCTTCCTCCAGAGCAGACAGAAAGCCTTCCCCTGGAGCTGAATTTGGACTTCTAGTCTATTGGACTGTGAGAGAATAAACTTCTCTTTGTTACAGCTATCCACCTGTGGTATTTCTGTCCTAGCAGCACTAGATGACCAAGACAAGGAGATTCACAGAGAAGACCCCTAGCATTTAAGAGGAAAGCCAAGTCAACTTCTGCAGATACCTACTTTCTATTTTAGAAACAGCTCTTAGCTTACTACTGAACCTTGGTAGTGGCTCAACAGTTGAGTCACAGGAGATATCAGGTGACCACGTTACCTGTGTTGCCCACCATGAATTAGGTCTTATCTAAAGAGATAACTGGAGGCTTGTGTTGCCTTAATCTGATATGAACTGGAAACGGTGTATAAAAGATTGAGTTGAAGTAGGTCCTGAAGGTACAAATCAGATTTATGAACAGGTAGTTCACGTGCCAATGACACCTAATACTATTGCATTGCCTCTTCTTCCTTAATTCTTGTTGTAATCTCATAGGAAGTTTTTTGTGACCACTGACTGAGGAAAACCAGAAATCTAAACTTCAATGTCATTTCTAGATTGTTTTACACAATACCCAAGAATTAATCACAAATATACTGATGCAGCATTATAGCTCTAAGCAGGAGTGTTCCTGAAGAACAGTGATAAAGGAAGTCCTCTGATGGGGCAGAACAGTGAACAACAGCTCAACAGGTACTGTATTGGTTATCTCTCGCTACAAAACTTTTGTATCTCTAAGCTATCGTTACAAAATGTATGAACAACATAACTGTGGGGCCTCGGTGTTATATGTTATAGTTAATAACCAAAAACAAACCTGTTGCCATTGAGTAGATTTCAACTCATAGCAACCCTATAGGGTAGAGTAGAACTGTCCCATAGGGTTTCCAAGGAGCACCTGGTGAATTCGAACAGCTGA
Organism: Elephas maximus indicus; assembly: GCF_024166365.1. Taxonomy (NCBI): domain Eukaryota; kingdom Metazoa; phylum Chordata; class Mammalia; order Proboscidea; family Elephantidae; genus Elephas; species Elephas maximus. The sequence goes on along the minus strand of NC_064836.1, from coordinate 52,975,941 downwards.
CTTTTGTGTTAGCAGCCGTAGCTCTTAACCACTACATCATCAGGGTTTCCAACAGTTAATAACATAACTATTAAAAAATGAAATATTTACTTCTCATACATTTTCAGTGTTTATCTGATCTAAAGTAGCCTTAGCTAATCTCAGCTGGCATGCTTATGTTTCTGAGAGCTGCTTTTGCTTAGCATGTCTCCTCTCTTCCTTCGAAATAACAAGCTACGTGGATAGGTCCTTCTCATGGCAATGGTAAAGGTGGGAGAGATCAAACACTAGTGTTCACGTCTATCTCAAGCACTTGGTTACATCAAACTAATAACACAACATTAGAGCAAATCACATGGTTGAGTCAAGGTTTGGAAATGATCACCTGACCCATGATAGAAGTCAGCCTCATTCCCCATCTACCATGTATGTTCATGGCCAAGACACCAAGGATACAAGTGTTATCTGAGCACAAAAACATGGAATTCTACTCGAAGAATAATAACCTGGCTTTTGCCACCACTGAGTGGTTAACCTATTAGGAGTAGAAATCACTGCCCAACTTCCATTTGTGATGCCACTTCTGTGGAGGGACAGTCATGCTATTAATAGGTTGAATATATGAGGTTCTGTCCATCACAGAGGGGACAGTAATTTTTTCTTACTGGAACTGAGACTTATTTCATTTATTCTGGATATGATTCTACTATTATCCTTGTACAGCTATGTATGAACATACAGAATATTTTATTTGCCATCATGGATTCTGATGAAGAGATTTATTTGACAACAAAGAAGTGCTGTGATGAAATTCAATGGAATTACCACGTGCCCTCAAAACTATAAGTTGCCGGTTATAAAGAACAATGTAGAAGCCTATTGAAGACTCAGTTATATTTTCTGTTGACAGAAAGCACACTTAAAAGTAGGAGTTCCTTACCGTAGGCATGATTTATGCTTTTAGCCAGTGACCATTATTGCTTTTCTCAAGTAAAGAGATCTAAAGGGAAGGGAACAATCAAATATATGATATGATAGAACACTTAAAAATTACAGTTATGTTGATTGAAAATTTTGTAAGAAAAACAAAGATTTTCAGGAAAAGTGAAAATTCATACCAAAAAAGAAAATAAAATCACAATAATCTGTTTGGTTCTGAAGTAAACAGTAGTTTTTCTTAAATGTCAAGAATGTGTACATTTATTGATCACTCATTGATCAAAAAAAAAAAATATATATATATATATAAAAGAAATATCAACCAGAAGAATGGTGTAGAACTATGGGGGGGGGGGGGAGGCTAAATCCTTTATCAAGAATTTAATATAGTATTTATAAAATAAACAAATCATGAAATAAAACTATGAGCATATTATTTAAAAATGTTGAGTTAATTCCTAACAAAACATCTAAAATAATGAATGGTGATATACTCTGGGAAGCAGGACTTATATGTGTGGGGGGGAGGGGTGGGAGTAGAAAGAGTAAGGTGGTTCTATTTTTGCATTATCATTACTCTTTGATTTGATTTTAAGAGTTTGCATGTTACTTTGATAAAATGTATTATGAAGTTTAATAAATAGTCTGTGAGGTGAAGTTGCTATGAGGAATTGGTCTTCTTCCTTTATTTCCCCTTATTGATATTTATGGCTGGTTAACCTTCTTGCAGATCCTTCATCTGTCACTACCGTAAGTGCATAACAGGCCAATAGGGTCCATCAGTTCACTGGAGGACGTAGGCTGTCAAGGGCCATAACTGGGCTGGGGCTACACACATAATGGAACTCTCACCTCCATCCTTATTCACCTGAGCCTCAAAGAAGCCACTTCTGAAATCACTAATAAAATTGCGTTAGAAGACTCTGGCCTTCAACCAGTCTAATATTTGACAATACCGAAACCATGTCATCCTCCATATTGTCATCAGCTTTCTCTTGACACTGGTGCGGGCCAAATTTCTTCATTCCTTTCTATTTCTTTACTTACAAATAAAATGCGTAAATATCAGTGGAATAAACATATGTTGGGGTTAGGATGGAGGGATATATTACTGTATTTTTTTCACAAATAACACATCTTCTACATTTTGTTTGCCAATCACACCCTCCACAAGATATTTTTGTAAGTGCACTGTGCTAATTTTTTTACAGCAACAGGTAAAAAATATTGGCATAGCTGCACTTAATGAAATACCTGGAGGAAGACAGACCCAGTTGGTGAACAAACATAGAAAGTCAGCATTATTCTTGTAAAAATACAGCAGTTCAAATGACCTAAATGTCCTACTATAATATAATCAATTCCTTTTTAACATCTGTGGAAATTTATGAATACTGTGTAGTTTAGATCAGACTCTTGTCATTTCTCACCACAATCTTGTTATAGCCACAACACTGGTCTCAGGACTTCATGTAAATCTTTCACAGTGCTTCCATGGAGATCTTTTTTAGGCAAATGATGTCATGCATAGCTCTCACTGAGAAACATTAAAGCTTATTTCTTTAATGATATTGTCCAACTTATTAGCTTGGCAAAAATATATATTTGTACGTATGTATATACAAACAAAAATTTTTTTTTTTTTATATACAAACATACATATATGGCATGGATCAGAAAAAAATATACGTGTGTATATATATAAATACCTCTATAGGGAGCCCTTGTGGCGCAGTGGTTAAGAGCTCAGCTGCTAACCAAATTTTGGCAGTTTGAATCCACCAGCTGCTCCTTGGAAACCCTATGGAGCAGTTCTACTCTGTCCTATAGGATTGCTATGAGTTAGAATTGACTCAGTGGCAATGGGTTTTTTTTTTTTTCTGTTTTGTTTTGTTTGTTTATATATACATACACACACAATTTCTTTTTCCAATCATGCCATTCCTTCTAGTTTCTCTTCTACTACCCCGCCACTTACATCCAGTGTGACAACTTGAATATTTCTTTTTCTTTCTGGTTAATATTCATGCTGAGGATTCTGATAGACCATCCACTTAAATATTTAATATTCTTTTGGTTTTATGTCTCTGAGTCCCTAATCCTGGTTCTATTAGTGATCCAGAGACAAATGTAATTTGGATGCTGAAGAAGAGAATTTTGAAAACAAAACAAAACAACTTGGGGCAACCTTTGATCTCTCCTTCTTATACCAAAATAAGGATAATCTTGGCTTTTTCCATGGTACCTTTAGGGCAGATCACAACCTGACAATTAATTCTTAATAAAAAAGTGAAAAACTGAATGGCAATATCCTCTGGAAAACAGGACTGGAGGGTAGAGAGGATAAGTTAGGCTCTACTTTTGCATTCTTTGATTTGATTTTTAAATTATGTGAGTTGTTGCTTTGCTAAAAGTATAATGAAATTAAAAAAATAAATTATGAACTTTAAAAAATAGTCTTTAATAAATTCCATGAGGAATTGGCTTTCTTCTTTTTATTCCCTATTTCCCCAATAAAATAACAAATAATTAGTGCTTACTATGGACCTAGAGGGAGCCCTGGTAGCACAGTGGTTAGTTAAGAGCTTGGTTACTAACCAAAAAGTTGGCAGTTTGAATCCACCAGACTCTCCTTAGAAGCCCTACGGAGAAGTTCTACTTTGTTCTCCTATGGGATCGCTATGAGTTAGAAACAGCTCAGCAGCAAAGGGTTTGGTTTTGCTTTATGAACCTGGCCATATCCTAATATTTAAAATACATTATTCTTATTTTCCTCTCACAGTGACCTTATGGGATAAGGGCTATGATTATAATTTTTTCATACATGGGTAAGCAGAGAGGTACTTTAAAGTCACCTGGTAGCAAGTGGTACGGCCAAGATTTCGACCCATTCAGTTGGCTCCAGGGCAATTTTGTTAGTTTTTAAGTTACTGCTTAATAACTGGATAGTTGCAAATCAAAATAGCCTAATACTGAATGTTTTGGTGTTTCAATATTCCCCAGAGAGCTATATCATAAGTATTTATCAACTAAACCAAAACCAAACCAAACCCAGTGCCATCGAGTCGATTGCGACTCAGAGCAACCCTATAGGACAGAGTAGAACTGCCCCATAGTGTTTCCAAGGAGCGCCTGGAGGATTCGAACTGCCCGACCGTTTGGTTAGCAGCCATAGCACTTAACCACTACGCCACCGGGGTTTCCTGTTTATCACCTCGAACCCACCAAAAACTAATGCTTAATTAAAGAGGCATCCCTGGGTGGACCAAACCGTTAAGCACTTGACTCCTAGTCGAAAGGTTTGAGGTACAAACCCACCTAGAGACATCTGTGAAGATAGTCCTGGCGATCTGCTTCCGAAATGTCACACCTTGAAAACCCTATGGAGCAGTTCCACTCTGCACACATAGGGTTGCCATAAGTTGGAATTGACTCGACAGCAAACAACAGCAATAACAATGGTTTAAAAAAATGTTAAAATTATACCGAGTTTTACAGGAAAGGAGGGGAAAAAAAAGGAAGGATGATATTAGGGGCAGCGGAGGCCACTGTCTGAGTGCCCATTAAAATACAGCTCATAGCCAAGTGCCAGTGGCACCCAGAAGGGCGCTCCCCTTCCCAGGCTGAACTGGCCTGTCTCTATCTCCAGGTTCCATTCATAAACGGATCAGATTCTGGAGCTGGGTAGTTTGCCTTGGCATTTTCTCCAAAAGCCACTTACAAATTGGTCGAATGGCAACCAAGTATTTTTGATATAGTAGACTCTGCATTCCTTCCATTTTCTTTTAAATCTTGAAAAATTAGAATTTGTAAAATGCCAAGTTTTTAACCTAAATCCAGGAGACCTTCCCTTTTGAGATTAAAAAAATATAGTGTTATGTTTAGCATTTTATTTTAAATTGTACTTGTCTAACCTTTCTGGAATCACTAAACTGTTGATAATGTATAAGGAAGAGTCATGAAAATTATTTTATTATTCAGATCACGTTGAAAATGTTGTTTCTCCTAACAGTATTTGAATTTCACTGTAAATTTGATTCACTTTGCTGTCTTGGAACACATTTATATATATCTGTGTATGTATATATATATACACACACACACACAGTGTGGTATCAATATTTTCATAATTAAGATTTTTCATTGTTATTAATGTCTTAGAAAAGTTTAACGTATTGACAGAATCGGGGATTGGGTAGTCTGATTGCTAAATTACATTAACGTTGCCTAAGTATAGGACTGTCTATAGAATTAAAGAAACCACATATTTTGTAGGTATTACAATTTTATGTGCTATATTTTACCACTTTTTAAGCTCTACTGAAAATGCCCTTTAAAAAAAAAAAACAAAATTCATCTTGAGGCTGATGGAAAAATTCTGATACTGTGTAGCCCTTAGTTGAAATTATTTATTAAGCCACTAAGAATTTATTTAGAGCGGAGGTAATTGATTTTATAGGTTGGACTGTTAACAATCAAGTGTTATCATTTGTAAACCTCGGGCAACATTTCACATTAGCAATGTACCATGCCTTCAGGCTAACAACATTGTCTTTAATAAAAAAAAAAAATAGCACATATTAATACAACTGAGGTAGATGTAGGCTACCTTTTGTCAGGAAAATCGATCCTGTTGTATGAGTCCTGATTATTAATATTAGAATGTCACTTTTATATACCCAAATTATAAATGGCCTTTTATTTGGGTATTAATTATCTTATGTTTGACATTTTTTGTTGTTTCTACTTTCCTTTGCTAGTACTAAATGCTGATGGCTGCCTGCTTTGGTTCAATACTCCTGTAAGAATGTGTCAAATAGCGTAGTACAAAGCTAAATGACATAGTATCCCAAAGAGAATGAGCAGCATATTGGCTAAGGAGCAGGGAGACAAGAGGATTTTTTGTGATTTTTGCCTTTTGGAATACATGAATTATAGTGAAACAGGGACATCTTGTGTAGGATAAGGATGCAAAACTTAGAGCAGAAACAAGAAAAACTAAGGTGCCTTATAATGAAATTTAGATCCATTTACACTTTGTGTATTTTACTACAGGTAAATTTTGCCTCAAAAAATTAAAAGTAACTTAATTCAGGCATTCTGACGTATTTGGGAATAAAGTGCACTGAAATGCAGGAAAAAAAAAATGATTGAGAACAGATAAAGAAACATATCAAAATTTAACCATTACAGAACATGTGTTGGGTATGTGAATGGTTACTGAAAAATTCTTTCAGCTTTTCTGTGTATTTATATTGATTATTACATATATATTTATTATATTATATATATTTTATTATTCATAATAAAATAGTTGGGAAAATGAAACATAATTACAGTTTAGAATAAAATTAAGTTCAGTAGAAATACAAATAATTAAAATACTAATACTAGGTATAATTTATACATGCAAGAACTTATAAAAATTGTTGCTCACTACTTTGTGTTTTCAATGTGAATGTGATGTATCTGCTTAGCTATTGCTACATCCTTTGATGTCACTTAGTAAAGTAAGGTTACGCTGTTAATTTTGTGTGTTTTTCTGTCATTACCGTCTCATATGTTTTACCAGTATTAAAGCTAAAATGTATATAGAAGATAGATGAGAAGTTGTCGTATTTAATATGATTTGTGCTCGACTGCGAACCTAATGGTTGGCTGTTCAAACCCATGCAGCAGTACTGGGGAAGAAAAGGCCTTGTGATTTGATTCCGTTAAGATTGAAGCCAAGAAAACCTATGGAGCAGTTCTACTCTGTAATGCATAGCATCGCCATGAGTTGGAATCAACCTGACAACTAACAACAAATGAAAAATTAACAAACTATGATCTACAAATGGATACATACATATATTGGTATGCTAAAGAGGTATGGGAGGGTGTATGGAAGCACACCCCTTGCAGATATAGGTTTGGTTGTGGATATTTCCACATGTATAATTGTAGGTGCTGCATGTATATTAATATAAACAATAGAGCACACAAGGGGCACAGTCATGGAAACTTGTTATACATAACCAAACAAGTCGTGGGATGAAGTTCCTAAACTCCAAGGCAAAGGACTGTAGACTCAGGGGACATCTACATCAATTGGCACAACATAGTTCATAAAGACAGTGTTTGGCATCATACTTTGGTGAGTAGCGTCTGCGCTCTTAAAAGGTTGCGAGCAGCCATCTAAGATACAACTATGGTTCTCTTCCCATTCACAAAGGAGAGTGAAGAAAATTAAAGACTTACGGGAGCAGTTATTTCAAAGGACTAAAGGACCACATGAACTGCAGCCTACATGACCCTGAGACCAGAAGAACTAGATGGTGACCAGCTACCACTACCAACCACTCTGACTGGGATTCCACTTGGGCATAGTGGGAGAAAAATGTAGAACATAAAATCAAATTCACAAAAAAGACAAGACTTACTGGTTTGACAGAGACTGGAGGAACTGCAGAGACTACTATGGTCCTAAGATATTCTCTGACTTAGAACTGAGGCCATTCCCAGAGACCACCTTTCAGCCAAACAATGGATAGGCTCACAAAAGCGACAATAACATCCAAGAGGTGTGTGTTCCTTAACCCCATTGAAAACCCCTTTGCTATTGAGTCAATTCTGACTCATAGCAACCCTACAGGACAGAGTAGAACTGCCCCATAGGGTTTCCAAGGAGCAGCTGGTAGATTCAAACTGCTAATCTTTTGTTTAGCAGCCTGAGCTCTTAACCACTGTACCACTAGGGCTCCACTGGGTTCCTTAGAACTACCAATTATATGAGATCAAAAGGCCAACGTTTAGCCAAAAGCAAAAATGAGAAGGCAGGAAGGGGTAGAAAATCTGAACATAAGGAAACAGGAACTCAGGGAGGAAATGGGCCTAGTGCTGAAACATTGAAGGGAATACAACCAATGCTATGGAACACTTTGTGTACAAACTATCAAATAGGAAACTAATTTGCTCTGTAAACTTTCATCTAAAGCAAAATAAATAATTAAAAAAAATTGAGGATCCTTGGGATTTTTAAATTTACAGTAAAGTCTTAATATTATTCAGATTGTCCTATGTCATAACAGAGTATAATCCCTGGTATTACAAACATCTAGAATTTAAAGAATGGCTTAACAACGATTTTGTAGCAATGTGCTACACCTGAAATAGCCCGACTTCAAAGAACATCTATGATGGAAAAAGCCCATCACTTTATTAGTAATGTAATGTAATCCTTAATGCTATTATTTTTCCCCAAGTATACGTACTTCGTACTTCAGGACAGAGATGAGAAAAAGACTCTGGGCTTCAGACAGATTTCTCTGAGCAATTAAGAAAATCAGCTTTGTGCTCAGTACACTTAAAATAATTTTGATTTTGTATATTTTAATATAATTCCTGTTTAGACCAAATCCAGAGAATCTAATATTCAATTACTGAAGTAAGTGTCCTCTTTACTACTTTCTTGGTGACCCTATAATCTTTGTGATAATAAACACAAATTAAATAAATATTGCTATTAGGACATTCTGAATTTGCATCTTTTTTTATTAAGTGACATTCTGTCTAAGATCACCTGTATTGTTCCATAACAGAAAACTTTTAGACAAGTACACTTTTGTAAAACTATTATACTGTAATCATGGACACATGGCATTATGTATTTGTCAACACCCATAGGATGCTAAAACACAAAGAGAGAACCCTAATGTATATGATGGACTTTTTTTTTTTTTTTTAACCATATTGGTTCATCAACTATAATAAATGAACCACAGAAATGTAAAATATTAATGATAGGAGAAACAGTACTTAGTGGGGAGAGAAATATGGTAACTCTGTACTTTATGCACAATTTTTCTGTAAAACTAAAACTGCCCTAAAAAAAAAAAGTCTACTAAAAAAAAAAAAGTACTAGTAAAAAAATATTACTTTTAATCCTGGTTTTTAAACAGAAAAATATATACATAATCAGTGTGAACAATGATCACATATTGTATTTTGAAAAATATATAAAAAATAATATAATTACTATGCTTTTAACACGACAAACAAGACCATTTTCTACATGATAGGTAATGTGGAGCCCCATTCCTTTGTCTACTAGCTGCTAAGGACGTAGGATATAAAGTTAGCTCTAAGTACTTGCTTCAAAATTTTTTTTTTTTTGATTGGGACACAGAAAGTTGTTAAATATCTTTAATCTTCAGATTCCTCATTTTGCTAATAAATTCAATATAATTCACTATACTGCCAATACTGTGAAAATAATGAGCTCAATATACTGTGTCAAGCTATTTTGAAGATTCTATAACATGAAATTTAAAAGTAAAGACGTTGTGGTAGAATAGTCTTCTGACGCGTGGTTGGATTTATGTCTATTCCACATGTCATCATTCTGGAGCTCAGGTGAAGAAGTAACTGCTACATGAGGCATGCTCGTCTTAGGGTATATCTTAATAAAGCAAGGGGTCAAGAAAAATCATGCACATGCATTTACGCCTCTGCTTACAGCTTGGCTGGTAAAATTCTATTAGCCCTTGAGACACATGACTGATCCCTAAATCAATGATAGAAGGCAATATACTCATCTGCTCTCGTGGGAGGCATTACAAGGTCAAATGGCAAAGGGCATATGTATAAAACTCTGAAACAGGGAGGAGTAATAATTAGGTACAATAATTCAATCTTCTACATTGAGTATATTCATACCCTACCACCCCCAATCCAACATAATCACACAAAGGAAAATACAGAAGAATGTCTATCATAACATTGTGTCATCATTTATTTCCTCTCAAAGACTGAGTTAAGGACTTGAGTGAAGGTGATTTATTTGGCAAGTGATCCAAGGAATCTGGAGAAAAGAAGTGATAATGGTATGACAGATAAAGAGGAAAGAAAAAAAAAAGTATGGTATGCTTTATAGAGCTGATTACTACTAGGTTAAACCACAAAACTGGCTTTAGAACTGCCCCATGTGGTTTGCAAGGAGCAGCTGGTAGATCCGAACTGCCAACCTTTTGATAAGCAGCTGAACTCTTAATCGCTGTGCCACCAGGGCTCCAACAACTAGACAACTAGAGCTCAATTCCATTGGTGACTGAGGAAACATGGAGAGAGTACCTCAGTTACTCCCTGAAAGATAGATGCATGGTCATTTACTCAGTCCTCCACTATTGAGGGTAATCCCTTTGGGTATTAACTCCCCACATTTCTTGTGTGAACTAGCTTCCTTTGCATCCCTTGAAGCAGAAATGAGAAGGAACTTGGCCTTTGTTTGAGGTGGGATGCTTACTGTATGCATAGACACATCAAATGAGAGCTTTAGGTGAGATCACAGTTGCCCCATTGGATGTATGACGTGGTACAAAACGCCCTGGCTACACATTCGGGTAGCAAAGTATTGGACACACCTTAGTTGTCCATCAATGGTGGAATAGATAGATATAGATATAGATGATAGAGATAGAGACAGATATAGATGATATAGATGGAAACCCTGGTGGCATAGTGGTTAAGTGTTACGGCTGCTAACCAAGTGGTCGACAGTTCAAAACTGCCAGGTGCTCCTTGGAAACCCTATCGGGCAGTTCTACTCTGTCCTATAGGGTCGCTATGAGTCCGAATAGACTCAACGGCAGTAGATAGATACAGATACAAATGCAGATACAGATATAGATACACATAGATATGTAACATAGATAAGTTTTTCAGTAATTCTAAAAATAAATAAACTTTATACGTTGGATGCTGTGTCAAAAACATATTGAATCCAAAATGACAAAAACCATCAAGTTGAATATAGTTCTTCAAAGAGGACCTTATATTTATAGGTATATGTATAAAAAGCCAAAACCCATTGTTGTAGAGGTGATTCCAAGTACAGAGACCCTATAGGACAGAGTAGAACTGCCCCATAGAGATTCTATGGAGCAGCTGGTGGATTCGAACTGCCGACCTTCTGGTTAGCAGCCGAGCACTTCACAACTGTGACACCAGGGCTTCTTCTTCTGGAAAAAGGCCATCTTTAATTCAACAAAGGTAGAGTACAAACACAAAAAGAGTGAGGTCCAAGAGAGATCTCCTCATGGAGCTGCATGTTTGAAGGGATATATGGTCCTCCCTTATGCATCGTCAATCCAGAAGCTTCAAGAAATTTCGAAATATAAGGACTTTATAATAGTCATTTGGTCCCCAGTGCATAGTCATGAACAATTCTTCACTGCATATGCATGTAAATTGAATCAATGAATATGCTTGATTGATTGCATCATGCCCTCCTCCCTTCCTGAAGTCATTTGCTAAGTTTAGACTCCAAAGCACACAACAAGGATAACAGTCTTTAGTGCTCCCAATACATTTGCACCTGTTTAAGTGTTACCCAGCTATTTTACATAATAAAGCCACCTTCATTGCTGGACGATTCCAAGGGTTGTCATCAAGAAACCAGAGACAGAAGCCAAAGCAAGTTCTTTGTCCCACACTGCTACAATTTTACCACAGACTGTTTACTCCTTCCCCTGAAACAGTAAGTTGTTTTAGGATCAGGTGAAACACACAGGGATTAAGAAGAAAATGTACCACCTAGATAAATTAATTTTGTTTCCAAACTTTCCAAATTAAAACAAAACAAAGCAACAGCTGATAATGAGCTCAGAGAAAGCCCTATGGGCCTACTCAACTTTCAGAATGGAAGCAATGGTTTCTGAGGCAAAATGGAATGATCTGTAAAAGAGCTTTATCTAAACCTATCTAAATACAACCTGTTGAATATCAAGCTCAAAGCCAGAGCTGCAATAATTAATATTTAAAAGCAATTGCTTAACATGGAGGAACCTGGAAGGCATTATGCTGAGCGAAATTAGTCAGAGGCAAAAGGACAAATATTGTATAAGACCACTATTATAAGATCTTGAGAAATAGTAAAAACTGAGAAGAACACATACTTTTGTGGTTACAAGGGGGGAGGGAGGGAGGGAGGGAGTGGGTTTTTTATTGATTAATCAGTTTTAAGAACTGCTTTAGGTGAAGGGAAAGACAACACTCAATACATGGAAGGTCAGCTCAATTGAACTGGACCAAAAGCAAAGAAGTTTCCAGGATAAAATGAATGCTTCAAAGGTCAGCGGAGCAAGGGCGGGGATCTGGGGACCATGGTTTACGGGGACTTCTAAGTCAATTGGCAAAATAATTCTATTATGAAAACATTCTGCATCCCACTTTGAAATGTGGCATCTGGGGTCTTAAATGCTAACAAGCGGCCATCTAAGATGCATCACTTGGTCTCGACCCACCTGGATCAAAGGAGAATGAAGAACACCAAGGTCACACGACAACTAAGAGTCCAAGAGACAGAAAGGGCCACATGAACCAGAGACCTACATCATCCTGAGACCAGAAGAACTAGTTGGTGCCCAGCCACAATCGATGACTGCCCTGTCAGGGAGCACGACAGAGAACTCCTGAGGGAGCAGGAGATCAGTGGGATGAAGACCCAAAATTCTCACAAAAAGACCATACTTAATGGTCTGACTGAGACTAGAGGAATCCTGGCGGCAATGCTCCCCAGACCTTCTGTTGGCACAGGACAAGAACCATCCCCGAAGACAACTCATCAGACATGAAAGGGACTGGTCAGTGGGTGGGAGAGAGATGCTGATGAAGAGTGAGCTAATTATATCAGGTGGACACTTGAGATTGTGTTGGCAACTCTTGGCTGGAGGGGGGATGGGAGGATAGAGAGAGAGGGAAGCTGGCAAAATTGTCACGAAAGGAGAGACTGAAAGGGCTGACTCAATAGGGGAAGAGCAGGTGGGAGTGCGGAGTAGGATGTATGTAAACTTATATGTGACAGACTGATTGGATTTGTAAACGTTCACTTGAAGCTTAATAAAAGTTAATAATAAAAAAAAAAAGCAATTGCTGGTTTTAGAATATTTATGCAAACTCTCATTTATTGGACTTCAGATTGAAGATAGTGTATTAACATTGGAAGTTACATAGACGGTTATTTAACTCGTGGATTTGGAATGACAGAATTGTATGCAAATTTAATGAATAGCATAAAATTAGCACCCGATTTTCAAAAATTTCAAAGCTGCCCTAGGGTGAAATCACCACAAAGTTATAATTAAGCAAGAAGAGAGATTTTATTCAGCATGTGTTCCAAAAGGCAACAATGGGAAACTGACAAGCATGCTGCCAGGACTATGTCTGTCCGAGTCCAAGAAATACTACCGAATCATCAGTGTATACAGACATTACAAGCGGTTAAAATCACTAAAAGGTTCATTTTTCCAAAGATTGGCTAAAAACGTCTAAATCACTGTGATTCTACATTTTGAATTCTCTTTCTTAATAATCACTGGTACAGGTTTCAGTAATGACAGTCAGGAAGGTCTTCAATGGTCCTACAAATCTTACTATGTACTTACTAATGCTGATTTAGGAGATAATATGGGAGCCATTATTCCCTATCCTTAAGCATAAAGAATGTGACCCAGCTGGAAATGGACTCACAAGGGCCCACAAAGACTCACAAGGACACATCATCTGGGACCTGAGGTATAAGGACTATAGCTAGAACAATCTTAGAAAACATCTTTTAGGGAAACCTTCACGTAAGCAAATCATAAACAGAGCACAAAAGACCCGCAGACTTCCTGCTCTTATCTTTTTCTATTAGCATCTAGTGAATAGTAAGATACGTTGGACCAATGACGACTCTCCTGTCATTATTGAAACCTGTACCAATGATTAAGAAAAACAATTCAATATGTAGAATCAGATGATTAACAGTTTTTAGCCAATTTGTGAAAAGGTAAAGCTTTCAATGGCTTTGTTCATTTGTAATGTCAATATATACTGATGATTCTGTAATGTCCCTTGGACTCAGACATACATGAGTCTTGCAACCATGCTTGTCTGTTTTCCCACTTTTGCTTATTATATAATGTTCCTTGGATTCAGACAGACATGGCTCTGGTAGCATGTGTGTCTGTTTTCCCACTTTTGCCTCTTTGAACATATGTAGAATAAAACCTTTTTGCTTTACTAAACTTTGTGATGTTTTAACCATTGAAAAATGATAACAGAAAAGAAAAGAGTGGAAAATAGATGAGTCTTTTGTGCTCTTTTCGTTTATGTGAAAGGTTTTCTAAGACATTTTCCAAGATTGTCCTAGCTACTGTTTTATATCTCAGGACCCAGTTGATGTATCCTTGTCTTTTTTGATCCAGCTGAGTCACATTCTTTATACTCAAGGACAGGGAATAACGGTTCCAGTCTTAAGTCCTGTCAAAACCAAATAACAATCCTATCAGCTCTTCCAATTCCTAAATCCTTGAATGTTTAAAAAATAGGAAAGAAAGTTATTAAAAAAAAAAAAAAATTCAAACCCATTGCTGTCGAGTCGATTCCGACTCATAGTGACCCTATAGGGCAGAGTAGAATGGCCCCACAGGGTTTCCAAGGAGCACCTAGTGGATTCGAACAGCTGACCTTTTGGTTAGCAGCCAGAGCTCTCAACCACTGTGCCACCAGGGTTTCCAGTTATTATATAGGAATTCTATTTGCTAAAATAACTCTTTTCTATAAATGGAGTTTGTAACAATTTACCATGTTTCAGAGAATCATTAAGTGGTAAGTAAATAGAAGTTATGGTATATCTAAAATAAAAACAGATACAGTTGAAATTAAGACAGGGATGGAAACCCTGGTGGCATAGTGGTTAAAAGCTATGGCTGCTAACCAAAAGGTCAGCAGTTGGAATCTACCAGGCGCTCCTTGGAAACCCTATGGGGTAGTTCTACTCCGTCCAATAACATCGCTATGAGTCTGAATTGGCTCCATGGCAACGGATTTGGTCTTGGTTTTGGTTTAGAGCCATTTTTTTTAAATTGTTGTCTCCTCAGGATAGCCCCTCACCCAGCCCATTTTCTGAAGTTGTTGTTCACCTTAGAACTTCTTTTAAAAGAAACAGCCACCGGCTAGCCAGAATTGGTTGAAACAGGTCCTACCCTCCATCTTGGCACTCCAGATGACCTTTTGCTCATTAGCTGTCTCAAGCATGGTAAATGCTCCACCCCTGCGGGGAGAACCAACATGCTAATGAACAAAAATGGCTAGCTTCCTCCTACTTGGGGAATCAAACCCAGGCCTTAAAAAATTCTTACTCATTGTAAAATGCTCTGAGCCTGCATGCATGCCACTTAGTATTCTGAAACTGACCCTGCCTATATAAACCAGCCTCAAAAAGCTTCCTGCAAGGCGGTCTTGGATGGGCATGCAGCCCTACTGTCTCCTTGCTTGGCCAAATTTTTGGCCCTGATGGAGTCACACCAAGCAGAACCTGTAACAAAATTAGTAGTGTGCCTACACTCTTAAGACAAGCAAACTCTGAGCTGGAACTACTTAATGAAATAACAGTGTCACAAAGAAGCTAAGACATAAAATCTACTGAAATATTTTAGAATATACTTATTTCTTACAATAAATATTTCACTAATTTCAGTAATATCCAAGAGACTAAGACTAAGATATAGATCATATAATTCATTTCAATTTAAACACTTAAAACCCATGTTTGGAAGGGAAAAAGTAAGCATGAAAATCTATATGCTATTGACATGTATTTCTTTTCCTTGGTAAGACAGAATATCCACTCTAACTAAATCTTTTTAATATTTCTTGTATTTGCATGCAATGTCTCTCAGTGGATACACAAGAAATTGGAAGCTGCAGTTATCACTGAGGAGGGAATCTGCATGGTTGGGGAAAAGGGAAAGGAGGGAGACTTGTATTTGTATTACCCTTTTCTAATCTTTTAAAATATTCACTGTAGTTATCCATTACCGAAACTGAAAACCAAACCCATTGCTGTTGAGTTGATTATGACTTATAGAGACCCTATAGGACAGAGTAGAATGGCTCCATAGGGTTTCTGAGGCTGTAATCTTTACAGGGAACCCTGGTGGTGCAGTGGTTAAAGCCGTTGGCTGCTAACCTAAAGGTCAGTGGTTTAAACCTGCCAGCTGTTCTGGGGGATAAATATGTGGCAATCTGTTTTCATAAAGATTACAGTCTTGGAAACCCTACTGGGCAGTTCTACTCTGTCCCATAGGGTTGCTATGAGTTGGAATTGACTTGAAGGCAACGAGTTTGGGTTTTTTGGAATCTTTACAGAAGCCAGTTGGCACATCTTTCTTCTGTGGAATGGCTGGTGGGTTGGAACTGCTGACTGTCTGGAGCTGAGCACTTAACTGTTGTGTCACCAGGGTATCTTATTTATCCATTACCTATCAAAGAATAAACAATAAAATTTAAACCAAGAATGTTCAACAAGGTAGACTTCTAAAAAAAATCCATAATTAGCACAAAGCAATTATGTAAACATTTATGCTATTAAAATAGAATATTCTTTGTATGAAACAAATCTACTCAATTTTTAAAAAATAATTATTTTAAGTGATTTTATTCAAATGTCTGAAACTTTTGACTAAGAACATTAAAGCAAAAATGTCAGTCCACTTGAAAGTTATTCATCTTCAACATCATAAATTATAATGGAAAAAAATCTATTTTAGAATATGAAAGTAATGTATCACTCAGTTGAAATACCATATCTGCCTATAACTCTGATCTTAATTGTGCACTACAAATTGTGGCCTGTGTGCAGAAAAGTGCTGCTTTGGGCAAAATGGAAATGCAAACTGCTACGGCTGAGAGGCAAAGCTGGATTTGTGATAGCTAAAAAACTTTTTTTTTTTTTTAAAAAACAGTTAATAACAACAAACTTGGTAATATCTTGTGCTGCTTTAGTAGAGTAAAATCACAGAGATTTTTTTTTTTCTCTATCTTTCAGGCTGGATAAGACATACTACATTCAAGATGGACAAGTTAGGTAGTTGATTGGTAATGAGAGGCTGGTTGTGTTTTGTTCAGGGATTATTTGTGTTGGCCATAACTTCTTCATAAGTGTGGGACATAGAACTGGATTTAGGCTTTGTCTCTAAAAAAAAAAATAAGAAATTATTTTTATTTTTTTCTTGAAAATAACCCTTAGAATTCTTTAGCAACTTAAGTGCCTTTATTATGCAAAACTTCCAAGCAGCCTCTTAGAACTTGTGCAAATGAGTGGGGCAACACAGACCACCAGGCAACTAGCCTCAGGAAGGGAGGGTGGCATGATACAATCAATCATGTGTATTCATTGATTCGATAGATCATGTGTATTTAATGAGATCTCAGTCATGTCCAGGCAGTGAAGCCAAAGAAGTCTGTGGACACAGGAGTTCCTTTGAGCTTCTGGATTGTTGATTACATGCTCGTGAGAGGACTGCAAGTCTCTGGGGACATGAAGCTCACAGAAAACCACTTCCAAATTCACAGCAGGGGCTGGAGGCTGTTTATTTGGCAGTGGAAGGACAGAGTCCTAACTTGTGAAGACCCAGTTCTGGGTGGCTGGGGATCAGAGAAAGGTTGCACTGGCAGTTGATCTAAAAGGACACAGTCCTTTTAACTTGTAAGGTCTGACCTAACCCTAGAAGTTTACGGTCAGAGAGAGAAAGTGCCTCATAGGTGGGTGGTGTCAAGATAATGGAGAACTGAGAAAGAGGAGATATGAGTTATTCTGTATTTTAGAAATTAGACTTAAGACTTCTTTTTTTTTTTAATTCATTAAGCAACAGTGTAGTCTTTCAATCAGTGGTAAATAGGAGGCATCCCAGAAAAATCTAAATGAGTAAACAAATTGATAAATTAAACTAGTGTTTTTCCCTGCCCTTGTTTTAATATCTATATAGCAATTCATAGCCAGAAATATAACACATAGTTCAGCAAGCTCTTGCAGAGACAACTGTGGTAATAAAAAAAAAAAAAAAATTAATTAACAACAATAAGGCAGAGCCTCAAGGGACTTTGCATTATTAAAAAATCCTGTTTTCTTTGCTTGGCTTCCTTTTCCGCAGTGTTACATTAAAAAAAATCCTGTTTTCTTTGCTGGGCTTCTCTCTCCTTCCCCCAGCTTTGTATTAAAATCCTGCTTTCTTTGCTCGGAAGTTATATGTAAACCCCGGTGTATCTGTGTAGTATGATTAAGAATGTTGCTGAGGTAACTTGTATGAACTTCCTACTTGTAAACTCCTTAAAAGTAACTTTTCTCCTCACCCTCACCCTCATGAAGAACTTTGGCAAATGTGATACAAATAGTGGGTTCTAGGTGAAGAAGTCTCGGCTAATCTATTAGAGGATAAGAGGGCACACGGAGAGAGACCCAGTGAAGAGAGAGGCCTAGACACCTGTGAGACGTTACCAGACCCTCCTTTGCTGTGCCTAATCTGAAGGGCAACATGGTTAAGTCAGCAATGTACTCACAGGTTGTCCCCAGTATCTAAATAGCCAGGAGGCCATTAGGAAAAGGGGAGCAAGCAATAAATGTGATTGTTCCATAAACATCATGTGCTTCCAATTAGAGCCTGAACACACATTAGCACATGGGAAGTAGCTTTTATTTCTTATAATTAGAAGCCTGCAGCATAAACAGGTGAGGAGTATTCCCGGCTCAAAAGCTGACTGAGCAGAGATGACAACTCTTCCACACACACCATACTTTGTGTTGTGGGTGAGAGGCTTCAGCTGGATATTTATATGACCTGCCAGTACCCCCTGGCATCTGAAAACTTTACTGGTGGATACAAAGAACTCTTCAATGCAAGCCCTCCACCTGGCATTTTGGATGATAGACATGATGAGAGCCTGCTTTCTGTTGGTCTCCCTTGGGCCAGGTAGATCCACTTAGGTGGGCTGTAAGCTTATGCTAGGCTTATGTTACATGTGCCCCACTAGCATCATAACTGAGGAGATGGAGAAAAAAACCTTCCCCTAGCTGTTTTATGCTACCAGCCTATGTGGCCCAACACATGGTGATTTCTCCCACCTGATCACTGTAGGAAGAAAGGGTCAGAGATCTTGATATTGCACCCAGAATTGTATCATTTTATCCTGCTGACATTTAGACAAACCATTATTCTTTAGGCGGATGAGGCTGAGGGATTATTCTTGAAGTCCAAACATGCTAGCAGAGAAAGGAACGGGGAAGACATGGTTGCCAGGCTCGTCCAAAGAACTGCTTCCTCACAGCAATCCAGTATTTCAGTTCTTTTGGCTGTGGCCTCAGACATGTGAGTGAGCCCATGCCACCATTCAGCCCCACTGAAGTCAGCCCAGCCCAGAAAAACTGCCCAGGCAACCTACAGAATTGTTGACAAATAATACATTATTGTTGTTGTAAACTACTAAGTTTTGGGGTAGTATTTTATGCAGCAAAGGGTGACTGACTGAAAAAACCATGCACAGTATTTAGTCTATAGAAGGCACTTAGTAGGAGCCCTGGTGGTGCAACTGCTAAAAGCTCAGGCTGCTAACCAAAAACTAGGAAGTTTGAATCCACCAGTTGCTCCTTGGAAACCTTATGGGACAGCTCTACTCTGCCCTATAGGGTCTCTATGAGTCAGAATTAACTCAACAGCAAAGGGTTTGATTTTTGGTTTGGTTTTGGTTTTACACAACCAAAACGAGTCAATTCTGACTCATAGCGACCCTATAGGACAGAGTAGAACTGCCTCATAGAGTTTCCAAGGAGGGCCTGGCGGATTTGAACTGCCGACCTCTTGGTTAGCAGCTGTAGCACTTAACCACTACACCACCAGGGTTTCCTTAGGCACTCAATAAATATTCTTTCCCTTACATTTCATTGTATGTGTAAGGCTTTGCATGAAGTATTTATAATGCACACAGAAGTAGCAGAAGCCTATCTTTCAGAAATACACCCTCAAGTGAGAAAGCTGACACTAAGTAATTATAATATAAATCAGGGGATGATGATTGCTGCAGTGAGTTGTTCTTCCAAAGTAATATTCTTCTAAGAGATCATTTAGTTGCTATACAATGTATAGCAAATATTCACACTATATTTTCTCTATAAATCCTTAAATTGATAAACCTTAGGATAAATATTATTTATTTAACCTTTAATGGTATTACAGTTATTAACTTTTATGTCAAAATGGAATATTGGACAGTTTACCACATTTCTGGGGAATTATTATGTAAAAAAAAAAAGGTCTTTAAAACTCCAGTAACAGATTTCTTAGAATTCCAGTAGCAAAGTGAGCCTGCACACGTAAGGATAGAACATGGGAGTATACACTGATGTTTCCTGTGATTTTCATGGCTTTTCCTGGGCTAAAGGGATTATCAAGTAGAATCGAATGTTGTTCCTGAGGAATACAATCATATTTCTTTCATTTTCAATTCAAGAATAAGAGCCTTAATGCACTCTGAGCCAGCTCTTGTAATATTTCAGTTCCAGTTGTGATTTTCTGAGTTTCACTATTAAAACTCTGTGTTTTAGCTTTTACAGAAAACAATTAAGTTTATCCTGAGTTCCAAAAGCAATTCATTAAGAATGATGTCTTTCCAGTACAATTCAAACACACCTACTTATTCTTAATAGCCACAGTAAAACCAAAAAACCAAACCCATTGTCGTCGAGTCAATTCTGACTCATAGCGACCCTAGAGGACAAAGTAGAACTGCCCCATCGGGTTTCCAAGGAGAGCCTGGTGGATTTGAACTGCTGAATTTTTGGGCAGCAGCTGTAAGCACGTAACCACTACTCCATCAGATTTCCATAACCAAAACAGAATTTAGGAATTCTCCACAGAGCTTTTCAACTCTCTAATGAGTACTAGTTTCCATGTGTTTTTCAAAGACCCAGGGACTTAGAAATGCGCATGGGAACTATATCAGAAAACTTAATCTAGTGTTTCAGCTACCACAAAGGCCTTGTAAGGATTTTACCATGTCTACAAATATTCAATTCTATTCTCCTACAATACCTTCTTCCTAAGAGCATCATATAATATTAAATCCTTGATCATTTGATCTTATAATAAATTAGGAAGGGATGTAGCAGATAAATCATTGCCCTCACAAGAGTTCTACAGAGGTGTTATGCATGTGTGCGCACACACACATGTATTCATGCACACACACGTGCGCACCTGTGTGTGCCCTCAAGTGATTCTGTGAACTATTAAAGTTTTAGGGAATGTACAAATTTCAAAATATGTTTGAGTCTCTGTGAATCCATTTTTTGGTTCCATATTTCAATTAGATTGTGAAAAGCAAGGTAGGGTCAAAGGGAGAGGAATTTAACAGAAGAAATCTCGGAGAAGTTGAAGGAAGAACAAATAAATGAGCTGGTAATTCAGGCTGTAGAAGAAAAACTAGGCGATTTAACTGCTCCCACAGTACCCTGGCAGGCTGTACTTCACTCCTCACCAATTCTGCACTCTATTTTCAAGACCTGTTTTGTTTGTTCATGAGGTAATTTTTGAGGAAAGAGTCAATTTTCTATTTAATATCATTAAGTATAGAAGATTTTTTGATTTAAAACAAATACACAGTTATATTCCATCTACCCAAAACTCAGCACAATTCAAAGCACCTGCTTATTTTTAATTCATGTAAGTGGATTGTGATTCATGGAGACCCCATGTGTTACAGAGTAAAACAGAGCTCCACAGGATTTTCTTGTCTGTAACCTTTACAGAAGTCTTAAAATTGAAATAGCATCACACTAGAGAGAGAAATATAGATTAAAATCCTGTGCAATTAGGGTCTAATAGTTATTGTTTGATAGGTTGAATAGCATGTTACCTTTTTAAATAATGGGAGAATAGAAATGTAAAAATTAGGGCCTAATAATCTAATAATTATTGTTTGAATAGTTTGAAAATCATGTTGCCTTTTTAAATAATGGGAGAACAGAGATGTGAAATTTTTTTTTTTACCCCAATTTAAGAGCGAAGTATTTTGAGAATTAGGTTAATTTTGTATAATACTGCAAGGTATATATTAAAATACAAATGAATTAAGCAGAGTAGAACAATGGTTCTTAAAGTGTGTCCAATAGACCAAAAGCACCAACATCACCAGGAATTATTAAAGAAATGCAAATTCATATTTACTAAATCAGGAATTTTAGGGGTAAGGTTTGCAACCTGTTTAACAAGCTCTACAAATAATTCCGATGCATGCTAAAGTTTGAGAACCACTGGAGTAGAGGAGGGCAATGGAATTTTAGCAAACAGAGTGTTGTTGGGTACTATCAAATTGATTCTGAATCTTAGTGACCCTACAGGACAGAATAGAACTTTCCCACAGGGTTTCCTAAGTTGTATTCTTTATAGGGGCACAGTGCCAGGTCTTCTCTGCTGTGGAATGGCTGGTGAATTCTAATCACTGACCTTTTGGTTAGCAGCCAAGGGCTTAACCATTGTGCCACTGGTATTTTATGAAAAGTCTAATTACGTGAGGAAATAATTTTTAAAAATATGGCATGTTGATGACTATATGTTTATATGTCTATCTCTATTTACTTATTGGAAACCCTGGTGGTATAGTGGTTAAGAGCTGCAGCTGCTAACCACAAGATCAACATTTCAAATCCACCAGGCACTCCTTGGAAAACCTATGCCGCAGTTCTACTTTGTCCTGTAGGGTCACTATGAGTTGGAATCAATTTGACAGCAATGGGTGTTCTCTACTAAATTAAAAATGGTCTATGTTTTACAGCCTTGGAAACCCTGTGGGACAGTTCTCCTCTGTCCTGTAAAGTTACTGTGAGTGGGAATCAACTCCATGGCAATGGATTTTGTTTTGGATTCATGTGCTTATACACAGTTTGAAAGATATTTTTTTGTTCTTCTGGTTTTAGGACAGATGTAGTGAGAAATATGAACATTATTTCACTGATCTAAAGATTCAAAAATTTCTTGTCTTATTACAAAGAATTTTCACACATATTTGAGGTGCCATTTTTTATTGTCAGCTACCTTCCAGTCAGCTCCAATTCATGGCGACCTTATTACGACAGAAGGAAATGTTACCAGGCCCAGTGCCACCTTCATGATTGCTGGTCTGGTTAAGTCCATTGTTGTGATTATTGTGTCAGTCCATCTTATTAATGGTTTCCTCATTTTTCTAAATTTCAGATATATAATGATATAATTACAGCTCATTTTAATTTATTCTTTATAATTTTTTTTAATATTCAGACTGGCTTATGAAATTAATCTTTATAGATGTACTTTTGTTAAAATAATTCAGAGCAGGGGATAAGACTGCTACTGCCATCTTTAGTCTACCACAAGGTAACAAATTTTAAAGTGTTTAGTACTTTGTAAAAAGCAATGCTTTTAGATACTATGTCGTTATAAAACGAAGCATGAGAAAAGGAGGAAATAGCATTAAACTAGGAACCTGAAGCCCTGAAAGACAGTTTGGACTTTACATTAATTATTTGAAAACCTTGGATAATTTATCAAATCTCTTGAGCTCTTCTTGGATCATTTATAAAATGAGGATGGACTTCTAGGCCCTTTGTATGATTTGGATTTTCGAGGATTAAATGTTTTAAATCAGATTTCAGTAGGGCATTCCCAAGAGATGGTCTTAATCATGCTTTTTTATTCCAGGCATTTCTGTACTTTCCTGTGCTGAGTTTTGTTACATTCTCCTCTATGTGTTGCCAGAGTTCCATGTTCCTTACCAGGCAGCTCACATAGTTGTTGCCTGTCTCCTGATTTAGTGCAGTTATTTTAATTCACTTCTCTCAGACTTCATGAAAACTTTGTTCAAAGTTTCATTCTGATGAAAATAAATCTAACATGTCCATTTAGCATCATTCTGAAAATAAATCCTTCAGATTTCTCTGAGGAATTTTCAAATGCAGCCTTCTACTCAGCGATTAAAGTTACAAGCAAGTTTTACTGCTTACAGAAAGCTGCATTTAATTTATACAGCTATTTTGGTTTCTGAATTAATTATATGGATGGTATTAAATTTTAAACCAATTATAGTTTTATACATAAATTACAATTCTGAGCCTTATTTGAGCATCTTTTTATTTTTAACCACCTCATCATATATGAATAAGAAGTTG
The DNA here is from genome assembly GCF_024166365.1 of Elephas maximus indicus. Classification (NCBI taxonomy): domain Eukaryota; kingdom Metazoa; phylum Chordata; class Mammalia; order Proboscidea; family Elephantidae; genus Elephas; species Elephas maximus. The sequence goes on along the minus strand of NC_064836.1, from coordinate 52,952,027 downwards.
AGCTACTTCAAATACTTTTGCTTAGGACGTCAGTAGGAACGAACATATTCTTGGCAGCTCCTTTTTCCTTCCAACATACTGTCAATCTTCTCTTTTGCCTGAGATTCTTTTCTAATATTGGGCCTGAATTGAGTGAGTAGGATTTAAAAAAATAAATAAATAAAATTTTTTTTTTTATTTTATTTTAGTCTTATTATTCCTATTTAGTTTTACTATGACATTTATAGTTGTACAAAAAGTATAGAACCAAGTCTTAGATACTTTTTAAAAATTTTCTATCTTCATAATTCCAACAGCTAAGGGTTTTAATAATCTTATATACTTAAAAAATAATTAGCTCGGAGAAGTTTGTCATACTTAAGAAATAAAATCAAAGCTGACACACACACATACATACACACACTTATATACAGTGAAGATAGGCTTATATTTGAATAAAAAAGTCAACTAACCATTGGATTATTGAAATACGAGCTTTGGAAACATTAGCAGTCCATTAAGCATGAGATTTGTGATTGTTTAAAAGATACATGACTCAATCTGCTCAATTAAGTTTATCAGGCATTGAAAATGACACTGACAAGGGTAAAACTTCTCAGACTTGACAGAATTTAGAGTGGAGCAAACCTTTGTAAGTCACGATTTTGAATTACTACTCTATTTTCTTAAGGACCCTGTAGCCTTAAAAAGTTAAGTGATTCACACAGGCTTGCACATTCTGGTACTGGCAGAACCAACAGAATCAAGCTCTTGTGATTCTCAGCCTGGAGCTCTTTTTGCTAAGAATGTGGTAAAAGCTTATGTATTAGTTAGATTCTCCCTGCTGCTATGCCAAGCCAAGTCCAAGCCCAGTGCCATCGAGTTGATTCTGACTACAAGACCTTTGCTGCTATAACACTATTTTAATGTGGCTTTTCTGTGTTTTTTTCCAACTGAGTTGGTATTTATTCAGTATTTACTGTACGTAAGTCCCTGGGTAGTGCAAACTACTTGTGCTTGAATACTAACCTAACAATTGGTGGTTCAAACCCACCCACCCAGTGGTGTTGTGGATGAAAGAGCTGATGGTCTGCTTTTGTAATAATTACAAAAAAAAAAAAAATCCTATGAAGTAATTCTACTCTGTAACACAAAGGGTCACCATGAGTCAGAATTGACTCCATGGAAATAGTTTACTACATGTAAAGCCCAGTGCTAGGTATTGAGGATACACTACTAAATGAAAGTGTGCCTTTAAAAGTAGTGCTTTTTGCTGCAATAAGAAACCTATCATCATTTGCGTGAAACATCTGGTTATTGCAGGTTTACGTTTTAGATTTCCTGTAACTCTGTTTTTAAAAGGTAAAACATTATTTTAGCATACCTTAGGAGTTTAGTAACTGATTTAGGCCACATTGACTAAAAAACCCCAAACCAAATCCATTGCCGTTGAGTCAATTTCAACTCACAGCGACCCTATAGGACACAGTAGAACTGCCCTATAGAGTTTCCAAGGAGTGCTTGGCGGATTCAAACTGCTGGCCTTTTGGTTAGCAGCCAAACTCTTAACCACTACACCACCAGGTTTTCCACACATTGACTAAATGGAGCCTAAAAGGAAATTAAGAAAATAAAAAAAAAAAAAAAGAAAATTGTTATGAGGCACCATGTTGTCGTTGTTACGTGCCTGGTTGTTGTTTGGTACCTTTGAGTCAGTTCCAACTCATAGTAACCTTATTATGTACAACAGAAAAAAACACTGCCCAGTCCTGCTCCATCCTCACAATCATTGCTATGTTGGCACCCATTGTTGCAGCCACTGTGTCGATCCATCTCATCAAGATTCTTCCTCTTTTTCATTGAGCCTCTGCCTTACCAAGCATGATGTCCTACTCCAGGGGGTGGTCCCTCCTGTTAACATGTCCATAGTACATGTGGCAAAGTTTTGCCATTCTCACTTTCAAGGAGCACTCTGGCTATGCTTCTTCCAAGACAGATTTATTTGTTCTTCTGCCAGTCCATGGTATATTCAGTATTCTTCACCAACACCGTAATTCAAGTATGTCAATTCGTTATTCTTCCTTTTTCATTGCTCGTTTTCCACATGCATACAAGGTGATTGAAAATATCAGGGCTTGGGTCAAGCACACTTTAGACCTCAAAGAGACATCTTTGCTTTTCAGCACATTAAAGACGACTTTTGCAGCAAATTTGCCCAATACAGTGTCTTTGGTTTCTTGACTGCTGCTTCCACGGACGTTGATTGTGAATCCAAGTAAAATGAAATCCTGTGCGACCTCACTCTTTTCTCCATTTATCATAATGTATCTTATTGGTACAGTTGTGATAATTTTTGTTTTCTTTGTCTTAATGTTCTTTCTTTATGTTTACGTTTCTTTATGTTTATGTTCCACACTGAAGGCTGTAGCCTTTGATCTTCATCAGTAAGTGCTTCAACTCCTCTTTGCTTTCAGCAAGCAAGGTTGTGTCATCTGCATAAGGCAGGTTGTTAATGAGTCTTCTTTCAATCCTGATGCCACGTTCTTCTTCATATAGTCCAGCTTCTCAGATTATTTGCTCAGCATACAGATTGAATAAGTAGGATGAAAGGATACAACCCTGGTGCACATCTTTCATCATTTTAATCCACAAGTATCCCCTTGCTCTGTTTGGATGACTACCTGTTCATCTACGTCAGGTTCTCCATGAGCACAATTAAGTGTTCTGGAATTCCCATTCTTCACAATGTTATCCATGATTCATGATGATCCACACAGTCGAATGTCTTCACATAGTCAATAAACACATGCAAACACCTTTCTAGCATGCTTTGCTTTCAGCCAAGATCCATCTGACATCAGCAATGATGTCCAACATTCCATGTCATCTTCTGAATCTCCCTTGAATTTCAGGCAGTTCCCTGTTGATGTACTGCTGCAACCATGTTTGAACTACCTTCAGCAAAATTTTGCTTGGATGTGATATTAATGATATTGTTTGATAATTTCCACACTCTGTTGAATCACCTTTCTTTGAAATGGGCACAAATATGGTTCTCTTCCAGTTGGCTCTCCAAGTAGTTGTCTTCAAAATTTCTTGGCATAGACGAGTGAGCACCTGGAATGCTGTATCCATTTTTTGAAGTATCTCACTCATTATTCTGTCAATTTCTGGAGCCCTATTTTTTGCCAATGCCTTCATTGAAGGTTAGATTTCTTCCCTCAATACCATCAAATCTTGCTCATATGCTACCTCCTGAAATGGTTGAATTTTGGTCAATTCTTTTTGGTAGTGTGACTCTGTGTATTCCTTCTACCTTCTTTTTTTTTTTTTTAATTATTTTTTATTAAGCTTCAAGTGAACATTTACCATTCCAATCAGTCTGTCACATGTAGGTTTACATACATCTTACTCCCTTCTCCCACTTGCTCTCCCCCTATTGAGTCAGCCCTTTTCAGTCTCTCGTTTTGTGCCAATTTTGCCATCTTCCCCCTCTCTCTATCTTCCCATCCCCCCTCCAGTCAAGAGTTGCCAACACACTCTCCAGTGTCCACCTGATTTAATTAGCTCACTCTTTATCAGCATCTCTCTCCCCCCCACTGACCAGTCCCTTTCATGCCTGATGATTTGTCTGCAGGGATGGTTCCTGTCCTGTGCCATCAGAAGTTCTGGGGAGCATTGTCTCTGGGATTCCTCTAGTCACAGTCATACCATTAGGTATGGTCTTTTCATGAGAATTTGGGGTCTGTATCCCATTGGTCTCCTGCTCCCTCAGGAGTTGTCTGTTGTGCTCCCTGTCAGGGCAGACATCGATTGTGGCCAGGCACCAACTAGTTCTTCTGGTCTCAGGATAATGTAGGTCTCTGGTTCATGTGGCCCTTTCTGTCTCTTGGGTTCTTAGTTGTCGTGTGACCTTGGTGTTCTTCCTTTGCCTTTGCTCCAGGTGGGTTGAGACCAATTGATGTATCTTAGATGGCCGCTTGTTGGCATTTAGGACCCCAGGCGCCACAATTCAAAGTGGGATGCAGAATGTTTTCATAATAGAATTATTTTGACCATTGACTTAGAAGTCCCCTCAAACCAAGTTCCCCAGACCCCAGCCCCTGCTCCGCTGACCTTTGAAGCTTTCATTTTATCCCGGAAACCTCTTTGCTTTTAGTCCAGTCCAATTAGACTGACCTTCCTTGTATTGAGTGTTGTCTTTCCCTTCACCCAAAGCAGTTCTTATCTACAGATTGATCAATAAAAAGTCCTCTACCTCCCTCCCTCCCTCCCCCCTTTGTAACCACAAAAGTATGTGTTCTTCTCCATTTTTTCTATTTCTCAAGATCTTATAATAGTGGTCTTATACAATATTTGTCCTTTTGCAATTGACTCATTTCGCTCAACATAATGCCTTCCAGGTTCCTCCATGTTATGAAATGTTTCAGAGATTCGTCACTGTTCTTTATCGATGCGTAGTATTCCATTGTGTGAATAAACCACAATTTATTTACCCATTCATCTGTTGACGGACATCGTGGTTGCTTCCAGCTTTTTGCTATTGTAAACAGAGCTGCAATAAACATGGGTGTGCATATATCTGTTTGTGTGAAGGCTCTTGTATCTCTAGGGTATATTCCCAGGAGTGGGATTTCTGGGTTGTATGGTAGTTCTATTTCTAACTGTTTAAGATAACGCCAGATAGATTTCCAAAGTGGTTGTACCATTTTACATTCCCACCAGCAGTGTATGAGAGTTCCAATCTCTCCACAGCCTCTCCAACATTTATTATTTTGTGTTTTTTGGATTAATGCCAGTCTAGTTGGTGTGAGATGGAATCTCATCGTAGTTTTAATTTGTATTTCTCTAATGGCTAATGATTGGGAGCATTTTCTCATGTATCTGTTGGCTGCCTGAATATCTTCTTTAGTGAAATGTGTGTTCATATCCTTTGCCCACTTCTTGATTGGGTTGTTTGTCTTTTTGTGGTTGAGTTTTGACAGAACCATGTAGATTTTAGAGATCAGGCGCTGGTCTGAGATGTCATAGCTGAATATTCTTTCCCAGTCTGTAGGTGGTCTTTTTACTCTTTTGGTGAAGTCTTTAGATGAGCATAGGTGTTTGATTTTTAGGAGCTCCCAGTTATCTGGTTTCTCTTCATCATTTTTGGTAATGTTTTGTATTCTGTTTATGCCCTGTATTAAGGATCCTAGGGTTGTCCCTATTTTTTCTTCCATGATCTTTATCGTTTTAGTCTTTATGTTTAGGTCTTTGATCCACTTGAAGTTAGTTTTTGTGCATGGTGTGAGGTATGGGTCCTGTTTCATTCTTTTGCAAATGGATATCCAGTTATGCCACCACCATTTGTTAAAAAGACTATCATTTCCCCAATTGACTGACACTGGTCCTTTGTCAAATATCAGCTGCTCATACGTGGATGGATTTATATCTGGGTTCTCAATTCTGTTCCATTGGTCTATGTGCCTGTTGTTGTACCAGTACCAGGCTGTTTTGACTACTGTAGCTGTATAATAGGTTCTGAAATCAGGTAGAGTGAGGCCTCCCACTTTCTACTTTTTCAGTAGTGCTTTGCTTATCCGGGGCTTCTTTCCCTTCCATATGAAATAGGTGATTTGTTTCTCTATCCCCTTAAAATATGACATTGGTATTTGGATTGGAAGTGCGTTACATGTATAGATGGCTTTTGGTAGAATAGACATTTTTACTATGTTAAGTCTTCCTATCCAGTAGCAGGGTATGTTTTTCCACCTAAGTGTGTCCTTTTGAATTTCTTGTAGCAGAGTTTTATAGTTTTCTTTGTAAAGGTCTTTTACATCCTTGGTAAGATTTATTCCTCAGTATTTTATCTTCTTGGGGGCTACTGTGAATGGTATTGATTTGGTTATTTCCTCTTCGGTGTTCTTTTTGTTGATGTAGAGGAATCCAAGTGATTTTTGTATGTTTATTTTATAACCTGAGACTCTGCCAAACTCTTCTATTAGTTTCAGTAGTTTTCTGGAGGATTCCTTAGGGTTTTCCATGTATACGATCATGTCATCTGCAAATAGTTATAGCTTTACTTCCTCCTTGCCAATCTGGATACCCTTTATTTCTTTGTCTAGCCTAATTGCCCTGGCTAGGACTTCAAGTACGATGTTGAATAAGAACGGTGATAAAGGGCATCCTTGTCTGGTTCCCATTCTCAAGGGAAATGCTTTCAGGTTCTCTCCATTTAGAGTGATATTGGCTGTTGGCTTTGCATAGATGCCCTTTATTATGTTGAGGAATTTTCCTTCAATTCCTATTTTGGTAAGAGTTTTTATCATAAATGGGTGTTGAACTTTGTCAAATGCCTTTTCTGCATCTATTGATAAGATCATGTGGTTTTTATCTTTTGTTTTATTTATGTGAAGGATTACATTAATGGTTTTTCTGATATTAAACCAGCCTTGCATACCTGGTATAGATCCCACTTGATCAGGGTGAATTATTTTTTTGATGTGTTGTTGGATTCTATTGGCTAGAATTTTGTTGAGGATTTTTGCATCTATGTTCATGAGGGATATAGGTCTAAAATTTTCTTTTTTTGTAATGTCTTTACCTGGTTTTGGTATCAGGGAGATGGTAGCTTCATAGAATGAGTTGGGTAGTATTCCGTCTTTTTCTATGCTTTGAAATACCTTCAATAGTAATGGTGTTAAGTCTTCTCTGAAGGTTTGGTAGAACTCTGCAGTGAAGCCGTCTGGGCCAGGACTTTTTTTTGTTGGGAGTTTTTTGATTACCGTTTCAATCTCTTTTTTTGTTATGGGTCTATTTAGTTGTTCTACTTCTGAATGTGTTAGTTTAGGTAGGTAGTATTGTTCCAAGAATTTATCCATTTCTTCTAGGTTTTCAAATTTGTTAGAGTACAATTTTACGTAGTAATCTGAAATGATTCTTTTAATTCCATTTGGCTCTGTTGTGATGTGGTCCTTCTCGTTTCTTATTCGGGTTATTTGTTTCCTTTCCTGTATTTCTTTAGTCAGTCTAGCCAATGGTTTATCAATTTTGTTAATTTTTTCAAAGAACCAGCTTTTGGCTTTGTTAATTCTTTCAATTGTTTTTCTGTTCTCTAACTCATTTAGTTCAGCTCTAATTTTTATTATTTGTTTTCTTCTGGTGTCTGATGGGTTCTTTTGTTGCTCACTTTCTATTTGTTCAAGTTGTTGGGACAGTTCTCTGATTTGGGCTCTTTCTTCTTTTTGTATGTGTGCATTTATCGATATAAATTGGCCTCTGAGCACTGCTTTTGCTGTGTCCCAGAGGTTTTGATAGGAAGTATTTTCATTCTTGTTGCTTTCTAAGAATTTCCTTATTCCCTCCTTGATGTCTTCTATAACCCAGTCTTTTTTCAGGAGGGTATTGTTCAGTTTCCAAATATTTGATTTCTTTTCCCTAGTTTTTCTGTTATTGATTTCTAGCTTCATTGCCTTGTTGGTCTGAGAAGATGCTTTGTAATATTTTGATGTTTTGGATTCTGCAAAGATTTGTTTTATGACCTAATATGTGGTCTATTTTAGAGAATGTTCCATGTGCACTAGAAAAAAAAGTATATTTTGCAGCAGTTGGGTGGAGAGTTCTGTATAAGTCAATGAGGTCAAGTTGGTTGAGTGTTGTAAGTAGGTCTTCCGTGTCTCTATTGAGCTTCTTACTGGATGTCCTGTCCTTCTCCAAAAGTGGTGTGTTGAAGTCTCCTACTATAAATGTGGAGGTGTCTATCTCACCTTTCAATTCTGTTAAAATTTGATTTATGTATCTTGCAGCCCTGTCATTGGGTGCGTAAATATTTAATATGGTTATGTCTTCCTGATCAATTGTCCCTTTTATCATTATATAGTGCCCTTCTTTGTCCTTTGTGGCGGATTTAAGTCTAAAGTCTATGTTGTCAGAAATGAATATTGCTACTCCTCTTCTTTTTTGCTTATTATTTGCTTGATATATTTTTTTCCATCCTTTGAGTTTTAGTTTGTTTGTGTCTCTAAGTCTAAGGTGTGTCTCTTGTAGGCAGCATATAGATAGATCGTGTTTCTTTATCCAGTCCGTGACTCTCTGTCTCTTTATTGGTGCATTTAGTCCATTTACATTCAGGGTAATTATAGATAAATAAATTTTTTTTTTTTTTTTTTTTTTTTTTTTTTTATAATAACTTTTATTAAGCTTCAAGTGAACGTTTACAAATCCAATCAGTCTGTCACATATAAGTTTACATACATCTCACTCCCTACTCCCACTTACTCTCCCCCTCTTGAGTCAGCCCTTTCAGTCTCTCCTTTCTTGACAATTTTGCCGGCTTCCCTCTCTATCCTCCCATCCCCCCTCCAGGCAAGAGTTGCCAACACAATCTCAAGTGTCCACCTGATATTATTAGCTCACTCTTCATCAGCATCTCTCTCCCACCCGCTGACCAGTCCCTTTCATTTCTGATGAGTTGTCTTCGGGGATGGTTCCTGTCCTGTGTCAGCTGAAGGTCTGGGGAGCATGGCCGCCGGGATTCCTCCAGTCTCAGTCAGACCATTAAGTTTGGTCTTGTTATGAGAATTTGGGGTCTGCATCCCACTGTTCTCCTGCTCCCTCAGGGGTCCTCTGCTGAGCTCCCTGTCAGGGCAGTCATCGATTGTGGCCGGGCACCAACTAGTTCTTCTGGTCTCAGGATGATGTAGGTCTCTGGTTCATGTGGCCCTTTCTGTCTCTTGGGCTCTTAGTTGTCATGTGGGCTTGGTGTTCTTCATTTTCCTTTGCTCCAGGTGGGTTGAGACCAATTGCTGCATCTTAGATGGCTGCTTGTTAGCATTTAAGACCCCAGACGCCACATTTCGAAGTGGGATGCAGAATGATTTCATAATAGAATTATTTTGCCAATTGACTTAGAAGTCCCCGCAAACCATGTTCCCCAGACCCCCGCGCTTGCTCCGCTGACCTTTGAAGCATTCATTTTATCCCGGAAACTTCTTTGCTTTTGGTCCAGTCCAATTGAGCTGACCTTCCATGTATTGAGTGTTGTCTTTCCCTTCACCTAAAGCAGTTCTTATCTACTGATTAATCAATAAAAAACCCTCTCCCACCCTCCCTCCCTCCCCCCCTCGTAACCACAAAAGTATGTGTTCTTCTCAGGTTTACTATTTCTCAAGATCTTATAATAGTGGTCTTATACAATATTTGTCCTTTTGCCTCTGACTAATTTCGCTCAGCATAATGCCTTCCAGGTTCCTCCATGTTATGAAATGTTTCAGAGATTCGTCACTGTTCTTTATCGATGCGTAGTATTCCATTGTGTGAATATACCACAATTTATTTACCCATTCATCCGTTGATGGACACCTTGGTTGCTTCCAACTTTTTGCTATTGTAAACAGAGCTGCAATAAACATGGGTGTGCATATATCTGTTTGTATGAAGGCTCTTGTATCTCTAGGGTATATTCCTAGGAGTGGAATTTCTGGGTTGTATGGTAGTTCTATTTCTAACTGTTTAAGATAACGCCAGATAGATTTCCAAAGTGGTTGTACCATTTTACATTCCCACCAGCAGTGTATGAGAGTTCCAATCTCTCCGCAGCCTCTCCAACATTTATTATTTTGTGTTTTTTGGATTAATGCCAGCCTTGCTGGTGTGAGATGGAATCTCATCGTAGTTTTAATTTGCATTTCTCTAATGGCTAATGATCGAGAGCATTTTCTCATGTATCTGTTGGCTGCCTGAATATCTTCTTTAGTGAAATGTGTGTTCATATCCTTTGCCCACTTCTTGATTGGGTTGTTTGTCTTTTTGTGGTTGAGTTTTGACAGAATCATGTAGATTTTAGAGATCAGGCGCTGGTCGGAGATGTCATAGCTGAAAATTCTTTCCCAATCTGTAGGTGGTCTTTTTACTCTTTTGGTGAAGTCTTTAGATGAGCATAGGTGTTTGATTTTTAGGAGCTCCCAGTTATCGGGTTTCTCTTCATCATTTTTGGTAATGTTTTGTATTCTGTTTATACCTTGTATTAGGGCTCCTAGGGTTGTCCCAATTTTTTCTTCCATGATCTTTATCGTTTTAGTCTTTATGTTTAGGTCTTTGATCCACTTGGAGTTAGTTTTTGTGCATGGTGTGAGGTATGGGTCCTGTTTCATTTTTTTGCAAATGGATATCCAGTTATGCCAGCACCATTTGTTAAAAAGGCTATCTTTTCCCCAGTTAATTGACACTGGTCCTTTGTCAAATATCAGCTGCTCATACGTGGATGGATCTATGTCTGGGTTCTCAATTCTGTTCCATTGGTCTATGTGTCTGTTGTTGTACCAATACCAGGCTGTTTTGACTACTGTGGCTGTATAATAGTTTCTGAAGTCAGGTAAGGTGAGGCCTCCCACTTTCTTCTTCTTTTTCAGTAGTGCTTTGCTTATCCGGGGCTTCTTTCCGTTCCATATGAAATTGGTGATTTGTTTCTCTATCCCCTTAAAATATGACATTGGAATTTGGATCGGAAGTGCGTTAAATGTATAGATGGCTTTTGGTAGAATAGACATTTTTACTATGTTAAGTCTTCCTATCCATGAGCAAGGTATGTTTTTCCACTTAAGTATGTCCTTTTGAATTTCTTGTAGCAGAGTTTTATAGTTTTCTTTGTAAAGGTCTTTTACATCCTTGGTAAGATTTATTCCTCAGTATTTTATCTTCTTGGGGGCTACTGTGAATGGTATTGATTTGGTTATTTCCTCTTCGGTGTTCTTTTTGTTGATGTAGAGGAATCCAAGTGATTTTTGTATGTTTATTTTATAACCTGAGACTCTGCCAAACTCTTCTATTAGTTTCAGTAGTTTTCTGGAGGATTCCTTAGGGTTTTCCATGTATACGATCATGTCATCTGCAAATAGTTATAGCTTTACTTCCTCCTTGCCAATCTGGATACCCTTTATTTCTTTGTCTAGCCTAATTGCCCTGGCTAGGACTTCAAGTACGATGTTGAATAAGAACGGTGATAAAGGGCATCCTTGTCTGGTTCCCATTCTCAAGGGAAATGCTTTCAGGTTCTCTCCATTTAGAGTGATATTGGCTGTTGGCTTTGCATAGATGCCCTTTATTATGTTGAGGAATTTTCCTTCAATTCCTATTTTGGTAAGAGTTTTTATCATAAATGGGTGTTGAACTTTGTCAAATGCCTTTTCTGCATCTATTGATAAGATCATGTGGTTTTTATCTTTTGTTTTATTTATGTGAAGGATTACATTAATGGTTTTTCTGATATTAAACCAGCCTTGCATACCTGGTATAGATCCCACTTGATCAGGGTGAATTATTTTTTTGATGTGTTGTTGGATTCTATTGGCTAGAATTTTGTTGAGGATTTTTGCATCTATGTTCATGAGGGATATAGGTCTAAAATTTTCTTTTTTTGTAATGTCTTTACCTGGTTTTGGTATCAGGGAGATGGTAGCTTCATAGAATGAGTTGGGTAGTATTCCGTCTTTTTCTATGCTTTGAAATACCTTCAATAGTAATGGTGTTAAGTCTTCTCTGAAGGTTTGGTAGAACTCTGCAGTGAAGCCGTCTGGGCCAGGACTTTTTTTTGTTGGGAGTTTTTTGATTACCGTTTCAATCTCTTTTTTTGTTATGGGTCTATTTAGTTGTTCTACTTCTGAATGTGTTAGTTTAGGTAGGTAGTATTGTTCCAAGAATTTATCCATTTCTTCTAGGTTTTCAAATTTGTTAGAGTACAATTTTACGTAGTAATCTGAAATGATTCTTTTAATTCCATTTGGCTCTGTTGTGATGTGGTCCTTCTCGTTTCTTATTCGGGTTATTTGTTTCCTTTCCTGTATTTCTTTAGTCAGTCTAGCCAATGGTTTATCAATTTTGTTAATTTTTTCAAAGAACCAGCTTTTGGCTTTGTTAATTCTTTCAATTGTTTTTCTGTTCTCTAACTCATTTAGTTCAGCTCTAATTTTTATTATTTGTTTTCTTCTGGTGTCTGATGGGTTCTTTTGTTGCTCACTTTCTATTTGTTCAAGTTGTTGGGACAGTTCTCTGATTTGGGCTCTTTCTTCTTTTTGTATGTGTGCATTTATCGATATAAATTGGCCTCTGAGCACTGCTTTTGCTGTGTCCCAGAGGTTTTGATAGGAAGTATTTTCATTCTTGTTGCTTTCTAAGAATTTCCTTATTCCCTCCTTGATGTCTTCTATAACCCAGTCTTTTTTCAGGAGGGTATTGTTCAGTTTCCAAATATTTGATTTCTTTTCCCTAGTTTTTCTGTTATTGATTTCTAGCTTCATTGCCTTGTTGGTCTGAGAAGATGCTTTGTAATATTTTGATGTTTTGGATTCTGCAAAGATTTGTTTTATGACCTAATATGTGGTCTATTTTAGAGAATGTTCCATGTGCACTAGAAAAAAAAGTATATTTTGCAGCAGTTGGGTGGAGAGTTCTGTATAAGTCAATGAGGTCAAGTTGGTTGAGTGTTGTAAGTAGGTCTTCCGTGTCTCTATTGAGCTTCTTACTGGATGTCCTGTCCTTCTCCAAAAGTGGTGTGTTGAAGTCTCCTACTATAAATGTGGAGGTGTCTATCTCACCTTTCAATTCTGTTAAAATTTGATTTATGTATCTTGCAGCCCTGTCATTGGGTGCGTAAATATTTAATATGGTTATGTCTTCCTGATCAATTGTCCCTTTTATCATTATATAGTGCCCTTCTTTGTCCTTTGTGGCGGATTTAAGTCTAAAGTCTATGTTGTCAGAAATGAATATTGCTACTCCTCTTCTTTTTTGCTTATTATTTGCTTGATATATTTTTTTCCATCCTTTGAGTTTTAGTTTGTTTGTGTCTCTAAGTCTAAGGTGTGTCTCTTGTAGGCAGCATATAGATAGATCGTGTTTCTTTATCCAGTCCGTGACTCTCTGTCTCTTTATTGGTGCATTTAGTCCATTTACATTCAGGGTAATTATAGATAAATAAATTTTTAGTGCTGTCATTTTGATGCCTTTTCATGTGTGTTGTTGGCCATTTCATTTTTCCACATGCTTTTTTGTGCTGAGACGTTTTTCTTAGTAGCTTGTGAGATCCTCATTTTCATAATGTTTAACTTTGTGTTTGTTGAGTCGTTACTTTTTTCTTGGCTTTTTTCTTGAGTTATGGAATTGATATTCCTTTTTGTGGTTACCTTATTATTTACCCCCATTTTTCTAAGTAAAAACCTAACTTGCGTCCTTCTGTATCGCCTTGTATCACTGTCCATCTGGCACTTCAATGCCTCCTATATTTAATCCCTCTTTTTGATTATTGTGATCGTTTATCTATTGATTTCCATGATTTCAGAGTTCGTAGATTGTTATGTATGTGATCGATTCACTTGTTTTTCCGAGTCTTTGTTGCAAGAGGGATCCGTGGTAGCATCAACCTATTCTGCCATCTTGGCCCCCCCTTCTACCTTCTTTTGATGTTTCTCTGCATCATTCAATATTTTGTCCATTAAAAAAAAAGTGGCCATCAAGTGGATTCTGACCCATAGCGACCCTATAGAACTGAGTAGAGCTGACTGATAGGGTTTCCAAGGGTCAGCTGGTGGATTCAAACTGCCAATCTTTTGATTAGCAGCCTGCATTCTTAGCCACTGCCCGACCAGGTCCTCATTTTGCTCATAAAATCCTTCAAAATTACAACTCAAGGCTTGAATTTTGACTTCAGTTCTTTGACCTTAGAAATCCAAGCCTGTTTTTACCTTTTGATTTTCTAACTTCAGGTCTTTGCATATTTTGTTGTAATACTTTACTTTGTCTTCCCGAGTCTTCCTTTGAAATCTTCTGTTCAACTTTTTTACTTTATTGTTCCTTCCATTTGCTTTAGAAAGTTTCAGAGCCTCTTCTTACATACAATTTGGTCTTTTCTTTCTTTCCTGTCTTTTTAATGACCTTTTGCTTTTTTTCATATATGATGTCCTTGATGTCATCCCACAACTTTTCTGGTCTTCAGCCAAGAGTGTTCAATGCTAAAACTCCTCTCTTGAAATGGTCTTCAAATTCAGATGGGATGTACTCAAGGCTGTATTTGGTATGTCTTAGAAATATAAAAGCTTAGTTTGAACGAGAACAGGAACACAATTACAGTAAAAAAATAAAGTTTATTATTTCTTTCCTAATAAATGTTAATCTAACTTCCCAATCTTGAATAAGATATTGTTGAAAATGAATCAATAATACATTCATTATATTATGTAATGAGACAAGGTAAGCTGATGCTATCCACTTGTACAATGATATGTAGATTTTTGCCATCTATCCTTACTGTCCTTCTTCCTAGTATGTTCCACTGCTATTCATAAGGTTTTCACCGACTAATGCTTTTCAGAAGTAGGCTGCCGGGTTCTTCTTCCTAGTCTGTCCTAGTCTGGAAGCTTAGCTGAAACCTGTCCTCCACAAGTGACCCTGCTGGTATTTAAATACTGGAAGCATAGCTTCCAGCATCACAGCAACACACAAGCCCCCACAGTATGTCAAACTGACAGAAACGTGGGAGTCTACTTCTGAAAAGCATTAGCCAGTGAAAACCTTATGAATAGCAGTGGAACATTGTCTGATATAGTGCTGGAAGGTGACCCGCCCCCCCCCCCAGGTTGGAAGGCACTCAAAAGATGCTTGGGGAAGAGCTGCCTCCTCAAAGTAGAGTCGACCTTAATGATGTGGATGGAGTAAAGCTTTCAGGACCTTCCATTGCTGATGTGGTATGACTCAAAAGGAGAGCTAGAAATATCCATTAATAATCGGAACCTGGAATGTACAAAATATGAATCTAGGAAAATTGGAAATCATCAAAAATGAAATGGAGGCCAAGATGGCTGACTAGGTAGATGCTACCTCGGATCCCTCTTGCAACAAAGACTTTGAAAACCAAGTGAATCGATCACATACATGACAATCTACGAACCCTGACCAACAAACACAGATTTGAAGAGTTGACCTGAGTGACAGAGACTGAGAACGAACAACCACAGGGAAGCAGTGACTGTTTCCGGAGCATGGAGCCAGGGTCCCAGTCAGGAAACCTTGGTGCCGGGCTTTGAACTGGGCACAGGGGAGCTGATCTCGTCATCCCGAGATGGTGCAAAAACGGGGCACAGCCCTGAACCCCTGAACTGGCCTCAGAGAAAGCCCAGCCAGTGCACACAGGCAGCACAGTGACGTGGCTGACAGGTGGAGAAGTCACCGGGAGGCAGTGACTGGTTTTGGACCCGGGAGTGCAACATCCCAGCTGGGGAACCCTGATGCTGGGCTTTGGACTGGGAGCAGAGGAACTAATGGCAGCTTCTGAGACAGTGCAAGCATGGGATGCGGCCTGACCCTTGGGGGCAATCTCTACCCAGCCAGCGCACACAGTCGACGACACGCCCCTCGGGAATCTCAGATAAAACAGTCATCCCAACCAAGATAAGTAACTTTGTCTATATTCCGGGGTGCTACTCTCTCCTATTTATCTGAACCCTCCCCTCCCCTTCCCAGGCGGCTTCATTAACATTGGAATTTTCTGAGCCAGAAAGTAAACTGCTCTGCGGTTTTTCTTTCCTTCGTTTTGTTTTTGTCTTCACCTAACCCATTCTTCTGGCCTGAGAGAAGCAACTACAAAAAGCCCAGGGACCAAAAATCCTTCCCTAATTGGAATAAACACACAGAACCAGCTCCAGCCAAGCATATGTGATCCACAGTCTCGGGCTTTCATCCCTACAGAGAACAAGGTGGCTATTATAATGCAAAGGCATTTCTGATAGGGATCTGACTGCAATTGTTTTAGTGGATTTATTGGAAAGACAAGTTTCCCAGGTCTGATATCTCTGCGTATTCAACAGAGCCCACACTGACCCACAACAGGGAACTGAGGGCTGAAGCTCCCCCCAGACCACCTAGCCTCCTGCCTTAGGGGTCTAAGGAGGGTGACACCTACCAATCTGTAGAGGTACTTGCATTGGGGGCCTAAGGTACAGCTGCAGAGCCCACCCACCAAGGTGCTTTAGGAATAGAGACACACCTACCTCACTGACACTTGGGGGAAGCCTGTCAGCATCCTGCCCCCTCCCCGGAGTGTGAACCCCAGCTCCTACTAGAATCTGGCGCACACAACTATCACCACTACTTCTCAAGGTGGATAGGTGACAGTCTGCACCACACACTTGATGATTCAAAATCAGATTCTACTCAAGAATAGTGAATGGACTCAGGCCTGTCTGTCTGGTAACAGCCCAAACCAGCTGCTAATAGGTCATAAGTGAGTCAAGGGCTACAACAATCAAGACAGCACAATCTAGTAGCCCATCTACGTATATTGAAAGAAAACAAAACAAGATAAGACTTAGTGAGCAAATATAGAATAAATCACTACAATATCTTAGTGATGGCTTGGAGACAGCAGTCGATATTGAACCACATAAAGAAGCTGACCATGACTGCTTCTACAACCCCCCAAACTAAAGAATCAAAATCTTTCCCAAATGAAGATACAGTCCTGGAATTGCCAGATGCAGAATATAAAAAACTAATTTACAGAATGCTTCAAGACATCAGGGATGACCTCAGAAATGAAATAAGGCAAGCTACAGATAAAGCCAAGGAACACACTGATAAAGCAGTTGAAGAACTCAAAAAGATTATTCAAGAACATAGCAGAAAAATTAATAAGTTGCAAGAATCCATAGAAAGACAGCATTCAGAAATCCAAAAGATTAATAATAAAATTACAGAATTAGACAACGCAATAGGAAGTCAGAGGAGCAGACTCGAGCAATTAGAATGCAGAGTGGGAAATCTGGAGGACCAGGGAATTAACACCAATATAGCTGAAAAAAAAAAAACAGATGAAAGAATTAAAAAAAATGATGAAACCCTAAGAATCATGTGGGACTCTATCAAGAAGGATAACTTGCGTGTGATTGGAGTCCCAGAACAGAGAGGGATAACAGAAAACACAGAGAGAATAGCTGAAGATCTGTTGGCGGAAAACTTCCCTGACATGCTGAAAGGCGAAAGGATATCTATCCAAGATGCTCATCAAACTCCATTTAAGACTGATCCAAAAAGAAAAACACCAAGACATGTTATCATCAAACTTGCCAAAACCAAAGATAAAGAGAAAATTTTAAAAGCAGCCAGGGATAAAAGAAAGGTCTCCTACAATGGAGAATCCATAAGTTCAGACTACTCAGCAGAAACCATGCAGGCAAGAAGGCAATGGTATGACATATATAGAGCACTGAAGGAGAAAAACTGCCAGCCAAGGATCATATATCCAGCAAAACTCTCTCTGAAATATGAAGTAAAAATTAAGACATTTACAGATAAACACAAGCTTAGAGAATTTGCAAAAACCAAACCAAAGCTACAAGAAATACTAAAGGAAATTGTTTGGTCAGAAAACCCATAAATTCAGAGACCAGCACAACACAAGATCACAGAACAGAGCACCCTGATTATCAACTCAAATAGGGAAATCACAAAAACAAATGAAGATTAATTTAAAAAAAAAAAAAAAAAAAACGCTCAAAACAGGGAATCATTGAAGTCAATATGTAAAAGGTCACAATAATCAAAAAGAGGGACTAAATACAGGTGGCATAGGACTGCCATATGGAGAGGGATACAAGGCAATATAGGGCAATACAAGTTAGGTTTTTACTTAGAAAAATAGGGGTAAATATTAAGGTAACCACAAGGAGGTATAACAACTCCATAACTCAAAATAAAAACCAAGAAAAACGTAACGACTCAGAAAACATAAACTCAAATACTATGAAAATGAGAAAAACACGAGTTACAAGAAAAATGTCTCAGAACAAAAAAGTAAGTGGAAAAATGAAATTGTCAACAACACACAAAAAAGGTATCAAAATGACAGCAAAAACACATACTAATCTATAATTACGCTGAATGTAAATGGACTAAATGCACCAATAAAGAGACAGAGAGTCTCAGACTGGATAAAGAAACACGACCCGTCTATATGCTGCCTACAAGAGACACACCTTAGACTTAGAGACACAAACAAACTAAAACTCAAAGGATGGAAAAAAATATATCAAGCAAACAGTAAGGAAAAAAGAAGAGGAGTAGCAATATTAATTTCTGACAAAATAGACTTTAAAGTTAAATCCATCACAAAGGATAAAGAGGACACTACATAATGATTAAAGGGACAATTGACCAGGAAGATATAACCATATTAAATATTTATGTACCCAATGACAGGGCTGCAAGATACATAAAACAAATTTTAACAGAACTGAGAAGTGGGATAGACACCTCCACAATTATAGTAGGAGGCTTCAACGCAACATTTTCGGAGAAGGACAGGACATCCAGTAAGAAGCTCAATAGAGACACAGAAGACCTAATTACTACAATCAACCAACTTGACCTCATTGACTCATACAGAACTCTCCACGCAACTGCTGCAAAGTATATTTTTTTTCTAGCGCACGTGGCACATTCTCTAGAATAGACCACATAGTAGGTCATCAAATAGACCTTTGCAGAATCCAAAACATCGAAATATTACAAAACACGTTCTCAGACCACAAGGCCATAAAAGTGGAAATCAATAACAGAAAAATTAGGGAAAAGAAATCAAATACTTGGAAACTGAACAATACCCTCCTGAAAAAAGACTGGGTTATAGAAGACATCAAGGAGGGAATAAGGAAATTCATAGAATGCAACGAGAATGAAAATACTTCCTATCAAAACCTCTGGGACACAGCAAAAGCAGTGCTCAGAGGCCAATTTATATCGATAAATGCACACATACAAAAAGAAGAAAGAGCCAAAATCAGAGAACTGTTCCTACAACTTGAACAAATAGAAAGTGAGCAACAAAAGAATCTATCAGGCACCAGACAAAAACAAATAATAAAAATTAGAGCTGAACTAAATGAATTCAAGAACAGAAAAACAATTGAAAGAATTAACAAAGCCAAAAGCTGGTTCTTTGAAAAAATTAACAAAATTGATAAACCATTGGCTAGACTGACTAAAGAAATACAGGAAAGGAAACAAATAACCCAAATAAGAAACGAGATGGGCCACATCACAACAGACCCAACTAAAATTAAAAGAATCATATCGAATTATTATGAAAAATTGTACTCTAACAAACTTGCAAACCTAGAAGAAATGGATAAATTCCTGGAAAAACACTACCTACCTAAACTAACACAATCAGAAGTAGAACAACTAAATAGACTGATAACATAAAAAGAGATTGAAACAGTAATCAAAAAACTCCCAATAAAAAAAAAGCCCTGGCCCGGATGGCTTTACTGCAGAGTTCTACCAAACTTTCAGCGAAGAGTTAACACCACTACTACTAAAGGTATTTTAAAGCATAGAAAATGACGGAATACTGCCTAACTCATTCTATGAAGCCACCATAACCCTGATACCAAAACCAGGTGAAGACATCATAAAAAAAGAAAATTATAGACCTATATCCCTCATGAACATAGATGCAAAAATCCTCAACAACATTCTAGCCAATAGAATTCAACAACATATCAAAAAATAATCCACCACGACCAAGTGGGATTTATACCAGGTATGCAAGGCTGGTTTAATATTAGAAAAACCATTAACGTAACAAAAGACAAAAACCACATGATCTTATCAATAGATGCAGAAAAGGCATTTGACAAAGTCCAACACCCATTCATGATGCAAACTCTCAGCAACATAGGAACTGAAGGAAAATTCCTCAACATAATAAAGGGCATCTATACAAAGCCAACAGCCAACATCACTCTAAATGGAGAGAGCCTGAAAGCATTTCCCTTGAGAACGGGAACCAGACAAGGATATCCTTTATCACCGCTCTTATTCAACATTGTGCTAGAGGTCCTACCCAGAGCAATTAGGCTAGACAAAGAAATCAAGGGCATCTGGATTGGCAAGGAGGTTGTAAAATTCTCTCTATTTGCAGATGACATGATCTTATACACAGAAAACCCTAAGGAATCCTCCAGAAAACTACTGAAACTAATAGAAGAGTTTGGCAGAGTCTCAGGTTATAAGATAAACATACAAAAATCACTTGCATTCCTCTACATCAACAAAAAGAACACCGAAGAGGAAATCACCAAATCAATACTATTCACAGTAGCCCCCAAGAAGATAAAATACTTAGGAATAATTCTTACCAAAGATGTAAAAGACCTATATAAAGAAAACTACAAAGTACTACTACAAGAAACTAAAAAGGATCTACTTAAGTAGAAAAACATATCTTGCTCATGGATAGGAAGACTTAACATAGTCTATTCTATTCTACCAAAAGCCATCTATACATACAATGCACTTCCGATCCAAATTCCAATGACATTTTTTAATGTGATGGAGAAACAAATCACCAACTTCATATAGAAGGGAAAGAAGCCTTGGATAAGTAAAGCATTACTGAAAGAGAAGAAGAAAGTGGGAGGCCTCACCCTACCTGATTTTAGAACCTATTACACAGCCACAGTAGTCAAAACAGCCTGGTACTGGTACAACAACAGGCACATAGACCAATGGAACAGAATTGAGAACCCAGATATAAATCCATGCACATATGAGCAGCTGATATTTGACAAAGGCCCAGCATCAGTTAATTGGGGAGAAGACAGTCTTTTTAACAAATGGTTCTGGCATAACTGGATATCCATGTGCAAAAAAAAAATGAAACAGGACACATACCTCACACCATGCACAAAAACTAACACCAAGTGGATCAAAGACCTAAACAGAAAGACTAAAACGATAAAGATCATGGAAGAAAAAATAGGGACAACCTTAGGAGCCCTAATACAAGGCATAAACAGAATACAAAACATTACCAAAAAAGACGAAGAGAAACCAGATAACTGGGAGCTCCTGAAAATCAAACACCTATGCTCATCTAAAGACTTCACCAAAAGAGTAAAAAGACCACCTACAGACTGGGAAAGAATTTTCAGCTATGACATCTCAGACCAGCGCCTGATCTCTAAAATCTATATGATTCTGTCAAAACTCAACCACAAAAAGACAAACAACCCGATCAAGAAGTGGGCAAAGAATATGAACACACACTTCACTAAAGAAGATATCCAGGCAGCTAACAGATACATGAGAAAATGCTCTCGATCATTAGCCATTAGAGAAATGCAAATTAAAACTATGATGAGATTCCATCTCACTCCAACAAGGCTGGCATTAATCTAAAAAACACAAAAGAATAAATGTTGGAGAGGCTGCGGAGAGATTGGAACTCTTATACACTGCTGGTGGGAATGTAAAATGGTACAACCACTTTGGAAATCTATCTGGTGTTTTCTTAAAAAGTTAGAAATAGAGCTACCATACAACCCAGAAATCCCACTCCTCGGAATATACCCTAGAGATACAAGAGCCTTCACACAAGCAGATATATGCACACCCATGTTTATTACAGCACTGTTCACAATAGCAAAAAGCTGGAAGCAACCAAGGTGTCCATCAATGGATGAATGGTTAAATAAATTGTGGTATATTCACACAATGGAATACTACGCATCGATAAAGAACAGTGATGAATCTGTGAAACATTTCATAACATGCAGGAACCTGGAAGGCATTATCCTGAGTGAAATTAGTCAGAGGCAAACGGACAAATATTGTATAAGACCACTATTATAAGATCTTGAGAAATAGTATAAACTGAGAAGAACACATACTTTTGTGGTTATGAGGGGGGGAGAGAGGGAGCTTGGGAGAGGGCTATTTACTGATTAGTTAGTAGATAAGAACTACTTTAGGTGAAAGGAAGGACAATACTCAATACATGGAAGGTCAGCTCAATTGGACTGGACCAAAAGCAGTTTCTGGGATAAACTGAATAATTCAAAGGTGAGAGGAGCAAGGGCGGGGGTTTCGGGACTATGGCTTAAGGGGACTTCTAAGTCAATTGGCAAAATAAATTCTATTATGAAAACATTCTGCATCCCACTTTGAAATGTGGCATCTGGGGTCTTAAATGCTAACAAGCGGCCATCTAAGATGCATCACTTGGTCTCGACCCACCTGGATCAAAGGAGAATGAAGAACACCAAGGTCACACGATAACTATGAGCCCAGGTGACAGAAAGGGCCACAGGAACCAGAGACTTACATCATCCTGAGACCAGAAGAACTAGGTGGTGCCCACCTACAACAGATGCCTACCCTGATAGGGAGCACAACAGAGAACCCCTGAGGGAGCAGGAGGTCAGTGGGATGCAGACCCCAAATTCTCATAAAAAGACCAGACTTAATGGTCTGACTGAGACTAGAGGAATCCTGGTGGTCATGGTCCCCAAACCTTCTGTTGGCCCAGAACAGGAACCATTCCCGAAGACAACTCATCAGACATGGAAGGGACTGGACAATGGGTAGGAGAGAGATGCTGATGAAGAGTGAGCTACTTGTATCAGGTGGACACTTGAGTGTTGGCATCTCCTGTCTGGAGGGGAGATGGGAGGGTAGAGAGGGTTAGAAACTGGCAAAAATGTCATGAAGGAGAGACTGGAAGGGCTGACTCATTAGGGGGAGAGTAAGTGGGAGTATGGAGTAAGGTGTATAAGCTTATATGTGACAGACTGACTTGATTTGTAAAAGTTTACTTAAAGCTCAATAAAAATTATTAAAAAAAAAGAAATGGAAAGGATACACATCGATATCCTAGCCATTAGTGAGCTGAAATGGACTGGTATTGGCCAGTTTGAATCGGACAATCATATGGTCTACTATGTTGGGAATGACAACTTGAAGAGGGATGGTGTTGCATTCACCGTCAAAAAGAACGTTTCAAGATCTATCCGGAAGTACAATGCAGTCAGTGATAGGATAATATCCATACACCTACAAGGAAGACCAGTTAATATGACTATTATTCAAATTTACGCACCAACCACTAGGGCCAAAGATGAAGAAATAGAAGATTTTTATCAGCTGCTGCAAAATTGATCAAACATGCAATCAGGATGTATTGATAATTACTGGCAATTGGAATGAGAAAGTTGGAAACAAAGAAGAAGGATCAGTAATTGGAAAATATGGCCTTGGTAATAGAAACAATGCAGGAGATCGAATGATAGAATTTTGCAAGACCAACGACTTCTTCATTGCAAATACCTTCTTTCACCAACATAAACGGTGACTATAGGCATGGACCTTGCCAGATGGAACACACAGAAATCAAATTGACTACATCTGTGGAAAGAGACGCTGGAAAAGCTTGATATCATCGGTCAGAACAAGGCCAGGGGCCATCTGTGGAACAGGCCATCAAATGCTCATATTCAAGTTCAAGCTGAAACTGAAGAAAATCAGAACAAGTCCACAAGAGCGAAAATATGACCTTGAGTACATCTCACCTGAATTTAGAGACCATCTCACGAATAGATTTGACGCTTTGAACACTAGTGACTGAAGACCGGATGAGTTGTGGAATGACATCAAGGACATCATCCATGAAGAAAACAAGAGGTCACTGAAAAGACAGGAAAGAAAGAAAAGACCAAGATGGATGTCAGAGGAGACTCTGAAACTTGCTCTCAAACATCGAGCAGCTAAAGCAAAAGGAAGAATTGATAAAGTAAAAGAATTGAAGATTTCAAAGGGTATCTCGAGAAGACAAAGTAAAGTATTATAATGAAACACGCAAAGAGCTGGAGATGGAAAACCAA
The DNA here is from genome assembly GCF_024166365.1 of Elephas maximus indicus. Lineage (NCBI taxonomy): Eukaryota > Metazoa > Chordata > Mammalia > Proboscidea > Elephantidae > Elephas > Elephas maximus. The sequence goes on along the minus strand of NC_064836.1, from coordinate 52,928,361 downwards.
AAGGGAAGAACACGCTCGGTGTTTCTCAAGCTGAAAGAACTTAAGAAAACATTCAAGCCTCGAGTTGCAATAGTGAAGGACTCTATGGGGAAAATATTAAATGGCGCAGGAAGCAGCAAAAGAAGATGAAAGGAATACACAGAGTCATTATACTAAAAAGAATTAGTCAATGTTCAACCATTTCAAGAGGTGGCATATGATCAGGAACTGACGGTAGTGAAGGAAGAAGTCCAAGCTGCTCTGAACACATTGCCAGAAACAAGGCTCCAGGAATTGATGGAATGTGAATTGAGATATTTTAACAAACAGATGCAGCACCAGAGGTGCTCACTTGTCTATGCCAAGAAAATGGAAGACAGCTTCCTGGCCAACTGACTGGAAGAGATCCATATTTATGACTATTCCCAAGAAAGGCGATCCAACAGAATCTGGAAATTATAGAACAATACCATTAATATCACACGCAAGCAAAATTTTGCTGAAAATCATTCAAAAACGGCTGCAACAATATATTGACAGGGAACTGCCAGAAATTCAGGCTGGTTTCAGAAGAAGACATGGAACCAGGGATATCATTGCTGATGTCAGAAGGATCCTGGCTGAAAGCAGAGAATACCAAAAGGATGTTTACCTGTGTTTTATTGACTATGGAAAGGCATTCAACTCTGTGGATCATAACAAATTATGGACAACATTGTGAAGAATGGGAATTCCAGAACACTTAATTGTGTTCATGAGGAGCCTTTACATAGATCAAGAGACAGTTGTTCAGACAGAACAAGGGGATTCTGGTTGATTTAAAGTCAGGGAAGTTGTGCCTCAGGGTTATATTCTTTCACCATACCTATTCAATCTGTATGCTGAACAAATAATCCAAGAAACTGGACTATATGAAGAAGAACGGGGCATCAGGATTGGAGGAAAACTCATTAACAACTTGTGTTGTGCAGATGGCACAACCTTGCTTGCTGAAAGTGAAGAGGAATTGAAGCGCTCACTGATGAAGATCACAGACCACAGCCTTCAGTTTGGATTGCACCTCAAAATAAAGAAAATAAAAATCCTCACAACTGGACCAATAAACAACATCACGATAAATGGAGAAAAGATTGAAGTTTTCAAGGATTTCATTTTACTTGGATCCACAATCAACAGCCATGGAAGCAGCAGTCAAGAAATCAAAAGACGCATTGCATTGGGCAAATCTGCTGCAAAGGACCTCTTCAAAGTGTTGAAGAGCAAAGATGTCACCCTGAAGACTAAGCTGTGCCTGACACAAGCCATGGTATTTCCAATCATAACATATTCATGTGAAAGCTGGACAATGAATAAGGAAGACCGAAGAAGAATTGACGCCTTTGAATTTTGATGTTGGCAAAGAATATTGAATATGCTATGGACTGCCAAAAGAAAGAAAAAACCTGTCTTAGAGGAAGTACAACCAGAATGCTCCTTAGAAGCAAGGATAGAGAGACAGTGTCTTACATACTTTGGACATGTTGTCAGGAGAGATCAGTCCTTGGAGAAGGACATCATGTTTGACAGACTACAGGGTCAGCAGAAAAGAGGAAGACCCTCATTGAGGTGGATTGACACAGTGACTGCAACAATAAGCTCAAGCCTTAAAATGATTGTAAGGATGGGTCAGGACCAGGCAGTGTTTCGTTCTGTTGTGTATGGTGTTGCTATGAGTCAGAACTGACTAGATGGCACCTAACAACAACAACAATCATACTGTGTTTGTTTGTTTTAAGAAGCTTCTGTATGGAACTCTAATTCAAGGAAACGCCACTGAAACTGAGTATAATAAACCAATACTTTTCAGTATAGTTCCATTTAGTTGAAAAGAATTCATATTATGCCCATAAGAGACCTAAACTTTTCCTAGTTTACGTGACTTATTTGAAATATTTAAAGGCAAAAAACAGCACTTTCAACGTCATAATAAGGTGAACCTGTGTTAAGTGTATTATTAAGTAAATGCTTCTTAAAAATAACATTACTCCTGCCTCAAAGATTTAGATACCGAGAATACATGTACCATGTCAAAAATCAAGTTTGTTTACAAGCATAGAAAGAGCATTATGACAGTATAGAAAAATATAAGGAATCTGTGGGATTCTAATTGTTATTATTTTCAAGGAGTTTAAAGTTCTGTTTTGTACTTATAAGAATAATCACTTTGTCCAAGAAAATTAAATATTATTTATATAAGAAATTTAAATATCCTTACTTCAGTGAAGGTTACAGCTTAGGGAAGGTATGAATTTTTATTCATAATATGAAAATGTTGATTTAACAATAATGCAAAAATTATAAAACTGATACTTTCATTTAAAAGCTTTTCCTGGAAGAAATAGGTCTTTATAGCTGTGGTTTATATTCTAGGCCTAAATTTATAAAGGGAGAAAGAAAAAATTCTCAATTAATTTTGAGGTAAAACAAGCATTTTGAAAGATTAGATAACAAGGAAATCATTTCCTAAAGTGTTTATAATAGTTTACAATGAAAGTTCTAAATATCACCATAACAATTTTATTGTTTGCAAAAGTCTAATCATATTTTCCCTCTATCCCCTTTCCCCCCCACTTCGCTTTCTCTCTGTTGATATCTGTACTGGGACTGGTATTCTTGTAGCTCTTCCAAATGGTCAAACACTTCTGAAAAGTACACAAAAAAGGACTGTAGTGTAAATAAATAGCTGTGGTAATTTATTGAAACTCTGATAAATGCTTTAAAAGTGAAATTTGATAATAAAACTATTTTTTTTTATTTCAAGTAACAAATATGCAGTGATAGAAAAATTCATTATAACTGAGGAAGTATATAATCATATTATCTACTTGGATTGACATTTGCAGAACTACATGGCAATGAAAGAAACTAATTTGGAAATTATGAGTGTAATTAAAGAGCTATCTTTGATTTATAACTTTCAGCCTATCGATGTATTGGAAGTAAGATGAATTGCTTAATTTTGCACCAAATATATAATCAGCTTTTCAGATACGGGTTGGTGCACGGAGTTTCATGTAGAGAAAGAATAGTATTATTGAAAATCACTATTATAAAATAAATCAAAATATCTCCAAAATCTAGTTATGTTTAAAGAAGACAATTTTAAAGCTGAAATCAAGTACAAAGGTATTAAGGAGAGTGAGTCAGTCATTTGAACTTTCATAGCTCCCCTGTCTTTAGGAGAATTAAGACTCACTGGATTTAAGTTTTGAATTTCATGTATATTCACGAGGTCTTTTTGTGAGGAAATTTATTTAAAATATCATTATTTTCAAAATGGCAGTGGGGATTTAAACACAATCATGAGTTTTTGAAATGAAATGTAGAATTTTCAGGGTTTGAGTGTAAAGCATTTGTTATATTTCCTCTGATATGCTTCATGTCTAGAAAAAGTGACTAAAATTAGTAAGCAATCAATATTTCTTTAAAATGTTACTGACTTAAATCTTACTCAGACAATAAATTGCTCGTTGCTTTGATTAAATTTATAATTCTGACAGTTTTTCTAACCAGTTATACTCAATTTGGCTAAAATTAATGGCAAAAAAATACAGCATAAAATGTGTAGTAATATACAGAGGATAATACGAGGTCAAAATAGTTCTGGTTTAACAGCAGATATTAATAGAGGCAAAATTCCATTGTACATTGTTTCTTTTTTTAATTTTTTTATATTCAATTTTAGAGTTGTGAAATAATTGACTGCAATGGAAAAAAAATCTACACCATGTTTTCATGAGTTTTGTTTAGCTTTTTTTTTTCATTACAGCTCAGGCTGGCCTGTGCTTCCAACTCAGAAAGCAAAGTAGTGATTTGAGCAATGTTCATGCACTTCCCAAGGAAGTGTTGACTTCATGATAGTACTATCCTGTGGATCGACTGTCCATATCTGGGAGATGAGTTTTCTCAAAAACACCTTAAGAGTGCAATCGTTTGTGACTTCTTCCCAGTTTCTCCTTCCCACCTGCATTTCTTCATTGTAGGGCCATTTTCTTTAGACAGATTCACAAAATAAAACATGGGGTATGAATCAGCTATACTTTGCTGAGTTTGTTATTAATTTCATTTAAAATGACTTGCATTTTGTAAGGAAACATACAGTTTATCACTCAGGGCTAAAGTCATTAAGAAGGTAAAATGGAACACTATAGGACTCTGTTACATTCCTTAAATTTCAGGCTAAGTGTGTTATAATGAAATGATTTAGAAAGAATACTTACAGTCTAAAGGTCTGTGTTGTAATACCTATCCTGTCATTTAATGAGTCTGTGATTATTGATCAAGCCACTTTCTCTGATTATAAGCTTTAAGTTTCTTCAACTGTAAAATATTTGCCCTGACTACATCGGGAGATAGCTGTTTGGGCAAAATTTTAATAGAAATATTTTTATAAATTGTTGTCACATGCAACTTAGTACTAATTACATGAGTGTTAAAGTTATCATTGGTAAAAAAAAAAAACAAGACAGGACAATATATTTTGTTGATGGATGGAAAATAACACAAAACCTTTAATGAACTCTTAGACTGCACAATCAAGTCTTCATGCCTCTAGCACCATCCTCCTACTCCATATTATTCTGATAGTTGTAGTATGGTCAAATTAAATCAACAAGTCAATGTTAATAGAGAGAAAATATTAGGTGAACAAATTCCACAAATTTGAGTTTGGAAATACATTCTTCATATTCACTTTATTGTTCCAGGTGATGATTAGTAAACATGCATTTACAGGACAATGTATATGAATCTACCATATTAACCCAACTGAGTGGCACAGTGGGACCCCATTTACATATTTCCTGAAACAGAATGATATTAAAAGCGATTTTTGCCTTGTTGTATCAACTTGTCTAGATTATATTTGCCCAAAATTTCATTTGGGTTCAAAATCACTCATCCTTTCATTTTTTTCTCAGAATTAATAAATCTTAGCTAAGTGAGGCTAAGCACAGATGAAGAAATAATTTATCTAATTGAATCCTTTATATTGGCTTTTGTCTTTAAGGAGGTTACATTGCTCAAACTGAACTGCAAATTTCGCCATAGCCAATCGCTTGGTCAATATTTGTTGAGAACTTACATTGTCTTGAATGAAATACAAGTTCTCTAATTCTGTAATTGGTAGCAAAGATGAAAATTCATCACCTACTTTGTACGGTAGGTGTTAGAATTTCTTTGGGAAAAAAATCAAGAATTACAAAATAGGTTGCATATTAGAATGATATCATTAATATCACATGTAAGCAAAATTTTGCCAAAGATCATTCAAAAAGAGCTGCAGCAGTATATTGACAGGGAACTGCCAGAAATTCAGGTCAGTTTCAGAAGAGGATGTGGAACCAGGGAAATCATTGCTGATGTCAGATAGATCCTGGCTGAAAGCAGAGAATACCAGAAGGATGTTTATCTGTATTTTATTGACTATGCAAAGGCATTCGACTGTGTGGATTGTAACAAACTATGGATATCACTGCAAAGAATGGGAATTCCAGAACACTTAATTGTGCTCATGAGGAACGTTTACATAGATCAAGAGGTGGTTGTTTGGACAGAACAAGGGGATACTGATTGGTTTAAAGTCAGGAAAGGTGTGCGTCAGGGTTGTATTCTTTCACCATACCTATTTAATCTGTACGCTAAACAAATAATCCTAGAAGCTGGACTATATGAAGAAGAACGGAGCATCAGGATTGGAGGAAGACTCATTAACAGCTTGTGTTGTGCAGATGACACAACCTTGCTTGCTGAAAGTGAAGAGGACTTGAAGCACTTACTAATGAAGATCAAAGACCACAGCCTTCAGTATGAATTACACCTCAACATAAAGAAAACAAAAATCCTTACAACTGGACCAATGAGCAACACCATGATAAAGGGAGAAAAGATTGAAGTTTTCAAAGATTTCATTTTACTTGGATCCACAATCAACAGCCATGGAAGCAGCAGTCAAGAAATCAAAAGATGCATTGCATTGGGCAAATCTGCTGCAAAGGACCTCTTCAAAGCGTTGAAGAGCAAACATATCACCCTGAAGACTAAGGTGCGCCTGACCCAAGCCATGGTATTTTCAATCACATCATATGCACGTGAAAGCTGGACTATGAATAAGGAACACCGAAGAAGAGATGACGTCTTTGAATTGTGGTGTTGGCAAAGAATATTGAATATACCATGGACTGCCAAAGAACGAACAAATCTGTCTTGGAAGAAGTGTGGCCAGAATGCTCCTTAGAGGAAAGGATGGCGAGACTCCATCTTACATACTTTGGAGATGTTGTCAGGAGGGATCAGTCCCTGGAGAAGGACATCATGCTTGGCAGAGTACAGGGTCAGCGGAAAAGAGGAAGACCACAACGAGGTGGATTGACACAGTGGCTTCAACAATGAGCTCAAGCATAACAATGATTGTAAGGATGGAGCAGGACTGGGCAGTGTTTCATTCTGTTGTGCATAGGGTCGCTATGAGTCAGAACCGACTCCACAGCACCTAACGACAACAACACAGTTCATTATATTTGAATAGGAAATAATGACACACATATAGCTTCTTCCCCTGACACATACATTCCCAAAATGCCCTTAAATTTTTGATTCAGAAAGCAACATGCATCAAAAACCTAACTAAATAAAATAAAGACTTTGAACCATGAATAAACACATGTCAATGTGTCTTTTATGTATTAAATTAAAAAAAAAAATGACTTCCATTTTTGATGAGAGAACATACTGTTTACTCCAGTGTCAGGCTATTAAGAATGATGCATGGTCACTGGCCTAAGCAGGAAACATTAGAATTTATAAATTAGTAAAAGGAAATTTTGGTACATCTTCAAAATAGAGAATGTGAAATAATCATTGATTAATTACATATATTGATTGATTTTAGCTCCTTTAATGACAACTTGCATAATCCCAAGTTTTCTTTTGTTAAATACTGTATTGTCTTCTTAACAAGAATGGAAAGGCTGTGATGTACAGAGATAGTGAAAAGAAATGCAGTTTCTTAAAGTGCTTTAAAAAATGAATACCTGAATATATTTTAATGCCATTCTTTTAATCAGTTCTTTCAAGGAATCATAGCTAAGCACATCTAAAGCTATAATTCACTTTTAAATGGAAAATATTCAAGAGGCCATACATATTAATATTAATTAGCAGAGAAACATTTCCATTCAGTATAAAGCAGTTTTACTGAGAAAATTTATTTGTCAAAATGAAAGTTAAATTCTTTGATTAAACTTTATTTTCATAACTTTTACACTTCAATATTAAAGAGAGTATTTCTGTGATTTTACACACATGCTCTACATTTTAACAAAATGAGATAAGTAAAAAATACTAATTTAGAGATTAGTATATTTATATGGCTGGATTGAAGGAAAACTCATTAACAGCCTGCTTTATGCAGATCGCAAATCCTTGCTTGCTGAAAGCAAAGAGGACTTGAATCACTTACTGATGAAGATCAAACACTATAGCCTTCAGTATTGATTACGCTTCAACATAAAGAAAACAAAAATCCTCTCAACTGGGCCAATAAACAACATCATAATAAACAGAAAAAAGAGTGAAATTGTCAAGGATTTCATTCTACTTGGATCCGTAATCGATGCCCTTGGAAGCAGCAGTCAAGAAATCAAAGATATATGGTATTGGGCAAATATGCTGCGAAAGACCTCTTTAATGTGTTAGAAAGCAAAAATGTCACCTTGAAGACTAGAGTGCCCCTGACCCAAGTCATGGTGTTTTCAATAGCCTTATATGCATGTGAAAGCTGGACAACGAATAAGGAAGGCTGACAAGGAATTCATGCCTTTGAATTATGGTGTTGGAGAAGAATATTGAATATACCATGGAGTGCCAAAAGAAGGAACAAATCTGTCTTGGAAGCAGGAGAGCCAGAATGCTCCTTAGGAGCAAGGATGACGAAACTTCTCACATACTTTGGACAGGTTATCAGGAGGGATCAGTCGTTGGAGGAGGACATCCTGCTTGGTAAAGTAGGGTAGCAAAAAAGAGGAAGACCTGCAATGAGATGGATTGGCACAATGGCTGCAACAATAGGCTCAAGCATAACAAGGATCATGCGGATGGTGAGGATGGTGCAGGATCTGGAAGTGTTTCATTCTGTTGTACACACAGTTGCTATGAGTCAGAACTGACTCGATGGCACCTAACAACAGCATAAACTATATATATATATATATATGTAATTTGTACTATATATGTGTATCTATATACATATATAGATATATAAATATATATCCCACTGCTGTGGAGTTAAGTCCGACTCATAGAGGTCCTACAGGACAGAGTAGAATTGCCCTACAGGGTTTCCAAAGAGTGAATGGTGGATTCAAATTTCTAACCTTTTTGGTTAGCAGCCAACCTCTTTACCATCCTGCCACTGGGGCTCAAATATGTGTATACACCCCACACTCCTGTTAGTTTATGGTGCTGTGGGGGCTTGTGTGTTTTTGTGATGCTGGAAACTATGCCTCTGCTATTCAAATACCAGCAAGGTCACCCATGGTGGACTGGTTTTAGCTGCCCATAGCAGACAGTTTTAAGCTGAGCTTGCAGACTAAGACAGACCAGGAAGAAGGACCCAGCTGTCTGCTTCTGAAAAGAATTAGCCGATGAAAATCTTATGAATAGTAGCAGAACATTGATATAGTGCTGGAAGATGAACCTCTCAGGTTGGAAGACACTCAAAATATAACTAGGGAAGAGCTGCCTTCTCAAAGTGGAGTTGACCTTAATGGTGTGGTTGGAGTCAAGTTTTCAGAACCTTGATTTCCTGATGTGGCAAGACTCACAATGAGAAGAAACATTTGCAATCATCCATTAATGATCAGAACATGGAATGTACGAAGTGTGAATCTACGAAAATTGGAAACCCTCAAAAATGAAATAGAATGCATAAACATTGACATAATAGGCATTAGGGAACTGAAGTGAACTGGTATTGGCCATTTTGATTCAGACAATCATATGGTCTACTATCCCTGGAATCACAACTTGAAGAGGAATGGTGTTGCATTCGCTGTAAAAAAGAACATTTCAAGAACTATCCTGAAATACAGTACTATCAGTAATAGGATAATATCCACATGCCTACAAGGAAAACCAGTTAATACGACTGTTATTCAAATTTACACATCAACCACTAAGGCCAAAGATGAAGAAATCGAAGATTTTTACCAGCTTCCACAGTCTGAAATTGATTGAACATGCAATCAGGATGCATTGATAATTATTGGCTATTAGATTGTGAGGTTGGAAACAAAAAAAGAAGGAACAGTAGTTGGAAAATATGACTTTGATGACAGAAACAATGCTGGAGACCACATGATAGAATTTTGCAAGACCAACAACTTCTTCACTGCAAATACCTTTTTTCAACAACATAAACAGCGACTATACACGTGAAGCTCACCAGATGAAATACACAGGAATCAAATCAACTACATCTGTGGAAAGAGATGATGGAAAAGTTCGATATCATCAGTCAGAACAAGGCTAGGAACTACAGCAGAAGACACCATCAATTCCTGTTATGCAAGTTCAAGGTGAAGCTGACGAAAATTAGAACAAGTTCAAAGGCTGCAACAATAGGCTTAAGCATAACAAAGAGTGCGAGGATGACACAGGACCGGGCAGTATTTCGTTCTGTTGTACATATGGTTGCTATGAGTTGGAACCAACTCTACAACACCTAACAACAACAACAAGAACAACATGTATACATAAGTATATATATAGGTATGTATGTATATATATGTATGCTTGCATGTATGTATATATGTATGTGTGTGTGTATATATATATATAAAATCTCCATATAGCTAAGTGACAAAAGACCATTAGGAGCACATCTGAAGTTAAACAAAGTTAGATGTATTAATTTGCAGCCACAAGGAAGAGTGGACAGATTGAGAAATTGTTGAAGTGACTCACAGAGCAAAAGTCCGTTTGGGCTAGTTTTAGAGGTAGTCAGTTTGGGCTGGTTTTAGCATTTGGGTTTGTGCTGGTGATTCGAGGAGTTTTTAAGAAATCTGGGTCTGTTACACATTGGTGGTTTTCAGAAAGTGGGCAATTTGGTGATTGCATGTACTAAAAATTGTTTTATTTAAGAGGTGGGAGAAATCAAGCATGGCTAGAATTGTAGTTGGCAAAAAAAAAAAAAATTAGGATTTCAGCCAATGCAAAGGGGTATAATGTTTTATGGTGGTGTAGTCCTTTCTTCTTGTTATAAATTAGGAAAAAAACTATCCCTTGATCTTGTTTTTAATATGGTTCTAAAATTTACATGGAAAGATCTTGTCTAATATTGTGGATAGTAGTAATGATTATACAACATAACGAGTTGAATTCATGTCATGGAATTGTACACATAAAAATGTTGAAATGGCAAATACATATATATTTTATATATATGTACCACAATTTTAAAAATTAAAAAACTGGATTATACTTCAACATAAAGAAAACAAAAATCCTCACAACTGGACCAATAAACGACATCATAATAAATGGAAAAAAGAGTGAGGTTGTCACGTTTACATAATAAGAACAGCAATACACATTCACATTCTTTCCATGGAACTCTTAAACCTTGTGCTTTCTTTCACTGTGTAGTCTGTATATATATCTTGGCATTCCTCAGAACTTCATTTTTGTGTACTGTATTGCTGACAATACACCATTGGCCTCTATTATCAGGAAATGGCAGAAACTCTGGATATATTAGTAGGAAAAATGGGTGCCAAAGAGTGTCAAAACACACACACACACGTATACACAGAACTTTATTTTTATAATACCACTGAAATGATTATGGATTCAATCTTCTGGGAGCATAATATGACATCTCATCTGATACTAAGATGATTTATTGCATTCTGCACTATGACTAAGAAAGAAGAAGAGTGATTATTACTTCTGTTTGGCAACATAAACTTTCCCTCAGGATACTGTTCTGACCAATATATTAGGTGATTTACAAGGCTCCATGTTTGAGTGGAGACCATAGCTACAGAGGATTCTGCAGAAGATACAGAATATGGTACAAACTTCTTGCCCATTGGGCCATATAACCTTTAAGATCCAGTGGTGCTGTAGATGTCCTTCATAGATAAGGATGTAGTGTGCAGTGTACATTCTATGTAGGGTACTTTCCAGTGTGCACTTAATTGGGTGTCTCTAAAAGATATTGTTGAAGGCAGATACTTCGGTAGGCAGAGCTGAGAGTTCTGATAGGTTATCACTTTCATATAGAAGAATAAGTGACCTGGTGTAATTAAGTACGTAGACTACCGGATGAAGATAATCACTTCACTAATTGCTCAGGGACTGAAGAATAACATTTGGAAATTGACAGAGAATAGTTTAGGGAAGAAATGTCTGGAGTAATTTCTAGAAATAGGTGCAAAATTGATGGATACTTGTTTCAAGTCAATGTGCTCTAAATAGCATCCACCATAAAGGGGTCTTGGTGGCACACTGGTTAAGAGCTTGCCTGCTAGCCCAAAGGCTGGCAGTTTGAATCCACCAGCTGCTTCTTGGAAACCCTATGGGGCAGTTCTACTTTGTGCTATGTTTGCTATTGGTTGGAATCGACTCAACAGCAATTTTTTTTTTCTAATAAAGGAGACATTGATCAACTAGATGACTAGGCTAAATTATCCCCTAATGTTATCCAGCCTCTGTTCTTTGCCATCCCAGTGCTTGCACAATGAATATATGAATGGAGTAGCCAAAGTGACAGTGGTAAAAGCCATGCGTGATCCCAATGGCATGAGGTTCCTCTGACTAAGGCTAATTGAGGTACTGCCACTGCTAGAACAACCACAAGTTAGCAGCAGAGACTAAAGTGACATCTTGATAAGTAATAACCATTGAGGAGTCTGGCCAGTTATTTTATGATGAGTCAAATACATAGTTTCCTTCTACCCTGGATGAGGTGATAATTTTCATTGCTACAATTGACACCTAATCTAGATGTCTTTCACCTTTTTGGGGGCTCCTTATACTTGTGAGATTTTTTTTTTTTTTTATACTTGTGAAATAGCTCCTGGGTTGTACAAACATTTGAAGTGCTCAGCTGCTAACCAAAAGATTGGAGGTTTAAGTTTAGCAAAAGGCATCTCAGAAGAAAGGTCTGGCAATTCCTTTCAGAAAAATAATCCATTGTAAACCCTATGGAGAACAGTTCTACTCTGATGCACATAGATTCACTTTAAGTTGAATTCTACTTGATGGTAACAGGAAACTCATATCTAGTAAACAAGCAAACAAAGGGTTGCTACACTGGCAATAGTAATTGATTCTAATTACAATTAGGAGCTAGAATTGCCGGCACAAAATTGAGTGAAGAAGGAATAAACCTGAAAATTTGGGCTTCTCACTGAGATGTCTTTTGATTCTTCCCTTCTGGTGATAACTCTCAAGGAAAATTACAAAATTAAGGGCTCAGTGCTCTTAAAAATGAAGATCTGAGGCATTCACCAGACAAACACTCCCAATTTACTGAACAGCTGGACAAGGTGAAGGGACTCTAGATTGTGTGTCAGGACAGGAAGACAATGAAATTTATTTTTTGTTTTGGGATTAAATATAGCTATGAGGTCACAATGAGTCACAATTAACTGGATGGCAACTAATAACAACATATTCCTGTTTATTTGTATAAATTCATTCACATAAATAGATAATAGATAAATGTCTGAAGGGGCATCATCTTGAAGAGTCAGTGACAAAGTAGATTTAATGTGAGGCACAAATGGATTTAAGGATAAAAGGAGTGGACTGAAAGAGTTTTTTTTTCTAACAATACCACATTACCTCATACCTCTGGTGTCAAGGTAGCTGTGGTGCGCAGTTGCAGGCACCTTGCTAATATGCCACCTTAAGCATCATTATGACAGCCCTCTTCTAAGTTGCTTTGAGGCTTTCTTTGGAATCATGTATACTAATTATTTATTTTTGTGTAATAAATTATCCCAGAACAACAAACATTTATTTTTCTAATAGCATCTGTGTTACGGGAATCTGGATGTGGCTTGGAAACCCTGGTGGTGTAGTGGTCAAGTGCTATGGCTGCTAACCTAAGGGTTGGCAGTTCAAATCCACCAGGTGCTCCTTGGAAACTCTATGGGGCAGTTCTACTCTGTCCTATAGGGTTGCTATGAGTCGGAATCGACTTGACAGCAACGGGTTTGGTGTTTTGGGTTTGGATATGGCTTAGCTGAATCCTCAGACTCAGTATCTCACACAAAGCTGCAATCAAGATGTTGATAAGGGTTGCAGTTATCTCAAGACTTCACCGGGAGAGGATTCAGTTCTAAGCAAATTCACATGATTTTTGGCAGTATTGAATCTCCATGGATTGTTGAATTGCTGGCATCAGTTTTCTACTGGCTGTTGACCAGTGGAATCCTTCATTTTTTCCCCCCATCAGCCTCTTTACAGGGCAGTTCACATCATGGCAGCTGACTTTCATCAGAGTGCACTAAGAAGAGAATAAGAAAGCAGAGCAAGATGGAAGGCAGAGTCTTTTAATAACCTAATCTTAGAAGTGACATTTGTCACTTTCTGTTGTACACTATTAGAAGTAAGTCATTTAGTCAATTTACTTGACTTTTAAATTACAAACGAAAATAGAAAGACTTGCAAATAAAGTATTAACATAAAATTAAGATTGTGTTCAGCAATTATAGTAACTAGCACAGAAGACAAACAAGGACAAAATATATCTATACATGTTAATACATAATTTAGTGCTTACATTCTAAAAAAAAAAAAAGTTCTAAACCTCCCCCAAATTACTTGGGAACAAAGGCTAGGTTGAAACATAAAAGAGAAGGGCTCCTAAGCACTTAATGAAGCACTTAACATTTTTGTATCTCAATTTACCATCTTGGACAATTAATATTGTTGCTGTTGTTAGGTGCCATCGAGTCAGTTCCAACTCATAGAGACCCTATATGCAACAGAATGAAACACTGCCCTGTCTTACCCTATCCTCACAATCTTTGCTATGTTTGAGCAAATTGCTGCAGCCACTGTATCAATCCATCTCATTGAGGGTCTTCCTTATTTTCAATGACCCTCTGTTTTACCAAGCATGATATCTTCTCCAGGGACTGGTCCCTCTTGATATCGTGTCCAAAATACGTGAGATGAAGTCTCATCATCTTGTTTCTAAAGTGCATTCTGTCTGTACTTCTTCCAGGACAGATTTGTTCATTCTTCTGGCAGTCCATGTTACCTTCAATATTTCTTTGCCAATGCCATAATTCAAATGGATCAATTCTTTTTCAGCTTTCCTTATTCATTGTCCAGCTATTGTAATTGAAAATACCATGGCTTGGGTCAGGTGCACTTTAGTCCTCAAGGTGATATCTTTTTGTTTTAACACTTTAAATGGGTCTTTTGGAAAGTTTTCCAATTAGCCAGATCTAAATTATTTTATATACCTAATTTATAAATTATTATTGTACTTATTTTATGACACTGAGTGCCAATAACTTAATAGGTACAGGTTCTGTACCTAATAATTTACATAGGTAAATGATTACTTTTTATATTTGAACCAATTTTCAAATTGAGTTTTCATGTGTGCAATAAATTTTGTTATTGTTTATTGTCTAGTCTGAATCAAAAGTAATTATTTACGAGATCATATAACCTGATGAAGAAGTGTTGTAACAAAATTACTCATTGAATATAAAATATAAATTAATTTTAATTGGTTACATTTTCAGCACACATGCAAAGCACACATGTAGTAATATCTTAAGCAAAAAATTGAAATGGGTATTTTCTTGCTTACCATACCATAAAGTCTCAGAGGTCAAAATATTATTATCAGCTTTTCACTATAAGCTTGGACATATATTTTTCTTTGCTTGTGTATACAATTCTCTATAAAACATGTTTTTTGAACATTTTTCTTCAGTTCTTTTCTTGTATTTACTGTGTCATTTTCTTCCCCTGAAATTGCAGTAAATTCTGCTAAACTTGCTGCATTCCTAGGAATAGAAAAAGACAAAGAATCTAAATTTAAAAATCAATAGCTATAGTGCTTCCAAGTTATAACCATGCAGAACTTGTCCTGTTTGACAAGTGTTTGAATCTCAAACTGATGAATTGGGTTACAAGAACATGAGCTCATAAAAATGATCTTTTTCCTGCTCCCATCCCGTAATACCATATAATCAACATTTCATCTTCCTTTTTTTCTCTATCATTTCAGTACCGTAGAGAAAAGAAGCAAACGTGTTGGTGGTAATTTTTTTTTTTTTTCATGTTCCAGTAGAGAAATTCAGGACATGACTCACAAAGCCAACAGCTTCAGAAAAAAAGAAAAGAAAAATGCTGGCACAAATGGTAATTACATTTGATTTTTAAGAAATATTGTAATTAACAACATAGGGAGCATTTAGGGATACAAAGTTTTTTCCCAGTGTCATTGGTTGTTATCTCCCTACTGGCATTTTCCTGCCTTCATCTTCCCCAAGTCTTACTGTTGTCTGAATCCTGTATACAGTTTCTCTCTCTTGCACGCACCATTCTTTTATTGCCACCAATAGTTCTGATGTTACAAACACCAAGTGACTTCTGTTCATGCTGCTATTAGATATAGAATTACAACCCTTGGCTCTTCACAACTTTTGGTGTTTCATTTCCTCTCCTATTATTGCTCAGTTATTATGGGCTGTGTCCTCTTTTGTGTGTTTTTGAGGAGGCTCAGGATGGAGAAAATAGCCTCACAAGTCTCCAAGCTAAGACATTAATTACCAAGCGGATGGATGTTTTCTAAATCCTGGAATGCTTCTGTTAAAATAAAATTTCCATCACAATTTAGGGCTAGAAGGTAAAACTGTTGTATACTGTATATTTGCTGATGCAAGAGATAAAAAAGAAGGAGGTTGAAAGTGAAAATGGATCTGGGTGCTATAACTACACAATGGGATATAAGTAAATTTCGTATTTAGAAACTTCATTCAAAAAAGAAAAACAAATTTGCAATGGAAATGGACAGAAAAAAAAGGAGACTAATAATTATCCTAGGTTACTACACCTAGTCAGTCATACTCTTTATCTCAATGAAAAGTATCTGAAATGAGATATTTATGCAGCATAAGGGCTATCTTGCCACACCATTCAGTTCTACACTCCATGATATTGTTCTTTATCTCTATCCCAGGGCTCCTGGGACACCTACTGATCATCTAATACCACAGCATTTAAGAAATAAGAAAAGTCAACTTAGGCAAAAGTGCAGTTAAAGAACACCATTCAATCACCTGGGTTAGGGCTGGGTATGACAGAGAATGTATATTGTTATTGCCCACTGAAGAATGGGTCATGAAAGGAAGAACAAAAGATACTGAGGGAGACTTACCAGCGTTGTAAGTTAGCCTGTGCAATTCTGATTTAGTATACTTTATAACAATTTCTGTTGTCAAGGATATGATTCCTATGTAACTAAGGAGCTTTCTGTATCTAGGCAATAATATCTAGTGGCAGGTGATATAGAATATGACAATACAAGGCTCACAGTATAACCCATCCCCTCCAATTATTCTGAACATGTTTTTATTAACATGATCTCAAGTTTCTAAAACCTGTGTAATTTTTGCCGATACCTGGGCAGTTTACTGTGCAATATGATGCAGGTGAACAACCCATGATGTGAAGCCATGCCTTCTTCGGTAAACACTTATTCTAATTTAAAGAGTGAGACTCGGTACTGGGTTCACTGAATATTCAAATGTGAATACAAAGTGACCATGCAATTTTAACTGTTCTTCTTGAAAAGCTATTTTCTTACTCACCAAACCAAAAAGCAGAAATGGCCAGCAACACATATATTCATACTCAAACAGGTCTAGAAATCACAAGTAAGTTGTATTAGCAGGTGGATTAACACCTATTGAGTATATTCTTGGTACCCTGGAATCTGAACCCTCGTCTATGGCCTCATGGGAGTTTATGTGCACAGTGCATGAATGAAAAAAACAATCAAAACTGATTTACAATTTTTTAATATATGTAATACATGGACATGGGCTGAAAGAACAATGGGAGCCCTTATGGACAGTGAGGAAGAAAAACTGTTGCCTGGATAGAACTAGAAATTATAAACTGGATCCACTTTGCCTGGAAGGAGAGATTGACAGGGATATGAATCCACATTGACTAATAAACCAAACCAATTGCTGTCAAGTCGATTCTGACTGATAGTAACCCTATAGGATAGAGTACGATTGCCCCATAGAGTTTCCGAGGCTATAATGTTTATGGAAGCAGACTGCCACATCTTTCTTCCATGGAACAGCTGGTGGGTTCAAGTTGCCAAACTTTTGGTTAGCAGCCCAGTGCTTTAATCGCTGTGTCACCAGTGCTCCCTGACCAACAAACAGTGGTTAACAATATGAATGCATTTACGGAGAGCTTTTTTTTTTTTTTTTTAAAGAGACCAGGAGAGCAATATTGATGACAAAGTGAATTGGAAAATATGTGGATTGACTTCTCAGAATGGACTCAGGCTTTGCAGATATTTGCATATTGCAGAATGCGTCTTCCTCCATCTTGTTCGATTAGGAGTCTCCTAACAATCCTTTGATAAGATGGTCTTCCTTTTTCTACAGCCACCCTAGTGTTAACCCAATAAGATCAAGAACCAGTAGACAAGACGTTAGAAATATCAGTTCTGCTTTTGCTAAACAATATGGATTTCCTCTCTATAGGTACATGTCTACCTGCATTGCACATGATGAAAGGCTGTGCCTCAAACATCCAGTCAGCCATTCAACTGCTAGGAATGAGACACATACACCCAAGGGCATCAACCATTCTATGGGTGCTACTTTCATCTGTGATCAAGCTGGACACACATCATATACTGTAATGGTAAAGTAAAAGCCATTATTATTATCTATAGAAGGCAAACAGTAAACAATACCAACAGATTCCCAAAGGGGAAAGGCTTTTATGCTTCCCCAAGTTACCCATGTTCATTCTTATGTTGCTGAGCAGACAGGCTGTATTTCTGATCAGTTGCTGTGTTAATGTCACCTCTGCTCCCAGCCACTACCATACTGCCTGAGACTTCTGCTTTATGGCTGGGACTCCCTGGCCTGTGTTGCCAGCTTCAGCCATACTACCCAAGCCTGCAGTGTTCTCTTGCCACCATGCTACCTGGGCCTTCGCTGCCCAGGGGGAAAAGCACACAACTCCTGTACACGGCACCCGCAGGCCTCTGCCCTGCACAGGTAAGTGTTATAATTCTTTTAGCTCCACTGGCAAATCTCCTGCCCAAAGGCTCTCAGCTCTTGCTCCATGGGCCCAAGCCTACCATCACTGTCTCTTGCCATCTTTAGAGTTTGCTCTTTCTTAGGGGTCTAGGAGGTTCTCAGCTCAGGGTCACTGTGGCCTTGGTCCAAAGGGTATATTCTGCTCTAGGCTCTTCTTGATGGTAGTGAAGTCCTCCCCAGCCTCTGTGGGATTAGGCCTTATAAGCCTAGCAGAATGGCAAAACTGACCAATCCCCTTGGTAGGACATAGTCACCTTATTTTCATAGTGAACTGTCTAATCCCTTCAAGAATTTTACAAACTTTGCACAGTCCCAGCCAACCTTTTTGTAGGAGTTACAAGACCATGGCTGGAAAGGTTATATACAAGCAATTCACTGAACCACACCCTCCTTAAGGCTGATGTGGCTACTGCCACCCCTGAAAGCCAATGAACAAGTAGAAAAATATGTCAGGTTCTTAATATGGAAAAATTCTGAGGGTATACCAAACATGGTTGCAGATCAATTAAAGCAGATTTTCATCATCAAAGTGCTGTCATGATTCTGATAGTAACACCATGTGTAGACTACCAAATGCTTCAGTTATCATCTTTGTATTCATCATAACATTGACTCAGATAAAGAAATTTATTTTACAGAGAAAAACAGTAAAGCCATGGACTCATACGCATGTGTTTCAGTGATATTACCTCCTACTACTGCATTGTCAGAAGCAGCGGGTTTACAGAATGGTGGGATGGGCTATTGAAGTCTTGGTTATGATACTATCTGTAAGGCAATACCTTCCAAGGTCTTGGAGTTCTTCTACGGCATACAGAGCATGCTTTTTTTTTTTTTCATAGACAGAATAGAGGATGTGGGAAACATTTCACCTGATGAAATGACTGGGAAAATATTTGTCTTCATACCAGAATTTATGATCTGATTATTGGAGGCCTTCGAAACAAAAGACACAATCTTTCTAACAAGGCACATCATGGTGGTTTTACTGTACTGGACACTGAGACTGCCATATGCCCTTTTTGGGCCCTTTTTGTTACTGGACCAATAGGCAAGAGAATGAGTGCACTTTTATTTGGCTGGGTTGACTAATCTTAGTTATAAGGTGTGGTGCAATGGTTTTCCTTTATGTAGCCTTTCTAGCCTTGAGTTTGCAATTCTCCAGAAATAATTGTCAGGCTGCAGTCTATGAAGTGATTGATCTGTATGCTATCTGCATAAATAGCTTGCAAGGAATTGGTCAGTTAAGTATCGGTATAAGCAGCTTTCAAGGACTGATCACTTTACATGGCATGGCTGGGGCCAAGTGGTTGTCCAGCAGTTGACTTTTACCAAGATTGGCTCAGGGGTCCCACATTGCCTGAATTTTATGTGGATTGGCTGGGGACAACCACCTGGTAGCTAACCCTTACCCAGATGGGCTAGAGAGCCTGCCGTGTAATTGAAAAGGAGTATATAGGCTGGCGTATAAAAACTCTGTAACCTGAGAGCACAGCTCTCCTCATCAAGAGCTGTCCTGGAGAAAGGTGTTATCTTCTTCAGGGACCTTCCCAGACCTCACCTGTATACCTCTCCCTGAGTTATATCCTCAGTTTCCTGATGTTGAATGTGAGTTATCTTGAGTTTCCTGAGGTTGACATTAAGTTGTATCCCCAATTGTATCTTGTCATTTCTATGTTATTACCTAACAAACCACATAACCATGTGAGATGCTTGTGAACATTGCAGTGAATTATCCAACCCAGCAGAGAAATAGGAATAATGGAGAAGTAGGAAAGTAGAATCATAGATGACCTCCTCATAGGAACCAGTCTTGTGCTGATTCTGGTTCATGACATTGTCCTTAAATAGGGGATAGTAAGTTTGAGGCTACAAAATATGTGCAGGTAAAATATGACCTCACAATATACTTTGGATCACCTCTTAGTAATGGTAAAAATTAATGGCAGGCAACACTGATGAATAATAATATCAGTGAGTAAAATTTTAAGAAGAGTGTATTTACTTAGTCTCAAAAGCATCTCCTCCAAATACTGATTAATTACAAAGAAAAAATTATTAACTTTGCAGTGGAGAAACCTGACAGACACCACCCTAACCACATGTTCGAAGTTAGTATCTTCCATAATAAGACATTCGCACAGTGCATCCTCTGATGTGACGCATTGAGAAGAGCGCGTTACGTCTGTGGTATTTTTATAAAAATGCATGGCCTCATTTTAATCATGAAAAAATACCAGACAACACAAAATTGAGGGACAGTCTACAAAATATTCATGTGTTACATAAGGAAGGGTTTTGCACTGGGATATTACTATCAGGTGGCTGGGTTTGCTCTTGACTACAAACCTAAAAGTTGGTGGTTTGAACCCACCCAGTGGCACTACATAATAAAGGCCTGGCTCTCTGTTTCCATAAAGAATATAGACAAGAATATTCTATGGAGCAGTTATACTCTGTAGCACATGGTGCCACCGTGAATCAAAATCCGCTCTACAGCAGTGTTTTTTTTTTTTTATTACTATCACTTTTTAAGTGTAAATATGAGAAGTGTGCACGTTAAAGTTGAGAAACCAAAGAGGTATACTCATAGTTACTCTACTCAACACCCATCCTATACTTTTCTAGCTTGCTTTTCTGTACTTCATTGTTTTCTGCTAGCGAGTTGGCACCAGACTTATGGAGGCCCTGTGCCCATCAAGATTACACCATTGTGATAGAAGATTAAAAAACAGAACAAGTAGCTTCTCCAGATTCTCTTAAACATTGAATGCACACGTACCCTCCTGAGACTTGTGTATAGAAGGGAGCAACAAGAAATGGCTACTGACTGTAAACATCGTGATAGAAGTATCTATTCCCTCTGGGTTCTCTACAAACATCCACTTTCTGGAACCACAGATGCAAAATAGCATGTGGTGGTGGTACTGGTGTTTTCTACTGTCAAGATCCTGTGGCATTGCTGGGCATTTTCCCTGGCCATGTGGTCCCTGGCTGCCTGGCCCTGGCTGTGTAAATTTACTGCCAGTAGTCTTCAGTAAGAACAAATAAAATCACGTGGGAATCCAGTAAATTAACGCAGGAGTTTAAATAATAGTACAGTAATGCTAAAAGGGTGGAGAAATCTAACTAAATCAGTGTATAAGAGTAAAAGCCCATACTTCCACAACCCAGAGTTAAAGGAGACAGTGAAGGTGAACAGGTAATTGACTTACTGCGATGATCTGAGTAGCCTAGGGATTCTGTAATTATTTATATATGTGACTATTTTTAAAGCCAAACTCTTCTGTTATATAATGCATCTTCATAATAATGAATATGCAATCTATTCTAGTCATTGGGCCATTAGGTGCCTAATCCCACCATACTGGATACACAGTTTTGTATTTCTAAGTGATCTTGGGATTCTGACTCAGTTCATTATACCTCGTAGGCTAAATTGTTTACAGACTAAACTGTATACACTTTCTGTCTCCTACTGCAGTTGAATCTTGTATATACTAAAATTTGGTTAGATAAAATTGAACTATTTAGATTCTTATGTATCATCCTTAATAAATGTACTTTCTGAGACTGGTAGAATATAAATGCCAATAATAGTAACCAAAATTTCTCAAGGTAAACAATCAGAATAATATTTTCCTTATAAGCCTCAGGTAATTTCGTATTTTGAAGGTTTAGATTATGGTTTACTAGCAGGAAATCATCTATTCTGTACTGAAATCATCCTGGACTCCTATTCTCTTCTACTGAGACACTAGATAGATATTTTTTCACAGAAGACCAATCATTTCTCTCAACTGACAAACATTGGGGTGGGGGAACTTGGGACTGATCATTAATGCTTGGGTAAATTTATCTCAGAACTAACAATATCACAGTGGAGAAAAGATGAATCTCTTATTGTTTGTAATACATAAATATGTGCATTTACCTGCATTTCTTAAGGAGTAAAGTAATCATTATCCTCAGTTTAAGAATGTGTTATAGACTCTGAAAAGCATCTCTAGGGTCTTCCATTTGACCTGACAATTTGTGAGCTACAATCATCAATAATACACAAGGGTGTTTTAGTCTAGGAATGAAATATTTAAATAAGTCAATTTGTTAGTCATCATTATGTCAGCCCTTGCATACAATTATGCACATTTTTTTTCTACTTATCCAGAAAGAAGTATGCAATCAGTAAAACATTTATATTAACAACGTTTTACCTTGTAGTATTGAGCTAGGGAAGGTTGAACCTATCTTTCTGACTTGAATGACTTTCCACAATGTGAGTCTGAAAAGTAGGATAGCACTTAAAATACCATTAAGTTAATTAAAAATATAGAGAAATATCGGTATACTTAAATATTTCTAGCATTCCTTCTTTTATAAGGTCAAGGAGTGAAGCTTTGGTGCTGCCTAGATAATTTGTCTGTAAAAGACATATTGGCATTTTTATGGATTCTTAATTTAGTGTTTTGTGTGAGGGAGAGGACATCCAGAGGAATGTTGACAGGAGATTAGTTATTTGATTAAAATTTGAGTATAAGTGCATAAGAATAAGGGGTGGTTGTACCCTCAATTCACTTGTTGTTCAGAAAGGCTATGACGTTTTAAAGCAAACATGGCAGAAGGTAATGTAACCGTCATTAACAGTCGTGGTTCTTTTTAAAATGAGGAATTAGTATTTGTTTTAAAATCTTCGATTATGATAAGAAACAGCATAAAAGCACAAATTGTAACTCATCATTTGTGATATATGCGTATTATATACATATATGTATATATATATTTTATTATATATATGGAAACCCTGGTGGCATAGTTGTTAGGTGCTACAGCTGTTAACCAAGAGGTCGGTAGTTCGAATCTGCCAGGTGCTGCTTGGAAACTCTATGGAGCAGTTCTACTCTGTTGTATAGGGTCGTTATGAGTCAGAATTGACTCGACGGCAGTGGGTTTATGTATGTATAGTGGTTATATAATGATAGTATGTTTAGGTAAATAAATGCAAAAAAGTAATTTTTCATTGGCTCACATAGGAGAATAGGCTCTATACTTCATGATTATATTTTTTTTCTTTTAGCTGAGAAAGTATTAGTTAATACTGCTATAAAGCTATATAACATACAGCAATAGAACCTAAGAAACTTGTAACAATAATGTCCTGGATTGCTATTAACAAAGAGCAGGATGGTCTGCCCTTGGGGTAAATCTGTGCCTACATGGTACACATTAATGCTCTTGGAATATTCCCTAGGGTATTCCTGGGTGGCACAAAAGGTTTGCCATCAACTTCTAACTAAATGTTGATGGTTCAAACAATCCGTTGGGTCACAGAAGAAGGGCCTGGCAATCTGCTTCCATAAAGATTATAGCCAAGAAAATGTTATCGAGCAATTCTACTCTGTAATACATGGGGTCACCCTGAGTCGGAATTGACTTGAAGGTGAGTTTGGTTCATTTCTTTATCTGTATTCTTAAATTGAAAATCTCCTGCTTGGAAAGCTTAGAGAAAAGAAACTTTTCATTCTAATCCACGTTTTGCCTAAATTCTGTTTTTAAACTGGCCAAGTACATTTTTCGTGTGTTCATCTTACTTGTAATCCCTTATCAAATCTAAGTAAAAACAGCCAGCTCAAATTTTCAACATTTTGCCTCATAATCTTCTACTCTAAGTATGCCATTTCATTAGATAAAATGTTTTGGCTTCCATGTTATCACAGGTGACAGTATGCCAAGTATTTTAACATATATAGCATTTGGCCACCATATTTCCAGCCTCTGGTTCTTTGTGGAGCGCTTGGCACAGTGGTTAAGAGCTCAGCTGCTAACCAATATTTGGCAGTTGGAATTCACTAGACGCTATTGGGCCATTCTACTCTATCCTATAGGGTTTCTATGAGTCAGAATTGAC
Organism: Elephas maximus indicus; assembly: GCF_024166365.1. Classification (NCBI taxonomy): domain Eukaryota; kingdom Metazoa; phylum Chordata; class Mammalia; order Proboscidea; family Elephantidae; genus Elephas; species Elephas maximus. Next base: position 52,904,109 of record NC_064836.1, on the reverse strand, counting down.
TTGACGACAACAGATTTTTTAATTTAGTTCTTCCTAGGCTTTTTTTTTTTTTTCCTAGACTCTTGTAGACGCTTCCTTACAACCTATCAAATGTGTCTCAAATTCACTACAACATATTTTAGACTTTTCTTATACTATCTCCCTTCTTTGATACTTATTTCTTCATAAGAAAGCTATTGCCATAATATTTCTGTATAATAATAATTTGTAACTCACATCTGCAAGGTTGCTAGAGTCTTGTTAATGCCAGCTAGGCTGAGTTTCACTTAGCTGGACAGCCCCCTGCTTCTAACTGTAGGTCTAGCTGTATTTGTATCCACACTGCTGTAGGCTGAGCTCAGGTCTGTAGGACTGGTCTTTATTCCAGAGTCTGAGAGTAATCTCCCAATATTACTGCCCACCTAATTACCCCTACCCACTATACATCTTTTTCAACCTAATAAAATTCTATTTTGTTCAATATCCTCAACCACCTTTTTTTTCTTTTAATTCTCTATTTAGTCTGATTTCCAAGATAGCTTTAGCCATACCCTTTTCAACATACTTAACTCCTTTGCTCTTTGTCTGCTTGCTATCTTTTTACAATTCCTTAACCTTGGCTCATTTAAACCAGTTTTTGTTTTTTTTTTCTCAATGCACCCAACTTACAGTGTTTTACGAGAATAAAAGAAAGTTCACACAATAATGTGTCAATGACACTCAAAATTCTTAGTTTCCAACATTAGTGGAGCCTTCAAAACTATACACAAAAAAAAATTACAATTAAAAATTTTCCCATTTCATCATTTTTTTTATTCTACTGCTGCACACCATACTACTTCACTTAAGTTCTTTACCCCAACACTGCTAACCCTTTCAGAGCTTCAATCTTTTATAGTAATTAAGAATGAAGGCTCTGGAGCAAAACTCTACAGCTTACTAGCTAAGTGAATGTCCACAATTACTTCAATTTCCTCATCTGTAAGACAAAGATAATTATTGTATAGTCTTCATTGGGTTGTTGTAAGTTTAAATGAATGTTGCTTCATCACTTTAGGTGCTCAGTAACTGGGAATTATTTTGATTAGTATTAGTTTTAGCATGTCATCTTATCTCTGACTTCAAAAAATATGCGGAAACCAGTAATCATGGAGTTACTTGACTTTCACACCCTAACAAACTTGCATATAATTAGGTCTATCATCCTCTCCTGCCTTCCAATATAGGAAGAAAGATTGCATTTATGTTTTGAAATTTTCACATTTTTTTTTTATGTGAACACTCTGAATTTAAAGGCATTTCTCCTTCCTTAACTTCTAAATTCTTTATTACACCGATAGATCGAAAGACTTGTCTCCACTTGTTATTTTCGTTTCCTTTCTTCTAGTCTCTAATCAGCATAATTCAATCTGGCTTCTCCCTTCCATCTGCCCCCAAATACTGTGGTGTAGTGTAGTTGTTCTTTCTAAAGCTAATTTCTAAATCTGATTTTCTTTGTAACATTTTACTGTTTTCCCCTTTATTCTTAAAACACTAAAAGGGCAAGAGAAGTCAGACAGTTAAGGACTGAGGGCTGAGGATATAGACTAATTTACCAAAAAAGGATATGGTCTGTATTAGACAATAAGGAGGTACTAAGATCCCTGTCATGGATTGAATTGTGTCCCCCAAAATATGTGTCACGATTCCCAGTATTGTGTGGTTGTCCTCCATTTTGCTATTTTCCTGTGTGTTATAAATCATAATCTCTGCCTGTTGTTAAAGAGGATTAGCGTGGGATGTAACACCCTTACTAAGGTCACATCCCTGATCCAATGTAAAGGGAATTTCCCTGGAGTGTGGCTTGCACCACCTTTTATCTTACAAGAGATAAAAGGAAAGGGAAGCAAGCGGAGATGGGGAACCTAATACCACCAAGAAAACAGTGCTGGGAGTAAAGCGTGTCCTTTGGACCCAGGTTTCTTGTGCAGAGAAGCTCCTACACCAGGGGAATACTGATGAAAGCCTTCCCCTGGAACTGACCCCCTGAGTTTGGACTTCTAGCCTAATAGGCTATGAGAGAATAAATTTTTCTTTGTTGAGTCTATCTACTTGTGTTATTTCTGTAATAACAGCGCTAGATGACTAAGACAATCCCTGAGGTAGATTTTCTAGAAAACAAAAAGCATGTGTCCACAAGACAGCCAACATTATGATGTATTTCACATAGAGGCTATTTTGGCAGAGTTATAACAGCGTTTCTACCCTGACTAGCAACATATTCTCCTGAGCAAAGGCAGCTCAGAAGCCACAGAGTGGGTCACGGAGAGTTGAAAAAGATGTAAAAGTAAATGGACAGAATATGCCGACTTACTTAATACCAGATCTGTAGTCATGAATTATATTGGTTCATTGAAAAAAAATACATTTTTTAAATAGGTGTGAATATAACATTTTAAATTGATCTAAACTAACAGTAGAAATGGAGTCAATTACCAAAATGTACATTTTCTCATACATAAAATTGACCCAAGGAGATGGGATATGCCCAGGATGTCATTTAGAAACAGAGAAAGAGGATCTAATGGAGCAGGCCTGAAGGGTATGGTTAAAAAAAATAATCATTTTTTGGTTCAACCACATTAAGCTCAGATCATTCAATAAGGCAGATATGTTTAGTAATGGAGAAATGTGTTATATAATATGTGATGGGGGTGATGGCTGAGACACAAGTCCTACCAACTTTTAGTTATCACTAGAAGGGGAGTGTGATAGCTTCACGATATTGGGGCAGCACTCAAGTCTGCCCTCCTTTTACGTGTCTTGTTGGGTGTGGCAAGAATGTCTGGCCCTGATTGCTCTTTACTCAGGTCACTTCTCAGTGTTGTTTTTGCATTGAGCAAACTTGAGGAATGGATAGTGTCATCCTTTAAGACAAAGAGCAGACTTCTTGCTGTAAAATGGTAGCTTTCCCAAGCTCAGTGTTCTCTCCTATGACACAGTACACTGTGTGTGTAAGCATCCACCTGGACACATCCATGTCACCAATGTGAAGGTGGTGGCTAAGTTAACCAACACAAATATGCTAACATTCTGGCTCCTGTTCTTGCTGTGAATAATATAATTTTACTTATCTGACCCTAGAATCTCGTGTCCTGTTAATACTGATGAAAGTGTGGCAAAAGCACGATAGCTTGTAAGTAGGATAAAGCCTACTTCACAGCTCTTAACTCATGGCATCATTTTTAGAATACTGATTGTTATTTTCAGCTTCGGAGCTTTGAAAGAAATTCCATGAAAAAGGACAATTCTATTTGAAATTCTGTTACATAATTGCATGAAAATAACAAAGACGGCTCTAAAATATCTTTCAGTCATAGTTGCATTATAAATACTAGGATTTATAAAAAAATGAAATAATGCCTTCCTTCACTCACAAAATACTTATTGAGCACTTACTGATATAGGCATTCAGGATATAGGAGTACATATGAGAAGAAATAATCCCTGTCCTCATCAAGCTTACATTCTAATGAGGGGAAATAAACAATAAACAAACAAAAAAAAAAACATTAAATGTGGTACACTTGAGAGGATAGACTCTACGGAACAAGTAAAATGAGATAAGGAAATCTGTGAATTTCATGGAGTGATAAAAAGAAACTAGGCAATTCCTTTGGGGCAGAAAAATTTTTATGCTCTGATAGTAGTGCAAAGTACAAAAGTAGAACTCCATATACTGTATTTTTATGCAAATAACATGCATCTTCTACATTTGTTTGCCAATTTGCTATGCCAGTTTTTCTTTACATGTTGCTATAAAAAAAATTAGCATAGCCTGCTTATGAAAATACCTGAAGCAGGGAGGGAGCAGTTGACAAAACTGGAAGGCACAAGTTACATGTTATTTGTGGAAAAATATGGTAGGTACTCCTCTAAAGATGGCCATTTTTCTTTGGAGTGTTTATTATTTACTGAACATAAGAGGTCACTGAAACCAATATGATACATTTCTAAATTTTCTTCTGTAATTTAGTGTTCTCAACAATATTATTTATTTTCTACTTCTCTAATACAAATACTGTTTTACTTGTAACTTAGCTTTAGGCTTTATTTGTTTGTCAAAACAGAATCTCTCTTCTTGTTGCCACTCCATTAGCTTCTTGTTTTCATTGCCTTTTTTCCCTGAAGCAGATCAATATTATGTTAGACTCCACACTCTAATAACTTATCTTCTCTTTGGAACTTGCCATTAACAGACCTTGTAAGGATACAGGATTAGTTCAAACAACAATATCTTCTTCCTTCTCCTCAACATCAAAAAACAGTTTACCTACTCCTGTTAGGATTTTCGTACTGTCCAAAATATGTCACAGTTGATAGAGATTTAGCATTTATGTTCACACAAAAAAACTCATTTCCATTGCTTGAACTCAAATCACTCCAAGGATTTAAAAGAAAAAAAAAAGCTTGTCTTCATATTCAAAAATGAAAACAGAACAAAAACAAATTAAAAAAAAATCAACAACATTCAATTTACTTATTTTCTGTGGGCTTCATGGACAAGAAATATAATCCTTTTCCCCTGAATCTAGTAAACAAGCAAAAGCTTCTATTTCAGAGCCAGAACAAGTGATTTCAGTTAACACTAGCCAGCTCAAGTTACTACTAGTTTTATGTGCAGAAAGCAGATATTATTTTAGTGATAGTTTTTTTTATGATATTTTTATGATGAATCTCAGCATTTTATCTTGTAAATGCTGCCTTTCATCTGAGAAATTTTAATCTGAAATATATGAGACTTTATTATAAAAACATAAAGCATAAAGTCAATAACAAAAGCCAAATATTTTCTATTAATTTTGTAAACAAATTATTTGTCAAAAAACGGGAAGGATATTTTTAAAAAACACTCTCAAGTTTTTATTATTGCAATCTTATGATTTGATTTTTTTCCAGAATAAAATATTTTCACATTTAATTCACAACTAGCAAATTCTCATCCTGTCATTATATAGAGACTTTTTCAAAAAGTATTGTAATAAGCATTTATCTTCTGTGGATAAAAATAGTGCTAATCAAGGCATAGGTAATTCAAAGGTGAAACTTAAATTCTGGTCTTTCTTCACCCAAGGTAGGCAATCGATCTACTCAAAGTATGAGAACATTGGTAAAACAAATAACCCTAAACATAGGAAAATGATCTTGGCCTTTTTAAATCCAATGGCATCCAAAGTATGAATTCTGGTGTTTTGTCATCAGAATATATAATTTATTGAAAAATATGTTAATTCTGGCTGTGATGACCTGTTGTTGTTAGGTGCTGTTGAGTTGGTTCTGAGTCATAGTGACCCTACGTACAACAGAATGAAATGCAGCCTGGTCCTGTGCCATCCTCACAATCATTTAACAACATAAACTCTTGGCGGCAGAAATATCTTAAACCCTTGTTCTAGAAACCATTCTATTGCCTCATCAGGTTAAACAATAGAAATTAACTTATTTTAAAAAGTTCCTTTGAGGTTATTTTTCTACAATGGCTTGATTTGGTGTCCAGAATATATATATATGTCTCTATGAGTAGGAATTGACTCGATGGCAACGGGTTTGGTTTGAAAACCCTAGTGGCATAGTGGCTAAGAGTTTGGCTGGCAACCAAATAGTCAGCAGTTCAAATCCACCAGGACCTCTTTAGAAACACTATGGGACAGTTCTACTCTGTCCTACAGGGTCACCATGAGTCGAAATGAACTCGACAGCAACAGGTTTATATATATATATATATATATATATATATATATATGTGTGTGTGCATTTAATAAAAATTAGAAAGAGGTAAAAAATGCAGCACAATCAAATAAATATAATAATCTATATTATATGGTGTCATGGGTTGCATTTATCACCCAAAAATGTGCATCAACTTGGCTGGGCCATGATTCCCAGTATTGTGTGGTTGTCCACCATTTTGTGATCTGATGTGATTATCCTGTGTGTCATAAATCCTAACCTCTATGATATTAATGAGGCAGGATTAGAGGCAGTTATGTTAATGAGTCAGGACTCAATCTATACAATTAGGCTGTATCTTGAGTCAACCTCTTTTGAGATACAAAAGAGAGGAGTAAGCAGAGAAGAGAGGGACCTTATGCCCCCAAGAAAGAAACTCTAGGGATGGAGTGCATCATTTGGACCTGGGGTCGCAGTGCTGAGAAGCACCTAGATCAGGGAAGATTGATGACAAGGACCTTCCCCCAGAACTGAGGAAGAAAGCCTTCCCTGGGAGCTGGCACCTTGAATTCAGACTTCTAGCCTCCTGAACTGTGAGAAAATAAATTTCTGTTTGTATTAAAGCCACCCACTTGTATTGGTACTATGGCAGTACTAGATAACTAAGACATGGAGTAAAGTGAATAAATGGGAAGTCAGAAGAGTTGGCCTCTGGTTTATTCTTATTTCATCATTAAATAGCTTGAAAGTCTTAGGAAATATCCGTATATATAATGAAATATTTTTTTATAAAATCCTTGTAATCTTATAATTGTGTAAGTATTCCCATTCTGTCTTGTTAATATGAAGATGTGTTGATTCTTTCAAAGGTACATATGGGGATTCTGATTTGCAAAAACTCAAGAAAATTTATGGATAAGTAGAGATTAATACCAGAAATGTGAATTTAAAAGCTCCTTATTAAAGCGACATTTGACAATGGACACGTTCATATCTATTTTCTGATATTTGATTTTCATTCTTCTTATTTCTGCCAGCCTTCACTAATGTAATACATGTTCTGTGATTTAGAATAGAACCATATATGTATACATATATACATATATATACTTATATATTGTTGCTGTTGTTGTTAGGTGCCTTGGAGTCTGTTCTGACTCATAGTGACCCTATGTACAACAGAACGAAATACTGCCCGGTCCTGTGCCATCTTCACAATCATAGTTATACTTGAGTCCATTGTTGCGGCCACTGTGTCCACCCATCTCATTGAAGGTCTTCCTCTTTTTCTCTGACCTCTAATTTACCAAGCATGACACATATGTGTACGTGGAGCCCTGGTGGTGTAGTGGTTAAGAGCTCGGCTATTAACAAAAATGTCGTCTGCTCGAATCCACCAGCCACTCCTTGGAAACCTTATGGGGCAGTTCTACTCCATCATATAGGTCAATATGAGTCAGAATCGACTCGATAAAAATGTTTTTTTTTTAATTTTATGTGTATATGTATGTGTATATATATCACTTAATTGTGTTGTTGATGATGATCTTACCTCCATATTCAGGCACTGTCACATTCACTTTTCTCTTCAGTGTCTTGTTCTAAGTGCATGGCACAAATCTAAATCCACTTAATTTGATTTGTTGAAAAAAAACAATATGTTTTATATGATAGGTCTGAGTCATGACCCAGGGATTCTTGATATTCTTGATATGTGTCTGCACGTATGTGGTGTAAGTCCTCCAAGCAGAGAAAGGATACAGATCACAGGGATGGGGGTACTCTTAGATTAAAATTACAGTAGTAATGCTTCATGCATTTGTATTAAAATAGATCTAAACGGTAAAGAAATATACAGATTCATCCCTATCACCTCCACAGAGGAAACACATTTCATAGGAGACTTGTGCCTTTCCATGTCCTGTTTATAGATACTGTATTTTTACTGTAAATTTTCTGGTCTGCCAGCATTTTATCAGTACCTACTTCCCCACACCTTAAACCACATTTAAAACTTTTCAAATATATTGGGCAAAACAAAAACCTTATTGTTGTTCTTATTTGCTTTATTACGTTTATAAATAGCTTTGAATGTAATTGTGGAGAACTTTACCTAATTTGTCTTTTTATAGTCTTTTAGATTTTTGGCCATTGGATTATATATTCTAGATAGCAATCTTCTGCTGACTAAGTGGGCAATCTTTTCTTTCAGCCTGTCAGATAAATTTTAAATATTTATATTTATATCAAAACATTAAAATCCAATCTTGTTATTTATATCAAAGCATAATAAAAATAAAATAAATAAATTAGCCAACAAATCCCTATTGTAAATCCTAATACTTCTTTAAATTTTTTCTTTGTAAAAAAAAAAAAATGCTTGTAACTATATTTTCAGTTTATCTGTTGACTGTGCTGAGTAGGATGAGAGACAGGTAGTATCTCTATCTCACTCACACAGTCTTTCACTTCTTCCTTCTCTTGCCAAAGTTGTATTGTTATATGAATACTTTAGTTGTTTAATGAGTGTCTTTCTTCCTATAAATAATACCTTTGTTTTGATATTCAGTGTTTTGATTCCATCTGCATATGATGAAGTTATTAGCATTCTCTTTATTCATTCAACCTTTTCCTTGGCTCTCCCATTGATCATCCTCTGTCAGTACTGTCTTCACGTTTACATTCTCAAGGTTGTTGGTATGTCCATTATGTTCCAGAATCGTAATTGAACCTTCTGCACTTTGTTTATAATTTGATTCTAAGGGTTAAAACATTAATTCATTGTGACATCCATGTAAAATTTTTATAGTGGGCCATGTTGTATATTAGGCTCAACTGCCCTCTCTATGTCACTCAAAAGCAAATGAGTAGCATCAAGGTCAAATGGATTTTCTTATTACTTACATCAATTGTTTGAGATCATATTGCATTTTAGTTTACTTCAAAATTGGTATGGTTTCATTTTTTATTGTCACTGAGATTTTAGCTACCTCTTTTTTTTCTAATAATGAGGAAATAATTTATTTTTATCTTGTCTTTAATTTTTCTTTGTTAACCATCTTCCTAGTTCATTGAGCACCTCCTTTGTCCACAACACTTTATCCATAGGCATGCTTCACAACTATCAGATAGTGATTTTTTTCACTGCTTCCTGGTTTTCTCCTGTTTCTTTATCATTTCTCTTTCTTGTTTTTAATCTTTATTTTTCTGAAATATATCCTCAAATATCTTTCATAGCATATGTGAACAAAAATAATCTTTCTGAGTTTCTGCATCTTTGGAAAATTTTTCTTCCATCCTAAGGCTCTGTTTACAGTTTAGTTGGATATAAACTTTCTGGAGAGATAACCATTTTGCCACATCCCTTTGAAGGTACCCACTGTTTTGTACTCACTGATACTCACAGGAAATCTGAGGAAAGCACAGTTATCGATCTTTTGATGTTAATGTACTATTTATTTATTTGTGTTTTACTTTCTCTTTTGTAAGTATTTAGGCTCCATTTGCCTTTGGAATTTTTATATTTCACAAAGACAAATTTAGATATGATTTATTTTAATTTATTGTGGTTGTCATTTGGTAAGCAATTTCAGTTTGAATTTCCATGTTCTACTTAGAGGAAGATTTTTCTTAAAATTCCTCAAATAATTTTCTCCTCTCTATTCTGTCATGTCTCCCTTTCTGGGACCAATATTACACATATATAACTATTACTCGAATATTATCATTAGCATTTATTTTGTAGTTTTCATCTATTTCTATTATGTGGCTATTATCTCTCTATTATGAGGCTCAGCCAATCTTTAGAGCCCTAGAGGCCTCCACTGGGCCCTTTGCATCTGGTTGCAACAATGAAAGAGAAAGAACATGGAGAATCTCAAAATAGGTTTTTAGAGACCATCTAGAAGTGTTGCAGTTACTAGAGAATAAATTAAATTTCTGAGTAGGAAAAGCTTTTTATGGCACATGAAGAATTTGGGATTTTCTTGAAGGCGAGGAGCCTTTGAAGTATGTTCAGATTTTTAAGCAACACCATGAGTTGTATGATTTAGATACATCACTCTGGCTACTCTGAAAATTATAGATTGCACGGGAGCAAAGAGATGCCTTAGGAAGTGTCATCATAAACCATGTGTTGTATCATGGTCTTTTGGACCATAAGCATGGGCATGCGTATAATGAAAAAATAATGAGAGATGAGAAAATTGAAAAGATAATATTAAGGAAACAACTGGGCCTAGTTACGATTGGGGATTAGTGTTGAGGGAAAATGAGAAGTTAAGTAATACAAGCAAGTTTCTAATCTTCCCAGTGGGGTAAGCTATGCCTGTATTTACTGAGGTAAGGAACTTGGCAGGAGAAGCATATGTGAGGAATATTTTATTTTGAGGATAAGTGGAGATGCTCAGTATATCTTTGGGTTTGTGGTTTTGTAACTCAAGGGAGATATAAGGGCAGAAAGAGAGGATGGGAAGATGTCTTAGTTATCTAGTATTTCTATAACTGAAATACCACGAGTCAGTTGCTTTAACAAGCAGAAATTTATTTTCTCACTGTTTAGGAGGCTAGGGCTTCAAATTCAGGGTGCCAAATCTAGGGAAAGGCTTTCTTTCTCTGTCAGCTCTGGCGGAAGGTCCTTGTTCCTTGGTTCTTTGGTGATCTTCATGTGGCTTGGTATCTATCTTCCCCCATCTCTTCTTGTTTAATCTGCCCAAGAGAAAATAACTCAAAACATACTCTACACTAATACTACCTCATTAACATAACAAAGAAAACCCATTCCCAAATGAAATTATAACCACAGTTATAATAATAATAATAAAGCAGAAAACATTGCCTTCCAGTCAATTCCTACTCACAGTGACTCTATATAACAGTGTAGAACTCCCCTATAGGGTTTCCAAGGAACAGCTGGTGGATTTGAACTGCTGACCTTTTGGCTAGCAGCTGAGCTCCTAACCACTGGTTAGGAATTACAGCACAAATTTTGGGGGAACACAACTCAGTCCATAAGAGAAAGTATCACTCTACTAGGCTTCTTAGGAATTAAAAAAAAAAACAGATGGAAGTCAAGGGGAGCATCCATTTTCATTATACTCAATAGCGCTTAGAAAATTGTAGATAACAAATCCTTTTTCTTTTCATAAATAAATACATTAATAATGTGAAGTAAGAGGAATGATGTTTCAGATGAGAGAATTTGAACATTTTGAAATACTTGTGATAAGTAGTAAAAAATAAACGTTATTAAACTAGTTATTATTTGGTTAGGTTAATTACATGGTATGATGAGGACAGATAGGCTCCAAAGCAGAAGTAGAAAAATTATTCTTTGACATCCTTCCATGAAAGAAGGCATGTATGTTTAAAGGCCAGTGAGATTTTGAGAATTAATACATTTATATCTCTTGGCTGGTGTTTTCTCTGTAAAGTTGAAGAAGTAATAAGGTAAAACATTTGACATGGTTGAGATTTTAAAAGAGCTGCTATGGAGATGGAGGAGGAGAATTCATTAAGGAGGTTATGTAGGCCATTCAATATATTTGTGAAAAGTGAAAAATAGTGCTATAAGAATCATGCTGTGGTTAAAAAGGGGAGTAAATTCGCTCTAATCGGGAAATTGGGAAAGGTTTCCCACTAGGTATAGCATTTGTGAGAAGCCTTAGGAATGACAAGGTTTCAGTAGGCAGAAGGTAAGAGAGACGAAGAATAACAAAGACATGCAAACAGCGACATGTAAGCATATTATTCAAATGTCTCATAGATCTGTTAATGCAGGGGATGGAAGAGGAAGAAAAGCTGGACAGTTATTTTGGAACTAGACATTCCAAATATTGGATGTGCTAAAGAGTTCAGATTTTATTCTGGGGCAATATGGTGTCCCTGCTTCTATTCCAAGAGAAAAATAATTTTATCTTACTGGATTTGGGGGGAAGAAAGAATGGAACACACATTTAAAGATGTATTAGAAATTATTCTGGTAAAAAAAAAATTATTCTGGTAGTTTGCTTTAAAAAAAAGAGAAATTTTGCTTGAGTTTGTTCATGTGTCCTTATACAAATTCCTACTAACATTAACATAATTATGATTACTGGGGGAAAAAGGAGAAAAACAAAAACACCAATATATTTGCAGAATCCTGGAGGAGTTTCCACTAACTGAATGTTAATTGTGCTGGGTCAAGGAAAAAAACATCATCAACAGATCACACATTTACAACTGCTCCGAGTAGAACATACCTGCTCATATGCCTAAAAAAATGGCACAAACCAAGACCTGAGACTATTTCTTTTATGGATGTGGCTTCTTTTAAGCAATCACATTTCTAGCTGTCTTCTCTTTCCCTTACAGTATCTTTCTTTTTATATCCATTCACAAATAGCGAACCCCAGTAAGAAGAATCTAATTAGAAGAAAGGGCTTGTAAAGAGAGTTTTAAGTTATATCTTTAAGAATACAGAGTCTACATTAAAAAATATATATTTTTGGTGAAAGTTTACACAGGAAATTACGTTCTCATTTAACAATTTTATATACACACTGTTCAGTGACTTTTGTTACTTTTTTACAATATATCAGTATTTTCATTATTTCCATTCTGGTTGTTCTGTTTCCCTCAGTCTAGCTTCCCTACCCCTCCACCTACCTTCTCATCTCTGATCTAGGGAAAATGTTTGCTTTTTGGTTTCATTTAGATAATTATAAGAGGAGTGCAGTACTCAAGAGTGATATTATTTATTTTACAGGGCAATCTGTCATTTGACTGAAAGGTATAGAGTCTGTATTTTCAAGATTTTAGACAAAATAACAGGAAAGACATTGAAAACAGTAAATATTAGGGATATAGAATTTTCTAGGTCTTTATTCACATAATAAATGCAGAACGAGTAAGTTCCCACTTTAGTTCAGGAAAAACAAATTAGATGAATTCCTGAGGGAAAGTGGAAATTAGAATGGGAGCTGAGTATATCTGGCTGTAAAGTCAAGTAGATAGTTGATCTCTGAATGAAAAGTTAAAAGTTTAGTATGTACAATGAATCCCTAAAAATATATATGACTTGTATATCTCTTCTCATTTGATACTGAATAAAATGGGAGATGCATGGGTCCTCAGAAAATATGCCTCAAAAGATGAAAAAAGAATACAATTTTCACAATCCAGAAGAAAAATATAGCTTTGAAATTATTTATAATAGGAATCTGAATACAGTTTTAGAAAATGAATTGGCATTCAGACATTGCCTCTAACAAAAAGAGTAAGAAATCCATAAAGAATTAGCAAGATAGCAGGAAAAACAAAGCAAAATAAAACAGAAGCAGGGATAGATCAAAAATATAATGAATTTTAAGGAGAAAATTGCAAAAGCAGATTAAAATCTACTTTAGAGTAAGAAAAATTTTTTAGAACGCAGTGGAAAAAAAAAAAAGCTCTGAGCTGGATGAGAGAGAATATATACCAGAAAACGAATATCTTCCTTAAGGAAATGTTATTTTATATATGTAAATCTGGGGCTGTATCTGATTATATTCTCCTAAATTGAAAAGTAGTACTCTTAGAAAGACTTCAGACAATGAAAGGCTCCAGGTCTCAGGACATTTCTATCTAGAAATAGTAATAAAAAAAAAAAAAATAGGTAATGAAGTTACTTATACATTTATTTTTCCTAAACAAATATTTCACTGACCTCACTGGTTTTCAGAAAATGTATGGAATACGTATTTTTTTAATTTACTGCATATTACCACCATCAAAGAACTATAGCAATTAAAAAATAATGCATTGATGTATAAAACACAAGAAGAGACTAGCATCCTGAATCCAGCTCTGCCGTTAACTTGGTAAGTTTTCTTGGGCAAGTCACTGAAAAATGTTAAAATGTGCCCTGGCTTTATTGCAACACATCATACAAACTTCTTCACAGACATTCCTCACGACTGAATCCCCTCGTCCACTATCCTCTGCCCTGCTAGCTGGGTTTGTGAGGCTATTTTTTAATTATGTCCAGGGAAATTGTAGTAAGAACAACAAACTTTCCAAAGTTACTTTAGTGGTTAATTCCAAAGGAAAGTTTTATTAACTCATGAAGTCTTCTCTTGTGATTTCATGAATAGATGCGTAATGATGGGGTATGGGAAAGTATGACAGATAAGTTTGAAAAGGTGAAGTTACGTGTAACAGCATTTCAGAGATAATTCACCTGTCTTCAAGAGCAAGCTAGTAAAGAAGGCAGTATGTATCTACGGACGGACGAACGGACGGACCGGCGGCCGGGTGGCCGGGCGGGCCGGGCGGGCCGGGCGGGCGGGCGGGCGAGCGGACGGATCTATGTATTTATAGTTAACCTAAAGGGAATGCAAACTTATCACACAGACATACTCTGCACTGGTTAGTTGTGCCTCAGCCAGACCTACAGCTATTGAGTCTGTTCTAACTAATAGCAACATTATAAAAAAAAAAAATTATACAATAGTAGAATTGCCCTGTAGTGTTTCCAAGCCTGTAAATATTTACGGAAGCATACTGCCACATCTTTCTCCCACAGGGCAGCTATTGGGTTTGTATCACTGACCTTTCAGTTAGCAACTGAGTGCTTTGACCGCTAAGCCACCAGGGTCCCAATTGTGCCTTGTTGTTGTTGTTAGATGCCATCAAGTTAATTCTGACTCTTAGCGACCCTCTAGGACAGAGTAGAACTGCCCCATAGGGTTTCCAAAGAGCAGCCGGGAGATTTGAACTGCCGACCTTTTGGTTGGCAGCAGAGCTCTTAATCACTAAGCCACTAAGGCTCTGAGGTGTGCCTTAAAAAAAAAGTGCCTTAGGAAGTACTAAATTATACCACAGTTGATATATTTCTGTAATCCCTCAAATCTAGAACATTCTAAAATATTGTTGAAAGATTGTTTTCATAGCCTAATTTTCCTTCCATCTCCTTTTCCTCATCTTTAACTGACTATAGCACACAAACACATAAAAATACATTGATTTCATTACATTTTATATATTTATCATAATCTCCAGAAAGAATTTCATATTTGAGCTAAAAACCTTTACCAGTTTACCACTGACATTTCTGGTATAGATTAAAGAACTCCTCTGTACTAACCACAGTATTTGGAATAAAAGTTTATTTGGTGAAAATACAAATGGACACTGGTAACTGCATGCAACGAAAAGCCCCTGTGAAACTATTTTTTAGAATATGACTCTAAGCATTTTTTTCTGAGACATTTAAAAAACTACCCTCACCAAAACTTCTAAACATTCTGCAGAAATGTCTTGAGTAGACAAACCGAGTTCAGGACAGAGATGATGCAGCATTTGGTACACAGAAGTGATGGGGAAAAGAAATGAAATCACCTGGAGGGCACATTGATAATGCAGATTCCTGAGTCCCTGGTCAGGTCTACTGAATTAGAAACTCCAGAGGATTGGTTTTGAAATATGCGTATTTAACTAACCTAGATACAGAGTAAATAGCATATAAAACTGATATTGAATTTGAACCTGAAGAGCTGCAGATGAGTAGCTTGCTATGTATCTCTTAGGGTAACTGAAGAAAATTTGTTGTTGTTATTAGGTGCTGGTGAGTTGGTTCTGGCTCACAGCGACCCTATGCACAACAGAACGAAACACTGCCCAGTCCTGCACCATCCTTACAATCATTGTTATGCTTAAGCTCATTCTTGCAGCCACCGTGTCAATACACCTTGTTGAAGGTCTTCCTCTTTTCCGTTGACCCTGTACTTTGCCAAGCATCATGTCCTTCTCCAGGGACTGATCCCTCCTGACAACATGTCCAAAGTATGTAAGATGCACTCTCACTATCCTTGCTTCTAAGGAGCATTCTGGTTATACTTCTAAGACAGATTTGTTCATTCTTTTGGCAGTCCATGGTATATTCGATATTCTTCGCTAATACCCAATTCAAAGGCGTCAATTTTTCTTCAGTCTTCCTTATTCATTGTCCAGCTTTCACATGCATATGATGTGGTTAAAAATACCATGGCTTGGGTCAGGCACACCTTAGTCTTCAAGGTGACATCTTTGCTCTTCAACACTTTAAAGATGTTCTTTGCGGCAGATTTCCCCAATGCAGTGCGTCTTTTGATTTCTTGACTGCTGCTTCCATGGCTGTTGATTGTGGATCCAAGTAAAATGAAATCCTTGAAAACTTCAATCTTTTCTCCGTTTACCATGATGTTGCTCATTGGTCCAGTTGTGAGGATTTTTGTTTTCTTTTTGTTGAGGTGCAATCCATACTGAATTCTTCGATCTTTATTAGTAAGTGCTTCAAGTCCTCTTCACTTTCAGCAAGCGAGGCTGTGTCATCAGCATAAAGCAGATTGTTAATGAGCCTTCCTCCAATCCTGATGCCCTGTTGTTCTTCATATACTCCAGCTTCTAGGATTATTTGTTCAGCATACAGATTGAATAGGTATGGTGAAAGAATACAACCCTGACGCACACCTTTCCTGACTTTAAACCAATCAGTATCCCCTTATTCTGTCCGAACAACTGCCTCTTGATCTATGTAAAGGTTCCTCATGAGCACAATTAAGTGTTCTGGAATTCCCATTCTTTGCAACGTTATCCTTAGTTTGTTATGATACACACAGTCGAATGCCTTTGCATAGTCATTAAAACACAGGTAAACATCCTTCTGGTATTCTCTGCTTTCAGCCAGGATCCATCTGACATCAGCAATGATATTCCTGGTTCCACGTCCTCTTCTGAAACCGGCTTGAATTTCTGGCAGTTCCCTGTCTATACTCTGCTGCAACCATTCTTGAATGACCTTCAGCAATATTTTGCTTGCGTGTGATATTAATGATATTGTTCTAAAAATTTCCACATTTGGTTGGATCACCTTTCTTGGGAATAGGCATAAATACGGATCTCTTCCAGTCAACTGGCCAGGAAGCTGTCTTCCATATTTCTTGGCATAGACGAGTGAGCACCTCCAGTGATGCATCTGTTTGTTGAAACATGTCAATTGATATTCCATCAATTCCTGGAGCCTTGTTTTTCACCAATGCATTCAGAGCAGCTTGAATTTCTTCCTTCAGTACCATTGGTTCAGTACTATTGGATATTTGCAGCTGTTTCTTCTCATTTTGAGTCATGCCACATCAGCAAATGATGGTCCTGAAAGCTTTACTCCATCCACGTCATTAAGGTCGACTCTACTTTGAGGAGGTAGCTCTTCCCCAGTCATCTTTTGAGTGCCTTCCAACCTGGGGGGTTCATCTCCCGGCACTATATCAGACAATGTTCCGTTGCTATTCATAAGGTTTTCACTGGCTAATCCTTTTCAGAAGTAGACTGCCGGGTCCTTCTTCCTAGTCTGTCTTAGTCTGGAAGCTCGGCTGAAGCCTGTCCTCCATGGGTGACCCTGCTGGTATCTGAATACTGGTGGCATAGCTTCCAGTATCACAGCAACACACAAGTCCCCACAGTACGACAAACTGACAGATACGTAGGGGAAGAACATATACTTGACAAATATAAGTCGAATGAAGAAAATTTTAATAATACTCAATGTAATATAATAGTAAATCAAGAAGATATCCTTCCTCATCTATCAGATTGGTCTTTTTAAAAAGAGTAATATGCAGAATGTTAACTTATTTTATTCCAGTAATGTTTTTAACAAGGAGAAGTAGAAATCAGTCTAGATGTCAGTTGCAATTGGATATGAATAGATTACAATATATACACAAATAGAATCTTATGTAGTTATAAAATGATGATGTACATATTTGTTAAATAAGTAACAATGCAAAATTAAAGGCAGATTACAGAAGTTATAGTATGATCTTTTTTTTATGAGGATAAATAGAAATATTTGTGTGGGGAAAACGCCTAGGAGAAAAGAAACTCTAAGTTCAATGATAGTTTTTTCTGAACGATAGAAACTTAATGTTTTTATTTTGCTTAATTGCAAATAAGCACATTCTCTAAATTGTATGCACATCATTTGCATATATGAGACAAGGATATTGCTAGTGACAAAATAATTGTAAGCCATTATTATATCCCTGCGACTGTTCCAAATGCCTTACATGTGTTATTACATTGAATCTTTATATAATTCTGTCTTAATTTTACTATTTAATCAGACAGATATAGAGAAGTCAAGGAATTTGCCCATATTTACATGACAAGGGAGTGTGTATTACATATTATAAAAATCAGTCTAAAATATACAAAGATTTAATTTAATTTGTACCTTTTATTTTACTTTAACTGTCTAATTTTTTTAGTTTTTCGAAGTCTCATCTTTTTTAAAATAATGTCAATGCAATACTTAAAACATAAATGAAGTTTATTCTTCATTGTCAACACTCAAGTGTCAAAGACAAAATACATACTAATTTCTGTCTGATTTAAAATTTATTTGCTTTTTTTCTATACCCCTTCTACTTATCAAGATTCTACTGAGAGACTCCATCTTTAGATGCTACCAAAATCATTCAACATGAAAGTTGTCTTCCAAACTTGGATGTCAAACTACCATGTATAATGGAAGAATATTCATATTTTTTTAAACTTCTTTTAATTATTGTTGTAAATATATATATATAACACAACATTCACCAACTCAAGATTTTTTGTGCATGCAATTTATTGATTGATTACGTTAATCATGTTATGCTACCATCACCAATATCCATTGCCAAATTTTCCATCACCATAAATAGAAGCTCAATGCTCTCTAAACAATGCTTAAATGTCTCTTAAGCTTGTGTGTGTATATTTTAAATATATATATATATATATATATATATATATATACATGTATATAAACCCATGGCCATTGAGTCAATTCTGACTCATAGCGACCCCAGAGGGCAGAGTAGAACTGACCCACAGGATTTCCAAGGAGCAGTTGGTAGATTCCAACTGCTGACCTTTCAGTTAGCAGCTGGACATGTAACTACTGTGCCACCAGTACTCCGTATATATACATACACATCTCCATTTTGAGAAATAAACAGGTTTTATTAGTTTTTTTTTTTCTTTAACATTTTCATGGACCTAGGATATAGACGCCTGTTACATTTTCGCCCTTTAGAGGTTGATCGGCAGGCAATTGAGCCACTTTAGTCCGTCCTGGCTCCATGGTAGATACTGGTTCAACTGCCTAAAAAACAAGGAAGTTTGTCTGAGCCACATTTGGGTGTTGAGAGCATTCATATGAGGGCATGTTTCCTGAATGCTTCCCAGAAAAGCAAGTGATTGTGTGAAATTTTTGTCTTTTGGTTGGCTTCTGACAGTCAGATAAGGCTTGCAAGTATCTTTGCTATTTCCTTTGTGTTATTGGGAAGATATAGTTACTGGCATTCAGAAATATTCAAGTAAATGAGTTATTCTTGGGGTGAAAACAGTTTGTGAGGCACTTCCTGGGCCATGGGACCAGTACATCCCACAAGTGTCCCATGGAATAGGGTACCAATATGGCCCACTCTAAATCAAACTGATAACAATTATGTGTACCAAGTGCGATGTTTATTTAGTATTTAGTGTGTATTTTTGTGTATTTCTGGAAAGCTAAGTAAGATATTTCATGGCTTAGTGTAACCAGGAAGTGTGATGTGCCATGGGACCCATATGTCCTGTGTGTGTGATGTGCTTCATGGAACATGGGACTGGTATGTTCCACTTGCAATTGGCACCCCAGTTTTTCAAATAATAGTAAAAACAATGACAAACAATGATTCAGCATACATTACATTAGCGAGAAAACGTGGCATCACTAAAAAATCCCCCCCCTCAAAAAAAACATGAGAGGGTTAAGCTGGTTGAAAAGACCAAATATGCTTTATTCCAGCGCTTTTGTATTGTATCGCTGGATGAAGTTCAGGAGGTGGCAATGTATGGGAAGGATGAACTGAAGTAGAATATGATTATTGTTTGGGATGCCAGGAAAATTCCCAGAGAGATCTATGGGGTTCATAAATTTCCAAAACTGTCAAACAACAGGAATATTTGGCTCAGTGATACAGAGTACAACTCCAAAATTAAATAGCTAACACTTCTCTTGATTTCTCTGGTGCCTACTCAGCAGCGCACTTTCTAATGATATTGGAACCAATAGAAGGAGAAGCTGAAATCTACCTTGTAGATGCTTTTGTTCAGATTAGACTACAAAAAAATTGTAAAACAATTTTAAAACATGTTATAAAGGCTCTGTGGTTTTTGTTAGTTTATTTTATTTCAGTTTAACCAAAATCTTAGGGTTCTCTAGAGAAACAGAATCAGTGATACATATATATATATAGACATACACATAGATATGTGTGTGTGTGTGTATGTATATATATATATATCATAGCATGTAACATTGTGCAGTCCCGTGTTTTCTTCACAACCTTTGGTATGTTTGAGCCCATTTTTGCAGCCACCGTGTCAATACATTTCATAGATGGTTTCCCTTGTTTTTGCTGACCTTCTACCAACCATGACGTTCATTTTCTAGAGAGTGGTCTTTCCTGATGACTTGTCCAAAGTTAGCAAGATGAAGCCTAGTCATCTTCATTTCTAAGGAGCATTCTGGCTGTACTTCCTCCAAGGTTGATTCATCGGTTTTTCTGGGTAGGCCATGGTATATGCAATATTCTTTGTCAACACCACAATTCAAATATATCAATTCTTCTTCAAGCTTCCTTTTTCATTGTCCTGCTTGCACATGCATATGAGATGATTAAAAAGACCATGGCTTGGTTCGGGCATACTTTAATCCTCTAAGTGACTTCTTTGCTTTTTAACACTTTAAAGAGGTCTTTTGCAACAGATTTGCCCAGTGCAACACATCATATGATTTCTTGACTGCTGCTTCCATGGACATAATTATTGACCCAAGTAGAATAAAATAATATGAAGAAAAAATAAATAACATCGAAAAATGTTGTTAATAATCAACAAAGCCAAAAGAGGATTTTGTATCCTATATCAAAAAGAAAGATACCTAAGGTCCTTGGTAGCCTTTTTTGTTTTTTTAAGCTATAGAAATAATTATTTAAGATTCAGAAAGAGTTAGGTCAAATCGTCTTTATTAGAACTATTTTTTGAGTTTATTGTCTTCATCTCCATAAAGAGTAGTTTGTATTATCTCTGGGGTCCCGTTCCCCTTTACATTCTATTGTTCTGAGATCATACAGTTTTACTTGTTAATGATGAGCTTGTGAAGCAGTTCATGCAAATGAATTCTTAAGAAGCAAAGGCCCTGTTTTCATGAAAATAAGCCACGTAATGAGCAAGTAAGGAGAGAAATGAAGAAAATTACCACAATATTAATTTGCCATCTGTGTAAGCTCTTCTTTTCATTTTTGAGTCTTTCTCTAAGCATGAAAATAAAATTTGAAGGAATGAGCAAACTAACAGTCATCACCCTAACTGACTGACAAGTCACTTTTGTACCCAAATATGAATTTCCGTGTTTATGAATACACTTGAAAAGGCTGAGGTGATAAGCAAATGGCTAAAAAAAAAATCAGCTATATCAGACCAAACAGTCAGCAGTTGCTCTAAAACAGAGATCAGAAGGTAAGGAGACAGAGAAGCTAGATTCAAGGAAATGGAATAACCAGAATTGAAACAATGAGATTGTGAAAAATGTAAACAGTGTCACTGAAAAATATGCATTGTTTTTGTTGTTAGGTAGCACTAAGTCAATTCTGACTCATAGTGACTGTCGTGCATTGAATTATGTCCCCTCAAAATATCTGTCAGCTTGGCTAGGTTATTATTGCCTTGTAAAATTATATGATTGTCTACCATTTTATCATCTGATGTGATTTCCTTACATGTTATAAATCCCATCACTGTGATGTAAAAAGATGGATCAGCGGCAGTTATATTGATGAGGTCTACAAGATTAGATAGTGTCTTAAGCCAATCTCTTTTGAGATATAAAAGAGAGAAGTGAGCAGAGAAGGGGAACCTCATACCACCAAGAAAGCAGTGCCAGGAGCGGAGCGTGTCCTTTGGACCTGAGGTTCCTGTGCTGAGGTGCATCTAGACCAAGGGAAGACTGATGACAAGAACCTTCCTCCAGAGCCAACAGAGAGAGAAAGCCTTCCCCTGGAACTGGCACCCTGAATTCAGACTTCTAGCCTACTGGATTGTGAGAGAATAAACTCCTCTTTGTTAAAGCCATCCACTTGTGGTATTTCTGTTATAGCAGCACTACATGACTAAGACAGCGACCATATGTACAACAGAATAAAACACTGCCCAGTCCTATGCCTTCTTCACTTGCTTTGTTTGAGCCCATTGTTGCAGCCACTGTGTCAGTCCATCTCATTGAGGGTTTTCCTCTTTTTCACTGAACCTAATTTACTGTGTAAACTTTCACCAAAAACACAATAAAATGTTATTTTTCAAAATGGATAATGTCATTGGTTCAAATAATTTTATGTATTAGAAAATCAGAGACATTTAATTTACGTGGAACTTGTTCTAAAATCTTAACAACTGACAATAATTTTCTTTTTTAAGATATAGAAGTACAAACCCTGAGGGCAATTCAAATTGTTTTTCATTTTATAGAAGTGATCTTTAAATTAAAATAAATTAGTTCTTCTTAGAGATAACCAAAAACCAAACCAAACCCGTTGCTGTTGAATTTACTCCAACTCATAGCAACTCTATAGGACAGGGTAGAACTGCCCATAGAATTTTCAGTGTGTGTCTGGTGAATTCAAACTGCCAACCTTTTGGTTAACAGCCATAGCATTTAAACACTATGCCACCAGGGCTTCCTTCTTAGGGAAAAGTATATAAAAATATGACTTTTATAAATACCTCCTTTATTTTTCAATTCATTTAATGTTTAAATATTGATACTTACAGTCATTTAGTTACCAATTCTAGAATACTAAGACCAACACATAATCCTAACCATAACCTTAACTTTCAGCGGCTAACTGAAATGTTGACGGTTTGAACCCACCAGTGGCTATGAGGGAAAAAAGAGCTTTTGATCTGGTCTGGTAAAGATTTCAGCCTTGGAAATCTATGAAGTAGTTCTACCCTGTCATAAAGAGTTGCTGTTAGTCAGAATCAACTTGATGGCGCACAACAAGAACAACAAGACAACACGCCATTGTATTTAATAAAAATGTTGAAAGTTGTAATGTGCTTATATAATATACTATATTATGCACTCCTTAGTAGTTATTTAGAGTTTTCCTTAATAACCAAGAAGTTAATAATAAAATCATTAATAAACATCTTTTTCCTTTTAAATTCATTTGGATTATTCCTTTATGGTACAGATACTTTGGCTCTGACTTACCTCAACAACGCTTCATTTAAGATAAGAGCCCTTGTACATAACTCATAATATTTAGGAATGCTGTGAGGGTATAGTTATTCTCATTGTTCTATTTTAGGGTTTTTGTTTTATTAACTTATTCAGAGATATTGTCAAAATGAGGTACAAATCAAGACAGCCAGTTTCACAGGGACTGATCAATGAAGATGAATGCCTGTTTATTAATCTGCAATGAGCAATATAGCCCTATTGACTGGAGAGGATCATAAGAAACTCTATCCTGGTAGGGCTGAGTATATCAACTCAGGAAAACAAATCATAGATCAGATTATAACCTGGTGAGCACTGAATTGGAACAAAAGTAGTTTGATGTTCTCTAAGAAGTACTTCTATCTTGCCTTCCTAACAATATGAATTGCCCTTCTCCTCTCTAGTGAATTTTTTGTCTGAATACCTGGGACAAATCAAACAGAATCAGATTATTTCTCTTTTGAATGAAGCTAGCAAAGCCCAGAAAAATTCTCATTGCTTCATCCTGTTTCCAACACTGTGTACATAACAAAAGCATCTGCTATTAAAAAAAAAAAAAAACCTGTTGGAATTTACAATGATTTACATCACATCTAATTTTATTTAGTACATAAAATCATGTCTCTTTGAAGGTATACTTGGAATGGACCAGAAAACATGGTGATTTGCAGGAAATGCTTTCATTTTCTAGGCTTTGGTGGTATAGATAATGTCGTTTTGTATATTTCCTACGAAATTTTCTACAGGTGACTAATGGTAGATTTTCTTCACATTTATATCCGTTTTAGAAGTTATTATTTTCTGATTTTATCCTTAAATCTGGAGCATTCCTCCTTTGGGTCCTGTTGCCATTTTTCAATAAATACAAATCTTATCCCCGTCCTTGGTGATCTCTCTTGCCTCAGACGTGCACTTAGGGTTTCTATCACTCATTTGATCCTGGCTCATGTCATTAGTCATTTTTTGAAGTTTGCTTTCTTTGAACCAGGAGGGGATTTTAAACCATTTGATATAAGGGTTCATGCTGACAATGAATTCAGAGTAGGGAAAATGTCACAGATAAGGATATTAAAGAAAGATTTCACAGATAAGTCTGTACTTAAACTGGATCCTGGGAGATTTGTCTAGGCAGAGGGAAGCAAAAAAGTTAACCTGGATATTGAAACTAATGCAACAGAGTCACAGAAATGGTAGCAAGAATCTAGGGAGATCGCTGCTGTTCAAACAGTTCATGAGTGGATGTTGGTTTAAGCAAAAATGATGGTTTTGGTAATGAAAAGGAAAAGACAGATACAAAAATTATTTAGAGGAAGAATCTTCAAAAGAAATTCTTAAATGTGTTGGGGGGGGGCTTGAATAATTTAATACCCGTGTTCCAGTTCAACTTAAAGATTCTGTATCCCAGAGTTTTGCTGATTCCTTGAATAACAGAATACTGTCACAATGAAGTACAAAACAAGTGAACCAGATTCAAAGCAGACTGATTAATAAAACAAATCACCTGCATATTGAGCTGGATTAAACAATAAAGTCCTATTAACCACAAAGGATTCTAAGAAACCGCCCTGAATCGCATCGTGCAGAAACCGCCCTGAATCGGATCGTGCACGTCTATTCAGAGAAACAGATGGTAGAAAGTGAATATTAACTTTAATTGTGACTCTTCATGTTTTCCTTGATCTTCCATCTGAGGACACATATTAGCATTTGGAGATGCATTAACCCAAATCCTCAGATATTTGTGTGCATTTAAAAAAAAAAAACAAAAAACTTGTACCTGACAGAGGCAGGGACAATAGGAACAAGGGGATCAGATAACAGTTTTCACCAAGGTAAAACAGGAATATTTCCTGCTTATTTTTAACTTTTAACTTGACCGAACACCAAATATTTAAAAATTAAGGTTATCTTTGTTAAAGGATAATATTTGATAGATCTCATACCAAGAAATCTGGGAAGCTCTCTAATTTATTTGTTATTCAGACATAGGCTTAGTAAGGAGTTCGTCTCGGATTGGAAGTCACCGGGGATCAAAGCCAGAAATGTAAGGAGGCATTGCTGAAGATTTTACTGATTAAGTCAGGCTCTTTGGTGGCATGTGCTTGTTCTGACCTAAATGTATAACTTCCAGTTTTATTTTTTCTGTAGACAATCTCTGAGAATTTGATTGTTCTTTGTTTACTATGTATTGAGTATTAAGTAAATTGGCAAATTGTTTTTAAGAAAGATAGTTTTCTTATCTGTGAATAAACTTTTGGGACATGTTGATCTAGAAATGGGATGGGATATATATATAAAAATATATGGATGCAAGGAGTGGCAGGTGGATTTCAACTGCTGACCTTTTGATTTTAGTAGCCAAACTCTTAACCGTTATGCTACGAGGGCCCCATATACACCTATTCCTCACTTATTGACTGTCTTGTTATCCAACATTTCAAATTTATGACAATAGTAAAAAACTACTATCTGCCTATTTTGCACATTAACAATGTACATCTAACAATAACGAACACTGAGGAGTGAGGCAAGAATAATGTTGGCTGTGATGGTTAAGGATATGAGTCAACTTGGCTGAGCCATGATTCTCAGTGGTTTGGCAGTTAAGTAATGATGTAATTTGGCAGATATGTAATGATGTAATCATCCTCTGTTTTGTGATCTGATGTGGTTATCCTCCCTTTTCACATAATGCTGACTTTCCATAACAATCTGATCTTTGTAACTTAACCATGTTGATAAGTGAGGAGTATTTACCTATCTTTCTATCATCTATCTATCTATCTATCTATCTATCTATCTATCTATCTATCTATCTATCTATCTATCTATCTATCTATCTATCTATCATCTATCTATCTATCTATCTATCTATCTATCTATCTATCTATCTATCTATCTATCTATCATCTATCTATCTGTCTATCTATCTATCTATCTATCATCTATCTATCATCTATCTTCTATCTATCATCTATCTATCTTCTATCATCTCTCTATCTATCTATCATCTATCTATCTATCATCTATCTATCATCTATCATCTATCTATCTGTCTATCTATCTATCTATCATCATCTATCATCTATCTATCTATCATCTATCTATCTATCATCTATCTATCTATCTATCATCTATCTATCTATCTCTCTCTCT
Source organism: Elephas maximus indicus (assembly GCF_024166365.1). Lineage (NCBI taxonomy): Eukaryota > Metazoa > Chordata > Mammalia > Proboscidea > Elephantidae > Elephas > Elephas maximus. The sequence continues at coordinate 52,877,957 of NC_064836.1, read as the reverse complement.
CACAGCTGGACCAATAGGCAACATCATAAATAAACAGAGAAAAGATTGAAGTTCTCAAGAATTTTATTTTATTTGGATCCACAATGAACACCCATGGAAGCAACTGTCAAGAAAGACGCATGCATTGGGCAAATTGGCTGCAAAAGGCCTCTTCAACGTGTTAAAAAACAAAGATGGCTTTTCAAGGACTAAGGTGATCCTGACCCAAGCCATGGTATTTTCAATCACTTCATATGCACGTGAAAGCTAGACAATGAGTAAGGAAGACTGAAGAAAAATTGACCCCTTTGAATTATGGTGTTGGTGAAGAATATACCATGGACTGCCATAAAAATGAACATCTGTCTTGGAAGTAGTACAGCCAGAATGCTCCTTAGAAGTAAGGATGATGAGACTTAGTCTCACATACTTTGGACATGCTATCAGGAGGGACCAGTCCCTGGAGAAGGACCTCATGCTTGGTAGAGGGTCAACAAAAAAGAGGAGGGCCCTCAATGAGATGGATTGACACAGTGGCTGCAACAATGGGCTTAAGCATAACAACAATCATGAGGATGGCACAGGACTGGGGAGTGTTTCTTTTTGTTGTACATAGGGTCTCCAAGAGTGTGTGTATATCTATACACACACACATATATATTATTTTTCTTAATAATCTTATGAAATGTTGCTCCATCTAACTCATATGTTAGACTGTTAAAATATTAAATCACAAGACTCAAGTAACTGTATGTTCTAATACCTAGAATACAGCTGACTGAAGTAATATCAAGTAGCAGTATTCTAGTACTAGGGCATATAATTTTGAACTAAAATTGCATACAGTACCAGTAAAAGTTTATGTAGAAAAAAAACAAAACAAAACTAGTGTCTGTTAGTAGTCATACCACAATCCCAGTTCCATATGTATCTTGGGTAAATATAAATTAAGAAAAATATTTTTTCCCATCAAAAGTTTAAGAAATTTTATTAATAATTGCTTTTCAAAAGCTTCTCAGTTTAATGACTTGAATTTTCCTGAAACAAAACAAAGCTAAGATATATGATATCTAAGACAATACTACATTAAGAACTCAAAACATTATTTAATCATCTCCATTGGTACCTTTAGATAGGATAGCACAAAGTAAATTGTGGAGAGTATTTGTGTATTGGTGGAAATAATCTTATCTGGAAAGAATATCACCACTGGTTTCCAATTATCTGGCCTTCTCTACCTTAATGGAATTGAGGTTGCCATTTTGCTTTTACTGACCTCATTTTACTTAACAGAAGATTTAAAAGGTTCAAGCAAAAAAGATACAAACAGAAGAAATTCTTTAAGACATTAAATTGAAAGAAAACTGAATAAAGTCTGTACTAAAATACCTAGGCATTCACACTACTGTTCTGTATTAAGGCAATTATCAGCCTAGGAGAAAATAGTTAAGTCAGCCTGAGTTTCCTTGTTGTTATTGTTAGGTGCTGTCAAGTTGGTTCTTACACATAGTGACCCCATGTCCAACAGAACGAAACACTGCCTGGTCCTGCGCCATTCTCACAATTGTTACGCTTGAGGCCACTGTTGCAGCCACTGTGTCAATCCATTTCGTTGAGGGTCTTCTTTTTTGCTGGCCCTCTACTCTAACAAATGTGATGTCCTTCTACAGGAACTGGTTCCTCCTGGTAACATGTCCTAAGCATGTGAGATGTAGCCTTGCCATCCTTGCTTCTAATGAGCATTCTGGCTGTACTTCTTCCAAGACAGATTTGTTCATTCTTTTGGCAGCCATGAATATTCAGTGTTCTTTGCCAACACTATAATTCAAAGGCATCAGTTCTTCTTTGGTCTTCGTTATTCATTGTCTAGCTATGCAATGCATGTGAGGAGATTGAAAACACCATGGTTTGGGTTAGGAACACTTTAGTCTTCAAGGTGACATCTTTGCTTTTTAACACTGTGAAGAGGTCTTTGGCAGCAGATTTGTTCAAGGGGATGGGTCCTCTGATTTCTTGACTGCTGCTTCCATGGGTGTTGACTGTGGATCCAAGTAAAATGAAATCCTTGACAAATTCAATCTTTTCTTTGTTTATGGTGATGTTGCTCATTGGTCCAGTTGTGAGGATTTTTGTTTTCTTTATGTTGAGGTGTAATCCATACTGAAGGCTGTGATTTTTGATCAGTAAGTGATTCAAGTCGTCTCCGCTTTCAGCAAGCAATGTTGTGTCATCTATATATTGCCAGTTTTTAATGAGTTTTCCTCCAACTCTGATGCTGCGTTCTTCATGTAATCCAGGTTTTCTGAATATTTACTCAGCATACAAATTGAGCAAGTATTTTGAAAGGATAAAACCCTGATGCACACCTTTCCTGACTTTAAACCACACAGTATCCCTTTGCTCTGTTTGAGTGACTTCTTCTTGATCTATGTACAGGTTCCTCATGAGCACAATTAAGTGTTTGGGACTTCCCATTCTTTGCAATATCATCTGTAATTTATTATGATCCACACTGTCAAATGCCCTTGCATAGTCAATAAAACAGAGGTAAACATCTTTCTGGTATTCTCTGCTTTCAGTCAAGATCCATCTGACATCAGCAATGATATCACTGGTTCCATGTCCTTTCCTGCATCAGGCTTGAATTTCTGGCCATTCCCTGTCAATGTTCTGCTGCAACCATTTTTGAATTATCTTCAGCAAAATTTTACTTGTGTGTGATATCAGTGGTATTGTCTGATAATTTCTGCATTCTGTTGTATCACTTTTCTTTGGAATGGGTACAAATATGGATCTCTTTCACTTGATTGGCCAGGTAGCTGTCTTTTAATGGTCTTGGGATAGACGAGTGTGCACTTCCAATGCTGTACAAGTTTGTGGAAACATCTCAATTGGTATTCCGTCAATTCCTGAAGCCTTATTTTTCACCAATGCCTTCAGTGAAGATGGACCTCTTCCTTCAGTACCATATGTTCCTGATCGTATACTACCTCCTGAAATGGTTGAACATTGACCAATTCTTCTTGGTATAGTGGCTTGATGTATTCTCTCCATCTTCTTTTCATGCTTCCTGCATCGTTTAATATTTTCCCTGTAGAATTCTTCAATATTGCAACTCGAGGCTTGAATTTTTTCTTCAGTTCTTTCAGCTTGAGAAATGCACAGCGTATTCTTCCCTTTTGGTTTTCCAAGTCCTCCTTGCACGTTATTAAAATAATTTGTCTTCTCCAGGTGTACTTTGAAATCTTCTTTTCAGCATTTTTACTTCCTTTCACTTTAGCTACTGGACATTCAAGAGTCTCTTCTGACATCCATTTTGGTCTTTTCTTTCTTTCCTGTCTTTTAACGACCTCTTGCTTTCTTCATCCATGATGTCCTTCATGCCGTTCCACAATGGTTGACTTTGATGTCTCTTCTTCAGTCATTAGAGTCCAATGCATCAAATCTATTCTTGGGATGGTCTCTAAATTCAGGTACAATAGGCTCAAGGTCCTACTTTGGCTCTCATTGACTTGCCCTAATTTTCTTCAGCTTCAACTTGAATTTGCCGATGAGCAACTGGTGGTGTTTTTCCACAGTAGGCCCCTGGCTTATTCTGACTGATGATATTGAGCTTTTCCATCATCTCTTTCCACAGATGTAGCAAATTTGATTCCTGTGTATTCCATCTGGCGAGGTCCACATGTATAGTCACCATTTGTTAAAAAAAGATGTTTGCAATGAAGATGTTGTTGGTCTTGCAAAATTCTATCATGTGACCTCTAGCATCATTTCTGTCACCAAGGCCATATTTTCAAACTGCTGATCCTTCTTTGTTTCCAACTTCCACATTCCAATCACCAGTAATGGCCAATGCATCCTGATTGTGTGTTGGATCAATTTTAAACTGCAGAAGTTTGTAAAAATCTTCAATTTCTTCATTTTTGGTCTTAGTGGTTATGTTTAATTTGAATAATAGTCATATTAACTTGTTTTCCTTGTAGGTGCATGGATATTATCCTATCACCGACAACGTTGTACTTCATGAACGATCTTGAAATATTCCTTTTGGTGATGAATATGTTATTCCTTTTCAAGTTGTCATTCCTGGCATAGTAGACCATCTGATTGTCCTATTCAAATTGGCCCATACCAGTCCATTTCTGCTCACTAATGCCTAGGATATCAATGTTTATGTGTTTCATTTCATTTTTGTTGATTTCTAATTTTCCTAGACTCATAATTCATACATTCCTCAATCCAATTATTGATGGATATATGCAGCTGTTTCTTCTCATGTAGTGTTGTGACACATCAGCAAATGAAGGTCCCAAAAGCTTGACTTCAAACATGTCATTAAGGTAGACTCTACTTTGAGGAGACAGTTCCTCTCAATCATATTTTGAGTGCCTTCCAACCTGAGGGGCTCATTTTCCCGTAGTATATCAGAAATGTTGCACTGTTATTCATAACGTTTTCACTGGATAATTTTTTGTTTTATTATACTTTAGATGAAAGTTTACAGAACAAACTAGCTTCTCATTAAACAGTTATTATACATATTCTTTTATGGCATTGGTTAACAACCCCATGACATGTCAACGCTCTCCCTTCTCGGTCTTGGGGTCCCTAGTACCAGCTTTCCTGTCCCTTCCTGCCTTCTAGTCCTTGCTCCTGGGCTGGTGAGCCTCTTTAGTCTTGATTTTGTTTTTTTTTTTGGACCTGTCTAATTTTTGGCTGAAGTGTGAACCTCAAGACTGACTTCATCACTCAGCTAAAAAGGTGTCCAGGGGCCATACCCTCCAGGGTTTCTCTAGTTTCTGCCAGGCCAGTAAGGCTGGGTTTTTTTTTGTGTGTGTGAGTTAGAATTTCACTCCACATTTTTCTTGAGCTCTGTCTGGAACCTTCTATTGTGATCCCTGTCAGAGCAATTTCACTTGCCAATTCCTTTCAGAACTATACTGTCGGATCTTTCCTCCCAGTCTGTCCAGGTCTGGAAGCTCAGCTGAAACCTGTCTGCCACGGGTGTCCTTGCTGGTATTTTAATACCAATGGCATAACTTCCAGTATTACAGCAACATGCAAGTCCCCACAGTATGACAAACTGACAGATGTGTGAGAGTGAGTTTGCTAGGCTTCCTTATAATTAAGTCTTTGATTATTGTTATTGTATACCAACACCTAAGGGATTCTACTCTGTCCTGTATGGTTGCCATGAGTCTGAATCAACTCAGTGGCAATGGGTTAAGGGACCCCTGGGTAGCACAAACTGTTAAGTACTAGACTGCTCACCTAAAGTTTGGTGATTTGAACCCACCCAGAGGCAACTCAGAAGAAAGGGCTGGCAATCTTCCAAAAGACCACAATCATCAAAACCCTATGTAGTATAGTTCTACTCTGCAACACCTGGGTTCTCCATGAGTCAGGTGGAGTAGACGGCAGTTGGTTCGGTTTATTTGGTTTTATACCAATACCTAGCATATAAAATTCTCTATATGTGAACTGAATTTTTCAAAGCATATTCATTTTTCTATATGTGCAAAAACAGATTTTTATTCACACTTTTCATCAGAGGTCTTTTTATCTAGACCAGAATATTTTACCACCATAAAACTGCTTTTCCTTGTTTGTACTTTGGACTGATGCCATCAACCTATACTAAAAATGTTTAAAAGAGGCCATGAAAACTTTGAATATGCTTATTGTTCAGGTATCAGTGTTTGTTCTACTATACTGGTTATTTTCCAACCTCTTATTATGGAAATTTCAAATATTCAAAAGTAGAGTGACCTGAGTAAGGAATTCCCAAGGGTCTATCACCCAGTTTCTCAAATTCAAATTTTGGCCAATCTTGTTTTATTTATAATTCCCATTCACCTATACCCCCTACTGAATTTTTTTTTTTACAGATCTCAGACATTATTATAATTTTATTCATAAATATATGTGTATGTATCTCTAAAATTAATAATGTTTTCAGAGTACTCACATTCTCTAATAACACTTAAAATGACACTTATTTCTTAATATAATGAAATATTTAATGTTCATATTTCTATTGTCTTATTGTGCCACATTCTGATATATACAGTATATCTATATCCATTATCTGTCATTCTAGCCATCCATCTATTTATCAATCTACCATCATCTATCCAATATTTTATATCTATATATATATGCATACATATATATATACATGCATTGTTTTTTACAGTTGGTTTATTGAAATCAGGATCAAAATGTTTTACATATTGCATTTGCTTTAAATGACTCAAAATCCTCTTTTAATCTATAGGTTCTTCAACTCTCTTGCAAATTATTTGTGGAAGATTGTTTGCCCTCCAGAGTCTCCCTATATTTTGATATTCCTTGTTTTACCCTTATTTATGTTGCTGTTTAACATTAGTTTCCAAATAGTGCATTTCCTGTAATCTGGTAGCCATATCTGGAAGCCAGATCATATAAAGGTCCAATATTTTGGCCAAAGGACCTCATTGATGGTGCTGTGTTTTTTCAACAGGCGTACTTGATATGCAGTTGACTCCCTTTTCATAATGTTAGTTGTCACTGAAAATCATTGCTGGATCTACTATATTTCAGTGGTGTGCAAAAATACTGATTTTTATATGTATGTATCAGTATTTTTATAAATCTGCTTCTGTCTTCTGTATTGAGGTATAATTTACATATAGTGAAGTACAGAGATTTTTACAGTGTGATGAGTTCTGACACGTTTACACTCATGTATCCCAAACCATGATCAATATGTAAGCTTCCCATGCCAACTTTACCCCCTGAAAATAGGTAATATTAAAATTTATGTCACCAAATATAAACTTTATCTGTTCTTGAACTTCATATGAATAGAATCATATGATGCGTTGTTCTCTTTTAATTCTACTTCCATTTGTTCAACACAATGTTTCATCTTTATCATTGCATGTATTTTCAGTTTGTTTCTTTTACTGCTTAGCAATACCTTATTATATGAACTTTCCACAACTTATTTATCAATCTTCCAGTTTTGAAATATGTAGGTAGTTTTCAAATTATGCCTACTATAAAAAATCTGCTATGAACATTCTCGAAGAATTATTTTGTGAATATATACTTTAAAATGTCTTGGCTACGTACATAGGAGTAGAATGGTAATATTCATATGGCAAATAATGTTTAACTTTCTAAGAAACTGCCACTGAGTTTTCCAAAATAGTACTATTATGCATTCCCACAAGGGATGTTTAAGAATGCTGCTTCACATTCTTACCAACAATGGTCTTGTCGATCTTTTTTATTTTATTTTTTTAATTTTAGCCATTTTACTTGCAGTAGTGGTATCGTATTTTGATTTTACTTTGAATCTCTCTGATCATTGATGATGTTATCATCTTTCATTGGGCTTATTTGCCATTCCTGTATATGTGTCTGTTGACTTTCCCATTTTTTAAGAATTAGATTGTTTGTCTACTTATTGAATTGTTAGAGTTCTTTGCATATTTGAGATACAAGCCCTTTGTCAGATCTAGGAATTGCTAACCTTTTCTCCAGACTATTGTTTGGTCTTTCTATTATCACAACTGGAACTTTTGTAAGTGCAATTTTAATTTTGATGTATTATTGCTTATCCTTTGCAATTTTGCAGGGGATTACTTTTATATCCTGTGTAAAAAAACTTTTCTACCCTAAGGATGTGAAGATATGTGCTTTTCTAGAGACTTAGGTCTACTGTCACATATAATCTCAGATTATACTCTATATGTCTATATGTGATGAGGGCTTTTTTTTTTTTTTTTAAGCATAGACCATACAAATATGTAATTGTTCAGCATAATTTAGGGTTTTTTTTTTTTTTTTTTTTTCTCAGTGCACTGCCTTGGCATCTTTGTCAAAAATTGTCCAATTGTCTATGTATATTTGAGCCCATTTTTGTGCTCTCTCTCTGTTTCACTGTTATATTAGTTTTTCCTTACACCAATTCCATACTATCTTAGTCAATACATTTTTATTGACTTTTTAAATCAGGTAGTGTAAATTCTCCAACTTTGCCTTCCTACCCTTTTGTTTCTTCCCAAAGATACTCTTGTCTATGCAGGGTCTTTTTAGTTCTGTATAGAATTTCAAATTTATTTGTCCATTTCTACATAAACAAACAAACTGGAATTGTGGTGACTCAATATATGGATAATTGATATCTTAATAATATTCAGTCTTCCAAACCATGAACATGTTATACATACTAAGGCCTTCATTAATCTCTCTCATCAATATGTTATAGTTATCAGTAAAGTTGTCTTGCACTAATTTTCTTTAATTTATTGTTTAATATGAGGTGCTTTTTGATGCTACTGTAAAGAGTATTTTGTCCTTTCCAATTGTTTGCTGCTAATATATAAAAATGTTAAATTGATCTCGCAGCCTGTAACTTTATAAATTCACTTATTACTTCAAGTAGCTTCTTTGTAGATTTCATTGGATTTTATACACTAATAATTTGTCATCTGCCAAAAAAAAAAAAAAGACATGTCTACTTCTTTCTAATGCCTGTGCCTTTTATTTCTATTTCCTCCTTATTGCATTTGTTTAGACCTAAATTATAATGTTGGGGGAAAAAAAAAAAAAACCTGTAGCCATCAAGTCAATTCCGACTCATAATGATCCTATAGGACAAAGTAGAACTGCCTCATAGAGTTTCCAAGGAGCCCCTGGTGTATTTGAATTGCCATCCTTTTGGTTGGCAGCAGAAGCACTTAACTACCATACCACCAAAGTTTCCATAATGTCAAATAAAAAAAAGAAATGCCCTTCCCTGCTCCTGATTATAGGAAACAAAAATATTTCACCAGTAAGCATAATGTCAGTAGCACATTTTTAGTTTAATCCCTCTATCAGATTGAAGACATATTCTTCTATTTCCAGCTAGGTGGAAGTTAAAATGGCAATATTCTAATTCTATCATTCTTTCTGCATGTCTTCTAGGAGAGAAATTCTCCCTTATCAGCTATGTGGTTGCCTTGAGGGTTATTATTGTTATTTTTTTTTTATTGTGCTTTAAGTGAAAGTTTACAAATCAAGTCAGTCTCTCATACAGAAATTTACACACATTTTGCTATATACTCCTAATTGCTCTCCTTGAGGGTTATTTCATACAATAAGTTAGCATATATGCTCTATTATTTTCCTTTCATTTTAATTACCAAAATAATATCTTGATTTGTGTTATCCTCTGAAGGTCTCTAATTAGTAGCTTTCACTTTTTATATTTATGATCTCATACATTTTACTATATTTGATATGGTTCTTAATTTTCTTATTGATGCTCAAGTTTTTTTTCCATCTCTGACAAATGGGAGAGCCTCTTCTTGTTTACTCCTGAGTCCTCTTGATAGTCTTAGTATTTTTAAATGAGCTTTGTAGTTGCTGGTTAAGACAAGATGTTATAGGCTTATCATGTGCATTTCCTATTGCATACCTACAAACAGTTATTTTTCTAAGGTACCTTGTTTCCCTAAAATGGCAAATGATATTTAGAGACCAAAATTTAAATCTGTGTGCTAGGGGTGTTCATTGGTACTGGGTTAGTCATTGTTTCTAGGCTTTTACAATCTGAAAAGCATTTGTTTTTTGTTGTCATTATTGTTGAACTAAAACCCTTCCCAAAGTCCACTTTTCAGACAAAGATTAGACTGGACTATAAAACATAAAATAATACTTGTGAAGGTTATGCTTCTTAGTTCAAGCAGATGAATGAGACTAGATAGGCAGCTCCTGTCTGGAGGCAGGATGAGAAGGCAGAAAGGGACAGGAGCTGGTTGGATGGGCACAGGAAACCCAGGGTAGAAAGAGGGAGTGTGCTGTCACATTACAGGGTATTGCAACTAGTGTCACATAACAATATGTGTGTAAATTTTTGTATGAGAAATTAATATGAGCTGTGAATTTTCACATAAAGCACAAATATAAATAAATAAATAAATAAAAGTAGGGGCCACTGAGGCAAAGCAATAATAAGCAGGGCTTTATGTCCTGAATGTCAAGTGACAATTTGTTTCTAAGGTGGTCTAGAAAACTAACCAATGCTTCTGACAGTTAAAATAATGTGAAGACTGAGAATTTATCATAAGATTTTGCTATATAGATGTTCTTGATATCCTTTACATTGCTATATGAACATTGGGAAGAAAGCCCACTAGTAGTGCATTAAATCTTTGAGTAAGTAAAAAAAAAAAAAAAAAATTGTATGTAGTGACTATAAACACAATTTTGATTTTTTTTTTTTTAATACAAGAAGGTGAAAATAACTGAGTAAGCAAGTTGGATTTTTTTTTTTTTTTAAAGTTACAGCAACTTTTCTGAATACTGCCACAAATTGTCTGGTTGGAAAGGAAATTTTCATGATGAACGAATGTGAGAGAAACTTTCTGGATTAAGCAGAAGTGTATGCATTGAATTTAACTAGAAACACTGACAGTTCACTTATTTTAACAAAGAAAAGAAGAGATACCTCACTGATACCATTCAGTGTGAAGCTATGGAGGTGAGGCTTCTGAAATGTATCTTCCATTTCTTTCTACTTTTTCAGTGAAGTAAGAAGCAGAGTCAGTATTCAGATGAATGAGAATGAAGGAGAAGATTTGGACAGCTGGATCCTCTCTAAAGGTAAGAGAGTGAATGGACAAGGTAAATATAGTGTGATTACCCAGTTGAAGCAGAGATATAAATTTGAAATCAGTCCGATGTCTTATGTGTTCTTCTTCAGGATTCAAGTAAGGGAAAGGCAAGATGAAAATAGGTAAAGTAAGAATGAAGAAGCAAGAGAAGGACAAGGGAATGTCATTGTGATAGTTAATTTTGGAAATTAATTTGAGAAATAAGGAAAAAAAGATAAATAGGATGGACAATAGGGGACCATGAAAGGAGGTTCTAGTCAATGAATGTTCTAGTCAATTTTTGTAATCAGGGTGCTAGAACAAGTTGGGTGGAAAGATAAGAAGTGCTGGTCAGAGGATGGAATTTTTTAAAGTATTGTTGGTAATGATAAGGCCCAGGGTGTGTCCACGGTCATGAGTGGCTCAGGAAGGGAGAAATTTGTTATTAAAAAGGTAGAATCATCCGCACAGATATGGGAATATCAAGAATTAGGGTAAGAGTCATACTGTAAAGAGAGACAATATTGTAGGAAATAAAATGTTAAACAGTGATTAAGAGGCCGGTAGTAAATTATAACTAAGAAGTTTGAGGTAGAACCTAAAATGTAATTCTTAAGGAAGAAAGTAAAGTATGGAAGCTATGATGGAGAAGAGGAACACCTTCTATACTTGAAGACCTAGTTTTACCAGAGATGAGAGGATAGAAATATCCATCAGATGAGAGGTCTTAGTGAAAGGAGTATCCTCAAGGAAAGAAAAATTTTACGTTATAACAGTAAAAGAAAGGTAACATTTAGCAAGAGCTTGAGGAAAGAGAGGTTTAGATAATAGCAGTTTGTGAGATTGAAAGTCAATGTAGGGTTTCAGAAATTAGGAGGGTGGGAGAGAGATTGGGTTAAGATGTGTAGTACCCAGAGAAATATGGAAATTAGAGTGTGGAAGATAAGGAGTGATCTTGGCCTGGGCTTCTTGTGGTGAACAACAAAAACAAGGATGAAGAGTTTAGTCATAAAGGTCTAGAGAGAGAGAGTGGGTGTGACAGATTGTTAGGGGTTGAGAATAGTGTGTACATTGGTAGGAGCAATAGCATTTTAGGACATACTGAAAATGTAATCTCAGAGAAAAACTTATCCAGGGTCATACAACTAGTAAATGGTAAAGTGGGGATATAATGCTAGACCTTCTTTTCCTGGATGTGATTTCTAGCCTACCATACTTAACTGCAAGCAGTTATCAGTTTAGCTAGTTGCCCTGTGGCTCAATGGTCGACCACTCGGTGGTTATCCAAAAGGTTAGCAGTTCAAACTCATCAGCTTCTCCAAGGGGAGAAAGACCTGGCAATTTGCTTCCATAAAGATTACAGTCTAGGAAACCCTGTGGGGCAGTTCTACTCTGTCATATAGGGTCACTATGAGTCAGAGTTGACTACATGGCACACAATGACAGGATCACTTTCAACTGAATAGACAGATAAGTCTTTATAAAGCAAAATATATTACATGTTCTTCACAAGACTGATTTTGCCCTACTTCCATGCTTAATAAACAGGTAACATTTCATCATCCCAGATTTAGTAATCTAATTTTAAAGTAAAATCTCATCTAAATTTTAGTTGATTTTTAAGCAAACTTATCTATTGGATGTTAATTAAATTTTTGTAAGTACTCACTCAGTGATGAAATGATGCAAAGAGATGCACATACAAATACCTTTAACTGTAAATTGAACTTATCTGAGAATCATTTATAATTACACTGCATTTCATTCATTTACAAGTGACAGAGAATGATGGAATTTACAATTAACTTAGGCTGTTAGACTTTTTCAATGTCTGTATGGGTTATACATCTGTAAAAACAAGATTTCTTATTTAATTCTTATAAAAAAAGATTTCATTTATATTATTGTCAATGTTATTTACAGTAATGTTCTGTTGCCTATTGTACAATAATTCTATTAATTGCTTTTTGAGATTACTGAAGCACCTTACCTAAATCATTATTTATAACAGTTTTACCTTGATTAAATACCAAAGAAAAACTTTTTGATGGCAAAAAGAATTCTAAGTTCATTCTCAAGATTCATGCCTGCTGTTGTATAAGCCCTATTTAATATTCTTCCATTGAGTGTAGGCCTGAACTGTGGATATGATGGATAGCCAAGTCTGTGATTAGATGATTTTAAGTGGCACAGTGAACCTGGCCTAATCAGGTAAACCACTAAAAGAGATTAAAAGGTGTGAGATGGATTTGATATGAGGGAGATTCTCTACTGCCGGATTTGAAGATGGAGAGGTCTATGTGGGAAGAAATGCAAGTAGCATGTAGGAGCTAGGAATGGCTGTCAGCTTTTAGGCCACAAGGAAACAAGGACCTCAGTCCTACCCTAAAAGAAACTAAATTTTACTGTACCTGTATGCTCTTGGAAGAGGATCCTAAGGCCTAATTAAGAAAACTGCCTGGATAACACCTTGATTTTGGCATTGAGAGACCCTGAACAGAGAATCTAGCCATACTATGTCAAGACTTCTGATCTTCAGAACTGTGAGCTAATAAATTTGTTGTTCAAGTCATGAAGTTTGGGGTAATTTGTTAACCAAAAGATAAAAAACTAATATACTGTTTTAACAAGATCAAATGTGTTATGAATATAAAAGAAAAGCACCCTTACGAGCCTCTCAACGTATGAAGAACTAATCAGTGTAAGAAAAGGGACCACACTTTATAATTCACATTGCTTACAGACCTTGATATTCTGCTTAAAATTTATTATTCGAAATGACAGTCTTTGTAAGTCATCATGCTCATAATAATCATGTTACATGGAAGAGTAGGAGTGGGTGAGGGAATACATTTTGTTCAAAAGATGATAGAGTGAAGCTCGGTCTTTTTCTAAATGAGTACATTTTTCCCTTAATTTTATGCATATTTATTGAGCATTTAGATATGTGTTAGTGATTGTGATGTTAGGGGTGTAGTAGTGTATATGATAGGTAAGGTCCTTACCCACAAAACTGATTCTAGAGGTGAAAAGATAGCCAATAAACAAGGAAAAGAATGAATAGTATTTAATTTCAGGAAGTGATAAATTTAGTAAAGGCAATAGAAAGAGTAATGTGGTAGTAATGAACAAGGCTAGGGAACATTTAATAGGAATTCTGAAATGATAAAAACATCGTCATGCAAGGGACTCATGGAAGACTGTTTTTTTTTTTTTCAGAAAATAGTAGCATGAATAAGGTTCTAAGACATAAATAAGCTTATGTTCTTGGCCAGCAAATAGACCATTATGGCTACACTGTATAAAGCAAGATGGAGGAGAAAAACTGATTTTAGGAGAGATGGCAAGTAGATCACATGTGACCTTGCACCCTAAAATAAAGGATTGAAATATAACTTGAAGTGCAATGGGAAAGAATTTAAGGTTTTAGACAAGGAAGTGGCAAGATCTGATTTATGTTTTGGAAGGATCATTTTGCCTTTTATGTAAAGAAAAATGAATTATAGACCTAAGAAAGTTAGACACCAAATAGAAAGCTTTTAAATCAATCAAACAATCAAACCAACAATGACAACAAAAACTCAGCAACAAATTATGGTGGCTGGAAAAAAAATAGTGGAAATGAAGAAAAGGGGATTGTCAAGAGATTCTGGAAGTAGCTGGCAGGACTTTCTAAAAGATTGCTTGTGGGGGTTGATGGAAAGTGAGAAATCAAGGATAACTCCAATGATATTGGCTTAAATAACATAATAAAGGACTGTGCTTTTTTACCAATTTGGGTAATATCTAGGAGTACCATGTCTGGGAGAGGCAGTCAAGATTTCTGTATTGTCCATGTAGTGTTTGAGGTATTTATTACATTCCCCAAGAAGAAAAATACAGTGGGATGTCAGATATAAGAATTTAGAGTGTAATAAAGAAATCAAAGTTGGAGATATAATTTTGCTGTACAGGTGATATTAAGTGCCATAGGACTAGTTGAGTTTATTTAATAAGAGAATGGAAATCAAGTAGAGAGTTGAGAGTGGAGGCCTAAGAAACTATCATGGGTTTAAATGCCACCCAAGTTATATCCCACCTGAATTTAGAGACCACCTCAAGAATAGATTTGACACATTGGACACTAATGACTGAAGACCAGACAAGTTGTGAAATGACATGAAACATGAAGAAAGCAAGAGGTCATTAAAAAGACAGGAAAGGAAGAAAAGAGGAGACTCTGAAACTTGCTCTTGAACATCCAGTAGCTAAAGCAAAAGGATGAAATGAAGTAAAAAAGCTGAACAAAATATTTCAAAGGGTGGTTCGAGAAGACAAAGTAAAGTATTATGATGACACGTGCAAAAACTTGGAGATAGAAAGCCAAAAAGGAAGAACATGCTCTGCATTTCTCAAGCTGAAAGAACTGAAGAAATAATTCAAGGATTCTACAGGAAAAATATTAAACAATGCAGGAAGCATCAAAAGAAGATAGAAGGAATATGCACAGTCACTATACCAAAAAGAATTGGTCGATGTTCAGCCATTTCAGGAGGGAGCATATGACCAAGAACTGATGGTATTGAAGGAAGTCCAAACTGCCCTGAAAACACTGCAAAAAACAAGGCTCCAGGAATTGATGGAATACCAATTGTGAAGTTTCAACAAAAGAAATGCAGTGCCGAAAGCGCCCACTCTTCTATCCCAAGAAGTCTGGAAGAAAACTACCTGGCCAACTGACTGGAAAAGATCCATATTTACTCCTATTCCCAAGAAAGGTGATCCAACTGAATTTGGAAATTATCAAGCAATATCACTAATACCACAAACAAGTAAAACTTTGCTCAAGATTATTCAAAAGCAGCTGCAGCAGTACATCAACAGGTAACTACCAGAAATTCAAGCTGGATTTAGAAGACGATGTGGAACCAAGATATCATTGCTGATATCAGATTAATCCTGGCTGAAAGCAGAGAATACCAGAAAGGCATTTGACTATGTGGATTGTAACAAATTATGAATAACATCACAAAGAAAGGGAATTCTGGAACTCTTAAATGTGCTCATGAGGATACTGTACATAGATCAAGAGGCAGTTGCTAGAACAGAACAAGGGGATACAGCCTGGTTTAAAGTCAGGAAGGGTGTGTGTCAGTATTGTATTCTTTCACCATACTATTTAGTCTGTATGCTGAGCAAATAATCAGAGAAGCTGGACTATAAGAAGAAGAATGGGGCATCAGAATTGGAGGAAGAATCATTAACAACCAATGTTATGCAGATGACACAACTTTGCTTGCTGGAAGTGAAGAGGACTTGAAGCACTTACTAAAGAAGATCAAAGATCACAGTCTTCCGTATGGATTACACCTCAATATAAAAAAAAAAAAAAATCCTTACAACTGGACCAATGTCGTGATAAATGGAGAAAATATTGAAGTTGTCATTTCACTCACGGAAGTAGCAGTTAAGAAATCAAAAGACATATTGCATTGGCCAAATCTGCTGCAAAAGACCTCTTTAAAGTGTTAAAAAGCAAAGATGTCACCTAGAAGACTAAGGTATGCCTGACTCAAGCCATGGTGTTTTCAATAGCCTAGGATGCATTGGAAAGCTGGACAATGAATAAAGACACCCAAAAGAGAATTAGTGCCTTTGAATTATGGTGTCGGCAAGGAGTATTGAATATACCATGGACTGTCAAAAGAACAAACAGATCTGTCTTGGAAGAAGCACAGAGATTACGTCTCATGTGCTCTGGACATGTTATCAGGAGGCATCAATCCCTGGAGAAGGCCATCATGCTTGGTAAAGTATATGGTCAGCAAAAAAGATGGATTGACACAGCGACTGTAACAATGGGCTTAAGCATAACAACAATTGTGAGGATGGTGCAGGACCGGGCAGTGTTTCATTTTGTTGTACACAGGGTCACTATAAGTTAGAACCGACTCAAAGGCACCTAACAACAACAGACAACAATGTTATATTCAGTTGCTTATGAACCAGGAGTCCCTTCATGGTATTTCAAAATGTTGTTTCAAATTGGTTATTTTTTTTAAAGATTTTTTTCTCTGTTCTATTGTCCTTTGGTTTTCTTTTTTGGCCGCACCTCCAAAAAAAAAAAAAAAAAAACCCAGTGCTGTCGAGTCAGTTCTGACTCACAGCGACCCTATAGGACAGAGTAGAACTGCCCCCCGTAGAGTTTCCACCTATTATACATATATTAGCTTTTCTTTGCCTGTTGCCCCTCAAATCTAATGTTTCAGAAAATACAGACAGAAATTCAGGATCTATTTGCAAAATCTTAAATAAAAATTATAATATGGCTTAACTTTATAACTGTCCTAAGTGCCTTTGTTTAGAACTTAACAAATGTCTTTGTTATAATAATTATAAGAAATGTTCATTTAAAGATAATAAAAATACATTAATAAATTTTTTATTATAGTGTACCTAATGGTATCACCACATATCAGATTTATTACCTTGGGAAAGTTACCTAGTTAGCATCATTATGCCTTAGTTTTCACCTTTATAAAATACAGATAAAAATAGCATCTACTTTCTAGAGTTACATTTAATGACCCTAGATGGAAAGGTAGATAAATAAAACAAGACAGAAAAAAGGAGAGACATATATACATGTAGTATTTAATATGGCATCTGTAAAAAGCTAACCACTGAATGAAAGTTCATTATTTGTACCTTTTGGACTATGGCATAATTTTCACTAGTTAAAATCATAGAGATGATTTATATTCTGTTGAAGTTAAGGTACATAAAGGAAGTAAAAGCAAACTTTTTGTTCACTAACATTAAAAATTTATGAAAATAAACCACTTTCAGTCATTAATAAGTAGTAATTATATAAACATTCCATGAATTAGGGCAAGACATATTTAACGAAAAAAAAAAAAGCTTAGATACTCTCTCATGCTATATTTGGCATTATCTCTCCAAACTTGTGAAGACCCAACTTTTTTTTTTAATCTTGATTTATGCCTTAGAGAACAAAGTATAAGCCAAGGATAATTCATTGACCTGACAAAAACTACAGCAAAAAAAGAAAAAAGTCAATGGGTTTTGGTGATACTTTATCACTCACTGTGACTGGGTTTATCTCTGGGCCAAAATCGATAATGTTGAGGAAAAAAAAAAAAAAACTTCAATGGAAGAATGCACTGAATTTCGTACGAGATAATGTGTCTATCTACTTTTCTTCTTTTTTTAAATTCAGTGTGCTATTCTTTTTTTTTTTATTAACTTTTATTAAGCTTCAAGTGAACGTTTACAAATCCAATCAGTCTGTCACATATAAGTTTACATACATCTCACTCCCTACTCCCACTTGCTCTCCCCCTCTTGAGTCAGCCCTTTCAGTGTCTCCTTTCGTGACAATTTTGCCAGCTTCCCTCTCTCTCTATCCTCCCATCCCCCCTCCAGACAAGAGTTGCCAACACAATCTCAAGTGTCCACCTGATATAATTAGCTCACTCTTCATCAGCGTCTCTCTCCCACCCGCTGACCAGTCCCTTTCATGTCTGATGAGTTGTCTACGGGGATGGTTCCTGTCCTGTGCCAACAGAAGGTCTGGGGACCATGGCCGCCGGGATTCCTCCAGTCTCAGTCAGACCATTAAGTTTGGTCTTTTTATGAGAATTTGGGGTCTGTATCCCACTGATCTCCTGCTCCCTCAGGGGTCCTCTGCTGTGCTCCCTGTCAGGGCAGACATCTGTTGTGGCCGGGCACCAACTAGTTCTTCTGGTCTCAGGATGATGTAGGTCTCTGGTTCATGTGGCCCTTTCTGTCTCTTGGGCTCTTAGTTGTCGTGTGGCCTTGGTGTTCTTCATTTTCCTTTGCTCCAGGTGGGTTGAGACCAATTGATGCATCTTAGATGGCCGCTTGTTAGCATTTAAGACCCCAGATGCCACATTTCAAAGTGGGATGCAGAATGATTTCATAATAGAATTATATTTCCAATTGACTTAGAAGTCCCCGCAAACCATGTTCCCCGGACCCCCGCCCTTGCTCCCCTGACCTTTGAAGCATTCATTTTATCCCGGAAACTTCTTTGCTTTTGGTCCAGTCCAATTGAGCTGACCTTCCACGTATTGAGTGTTGTCTTTCCCTTCACCTAAAGCAGTTCTTATCTACTGATTAATCAATAAAAAACCCTCTCCCACCCTCCCTCCCTCCCCCCCTCGTAACCACAAAAGTATGTGTTCTTCTCAGGTTTACTATTTCTCAAGATCTTATAATAGTGGTCTTATACAATATTTGTCCTTTTGCCTCTGACTCATTTCGCTCAGCATAATGCCTTCCAGGTTCCTCCATGTTATGAAATGTTTCAGAGATTCGTCACTGTTCTTTATCGATGGGTAGTATTCCATTGTGTGAATATACCACAATTTATTTACCCATTCATCCGTTGATGGACACCTTGGTTGCTTCCAACTTTTTGCTATTGTAAACAGAGCTGCAATAAACATGGGTGTGCATATATCTGTTTGTATGAAGGCTCTTGTATCTCTAGGGTATATTCCCAGGAGTGGGATTTCTGGGTTGTATGGTAGTTCTATTCTAACTGTTTAAGATAACACCAGATAGATTTCCAAAGTGGTTGTACCATTTTACATTCCCACCAGCAGTGTATGAGAGTTCCAATCTCTCCGCAGCCTCTCCAACATTTATTGTTTTGTGTTTTTTGGATTAATGCCAGCCTTGCTGGTGTGAGATGGAATCTCATCGTAGTTTTAATTTGCATTTCTCTAATGGCTAATGATTGGGAGCATTTTCTCATGTATCTTTTGGCTGCCTGAATATCTTCTTTAGTGAAATGTGTGTTCATATCCTTTGCCCACTTCTTGATCGGGTTGTTTGTCTTTTTGTGGTTGAGTTTTGACAGAATCATGTAGATTTTAGAGATCAGGCGCTGGTCGGAGATGTCATAGCTGAAAATTCTTTCCCAGTCTGTAGGTGGTCTTTTTACTCTTTTGGAGAAGTCTTTAGATGAGCATAGGTGTTTGATTTTTAGAATCTCCCAGTTATCGGGTTTCTCTTCATCATTTTTGGTAATGTTTTGTATTCTGTTTATGCCTTGTATTAGGGCTCCTAGGGTTGTCCCTATTTTTTCTTCCATGATCTTTATCGTTTTAGTCTTTATGTTTAGGTCTTTGATCCACTTGGAGTTAGTTTTTGTGCATGGTGTGAGGTATGGGTCCTGTTTCATTTTTTTGCAAATGGATATCCAGTTATGCCAGCACCATTTGTTAAAAAGGCTATCTTTTCCCCAATAAATTGACACTGGTC
This sequence comes from Elephas maximus indicus, assembly GCF_024166365.1. Taxonomy (NCBI): domain Eukaryota; kingdom Metazoa; phylum Chordata; class Mammalia; order Proboscidea; family Elephantidae; genus Elephas; species Elephas maximus. The sequence goes on along the minus strand of NC_064836.1, from coordinate 52,858,059 downwards.
CTTTGTCAAATATCAGCTGCTCATAGGTGGATGAATCTATGTCTGGGTTCTCAATTCTGTTCCATTGGTCTATGTGCCTGTTGTTGTACCAATACCAGGCTGTTTTGACTACTGTGGCTGTATAATAGGTTCTGAAGTCAGGTAAAATGAGGCCTCCCACTTTCTTCTTCTTTTTCAGTAATGCTTTGCTTATCTGGGGCTTCTTTCCCTTCCATATGAAATTGGTGATTTGTTTCTCTATCCCCTTAAAATACGACATTGGAATTTGGATCGGAAGTGCATTAAATGTATAGATGGCTTTTGGTAGAAAAGACATTTTTACTATGTTAAGTCTTCCTATCCATGAGCAAGGTATGTTTTTCCACTTAAGTAGGTCCTTTTGAATTTCTTGTAGTAGAGCTTTGTAGTTTTCTTTGTATAGGTCTTTTACATCCTTGGTAAGATTTATTCCTAAGTATCTTATCTTCTTGGGGGCTACCGTAAATGGTATTGATTTGGTTATTTCCTCTTCGGTGTTTTTTTTGTTGATGTAGAGGAATTCAAGTGATTTTTGTATGGTTATTTTATAACCTGAGACTCTGCCAAACTCTTCTATTAGTTTCAGTAGTTTTCTGGAGGATTCCTTAGGGTTTTCTGTGTATATAATCATGTCATCTGCAAATAGTGATAACTTTACTTCTTCCTTGCCTATCCGGATACCTTTTATTTCTTTGTCTAGCCTAATTGCCCTGGCTAAGTCTTCCAGCACAATGTTGAATAAGAGCGGTGATAAAGGGCATCCTTGTCTGGTTCCCGTTCTCAAGGGAAATGCTTTCAGGTTCTCTCCATTTAGAGTGATATTGGCTGTTGGCTTTGCATAGATGCCCTTTATTATGTTGAGGAATTTTCCTTCAATTCCTATTTTGGTAAGAGTTTTTATCATAAAAGGGTGTTGGACTTTGTCAAATGCCTTTTGTGCATCAACTGATAAGATGATGTGGTTTTTGTCTTTTGTTTTATTTATGTGATGGATTACATTAATGGTTTTTCTGATATTAAACCAGCCTTGCATACCTGGTATAAATCCCACTTGATCAGGGTGAATTATTTTTTTGATGTGTTGTTGGATTCTATTGGCTAGAATTTTGTTGAGGATTTTTGCATCAATGTTCATGAGGGATATAGGTCTATAATTTTCTTTTTTTGTAATGTCTTTACCTGGTTTTGGTATCAGGGAGATGGTGGCTTCATAGAATGAGTTGGGTAGTATTCAATCATTTTCTATGCTTTGGAATACCTTCAGAAGTAGTGGTGTTAACTCTTCTCTGAAAGTTTGGTAGAACTCTGCAGTGAAGCCGTCCGGGGCAGGGCTTTTTTTTGTTGGGAGTTTTTTGATTACTGTTTCAATCTCTTTTTTTGTTATGGGTCTATTTAGTTGTTCTACTTCTGAATGTGTTAGTTTAGGTAGGTAGTGTTTTTCCAGGAATTCATCCATTTCTTCTAGGTTTTCAAATTTGTTGGAGTACAATTTTTTATAATAATCTGGAATGTTTCTTTTAATTTCATTTGGTTCTGTTGTGATGTGGTCCTTCTCGTTTCTTATTCGGGTTATTTGTTTCCTTTCCTGTATTTCTTTAGTCAGTCCAGCCAATGGTTTATCAATTTTGTTAATTTTTTCAAAGAACCAGCTTTTGGCTTTGTTAATTCTTTCAATTGTTTTTCTGTTCTCTAATTCATTTAGTTCAGCTCTAATTTTTATTATTTGTTTTCTTCTGGTGCCTGATGGATTCTTTTGTTGCTCAGTTTCTATTTGTTCAAGTTGTAGGGACAGTTCTCTGATTTTGGCTCTTTCTTCTTTTTGTATGTGTGCATTTATCGATATAAATTGGCCTCTGAGCACTGCTTTTGCTGTGTCCCAGAGGTTTTGATAGAAAGTATTTTCATTCTCGTTGCTTTCTAGGAATTTCCTTATTCCCTCCTTGATGTCTTCTAGAACCTAGTCTTTTTTCAGGAGGTTATTGTTCATTTTCCAAGTATTCGATTTCTTTTCCCTAGTTTTTCTGTCATTGATTTCTAGTTTTATTGCCTTGTTGGTCTGAGAAGATGCTTTGTAATATTTCAATGTTTTGGACTCTGCAAAGGTTTGTTTTATGACCTAATATGTGGTCTATTCTAGAGAATGGTCCATGTGCACTAGAAAAAAAAGTATATTTTGCAGCAGTTGGGTGGAGAGTTCTGTATAAGTCAATGAGGTCAAGTTGGTTGATTGTTGTAATTAGATCTTCCGTGTCTCTGTTGAGCTTCTTACTGGATGTCCTGTCCTTCTCCGAAAGTGGTGTGTTGAAGTCGCCTACTATAATTGTGGAGGTATCTATCTCACTTTTCAATTCTGTTAAAATTTGATTTATGTATCTTGCAGCCCTGTCATTGGGTGCATAAATATTTAATATGGTTATGTCTTCCTGATCAATTGTCCCTTTTATCATTATATAGTGTCCTTCTTTATCCTTTGTGGTGGATTTAAGTCTAAAGTCTATGTTGTCAGAAATTAATATTGCTACTCCTCTTCTTTTTTGCTTATTGTTTGCTTGATATAGTTTTTTCCATCCTTTGAGTTTTATTTTGTTTGTGTCTCTAAGTCTAAGGTGTGTCTCTTGTAGGCAGCATATGGATGGATCGTGTTTCTTTATCCAGCCCGTGACTCTCTGTCTCTTTATTGGTGCATTTAGTCCATTTACATTCAGCGTAATTATAGATAAATAAATTTTTAGTGCTGTCATTTTGATGCCTTTTCACGTGTGTTGTTGGCCATTTCATTTTTCCACATGCTTTTTTGTGCTGAGGCGTTTTTCTTAGTAAATTGTGAGATCCTCATTTTCATAGTGTTTGACTTTATGTTAGTTGAGTCGTTACGTTTTTCTTGGCTTTTATCTTGAGTTATAGAGTTGTTATACCTTTTTGTGGTTACCTTATTATTTACCCCTATTTTTCTAAGTAAAAACCTAACTTGTATTGTTCTATATTGCCTTGTATCACTCTCCATATGGCAGTTCAATGCCTCGTGTATTTAGTCCCTGTTTTTGATTATTGTGATCTTTTACCTATTGACTTCCATGATTCCCTGTTATGTGTATTTTTTTTTTAATTAATCTTAATTTGTTTGTTTTTGTGATTTCCCTATTTGAGTTGATATCAGGACGTTCTGTTTTGTGACCTTGTGTTGTGCTGATATCTGATATTATTGGTTCTCTGACCAAACAATATCCTTTAGTATTTCTTGTAGCTTTGGTTTGGTTTTTGCAAATTCTCTAAACTTGTGTTTGTCTGTAAATATCTTAATTTCGCCTTCATATTTCAGAGAGAGTTTTGCTGGATATGTGATCCTTGGCTGGCAGTTTTTCTCCTTCAGTGTTCTGTATATGTCGTCCCATTCCCTTCTTGCCTGCATGGTTTTTGCTGAGTAGTCTGAACTTATTCTTATTGATTCTCCCTTGAAGGAAACCTTTCTTTTCTCCCTGGCTGCTTTTAAAATTTTCTGTTTATCTTTGGTTTTGGTGAGTTTGATGATGTCTTGGTGTTTTTCTTTTTGGATCCATCTTAAATGGGGTTCGATGAGCATCTTGGATAGATATCCTTTCATCTTTCATGATGTCAGGGAAGTTTTGTGTCAGGAGTTCTTCAACTATTTTCTCTGTGTTTTCTGTCCTCCCTCCCTGTTCTGGGACTCCAATCACACGCAAGTTATCCTTCTTGATAGAGTCCCACATGATTCTTAGGGTTTCTTCATTTTTTTTAATTCTTTTATCTGATATTTTTTCAGCTATGTTGGTGTTGATTCCCTGGTCCTCCAGATGTCCCAGTCTGCATTCTAATTGCTCGAGTCTGCTCCTCTGACTTCCTATTGCGTTGTCTAATTCTGTAATTTTATTGTTAATCTTTTGGATTTCTACATGCTGTCTCTCTATGGATTCTTGCAACTTATTAATTTTTCCACTATGTTCTTGAATAATCTTTTTGAGTTCTTCAACAGTTTTATCAGTGTGTTCCTTGGCTTTTTCTGCAGTTAGCCTAATTTCATTTGTGATGTCTTGAAGCATTCTGTAAATTAGTTTTTTTATATTCTGTACCTGATAATTCCAGGATTGTATCTTCATTTGGGAAAGATTTTGATTCTTTTGTTTGGGGGGTTGGAGAAGCTGTCATGGTCTGCTTCTTTAAGTGGTTTGATATGGATTGTTGTCTCCGAGCCATCACTGGGAAACTAGTTTTTCCAGAAAATCCGCTAAAAAAAAAAAAATGCAGTCAGATCCCTATCAGAGTTCTCCCTCTGGCTCAGGCTATTCGGATGTTAATGAAGCCTCCTGGGGAGGGTGGGGGAGGGAACAGAGAGATAGGAGAGTAGCACCTCAGAATATAGCCAGAGTTGCTTGTCTTGCTTGGAATGACTATTATATCTGAGATTCCCGCGGGGCGCATCGCCTATGTGTGCTGGCTGTGTGGAGATTGCCCCCAGGGGGTCTGGCCCGCTGGAGTCACGGTCAGATTCTCCGCTTCCAGCCCCATGCCCAGCGTCAAGGCTCCCCTACTGGGACGGTGCACTCTCGACTTCAAAATCAGTCGCTGCCTCCCGGGGACTTCTCGTCCCCCCAGCTGCATTTTCGTACCACTCCCGCGAACCGGTTGGGCCCTCTCCCGGGGTTAGTTCAGGTGGGTGGAGCAGCTCCCCTTGCTTGTGCCGTGACCGAGTGTCCCGGCTTGGATGCTGTTTTCCCCGCTCCAATACCAGTCGCTGCCTCCCGGGGACTTCTCCTACAGGCTGCGTCCCACGCCGCCCGCGCGACCCGGCTGGGCCCCTTCCCGGGGTTAGTTCAGGGGGGTGGAGCAGCTCTCCGTGTTTATGCCATACCTGCGTCCAGTCCAAATCCCTGCGGGACGGTTCCCCGGCTGGGACGCTGCTCTCCCCGTTCCAAGACCAGTCACTGCCTCCCAGGGACTTCTCCTACCGGCTGCGTCCCACGCCGCCCGTGGAACCTGCTGGTCCCCCTCCCGGGGTTAGTTCAGGGGGGTGGAGCAGCTCTCTGTGCTTGTGCTGTACCTGACTGGTACGCTGGCTCCAGGCTCTGAAAACAATCGCTGCTTCCCCGTATTAGTTCGTTCTCTGTCTCTAAATCTGTGTTTGTTGTTCAGGGTTCGTAGATTGTTACGTATGTGATCAATTCACTTGTTTTTCCATGTCTTTGTTGTAAGAGGGATCCGAGGTAGCCTCTGCCTAATCCGCCATCTTAGCTCCGCCTCCAGTGTGCTATTCTTAAGAGACAATAATACATTAATATATGTGGAATGCTGCTTATCTTTGAATGATAACAGAAAAAAAAATTAAAGTCAATTTTCAATCATTAAGTCATCCATATGTCATAGTCACATTTGTATTAGTTTAGTTTTCAAAACATTTAATTATATAAATATTGTTTGGTCTCAGAATGATAGCTCCATGATACCTTGTCCATATAATCATATGTTAATGTCTAATGATAGACAATTTTCATTAATCTTTTTCTGATGACACTTATTCAAAATAAGCAGAAAAATTGTTACTGCCTATTTATTCATGGACTATTTGACTAAGAAGATCATCCTCCTTTTGCCCTAAAGATAAGGTCTCACATTTATTTCCTTTTTTTTTTTAATTTTGAATTTGTACATATAATATATATGGCAGAAAGCATCAACAGTTATTGTACAACTAATACCTTCAGGTAATGAATACATAAAATGAAACCTTTTGGTCTTTCAATATTCTAATTTTGGAGCTTGTCAGATCTAAGATTATACATAAAATAATTTTCTTAAGTAACATATTTCCTTCAGTTTTTATATTAGTAAACAGTTGATGTTAATATAATGTTTTATACCCTTCGTAAGGGCCACATACTGATGTCAGTATTTTTCATGTAGTAGTTTACTGAATACATACAAAATCCTTATAAGGAGACTATGAGAGGAAATTAATATTTTCTCCAATTTGAAAATGGGAAAACCAGTGTGCTAGGCCCAAGTCTCCAACTTAACTACAATTTTTTAAATCACCCTTGTATCATATGTGTTAGGCAATTAATGAAGTTGATGCTTAACATCTAAAGCCAAAAAAGAGCAAGAATGAAGAAGCAGGAGACTGACAAATGTTGCCCCAGTAAAAAAGTTGCAATCCTTGTTAAGAATTGTGGAGAGTGTGACATAATACATCCTACCAAAAACTAACAAGCCCCTCCACTCTCCTGTCTTTCAGCACTGTTTTAGGAGTCTGCTAATAAGGCATGGCCAAGCATGGATGCTTCGATTCTGTAGTTGGTCACTGGGGCTGAGGCATCCTGGGGACTGTGATGTGGCAGATGGAACCCAGGTGTTATCTGGTCCTGAGGAGTGATGGCAGGCCAATTCCACAGCTACCTGTGGCCCCCATTCCTGATCCTGTCACAGATCATTCTTATGCAAACAATTTGTTAGGGCTTTCTGAGCCTGTGACTGGAGCTATTCAGCTGGTCATTGCACAGTAGCCACTCAATGGACCAGATGTTCAATTCTGTGGGCTACTCTACACCTGAAGGCTGGTTCTGTATAATGTCCTTCATCTTCAGCACCCTCACTTTTGCCCTGGGTTGCTGCACTTCATTTTGCAGTAGAAGCAGTGTCTAGGTTCCATTTTTGCTGTCCATTTCTTTTACCATCTGGGCTATCGGCTCTATAGTGCCGGTAGATGCTAAACTGAATGCTAAACTGCTAACCAGTCCAAGCCATGTGCATTGTACTCCTCTGGCTGTCATCAAGGAGTACCTATGCATGCAGATGAAGCTCAAGGAGAGCCCCCTCAACTCAGCTCCTAAATGCAATGTCTAAAGTCTCCCCCTTAGACACCCTGCTGGGCAATTGGCCCTCCAATATCTTTGACTTCTCAGACCCTCCAGATGAGTTCCAGGCCAGGTCTGAGAGCAGCCTTGGAAATGTGCAGTCTCTGTTGGTGTGGGAAATGCAGTGAGGCCTGATAAGAAGGCAGGTACCAGTCAGGATCACAGTTGTAAGAATGGCCTCTGTCTGGGAAGTCAGAAAGGATAACACTTGAGGGTAATAACAGAATTCGAACCATGTCACTTTTGAGGCACCATACCTATCGCCACTCTGTTGTTTCAAAAAGGGGGAAAAAAAAAATCTAGTATGTGTAACCAGAGAAAATCACTTTTCTAGTCATCTGCCTTATCTTCCTGGGACAGTTCTTTGCAATCTTGCTGAACCACAGAGATTCTGTTTGGAAAATCACTAGGTTTCTGGATTCAGAAGCACTGAAAAAAAAGTAGGTGCAAAGTATTAAACTACTGTCGGGGAGAGAATGGCAGGTGGAGGCAACAAGCAATGGAAAATGTACTGCCTGTGCCTTGTTACATGCATTTTCATGAGTATCCATGAAGTTATTACTAACTTTCTTTCGGTTCCCTCTATCGGGTTTCCACCCTGCTGTGGGCTCTCTACATACCAAAAAATGAACAAATAATCCAACCAAACCCATTGCTGTTGAGTAGATCCAATTCATATGGAAGAATTTCAGCATTCCACATAGTTTAAACCTCATAATAAATTCTCTGCTTGTTCCCTGGGAATGGTCTGTCACCTCAGCTGCCAAGAGACAGCCGTGCTGTTTGGAATTCCTTTTTCCTGTGCTTTTTGGAATTCTACAGTAGTAATGGTATGATGCATGGCCAGAGATAAGAAGCCCAGCCTTCCAGCCTGGGCTGCATTGATAGTTCAGAGGGAGACAGGAATTTTTCTCTAAGATTTTTGGGGGGGCTAAAGTTTCCTCTGTGAAGGGTTTGCAGCTATCCTCTTTATGTACATAAGCACAGTATTTTTCCATGATTAAAAAAAAAAAAATCTACCAGGTTAACCTCCCACAGTACTGTAGATGCTGGTAGAAGACAAGAGAACCCTGGGTCAAAAAGGAAGGACAGTTTATTTCTCACAGCAATAGCAGTAGCAGGAGGATCAGCATTTAAGGGGCAGTTCTCCAAGCCCCAATTTGTATAGAGACTAAGAAAACCAGATACTTGCATTAAAAAAGAGGAAACCTGAGCTTAGGAAACCTAAATCTTTTGTAATATAGACACCAAATCTATACTTTTTTATACTTTGCTATGGAGGGATAAAATATCTGTATCTTCAAACCTGTTTGCTATAAAAACATTCTTGAAAACGTAGCCCAATACAAAAAACAGTCAGTGACTGTCTTCAGAATATGTGTAAAAATGTGAGAGACTCATGAGATTTTGCCTCCCAACAATCCCTTGCTCAGTTCCTATGATCCAGCAATTTCATTTCTAGATATTTACCCAAGAGAAATATATCCACCCAAAGATGTGTACATGAATGTTTATAGCAACATCATTCATAATAGCTAAAAAGTGAAAACAACCCAATTCTGCATCGCCTGATCAATATATAAAGAAAATGTGCTGTACCCTTAAGTGGAATATTATTCAGCAATAAAAAGAATGAATTACTGATGCATGCTACATCAGTTCATGCTGTCAATGAACCTCGACAACATCATGTCAAGTTAAAGAAGTCGGTCACAAAAGATCACGTATTGTATGATTCCATTTATATGAAACTCCCAGAATAGGCAAATCTATCTACAGAGATACAAATTAGATTAGTGGCTACCTACGATTGTGGGGAATGGGAAAAATGGGGGGATGACTACTAAAATCTGTGAAGTTTCTTTTAGAGGTGATGTAAGTGTTCTTAAATTGCTTGTGATGGTTGTACAACTCTGAATTGTGCCCATCAAGTGGATAAAGTGTGTGGCATATGGATTATATCTCAATAAAACTGCTACAAAAGCAAAACAAGCAAAAAAGAAACATCTCAATGTTTTACTGAGACAGAATGCTTGAACAAGGGACAAGTGACCTTAAGTTCATTAAGCCCAATATGAGCTGTTGGATCCACCAAGTCATAAAGTAGGATGGGGCCATCACCAAGAAATTTTAGTATGGAAAATATACATCTGGGATCAAACCATAACCAGACAAGAGGGTACAAACAATTAAGCCTCATGTGTAGTTAGCCTAGGGCCCATGTCACTCACCAAAGTTGGACTAGCTTCTGTCCGTTAACTTAGACCTAAGACAATATGGGAGAATACTCTGTAAGTTGATGATACAGGTAGAAAAAGCCCAGACTTGTTTTATAGATGGGTTGGCAGGTTAAGCAGGTGCAAACTTAAAATGGTTGGCAACTACATCATGTCTACATTCAGAGATGGACATGAAAGTTATTGGAAATTAGAGATCTTCCACCTGGGCAAAGCTGTGAACAATTTACATGGTTATTCTCTTTGTCTGGAAACATGTGGTGTCCCCGGGAGAGAATATATATATATATATATATATATATGTGTGTGTGTGTGTATATATATATATATATATATATTGCTGAGCAATGGCTAATGGCCTGAAACTTTCATCATGGGTCTGGCAAGGAAAGGACTTAAAGACTGGAAATAGAAGTACCGTGTTAATCATGTGGATGGACAAGTGGGAGTGGAAACAAAGTGAGAAAGGATTTCTTTCAAGCATTAATGTCCACTGGAAAACATCTATCACAAAATAAGCAAGAAGACAACTAAGTGAATAAAATTACTAGGCCAGTAGAGATTATCCAGACTTTATCATTGTCTGCCCTTGAATTGGCATGGTGACAACAAAAATGTAATGGCCGTGGTCCAACAGCGTGGACTTCCACTTACCATGTGGAAGGGAGATCTAGCTACTGTTCTCACTGAGTATCCAAATTACCATAAGCAGAGGTGAATAGTGAGCCCCTAATTTGGCAATATTATCAAGAGAGACACTTAACCAGTTAAAGGTAAGTTCATGATTTTGGTCAAATTCCATTAGCCAACACTTCATTCTCACATGGATAGATAACCATTCTGGGTATGGGTTTATCTTTCCTGTCTGCAGAACTTCAGCCAGCATCATTTTGCAGGGACTTCCTAAATGCTTGATCCACGGGCTAAGGATCCCACACTGCATAGCATCCAACCACAGAATACTCTTTACAGCAAAGAAAGTGGGAGAATAGGCTCGTAACCTTGGGATCTATTGATCAGGTCACATAGTGCACCATTCAGAGGTGGTCTACCTCACTGAATCTGCAACAGCCTTCTAAATGTGCAGCTGAAGCACCAGATCAGAAGAAACTCTGAAGGGACTGGATGCCAACTTTAGAGTGCTATGTATGTATTGAATTGGACAACTCTATATGATGCTGTATCCCTAACAGCAAGGATGTATGAGTCTGCCAACAGAGGTAGAGTAAGAGTGGCCCTACTTACCATCATTCCCAATGACCCAGTGAGGAATTATGTGTTCCCTGTCCCCAAAACTCTTCACAGGGTTGGGGGTTCTGGTCCCCAAAGAAAGTAACCTTTAGCTAGGAAAAGAAGTAAGGATATCATGGAAATGCAAGTTTGGGTTGAGATAGGAAGATAGGTTGCCATATTGGCAGAGGTAATTGGCCCTGATCAGCAGGAGTCATGGAGAATATTCATAGAGCCTAGGCAATTATGTTGGCAACTCCTAGTATTCCTTGACCCATTATAGTTATAGACAAGCCATATAGCAACTCCTATTGAGAAAGGTACGATTATCAAGCATTCAAACATTTCAGGAAGACAGGTATGAATCACATAAGCAGATAAGCCACCAAGAGCTACCAGATGAGTGTAAGGGAGATTTAGAATAACCATAGAAATTTAGAATGAAGGAAGAAGAGAATGAGTACCAGTCGCAGCCCCAAGATTAAATGTAGCAATTAGGGTTGTAGTTCATCTTACTAGCCTCCCTCTCTGGAATTTCACATTAAGAGGGAAGGTTCGTAGGAACTATGGAGAAGATGTTCCCCAAGGCTGTGAAAAAAATTGTATCTTTTCACCCCAAGGGGTTGACCATGGCAGCTATGAGAATTTACCTCGTAGGTCTCCAATTATTTGGAAAAAAAAAAAAAAAAACTGCTATGAAGACCATTCAACCTTCAGAAGTAGAACGCCAGACTTTTCTTCCAAGGTGCCTCTGTGTGGGTTCCAACTGCCGACCTGTTAGTAGTTAAGCACTTAACCATTTGTGGCACCCAAGGACTCTAAGGACTCTAAATATAGGATGTGTAATTTGGCAAAGGCCCTAGTTGTTGAAGACTGTAATCCATGTCCATGCTTTCATGGCATGTTCCTCCTTCATCTATGCCTAGCTGGTGACTGAACATAACAAGTATACCAAGACAGGCCCATTCCTGGGAGACAGCCCATAACTCTTTTGAGTTACTTTGAGTTTAGAATCCCCTGATGTCCTTGTCTAACTTCCCTTAGACTTCATGACTATGTAGCCTGTCTCCACTCCACCAGCTTTTTTCTATTCTTCACAAGCCTCATCCTTCTCGCTTCTCATTTCTCTCACAGGCATCTCTCATAATAAAAGTCACACATGTTTTGTCTAGTCTTGGCATCTGCTGACCGAAGGATCTGGTCTAAAACTGTTAGCAGTAGTAGTAGTAATAGGTGTTAAGTACATGCCAGAGCCCTGGTGGCACAGTGGTTAAGTGCTTGGTAGCTAACGGAAGGATTGGTGGCTTGAATCCTCCAGCCACTCCACAGGAGAAAGATGCAGTAGCCTGCCTCCTTAAAGATTATAGCCTTAGAAACATCACGAGGCAGTTCTACTCTGTCCTGCAGAGTCGCTATGAGTCAGAATCTACTGATGGCAATGGGTTTGCTTTAAATATCTGTTAGATTTCCCTTATTCCTTCAACAACACCTAGTCAAGATTAATAAATGTTAAATCTGCAAATTTTACCAGGATGATTTCTAAACGATTTTCAATTTCTTATCCAACTCTTGATTCCACTGTAATCTGCAGATTTCTGAAATTCCTAAAATTTGTTGTAAAGCAGTTAGTTACATTGCTTATATATCCCACTGGAAATAAACTCTTTATACTACCCATGGTATTAATTGCATTTATATTTATGTTCGTGTGTGATATTTGCTGACAGTTTTCTTGTCTCATAATGTCTAATTCTGGGTTGGATACAAAGGTAATGCTGGCCTCATCTAATGAGTTGGAAACTATTTCCTCCTTTTCAAATTTCTGGGAGTTTGTGAAGAATTCTTACTATTTTGTTTCTTAAATATTTTGTAGAATTGATAAATGAAGACATTGGGGTCTGGGGTTTCCTTTGTGAAAAAGTTTTTTTTTTTACCTCAAATTTAATTTATTTGATATATGTCTACCAGGTTATATATTTCTTCTTGATTGGAAGTTTGTGTCTTTAAAAAATCAGTCTATTTAAAGTTGTTAAATATAATGTCATAAAGTTGTTCATACTATTTACTTACTATCCCTTCAAAGTCTACAGGATCTTCAGTAATGTCCACTTTTTCATTCTTGATATTGGTAATTTACATCTTCTCTCTTTTTTTCCCTGATCAGTGTGGTTGAAATTTTATGCTAATATTGAATTTTAAATTTTTCTTTTACTTTCTTTGCAATTAATTTGCTCTTCTTTGTCTAAATTCCTAAGGTAGACGCTGAAGTCACTGACATGAGACTTTTTTTCTTAATGTGGTCATTTGAAGCTATAAATTTCCTGCTACGGACAGCTTTAATTGTATCACATTTTGATGTGTTGTGTTTTCTTCTTTTTTTTTCAATTGGGCCCATAGGTTACGGAAAAGTTTCTATTTTAGTTTCAAATTCTTAGCATCTTTTCCCTATATTTATTATTCATCCCAACTTTAACTACATTGTGGTCAAAAGGCATATTTTTTGTGATAAGAATCTTCGAAGCTTAACCGACATTTGTTTGTAGCCTAGAATAAGGACAACCTTAGTAACTGTACACTGTACAGATTAAAAGAATTAATATTGTACAGTTGTAGGGAATTGTCTTATAAATGATATTTAGATCAAGTTAGTTTTTAGAGTTCTTCAAGTCTTCCATACCCTCACTAAGTTTCTAGGGATTGTTCTATCAGTTATCGAGAGTTGGATATTGAAAAGCCCATCTCTTCTTTTAGCTCTATCAGTGTTTGTTTATTTTAGAACTGTTTTATCGTGGCATGGATATTAAGATGTGTTTTGTTCTCCCACGGAATTGACACACACCTTCATGATCATGAAATGACATGTTTAACTCCAGTAAAAGCTATTGCTCTGAATTCTACACTGTCTGGTATTAATATCAATCAAACTAAATATTAATATGTTGGATTAATACCAATCCAATGATTCTTTCATTAAAGATAACAAAAAATAACTTTTTTCCTATCTGTTTCTTCTTAATGTATTTGTTTTTGTTAAATATTTAAAATGAATATTTTATTGACAGTGTGTTAGTTGTGACTTATTTTTTCACCTAATCAGGCTTTCTCTGTCTTATAATTAGGCTGTTTAGACTATGTTTAATGTAATTATTGATCAGTTTGGGTTTAAATTTGCTATCTTGTTAGCTTTATAGTTTGTCCTATATGTTCTTTATTTTTTCTTCCTCCTTTTGGCTTAATTATATATTTTTATTTCATTTTTTCCCTTTGTTGGCTTATTACCTTTGACTATTTGTTGCGATGTTTTAGCTGTTGCTTTAGAATTTATATACACATCTTTGTCTTACCACAGTCCACCTTCAGGTAAGTTTACGCCACTTCATATATAGTATAATCATCTTAGAACAGTATATTTCTACTTACCCTCCTGGCCTTTGTGTCACTATAGTCATACATGTTATTTATACATGGGTTATAAACTCCTATTTATATTGTCATTATTCTGGACTTGGACCTCAATTTAAAGATACACTAAAATGAGAATCTAAGTATTTTATTTTAACACACATATTTACCTTTTCAAGTTGCCTTTGATCTCTGGTGGTCCAGACGCTAACCAAAAATGACAACAGTTCCTATCTACCAGCCGCTCCTTGGAAACCCTATATGATAGTTCTACTCTGCCCTAAACAAAAAACCAAATCCAGTGCCGTTGAGTCGATTCCGACTCATAGAGACCCTATAGGTCAGAGTAGAACTGCCCCATAGAGTTTCCAAGGAGCGCCTGGTGGATTCAAACCGCTGACGTCTTGGTTAGCAGTCGTAGCACTTAACCATAGGGCTGCAGTGAGTTTGGTCCTTAGGTGGTGAAATGGCTAACACACTGCTCTGCTAAGAGAAAGGTTGGAGGTTCAAGTCCACCCAGAGGCACCTCAGAAGAAAGGCCTGATGATCTACTTCTGAAAAATCAGGCATTGGAAATTCTGTGGAGCACAGTTCTGTTCTATCACATGGATTCGCCATGACTCGGAGTCCATTCACCCACACGTGTTTTGTTTTGTTTTCATTCCTTTGAATAAAATGAGATTAGCATTTTGTATTATTTTTCTTTTGAATAGCTTCCTTTATAATTTCATGTACTGCAGGTCTGCTAGTGAGGGGTTATTTCAACTCATATATGTCTGTGAAAAGTCTTAATTTCTCTATCATTTTTGAGGGATAAATTTGCCAGGTAGAGAATTCTAGGTTGACAATCTGTGTATGTCTTTCAATACTTTAAATATGCTATTCCATTAACTACGTTGCTTCTTATGAGAATTCTGTTTTCATTCTCTTTATATAATGCTTATTTTGACTGTAGCTGTTCTTAAATTTTTATTTAACACCGGTTTTAAACAAATTGAATATGATGTGTCCTGTGTCCCTATCTTCACGTATCTTATCCTTGGTATTCATTTACTTTCTTGGAACTATGTGTCATCAATTTTTCTTAAATTTGAAACATTTCCAGCTATTTCTTCCTTAAATGTTTTTATTTGTTTGTTGGTATTCTGTCCTCTCCATTCTCTTCTCTCATTAGTGAATCTAATTACATTGTATTTGGCAGCCTGAAGTTGACTCAGAACTCATTGATGCTCTGTTCTTTTATTTTTTAAGATTTATATTGAGGTATAATTCTCATCCCATGAAATTGATGTATTTTAAGTGTACAGTAAATTTGCTTATTTTCAGTAAACTTACCTTGTGAAAGCATTAACACAATACAAACTTAGAACATTTCTTTGGCTCCCAAAAGACCCCTTGTACAACTTTCAGTCAGTCCTCTTTCTCACCTCTACCCCCAAGGCAACCAACAGTCTATTTTATATCTCTGTTGTCCTTTTCTGGTTATTTTATATGCAAGAAATCATATGATTTGTGGGGTTATTTTGTGTTTGAATTTTTTATGTAGCATTTTTTGAGGTTCCTCTGTAGGGTCGCTATGAGTTAGAATCAACTTGACAGCAACAGGTTTGTTTTTTATGTGTTGTAGCATGTTAGTACTTTCTTCATTTTTATTGCTGAATAATATTCCATGGTGAATATACCATATATTGTTTATCCATTTGTCAACTGAGGGACATTTGGATTTTTCCATTTTTTGTCTATTATGAATAACATTTCTATGTACTTTCACATACAACTTTTATGTGAATATTTGTTTTCATCTCTCTTGAATAAAGACCCAGGAGTAGAACTGCTGAGTTGAAATGCAACAGCTGATGTGAGGAAGAAAAGACATGGCCATCTGCTCCCATAAAGATTACAGCCTATGAAATCCTAGGGACAGTTCTTTGTCATATAGGGTTACTATGAGTGGGAATCAACTTGACAGCACACAACAGCAACAATGTGATAATTATGTATTTGCCATTCTTAAAAACTGCCAAACTGTTTTCCAAACATTTTACATTACTGGCAGCAAGGTATGAGGGCTCCAATTTGTCTAAATCTTCATCAACAATTGCCTTCTTTATATATATATATACACATACATATATATATATACACACATATACATAAATGTATATATACATATATTCTAGTGGATGTGAACTGTTATTTCATTATAGTTTTGATTTGCATTTCCTTTTTTTTTTTAATGACTAATGATGTTGAGCACCTTTTCCCGTGCTTACCAGAAATGGTGAAATAGCTATTCACATGCTAGCCCACTTTTAACTGGAAATTTTTCTTTTTTTTTTTTTGAGTTATAAAAGATTTTTTAGTTTCTGGATTATATGTGATTTACAAATATATTCTTCCATTCTGTGTTTGTCTTCACAGTCTTAATGGTGTCTTTTGAAGTGCAAAAGCTTTTAAATTTGTTGAAGCCTGGTTTATCGAAAGTTAAGTCACTTATACCTTTAGTGTTATATCAAATCTTTACCTAACATATATACGGTCGTATAGATTTTCCCTACATTTTATTCAAATAATGTTATCGTTTTAGCTCTTATATTTTGGTCTATGATACATTAGTTGCTTTTTTTGTGTTGTATGAGGTAAGAGTTTAAATTTTTTTGTTTTATTTCCATTTTTGTTTTTATTTGCGGTTAACCATTTATTCCTGTACTTTATGTTTCAAAAGCTGTTATTTTCCCATTGAATTGCTGGGACATCTTTGTCAGAAATTAACTGATCATAAATGAAAAGGTTTATTTCTGGCCTGTCAATTTTATTCAATTGATCTATATATCTGTCTTCATGCCAATAGTACTTTTTAAAATCAGTTAGGTGTAAAATCTACAACTTTGTCCTCTTCTTTTTACTCTCCTGAGTCCTTTTAACTTTCCATATATTTTGACTACCTTGTTGATTTATGCAAAAAAATCCAATTGGGGTTTTCAAAAAGATGTCATAGCATTGAATCAGGAGATCAATTTGAGCTTTCGTAGTAATATTGAATCTTCTACTCCATGATAATCTGATGTAGATTTAATTATTTAGTTCTTTTTAAAATTTCTCTCAGCAACATTTTGTCATTTTATCTTATAAAGTTTCTATTTCTTTTCTTAAATTAATCTCACAGTATTTTGTTCTTTTATTATGAATGGAGTTTTTTCCTTAATTTTATGTTTTGTTCATGGAAATTATATAGAAATACGTCTGTTGACCTTGTGTCCTCTGGCCTTGATGAACTTGCTTATTAGTTCCAGTCACCTAAACATTGTACATGACCTTATTCATATGTTGCTGCATTTGATTTGCTATTTTTTTAATCATTGTTACATCTATATTTATGTTGTATATTAATGAGCATTTTTAGTTTTTTGAGGTTTTTTTCATTGGCTTTGATGTCAGAGTAATACTGGCCTTACAGAATGAGTTCTGTTTATTTTTTTGGCAGACTTTTTTCCTCTAGATATTTTATTTTGAATAGTTTCTGTTGCAGTGTCTCTAAATGTGTTAATCTTTTCTTTGGCATGTTTAATCTGCTCTAAATCCCATCTGTAGCATTTTTTATCTCAGAATTATAATTTTCATCACTAGAAGTTTGATTTCAGTCATTTTTTATTGCATGTGTTTCCCACACTCCAGTATTCCTCTGTCTTCTTGGACATATGGAATATAATAACTCTTTTAATGTACTTGCCTACTGATTCCATCACCTGTGTCTTTATGTGTCTCATGATTGATTTTTCTCTATAATATGAGTCATATTTTCTTGCTTCTTTTCATGGCTTGCATTTTTCTTTTTTTGGATGGCAGATGTAAATTTCACCTTGTTGGATGTCGAATACTTTTGTATTCATATAAATATTTTTGGGCTTTATTTTCGAACACAGTGAGTTACTTGGAAATGGTTTGACTCTTTACAGCTTGTGTATAAACTTCATTAGGCAGAGTCAAAACAACCATTAGCCTAAAGCCAATTTTCTCTCCTTCTGAGGCAATATCCTTCTGAGTACTCTACCCAATACTCTGTGAATTATGATGTGTTTCCCCTCTTACTGGTGGGAATACAAACTGTTTCCAGCCTTGTGTGAAAGCTGCAAATTGTTTCATCTTCTCCTTTTATATGGCTCTGTCCCAAACCTTATGTGATGTCCTCACATGCGTGCACTAATGACTATTCAGCTGAGGATTGGACAGAACCCCTTGCAGACCTCTGTACAGCTCTCTCATCTTTGGTATTGCCCCTTGTAAAAATACAGCCACCTGGTTCCTCCCCAGACTACCAACCCCACTTCTTCAATTCAAGGAGATTGCCAAACTCCACATGGGTTCCCCCATTCTTTTGTGCCAGCTGTAGACTCTCACCAGAAAGTAAGCTGGTAGTAATGATAGTTCTCACCTTGATTGTTTTGTCTTTGTCAAACCACTATCCTTTATTGTCTAATGTACAAAATCTGCGCATTGTTGTCCCCCATATTTTGGTTAGTTTTTACTTATATCAGGAGAGAAGATAAACCTATTCCCTTCCACTCATTCAAAAATCTAATAATATTTTACATTCGTTTTGTTTCTAACAAGGTTATTGAAAAACATGGAAGAAAAAAAAAATCCTTAATGAAAATTTAGGACCTTCGGTTAGTTCCAGTTCAACTTTAATTAGGAATGAAATAAGAGGTGATAAGATACTTGGTCAAGGCCCCAAATGTTGCTAGTGACAGAGAGATGACATTCATCTAGGACTCATTTTATTAACTTACAATGCTTTGAATTATCAAGACAACTTTCAGGAATCAAATGAAAGTCACATTCAAACCTATTTTGGGGTGGGATACAACAAAGTTTTAAATAATAATTGTTCTAAACTAAATAGAATTATGGAAAAAAAATTTGCTGAAAGTGAAAAGGACTTGAAGTACTTACTGATGAAGGTCAAAGACTACAGCCTTCAGCGTGGATTACACATCAACATAAAGAAAACAAAAATCCTCACAAATGAACCAAAAAACAACATCATCAGAAATGAAGAAAATATTGAAGTTGTCAAGAATTTCATTTTACTTGGATCCACAATTAATGTCCATGGAAGCAACAGTCAAGAAATCAAATGACTTACTGCATTTGGGAAAACTGCTGCAAACACTTTAAAGTGTTCAAAAGCAAAGATGTCATTTTGAGGACTAAGGTGGGCCTGACCCAATCGATGGTGTTTTCAATCACCTCATATGCATGACAAAGCTGGACAATGGATAAAGAAGACCAAATAAGAATTGATGCCTTTGAATTACGGTGTTGGTGAAGAGTATTTACTATACTATGGATTACCAGAAGAATGAACAAAAGTGTCTTGGCAGAAGTAGAGCCAGGATGGTCCTTAGAAGTGAGGATGGTGAGACTTCATCTCAAGTACTTGGAACATTTTATCAGGAGTGACTAGTCCATGAAGGACATCATGATTGGTAGAGGGTCAGTGAAAAATAGGAAGAGATGGATTGGCACAGAGTTTGCAACAATGGGCTCAAATATAGCAATGATTATGAGGTTGGTGCAGGACTGGGCAGTGTTTCTTTCTGTTGTCCCTGGGTTGCTATGAGTCAAAACCAACACAAAGACACCTAACACCACCGCGGGGGGAGGGATCTTGGAGACAATTATATTACAAAGTTATAATAAAATTAATCAGTTCTCCTGATGTTCAAAAGTTAAATGATACTATTTTTTTTGTGTGTGTAAAAAGCAAAATATTTTGGGATAAAGCAATTTACACAATTAGGTAATTAGATATTTTCCTTTCTGACTTAGTCATATTAATGTCAAACAGTAAGAGGAGATGTGAAGTAAAGAAGGAAGAGGAAATGAGGTATTTGTTTTGAAAGCCTCCCCATCAACCTTCTGAGCTACCCAAATGCAAAAGGATGTCAGAAATAACCCTTGTAATATTGTTTTTAATTAGCAATCAGCACAGAAATTCATGATGATATATTTATTCCCCTGCCAAAAATGTATATTATAAATCTCATTCATCTTATTCATTTTAGCAGCTTAGTTTTTTTGGGCATAGGAATTTACCTCCTAATTTGTTTCAGTTATTATAGTAAGTAGCTATTAGCTTGCAGTAAAGTAATTTGTTAGGAATAACAGATGTATTATTTGCAGCAGTTAATAACCCTAAATTTTCTCATTATGATCAATCTCATTGGACCAAGAAGCTTAGATGAATATTCTGACAAGAAGTAGGGGACTTCTTTAAGATCTAGAAGTGATGTTCCTATAATAACTATTTGTATAACTAAGATATAAAATCCCATGCACCTGGGATTAATATGGGCTCAAAAGGCAAACCAGCTAAACTCAGCATCATAATTTGGAAATACCCAGATGCACAGGACAGCTCTCATTCTCATACATGCTTATTAGTTTCCTTCAGGTTCTACTGTGTCTCAACATGGTGCTCACTGAGGTTCTTATTCATATTGGGGAAAAAAAAGGAAAGATTTTATGATTACTATTAAGTAATAAGAAACCCACATATCAAGGGTAATTTTAAGATAGCAAAGTTTCACTATTGATAAACAAGATATCATAATCATATCACAATTAAACCAAAGGTGAAGCCCCCAAGCAGAAGAATTATTTGAAAATTTACAAAATAGTTAATTAAGCTTAATGCAGTCTGTTTGGTACAATAATGTGCCGTTGCCTGGACAATGACTGCAGCAGAGAAAGCACAACCAATACCCAAAATGAAACCCATTGTCGTGGAGTCGACTCTGACTTACAGAGATCCTGTAAAAAGCATAACAGGAATAGAAATTATGATACTGTCTCCTAAAGAGACACTATCTGTCAATGACTGGTAAACTATTTAAAAGGACTTTTCAGCCAAAAATAACTAGAGATTCACTTTTTGACCTGTCCTGAATTGTTTATTTTCATAATGTTGTCAGTCAAAACTTAGCACTCAACGGAGCAAACATCACTCAGTCATTTTTCAACAAAACCATTTTATTTTATACTCAAGAACACATTAACTTGTAGTCTCAGGTTTCTGGTAGAAGGGAAAGTCCTTCAAAATTTTCAAAACTTCGAAAAATAGAGAACCCTGATCTTAGGAGGGATAAATACTGTGTATTTATCTGTTGACAGACTTCATGTGTGATGTATAGTCACTGAACCCACTGCATTCCTAAGAATAAGAAGACTTGCTTGAATTTTTTATACCAAAAGTTCCTGACTGTTTTGACATCTTATTTTATCTTCTCCTTTCTCATTTCCGTTTCTGGTGTTGGGTTGCAGATAAAAAGAGATTTCTCAATTGTCCAATAAGGATATTACAAAATAGCAAGCATGCACAATTCATCTTGACATAGAACAGAATTTTTAATATGTCATATAAACTATTTCTTGTGGATAGACTGTGGTTGTGTGTTGTCAAGCTGATTCTGATTTATAATGACACTATATGACAGAGTAGAAATGCCCCATATGGTTTCCTAGGCTATAATCTTTACTGCAAGAGACTGTCAGCTCTTTTCTTTTGCAGAGCTGCTGGATGGGTTTGAACTGCTGACCTCTCAGTTAGCAGCAAGTGCTTAACTATTTCAACCACCAGGGGTCCTTGAGGATTGACTAGCCCAAGTTTTATGTCACCATACTCTTCAAGTTGCAGAATGTATTTTCTCCTTGGATAAAGGCAAGATTGTCTCATGGAAAATAGCCCAAAGTCTCAAACACCTGAGGTAGCGCTGTCCAAGTTTTCCCAGTTTATAAATTTGTTTGTTTAATAAATACTTTTTTTTTTTTTTGGTGTTTAAAGTACCCTTACGAAAACCAAACCCTTTGCCATCATAACGTCCCTATACAACAGAATAGCCACAGGGCTCCCAAGGCTATAATCTTTATCGAACCAGACTGTCACATCTTTCTGCCATGGATGGAGCTGTTGGTTAGTAGCCGAAAGCTTAACCACTGCACTACCAGGGATCTTCTGTGTTTAAAGTATATACTTGTTGCCTTCGAGTCGATTCTGACTCATAGCAACCCGATAGGACAGAGTAGAACTGCCCTCTTGGGTTTCCAAGGAGCGCCTGGTGGATTCAAACTGCTGGCTTTTTGGTTAGCAGCCGTAGGTCTTAGCCACTACGCCCCCAGGGTTTCCTTAAAGTACACAGTAATATATTATTATCTTCTTAACCATCACACAATTTCTGAAAGAATATATTGATAATATTTATAGATGAGAAGACCTCAGAGGCTTCAATAAACCCCCCAAATCATGCAACCAATCGGTGGGTGACTTTAAAATCAAGTCTTCATGCCCTATATCTTACTCACAACAGACAATACATGTGCACCATCGGCACAATATAATAGTGTGTGAAGGTGTAATTGTAATTGAGATAACAAAAGCATCCATTATTAAAGAAAAAGAAAAAGAAACAAACCTGGAGCATGATATTTATCCACAATGAAAAAAAATATATATTTTTCAAGAGCTTATTATATGGCAAGTGCTATGGCAACTCATACAGAAGCACATAGAAAACATTTAAATCCAGACAATTGGAATTATTGTCCTATTTGAAAATATTTTCCAAAAGAAAATTCAATGTCATATTCACAACAAAATATTTCTTGTTTTATCTGTTTGTTTTATTCTAGAAAAATCAAGCCTGGGACTTATTACACCCAGTCATCTAGAATTATTCCATGACCACATTTTTTCTAACTTATGAAACAACATTTGCCTAATTACTGTTTTTTCTTCAAATCGTCAGATAAGTGTCTTTCAACATAGAACCTTTTAAAAGCTAGCCTGTAGCACTTCCTCTTTGCAGTGTGATAGATCAATTTTGTGTGTCACCTTTCCAGGCATGGTCTTGTAACTCCCACTCAAGTGTTTAGGAAGGACTGTGTGATAGTGTAATTGTGGCCCACCAAAGGGATTGGTCAGTTTTGCCATCCTGCTGGGCTTGAAATGAGCCACCCTAGAGTCAAGAAGGAGAGAAATTCACCTCCACTGAGGAAAAAGAGGCAGCATGTCTTTTGAACTCAGAATTTCTCCACTGAGAAGCTCCTGGAAACAGGAGGCTGAAAGAGAGAGAGCTGTAACCCTGAAGATAGTGAAAAGGGGTGGCAGGAGAGACCCGGCAACAGAGACCTGGCAGCAGGAGACATCAAAGTGGCTTCCTGGCCCATGGAGAGATAAAGCTGAGTGCCTTTGGGCAGAGACTGAGGGCCAGGGAGAGGTATGCCTGCAAGCATGACTGGGAAGAAGATGTCCTGATGGAAGAACTATACCCTTGAGTGTTCCTGAGCCTAAATTATAATCTGTTACTTCCCTAATAAACCTTGTGATAGTAAGTGTGGTCTGTGAGTTCTGTGTGGCCATTGCAATGAATTATCAAACCCTATAGAGACGTAGAGAGTGCTGCGAGAGGGATGGTTGGTGTCAGAACTGGTAAAGATGGTGGAGAGAGGAGGTATGTCTTACCTCACCTCAAAGGAATCAGCCTTGAGCTGTTGATTTTGATTCTCTTTTCCCCCTGTGAAGTTAGAGGAGGTCAGACACTGTCCGCCCCATGACCTTTTTTCACACTTTTTTTCAACAGCTACTTGGAGAGAGTAGGAAGAAAGGTCTGGCAACTACTGCAAATTAACAGTGAAAATTCTTTGGATCAAAATTGTCAGATCAAAAAGCAATCATAGGGATGGCAGAGGATCAAGAATTGTTTTGTTCAACTGTGTATGGGGTCACCATCAGTCGGGACAACTCAGTAAAAACTAACAACAACTTAGAGAGTATAGGAAAAGGCAAGTATACAAGGTAAAGTGGGATTAGATGAGAGAGAAAAGGAAGGAACTAGAGAAAGAGAAATGTTAGGCTACAATAGTTTAATACAGAACTTGAAATAATTGAAAAATACCTTTTTTTATATCTTTAATGCTAAAAACCAAACAAGGAAAAAAAAAAAAAAAACCTGTTGCCATTGAGTCTCTTCCAACTCATAGTGACCCTATAAATTTTTTTTTTTTTTTTTTTTTTTTTTGTGGGGCAGTTAGTTTTACCCTATAGTACAGGGTAAAACTAACTGCCCCACAGAGTTTCCAAGGAGCACCTGGTGGATTTGAACTGCGACCTTTTGGTTAGCAGCCGTGGCTCTTAACCACTACACCATCAGGGTTTCCTCTTTAACTCTAGGAAGCATTTTATTTATTTAGTCCTTCATTTATTTAAATTCTATTCTTCACGTGTGCCTTATAGATTTGGCCTTGGGCTTGCTGCAGAGGGAGATACAGTATTAAACAAGTGAGATAAAATGAACATTTTAGTTGAGCTTTTCATTGTAAGTTAGACTGTCTGCTCTCCACTACCATATTCATCTATGCATTCTAAATCAAGACTTGGAGGTAGTTGAGTTGGACATTGAAAATAAAACTTATCTTTTTAAAGCATCGTGAAATACTAGTAAATGATGAATTGTCCGCTTCAAAGTACATTTTTTGCTTTTGATTTTTTTTTTCACCAATTTGTCATTATTACCACTAACATTGTGAGACAAAGGTTTCTTTCTCAAACATTGTATCCATTTAGAAAATATTACATTCATGTCAGAGGGTCATCTTCTCCCAAATGTTAAGCAATGGAGACGCTAGAATCTTGGCACATACGGCACATTAGATCCAGACCTTCCAAAGTTGTGGGCTCAGATCTGCACGGGGTATGATTATGTGACTGTGAGTCAGGCACTTGGACCCTACACGTGCCACAGTCTAACTTCCTGGGCATTTAATTATTGAAGTTATCCTAACAACTTATTACCCTCATATTACCCTTCAGGGCCTTTTCAAGTAAGCCAGAAATGTTTTAGACTTGCATACTCCTCAGCTGTTTGTCAGGCCATGAGGAACTACCTGTTTTGTTAGATATTTAGGATAAGATATTTCCAGGAAAATATCCTGGCATATGGTGTAACTACTGAATCCATCACAGAGCCACTTATCATATTGTTTTATGGGCAGTGAAACAAGGCACCTTATGACTACAGGGAATGATAACTCATTGGAGGTTCTGTTTTTACTTAGCCTGAACACTAAATTATGAAGGCAGATTGTTTCTTGGTCTATGCTGAAATTTATGGCATATACATATTTTTCTCTAAATGTCCTTTCAACTGGAAGATGTTCTGTAAAACTCAGAGGGATTCTTGGCAGGCGATGGTTGAGGGAGGGTGATAAATGATTTATGTATAATTCTGACTGCAGTTGTTTTAAGCAGTTATAGAATGTATTTTAACCTAGATTCTACAAGCACGCCAATGCAAATAAATCTGATTGGCATAGGTGGAACACAGACAGCTTACATGGCATACATTTAGGGTCTATGAGATGTGCTCTTATCTGCCCAAATCCTCCTTGTTCTGTGCACTCATGTCTAACATTTTTAATTGAGCACCAATCTTTTCATTTCCCAAGGAGTTATAAGACATAAAATGCAAACATACCCAGGAAAGGGAAATTTACACTTAACCTCACAGTACTCTGCAAACGTGTGATAACATACCATATTCTAACTGACTATTGTTGAGGCTTTACCTACCCTGTAAAACCTAAACCCCAATAACTCTACCTGAAGAAGTGGGTCAAGGTTGGAAGAAGGTTCACTGATCATCCTACTTTGCATTTAAATTATCAGGAGAGGTGGATTCCGGATCAAATTTTCAAAAGAAGGCAGGCAGAGAAAAAAATTTACCTCTTCAATTTTACTCCTTGAGGATTTTTCCAGTGCCTTCTCCAAACTAGTTTCTCTCCACTCGAATGTATTCTACAATAATAATTTTAACTCATAACTGTAATGGAATATGCATCTAAGAGGCACAGAATTACATGGGTGAAATTCTCTAGTTCTTCACATTTTGCCAAGCATGTACAATAAGCTTCTCTTTATTATGCCATACTTCCTTCAATGATTGTTCCAAATTAATAATTCTATTAAAAAAAAAATCTTTGTCCAGAGGATATGGAAGACATCTCTTGAACTTTAGAGGAAATCTTCAAAATAGTATGAAAAGAAGCAAACGCTAAAATTCAATGATTTCAAGATCAATATTTAAAACTCAAATGAACACTAAAGCTTTTACATTGAGAAACCACAATATATATCATAGTCTGTTTCACTATTAATCTTGAAAAAATAGTTACAGGCTATTGAAGGGAGACAATCTAACCAGAAACATTTGTTTGGAGAGACACACTACAGGGAAGCCACACTTAGAAAACATCAGAATTAAAAAATTAAACACAAATTTAGAAAGCATGATTTAGGAGAGTCCATAGTATTGACGGTTCTTTTGTAGAAAATTGTGAGACATTTTTAGCGCATAGAACATTTTAAAAGCTAGCCTTTGGCACTTTCTCTTTTTTCAATAGCCGGAGAAAGAAAACCGTATAAGGTAAAAGGGGGTAAGGTGAGAAAGGGATGAAGCTGGAAAAAGGGAAAAGTGTCAGGTTGGGGTATGGTTTATAGTGTGTAATTGAAAACACTTACGGTGTCTTTAACTGAGGAAAGGCTGTATTTTCTACTTAAATTCAATTCATAGGAGAAAATAAAAATGTGATTAGTCAAACTTTTCAAAAAATGACTTATGGTATTTGGTAAATCAAAAATAGGACTCATCAAAAATTACTCCTGACTTCTAACATCATCTGAACTATTAACAATAAAGACATGAAGACATTAGAGAAGCGGTGTTATGTTCAGTGTTGTGGCGAGAGTAGGATGAAGCAAATTAAGACACTTCTCGTATCTTTGAGCCCTTGGGTTGGAATTTCTCTTGCTGTACAAAATCGATGCTTTGAAAGACACCCAAAAATAGATGTTAAAGTTAACTTTTGGTAGATAGTTTTCAAATGAAGGACAGTCTCTTTGGAAAGAAACCTCTGAACTGTATTTAACCGTTTGTTATTGGTTACAATGTGATTTACCCCACAGTATTTTAATTCAGAGTGAATCTGGTATGGTCTAAACTATGCTTTATGTCTTCAATGTCTATTTCTGCAAAAAAAAAAATAATTGCTAGGCTTCATAATGAAGAGTTACCAAATGCATTTTTCTCTCTTTAAATATTAACATTATGAAAATGGTTATTTCTATTAAACACACTTCTGTAAGTTATGAGCTGCTTTTTATGAGCATGTGACCTATATGACTCGGTAGTATAAAAATCTTCAGATTCCTACTTTAGTGAAATAGCGTATGCAATTTTGAGTCTAACTTGTCACACACATAATTCCATTACTATGGAGCTGATAATATTTAACAATTACATTTTGCATTTAGTATGAACAGGACGTGTTTGAGCTCTTATCCTTCATTTAACTCTTGGAAAGTTTCTCTCGTGCTTATCTTTTTTAAATTTTCTTTTGATTCAGATTGTCAAGGCATAATTAATACAGAAAAAATTTGATTTATATGTGTGTAATTTATACACTTTGACAAATTCATAGAATCATGAAACTACAAATAAAATCAAGAAAAGGAATGTTTCCAATATTGAGGAAACAAAAATCCTTTGTGCCCCTGTGTAATCATTCCTTCCCTCATCCCCAGCCCTTGACAATCACTGACCTGTTTTGCCTTTTCCAGAATGTCATATAAAAGGAATCATATTTACAATGTAGCTTTTCGATACTGAATTTCCCCACTTAGCATAATGTATTTGAAGTTGTCAAGGATTTCATTGTACTTGGGTTCACAATCAACACCCACTGGAGCTGCAGCCAAGAGAATCAGATGCTGCAGTGCCTTGGGCAAATCTGCTGAAAAAGATCTTTTTAGAGTGTTGAGAAGCAAAGATATCACTTTAAGAACTGAGGTACACCTGACCCAAGCCATGGTATTTCGATCACCTCAAATGCATGCCAAAGCTAGGCAATGAATAAGGAAGAACAAAGAAGAATTGATGGCTTTGATGGTGTTGATGAAGAATATTGACTATATTGTGGACTGCCAGAAGAACAAACAAACCTGTCCCGGAGGAAGTTCAGCCAGAAAGCTCCTTAGAAGCAAAAATGGTGAGACTTTGACTTGCATGCTTTGGAAACATGTTATCAGGAGGAATCAGTCCCTGGAGAAGGATATCATGATTGGTAAAGTAGAGGGTCAGCAAAAAAGAGGAAGACCCTCAAGGAGAGAGGTTGACACAGTGGATGATGGGCTTAAGCATAACGATGATCACAAGGATGGCACGTGACCTGGCAGTGTTTCGTTCTGTTGTACATAAGGTAGCTATGAGTCGAAATCAACTCTACTGCACCTAACAACCACAACAACAAATTTGAGATTCATTCACATTGTTCCTTGTATCAATAATTTATTTCTTATACTGAATTATATTCCACTGTATAGATGTGGCATTTTTGCTTCTCTACTCACCAGTTGAAGGACATTTGTGTTACTTCTAGTTTTAGCAATATAGACATAACCCGTTGCTGTCAAATCAATTCCAACTGTTAGCAATCCTAAGAATCAGAATTGACTAGGAGGTAACGAGTTTGGTTAATACGGATGTAGCTTCCATATATACTTGTATTCACCTATTTGAGTTAGGATAACTTTTTGTTTCTCTTGCGTAAATACCTAAGACTGGTGTGTAACGGAATTTCAATGTGCTTCAATTTGCAATTAAAAAAAAATTATTGTCTTTTAGATTAAAGTTTATAGCTCAAGTTAGTTTCTCATTAGAAAATTTATACACATATTTTTTTGTGACATTTGTTGCAATCCCCACAATGTAACAACACTCTCCCCCTTTCCACCAAGGGTTCCCCGTTTCTATTCTTTCAGTTTTCTCTCCCTTCCTGCTTTCTCATCTTGCTCCTGGGCAGGAGTTGTCCGTTTGGTCTTGTACATTCGATTGAACCAAGAAGCACTTCCCTTATGTGTGTTACAGTTTGTTTTATAGGCCTGCTTGACTTTTGTCTGGAAAGTGGGCTTTGAAGGTGGTTTCAGTTCTGAGTTAGCCAAGTGTCTAGGGGCCAGAGTCTCAGGGGTTCCTCCAGTCTCTGTAACACCAGTAAGCCTGGTCTTTTTTCATGAATTTGAATTTTGTTCTACATTTTTCTCCCACTCTGTCCGGTACTCTCTGTTGTGATCCCTGTCGGAGCAGTTGGTGGTAGTAGCCAGGCACCATCTAATTTTTCTGTGCTTAGGCTGGTGGAAGTTCTGGTTCATATGGTCCTTTAGTCACTTGGGTTAATATTTTCCCTGGGTTTTTGGTTTTATTCATTTTCCCTTGCTCCAGACAGAATGGGACCAATATCTGTATTTCAGGTGGCTGCTCGAAAGCTTTTAAGACCCCAAACTCTACTCACCAAAGTAGTGTGTAGAATATTTTCTTTATGGACTGTGTTATGCCAGTTGACCTAGATGTCCCCTGAGACTATAGTCGCCAGCCCCAAACCACAAAAACTTGGTCCATCAAGATGTTTGGATGTGGCTAGGGAAGTTCTATGCCTTTGCTCTTGTCAAGCTGACTTCCCCTGTACTGTGTGCTTTCACTTCACCAAAAATGATGCTTGTTTACTATATAGTTAGTGATTTTTCCCTCACCCTCCGTCCCTTTTCTTCCCCCTCCTTCCCCACCCTTGTAACCATCAAATGTTTTTTTTTTTTTTTTCCTCTGTGTAAACCTTTTCTTGAGTTCTTATGATAGTGGCCTTATAGAAAATTTGTCATTTTGTGACTGACATTTCATTCAGCATAACACCCTACTGATCCATCCATGTTGTGAGACGTTTCACGGGTTTATCACTGTGCCTCATCATTTCATAGTATCCCATTGTGTGTGTGTACCATAATTTGTTTATCCACTCATCTGTTGATAGGCATTTAGGTTGTTTCCATTTTTTGCTATTGTGAATAATGCTGCAATGAACATGCGTGTGAATGTTTATTCGTGTGGGCTCTTATTTCTCCAGGTATATTCCTCAGAGTGTAATTGCTGGATCCTATGAGTTGGAACTGAATCAGTGGCACCTAACAACAACAATAACATGAGTTTATTGCTATCATTTCTTTTTTGTTTGTTTTATTTTCATTTGATGTTTTTTTTTGTTCCTCTTAATTTTCTGTGCTGAGTTCTTTTTGTTTATAGATTTTATTTTCATCTGTTTTATTGTTGTTGATTTTGTGCTTGCTGAGTCTTTACATTTTTCTTCTTTTTTTATTTTAATGGGTAGGTTTATTAACTTCCTTTGTGGTTAGCTTGAAATTTACCTTTTTTTTTTTTTAAAGTTTAAACCAGTCTTTTAATTCTTCATATAACCTTGATTTCCTCTCCATACGGAAATTATACCACTACACCATTTATTTCCTCTTTTTTTGTTTTGATGTTGTCATCATTACATCATTTTGTTCTGGTTTTTACAAATTCCCTTAATTTCTATTTCTCTGGAAATGACCTAATTTCACCATTGTATTTGAGAGACAATTTTGCTGGGTATGTGTTCTTGGCTGGTAATTTATTTCCTTCAAGGCTTTAAATATGTCGTCCCATTGTCTTCTTGCCTGCATTGTTTCTGCTAAGTAATCAGAGCTTATCTTATTGCTTCCCCTTTGTAGGTGACTTTTCTTTTATCCCTAGCTGCTCTCAGAATTCTTTTTTTGTCTTTGGTTTGGGCAAGTTTGATTATGATATGTCTTGGTGACTTTCTTTTGGGGTCTATCCTGTATGGAGTTAGTTGAGCTTCTTGGATAGATATGTTCTCATCTTTCATGACGCTAAAGAAGTTTTCTGCCAGCAGGTATTCTACAATTCTGTTGGTGTTTTCCATTATTCACCCCCCTGTTCTTGAACTCTGATCATGCATAGGTTTTTCCTGTTGATAGTATTTCACATAATTCTTAGGCTTTCTTCACTTCATTTTTTTTTCTGATTTTTCCTCAAATTGACGTCTAGAGATTTATATTTAATTTTGCTAATCTGACTTCCATTGTTTCAATCCTGCTCCTATAATCTTCTATTCAGTTGCCTAATTCTGAAATTTTATTGTTAATCTTTTGGATTTCTAGTTGTTGGTTTTGTATGGTTTCTCATAGCCTATTTATTCTGTTGTTTTGTTCTTGTATTGTTTTCCTGAATTCTTCTATTGCTTTGTCTGCGTGTTCCTTGGTTTTGTCTGTTTTTCCTGTTTTCCTTCTTGATCTCTTGGTGAGCTCTATATATTAGTCTTTTTTTTTTTTTTTTTAATTCTTTTTCAGGTACTTCCATTGCCTTGTTTTCCTCCAGAAAGTTTTCTAGTTCTTTCTTTTGGTTGCTTGCAGGAGCCATCTTGTCATGCTTCTTTATGTGGTTTAACATTGGCTGTTGTCTCTGAGGCATCAAGAAGTTATTATATTTATATATTATTGTATGTTTGTTTACTATGTCCTGAATTTTTGTTTCGTTTTGGTATATCCATCTAGGCTGGGTGTGTGTACTACTCTGATTGTTAATCTTACAATGTTGAAGCTTTCACCTTCTGTCTCTAGGTGGGTGGAACAGCTACTAAGTCTGTGAGCCCAGGACTCTGTTCACTGTTTTTGCAGGGCTGCTGAGGATGTAGGTAGGTAGCATTTTTGTTGAGATGATGTATCTGTCTTGTTGGTCACCTTACTGTGGTACAGAAGGTATTCCCCCTGGTTGTTGGGTTGGGTATTGTGTGTGTGCTCCTTTGTTGCCAGATGATTGGAACAAAGGTGTCCAGGTCATCAGTCACTGTTTGTGTGGTTCAGAGACTCTCATCTACAGTCCTGGGCGGGCAGGGCTGAGTAGGGTGTTCGGTGCAGGTACAAGTCTCTGGTTGCAGTGGGGACACTTCAGAAGGTAAGGCAGGGTGATGTTGGCTGCTCCCAGGTGCCCAGATGGAGAGTGAGCCGCTGTCTCCTAGAGCACATGGTGGAGGGAGGGGGTGGTGCAGCTGGTCTTTGGGTGCTCAATGTCATTGGCTGGGGGTATTGGGGTGTGCCACTTGTTCTCAGGCTGCTGTTGTGGGTGGCTGAACTCAGTGGGTGGTACCACTGGCCTTCAGGCTGCCAGTGTGGGTAGTTGAGGCCCCTTCTTAGGGAAAGGGATGGTGCTGAATGCCACAGATCCACAGCTCTCATTAGGCTTCAGCTGGGAATACTCCCTCCTTTGTCCTAATGAGGGTGTGCTGTGCTGGATCAGTCAGTATGGCACTGGTGCAGGCATTCAGCAGTGGTGAAGGGCACTGCAAATCTGTGGACCCCCTGCCCCAGTGGCTGGGCTAAGGGTCAGGCACCCTGTACCAGGCCAGAGCTACAGGCTTAGGGGGCTGAGCAGTGTCGAACGTCACAGATCTGTAGCTTGCACTTGGCTGCTGCTGGTGAAAATGGGATTTAACCTAATGCTACTGTGTGTGTGTTGTGCTGACTCAGCCAACAAAGCACTGATGTGGCTGATTGCTAGAGGTGGTGGAGGGTGTTGCAAGCCCATGGACCCCCTTATGCCAGTGGCTGGGGGAAGTGGTGGGCATCTCTGTACTGGGGCTGTGAGCTCTTGGCTTATGGGACGTGGTGGTGTTGAATGTCACCAGACTAGTTTCAGATCAGGGAAGGGAATGCACGAGAGGGAAGGATTGCTCCTCAGTCTGCAGAGCTCTGGTGGGGGCAGGGGGAGGGCAGTGCCTGTGGTACACATGGTAGACAGGGAGTATGCCTTAACTTTTGCTGATCTGGTATCACTCCTGTTTGATTCTGGAGCAGATGGGATGAGTTTTGGCTTAGGATGCTGTTCGCTTTAATATGTTCATGCTGTGCAGTTTCAGCTAGGAGGATGCTGGAGACCTGGTGATCCATAATTCCCCATTTCTGCTGTTTTTGAATAGTCTCTCCTTCCACCCATTGCTCAGTTCAATTCTTCTTCTTTGTCTTTGATGCTTAGTGTTCCTAGATTGTCATATATATTCTCTTTACCTTTTTTCAGATGTTTGTTATAAGAGGGATGATATGAAGCATCTGACTATTCCACTATCTTGGCCCTGCGTCTCAATTTGTAGTTTTTAACGACTAATTATGTGCAGCAGTTTTTATGTGCCTATTTGCCATCCGTAGATGTTTAGCAAAGTGTCTGTTGCCCATTTTAATTTGTTTGTTTGTATTGGGTTTAAAAGCTCTGCATATGTTCCAGATACCCTTTATCAGATACGTGTTTGCAAAGATTTTCTTGTGGTCTGTGGCTTATCTTTTCAAAGAGTAGAAGCTTATTTTTCAATTCCCTGTTATTGTTAGCTGCTGTCAAGTTGACCTGTGACTCATGGCAACCTCATGTATAGGTATCTAATCGTTCTAGTACCCGTTGTTAAAAAGACCGTCCTTTTTCTGTTGAATTTTCTGTTCAGATTTTGTAAAAATCAGCTGTGTTCTGGGCTGGGGGGCGGGGGAGGAGTTGTGTTGACAAAAGAGTGTTTTCAATATACCTGCTTCATTCTCAGCTTCTCAGTGAATTACCCCACTTTCTTGTGGTGGTCAAACTGAGCCTTGTATCTTTGCTGAATAATGTGGAGGAGAGAGTTTTCTGCCCCTTTCCCAGCAGTAGGAAACCTCTTCTGTTATGCCCCCATGACAGTTTCATGCCCCTTTCTCAGCTGCAATGCACCTTTACTTTTTTCCTGGGGTGCGGAGGATTTTCTGCCCCATTTCTACCTAATTAAGGGAAAACTGGGTACGGCTGTCAATCTTTCACTCAGAGAGGTCGCCCCCAACTTCCATGTCTTTATTATCAAAAGAGCCTTTCTTTCATCTCCCATCTGTGTCCAATCTTTCTCATGAACAGCAATTGAGGATGGTGGAGAAAAGCATAAGGACAAGTGTTGATATCCTCTGTGTCTGTGACTCTTAGGGTATACTGTACTCTCACACTGAACTATTCTTAGCCTTTACCAATTAGTTAAAATTTAGCTGAATTCTTCTTATGTTCTAGTATGGCATCAAGTCTCTAATTCTTCTACAGATAAGCTAACACTTGTGTCCTGTCTCAGTCTTTCCTTAGATTTCAGGCTATTTCTTTAGCTTCTTGCTTTAACTTTCTGATTGGTTCAGGAAAAGTTATGACTTTATGGTTTATCCAGCTATTTCTTGCTGTAAGGGTGACGTTCTTTCCAATTTCCTACACCAAAAGGTCGGCAGTTCAAATCTACCAGCCACTCCTTAGAAACTGTATGGGGCAATTCTACTCTGTCCTATAGGGTTGCTATAAGGATTCAACTCAACAGTATTAGTCATATTCATAGCCACATGGAAGTGAAAACTCCTCCTACACAGAAACAGATCTCCTAAGCTTTTAATATAAACATTAGCTCTGGCTTCCTCCCAGAGCTATGGCCATCTTTGTGATTCTTGCTCTTGGACCAGTTCACAATAAAAGGAGTAGAACAGTAACTGCCAAGACTTGTTCCTAGCAGCTGCAATTCTACCCAACCCATAAGGGAAAATAATATACTTACAGATGAAATACTCTCCAGAGATTGCCTAGGGTTCTAGCTTCCAAACATCCCCCATCTGCCTAGCACCAGCTCTTTCACTGTAAATAGGGTATTTAATGTCAATGCACTGGTAATGTGAATTTTTGACAAATCTAGACTATTATTATCATTTTTTCATCTAGACCTGATGGATTTAATATGGTACCCAGAATGCTTGACAAATCTATCTCAGATCCTTTTATATCATAAGCCATTGAAAGGTAAACATAGACTCCCATGTGAAAAAAATATAAATTCCCATGTGAAGACCCTCAATGAGATGGATTGACACAGTGGCCACAACAATGAGCTCAAGTATAACAATGATTGTGAGAGTGTCACAGGACAGGGCAGTGTTTCCTTCTGTTGTACATAGTGTCACCATGAGTCAGAAGTGACTCAACAGCACCTAACAAAAACAACATGCAAAACAGAACAAAAGCAAACAATAAAATCACCAACTTTACAAAAATATAACATTTCAAAAGGGAGAGCTAACTTTGAATAATAAGAGAAGCTACTTCCTTCTGAAATCGATTTACAATAATCTCACTTATGTTTAGAATAAAATTTAAGATTACATTGCATCCATGAACCTAGAGTAAACAGGCAACAACCTTATATCAGGGTAAAAAATGCAAAGAGATAAAAGACATAGTTACTGAAGTTAAAACTACATCAGTGGCCCTGCTCATACATGAGATATTATAGAAGCAAGATATGGTCAGAGGATAGGTCTAATTTGAGTCAGAACTTAGAAAAGAAGGAGAAACAACAGTTTTCAGAGTTCCAAGCTGTATACAAGTTCTAGAAAAAGAGGAAAATCAGTAGACAAAATAGTGAATAGAACCAAAATATAAAATAAACTTTCTAAGATAAAGAAAGATGTGAATTGGGAGGTCAAAAAGGCATGCCACATACTCAACAGCATGAATATACTGATATGGTCATTTATTTTTAAAGAAACTGCAGTCCATTACATAGAACTCTAAGCCAAACAAGAGTTTGAGATGGCCTGGAGGTTAGCAGTTATTCCTCCTACAAATGAAGAAAATCATACTGAATCCAGTATGCTGCCATCCTAAAGGTGTAAAAATGATCATTTGAAATCCATTCTGTATCTCTCTGATTTGGCTGCATGGAAATTCAAGGCTAAACTTGTGATAAAACTTTATTAATAGATAAGGCTTTAGGAAATGTGTACTCATTTTCTAGCCTCATTTTGTGGCTCTATCTTATTTTCTCTTTGTCTTGATTTCTTTTACATGTTTTTCTAATATCATGCCATTTTTAGAAGCTGCATCAAATAATTTTTATCATACATACTTGAAAATATATTAAAAAATAGCCATTCACACAATAGCACTAATACCAAGAAACAATGGAGCATAATCTACATTATGACAAGGATACATTAGGAACTGATAATTCTATAACAGCAAAAAAAAAAAAAAAAAAAGTTATGTGTATGTGTAGTCAAATAAAGGTGTATTAAGATGTTCAAGGGCATTTAAAGGGACCAACCAGTGTATCCTTTTTCAAATAGAATAAACAATAATAAACTCTCATCACTTAGGGAATGAGAGAATATAAAAACAGAGAGAAATGAGACACTGCAGAAATAATATACTGGTGAGAATATCAGAGTATAAAAGTGATAATTGTCTATTACTGCATACAAATCACCCCAAAAGTTAGTGGCTTAAAGCAACACAAAATTATTATCTCACAGTTTTTATGTGTCAGGAATCTGGGCAAGGTATAAATGGATCTAATACTTAAGGTTTCACATGGACCGCATTCAAGGGGTCAGCTGGATTGTAGTCTTCTTAATGGGTAACTGAGCAAGGACATTTTTCCAAGCTCACATGGTTGTTGACTGGATTAAATTCCTTATGGGTTATTGGACCAAGGGCCTCAGCTCCTTGTTGACTATTGGCTGGAGTTTACCCACAGTTTCTTGCCATGTAGACATCTCACACATGGTAGCTTGCCTCATCAAAGTATGAAATCTGAGATGGCAATGGAGAAGGTCATCTAACTTGATAGGAGTCAAAGTATTTATACACAGTTTTTTATAATCTAAATACCAAAGTGACTTTCATTACTTTTTTCCCCTGTATTTTCTTAGTCAGAAGCAAATAATTAAGCCCAGCCCTAATTCAAGGGTAGGAGAGAACACACGGGCATTAATACCAGGAGGTGGGTGATCACTGAGCACCATCTTAGTAGTCTGTTTACCACAAAAACTGATAAGTTACAGTTTCATTAACACATAAAATCTCTATAACTTTTCTAATATTATCATAAAATAATATACAAAGAAAAATAATTATTAAAGATGAACATATATTATAAAAATAATCACAGTAGGTGTGCTCTAAATTTTATGATGTTTTTTGCTAGGCACTTGGGATATGAGGATGTAAGTGCATTCAATATTTTTTATTTTCTGTGGGGGCTATGAGAGAGAATTGAGACACTATTAACTAATTTTATTTTGTCTATTAACAATAACTTTTAAATTATATTTAAGCATGTTTATTTTTAGAATTTTCCTTTATTTTATAAATACTCTACAAAGTGTTTATATTACTTTGCAATTTGAAATAACCTGTATATATTAAAAAAATGAATACTGATATGGCATATTACAATACTTTGTACTTAACATTTTCTTCTTGTATATTATCTCCAATTAGAATAGATCTGTGATGTTTCTAATGGCTAATATGTTACTTAGATAATGTGACATTTCCCCTGCATCACAAAATTAACTATACACAAATCTAGGACTAGAAACTTAATTTCCAAAATATTAAAAATCTTTCATTTTCTATTAATCCAGATTAACATTACATCAAGAGGGTAAATGGGGATGAAAATTTGGCACTAAACAGTATTAGTGTTAGGATATTTTTACTGGAGCTAGTAATTAGGCTTGCAAGGCTAAATATATGTCCTTTGTTTTCATAATTCTTTTCATGATGATTAAAACCTACCAACCTAAAATGAATTTAAATCAGGACTCTGATACAATTTCCATTTGACAGGCATCATTAAAACTTTAGACTTTATTATTTGCATTTATATTTTTCATGTTATTTGATGAAATACTCTACAAGCTGTAACATCTCGTACTCTTGTAATACAAGCTTGGGTCAACCTCATTCAAAGCTCCTGTAATAGAGATACATTACCATATTATATTTAACAGATACTCAGATTGTGTCATTTTAAATCCATTAGAACTAAGTATCAATTAAAAAAGTATTGAAAATGTATAAATGTTATATGTTCTAAACTATTAAAAATCATTTGTTTAAAAATTTCATGGCATACAATGGAATAGTATTCATTATTTCTGTCATTCATATATGTATATATATACACACACACATATGCCAATATATTTACCCACCAACCACTAAGGCCAAAGCTGAAGAAATTGAAGATTTATACCAACTTCTACAGTCTGAAGTTGATCAAACATGCACTCAAGGTGCTTTGATAATTCTGGTGATTGGAATAAGAAAGTTGGAAACAAAGAAGAAGGATCGGTTTTTGGAAAATATGGCTTTTGGGGGGAAAAAAAAGATGCCAGAGATCACATGATATAATTTTGCAAGACTGATGACATTTTCATCACAAATACATTTTTTTTCAACAATATAAACAGTGACTATATACATGGACCTCACCAGATGAAATACACAGGAATCAAATCTACTACATCTGTGGAAAGAGACAATGGAGAAGGTCAATATCATCAGTTAGAAAAAGGCCAGAGCCCGACAATGGAACAGATCAGGAATTGCCCATATACGGGTTCAAGTTGAAGCTGAAGAAAATTACAGCAAGTCCATTAAAGTCAAAATACAGGCTTGAGTATATCTCACCTCAATTTAGAGACCATCTCAAGAAAAATTTGTGTCCATTCCAAAGAAATGTAACCCAACACAATGAGGCAATTATCGAACAATATCAATAATATCATACACAAGTAAAATTTTGCTGAAAATCATTCAGAAGAGATTGTAGCAGCACATTGACAGGAAATTGCCAGAAATTGAAGCCAGATTCAGAAGACGACATGGAACAAGGGATATCATTGATGATGTCGGATGAATTTTGACTGAAAGCAGAGAATACCAGAACGATCTTGACCTTTTATTGACCATTCGCAGTCATTTGATTGTGTGGATTATAACAAATTACAGATAACATTGGGAAGAATGGGACTTCCAGAACACTTAATTGCACTCATGAGGAACCTGTACATAGACCACGAGGCAGTCATTTGAACAGAAGAGGGGCATAGTGTGTGGTTTAAAGTCAGGAAAAATGTGTGTCAGGGTTGTATCCTTCACCCATACTTATTCAATGTGTTTGCTAAACAATTAATCTGAGAAACTGGACTATATGAATGTGGTATCAGGGTTGGAGGAAAACTCATTAACAACATGTGATATGTAGAAGACACAACCTTGCTTACCGAAAGTGAAGAGGGCTTGAAGCACTTAACTTACTGATGAAGATCAAAGACTATAACCTTCAGCATGGATTGAGCCTCAACCTAAAGAAGACAGAATTTCTTATAACTGGACCAATAAGCAACATGATAAATGGAGAAAAGATTGAAGTTGTCAAGGATTTGATTTTACTTGAATCCACGTTCAACACCTGTGGAAGCAGTAGTCAAGAAATCAAATGATGCATTGCATTGGGCGATTCTGAGGCAAAAGCATTCTTTAAAGTGTTCAAAAGCAAAGATGTCACTTTTAGGCTAAGGTGTACCTAACACAAGCCATGGTATTTTAATCAGTATGCATGAAAAAAACTGGACAAAGAATAAGGAAGACTGAAGAATTGACACCTTTGAATTAAGGTTGATGAAGAATATTAAATATATCATGGACTGCCAGAAGACTTTGTCTCACAAACTTTGGACATATTATCAGGAGGGACCCGTCCCTGGAGAAGGGCATCACGCTTGGTTAAGTAGAGGGTCAGAAATAAAGTGGAAGACCCTGAATGAGAGGGACTGACATCATGGCTGCAACCTGCAACAATGGGCTCAAGCTTAACGATTGTGAGGATGGTACAGGACTGGGCAGTGTTTCCTTCTGCTGTACATAGGTTCGTTATGAGTTGGAACCAGCTCAAGGGCACCTAACAAAAATACTATATATATACAGTATATAATATGCAAACATATTCATATTTATACTTTTTGCATATTGTTATAATCTCTCTGGTGCTATTGTATAACAGTATCTCAACACATAACATTAAGTAGTGTTTTTTTTTTATCCTGGATACGTAGACACCTAAAAAAAAAAGGTTCTTCTAATTGTTGTTGTTGTTAGCTGCCGTCGAGTCGGTTCCAACTTGTAGCAACCCTATGCACAACAGAATGAAACACTGCCCAGTCCTGTGCCATCCTTACTATAGTTGTTATGCTTGAGCTCATTGTTGCAGCCACTGTGTCAATCCACCTCATTGAGGGCCTTGCTCTTTTCTGCTGACCCTGTACTCTGCCAAGCATGATGTCCTTCTCTAGGGACTCATTCCTCCTGACAACATGTCCAAAGTATGTAAGACACAGCCTCACCTCCTTGCCTCTAAGAAGCATTCTGGTTGTACTTCTTCTAAGACAGATTTGTTTATTCTTTTGTCAGTCCATGGTATATTCAATATTCTTCGCCAAAACCACAATTCAAAGGCGTCAATTCTTCTTCAGTCTTCTTTATTCATTGTCCAGCTTTCACACGCATATGATGTGATTGAAAATACCATGGCTTGGGTCAGGTGTACCTTAGTCTTAAGGGTGACATCTTTGCTCTTCAACACTTTGAAGAGGCCCTTTGCAGCAGATTTACCCAATGCAATGCATCTTTTGATTTCTTGACTGCTGCTTCCGTGGCTGTGAATTGTGGATCCAAGGAAAATGAAATCCTTGACAACTTCAATCTTTTCTCCATTTATCATGATGTTGCTCATTGGTCCAGTTGTAAGGATTTTTGTTTTCTTTAATAAATAATATAATAAATGTCATCTTTTCTAAGAACAGAGAGATGGAAAAAAAAGAAGACATGGGAATTTCTAGAATGTTTTTTTCTCCTGTTTTCAAGAAGGTGACTGCTGCTATTTATCCTTCTAAATGGCAGTTTAGGCCCAACTCAAATTCAGAAACCACCCCCACTCCCAACACATATCATCGTCCTATAAAATATAATCAATAAACATTGATATATTAATTGAATTCTTATAAATTTATAAGCCTTTCTCAGATTCTCTTTCTCTCAAGATAACATATAAGTCTTCCAAATACCAACTTAAATCAAGTCATAGGGGACCTGATATTTTTAAGCAGCTAGCAATATATGGTTTCCTGAATCTACCTCAGCGTTATATTGCCATTTAGTAAAAAAAAAAAAAATGAGTCCTTATTCAGAATAATACATCTCCAATTTTTCTTGGAATTCTTGAAAAGTAAAGTATCTACTACTAACTGTATTGTTACAACGTCTTTATCAGAACTTTTACATTGTTCATGGTATGTGTCATGGATTGAATTGTGTCCCCCCAAAATATGTGTCAACTTGGCTAGGCTATGATTCCCGGTATTGTGTGATTGTCCACCATTTTGTCATCTGATGTGATTTCCCTAGGTATTGTAAATCCTACCTCTATGATGTTAATGAGGTAAGATTAGAGGCAGTTATATTAATGAAGCAGGACTCAATCTAGAAGATTAGGTTGTGTTTTAAGTCAATCTCTTTTGAGATATAAAACTGAGAAGTGAGCAGAGGTGGGAGGGGTTGGATGGGGGGGGACTCCTACCACTAACAATGAAGAACCAGGAGGGGAAGGGGAGCATGTCCTTTGGACCTGGGTTCCCTGTGCCTGAGAAGCTCCTAGACCAGGGGAAGACTGATGACAAGGACCTTCCTCCAGAGCCAACAGAGGGAGAAAGCCTTCACCTAGAGCTGGTACCCTGAGTTTGAACTTCTAGCCTCTTAAACTGTGAGAGAATAAATTTGTCTTTGTTAAAGCCATCCTCTTGTGGTATTTCTGTTATAGTAGCACTAGATAACTAAGACAGTATGATAAAGAAACAATGTTATTTGGTGTTATGTGTGTTATCTCAGCTTTACATCCCTTAGTAGAGATTTAATGTCAGTAATAATTTGACCATATTTTAGGCATTGTTTTCTCTTTTGATCCCCTTATATTGTATGTATGACCCCTGCCAAACTGCTGCGGAAAAAGCCACATTTTCTTCCCTTGGAATCATTCTTCTTGCAGAATTCTGCTTTAGAACTATACCATAACACTTATCCACCAGTGGAAACCCTAACCATATAAAAGCTGTGCTCTGATATCTTTCCCTATGTTAAGACCTTTCAAACCCTCAGGTAGAATTCTGTTCTTCGTTCTCAGTGCTCATATTACCATTTGCATGAGTAATAAGCATTTAATATAGACTTCCATGACACTGTAATGCTATGACTGTCAGATTTTCTCACTTGATTACTAACTCTTTGAGGACATAAACAATGGCGTTTGTGTTGTTTTTATATTTCCCAACAATATTCTAAGTTCTCTGCATACTGAGGAGCATAAGAAAAAATAGTTGCTAGACTGTTTCCCAAATTATTCATTAGGCTTTTTGAAGAAAGATATTGAATAGTGTCTTCATTTATTAGAAAGTGACTAAATATTAAATACATTTTCATACAAAATATGCCAACATATTATTCAGTCACAATTGATGAGTGTAAGCTTCTTAACTAAAAATTCAAAATACAATTTTTTAAAACCAGTAAAAGAGTCTATAGAAATTTTTAAATGAGGAAAAATGTACCTTTCTCGAGTGGAGTGCCTATTTATTCTCTTACTTTGGAGACAGTTAAAAGGACTGAGTCTTTTAACAAGGGGAGAAGTGTGCTTCTTGAGCTTTCAACAGAAAGCTTTAAGGTAAAAATGGAAGTTGGTTGAGAGAAGGGAAAGACTGTGGGATTCCCTGAACTGTGTCCATTTCATGCCTGTGGTGACTGGCCTGAGAACACACACCAAGTGTCCTTAGGTACCACATCTCTTTTGCCCAGGATTAAAATACCTCTG
This sequence comes from Elephas maximus indicus, assembly GCF_024166365.1. NCBI lineage: Eukaryota > Metazoa > Chordata > Mammalia > Proboscidea > Elephantidae > Elephas > Elephas maximus. The sequence goes on along the minus strand of NC_064836.1, from coordinate 52,815,626 downwards.
ACCTAGTTTACACCTGCTACTGTGTCACTAAATACCAGCTTAGGTGCAACCATCTGCCCTGTATCATAGTTAGTAAGTTGTAATAACATCTTTGAACACCTCTCAGCTCCTAGTACTTTGCATATTTATACGTTACTACAATAAATATTTGTTGAAGAAGTGGATACAATCACTGGAAACATCCAATAAGAAATTTGAGAAATAATGCTGTATATCTGTGGTAAAAGATTCCTATTTAAGGTTGTAAGTATAAAAAAAGACATTATTTTTCAAAACAAGAGACAACCAAAATGTAAAGTGCATTACATTAACAATGAAAAGTCAGAGATAGTCTGAAAAAAACATCAGTTTAATAATAAGCTTTGTTTCTTATCATCGAAAGGTGTTTCACCCTACATTTGACTTGTTTATTAAACCAGCGGGTAAAGCTAGTTTCTTTACTTTTCATATATCAAGTTGTTGATGAATGACAATTTTTACCTCCCATTTTCTATCCAAAGCAAAAGGATTCATTTATAATCTATGCAGTTATACACATGTGAATGCAAGTTACAGATACAGCTGCTTTTACTAAGTAATAATGCTTTAAAGTGCTTCATATTTTTCTTCCAAAAAATTCTAATTTTTAACTGACAATTACTGTATCATTATCCTCTTTTTCCAGAAGACATTTTCTTTTTCTCCTTGCTAACGTTACTTTACCTTGCAAATTGCTGAGACACAAAAAGACTCCATAAAATATAACTTAACAAATAGAGATGAAAGAACAAAAAGATTAAATTATTTTCCCCAAATCACAAAAGTAATTACTGGTAAAACTTCATAAATGCCCTGTTTTTTTTTTCCCCCTCTTGTTTTCAAGCATGTTACTCTTAATTTAGGTAACCAATGCCAAGTTTATAGCTTTAGCAATTCTCACTACTCTGTAGATTTTTTATTTGTCTCTCTTGTTGAACTCTTTTCAATGCAATCATACGATATGCTGACACTATCTCTACCTGGAAGCAAAATTATTTGTAGCAGCAAGATTAAAAAAAAAAAAAAAATGCGTAGATTGAATCACTATCTATCTCTAAACTATAGTTTGCAATGATGTGGAAAATTATGGCCCAAATATAAATGATGAGATAATTAGGGATGATACAAGAAGAAGTGTGCTATTTAAATACTTTACTGATCACCTAATTACACTTATAAAAGCTATTATCTTTATTCTAGTCTCAAGGTCAACAGAGAGCAAACTCTTATTCGTTTTTCTCAGTTGAAAAACAAAACATGGCTTAATATACGAGGGGTGGAATTTCAAACTTCAGTGTAATTTATTGCAAAATCATTTAAAAAAAATTGAATTTGTACTCAATGCCTTTTTAAACCACTTTCTAAAATTTACATTTGATTTAGTTATATTTACTCGGGCATCATAAATTGAAAATTTTATGAGTAACTGCTTATGTTTCCAATTTTCATTAAGTTTCATCCTTATCCTTGATTAAATTAAAACTGAAGTTTAGGCAAAAGCAAAATACAATTTATATGTGGTTTTGCATTACCCAGAATTGGCTAAGAAATATATTTTCTCTTTGAATATCATATATCCCCACTTTCAAAGATATTCTCTGGAATTTTCTCTGTATTTTGATGAATTTTTATAAGAATGAAATTGAAATATATTCAGTCAGCTCCTCTGAAACCCATCAAAAAAAATTACCTTTCATGAAGGAAGACAGAAAATAAATGAATGAAGTAAAAAAATCTCTAAGTTATCTGCTTTAAATATTTTCCTCAACTGTTTTCAAATATTGGGCCTATTGCTCTGTATCACTTTGTCAGCCATTATTCATCTAATATCTAAAAAGTTTATCCTTTGTACAGCATCCTATGATTTTGCTTATCTATTTTCATAGATCTTCCCATAGAAAGTTACAAAACCAATTTTATTCAGAGAAAGTGAATTAAAGAAAGTAGAACAATAAATAGCCCTTCTCCTTAACATCACCTTCTAGGTACAAATGTGTCTTAAAGAACATCAGCCATCTTTTTTAAATATCTCAGAATTTTGCATTTTGTAGCCCAGTGCCAAGGACACAATGGGTTCAATACATTCCTGCAAATTAACTGCCTAGTTTAAGATTCTAAAGACCACCCTAATAGAACAGGTACAATATTGTGTCACTTTTTTCCTTTGTCTAATTTGCTGCAATGTTTAAAAAAATGAAACCGTGCTGTCCTCCAATGCAAACGACCTACAAAAGGCAGCATGGTGTGCTGAAATACCAAATACTGGAACCTAAAATTAAGTCATGGTGCTGGAGCTCATTAAAGCTACCTGTCTTTTTTCAAGCTACTTAACTTCTCTGAATCACCATTATTTCATTTATAAAGTACGGAGATTTTGTTTACGTATAAACAAAATCTACCTACTACATTCTGTTTTGGTTGTGTGTGTGTGTGTTTGTAGATAGAAATGATTATGAGATGATTAATATGAAAGCCATTTTGATTTACAGACCCAAATGAAAATGTTCAATGTTATCAAGAGTTTACATCTCGATTTTCTGGATTTATGGATCAAGATGAAAAAAAAAGGACTGGTGTTTGTTAGAAATGCAGCCAATAAAGGTAATACCAATGTTAGTTTATATTCACAAAATAGAACATTTATACTGGAAAGAGCCTTTGACCTTAGTCCCCCATTTTGTTTTTGCCAAGTTAGTGTGCAGAATCCCACCGTAGTTTAGCAATTTTTTCCAGTATTACAGGAAAAGTTATATGGGGAACTGACTTTAAAACCTGTGTGCACTGATTTCACAATTCTCTGTTTTTTCAACTGCATGTTGAAAATGTCATATTTTCAGAATATATGTCTTTGTCAGGGCTCCGCAAGACGACCCTTAGTTTCCATTATTCATTAGAAGGATTCACAGGACCCAGAAAAGCTATTATACTCACAGTTATGGTTTATTACAGTGAAGGATAAAGATTAAAGTCATCAAGGAAAAGAGGTGTATATGGAAAAGTACAATAGAAGCAACATTTGAGTTTCCAGTTGTCCTTTCCCAGGGGAGTTACTTTGAGAGTGTATCCAGCAACAGTGTGTGACAACATGTGCAAGGTATTGACAACTCGGGAAGCTCACTTGAGCTTAGCTCTTCAGGGTTTTTATTGTAAGTCATACACAATGCAGTGCCCTCATGAATGACCTTAGCTTCTCAGTCTCAAGCACCTCCAGATGTCAAACTGATATAGCATGGCTCAGGACTCCAGGTGAACCCCAAGTGAACAAAAAAAGTTCACCGTAAATCACATGGTTAGTGTAAAGTACCTGTCATCACCCAAGGCCCCAGATATACAAAAACATTCTTACTAGGCAGTATATTTCAAAGACTTAGAGTTTATCACCTAGGAACAAGTCAAGGGTCAGTACACTTTTTTTTTTTTAATATGCAGTGTTTGAGTACCTCAACCCTTTTGAGTTAATTTTTTTACTGCATAATATCAAATAATGTTAAGCAATCACAGTATATTTGAAGATAATAGTTTATAATTACAATTTTTCTTCAAGTTGTATAATTACAAATTTGACTCCAAATAATAAAAGTCAATCAATATCATGAACTTGTAAAGGAGGAAATTTATACTTTAAAATACTGTCCAGGCCAATTATCAGATTCTCAGATTAAAGCATGAGAGATTCCTTTTTTCAGATGACTGTAGTTTTATTGGTTTTCAGTTGCCATTCCTCACTCCAGTGTAGTGTAAATAAGTCTTGACATAATTGCCTCAAGAAACAGTTATTTAATTAGCAAACATGTTATAAAACATTAATTGGCAATTAAGTAAGGCAGTCACAGGGCTGGAAAAGAAATTGGTGATTATGGAGTGTGGAGAAGGTCTGGGGTCAAGAGCAGGACAGGAGAGCATAATAAAAAGTAATTCCTCTCTTTACTTCAAACCTATCTCTATTCTAACTAATAATAACTGCTAAAGCTTATATAGTGTTTTTCTGTGTGCCCCGCATTGCTCTAAATGCTTATTATGGATTGAATTATGTATCCCCAAAATGTGCATCAACTTGACTAGGCTATGATTTCCAGTATTATGTGGTTGTCTTCCATTTTGTGATCTGTGTGTTTATCTCATGTATTGTAAATTCTAACCTCTATGGTGTTACCGAGACAGGATTAGAGGCAGTTATGTTAATGATGCAGGAGTCAATCTACAAGATTAAGCTGTATCTTGACTCAGTCTCTTTTGAGATATAAAAGAGAGAATTCAGCAGAGAGGAGAGGGGTCTCATCACCACAAAGCAAGAAGAGGCAGGAGCAGAGCATGTCTTTTGGATCTGGGGTCCCTGCACTGAGAATCTCCTAGACCAAGGGAAAATTCATGACAAGGACCTTCCCCTGGAGCTGACAGAGAGACACAGCCTTTCCCTGGAGCTGGCAACCTGAATTCAGACTTCTAGCCTCCTAAACTGTGAGCAAATAAATTTCTGTTTGTGAAAGCCATTCACTAGTGGTATTTCTGTTATAACAGCACTAGAAAACTAAGAGAGAATTTGGTAGCCGAAGAGTGGGGTGCTGTTGTAACAGATACCTAAAATGTATAAGTGGTTTTGAAAATGTAAATGGGTAGACGCTGGAAGAGCTTTTAGGTGCCCAATAATAAAAGCCTAGACTGCCTTGAAAAGACTGTTGCTGGAATTGGGGACATCAAAGGCAATTCTGGTGAGGGCATAGAAGGAAGTGAGCAGAGCTCTAACATCAGAAACAGTGCAGACCCTCCAGCTGAGATTTACTGGTGAAGTAGGGTGCCTCCAAGCACTTAAGAGTAGAGCTAATGACCTTTGCAACACTTACCAAAGTAGGGTAGACATCAGACAGCCCAAGAGGCCCAAGGTGTCGAGGGTCTGAGGGGTTGAGAGGCCAAGGAACCAGGAAGCAGAAGCTGAAGAAACAAGGAGCACAGAAAGCAGAAATGCTTCAGTCTCAAAGGGTAGAGCCACAACATCTGGGGTCTCAAAGGATGGAACCATGGCCTGCTGGGTCTCAAAGGGTGGGTCTGCTGCCTCCTAGGTTTCAAGAAGTCAGATCTTCACCAACTCAGCTCTAAAGTGTGGAGTTCCCATTCACCAGGGCTAGCAGGATGGGGCCAATCTACTGCCCAAAGCTAAGGGGGAGGGGCTAGCATGCCCAATGGACACAAGAGCAGGGACTGCCGGGGCTGAAAAGGTAGGGCCACCACTCAGGCAGACTAGGAGAATGGGACTGCCAAAAGCCAAGGGAGCAGAGTTGCCATTCCAGTAGGCCTGGAAGACAGAACTGAAGCCCAGGGCTGAGGAGCCTCTACCCAGAATCCAGAGAGTGTGGCCAACACCCAGAGTCTGGAGGGCAGGGCCATTGCCTAAATGGTCTCAGAGAACAGAGGATTATTTTCAACCCTTGAGAGCAAAAGTAAGTTGTTCTGCTGGGCTTTGGACTTGCTTGAACGCCCGTTATCTCTTCTTTCCTTCCAATTTCTCCCATTTGTAATGGAAATATCTACCTTGTGCCTGTCCCACCATTGTACATTGGAGGCAGATAACTTGTATTCTAGATTTAACAGATGAAGAGAAATTTTTCAGAAGATGGAATTTGGACTTGGATTTGATTTAAGACTTCTGGGATGATATCATGTGGTGAAAGAATTTTACATGTGTCAAGGACATGCATTTCTGGGTGGGGCAAAGTGTGGCTTGTTATGGATTGAAACAAAAATGTGTGTCAACTTGACTAGGCTATGATTCCCAGTAGTGTGTGATTGTCCTCCATTTTGTAATCTGATGTGATTATTCTATGTGTTGTAAATCCTAATCTCTATGATGTTAATGGGAGCTTTTGTGTTGCAGTGGTTGAGAACTTGACTGCTAACTAAAAGAACAGCAGTTCAAATGCACTAGTACTCCTTGGAAACCTTATGGGACAGTTCTACTCTCTCCTATGGGTTGTCATGAGTCAGAATCAGCTCGACTGGACTGCAGTGAGCGTGATGTTAATAAGGCAGGATTAGAGGCTCTTATGTTAATGAGGCAGGACTCAGTCTACAGGATTAGGTTGTGTCTTGAATCAATCTCTTTTGAGATATAAAAGAGAGAATAGAGCAGAGAGGAAAGGGACCTCATTTCCAAAAAGCAAGAAGAGGCAGGAGTGGAGCATGTCCTTTGGACCCAGGTTCCTGAAACTGAGAAGCTCTTAGATCAGGGGCAGATTGATCACAAGCATATTCCCCCAGTGTCTACAGAGAAAGAAAGGCTTCCCCTTGAGCTACCCCCACAAATTCAGACTTTCAGCCTCCTAAACTGTCAGCAAGTAAATTTCTGTTTGTGAAAGCCATTCATTGTAGTATTTCTGTTATAACAGCACTAGATAACTACGACAACATTTTTTTCACTTTTTTCTATGTATGTAAATCTGAGTCCTCATAACAACTTTTCAGGTCAAGAGACTATTAATTTTTTTTTTTTTTTTTTTTTTTTGCCAATTCAACTCTTTACAGGTGTACGACTTATTGACAGCAATTACAATAATTGACTATGCAACCCCACCCTTAATTAGTATGATTTTTCTATCACCATTAACCTGCCATTTCTTCGTCCCTCCCACCTCTAGTAGCTACTAATAAATTTTGGTCTCTGTATATTTGCTTCACCATTATAATTTCTGTTTTACTAACCAGGGAATCAAAACACGTCAAGTTTAAGTAGCTCAAGTTTACATCTTTAGCAGGTGGCATAATTGGGTTTTGTACCCAAGAAGTCCAGTTCTAGAATCTGTGCCTTTATCGCTAGCTTACATTTTTCTCTTCACTATATATTATGGCTACTCGCCAAGAGGCAGGTAGTTTGAATTTGCCAGGAGCTCTTTGGAAACTCTATGGGGCAGTTCTACTCTGTCCTATAGGGTCTCTATGAGTTGGAATTGACTCAACGGCAGTGGGTATATATGTTGTAAGGAGCCATGGTGGCACAGTGATTAAGCATTTGGCTGCTAACCGAAAGGTCAGTGGTTTGAACCCACCAGATGCTCCATGGAAGAAAGATGCGACAGTTGGCTTCCATAAAGATTACAGCCTTGGAAACCCTATGGAGCAGTTCTACTCTGTCTTATAGGGTCACTATGAATCAGAATCTACTCGGCACCACCAGTTTGGTTTTTTGGTTTTATATATGTTGTAGTGTTGTAGGCAGAATTCTAAGACAGGCTCCAAAATTCCCTTCCCCTGACATGCTCACCTTATAAAATCCCTTCTTCTTGTGAATATGATGAAATATGACTCCCATGTTTAGGCTATTAAGTCAAACAAAGGCAAGATTATCTTGGTGCAATTAATTTAGTCAAATAAGTCCTTAAAAGGAACTGACTTCAGAGAGATTCCACACTAAGAATATTCTCCATTACTGACTTTAAAGCTGAAGGGAACTATGTGGCAAGGACTAGAAAACAGCACCTCAGAGCTGAGAGTATTTTTTGTCAGCAGCCAGTGAAAAAACACAACCTAGACCTACAACCAAAATAATTCAATTCAGCCAGTTGAGAATGCAGGCTGATCAACACTTGAGAGACCCTTATAAACTGAATTCAGCTCCTTGTGGCTTTTACACTGAAGTTCTCTTAGCAAAAGGGACTCTCGGCTCCTAGGGAATATTCTCAATTTCTTGCCACATGCCCCTGATCTCTCAATCTTCAAAGCCAGGAATGGAGAATCTTCAAAGTGCAGAACCTTTGACTTTAGGGAAGGGCCTGTCCTTTTTAAGGGATTACCTGATTAGGTTAGTTATATGCAGACAATTTCCCTTTTGACTCAAATGCCTATCTGCCTTTTCCCCCTATCTGCTGAAGTCTGCTCAGTCTGTACACAACATAATCTCTAAGTGTCCCTGGATGGAGGCCTCAACCTATTATAGACAGAGATTTGGTGGAGTTCTCCAGCTCCCTTGCAATAATTATTTCTATCTGATTGGGACTCATGTGTATTCTGTATTCTTATTTTCCTTCCATCGGACATCTTAACCGCTCTTTCCTGAAAATGTATATACTATCATATTCCCTCCTCTACTCTGTTTCGTTTTTGTCTCCTAGTAGGTAATTTTAGGTTTGTTGTTTATTTGTGTTTTGGAACTGATAGAAGGACTTTAAAAGAAGGAAAGAAGGAGATAGTGGTGGGAAAAAGAGAAGAGAATGGAATGTCATCTTATTTGCACTTGGGCTTCTAATCTAGCTTGGGGAGAAATATCCTGAGGTAAATATAGCTAACAGAATAGATCAGTTTGGATGCTGTGGAGAGGCAATTCGAAGGAAGAAATGAAATACTGATATTCCATTTGGAAATATTTAACTGAATATTTAACTCATTACATGACAGATGTCGCTGTGACTTAATATATATGTGGTATTTGACACTAACACAAAAAAAGAAATATTAACTGCAAAGTTCAGGTACATTAGGCCTTGACAATCAATAATTCTTGTTGGGTGGTGCCACATTGTCTTGTGACTGGGCAGTTTAAGCTGTATAAGACAGCTGAGAAGGGTAAGTATTCCTCAGAAGTCAGGTCTTTTAAATTATGCAAAAAGCTAACCATATGTAACTTTCACCAAAACTTTTGCATTGGAGATTGTCTGAAGCATGTGAATTAAAATAAAACAACAACAACAAAACTTGTTTTAAAATTCTCATCGACTACTAGTCAGTTAAGGGATTTTGGGCAGGTAACTTTTCTGAACTTTGATATCCTTACATATAAAATTGGGTATATCAACTGTTGTTTTAACAGCTACTGTGATAATGAGGTAATGGAAAAATGCACCGTATGATGCCTGCACATTATATGCGTTCAGATTATTCCTTCCTTCTATAACCTTAAACATTTACACTGTCTCGCATATTTTTGTAGAATTATAGATTGTTTCATTTTTAACCTAATGGGTGACAGGCAATTAAAAAAAAATGACAACAATAGATAAACAGTGAAAACTGATGTCTGTCTTCTGGCTTCAGAAAACAAACTAAAAGCCTATTAAAAAGGAAGCAGGAGAATGAAACACAAGGAGAGACTGAAAAGCTGTCACAAATTGGAGGAGACTAAAGAGACCCAGACTAAACGCAGTGTAGGATCCAGGATTGGATCTTGGAGCAGACGAAGATCAGTAGAGGGAAATCTGATGAAATTCAAATAAGATCTGTAGTTTAGTTAATAGTATTGAACCAGGTTAATTTCCTCTTTTCGAGAAATGTACTATGATTATATAAGATATTAACATGGGTAGAGCTGAGTGAAGGGTGTAGGGGAACTCACTGTACTTTTTTCAACTTTTCTTTAAGTCTCAAACTAGTTTAGAAGAAAATATTTTTAAATAGTATTATTTAAAAAAATATTTTTAAAAAGCATAATTTAAAAAAGAGTTTACAACAAGTTATTTTAGAATTTAAACTCTGTTTACTAAACAAAACAATTTGGTTCAGGAGATTCCTAAATTTCAATTCGAGGATGTTTTCCCTGTATCAATCAACATTTGAAAGACATTTTAATAGCAGATTTCTATAATGCTTAAAACAATGATGGGTGTGATCAGGTGAAACATAATTAACTTTAAATAATGTAGTACACACACACACACACACACACACACAGGGCTGTGAGGAAAGACAATGGTTTTCATGAATTACCATGGTTATCATTTGAGGTAAAATATAAAATCAATTATATATAGGGTCTTATAAGGTCTTTATGATTTCTGAGAGTTACTTCACCCTACAAATCATTATTGATAAGCTGAGAAAAAAAAATTTATTGAAATTCATGTGATTTCTGTGTTAACGCAATGTAATTTTATGTCTTACAAAGAGCAATTAGGCAGCTACATGAATGAGATATTTTAGATTTCTTCCTAAAAGAATTTTTTGAACATTTTTAAGGCCTCAGGATCTGTTTTCATGCCTCATATGTCTTTTTTTTTTTTTTATGTCTTCAGGTTTGTGCTTCTGGTTACATGTGTGCACCTCCATACATGAGCTGTGAACTGGCATGAGAGGATGCTGAATTCACTTTTTGGGCTGTGTCTCCCTCCAGAGGCCCACAGAGAGGAAACTGTTCCAACATTGCTTCCAGTGAGTTTTGTGTATGCTAAACAGAAGCAGAAACACACAGTGTTTAAAGGTGTCACCAGGAGTCAGAACTGACTCGATAGCAACTAATGACAACAATAGATGCATAATATGACTTGTCGGTCAATAGGGGTGCATCCAAGTAATTTGGAAAATAAATTTTGTATAATTTAGAGGATCTTCTTGAAGAGAAATAATAAAATGCACTAACACAACATTGCTGGGGCCTTGGATGTGCCCTATGTAATTGAGGGTATCTAAAGCATAATTAAAGCATAAAGCTTCCAATGATTCGTGATTTTGCATTGTTGACAGTTTTTCTATTAAATTTGAGGCAAAGTTATCTAAATTTCACACAAGATATTTGAAACTAGTTCCATTAACAGTTTGGGGAAAACTATTTCTGCAAATAAACATTTTCTAAAGTGATAGCACACAATAGCAAATGTTGTTTTAAGTCAGCTATTGTGTTCAGTTGGACCCAAAAGGAACTAGGGGTGTCTCAGGTGATCTGTCAGATGTGGTATGAGGAAGTGAGATTCATGTAGAAAGCCCAGAAAAAGATAAGTGTATTACTCACAGGTCCCAGAGTCAGAGATGGATAGCATGCCATGATGTCGGGCCACACAGCGGGTTGCACCCAAGGAAAGGAAACAACAGGTTGGAATTGTAGGAGAGAGCTTGTGCATGGCAAGCTGGGTAGGGTTAGCTAGGTTTCACTGGCCTCCTGAGGACTGAACACTTTGAGTAATTCTGTAGGCTCTGGGGCCTAAGGTCTATCTCTAGTTATTGGGTACCTGGGCCTGAGGCGAATAGGATGGGCATATAGTGGCTGAGGAGTAGTTGGAAAGTGGCCTTAATCACCTGCTCAAGAAAAGGAACAAATCCATCTCCAGCCAGGGCCTCAAAACTGGGTCAATGTAGCATTTAAAGAAAAGGTACAGTGGTTAAGAGTTTGGCTGCTAACCAAAAGGTTGGCAGTTCAAATCCACCAGCTGCTCCTTGGAAACCCTAGGGAGCAGTTCTGCTCAGTCCTATAGGGTCACTGTGAGCCGGAACCAACTCGATGACAATGGGTTTGGTTTTTTTGGTTTTGGTATTGCCCTGGTAGCACAACGGTTGAGAACTTGTCTGCTAACCAATAGATAAGTGATTCAGATCTACCAGCCACTCCTTGGAAACCCTATGGGGCAGGCCTACTCTGTCCTATAGGGTTGCTATAGGTCAGAGTCAACTTGATAGTAATAGGTTTTTTTTTTTTGAGCCATAAAAGTAATAATTTTCAACTAATCAAGCTTCATAATCACTGACATCAATTAATTTGAAAGGTGTTTTCCTTGAAAACTCTTTGTGTAGCTATATTTTGCATTTAATAATGGTTATATGAGATTTTTCTTCCAAGAGCAAGTCTTTATTAACTCTTGAATCTTGACTCATCACTTGGCATAACATAACTTGACCTTTCCCTTTATTGGCTCTCTTATCGCTACTCCCCGAAACCTGCTGAATACTGAAAAATGATGCCAGTGCATCAGATCTGCCACTCCAGAAACTTTTAGGCATTTTTGAAAGCAGCATTAGGAAACCAGCAAATCAGGTCATACTTTCAATTTACCACTCAGCAAATCACTTTTTAGAGAGGGAGCAGACAGCTCCTGAGATAGGTAATAAGACGTAGAACCTCTAACCTCTGGATCGGCCTTTGCACCTAGTGTGGGTTAGTGGTGACAGAAAGCCATTAGCCTTTGATTACTGTTTGCTGACCTGTGTGAAATGAGTTGATGCCTTCCATTCAGTTTCCGGTGAACAAGTGCATAGATCACATTTAGCAGCCTTGTTGGTAGTTATGGAAGAATAGAGATGGATTGAGTAGGATGTGAAGTTAAACTACTGACCCATCAGATCAGGGTTGACTCTTGTTGGAGGGGAACCTAGTTCTTCTGTGGCCACATGCCATACCTATTTGGAAGGTAGGCGAAAGAAGCATTTAAGGTACTAGGTAGTTCAACTCACTGATTTTAATATGGTCAATGTTCCTTAAAACTATTAGTTGAAAACTTTATATTCTAGTTTTTTGAGAGCTGTTCTATTTTGCTTGATGAATGCTTTGTAATCAACAAGAATTTTATAACTATTACTGCAGTCAGTTAATAGTCAAAAATCTACTTAATTACTGTGGTCAGTTAATAATCAGAAATCCATTTAATTTTACTTGGATCCACAATCAACACCCATGGAAGCAGCAGTCAAGAATTCAAATGACACATTGCATTGGGCAAATCTGCTGCAAAAGATCCCTTTAACGTACTAAAAAGCAAAGATGTCACTTTGAAGACTAACATGTTTTCAATTGCCTCCTATTCATGTGAAAGCCAGGCAATGAATAAGGAAGATTGAAGAATAATTAACACCTCTGAATTGTGGTGTTGGTGAAGAGTATTGAATATACCATGGAGTGCCAAAAGAACAAACAAACCTGTTTTGGAAGAAGTACAACCAGAATGCTCTTTAGAAGCATGATTTATAATAGCCAAAAGACAGAAAAAAAAACCAATGTCCATCCACTGATGAATAAAGGAAATGTGGTATATCCATACAATGGAATCTAATTCAGTCATAAAAAAGTGAACTACTGATATATGCTAATATATGGATAAACCTTAAAAAACATCATGCTAAATGTAAGAAGTCGTACACAAAGGACCATGTATTGTATGATTCCATTTATATAACATGTCCAGAATAGGCAAAGCTATACAGACCCAGCCCTGGTGGCACAGTGGTTATTAGCTTGGTTGCTAACCAAAAAAAAAAAAAAAGGTCAGCAGTTCAAATCCACCAGCTGCTCCTTGTACTATATAGGGCAATTCTACTCTGTCCTGTCAGGTCTTTATGAGTCGGAATCAACTTGAAGGCAATGGGTATGTATGCATGTACAGAGACAGAAAGAACAGTAATGGTTGCTTAGGGCTGTGGGGGATTGAGGGGTGATAGCTACATGATATGAGCTTTCTTTCTGAGGTGAAGAAAATGGCCAGAATTTGAAGGTAGTGATTGTTGCACTTATCTGTGAATATAATAACTATTCAATTTTACACTAAAAATATTTTTTGAGTGATTGCCAAAAAGAAGAAAGGTCCTAAATAGAATTGGTGGTATTCTGGATATCCAGTTAAAAGTGTGAGGAGATTATCTCAAACCTGTCCCACCAGTTCGTCTGGGTTTGTTTTTTATTTTATCTTGTTTTTTAATTTCTCCTTTCCTCATTTTTGTCTATTTACATTGCCTATTTACATATTTATTTAACTATTTACTTTTTATCATCCTGCTTTACTTACCTATGGCTAGTCTTGCCACTAATTTTCTTTGTTTTCCTGTTTTAGAATGTATTACCTTTTGGTTACTGGAATGTTTCACTCTTCTCACGTTTGCAATGTAGGATTTTTGTAAGCTTGGCATTCTCCTTTCATGTTATGGTGGACCTTTGGATGATATTTTTGGCTCTGTGCATTGCCACTTGAATGAAGATTATGGAACTATATCCCTAAGGGGGTTTTTAGATACTCGTTGACTTCTTGACAATTTAGCAGAGTAAGGCAGACTGAATCCAAGAAAATGAGATTACCTCAAAAATGGGAGCAAAGTGTGCATTTGTAGACTTGCTTTCACATCTCTTCCAGTGATAACTCTCCCCCCTGTTGTTGTTGTTGTTAGGTGCCTTCTAGGCAGTTCCGACTGGTAGTGATCCTATGTACCAAAGAACTCCCCCTGGACACACTCATATACACATGGACAGTCCTGGTTTAGGGAGGTGGTCTGTAAAGAGGAGAGAGGGAAATAAACAGCAGAAATTGAAAAAGATATTGTACAATGAAGAATGTTGTCTCTGAACTGTTGTCAATGTTTACTCTTACTTGCTAGGCTTAAATATCAAATTTTCAAATCTAAGTAAACAAGAGATCATCATCTCTAAACTCAAATATGATTTTGTAGGGATTCCTTAACTCTCCCAGGAAGTATTAATTACTCACGTCTTTGTGCTTCGTTATGTTTAACATATTGTTGTGATTATTAGGTGCCATTGAGTAGATTTTAGACTCAGAGTGACCCCAAGTGACACAGTAAAATTAACTTATAGGGTTTTCTAGGCTATAAACTTTGTGGGAGCAGATTGCCAGTTCTTTTTCCTGCTAAGCGGTTGGGTGTTTTTGAACCACCAACTTTTCAATTAGAAGCTGAGCACTTAGCCATTGCACCACCAGGGCTCCTTTGTATTTGACATAATTAGCTTTATTACCATTGTCTGTTTTAATGTCTATCTTCATCAATAGAATCCGAGCTCCTTGTTGACGTGAATCATGCCTTATTTATTATTGTAGTCCGCACATTTGTGCATCCTGAGCACAAAATATATTTCCGCCTAGTGAATATTGGGAAACCCTGGTGGTTCAAGGGTTGAGTGCCACAGCTGCTAACCAAAAGGTGGGCAGTTCAAATCCACCAGGCACTGCTTGGAAACCACGTTGGCAAGTTCTACTCACAGGGTTGCTATGAGTCAGAATTGACTCAACAGAAAGTTGTTTTTTTTTTTGCTTTAATGAATATTGAGTGTTACGCAAATTTGAAGGTCTCAAACATCTATCATAAAGTATTTCATCTCTGTACCTTGTCTCCAAGACCTGTTTGAGGTAAAAGTAACAAGTATAAAAAGGTTTACTTCAGAACAATTTTCTATTCGGTGCCAGTTTATCTTCGTTAATGGTGTTTCTTTTTCACTCCCTTCCATAAACCCCTGAGGTTTTTATGCACATTCTTGTTTACTTAGCACAGAAAACTGCGTCTCAGAAAGGATGGTGTAAACTTAAGATACACACTGGTATACCTAACTGATAACATTGGCTGTTTCATCTTCCACTAATATTTGCTACTAAAAAATAGACAAAATATGAGGAGAAACAAAACCAAAAAAAAAATAGACAAAATATGAGGAGAAAACAATGTTGGTAGAATTCAGGATATCAGTGAGTTTTTAACTTTTTTTTTAAGTGAGACTTTTCCCAAATATAATTACATCCGGTTGAATGGGGTCTACTTATTAACTTGCTCCTGTTTTATATTTCCAAAATATTTAAACAGCTCTTTCACCATTTTAAAAAAAGACCCACTGCCATTGAGTCAATTCTGACTCATAGCAACCCTATAGGACAGAGTAGAACTATGCCATAGGGTTTTCAACGAGCTGCTGGTGGATTTGAACTGCTGACAGTTTTGGCTAGCAGCTGAGATCTTAACCATTGCACCACCAGAAGTCCCGATCATCATACTACACTTGTTTACTTTAAAGTTTTGCAAATGGATATCACCATAGATTTCTTTTTATAAACATTTTTGACTGAATATCAAAAATGACCTTAAAAGCAAAATATGAAGGATGCTAACACCAATTATAATTTGTAGAAAGTTCTCAGAGAAGAATATTCCTACACAACCCCATCAATATAGATCATCGAGAGATGACTGCATGGAGCGTATCAGTTTAGTTATTAGTAATGAGAACTAAAACTAGAACTAGAAATGTATTTTATTTGAAAGAGCCACAGACAAAAATCAGGTATGTTAGGAAGAAAATATATTGAGCTAGTAAATAAGGTCTGATATAGGGAATATGAATCACATTTTAATGGGTTAGGTTTGTGAATTCATCTTTCTGCTCAAGGACAATATAGGTGCTTTTTAGAGAATTTTGTCCCCAGTAGCTCATCTATAACTGTATGCAGCTAAAAGATACTGCCTTCCCAGCTGGATTTCATTGTCACAAGCAATGAAATGAGAGGCTTTCCAGAACAGCCTGTTAGTGCCCTCTATTGATGTTTTCCATTGTTCAGAGCATTTCAGGAAAAGAAAGCAGCATGATTTTTTTAATGTCTCTGAAAGAATTTTCTGCAGAAGAAATGGAAATAAAGTTTTACTATTTTTACAATGCACATTTTCACCCTTAAAAAGTGGATGTGTGCAAATGCATTCTTGTAACACCAGCTTTCGTCACCTATAGATTTCCTGGCTGGATGCACTTGCCAAAAATGATAATAATAATAATAAAAATCACACAGGGAGTGACCATGATTAATAAAGCAAGCTCTGTATGAAATTTCCTAAATTAGTGCACAAACAATAGATTTTTTGAATAAATACATGAGGAAATTCTAGTCCATGTTTGCAGCCTGGGGTGCAAACAGTAATTAAATCTTTCACAGTGTTGCTTTGAAATTATGGTATGTAACCAAACTCTGAAAGAAGCCCCCGGTGGCTCAGTGGTTAAGAGCTAAGCTGCTAATTGACTGGTCTTTGGTTTAAACCTACCAGTCGTTCATAGAAGAAGATGGAGCAGTCTGCTTCCATGAAAATTACAGCATTGGACATCCCATGGGGTAGTTCTATTCGGTCCCATAGGGTTGCTAAGAGTTGGGATTTACAGAATGGCAGTGTTTATTTTATTTATTTATTTATTTATTTATTTATTTATTTATTTATTTATTTATTTATTTATTTATTTATTTAACCAAACCCTGGGAAAACATGTTACCACTATACTTTATTCTGATACCACACTGATACCACACTGATCATTAGTCATCTTTAATTTTTTTTTTCCTCTAGAGTTAGAGGCCTCTAAAGTTTGGATTGCAAAATTTTATTTCACTTATACAATATTTCTTTGATTTTGAAAAATGTGTGTACTCTCTTTAATCAAAAATCGTTACTTAACATACATTTGACTCAATTGTCTAATGATAGACATTACAGGTATGAAGTAGCTTATTCTTGGTTAATCTTGATGTCAGTAAAATGAAACAATATGAATTATGTAAAATTACTTATTTTGCTTGCATTCTAGCTCTCGATTTTTTTTTTTTTTTTTTTTTAACTCTTGTCTGTCCTGGTGACACAGTGGCCGAGACCTACTGCTGCTCACAAAAAGGTTCGCAATTCAAATCCACCAGCTGCTCCTTGGACGCCCTACGGGACAGTTGCTACTCTGTCCTATAGGGTTGCTACTCAACAGCAATTTTTTTTTTTTTTATCTCGGTTGGAAGCTGTTAAAACTTTTAATCGTAGTTTGGAGAAAACACAATTTAGGTTTATGAAGGATTTTGTCATTGTCTATAGGATGAACAATCTTTCCCATAAACCAATGAAACAAGTGGAGATGGTGAATACAAGTATGGACAGAATAGACACATATCTAAAGCTTACTGAGGCATCTCTTCTGGTCCCTTTTTTTATACTTGAAGTGACTATTTAGAGCTGTAGAAATGTTCATTTTAAATGTACCAAAACGCACTTATCTAAAGCCAGAACCAAATACAAATTATCTGAAGATTCTTTGTTTTTCCATTTTCTTGACACATGAGATTGTAATGCACCAACTCTCTGCATTTCTTCTAGATAATTGAAAGTTGATTATTTTAAAAGAAATATAAATCACCTGGCTCTCTTGAGTCAATCTAGCTTCTTTTAGGTACGAGTTGAACTAGAGGTTTTCCTCAAATGCTAATGAACAAATTAGTTAGGTTTATCCAAAATGAAATTTTATTTGTTGCCATATATTAATAACCATATTTATTCTTCTTTTGTATTATTTATTCCTCTGTGACATACTATCTCAAAACTTAGTTACTTAACACAAAAATATTTTTTCACAGTTTCTGTGGATCTGGAATGTGGACACAGCTTAGCAAAGTCCTGTGCTTCAGGGTCTCTCACATCCAAGGTGTCATCTGGTACTGCAGTCTTCTCAGGGCTTGACAAGGGAAGGGTCCACTTCTAAGCTCATTTGTGTGGTTCTGGAAGATTCAGTTGCTCATGGGTCACTGGACTGACACCTCCGCTCCTCCAATGGCTACTTGAGGTCTCCCTCAATTCTTTGCGATGTTGGCCCTTCTATAGGACAGTTTACAACATAACAGCTCACTTCATCAAACGAACATATGAGAAGATGGTATGAGAGAGTGAGCCAGAAAAGTCAGTCTCATTTAACCTAGTTTTGAAGTGACGTCCCATTACTTTTTCTGTATTCTGTTTATTAGACACAAATCAGTAGGGAGAGCCCACACCCAAGTGGGAGAGATTACACAAGGGTGTGAACACCAATGGGGCATTATGGTTTTGAGTCAGCATAGAAGCTACTTAAGATAATTTGTAAGTGATATTTAACTAAAAAGAACTATCAGAGATGCAAACTTAAGTAACTCTATTTACTTATGTAATAATCTGAGATTTTAACAGTTTTTTTTTTAATGATGTACCATAAATAATCATGGCTTCAGCCATTTTTATAAGGCTAAAATTTTCATAGGTTGCTCTTTACATTTTGTCTCAAAACCAAGAACTTAACTTGTTGCCATACAGTTGATTCTGATTCATAGTAACCCTGTAGGACAGAGTAGAACTGCCCCATAGGGTTTCCAAGAAGAATTTGAGTTGTTGACCTTTTGGTTAGCAGCTGAGCTCTTACCCACTGTACAATCAGGGCTTCCATTTTGTCTCAAGATTCCTCAGTATTCCTTACACTCTAAGTTATGAGGGGGAATGTGGTTCAGTGGTAGAATTCTGGCCTTCCATATGGGAGATCCGGGTTCAATTCCTGGCCAGTGTACCTCATGCACAGCCATTATTTATCTGTTAGTGGAGGCTTGCATGTTGCTATGAAGCTGAACAAGCTTCCAGACAAAATGAACAAGGAAGAAAAGGCTGGTGATCTACTTTTGAAAATCAACCAATAAAAACCCTATAGATCACAATGGTCTGATCCACAACCAGTCATGGAGATAGCACAGAACTGGGCAGCATTCTGATCAATTGGGCACCAACGGGGTAAATATGAATGAGGCCGACTGGATGGCAACTTTTAACAAGAAATAACTTATGCTTTATTTTATAATAGCCACTAATTTGAGTATAATTTCTATGGATATGACTCTAGACATGTTTTGGCCAAAGTAATTTGTTTAGTAGCTCAAATTTATACGCTATGTACAACTCTTTTTATTTTTCTGTGTCTCTGGGAGAGTTAATCGTGAAATAGGAAACAAGGTACAAAGATAATTTTTTTTCCTTTCTCTTTACTACTTTTGGCTAAGAATAAATCTTTCTGGATTTTAAAAGCTCTTTTGTAAAAAAATCATGTCAGAAATTGAATAGCATCCAACCTAGTCATTTCAAGCCAAGGAATATGCAGTCCATTTTATGTAAGGTTGTATAACGTGATCAGAAAGCAGAATTTTGCTGTTGCAGGGGTCTGGTTTCTTCATTTTTAGTTTAGTTTATAAAGAAAATGCCCTCCAAAAATTCTTTTGAATCTGTCATTATGAAAACATGTCAAGCTTGCACTGTGGATCAACTCTAGCAGTAATTCCAGAGAAACAAATCCATAAATAAGAATGTCTTAGAACACATTCAATGCAATGTTAGGTAGAATGATGAGGTGTTTAGAAATTTTATCATAGTGGATTCAGAAAAACACACACATATATATATACATGGATACATATGCACATATGTACACACATATATACATATATAGACACATGTAGAAGGAGAGAGTTTTCTCTTCTTATCCATTTACATCTTTTCAACTTCAGTTTCTCATTGTCACAATCGTGAAGGGAGGAGAGAAGATGAAAAAAATATGGAAATTAAACCCTTGTTGATTGTATTAAATGTTATATAATCATTCAAAAACTCTCTTCAATTCAGCTACGTTAATTAAAATATATTATGGACACAGGAATAGATGATGAGATAAGTGGAAGAGTTCAGGAATTCCAGAAGATGACCGTATATATTCTTATACTGTTAGAACTGCCTATGAACTTGAAATTTCAAGAGAATGAGGAAAAGAAAAATAGGTTTTTGAATAAAAATAAAATTAGTTCCCCAGTAAATCAAAATAAATTCCATAAGCACTAATGCCTAGGCATGATGTGTGGGGTCATAAAATTTTCAAATATGTATGGATGAATGTTCATATAATTCTTGAAAAGGAAAGGCTTTTTGAAGCATGCTTTCATATATAAAAACAATACAAATTAAATTAGTATATTTAACCATTTGGATTTACAAACTTTTGTAAGGCAGGAAAAAAAAAGTATAGCAGAAAAAAAAGATGAGCAAGTATAAGAAATATGATAGAAAAATTGCTAATACATTTGATATAGAAAGAACAACTATTTACATACAATTATTAGATGAGGATTTGCATATGTGGTTAATAAAACTAGCCTCAAAACAAATTGTACTCCATGGTCCCACCTTTGTATAATATGAATTTGTGTGTGTGTGCATAAATATTGTGTGTGTGTGTATGTAGACAGACAAATAACACATGTACATATGAAATTTTAAAAGGCTACATGTCAAAATACTAATGGTATTTATCTCTGGTTGTTTGATTGTAGGTGATTTTTTAAATGTGTCCTTTCACTTAGCTGCTATTCACCAAATTTCCTAAAATGAATGTTTACATTTTTAAAAAGACTTGTTTTCTTTCTTGCGTGTTTGATAGTCATATCCTTGGTTCCTATGATCCAGCGGAAGTTCCAGCTTTTAGTACATTCCTGTAGTAATCCATTTTATATTTGCTGGCATTTTATATTTTCTAAACGGGGAAAACTGTTTAGAAAAAAAAAGAATATTTTATTTTCTTTATAACATGACCATTAAGGCATACTAAGTCAAAAAGGACCAGTAACTTTTGAACTTAATACTTTGAGTTGTAAAATTATATAGGGATTTAAGCACCACGAAGTCAGAATCGACTCGATGGCAGTGGGTTTTTTTTTTTTTTTTTTTTTTGATGGAACATTAAGAACCGTAGGCCTGTTTCTAAATCAATAACAGTTTATATTCTATTTTTGTTTCGCATTGACTTCTATTATACTGAAACCCTTCTGGGATTTTATAGCTATTAAGAAGGACAAAATGATTCCTAAAAAATGTTTAATATTAAGGGTTTTTTTTAATTTCATATGCATTGACCCTAAATATTTTTTATCTATCATGAGAGATTGCTTTTATTATCTTTGCAAGTCAAACATTTTTTAAAAATCTTTATTTTTGTAAATAAAAGATATAAAATAAACCAAGATCTCTGTAAGAGTGGTCATAAGCTATTTTGGCTGTGTATTCTTATCAGAAAATATAAAGGGTCATGCCTGTAATATATGTACATCTATTTATTTTCCTTTGTTCAGCCATATTGAGTATCTAGTATGATGGTTTCCACATGCCTCCAAAATATAACACTGAACAAAACGAACAACTCCCTGCTCTCATGGGGCTTATTTTATTTTTTTAGCCATATTTTAGCCTAGTGGATAACCTAGTGAAGGAGCTTATCTTAAGTGGATCTTGTATGCTACCGTCAATCTGTACATTAAATATAAACATCACTTTCTTTATTGAATGCATGCTACTATTATTTATTCTCTTGATAAAACAAAATGCTTTATGGTTTTATTAATTGCCACATCTTACAGTATTTCCTTTAAGTATGCCACCTTGATTAATGTTCTAATGTTATCACTTTTAAAAATGTTGTATTCAGAGAAGAAAACAAGTGAGACAAGAAAAACTCTCTGAACAAGACTTTTTCTCTAATGAAAACTTCCTGTTAAAAGTGTTCAAAATCGTTTGAATAAGAGTAAGTGAATTCACTCAGTCATGGCAAGCATACCTAAAAGCAGTATTTGTTTTGTTTTCTTTTGACTTTATGTTTGACAAAATATTAAGTAGGGTGAAATTCATCTTCTGCTTCAAGTAGGAATCTAAGAATAAAGTAATTAAGAAAATGGAGATTAATTTTTGGATGCATAAACATTTTACCGGAATCCAGAAGAAGGTAAAAATAGACTTTATGTAGCAGAGAAGCAGCAGAGGGTCTTGATATTAACTACACTCTTCTTTTTGCTCTCCCTTTGATTTTTTTTTCTTATTTCAAATGCCTGTGAGTGAATCTGTTTGCCCAAGGTTATCTTTTTGACCCAAGCTATATGTTACTAGCCAACCTATACATAGACTGTTTTTGGCTTATGCAGTCGGGGCTTTTGGAGAAGGGAGCAGATGTTAGTGCTGTGAAGGTAGACTGCCCATTCTCCAGGAGGTTTGTGCGTGGATTCTCTCAGAAAGGAGTAAATATTTAAAGATGCTTTTAAATATTTGTAAAGTAATATGATCTATCATTAATTATAACAATGGTAATTATACTCCTTAATTTCTCTATCAACCTGCCATATTTAGAAAAGTAATTGAAAATTTTTCCAGTAGGTTTAACCATATTAGACAAAATTTTTCGGCACAAAAATGACCATTTTGTATGGCTCAGCCTAACACTAAGAACCAAGGTAATACAAATATCTATTGATGTTTGCTTATTATTCCTGTCAAGGTAGAAAGGAACTTGAAAAAAAAAATAGTGTTGGGATACTGACAGCTCTCTCATATGTAAAAGGGGTGTAATAGTACGTGTATAACTAATGCCTCTTTGTACCAAATTTCTGCCTTGCTTCTCCACTTTGTTACACTCAGCTCTATCTTCAGTAGTGTAAAATTATTTCAATAACTACCAGCAAATGATTGTGGGATTGGAGCCTCTATTTTATTCTTCTTTTCCTGGAATCAAAGTCTCTTAAGGCATGTATATAAAATTTGAAAGTAAACAAAAACATCATTGAAAATACCAACATTCAAATCTTTACAAATTAATTGCAATCACTCTCTTTGGACTCCTAATAAAAATGGAGGTAGGTGTCCATCAGCTGATGAACGGACAAACAAAATTTGCTATATCCATGAAATAAAATATCATTCAGGAAAAAAAAGAAGTGAAATATTCATACATGCTGCAACATGGATTAACCACGAAAACATTATGCTCAGTGAAAGAAGCCAGTCACCATGTGTTGTATGTTTGTATTTATAATTTATATGCAACGTCCAAATCAGCAAATCTATACAAAAAGAAAGTAGATTAGTGTTTTCTTAGAGTTGGAGGGAATGGTAGGATGTGGGTGAAAGCTAAAAGGTATGGGGTTTCTTTTTTGATGTGATGAAAATATTCTAAAATTAACTGTGGTGATGGTTACACATGTCTGTAAATATACTAAACAACAATAAATTGTTTGCTTTTATTGGGTGAATTGTATGGTGTTTGGATTATATCTAATAATATCTAATAGAGCTGTTAAAAATGGAGGCTGAATCAAAATGTATTATAGCATAAATTATTTATGAGGCAGTAATGTTTTAATGTTACTATGAGTCTCTATGAGTCAGAATCAACTCGATGGCACTGGTGGTTTTTTAATGTTACTATATATAGTCTTATCCATAAGAGGAAGTTTCAGAGCTCACAGATATGAACGTGTGGGATAACTTATTTTTTTCTGATTGACAACTTCTGTTCAATGACATTTTCTCTTTATATTTTGAAATATTAACCAAATTGTTTATCAGTTAGGAAGTCCCACAGTCTTATAAGATGATGTATAATAATAATACATTAAAAAAAAATGGTTGTGGTGGTGGTGTATGTGTTTGGGAGAGAGAGAGAGAGAGAGAGGATCTCATTTGTAGACATGGGTAAGAGACTCCAGAAGAGATTTTCAGAATATTTATAAGACATTTCAGTGGGAAATTCAGAAGTAGCTTGGAAAACAGAAGGCCAGACATACAGAAATGGCAGTAATTTATAAATCTAGGAGAATCGAAGTTTGGCTATTAGATTTATTTCCCAAGTACAATGTGGAGAACAAGAAAAAAAAACTGAAAATTCTTCCATTGGGGATTCTTCTATTGACTGGATGAATGTAAAGGTGGAAAAACATGGGCCAATAAATATTTTGAGGATACAGTCAGAGGTGCTGATGGAATTCTAGGAGAATATAGTGTTATGGAGGTCAAGAGAGAATAATTCAAGCAGGCTTAATGGACTGAGAAACCCAGAGCTGTTATCCAGCCAAATGTTTGTACATACATGAGATCTTTTACAAATTCATTGAATGTGCTCGTGCATTGTCTTTTTTTTTTTTTTGCTTCTTCTAATTGATACCATCTGGTAAAGACATAATCAGGGTTTCTAGTTGCTTTGTAAGGGCAGTGGTGGTTCAGTGGTATCTTTCTTTCTTTCCATGTGGAAGACCCAGGTTCTATTGCCAGGCAACACATCTCATGTGCAGCCACCACCCATCTCTTTGCGGAGGTTTGCATGTTGCCATGATGTGGAACAGGTTTTAGCAGAGGCTCCAGACTAATACAGACTAGGAAGAAAGGCCTGGTGATCTAATTCCAAAAATTAGCCAATGATAATTCTATGCATCCCAATAGTCTGATCTGCAAACCTCCATGGGGCTGATACCGGACTGGGCAGCATTTCCTTCTGTCGTGCCTGTGGTTGTCATGAATTGAGGGTGACTCGGTGACAGCTAACAACAACAAAATATATTAAAGTTAAATGAAGTGTCATTTAATTAGGCTTTTGTTAGTTAGTGAAAATAATGATGATGACCGATGGCGGTTTCAGAGCTGTGGGGCATATAAGAATGGTGACAAGACCATGGAAGTTGCAAAGAGCGTGAGATAATAGAAAGGGAAACTTTCTGTTTGTTCCATCCCATCTGGGAATGAGATCTGTGTGTGTAAGCAAGTCATTTAACTTAACTCTACTACATTTTCTTCAATGGTAAGTGCATACCATTTGGACTTGATTTTTAAGACTTAGCTCAGGACTTATAATCTTTAAATAGTGAATAAAGTAGTTTCCTCAACAGAAGGACAAAATTTTAAAATACTTCTTCAAATTAGAAAATAAAAGTTAATATTTTGACTGAGTTAAAAGCAATGTATTTTAAGACCAACAAGATAAAATTGATTTTTCCAGTAAATATACAAAATGGCAAAACAAGCTAATTGAGTCATATAAAAATAAAAACAAAATCATTGCCATAGAGTCAATTCTGAATCATAACGTTGCCAAGGAGCAACCGGTGAATTCGAATTGCCAAGTTTTTATTAGCAGTCAAGCACTTAACCACAGTGCCACCAGGGCTCCATGAATCGAATAATAATTTGAGAAATATTTTATCTAAAATAACTTTCATAACAACTAAATACAGAGGAGAGACAAGATAAAATTGCCTTAAGTTTCATGTAATGGCATGAGTGGATATCAATTTACCTTATAAATCACTTTTACAATGTAAAAACACAAGAACCCTTACTGTGGGAATTTTAAAATATTTGGAAACTTGACGTTATATATGTATGTTGAATTAAATTATGTTAAAATACTGGTAGAGAAATAAAACCATGCTATACATTCTGAAGTATCACCAGGAACATTTAAACGTAAGTCTTGGGTAGATTTTACCCTTTATGTAGTAAATATTTTTAAAATTTCCCTTCAAAGCAATATTCAGAAAGATATGGTTTTCAATATGACATGTCCATGTCACACCACAAACAGTTTTAGAAAAATATACAACAGAAGCAGATATTTGAAAGGTTTTGCTTCATATTTATGTTCTTTATGTTATGACTACTTAATAATATGGAGTCTCTGGATAGTGAAAACACTTGGCTGTTAACTAAGAGGTTGCAAATTTGAGTCCACCTAGAAGCAGCTCCACGGAGCCCTGGTAGTGCAGTGGTTAAGAGCTTGGCTGCTAAGCAAAATGTTGCCAGTTCGAATCCACAAGCTGCTCCTTAAGAATATAAGATGGTGGCTTACCAAAACTCTATAGATTACATGCATTATATTAAGTACAGAGAACTGGCTTTTTATTATCTACATACAGAAAGTTTATTTATAAAGAGAAAAATACTTTTTCAGGCAAGATATTTTAAGGTGGTTCTTAGGTAATGATTTAATGGTAGAGTGTTCAATGATAAGTTTGGAAACATGTTCCTGATTTGATTAGAATGTTCCCCAAAAATGCTCTGTGGAAAATATAGGGAAAGTTTCAGAGAAAAGTGAAAGTCACAAATGTGACTATGTATACATATACATATTTGTTTATATATGTATATATATGCATAAAGTCCCTGGGTGGCCCAACTATCAACCAACAATTTGGTGGTTCAAACCCACCATAGGGCACCGTGGGAGATACGGCCTAGTGATCTGCTTCCATAAAGACTACAGCCAAGAAAACCTTATGGAGCTTGCCTGTACTCTGTAACACATAGGGTTTCCATAAGTCTGAATCGCTTCCACGGCAATGTGTTGTGTTTGTTTTAATATATGGCATAACTAATTAATATGAAAATGACATCTATCCTGGTGGCGTAGTGGTTAGAAGTTTGATTGCTCACCCAAAGTTCGGCAGTTCAAACCCACCAGGCGCTCCTTGGAAACCCTAACGGGCAGTTCTACTCTGTCCTATAGCGTTGCTATGAGTCAAAATTAACTTGACGGCAATTTTTTTTTTTTTTGGTCTACTTTAGATGTCTGTTATTTTAAAAATGTATATACCCTATTATCGCTCTCTTACTCCTCCTTACATAAAACAACTTCAGTAGCAGCAACCTGAAAACCTCAAATACAATTCTGTAGGGAGACCTGGAGATAAGTAAACTTAAGAGCAGAGCACCACATCTTAGGATAGCCTTCAGGCATTTTTAGAATCTGCTCACTACACGTGCTAAGCCTCCCTGTTTTTTGGTAGAAACTGGACAACATCACTTGTTGCTTCTGTTATACAGGGTCTAAATATTAAACCATATGCTTATTTTTTTTTAGTGTTTCAAATTATTAGAGGTGCTTACTAACTAGGTCAGCGATCACATGTTGAGCTATATGTCATCAGCACTATACTGGATACAGAATGAATCCAGAATAGGCAGTGATCTATTTCACTGGGTATTACTTATCTACTTGAAAAAGAGAACTATGAAAGTAAAACTTAAGAGGGGGCCTTGGCTAACAAATTCCTACACTATTTGGCTCCTACCAGCTTTTCCTACTTTATTACTGATCAAGTCTTTGTCCAATTTTTCATTATGCGCTAACTCAGCTGATTTTTTTTTTCTATTCCTTAAATATTATCAAACCTTTCCTTACCTCTGGGATTTATTCTTATTGCTCCAATTGCCTCACTTGATAATTCCCCAGATCTTCATTTGACTGAGTCATTATTATTTTTTAGACTTCAGTTCAAATATTACCTCCTCAGAGGTGGCTCTTTTGCTTACTCCACCGAATTGATTCTCCTCCAATTACTATTTTTTTTTTTTTAACTTTGCTCATTCCCTGTTAGTATATAACAGAATCTGCAATTATTTGGTTCATTTTTACCCTTGTTTACTGTCTGACTCTCCTTCTGAAATATGATATCTAAAGCTGCAGAAAAATGATGTCTTCTTTACTGGTATCTTACCAGTATTTAGGAACTAATAGGTGGAAATTACCAGGTGGCATATTTCAATGTAAAATTAAAAAGACATTTCTTAATGGGTTTCTGGTTTGTGATTGACTGCTAACCCAAAGGTTGGAGGCTCGAACCTACCCAGAGGCTCCACAGAAGAAAGGCCTGGTGAACTACTTCCGCAAACATTATAGCCAGGAGAACCCTACGGTGTCGCCCTGAGTTGGGGGCCAGCGTGAAGGCAGCTAACAACAACACCCTGGATTCTGTACTGATAGCAAAGTTAAAACATAGACTGAGAGGAATCTCTCAGCGCATTCCCAGAAACTGCAGTGCCACCGAGTCAATTCCGACTCATAGCGACCCCATAGGACAGCGTAGAACTGCCCCATAGAGTTTCCAAGGAGCTCCTGGAGGATTTGAACTGCCGACCCTTTGGTTAGCAGCCGTAGCACTTAACCACTACAGTGCATTAGTGATCTATTACTGTATATCACTTTACCCCCAAATGTATTGAATGAAAACAACAAGCACCTATTCTGTCATATTTTCTGTGGGTCAGAAACCTGAGAGCAGCTAGGTTGATGGTCCCGACTTAGAATCTCACATGAGGTTACAGACAAGCTTCAGATGGGGCAGTAGCCATCTCAGACTTGACCGATTTAAGGACTGAAGGATTCACTTCTGTGCACACTCAACATGATTGCTTTTCAGGCTTCATTCAGTTCCTCAAGTGCTGTTAGATTGAAGGTCTTTGCCACTGTGCCATGTAAGCCTCTCCACAGGGCTTCTCACAGCATGGCATATTGTTTCTGCCAATGCAAGTGATAAATAATGAGAAAGAGAGGGAGAGAGAGAGAGAACTATAGTCTTTACGTAACCCAATCTCAGAACTGACATCCCGTCACTTTTGCCAAATTGTTTTTATTAGAAGTGAATACTAAGCCCATTGCATAGAGAATAAAATGATATTACACGAGGACACATACCGTGAAGCAGCACCTAAAGACCACGTACCACAATCAGAGGTAAAGATTATTCTTGAATTGGTTAGCAGCTTAAGCTGGCTTAGTTCTAGTTTTCTTTCAGTATTAATATTTTTTTCAATCAAATTTGTTGTTATAAGACTTGGAACATCACAAAAGCTTATGATTAGTTGTGTGGTAAACATTTTTCAAAGCAATCCTTGCTCTAGCAGAGTTATTTGAACACAAGAAGATGCAAGAATTTGAATATGCCAGTTATTTTCCTTTGTTCCTTCATTTATTTCACAAATACTTGCTGAGTATCTAACTTGCGAGGAACACGTTATGAAAATATGATGGAGAGGAAAAAGAAAAAAAAATCTGCATTCATGGGACTTAACTACAGTGAGGGAAAACCACATTAATCAAAATTTTAATTGAGTTTAGACATTTCTAGATAAAGCCAATAGATCCTTTTTCTTTTAATTCCACAGATACAGATACATCACAGGATAAATTGTGTCTAAAACATACTGACGATGCAGAATGAAATCATACCATGGATTTGTTCCCTTACAAAGGTGTTTTTAATGCTTTTCCTCAACATTCACATGATAAAGATATTGCACCGTATGACAGTAGGCATTCATTGTGTTGGTAAATCAACCACAAAAGAAGCCATGGTAGATAACGTTTACTTCATATCAGTTTGTGACTAAATCTTTTTTAATGGACTGTGAATCTCCGTCCATGAATTAAAAACATAGCAACTCAAATATCTTTGAGGCTAATATAAAAAAAATACATATAAAGCATCATCAAAATTCATAGTAAACACAGCAGGAGAGACTGCAGACATGTTTAAACTCCTTGCCAAGAAAGCATTGAAATCTCACCTGAAATTGATAAGGCACATAGGATCAAGGAAAAGGTCTTTCCTTCATATATGTAAATATATATATATATATAAAACCCAGTGCCGTCGAGTCGATTCCAACTCACAGCGACCCTACAAGACAGAGTAGAACTGCCCCATAGAGATTCCAAGGAGCATCTGGCGGATTCAAACTGCCAACCCTTTGGTTAGCAGCTTTAGCATTCAACCACTAAGCCACCATGGTTTCCATGGATATATATATAATTTTTTTTTTCCTTGAAGCTTACAACTTATGTGAGGGGAAAAAGAAAAAAAAAAAAACCCTTCAAACACATACACAGAGGCATGAGTCACTGATGGTTATTCAGCAGACACTCCGTATATTTTGTTGACCTATAACTTTGCAGACTTCAGAGTATGCTATTTCTTATCATAATTGCTGGTTCTGGTCCCTCTTTTCCCTTGGCCAGTTTTCTAGGAGGATTCCTAGTGGAATAGATGAAACTAGCCTGCTTGAACTTCTGTGATGTGTCTGACAGGAAACAACTTCTGTCTTTCAAAGGCAAGTAAACAATAGCTGAGGGATGGAACCTATTTCCAGGCTCATTACTATGCCTATTATAGACAGAAAGAATGACCTAGCAGGTCGTTCTCTTGCTCCTATTTTTAATACAAGGTGCCTTCATTTTTTAAAAAGTTTAATGACTTGGGATTTCATTTACATCAAACAATGAGAGCCTGTGCAAGACTGCAAATTGTATCTTGAGTGTTGCCATGCACTGCTGCACTTAATAGATAATTTATTCAGAGGCCTGGAAGAGAGCTTCTTAAAAATAACTGACATTCAGGATGCCAATAAACATTGATGCCTTGCACGTGCCTACTGTGAAATCATTGGTAGGTGAAATACCCTACCGTGCAAACAGCTTCAAACTGACTTGCGGGATGTATTTTAGCTAGAGGAATAAATCAACTCACACATTTGTTCTACTCACACTTCTTCATCACATTGCTGTCTTTTTTTTTTCTTTTTTTTAGTAATTCATTTTTTTATTGGTTTCGGTTGGTGGATGTATCTTTTGAGATACATCTTTTGAGAGGGTAATCTACTCTTTCTTATTTCCTAAGAGACAGTTACTACTGATCTTTACTTAATGGAAGATCATCATTACTAACCTACCTTCCTATTAGGTTGTTCTGTAAAAGACTAGTTAAAATTTTGCTTGACACTAGCTTATAGAGCTGTTCCAGAAAGCCATTCCTAAATATTGACAATAATTCGTGTTACGAGAGATGCACACAAACGTATCATTTCAATTTCTACTACAACTAATCTTGAGGAAGAATTAACCTGTTCTGTAAACGAGCAGGAGACCTGGTGGCACAGTGGTGAAGAGCTTGGCTGCTAACCAAAATGTCATCGGTCTGAATCCATTAATCACTCCTTGGAAATGCTATGGGGTAGTTCTACTCTGTACTAAAGGGTCACTATAAATTAGAATGGACTCAAGGGCAATGAGTTTGGTTTTTTTGGTTTTTAGATACCAGCAGGAGCCCTGGTGGCACAGTGGTTAAGAGCTATGACTGCTAACTAAAAAATCAACAGTTTGAATCCACCAGCCAGTCTTTGGAAGCTCTGTGGGCAGCTCTGCTCTGTCCTATAGAGTCACTATGAGTCAGAATCGACTTGAAGGCAATTTTTTTTAATACAATTAAGGACATGGAAACAAGACAGAGACGCAGAGTAAAAACTCAAATTTAGAATGGATGTAATGGAGAAATTTCTGAAGATTTAGTGGGCCTAAAAGGGGAAAGTACTTTTCAATGTCCAGTGAGTTTTCCGTCCCTGAAATACTCAAATATATGCTGGATAACCATTTGGTAACAACAGTGTACTTAGAATGTATGCTTTAAATACCAAGGATATTCAACCAGATGGTGAGTGGCCCTTTCTACGTTGGTTTATATCATATTTCCAATAAAAAATTCCTCACGGCTAATTCTAGCTCTATAATATGGAAGGAGATAAAAAGCAATACTATGGCAGGGAGAAAGTTTGAATAGAATTCTCCACTCAATAACCAGGAATACTTGGTTTATTTTTTTTATTTTTTTATTTTTTACATACATCTCACTCCCTACTCCCACTTGCTCTCCCCCTCTTGAGTCAGCCCTTTCAGTCTCTCCTTTCTTGACAATTTTGCCGGCTTCCCTCTCTCTCTATCCTCCCATCCCCCCTCCAGACAAGAGTTGCCAACACAATCTCAAGTGTCCACCTGATATAATTAGCTCACTCTTCATCAGCGTCTCTCTGCCACCCGCTGACCAGTCCCTTTCATTTCTGATGAGTTGTCTTCGGGGATGGTTCCTGTCCTGTGTCAACTGAAGGTCTGGGGAGCATGGCCGCCGGGATTCCTCCAGTCTCAGTCAGACCATTAAGTTTGGTCTTTTTATGAGAATTTGGGGTCTGTATCCCACTGATCTCCTGCTCCCTCAGGGGTCCTCTGCTGTGCTCCCTGTCAGGGCAGTCATCGATTGTGGCCGGGCACCAACTAGTTCTTCTGGTCTCAGGATGATGTAGGTCTCTGGTTCATGTGGCCCTTTCTGTCTCTTGGGCTCTTAGTTGTCGTGTGGCCTTGGTGTTCTTCATTTTCCTTTGCTCCAGGTGGGTTGAGACCAATTGCTGCATCTTAGATGGCCGCTTGTTAGCATTTAAGACCCCAGACGCCACATTTCAAAGTGGGATGCAGAATGATTTCATAATAGAATTATTTTGCCAATTCACATAGAAGTCCCCGCAAACCATGTTCCCCAGACCCCCGCACTTGCTCCCCTGACCTTTGAAGCATTCATTTTATCCTGGAAACTTCTTTGCTTTTGGTCCAGTCCAGTTGAGCTGACCTTCCATGTTTTGAGTGTTGTCTTTCCCTTCACCTAAAGCAGTTCTTATCTACTGATTAATCAATAAAAAACCCTCTCCCACCCTCCCTCCCTCCCCTCCTCGTAACCACAAAAGTATGTGTTCTTCTCAGGTTTACTATTTCTCAAGATCTTATAATAGTGGTCTTATACAATATTTGTCCTTTTGCCTCTGACTAATTTCGCTCAGCATAATGCCTTCCAGGTTCCTCCATGTTATGAAATGTTTCAGAGATCCGTCACTGTTCTTTATCGATGCGTAGTATTCCATTGTGTGAATATACCACAATTTATTTACCCATTCATCCGTTGATGGACACCTTGGTTGCTTCCAGCTTTTTGCTATTGTAAACAGAGCTGCAATAAACATGAGTGTGCATATATCTGTTTGTATGAAGGCTCTTGTATCTCTAGGGTATATTCCTAGGAGTGGGATTTCTGGGTTGTATGGTAGTTCTATTCTAACTGTTTAAGATAATGCCAGATAGATTTCCAAAATGGTTGTACCATTTTACATTCCCACCAGCAGTGTATGAGAGTTCCAATCTCTCCGCAGCCTCTCCAACATTTATTATTTTGTGTTTTTTGGATTAATGCCAGTCTAGTTGGTGTGAGATGGAATCTCATCGTAGTTTTAATTTGCATTTCTCTAATGGCTAATGATCGAGAGCATTTTCTCATGTATCTGTTGGCTGCCTGAATATCTTCTTTAGTGAAATGTGTGTTCATATCCTTTGCCCACTTCTTCATTGGGTTGTTTGTTTTTTGTGGTTGAGTTTTGACAGAATCATGTAGATTTTAGAGATCAGGCGCTGGTCGGAGATGTCATAGCTGAAAATTCTTTCCCAGTCTGTAGGTGGTCTTTTTACTCTTTTGGTGAAGTCTTTAGATGAGCATAGGTGTTTGATTTTTAGGAGCTCCCAGTTATCGGGTTTCTCTTCATCATTTTTGGTAATGTTTTGTATTCTGTTTATTCCTTGTATTAGGGCTCCTAGGGTTGTCCCAATTTTTTCTTCCATGATCTTTATCGTTTTAGTCTTTATGTTTAGGTCTTTGATCCACTTGGAGTTAGTGTTTGTGCATGGTGTGAGGTATGGGTCCTGTTTCATTTTTTTGCAAATGGATATCCAGTTATGCCAGCACCATTTGTTAAAAAGGCTATCTTTTCCCCAGTTAATTGACACTGGTCCTTTGTCAAATATCAGCTGCTCATAGGTGGATGGATCTATGTCTGGGTTCTCAATTCTGTTCCATTGGTCGATGTGTCTGTTGTTGTACCAATACCAGGCTGTTTTGACTACTGTGGCTGTATAATAGGTTCTGAAGTCAGGTAAGGTGAGGCCTCCCACTTTCTTCTTCTTTTTCAGTAGTGCTTTGCTTATCCGGGGCTTCTTTCCCTTCCATATGAAATTGGTGATTTGGTTCTCTATCCCCTTAAAATATGACATTGGAATTTGGATCGGAAGTGCGTTAAATGTATAGATGGCTTTTGGTAGAATAGACATTTTTACTATGTTAAGTCTTCCTATCCATGAGCAGGGTATGTTTTTCCACTTAAGTGTGTCCTTTTGAATTTCTTGTAGTAGAGCTTTGTAGTTTTCTTTGTATAGGTCTTTTACATCCTTGGTAAGATTTATTCCTAAGTATCTTATCTTCTTGGGGGCTACTGTGAATGGTATTGATTTGGTGATTTCCTCTTCGGTGTTCTTTTTGTTGATGTAGAGGAATCCAAGTGATTTTTGTATGGTTATTTTATAACCTGAGACTCTGCCAAACTCTTCTATTAGTTTCAGTAGTTTTCTGGAGGATTCCTTAGGGTTTTCTGTGTATATAATCATGGCATCTGCAAATAGTGATAACTTTACTTCTTCCTTGCCAATCCGGATACCTTTTATTTCTTTGTCTAGCCTAATTGTCCTGGCTATGACTTCCAACACGATGTTGAATAAGAGCGGTGATAAAGGGCATCCTTGTCTGGTTCCCGTTCTCAAGGGAAATGCTTTCAGGTTCTCTCCATTTAGAGTGATATTGGCTGTTGGCTTTGCATAGATGGCCTTTATTATGTTGAGGAATTTTCCTTCAATTCCTATTTTGGTAAGAGTTTTTATCATGAATGGGTGTTGAACTTTGTCAAATGCCTTTTCTGCATCAATTGATAAGATGATGTGGTTTTTGTCTTTTGTTTTATTTATGTGATGGATTACATTAATGGTTTTTCTGATATTAAACCAGCCTTGCATACCTGGTATAAATCCCACTTGATCAGGGTGAATTATTTTTTTGATGTGTTGTTGGATTCTACTGGCTAGAATTTTGTTGAGGATTTTTGCATCTATGTTCATGAGGGATATAGGTCTATAATTTTCTTTTTTTGTAATGTCTTTACCTGGTTTTGGTATCAGGGAGATGGTGGCTTCATAGAATGAGTTGGGTAGTATTCCGTCATTTTCTATGCTTTGGAATACCTTTAGTAGTAGTGGTGTTAAGTCTTCTCTGAAGGTTTGGTAGAACTCTGCAGTGAAGCCGTCCGGGCCAGGGCTTTTTTTTGTTGGGAGTTTTTTGATTACCGTTTCAATCTCTTTTTTTGTTATGGGTCTATTTAGTTGTTCTACTTCTGAATGCGTTAGTTTAGCTAGGTAGTGTTTTTCCAGGAATTCATCCATTTCTTCTAGGTTTTCAAATTTGTTAGAGTACAATTTTTCATAATAATCTGAAATGATTCTTTTAATTTCATTTGGTTCTGTTGTGTTGTGGTCCTTCTCATATCTTATTAGGGTTATTTGTTTCCTTTCCTGTATTTCTTTAGTCAGTCTAGCCAATGGTTTATCAATTTTGTCAATTTTTTCAAAGAACCAGCTTTTGGCTTTGTTAATTCTTTCAATTGTTTTTCTGTTCTCTAATTCATTTAGTTCAGCTCTAATTTTTATTATTTATTTTCTTCTGGTGCCTGATGGATTCTTTTGTTGCTCACTTTCTATTTGTTCAAGTTGTAGGGACAGTTCTCTGATTTTGGCTCTTTCTTCTTTTTGTATGTGTGCATTTATTGATATAAATTGGCCTCTGAGCACTGCTTTTGCTGTGTCCCAGAGGTTTTGATAGGAAGTATTTTCATTCTCGTTGCTTTCTATGAATTTCCTTATTCCCTCCTTGATGTCTTCTATAACCCAGTCTTTTTTCAGGAGGGTATTGTTCATTTTCCAAGTATTTGATTTGTTTTCCCTAGTTTTTCTGTTATTGATCTCTAGTTTTATTGCCTTGTGGTCTGAGAAGATGCTTTGTAATATTTCAATGTTTTGGACTCTGCAAAGGTTTGTTTTATGACCTAATATGTGGTCTATTCTAGAGAATGTTCCATGTGCGCTAGAAAAAAAAGTATATTTTGCAGCAGTTGGGTGGAGAGTTCTGTATAAGTCAATGAGGTCAAGTTGGTTGATTGTTGTAATTAGATCTTCCGTGTCTCTGTTGAGCTTCTTACTGGATGTCCTGTCCTTCTCTGAAAGTGGTGTGTTGAAGTCTCCTACTATAATTGTGGAGGTATCTATCTCAGTTTTCAATTCTGTTAAAATTTGATTTATGTATCTTGCAGCCCTGTCATTGCGTGCATAAATATTTAATATGGTTATGTCTTCCTGATGAATTGTCCCTTTTATCATTATATAGTGTCCTTCTTTATCCTTTGTGGTGGATTTAAGTCTAAAGTCTATTTTGTCAGAAATTAATATTGCTACTCCTCTTCTTTTTTGCTTGTTTGCTTGATATACTTTTTTCCATCCTTTGAGTTTTAGTTTGTTTGTGTCTTTAAGTCTAAGGTGTGTCTCTTGTAGGCAGCATATAGACGGATCGTGTTGCTTTATCCAGTCTGTGACTCTCTGTCTCTTTTTTGGTGCATTTAGTCCATTTACATTCAGGGTAATTATAGATAAATAAGTTTTTAGTGCTGTCATTTTGATGCCTTTTTATGTGTGTTGTTGACAATTTCATTTTTCCACATACTTTTTTGTGCTGAGGCATTTTTCTTAGTAAATTGTGAGATCCTCATTTTCATAGTGCTTGACTTTATGAAACCTAACTTGTATTGTTCTATATCGCCTTGTATCACTCTCCATTTGGCAGTTCAATGCCTCCTGTATTTAGTCCCTCTTTTTGATTATTGTGATCTTTTACCTATTGACTTCCATGATTCCCTGTTATGTGTATTTTTTTTTTTAATTAATCTTAATTTGTTTGTTTTTGTGATTTCCCTATTTGAATTGATATCAGGACGTTCTGTTTTGTGACCTTGTGTTGTGCTGATATCTGATATTATTGGTTCTCTGACCAAACAATATCCTTTAGTATTTCTTGTAGTTTTGGTTTGGTTTTTGCAAATTCTCTAAACTTGTGTTTGTCTGTAAATATCTTAATTTCGCCTTCATATTTCAGAGAGAGTTTTGCTGGATATATGATCCTTGGCTGGCAGTTTTTCTCCTTCAGTGTTCTGTATATGTCGTCCCATTCCCTTCTTGCCTGCATGGTTTCTGCTGAGTAGTCTGAACTTATTCTTCTTGATTCTCCCTTGAAGGAAACCTTTCTTTTCTCCCCGGCTGCTTTTAAATTTTTCTGTTTATCTTTGGTTTCGGTGAGTTTGATGATAATATGTCTTGGTGTTTTTCTTTTTGGATCAATCTTAAATGGGGTTCGATGAGCATCTTGGATAGATATCCTTTCGTCTTTCATGATGTCAGGGAAGTTTTGTGTCAGGAGTTCTTCAACTATTTTCTCTGTGTTTTCTGTCCCCCCTCCCTGTTCTGGGACTCCAATCATCCGCAGGTTATCCTTCTTGATAGAGTCCCACATAATTCTTAGGGTTTCTTCATTTTTTTTAATTCTTTTATCTGATTTTTTTTCAGCTATGTTGGTGTTGATTCCCTGGTCCTCCAGATGTCCCAGTCTACATTCTAATTGCTCGAGTCTGCTCCTCTGACTTCCTATTGCGTTGTCTAATTCTGTATTTTTATTGTTAATCTTTTGGATTTCTACATGTTGTCTCTCTACGGATTCTTGCAACTTATGAATTTTTCCACTATGTTCTTGAATAATCTTTTTGAGTTCTTCAACAGTTTTATCAGTGTGTTCCTTGGCTTTTTCTGCAGTTATCCTAATTTCATTTGTGATATCATTAAGCATTCTGTAAATTAGTTTTTTATATTCTGTATCTGATAATTCCAAGATTGTATCTTCATTTGGGAAAGATTTTGATTCTTTTGTGTGGGGGGTTGGAGAAGCTGTCATGGTCTGCTTTTTTAAGTGGTTTGATATGGATTGTTGTCTCCGAGCCATCACTGGGAAACTAGTTTTTCCAGAAAATCCGCTAAAAAAAAATGCAGTCAGAGCCCTATCAGAGTTCTCCCTCTGGCTCAGGCTATTCAGATGTTAATGAAGCAGCCTGGGGAGGGTGGGGGAGGGAACAGAGAGATAGGAGAGTAGCACCTCAGAATATAGCCAGAGTTGCTTGTCTTGCTTGGAATGACTATTATATCTGAGATTCCCGCGGGGCGCGTCGCCTATGTGTGCTGGCTGTGTGGAGATTGCCCCCGGGGGGTCTGGCCCGCTGGAGTCACGGTCAGATCCTCCGCTTCCAGCCCCACGCCCAGCGTCAAGGCTCCCCTTCTGGGGCGGTGCACTCTCGACTCCAAAATCAGTCGCTGCCTCCCGGGGACTTCTCGTCCCTCCAGCCGCGTGGCCGTGCCGCTCCCGAGAGCCAGTTGGGCCTCCTCCCGGGGTTAGTTCAGATGGGTGGAGCAGGACCCCGTGCTTGTGCCATGACCGAGTGTCCCGGCTGGGACGCTGTTCTCCCCGCTCCACTACCAGTCGCTGCCTCCCGGGGACTTCTCCTACCGGCTTCGTCCCATGCCGCCCGCGCGACCCGGCTGGTCCCCTTCCCGGGGTTAGTTCAGGGGGGTGGAGCAACTCTCTGTGTTTATGCCGTACCTGCATCCAGTCCAAATCCCTGCGGGACGGTTCCCCGGCTCGAACGCTGCTCTTTCTGCTCCAAGAGCAGTCACTGCCTCCCGGGGACTTCTCCTACCGGCTGTGTCCCACACCGCCCATGGAACCGGCTGGTCCCCCTCCCGGGGTTAGCTCAGGGGGGTGGAGCAGCTCTCTGTGCTTGTGCCGTACCTGACTGGTACGCTGGCTCCAGGCTCTGGAAACAATCGCTGCTTCCCCGTATTAGTTCGTTCTCCGTCTCTAAATCTGTGTTTGTTGTTCAGGGTTCGTAGATTGTTATGTATATGATCGATTCACTTGTTTTTCTGTGTCTTTGTTGTAAGAGGGATCCGAGGTAGCGTCTGCCTAGTCCGCCATCTTGGCTCCGCCCTCCTGGTTTCATTTTTTTATATTCCATAACAAAATCATCAGGAGGGAAAAAAAAGCACTGGAAAAGCTGCTATTGAAATTGGGTCATCTGTGTTATCCTTGCAGTAAAGAATAGTACTCAGTCAACATGCTCTTTATTTTTATGTAATTATTATTTCTACTACTTCTTGTCTTTGTATTTCTTTTCTAAGGGAACTAAATAAGCAAATAATAATTTTAAGATTCATGTTTGTGGAACCACAATGTAATTAATTAAAAGCAACCAATTTCACAGTTAACAGTACACTAATTAGCATTTTACGATAATAAATGCCTTCCCAAAACATTTCTTAATACTGTAAGATATTTTTAATATGTAATGTATTCATCCGGGGGTGCTACAGGGTTACAGTACTTGAATTTGCTGATATTTGACCATTTTAGAGTTACAAATACACCAACTTTACATGTGTGTTTTTATTATTCCTATTTATTTATTTTTTAATATTGTGCTTTAGTTGAAAATTTAGAGCTCAACAGAGTCTCACACTCAAAAATTTATACACATATTGCTTTGTGACATTCGTTGCAATACCCAAAATGTTATAGCACTCTCCCCCTTTCTACTCTGGCTTTTCTGTGTCCATTCCTCCAGTTCCTGCCTTTTCCTGCCTTCTAGCTTTTGAGGAGTTGCCCGTCTGGTCTCATATATTTGATTGAACTAATTGAAGTTTCCGAAATAGTTTGAACTGGGGAGACGCTCAGTCCACAACATGAAACTAAATGCTTCCAAGCTGGTGAAGCTGCAGAGAGATTTTATTAGGGTTAGAACAAAGAACTCAAGTTACCTTATTTTGATTGAAAGTTACAAACTTAGATCAGCATAAACCAGGATCATTAGAAGCAAGGGCTTGAAAGGGATTGGTTTATCAGGATATGTGGGCATTCTGGATTGGTGGCTTACAGTTAAGATGCTTATTTCAAGGCTTCTGGGGAACAAGATGCAGATGACCTGTTTGTTTTAAGGATCCATGAGAACTAGCTAACAATACTCTGATTGGTACTTGGTGAGGTAAGGTGGTGGAAGGTGGGACATATTGAAGCGGGGCTTTTGCTAGGATAGGCTTACAAAGTGTATGTGGGCTCAAGGGATTGGATACAGTGCATAATTGCAGAGAATCAGAGGAAAGTGCTTTTGGGAACATCTTACAAAAAGGGTTTCAGTATACCCTCTTCTTTTGACTCAGCATGATGTACTTTTGACATTCTGTATGTAGCCTAGCTAGCTACAGAGAAAAACAATTCCTTGGCTGTACAAAGGTTAACTTCATATTGATGAAACGAATAGAGCTTGGCTAGTTCTTATGGTCTCAGGGCTGATGGGGTCTCTGGTTTATGTGGCCTTTTCTTTCTCTTGGGCTCACATTTACTTTGTGTCTTTGGTGTTCTTCATTCTTTGCTCCAGGTGGATTGAGACCAAATGATGCA
The DNA here is from genome assembly GCF_024166365.1 of Elephas maximus indicus. Lineage (NCBI taxonomy): Eukaryota > Metazoa > Chordata > Mammalia > Proboscidea > Elephantidae > Elephas > Elephas maximus. The sequence continues at coordinate 52,775,478 of NC_064836.1, read as the reverse complement.
CCTTAGATGGCCACTTGCTAGCTTTTAAGACCCCAGACGCCACTCACCAAAGTGGGATGCAGAATGTTTTCTTAATACATTTTGTTATGCCAATTGACCTAGATGTCCTCTAAAACCATGGTTCCCTGACCCCTGCCCCAATAGCTGATTTTTTTTTTTTTTTTTTTTTGAAATAGATCCCTTTTTCTTCTGAAGGGCCTCAAATCTCCAACTTTTCAGTTAGCAGCTAACACCACCCAGAAGGATGTTTCTTGTTAGGTGCTGTCGAGTCGATTCTTATTCATAGCAACCTTACGTACAACAGAACAAAACACTGCCTGGTCCTGTACCATCCCCACAATCATTGCTATGTTTGAGCCCATTGTTGCAGCCACTCTGTCAATCCATCTCATTGAGAGTTTTCCTATTTTTCGCTGACCTTGTATTTTACCAAGCATGATGTCCTTTTCCAGGGACTGGCCCCTCCTAATAACATTCCCAAAGTATGTGAGGAGAAGTCCCACCATCTTTGCTTCTAAGGAGCATTCTGGTTGTGTTTCCTCTAAGACAAATTTGCTCCTTCTGCTGGCAGTCCATGGTATAGTCAATATCCTTCACCAACGCCATAATTCAAAGGCATCAACTCTTCTTTGGTTTTCCTTATTCATTGTCCAGCTTTCAGATGCCTATAAAGCAGTTGAAAACATGATGGTTTGGGTCAGGCGCACCTTAGTCCTTAAAGTGACAACTTTGTTTTTCAACACTTTAAAGAGATCTCTTGCAACCGATTTTACCAATGCAATGCATCATCTAATTTCTTGACTGCTGCTTCTATGGGGTATTAGTTGGCCTTTAATATTTCTTTCATCTTAAAATATCCTGTAAATTTAGTTTTGTAGCTTAATACAGTTTCTATCCAAAATTATACCTCCCTTACTAGTAATTTACAAAGGTAATTGATAACCAGAGAGATTCGAGCGCAAAAGCTCTTTAATCATAGTCCATCAACTTTAAGTCAAGCTCTACTACATGCCTGTGGTAGGCAGAATGATGTATCTCCAAAGATGTCCACACTCTAATCACCCAAACCTGTTAATATGTTACCTTAGAGGACAAATGGATTTTGCATAAGTGATTAAACTAAGGATCTTGTACTGGGGAGATTATCCTGGTTTGTCAGGGTTAGTCCAATGTAACCACAAGAACATTATAAGGGAAAGAGGGAGGCAGGGAAGTCAGAATCAGAAGAAGAGAGAGATGTGACAATGGAGGCAGAGTAGGGGTGACTTGGGGCCAAGAGCCCAGGGATACAGGTAGCATTTTGAAGATGGAAAATACGAGAACACGTATTCTTTCCTAAAGTCTCCAAAAGAAATTCAGCCTTGTGGCCCATTTTAGACTTTAACTTCCAAGAATGCAAGATAATAAATCTGTGTTAGTTTGTGCCACCATTTTTGTGGCAATTTGTAACAGCTGCAATAGGAACCTAATGCAATGCATAAACTGACAGAGACTGGAGAAACCTCCAGAGTATGGCTTCTGAACACTCCTTCCACTCAATACTGAAGTTACTCCTGAGGTTCACCCATGAGCCAAAGATTAGACAGATCTATAGGGCCAACAATAACAAATGTAGGTTGCTTCGTAGTTCAATCATGTATACAAGACTGATGGATACACCAGCCGGAAAGCAAAGTTAAGAAGGCAAGAAGGGACAGGAAAACTGGATGGATGGAAACAGGGAAGCTGTGTTGGAGAAGGAGAGAGTATTGACACATCGTGGAGTTGGCAACCAGTGTCACGAAACAATCTGTGTATTAACTGCAATGAGAAACTAATTTGCTCTGTAAACTTTCAACTAAATTACAATAAATAAATAACTCATACTATCCAGCATTCATTGCAAGTCTTTCACCTTTTTTCTGTCTATATACTCTCTGTTAGTGCTATCATCAACCACCACAACTATCAATGCCATTTTTATTAAATTAAACTTTTTTTTTTTTGCAGATCTGACCCTTACTGAGTTTTACCTTATATGTTCAACTATTTGACACTTCATCATTGATGTCTAATAAAAAAAAAAAAAAATCATTGCTGTCAAGTCGATTCCAACTCGTAGAAACCCTATAGTACAGAGTAGAATTGCCCCATAGATTTTCCAAGGAGCACCTGGTGAAATCGAGCTCCTGACCTTTTGGTTAACAGCTGTAACACTTAACCACTATGCCACCAGGGTTTTCTGGTGTCTAATAGGCAAATTAAATGCATGGCCAAGCTTTTCTCCTCCCCAAAGGCTTCTTGTCTCAGAAAATGATACGACTATGTTCTGTTACTAAAACCATATGTTTGGAAGTTATTTGTGTATCTAAGCTTTCCCATCACCCAATATCTAACTAAATTAGTAAGCTCTGTAATGTCTCCAAAATACATACTAAATATGTCCTTCCTTTTAATTTCCTTGAACCAAACAGTAATTATTTCTTTCCTGAACTTCCACAGTAGCCTACAAATGAATCTTCTTGTTTCCACCCTTGCTTCACTGAAATCTATTCCATGCACACTATTCTGAGTGATTAATAAAAAAAAAAATCAGATTGTGCCACATCTCTGCTTAAAATTATATGACGGCTTCTCATCATTGGAAATAAAAACTCATCTACTTACTGTGGTATATCTAGACCTACTGAACTGTCTGAACTTTTTTAATAGCACTGTAGAGACACTGGTCTTCTTTATGCTCCTGGCACACACTGAATTTATTTCTGCTTAGTGTCCTTAATGCTGCTCTTACTCTATCGAATTACTACTCCATTTTTGAAGAGGTAGCCTGTTCCTTTTAGTCATTTATTTCTCAGTTTCAATATCCCTCTTGCACACATCTGAGTATTTGTGGGTCTTTTGGGGCTTATTCTACAACAAGTACACCTTCTACATTCTCTCTGAGTTGGATCCTATGTCTCCTTGAGAGACAAAATCCAAAAGTTAAAACATGTCAGGAATGACCTTTCCTTTAGGAATAGGGCAGAAGAATCTTAGACTTTCTAGTTTTTCTATGACATGCTACTCCCTTGTTTTCTCATTTCCTAATACTGATCACTATCTGATGTTTTCTTTGTATTTTAATTAAATTGTGTGTCATGCCCTTATACTGCCATAATACTGTAAATTCCAGGAAGCAAGGACCTGGTCTTTCTTGGTTATTGTTGCATTCTGTGTGCCTGAGATAGTGTCTAGCACGTTATATTTTATTAAATAGATGCATACATTAATTTAATTGGTGATTAGGGTCCCCATGAACCCAGTTGCATCAAAATTTTACAGCCGAAAGAGGATGAAGAAGTTGTTTCCTCTGTGTGTACCTGATAAGAAGTCAAGGAGAAGAGGCGCCATTGTTTGTCTCAGTGATTAGTTCTGTAACCAAACTTTATGAAACTTGCGTATGATTGCTAGAGAGAAAGGTGCTGCATGAATAAAATACTTTTATATATTCTTTTGGAGGAAGGTATCAATTGTTATCTGTGAGGTATGGGAGCAAAGCAATACTAATTTGATGTACAATTGGACATAAAAGTGGGAAAAGGCATTCCCCTTGGGTCTAAGTTGAACAACTTGGCAAGGTGGGCACTCTGAGGATTGTTCTATTGGTAGACTCTGGAGAAACCATACTTGTAGTGCATGCCATCATTGTCACTAAAGAACATTGTAAGGGCAGAATGTAGCTCCACCTGTGAGTCATGTTGTCAGGAGTAATGAGATACAGATGAAAGTGACTAGAAACCCACACAACATGGCATGTAGAAAGAAGGCTGAATAGTTCATAAAATGCATTGATGTGCCAATGTATTTTAAAACTATATTTGGTGCCCTGATTTCTGTTATTGCTTTCAAACCCTTTGAATAGAGAGAATAATGGCTCTCTTTTTCTTGGCGCCATCACTCTACCTAATTTGCAAGTGTTATTGTGTAGTGTGATAACTTATATTTTAATATCTAAGAATGTTTAATAAAAGAAAGGAAGTTAATTTTTGGATTCCTATTAATTTTTTCCCTCTGCAGGATGCTTTTATGCTTCTTTATGTAAATGATTGACTTGCGTTATTATATGTGTGTCTAAGGCTAGATGACATCAATGCACTTAAAGATTTTATTTTAAATCATCTTCCACAATTTTTTCAAAAGCCTTTTTACGTATAATTAGCTCTGATTAGGCTAAACAAAAGTGAGCCAAATTTATGCTAAGTATTATGACACCTTTTTTCTCTGACAATATATACTGATATAAAGCATTTTTATTTCTATGTCATTTTCCATTGTAATTTTCTTTTTGTGGGTGTTAATGCATTATTCTATTCACTAATGCATCTATTCATCCACCCACCTCTCCATTTATTCAGACAAAATTTTTGGAGACATCCTTATGTAGCAAATATTGAGGTTTGTCACTTCAGATGGCCTGTAACATAGTCTCTTCTTTGGAGAGGTCACAGGTGGTAGAGATGTGAAACACACAAATTAATTTGAAAACAATACAATAATTACTAGAATTATATACACAGGGGGTTATCTGTTCTTTTTTATTTGTTTGTTTTAATTCTTGAAAAGCTTTATTAGAATTCAAAAATGAGGTGCCCTTGATGTTAGATGTTCATTGAGCACTCTGGAAAACTAGGGCATACTAGATAATTTAAAGATACACAGTATTTGGCTCACGTTTATTAAAATGAGTATTAATATTTGGGAGCAAAAAATAGAAGTTCATTATCTTACTCAGCGCTCTTATAAGAATTCATGAGATATGTTTTTCTCTCTAAGACCATTATAATGAGAGAGAGTAAGGAAAGATTAGAGTCTAAAGAAGAGAAGATTGAAGAAATTTGATAATAAAATGTAAATTAAAAAGAAAATACAACTGAATATAGATGAGCTCTATCAGTAACAAGAAAATGATAGCTTCCCAGCTTAATTTACTTTGGCAAACACTTGCATGTATGCAATGGGAACATAATCTAAACACCTTATTAGAGTATGTATCTCGTTGCTGCAGCTTGCTTTATCATACCAATAGATACATGATGCTTCCAGGAATAATTTGTGGTTAAATGTGTTTTGCTAGCTTTTACTGAGAAAACAGAAGGAGAAACATTTTCTTCCAGAGAAGTGTATGATTTCTTCAAACATCAAATATTTTATTTAGGAGACACACACTGATGATTTACATTGCTAATATTCTATCACCATAATGTGTGGAAAAACAGATTAATTGATTTCTACAGCAAATATAAGACAACTAATAAAATCTTTGGTCAAATTCCCTTTCTTGTGTCATGTTATGTCATATTAGAAAGTATATAACAAGGTGTCTAAGCAAATTCAGAAACTATATGATGATGACCCTTAATCATATTGATAATACAGTAATGTGTAATGATCTCAATATCATTTAAAAAAACTCTGATGCAAACAATTCTACTCCATAACTCATTAGGCAAAGGTATCCTACTAAATATAATGCAAATATATATATTTTTCTCTTTCATACAAAATTTCTAGATTTGAGGTTTCCCAATAGTTTACAACTGAAATGTTTCTATGGTTTAAAAATTCACGTGAAATTCAACCAAACAGAAATATTGGTTCACTTGCCAGAGTAGAGCCAGCCTTTGAAATTATCGTATTGTGTTTATCTAATTTTTTTTCTTTCACTCATCCTGTCCCATTCTTGTCAAAGTGATCAGACATCTACCAAACCCTATTTACTTTTGCATTTAGGCAGGACCACTTCTCTAAGTCTATCATTCCCAAAGTCCTCTTTTTGACAGTGAATTTACACACATTTTACATGCTAATAAGCATCTGCCTTCAGTAATTACAGTTAGCTCATTAGTGACAGAAGAAACAATAAGAAATACTTTGACAGGACATTTTGATCAATAAGTATAATTCTTTGGCTAGAAATCTTTCAGTTTGCATATTGATTTATAATTAACAGTATAGAAACATAGATTTCTTCTTTTCAGGAGAGTGTTAGATAATAGTCACTTGATGTTATAAATTCATTAAGCTGAAACAGAGTTTCTCAAGCTAAATTCTTCATACAGTTTAGGAACCACAGAATTAATATTACTTGCAATACTATAGGTTTTATAGGTTTATTTGCTTATAATTTATATATTTGACTTATCTTACTAGTTATATAAAAGAAATTATATCTAGGTAAACTGCTGTTTTTGTTGTGTGCCATGGAGTCGATTCCAACTCATAGCGCCCCTGTAGAACAGAGTAGAACTGCCCCATAGGGTTTCCAACAGACGGTTGTTGGATACAAATTGTTGACTATTTGGTTAGCAGATGTAGCCACCAGGGCTCCATACGACTGGAAAAACTAGTTATATCTAATTTGATGTATTTAAATATTTATTTTGCATTATTATAAGGATACAGTATTCTGCTTGCCCAAGATAATCATTACTCAGATTTTGATATAAAAAGGGCTTCAAACACTAATTTTTTCCCCTTTTTATCAGAAGCCTGGTTCTTACTTATTTTATGAAAATTTATTACTTTACTATATTTTTAACAAGAATAAACTTAAAATTGTGCACTTCTTATAAATTTGGTTTCAGAATTTTTGCCTTTAATAACACTATCATGAAGTATTGATGTTTTTTGGTGACTTTTTAAGAAAATGCTTTAGTAAATAGTTTGGTTATCTCTTGCTGGGTAAAAACTATCACCAATACTTGGGCCTTTAAACAATTACTTTATTTTTGCACGCTTTTTTTTTTTTTTAAAGTCAGGAAGTTGAGAAAATCATGGCTGGATGGTTTACCTCTAACCCATATGGCATAAAATGAGCTAACTGGGAGCAAAATAACCATTTTCATGATGTTATCTTTCCTCATATATGTAGCATTTTGGTGGGCACAGCTGGAAGTATGGCTCAGCTAGGAACCTCTCATTCTCAATGTCTTCTCAGAGTCTCTCCTCTTCCATGGTGCCTGAGGGCTCCAAGACACCAGTAGAGAAGCTACCAGTCCCAGGTCATTCCCAGTTATGTGAAGCTCATAATGTGGATTTTGATATGTTCAAAATCATGAAGTCCAAAGTTAATGTAATGTATAGGAATAAAATTTCTAGAGAAATATGGATATTAATGAGAAAAAGATTGACCAATGGGAATTTTTCCCTTAGTTTTTGTGAAAAAGTGTTATGACAAGTGAGAAAAAAACAGATTATGGATATTAATTGTCAATGTAGATCTATTAAGTGACAATTTTTTTAAGTAAGGCTCATTTTATTCTAGACAATCTATGTGAACAAGTAAGGCATTGATATGGAGATTCAAAGAGTAAATATCAAGCTGTGATACATACTAATATGTCTAAATTTCTATATTTATACTCCCTATATTATGCTATTTTATTATAAATTGAGTCAGCTGAGTTTTGTGAAGTAGGTAGGTAGTATGTAATTCCCAACAGGTAATTAACTAAAATCACATTGATTAAAAGTAGAAATATATACTTTACCTATTAGGTGCATTTTTTGGCCGAGTTTTCATATTTTTAAATAAACTAAGTGTCAAATATTATTCAGGAGGGAAATCAATACAACAAAGTATATAATTTTAAAAGCTTAATATTGAGAACATAAAACAGCCCGAAGAATACATACCAAATGTGTCCACTTCTAAATAGAGATGATTTTTTTTTTTTAAGTAATGATATTCATAAAATCAGGATAGTCTTTAGGGTGATGAGAGGGCTTCTTTACCGAGCAGAATATACAGGAATCCTCTGGGATCCTGGGAATGTGCTGCTTCTGCACCCACTTTATACACAACGCTAGAGTATATGTAACCAAAAAAAACCAAACCCAGTGCCATCGAGTAGATTCTGACTCATAGCAACCCTATAGGACAGAGTAGAACTGCCCCACAGAGTTTCCAAGGAGTGCCTGGCAGATTCGAACTGCTGACTCTTTGGTTAGCAGCCGTAGTACTTAACCACTACACCACCAGGGTTTCCAAGAGTATACATATATATATATATTTTTTTTTACTAAAACTTTGCATTTTCTTTGTGTATATTATATAATAAAGCTTAATTAAAATATACTTTTCCTTGTATTCTCTGCACAAAAGTAGAACAATTCAGCATTTCATAGCATAGACAGGATTTTTCTACATAAGTCTTCTACGATCTATGCAAGGTTTGAAACAACTACTCAGCTGAAACGGCAGATTGACTTCAGAATGTATAGAGAAGAGTACTTTAATCCTGAAACCTCAGTGATTTCTTTCTTTTTTTGTCAAAACTTAGGTAGAACATCTAAAAACAACAATCTTAACATGATATTAATGTTAATATAACATTCTTTATATGGAAATCAATCTCTCATAACCACTCCAGGATAATTAATATTTTAACTTTGTGAAATCTGATGCTAACAATTATCAAATATATCAAATTAGGTGTTTTCAGAGTGTCAGCAAAAGCAGTGGTCTGTATTTTGGCAATGCTGTTGTTATTGAGCTCTTTCCTTTGTACTGTTTGGCCACACACACACACACACACACACACAAATCTATTTTTCCTGAAGGCAATTCTAGCATACAGTAGTAAGAGCATATCAAGATTGAGGAGTTTTAGTTCTTCTGATCTTCCTTCTCCCTGTACAAGGAACGTGGAAACTCGGGGGCAGTGTCTAAAACCGGAGACTGTGTTCTAGGGCATAGACCAATACATTTTCTGTCATTTAATAGCAAAATGTATTCCTTAAGAATCCATGTGACCCACTTAATTTCTCAAAATGTTTGAGAAGAAGGTTCTGAAAAAGCAATTGAAGCTTTGGATTTACACAACTATTCAACGGATTTTGGCCCATAAGCAGTTACAATATATGAAATCATAAACAAAAAAGGTCAGTAAATACTATAATGAGTTTAAAATTGTTTTTAACACACTTCTCAATGAGATGAAACTGAGCTTAGCAATAGTCAATTATAAAAGAATTGCAACTAGAACTTCTTATTACTAAGAGAGTTATTGGAGACTCAGTCATGCAGTTTATTGAGGGAAGGCAGCACAGACTTTCAAAGTGATGCTGGTTTTTTTCAGCTGTCCATAGCAGGAATTGGAAACCCTGGAGGTGTAGTAGTCAAGTGCTACAGCTGCTAACAAAAAGGCTGGCAGTTTGAATCCACCAGGTGCTGCTTGGAAACAGTATGGCGCAGTTCAACTCTGTCCTATAGGGTCACTATGAGTAGGAACCAACTTAATGGAATCAAGTTGATGGTAATAGACTTTATAGCAGAAATTATATATATTCTCTCTCATTATTTTTCAGAACATTAGACAAAAACTAAATTAATATCATATTTCTCAACCCATCAAAACTTTGTCACAAGCATAACATCACTTATAGAAAAAATACTAATTGATTTTGATTTTGTTTCTTTTGTGAAATTTGAAAGTTGTGTATGACAATTTGCTTTGGGCAAAGGAAAAGATTTTCTTTATTATTTATTTATTCTTGAAGCCAAACCTAAATTATATGTTTGATAACACTGAAATGCTGATTGATGTTTTCCTCAGAAAATTCCTGTTTTAATATTTTAAAATCCAAAGCTTCTATTCTTACTTGTCATAAAGAAAAAAATTAATTATTTTATATAACTCTTAAGAGATCATTGTTTCAGTTTCTTGACTTTTGAGTTAACTTATACCCATTCTGGTTATGGGTTTCATACTTCATTTGATAGGTGTGTGTGGTTTACCAGAATAAAAGCATCATATAGATGTTTCTGTTAACTTTAATTCAGCGTTTAAAAAAAGTATTGGTACTTCTTTTCATCCATTTAAACCATGTATATTTTTTACCTGTGCCCTTATTTGTCAAGGAAACCCTGGTGGTGTAGTGGTTAAGAGCTACGGCTGCAGACCAAAAGATCAGCGGGTCAAATCCACCAGGTGCTCCTTGGAAACTCTATGGGGCAGTTCTACTCTGTCCTATAGGGTTACTATGAGCCAGAATTGACTTGATGGCAACGGATTTTTTGGGGGTCATTTATCAAGCTTTGAAATTATCAGTAAGCCTTATATTTATTATTGAACATATTGCTAAACACACCTAAGCGCTGTGAATGTTTATGAGCATTTGTTACTAGGAGAAATTTCTTTCATAATGAACTGTCTTCATAGACTCATAAATTACTACTAGAATAAATATTCTTCGAATTCCATCTACAATGTATTTGGAAATGTTTTAAGTTTCACTTGCCCTGTAATAATCATTACATAAATGGAATTTCTTATTTGTAGAATCTGAAGAAAATGCCTTCAGGGAGAAATAGCCCCTCTCATTTGGAGGGTAATGGTTCATGTTTTAGCTAACGCCACCACTTCTCACAGGGTGTGAGATAGAAAGAGATTATCATCTGGTTTTGACTTTGTAGACACTGATGCTCGGAAAGGTAAAACAGATGTAGATATAGATAATACAGAGATAGATAAACATATGTGTGCACTTATCATGTATATTGGATATTTGTGTGTATATCTATCTATTCTTAACTATATCTTCAAGAAGTATGGAACCCAGAGAAAATACCAGGACTTTTGAATTCCAGCCTGCATTTTATCTACTTAAAATAAAAACAAAATAAATGTAATAGTTTATTTTAAGTTAAAAAAGGAAATTTTTAAAATAACATTTCTATTTTCTGTCCTCACTGCTAAATTTCTGAAAATAGAAACATCAGAAATGTTTTGCCAGGCAACAGCTGAAGACATGGCAGGAGGGGCATTATCTTAATTGTACCACTGGCTTGACGGGTAGAGACTAGTCTTGCCTGGAGTCATATGGGCAATTGGTCATGCCATTTTTCAAGGCCATATGTGAGCTGATGGGGATGGTGATGCCAGGGTCAGTGTTGTGGGATTCAAATTCTGCAAATAATAACACTTCAGGCTGTTTTTTTAGGTAGAGTTATTTGCAGAATATGCAAATCTAAGAGATAATGGCATTCTCAAATCCTATTTTCTCCATCTCGATGTAACTCTTCAGTGTTACCTTTTGAATATTTACATGCAATTCTTCTTGTATTTTTTTTTTAATCACTCTGGGAAGTAAATTACATTTAGGGTTCTCAAACATGGAAGGATTTTATTTTTCCTGTGACTGTGAGAATGGCACCAAGAGGGCAAACGCTCAAAAGTAACAGCTTTCAAACAGCATGCCACAGGACATAGAGCGAATACATTTGATAATGAAAGACTCTGTAATTAACAAATCATTTATTAAATTGACAATCTCCAAGAGGTTTTCTATTATCACCTCTTTTCACTTCATCTTCTTGTTTTGTTTTTTAAGTAATTAACTTTATTGTGTTTAATTTAAAAGAGATAAAATCAAACTCCAGTTTTCATATGCTTCTATTGTTCTGGAGGAGAAGATTTTGAAATATTTAACTACAGAATCATAATAGAAAATTATCCTAGCTATGCTACTTAAAGATCTATTCCAGAATCCTAAAAATTATGATTAAAAAGTATAAATTTGTTAGAATAAATGTATGCTTAGCGTCAGTCCCATGATAAATAGAGAGAGGAAAAAAAAAAAAAAGAATGGATAGATAATATTCCACAAGACAGACTATTAGTCAGTGATACTGAACTTATAACCAGTTAAATACCTTTAATTATAATAACAATGTTTTTATATTGGGGGTTTAATTAAATATGTAATTTATACCTGGAAGTTCAAATTAAATTTTATCTGGAATGAATAGGGTATCACATTTTTATCTTACATCAGCTATCACATAAAATTGCATTTTTGCAGTAAGCAAAGAAAATATTTTTAGCAAGTCATGAGACAGACATTTAGGAAGGCATTGACTGAGAGAAATAATAAAATTAACCTATTTTAGAGGCATTTTTTTTTTTTTTTTTACAGAACTAGTTTCTCATTGAACAGCATACGTATTGTTTTATGACATTGGTTAACAACACCACGACATATCAACACTGTCCCTTCTCAAAATAGGGATACCAGCTTTCCTGTTCCCTCCTGCCTTCTAGTCCTTGCCCTTGGGTTGTTGTGCCCTTTTAGTCTCGTTTGGCGTTATGGGCCTGTCTAATCTTTGGATGAAGTGTGAACCTTGGGAGTGACTTCATTACTGAGCCAAAAGGGTGGCCGGGGCCCATATTCTCAGGGTTCTCCAGTCTCTGTCAGGACAGTAAAACTAGTCTTTTTCTTTGTAAGATAGAATTTTGTTCTACATTTTCCTCCAGCTCTGTCCGAGACCCCATATTGTGATCTCTGTCAGAGCAGTCAGTGGTGGTAGCCAGGCACCATTTAGTTGTACTGGACTCAGTCTGGTAGAGGCCATGGTAGATGTGGTCCATTAGTCCTTTGTACTAATCTTTCCCTTGTGTCTTTAGCTTTCTTCGTTATCCCTTGCTCCTGAAGGGGTGAGACCAGTGGTGGCCAATCACAGGCTTTTAAGACCACAAATACTACTTACCAAAGTAGAAAGTAGAACATTTCCTTTACAAACTATATTATGGCAATTGAGCCAGAAGTTCCCTGAGACCATGGTCTCCACAGCCCTCAGCCTAGCAATTTGGCCCCTCAGTGAGTTTGGATGTGTCTATGGAGCTTCCATGTCCTTGCATTGAGCAAGACTTGCTGACTTTGCCAGTATTGTGCACTGTCTTATCCTTCGCCAAAGTTACCACTTATCTACTCTCAATTTAGTATTTTTCCATCTCTACTCTTCTCCTCCCTTGTAACCATCAAAGATTGTTTCTTTTTGTGAGTAAACCTTTTCATGAGTTTTTACAGTAGTGGTCACATACAATATTTGTCCTTTTGTGATTGACTTATTTCGCTCAGCATAATACCCTCCAGATTCATCCACGTTATGAAATACTTCTCAGGTTCGTCGTTGTTCTTTATCTTTGTGTAATACTACATTGTGTGTGTACAGCATAGCTTCTTTATCCATTCTTCTGTTGATGGGCATCTAGATTGTTTCCATTTTTTTGATATTATGAACAATGCTGCAATGAACATTGGCGTGCATATGTCTATTCATGTGACAGCTCTTAATTCTTAAGGATATATTCCTAGAAGTGGGATTGCTGGGTCATATGGTATTTCTATTTCTAGCTTTCTGAGGAAGCGCCATACAGATGTTCAAAATGGTTGTATCATTTTGCATTCCCACCAGCCGTGCATAAGAGTTCCAATCTCCCTGCAATCTCTCCAACAGCTGTTATTTCCTGTTTTTTTTTTTTTTTTTATTCCTGCCAGTAATGCTGGGGTGAAATTGTATCTTATTATGGTTTTAATTTGCATTTCTCTGATGGCTAGCAATTGCAAGCATTTCCTCATGTATCTGTGGGTCACTTGAATGTCTTCTTTGGTGAAGTGTCTGTTCATTTCCTTTGTCCATATTTAAATTGTATTGTCTTTTTGCTGTAGAGGTGTTGGATTTTCATGTACGCTTTAGAGATTAGACCTTTGATTTATAAAGCAAATTTTTTTTTTTCCCCAGCCCCTAGGTTCTCTTTTTACTCTTTTGGTGAAGTCTTTTGATGAGCATAAGTGTTAATTTTAGAAGATCCCAGTTTTCTAGCTTATATTCTAGAGTTTCCAGGTTTTTGGTTATGGTTTGTATCCTGTTAATGTGGTATACGAGGGCCTCCATCATTATCCTATTTTTTCTTCTATGAATTTTATAGTTTCTGGCTTTATATGTATGTCTTTGATCCATGTTGAATTAGTTTTTGTGTATGGTGTGAGGTATGGATCCTGTTTTTTTTTTTTTTTTTTTGCAGGTGGACATCCAGTTTTGTCAGCACCATTTGTTAAAGACTGTCTTTTTCCCATTTGATGGACTTTGGGCCCTTGTTGAAGATTAGGTGATTGTAGGTGCATGGATTTACATCTGGCTTCTCAATTCTGTTCCATAGGTCAATGTATCTGTCGTTGTACCAGTACCAGGTTGTTTTGACTACTGTAGCTGTATAGTAGGTTCTGAGGTCAGGTAGTGCGCGTCCTCTTACTTACTTCTTCAATACTGCTTTACTTATCTGGGGCTCTCCCTTTCTATATAAAGTTAGTTTTTCCACCTCCTTAAAGAATGTTGTTGGTATTTGGGCCAGGAATGTGCTGTATTTGTAAATCACTTTGGGTAGAATTGTCGTTTTCTCAATGTTGAGTCTACCTATCCGTAAGCATAGTATGTTTTTCCATTTATGTAGATCTCTTTTGGTTTCTTGTAGTAGTATTTTGTAGTTTTCTTTGAATTGGTCTTTTATATCCCCGGTTAGATTTATTCCTAAGTATTTCATATTTTAGGGGCTACTATTTTTTTTACTATAAGTGGTATTGTTTTTGTGATTTCCTTTTCATCGTTCTCTCTATTGGTGTATAGTAATCAAACTGATTTTTGTATGTTTATCTTGTATCCAGCTACTCTGCTGAATCTTTCTAAGACTTCCAATAGTTGTCTTGTGGAGTCTTTTGGGTTTTCTATGTATAGTATCATATCTTCCACAAATATGGACATTTTAATTTCATTAGCAATTTGGATGCCCTGTATTTCTTTTTCTTGCCTTATTGCTCTTTCTAGGACTTTCAGAACAATGTTAAATAGAAGTGGTGATAAAGGCCATCCTTGTCTTGTTTCTGTTCTCAAGAGGAATGTTTTCAGCCTCTCTTCATTAAGAATGATGTTGACCATTGGTTTTGCATAGATGCCCTTTATTATGTTGAAAAATTTCCCTTCTATACCTATTCTATTAAGAGATTTTATCAGGAATCAGTGCTGGACTTTGTCTAATGTCTTTTCTGCATCAATTGAGATAATCATGTTATTCTTTTATTTATGTGGTGGATTAGGTTGATTGATTTTCTAATGTTGAACCATCCTTGCATGCCTGGTATGAACCCTACTCAGTCGTGGTGTGTTATTTTTTTGATATGATGCTGAATTCTATTGGCTAGAATTTTGTTGAGAATTTTTGCTTCCATATTCATGTGAGATATTGGTCCACAATTTTCTTTTTTTGTGATGTTTTTGTCTAATTTTGGTATCAAGGTTGTACTAGCTTCATAGAATGAATTTGGAAGTGTAGCTTCCTTTTCTGTGTTCTGAAATAGTTTGAGTAGTACTGGTATAAGTTCATATCTGAATGTTTGGTAGAATTCTCCAGTGAAGCCATCTGGGCCAGGGTTTTTTTTGTTATTATTACCTTTTCAATCTCTTCTCTTGTTATGGGTCTATTCAGATTTTCAACATCATTTTGTGTTAGTTTGGGTAAGTAGTGTGTTTCTAGAAATTTGCCCATTTCCTCTAGGTTTTCAAATTTGTTGGAGTATACTTTTTCATAATACTCCATTATGATTTTTCTTATTTCAATTGGGTCTGTTATAATATCCCCCATTTCATTTCTTATTTGGTTTAGTTACATCTGCTCCTGTTTTTCTTTTGTCAGTTTGGCCAGTGGTGTGTCAATTTTGATGTTTTCAAAGAACCAGGTTTTGGTTTTGTTGATTCTTTCTATTTTTTCCATTCTCTATTTCATTTATTTCTGCTCTGATATTTATTATTTTCTTCTTCTGGTAGCTGTGGACTTTTTTTTTTTTTCTTTTTTTGCTGTTCTCTGTTTGAGTTGTTTAGCTAATATTTATATTTTGTTCTTTCTTCTTTTTTGATGTGTGCATCTACTGCTAGGACTGCTTTTATTGTGTCCCAAAGGTTTTGGTATAATGTGTTTTCATTCTTTTTTTTTTTTTTTAATTAACTTTTATTAAGCTTCAAGTGAACATTTACAATTCCAATCAGTCTGTCACATGTAAGTTTACATACATCTTACTCCCTCCTCCCACTTGCTCTCCCCCTATTGAGTCAGCCCTTTCAGTCTCTCGTTTCGTGCCAATTTTGCCATCTTCCCTCTCTCTCTATCTTCCCATCCCCCCTCCAGTCAAGAGTTGCCAACACACTCTCCAGTGTCCACCTGATTTAATTAGCTCACTCTTCATCAGCATCTCTCTCCCACCCACTGACCAGTCCCTTTCATGTCTGATGAGTTGTCTTCGGGGATGGTTCCTGTCCTGTGCCAACAGAAGGTCTGGGGAGCGTTGCCGCCGGGATTCCTCTAGTCGCAGTCAGACCATTAAGTATGGTCTTTTTATGAGAATTTGGGGTCTGTATCCCACTGATCTCCTGCTCCCTCAGGAGTTCTCTCTTGTGCTCCCTGACAGGGCAGTCATCGATTGTGGCCGGGCACCAACTAGTTCTTCTGGTCTCAAGATGATGTAGGTCTCTGGTTCATGTGGCCCTTTCTGTCTCTTGGGTTCTTAGTTGTTGTGTGACCTTGGTGTTCTTCATTTTCCTTTGCTCCAGGTGGGTTGAGACCAACTGATGTATCTCAGATGGCCACTTGTTAGCATTTAGGACCCCAGACGCCACATTTCAAAGTGGGATGCAGAATGTTTTCATAATAGAATTATTTTGCCAATTGACTTAGAAGTCCCCTCAAACCATGGTCCCAAAACCCCCTCCCTTGCTCCGCTGACCTTTGAAGCTTTCATTTTATCCCGGAAACCTCTTTGCTTTTAGTCCAGTCCAATTGGGCTGACCTTCCTTGTATTGAGTGTTGTCTTTCCCTTAACCCAAAGCAGTTCTTATCTACTGATTAATCAATAAAAAACTCTCTCCCTCCCTCCCCCCTTCGTAACCACCAAAGTATGTGTTCTTCTCAGTTTTTTCTATTTCTCAAGATCTTATAATAGTGGTCTTATACAATATTTATCCTTTTGCCTCTGACTCATTTCACTCAGCATAATGCCTTCCAGATTCCTCCATGTTAGGAAATGTTTCAGAGATTCGTCACTGTTCTTCATCGATGCGTAGTATTCCATTGTGTGAATATACCACAATTTATTTACCCATTCATCCGTTGACGGACACCTTGGTTGCTTCCAGCTTTTTGCTATTGTAAACAGAGCTGCAATAAACATGGGTGTGCATATATCTGTTTGTGTGAAGGCTCTTGTATCTCTAGGGTATATTCCCAGGAGTGGGATTTCTGGGTTGTATGGTAGTTCCATTTCTAACTGTTTAAGATAACGCCAGATGGATTTCCAAAGTGGTTGTACCATTTTACAATCCCACCAGCAGTGTATGAGAGTTCCAATCTCTCCGCAGCCTCTCCAACATTTATTATTTTGTGTTTTTTGGATTAATGCCAGCCTTGCTGGTGTGAGATGGAATCTCATCGTAGTTTTAATTTGCATTTCTCTAATGGCTAATGATCGGGAGCATTTTCTCATGTATCTGTTGGCTGCCTGAATATCTTCTTTAGTGAAATGTGTGTTCATATCCTTTGCCCACTTCTTGATTGGGTTGTTTGTCTTTTTGTGGTTGAGTTTTGACAGAATCATGTAGATTTTAGAGATCAGGCACTGATCTGAGATGTCATAGCTGAATATTCTTTCCCAGTCTGTAGGTGGTCTTTTTACTCTTTTGGTGAAGTCTTTAGATGAGCATAGGTGTTTGATTTTTAGGAGCTCCCAGTTATCTGGTTTCTCTTCCTCATTTTTGGTAATGTTTTGTATTCTGTTTATGCCCTGTATTAGGGCTCCTAGGGTTGTCCCAATTTTTTCTTCCATGATCTTTATCGTTTTAGTCTTTATGTTTAGGTTTTTGATCCACTTGGAGTTAGTTTTTGTGCATGGTGTGAGGTATGGGTCCTGTTTCATTCTTTTTCAAATGGATATCCAGTTATGCCAGCACCATTTGTTAAAAAGACTATCTTTTCCCCAATTAACTGACACTGGTCCTTTGTCAAATATCAGCTGCTCATACATGGATGGATTTATATCTGGGTTCTCAATTGTTTTCCATTGGTCTATGTGTCTGTTGTTGTACCAGTACCAGGCTGTTTTGACTACTGTGGCTGTATAATAGGTTCTGAAATCAGGTAGAGTGAGGCCTCCCACTTTCTTTTTCAGTAATGCTTTGCCTATCCGGGGGTTCTTTCACTTCCATATGAAATTGATTTGTTTCTCTATCCCCTTAAAATATGACATTGGAATTTGGATCGGAAGTGCATTGTATGTATAGATGGCTTTTGGTAGAATAGACATTTTTACTATGTTAAGTCTTCCTATCCATGAGCAGGGTATGTTTTTCCACTTAAGTATGTCCTTTTGAATTTCTTGTAGTAGAGCTTTGTAGTTTTCTTTGTGTAGGTCTTTTACATCCTTGGTAAGATTTATTCCAAACTATTTTATCTTCTTGGGGGCTACGGTGAATGGTATTGATTTGGTTATTTCCTCTTAGGTGTTCTTTTTGTTGATGTAGAGGAATCCAAGTGATTTTTGTATGTTTATTTTATAACCTGAGACTCTGCCAAACTCTTCTATTAGTTTCAGTAGTTTTCTGGAGGATTCCTTAGGGTTTTCCGTGTATACGATCATGTCATCTGCAAATAGTGATAGCTTTACTTCCTCCTTGCCAATCCGGATGCCCTTTACTTCTTTGTCTAGCCTAATTGCCCTGGCTAGGACTTCAAGTACGATGTTGAATAAGAGCGGTGATAAAGGGCATCCTTGTCTGGTTCCCGTTCTCAAGGGAAATGCTTTCAGGTTCTCTCCATTTAGAGTGATATTGGCTGTTGGCTTTGCATAGATGCCCTTTATTATGTTGAGGAATTTTCCTTCAATTCCTATTTTGGTAAGAGTTTTTATCATAAATGGGTGTTGAACTTTGTCAAATGCCTTTTCTGCATCTATTGATAAGATCATGTGGTTTTTATCTTTTGTTTTATTTATGTGATGGATTACATTAATGGTTTTTCTGATATTAAACCAGCCTTACACACCTGGTATAAATCCCACTTAATCAGGGTGAATTATTTTTTTGGCGTGTTGTTGGATTCTATTGGCTAGAATTTTGTTGAGGATTTTTGCATCTATGTTCCTGAGGGATATAGGTCTATAATTTTCTTTTTTTTTGTAATGTCTTTACCTGGTTTTGGTATCAGGGAGATGGTAGCTTCATAGAATGAGTTGGGTAGTATTCCGTCTTTTTCTATGCTTTGAAATACCTTCAGTAGTAGTGGTGTTAAGTCTTCTCTGAAGGTTTGGTGGAACTCTGCAGTGAAGCCGTCCGGGCCAGGACTTTTTTTTGTCGGAAGTTTTTTGATTACCGTTTCAATCTCTTTTTTTGTTATGGGTCTATTTAGTTGTTCTACTTCTGAATGTGTTAGTTTAGGTAGGTAGTGTTTTTCCAGGAATTCATCCATTTCTTCTAGGTTTTCAAATTTGTTAGAGTACAATTTTTCATAATAATCTGAAATGATTCTTTTAATTTTGTTTGGCTCTGTTGTGATGTGGTCCTTCTCATTTCTTATTCGGGTTATTTCTTTCCGTTCCTGTTTTTCTTTAGTCAGTCTAGCCAATGGTTTATCAATTTTGTTAATTTTTTCAAAGAACCAGCTTTTGGCTTTGTTAATTCTTTCAATTGTTTTTCTGTTCTCTAATTCATTTAGTTCAGCTCTCATTTTTATTATTTGTTTTCTTCTGGGGCCTGATGGATTCTTTTGTTGCTCACTTTCTATTTGTTCAAGTTGTCGGGTCAGTTCTCTGCTTTTGGCTCTTTCTTCTTTTTGTATGTGTGCATTTATCGATATAAATTGGCCTCTGAGCACTGCTTTTGCTCTGTCCCAGAGGTTTTGATAGGAAGTATTTTCATTCTCGTTGCTTTCTATGAATTTCCTTATTCCCTCCTTGATGTCTTCTATAACCCAGTCTTTTTCAGGAGGGTATTGTTCAGTTTCCAAGTATTTGATTTCTTTTCCCTAGTTTTTCTGTTATTGATTTCTATTTTTATTGCCTTGTGGTCTGAGAAGATGCTTTGTAATATTTCGATGTTTTGGACTCTGCAAAGATTTGTTTTACGACCTAATATGTGGTCTATTCTAGAGAATGTTCCATGTGCACTAGAAAAAAAAGTATATTTTGCAGCAGTTGGGTGGAGAGTTCTGTATAAGTCAATGAGGTCAAGTTGGTTGATTGTTGTAAGTAGGTCTTCTGTGTCTCTATTGAGCTTCTTACTGGATGTCCTGTCCTTCTCTGAAAGTGGTGTGTTGAAGTCTCCTACTATAAATGTGGAGGTGTCTATCTCACTTTTCAATTCTGTTAAAATTTGATTTATGTATCTTGCAGCCCTGTCATTGGGTGCATAAATATTTAATATGGTTATGTCTTCCTGATCAATTGTCCCTTTTATCATTATATAGTGTCCTTCTTTATCCTTTGTGGTGGATTTAAGTCTAAAGTCTATTTTGTCAGAAATTAATATTGCTACTCCTCTTCTTTTTTGCTTACTGTTTGCTTGATATATTTTTTCCATCCTTTGAGTTTTAGTTTGTTTGTGTCTCTAAGTCTAAGGTGTGTCTCTTGTAGGCAGCATATAGATGGATCGTGTTTCTTTATCCAGTCCATGACTCTCTGTCTCTTTATTGGTGCATTTAGTGCATTTACATTCAGGGTAATTATAGATAAATAAGTTTTTAGTGCTGTCATTTTGATGCCTTTTTATGTGTGTTGTTGGCAATTTCATTTTTCCACATACTTTTTTGTGCTGAGACGTTTTTCTTAGTAGGTTGTGAGATCCTCATTTTCATAATATTTAACTTTATGTTACTTGAGTCGTTACCTTTTTATTGGCTTTTTTCTTGAGTTATGGAGTTGATATTCCTTTTTGTGGTTACCTTATTATTTACCCCTATTTTTCTAAGTAAAATCCTAACTTGTATCGTTCTATATCGCCTTGTATCACTCTCCATCTGGCAGTTCAATGCCTCCTGTATTTAGTCCCTCTTTTTGATTATAGTGATTTTTATCTATTGATTTCCATGATTCCCTGTTATGTGTATTATTTTATTTATTTATTTTTTAGAATTAATCTTAATTTGTTTGTTTTTGTGCTTTCCCTATTTGAGTTGATATCAGGACGTTCTGTTTTGTGACCTTGACCAAATAATCTCCTTTAGCATTTCTTGTAGCTTTGGTTTGGTTTTTGCAAATTCTCTAAGCTTGTGTTTTCTGTAAATATCTTAATTTCTCCTTCATATTTCAGAGAGAGTTTTGCTGGATATATGATCCTTGGTTGGCAGTTTTTCTCCTTCAGTGCTCTGTATATATCGTCCCATTCCCTTCTTGCCTGCATGGTTTCTGCTGAGTAGTCTGAACTTATTCTTATTGATTCTCCCTTGAAGGAAACCTTTCTTTCTCCCTGGCTGCTTTTAAAATTTTCTGTTTATCTTTGGTTTTGGCAAGTTTGATGATAATATGTCTTGGTATTTTTCTTTTTGGATCCATCTTAAATGGGGTTCGATGAGCATCTTGGATAGATATCCTTTCGTCTTTCATGATGTCAGGGAAGTTTTGTATCAGGAGTTCTTCAACTATTTTCTCTGTGTTTTCTGTCCCCCCTCCCTGTTCTGGGACTCCAATCACTCGCAGGTTATCCTTCTTGATAGAGTCCCACATGATTCTTAGGGTTTCTTCATTTTTTTAATTCTTTTATCTGATTTTTTTTCAGCTATGTTGGTGTTGATTCCCTGGTCTTCCAGATGTCCCAGTCTACATTCTAATTGCTCGAGTCTGCTCTTCTGACTTCCTATTGGGTTGTCTAATTCTGTAATTTTATTGTTAATCTTTTGGATTTCTGAATGCTGTCTCTCTATGGATTCTTGCAACTTATTAATTTTTCCACTATGTTCTTGAATAATCTTTGAGTTCTTCAACAGTTTTATCAGTGTGTTCCTTGGCTTTTTCTGCAGTTAGCCTAGTTTCATTTGTGATGTCTTGAAGCATTCTGTAAATTAGTTTTTTATATTCTGTATCTGATAATTCCAGGATTGTATCTTCATTTGGGAAAGATTTTGATTCTTTTGTTTGGGGGGTTGGAGAAGCTGTCATGGTGTGCTTCTTTATGTGGTTTGATATAGACTGCTGCCTCCGAGCCATCACTGGGAAACTAGTTTTTCCAGAAAATCCGCTAAAAAAAAAATGCAGTCAGATCCCTATCAGAGTTCTCCCTCTGGCTCGGGCTATTTGCATGTTAATGGAGCCGCCTGGGGAGGGTGGGGGAGGGATCAGAGAGCTAGGAGTGTAGCACCTCAGAATATAGCCAGAGTTGTTTGTCCTACTTGGAATGACTCTTATATTTGAGATTTCCGCGGGGCGCGTCGCCTATATGTACTGGCTGTGTGGAGATTGCCCCCTGGGGGGTCTGGCCCGCTGGCGTCATGGTCAGATCCTCCGCTGTCAGCCCCACCCCCAAGGTTAAGGCTCCCCTACTGGGACAGTGCACTCCTGACTCCAAAATCAGTCGCTGCCTCCCGGGGACTCCCCATCCTGCCAGCCGTGTCGCACGCTGCTCCCGCGAACCAGATGGGCTCCCCCACCCCGGGGTCAGCTCAGGAGAGCGGAGCAGCTCCCTGTGCCTGAGTCGCGACTGCACGTCCCGACTGGGACGCCACTCTGCCCGCTCCAAGACCAGCCACTGCCTCCCGGGGACTTCTTCCACCAGCTGCTCTGCCACACCGCTCACGTGAAACGGCTGGGCCCGCGCGAACCAGTTGGGACCGCCCCAGGGTCAATTCAGTGTAATGTAGCTATTCCCGTGCTCACGACCCGCCTGCTCCCCACCAAAATCCCGGCGGGACAGCTCCCTGGCGGGGACACTGCTCTCCCCACTCCAAGACCGGTCACTTCCTCCTGGGGACTTCTCCCTCCGGCTCACCGCGCCGCTTGCGCGAACTGGGTGGGCACCGCCCGCACGAATGGCTGGGCCCCCCCCGGGGTCAATTCATGGGAATGTAGCTGGTCCCCACGCTCGCGCCACGCCCGGTCCCCGCCAAACTCCCAGTGGGACGGCTCCCCGGCTGGGACGCTGCTCTCCCCACTCCAAGACCAGTCACTGCCTCCCGGGGACTTCTCCTACCGGCTTCGCCTCCACGCCACCCGCGCCAACCGGCTGGGCTCCCTCCCGGGATGAGTTCGGGGGCTAGGGCTGGGCCCCTTGTCTGTGCCATCTGCACCCCTGGGCTCTGCCCCAAATCGGGCTCTGAAGGTCACCTCCCTGGTACGCTGGCTCCTGGCTCTGAAAACATCGCTGTCTCCCCATATTTGTTTGTTCTCCGTCTCTAAATCTGTGTTTGTTGTTCAGAGTTCGTAGATTGTTATGTATGTGATCAATTCACTTGTTTTTCCTAGTCTTTGTTGCAAGAGGGATCCAAGGTAGCGTCCACCTAGTCCGCCATCTTGGCCCTGCCTCCCTTCATTCTTCTTTGAGTCTAGGAATTTTTTATTCCACTTTTGATTTTGTCTATGACCCAGTGGTTTTTAAGCAGGGTGTTATTCAGTTTCCATATAACCAATTTTTTTCCTCGCTCTTCCTGTTTTTAATGTCTATTTTTATCATGATGGCATTGTGTAGAAGCAAATTTTGTGGGTGAAAATATTGTATTTTTTTTCCAAAAAAGCATGCTAATTTTCTTACAAATTTGGTTATAATATATAACAGGAAAGTATTTAATATCTGTAACTTATCAGAGTCTAACAGCATATTTATAAATGCCATCTGTCATGCAGCATAAAACTCTTCATCCCTTTAAAAATTTCCTATGAAGTGTTCCACACTTTTCAGAGGCATTTGGCATTATCAAATTTATTTTGTATGCTGCCAGTCAAAATCTGATGTGTTTGTTCTATCCATTTTGTGCCCTTTCAATACAACTATTTCAGTCTTATTTTATTTTATTTTTTTGTCTTATTACATGTGTTCTAATATCAAAAAACACTTTATATTAAAATTTTGCTCTTAAAAATAGTAATACTTTATAATGTGACCAACAGTATCTAATTTTTAAGGAGCTTTTTTTTTTTTTTTTAAAGTATGAATACTTTTTTATCTCTAGATAACTTCAGAAGGTAGTAGTTTAAGGTCACCCCTTAATAATAAAATCATATTGCAGAACATATTTTAAACTATTCTTGGTTACTTCTCTATATTAAAAATAATTATATTTCTTCTTATTCAAATTTATCTTTGTAGACCAAAATGATTCCAACTCTCCTATAATTTTGTGCTATGAAAATAAGTTAAGTAAAAATCCTTATTTTCTTTATTATGGAAGTTCATTTTAGAATGTGTTGCTTATAGTATCAAATTTCAAGTAATGAAGAAAATACTTTTAAGTAAAAAAATCATAAACCACTTTATGCAAGGATAGTCTAGAAGCTTAAAACTAATCTGAGATATAGTCAAGAAATTTAAGAAACAATATTATAATTTTAAGATATGATGATGATTCAGAAAATTGTATAAAGTACCTTAACAACTATTGGCATGACTAATTTAACTCTTGCAGTATTTTTATTAAAGAAAAAACGTTGTACAGATGTAAGCATAAACCTTGCTCTGCTTTGAAACCCAGATTCATTTTTTAAATCAATGTGTTATCCCAATTGCAAGCATGTCAGCAATTTTCTCCCTATTTCTACCCAATTATGATTTTCATGTTGAACATTGCCTGGACTTAGATTGAAACACTGAGTAATAACTTAAAAAAATAACTAAAGCATCTGTGAATTATACTGTATGTAATGTATATGTCAATAAAATTTATATATGTATACATTTATATCTTATATATAAATTTATGTATTTATGTATGTATATATTTAACATACATGTGTATTTGTGAGATGAAAATGTCAAATTTTTTATTTAGTGTTGGTCTTTCACAAATAGATTGTTCACAATACTAATTTATTTGTTTTTTTTAGATTGCCAGTCTTATACTTCTACCTAAGTGCTCAGTAACTGCAAGGTGAGTGGATGAGTGGGTAAAAATACAACTCATCTACTAAAGAAAAAAACAAAATAGTTTGAATAATTTGTATCTTTCTTATAGGATCAAAAGACTCCAATTTCTCTAA
Source organism: Elephas maximus indicus (assembly GCF_024166365.1). Lineage (NCBI taxonomy): Eukaryota > Metazoa > Chordata > Mammalia > Proboscidea > Elephantidae > Elephas > Elephas maximus. The sequence goes on along the minus strand of NC_064836.1, from coordinate 52,750,461 downwards.
GTAAAATAAAGTTTTTTTTTTAATGAAATTTTTACAGTGGTTCATTTCCAATAATTTTCAGAGCTTATAACCTTCATTTGTTAGATATCATTTCATTTAGAAATATTCTCAGGCTAGAATCATCTCCCTCAAGATTTTCCATATTAAGGAAATCATTATTAAACTGGAGTATTAGGTTTCATTCTGTCTTAATGAATACGCTGGTCCACACTAATGATCATATAAATTTTAGAGAAAAGAATCACCTGTAAGAAATAAGTCTTGGTTTTAATACTTATTTTCATTTGGGAAATTTTTGACACTGTATTACAAAGTTTGAATTTCTCCTCAAGAAGTTTACATTTATAATTTGCAATGAATGTCACTGACCTTGAAGTAATAGGTTTAGGGACAAATAGAGTCTAATGATCATGCATGTAGCATGAACCTGTAATCAGACATCAGTGAGGGAATTCAGTTTCGTAAATGAATGACATATTTAGTCAACAGCATTGCCTATCATATAATAGGTTAGGCTCCATTTGTTCTTTCGAGGCTTGTTCTTTAATCATCTCTTGCCTAAAAACTGTTTTAACCCTTGCATTCATAGATTTTTTTCAGAGAGTTTTGCAGATGAAGCAAACTGCAAATATTTGTCATAGCAGGTTGTTAACTGCATCAGAAAAGTCCATTTAAGGCATCCTTCCTTTTCTTTTTTTTCCCAAGTAATGGCGTTTGGATTGATTTATTTATAGAATAAACATTTTTTATATGTTTGATTTGATTCTTAGTTGATTCTGTTTCTTTACTAAATCCCTTTGCAGTTGCTGAGTGAATCTTACTTTCCTGCTACATAAGATTCATACATAGTATTTAGTTTATTATAATTCATTTATATTTAGATTATTTCAAATTGAGCCTCTTTGCTTACAATCTGAAAGTAAAAATTTTTTACTTGCACAAAAATTTATGAAAATTTATCAACAGTGACTTAGGAATTATTTGCTGGTCTTATTCTAAAGTTTCTATAAATTACACACATATACATTTCAATGGTGAATGACATTATAAAGAGTTAATACATATTAAATGTAATCACTCTTCCTTAACACCAGTCAGCTAGTGGCATTCTTTCATTCAGAGACTTAGCAATCGGCACATCAACAGCATTCTTTCATTCAAAGACTTAGCAAACTGCACCTAATAACAACAACTCAAGGTGGTCCCAACTCAGGCAAACACTATGAACAAAAGAACCACTAATAAAAACTTAATAAGTAAAAGTAAAGTAACTTTAACATCTTATAAATTTCTAATTCCAATAATGATATATTAAAAGAAAAACTGAAATATATATGTTAGGTACCTACAGTTATAGAACTGTGTTCCTAGTAAGATAAATTGTTTAATTTCCTATTGCAAGATTAACAAAACAGTTGTCCTATAGTCCATTGCAACACCTGGTGACCCCATGTGTGCAGTGGAACTGTGCTCCACAGGGTTTTCAATGGCTGATATTGCCCGGCCTTTCTTCGCAGGCAGCTCCGGGTAGACTCTAACCTCCAAACTTTTGGTTAGCAGTTGAGAGCATTAAACATTGGTAACGCCCAGGTACTTCTATTACCAGATTAAAATTTTTTTTTTATATAGGTCTAGTATATTAATAAGTAATTGTTAACATAAATGTTGACAATTAAAAAATTAATTAGGTCATCTAGAAACTTTTTCAATTTGCTTGAGTGTATAAATGGGAAAAAATTGTACTTGTAAAAAAAGTATATCTAGTGCTACAAGATTTATTATATTTGATAATGTTTATGAGTTTCTCCAGTTAAAATACATTTTATTTATGGTCCAATATATTTTTCACTTCATGTAGCTCCAAAATTAGCATTAGAATTATATTTGTATGTTCATGCCAAATTTAAAAAATGAATGCATTTTCACATTACATGTACAGAGCTTTTTTTTTATTGTTGTTCAGAATTGGTCCCCAAGACTACCACCAACATCTGAAAAACCTTAGGATACTCTTCAAAAGGCAAATTCCTGTGAATGTTTCCAAAACTATGCAAAGTCTATGGGAAGGCCCAAGAATATACATTTTAACAAGCTACATAGGAGATGTGTATGTACATTAAAGCGTGAAAATTAGGGCCCTAAAAAAAAAATACTTATGTTCTCTACATTCTTTCAATTTTGCATGTACATGTACTTACACGTGGAAACCCTCAGAAATAGGTTGAGTTGATTTGCATAAAAACAATTTAAGTTATGATTGTATTCATCAATCAGAAATAATTAGAACATTTGGTGTGCATTAGGTTTCTAACTGAGCTTAATACTCTGCATGCATTATCTTAAATGCCCATAGAAAATGTAAAGAAGTTAAAGAGGTTAACTAAGAAAGCCCAGAGACTGTGGAGGCCCAGGATCAAAATCACATCTCTCTGTCTCCAAAGCCCTTTCTCTTTCCACCCCAGTGCCCTGATTTGAATTGCTCGTGAACGGGAATTTTGAACATTTGGATACTGTCCTGGATGTTTTGTCTTTGCCCTTCACATCAATTCTGGATCCTTTTCCATTTTGCTCTCTACTTTGGAAGATTAACCTGAAGGGACTGAATCCAGTTTCCTCCTTGGTTCACACAATGAGAGGACTTGGCCGGAAATAAGTGACCAAAAGAAGTGGAGTTTGGTATTTGTGCCCCAGTTCCCTTCTTCCTGGAACACAGTATGGTTACATTCCTTTTTGTGGGCCAAAACTCCTATAAGTCACCCTCTCCCTTTCCATGCAGCTACACTCCGCTTTCTGTTAACTACCTCTTCCTCTTCCCACTTCAGACTTAGAGGTGGAAATGGCTTCCTAGTCACCCTGCCCACACATTTGTACACATTTTTTATTCAATTAAATTCTCCTCAAATACCTAGTTTGAATATGCCATCTGTTTCCCACAAGATCTCTAATACAGTTGTAGTAAGCTAAACAAACATTTGTTTTTTTCAAATTTAATACATTTAAAAAATAAAAAACTGTAAGCTTAATGCCCCCACCCAGATCAATATTTAATTTGAGAATATCTTAACAAAAACTTTTTAGGGTTTATCTGGAGATAAATTCTATTTCTATGTAAGTACATATATATGCAGAATAGAAAGCTTCAGATTTAATTTATTTTTTTAAATTAATACAATAAGTTTATGCCATCGAGTTCAATTTTGAATTTGAGAACCACGTTTTGAGCTGTGAATCATATTTTAATAAATTAAATTAATTTTGAATTTTTGAAATAGAGTTGAATAAGAAATTTTTCAGCATATAATAAGAAAAAATGTGAGCAATTTTTTTTTTTTTTTAGTTTCACTGGAACTTTAACAACTCTGTACCATCAAGTTATCAATGACATGGAGAATTTTTTTTTTTTTTACTCTAGTAGAAAGCCTTAAACCTGAAAATTATTTTTAATATGTTTTCTAAAAAGAAATGTTCAGTCTAATTATTTCTCTTATACCAACCTACATCAATGTATATAAAATGTGTATAGAAGTAATGGATTTTGTTTTCAGTTGTTAAATAAATGTTAAAACTGTTTTAGGATGTTCTGACCATATTACACACTACAGTTCTACTTTAAAGAACAGTCCATTTTTATGAATTTTAAAAATATGAAAAAGAAAATTACCTGAAATACAAACAGTCTCTTTAAAAGTATTTTTCTCAAAGTATCATACGATTTTATTAATGAGGTTTTTGGAGAGTATAATTCTTATTCCATATTTTTTTTTTTTGTTTGAATTTCAGCAATCTTATATTCCAACCTTGCGATGGTTAATACTACGTGATTCTCAGTGGTTTGGCAGTTATGTAAAGATGTAATTTGGCAGACATGGAACTGATTGTTCTTTCATAATCACATCCGTGATGAGATTTCTATGAGTAGCCAATTAGTTATAAAGGGCATTTCCTTGAGACTGTGGCCTGCATCCAATAAATACGGACATTTTGGCAAAGCTTGCTGGCTTTTGCTTACTCGATCCTGAATGTGGCTCGTCATCATCTGACCTCTCGTTTTTGATACTGAGTAAGAAGCCTGCTGTATTGCCTGCCTGTCTTGGAATTCATCAGCCTCCACAGCCTGTGAGCCAGCAGTCTGCCTTCTTACTTACCAATCTTGGATTCATCAGCTTCTGCAGCTACATGAGTCAGGAGAAGCCTCCAGTTGGACTCCCAACCCTCTGACTTGGGACTGACCAGCCTCTAAAACTACGTGAGCCATTTCCATGAGATAAATCTTTCTCTATATATATGCATGTTTTTATATAAGTAGATAAACCAAAAAACCAAACCCATTGCTGTCAAGTCACTTCTGACTCATAGCGATCCTATAGGACAGTGGAATTGCCCATAGGGTTTCTAAGGAGCAGCTGGGGGATTCATACTGCCAACCTTTTGGTTGGAAAGGTCATGTCAGAAGTGGGATATGGACCCATGCCTCCATTCAGAGACCAGAATGTCTGCAGGCGAGGTGCACATCTTGAGCCTGGTGCCTTGACCACTCAGCCCATCCCGACACCCATGTATATGCATGTATATATAAGGCCAACAGCCTCTGGGCACCATTACCAACTCCCAGCTTGTAAGTAGAGTAGCACAAGCCAATGCCCCCTCTCTTTTGGTTTCTTGCAGTAGTGTTTTGTAGTTTTCTTTGAATTGGTCTTTTACATTCCAGGTTAGATTTATTCCTAAGGTTTTTTTTTTTTTTTTAAGGGCTATTATAAATGGTATGGTTTCCCTGATTTCCTTTTCATTGTTCTCTTTATTCGTGTATAGGAATCAAATTGGTTTTTATATGTTTATTTTGTATCCTGCTACTCTGCTGAATCTTTCTATTTTTTTTTCCAATAGTTTTCTTATGGACTCTTTAGTTTTCTATGTATAGTATCACATCATTCACAATAGGGAGAGTTTTGCTTTTTCATTACCAATTTGGATGCTGTTTCTTTTTCTTGCCTTATTGCTCTAGCTGGGATTTCCAGCACAATGTTAAGTAGGTGTGGTGACAAAGGGCATCCTTGTCTTGTTCCTGTTCTTAAGGGGAATGTTTTCAGCCTCTTTCCATTAAGAATGATGTTGGTACTTGATTTTGTGTAGATGCCCTTTGTTATGTTGTAGAATTTCCCTTCTATACCTATTTATTGAGTTTTTATCAGGATTGGGTGTTGGACTTTGTCAAATGCCTTTTCCGCATTGATTGAGAGGATCATGTGATTCTTTTCTTCACTTTTATTTATGTGGTGGATTACGTTGATTAATTTTCTAATGTTGAGCCATCCTGGCATAAACAAAAAAAACCCAGTGCCATCAAGTCGATTCTGACTCACAGCGACCCTATAGGACAGAGTAGAACTGCCCCATAGAGTTTCCAAGGAGCACCTGGTGGATTCGAACTGCTGACCCTTTGGTTAGCAGCCATAGCACTTAACCACTACTCCACCAGGGTTTCCTGGCATACCTGGTATGAATCTTACTTGGTCATGGTGTATTATTTTTTTTAAATGATGCTGAACTCTATTGGCTAGAACTTTGTTGAGAACTTTTGGATCTATATTCATGAAAGATATTGATGTATAATTTTCTTTTTTGTGGTGCCTTTGCCTGGTTTTGGTATCAGGATTGTGTTAGATTCATTGAACAAATTCGGAAGTGTCCCTTCCTTTCCTGTGTTCTGAAATATTTTGAGTAGTGCTGGTGCAAGGTCTTCTCTGAATGTTTGGTAAAATTCTTCAGTGAAGCCATCTGGGCTACAGCTTTTTTTTTTTTTTTTAATTACCTTTTAAATCTCTTCTCTAATTATTTGTCTATTCAGACTCCCAACATCATTTTGTGTTAGTTTGGGTAGGTAGTGTGTTTCTAGAAATTTGTCCATTTCCTCTTGGTTTTCAAATTTGTTGGAGTATTTTTTTTTTTTTTTTTGGTAATACTCTGTTATGGCCCTTTTTCTTTAGTTGGGTCTGTTATAATATCCCCCATTTCATTTCTTATTTGGGTTATTTGCATCCTGTCCTATTTTTCTTTTGTCAAATTGACCAGTGTTTTTCTATTTTGTTGATCCTTTCAAAGAAACAGCTTTTGGTTTTGTTGATTCTGATCTTTATTATTTCCTTTCTTCTGGTGGCCATAGGCTCCTTTTTCTGTCTTCTTCCTATTTGTTCGAGTTGTGTAGCTAATGCTTTGATTTAGTTGTTTTCTTCTTTTTTGATGTGTACATCTATTGCTAAACATTGACCTCTAAGGACAGTCTTTGATGTGCCCCAAAGGTTCTGATGTGATGTGTTTTCATTCTCGCTTGCTTCTAAATTTTTTTTTATTCCATCTTTGATTTCTTTTATTACCGAGTGGCTTTTTAAGCAGGGTTTTATTCAGTCTCCAGGTAATTGGTTTTTTTCTCGTTCTTCCTGTTTTTAATTTCTACTTTGTTGGTGTTGTGATTCGAGAAGATACTTTGCATTGTCTCAATGTTTGGGATTTTGTTAAGGGTTGCTTTGTGGTCTAAAACATAGTCTATTCTGGAGAATGCCCCATGTGTGTTAGAAAAGAATGTGTATTTTACAGCTGTTGAGTGGAGTGTTACATATATGTCTATGAGTTCAAGTTGGTTGACTGTGGCATTTAGATCTTCTGTATCATTGTTGAGTTTTGCTCTAGATGTTCTGTCCTTTACTGAGAGTGGTGTGTTGAAGTCTCCTACTATTATTGTGGAACTGTCAATTTCTCTTTTCGGTACTGTTAGAGTTTGTTTTATGTATTTTGGAGCCCTCTCATTGGGTGTGTAGATATTTATTATGGTTATATCTTCATGATGGATTGTCCCTTTAATCATTATGTAGTGTCCTTCTTTGTCTTTTACAGGGGATTTTGTTTTAAAGTCTATTTTACCTGAGATTAGTATGCCACTCCTGCTCTTTCTTGGTAGCTGTTTGCTTGATAAATTTTTTCCTGTCCTTTGATTTTTAATAAATTTACATCTTTGTTTCTAAGGTGTGTCTCTTTTAGATAGTATGCTGATGGATCCTGGTTTTTTTTTTTATCTGTTCTGTCACTCTGTGACTCTTTATGGGTACATTTAGGCCATTTAAGTTCAGCAAAATTACTGATAGATGTGAGTTTATTTCTATCATTTTGTAGCCCTTTTTTTGTGGTGTTGACATTTTCTTCATTTCTCTTACTCTTCTGTGCTGAATTGATTTTGTTTGTTTTTTATTCTCATTTCTTTTGTTTTTGTGGATTGCTTTTACTGATACTTCATGTTTTTCTTCTTTATTTTAATGAGTAGATTTGTTAACATTCTTTGTGATTACCTTGAAATTTACCCATCTCTTCCTAGGTTTGAACCAGTCTTTTATTACTTGGTATCGTCTTGACATCCTCTCCATTAGAAAGCTCTATCTCTACATCATTTATTCCCTCTTTTATTATTCTGACATTGTTGTAATTTACAGATTAACCTCTTTGGTACCTTGTTATAAATCTTTCTGTTTTGAATAGCCCTTGAGAGGTCATTTCCTAGGTTGGTATCTGGCTCATGCTACCCTGCATCCTAGATTCAGGCTGTCACCTGATGTTGTTTGTTCTCAAAGTACACCCTTTAATAATTCTTATAAGTGTGCTTTGCTTTTTACATATTCCATTAAGTTTTGTTTATCTGGCAATGTCCTAATTTCACCATCATATTTCAATGAGAGTTTTGCAGAATATATTATTCTTGGCTGGCAAATCTTTTCTTTCAAGGTTTTATATATATGTTGTCCATTGCCTTCTTGGCTGCATGGTTTCTGCCGAGTAACCAGAGCTTAGTCTTACTGTTTTCGCTCTGTATGTGACTTTCATTTTTCTCAAGCTGCTGTCTAGATTCTTCCTTTGTCTATGAATTTGCAAGTGTGATTATGTTATGCCTTGGTGACCTTGTTTTGGGGTCTATCATATATGGGTTTCATTAAGCTTCTCGGATGGTCAGCTTTTCATCTTTCATGACATTAGGGAACTTTTTTGAAAGCAATTCTGCAATGATCCACTCTGTGTTTTCTGTTTTCTCCCCCTGTTCTAGAACTCTGATCACTTGCAAAAAATTGCTTTTGATTGTATCCCACATCTTTCTTAAGGTTCCTTCATTTTTCTTTTTTCTGATTGTTCCTCAAACTAAGTGGTATGCAATTATTTGTCTTCAGTTTCACTGATCCTGTCTTCCCTTGTTTTAAACCTGCTCCTCAGACTTTCTATGGCACTGTTTCTGAAATGTTGTTATTTTTCTTTTGAATTTCTAATTGTTGTTTTTGTATGATTTCTAGTTGTGAATTTATTTGACATTTTGTTCCTGTACTATTTTCCTGTATTCTTCCATTGTTTTGTCTGTATTTTCCATATTTTTTTCTGCTTTTTCAATGAATTTGTCTATTTTTCCCTCATTTTTTTGTTTTTTGCTTTAACTCTTGGATTGATCTGAATATTGGAGATTTGAATTCCCCGGTAGTTCCAGAGCCTTTTTTCTACTGGAAAGCTATGTTGTGTTTTATTTTGGACCCCTACTGGAACCATCCTGTCCTGTTTTTTTATATGTTTTGATATTGTCTGCTGTCTTCAGGACACTCAGTAGTTATTTTCTTTGTTTATTGACGTTGTTTTGTCCTGATTTTTTGTTTTATTTTGTTTTGTCTGAGCAGGTAGGCTGGGCATTCTTTGGTGTTTACTCGTCTGTATGATGCATGATACTTTTGATCTCCTTGTCCAATGGCTAGGACTAGTCACTCAGTTATCATGTATCAGGGCAGGTGCACCTGGAGTAGAGGGTCTGGGATGGGGCCAACAGGGTAAGGCCAGGTGTCAGTGCAGGGCAGGTTCTGGGAGACCATGCATCTGCTGCTCGGGGGTGCAATGCTAAGTGCACAGTAACAATAAGAAACTGGGGGGGGGGAGTGTTGATGTGTGGAGCTAAGTTGATGTGGGAAAGAAGAGAAAGAGGACGGAGAGACAGAAGCCAAAAAAAAAAAAAAAAAAAGCTGTGCTGAGGGAGCCTACCTTTGGAGTGGCACAGGCCCAGGAAAACCATGTGCCAGTGGCTTTTTAGCCAGGCAATGGGGCACAGCACATCAGCAATGGACAGATATGGCACATGCGGCTCAGTAGGTGGGAGAAAGTAAAGGAAGGAAGGCAGAGAGAGATAAGAAATTAGATTTTAAAAAAAGGAGAGAGAAAGGCACTTGTGGCTAGGTGGTTAGGAGAAAGGAATGGAAGGAATTTAGAGAGAGACAAGAAACAGAGGAAACAAAGAAAAAAAAAAAGATGCCACGTGGCTGGGAGGAAGGAAAGAATGGAGTTTGAGAGAGACAAAAACAAAACAAAACAAAAAAGATTAATGAAGAAAGAAGAAAAATGCCTCAAGAGATCCCACCAGAAGTGGATCTGTAGCCAAGTGGCACTGCACAACCTGTCCAGAAGGAGCAGAGATGGCACATGGCACCAGGTGTTTAGGAGAAGGGTAAGGAAGGAAGATAGATAGAGACAAAAAAAAAAAAATGAGAAAAAAAGAAGAATGTAAAGAAAAAAAAAATCCCCCAAGGGAGCTCACCAGAATCAGATCCCCAGTCAAGTGACACTACACAACCCATCAATAAGGAGCAGAGATGGCACATGTCACCAGCTGTTCAGGAGAAGGGTAAGGAAGGAAGGTAGAGGGAGATAAGAAATAGAGAAAAGAAAAAAAGCAAGAGAAAAAAAATGTCCCAAGGGAGCCCACAGGTGTGGTAGTGCAGACCAGGGAAGTGGCTCCCCAGCTGCCTGGCACTGCAGAGCCCATCTAGAAGAAGCAGAGTTCACACATGTCACCAGGCATTGAGGAGAAAGGATGGAAGTATTAAAACAAAAGACTAGAATTCAAGCAAAGGAAAAACAAAAGTCCCATGGGAGCCCACTCTTGTAGTTGCGCGAAGTGGGGAAGTGGCTCTCAAGCCGAGCAGCACTGCACAGCCCATCTTGAAGGGGCGGAGGTGGCACACAGAGCCAGGTATTCAAGAGACAGGAAAAGAAGGAAGGTAGAGACAAGAAACCAAGAAATGAAAAACAAAAAGAAAAAAAAATTATCCCAGGGAACCCACTGGTTTGTGGCGTGGACCAGGAAAATGGTTCCCCAGCCAAGTGGCACTTCACAGCCTATCAGGAAGGAACGGAGATGGCACACAGGCCAGGCGTTCAAGAGAAAGGAAGGGAAGGAGGTGAGAGAGAGAGAGAAGAACCAAAACAACAGCAACAAAAAAATGGCACTGAAGGAGCCAGCCGGTATGGGTGGGGTGAATCCAAGTGGCATGGAGCGGAGCTGGTGCCTCCCTGTCGACCGTGGCCTTCGAGGACGCACAAGAAACTGAGCAGGTGAAGAAGGGTGGTGGGTGACGAAGCATGCATTGCTGGTTACTGGGTGCTCTGCTGCTGGGAACTCCATGAAGTTGCCTTCCCATACTGCCTGTCCATTGATATCAGTGGCTGAGAAATCCAAGACAGCAAATCTGTGTTGCATTAGCTGATAGGGGATCTCCACTCTGTATCTGTCCTTGCTCTCTTTTCTCAGTCAGTTTCTTTATTCCATTCAGCGCTTGGTTGGGTTCTTGATCTCTTCATTTGATGCTTAGGATTCCAGGATTAACATTTATCTCTGTTTTACTTAGTTTTTTGGGTCTTTGCTGTAGAGGGATGGCATGGTGCTTCTGTCTGTAGTTCCGTGTTAGCTCCACCTCCCCAATTCAACAGTTTCTACATGTACAAATTAGTGACACTGATTACATTCTTCAAGTTTTGCAGCTAGTCTCACCCTCCTTTTCTGAGTTGTTCTGCCCCCATTTACATAAAATAACTGCCCCCTAAAGTTTCTAACTGATCTTTCAAGTTGCTATTGTCATTTTGATGCCATGTAGATAGTTCATAAAAGAGCATAATGCTCTTTTTTAACAACGGGCTCTTAGATATGATACCAAAAGCACAAGCAACATAAGACAAAATTTAAAATATTCATAAAATTAAAAAAAACACTGTTCATCAAAAGATTTTAACAACAAAGTGAAGAGACAACGTATAGATTGGGAGACTATTTTTCAAAGCCATTTATGAGATAAGGGCTTATTATACAGAATATATAAAGAACTCTTACAACTTAACAGTAACAAGACAACCAAATCAAAAATGAACAAAAAACTTGAGTAGACATTTCACAAAAGGTTAACACTTTGAATTCATGTGCCACTTCTTGGAAAACCTATGGGCCAGTTCTACTCTGTCCTATAGGGTCTCTATGCTTCAGAATCAACTGACAGCAACAGGACTTTTTTTTAACAGAAAATAGAAGAAGATTCGATAAGTATAGACAAAAGAAGAAAGAAGTAGATCCTTAAAATATATCTTATGAATGAAATGATTCAATTTTTTATTTCGTTATACATTTGTAAGTGAAGGGTACATTAAACAAGGCCCTTAATTATTGATATTATTGAGCTATTCTTCAAAATTAGAATAAGGCACACTGAATAAGGCATATGGTCACTGCTGAAAAGGTGATAAAATTTTTAACCATGTAAGTACATCATCATGTGATTTAACTTCAAATGATTGTAATTAATGTTGTAACAATGTTCACAATGCAAACAACCTTAGGGACATGGATAAAACAATATTTTTTGATAATGTAAGTTTTACATGAACCAACAGTTTCTAGAACTATGAACCATAGTTGAAACTACAGCTGATTTCTTCCTTTGTTACTTGAACATTTTCACTAGGTCTAACATGCTCAGAATACATATTTGTGACTCATGATAAGCTCTTAGCAGTGGGCAGCCAAAATGAGGTTATAAGGTTTCTTAATAAAATAACACTCACTAGGAGCACAAAGAACAGGCAATGAAACTGTTGTTCTGTTCTTCTAAGAGTAAGAAAAAAAATGTAAAATTTTGAGCATCAGTAATTTTAGAAATCTTTTAACCTAACATCATACCTTCACATCCTAAAAAATATATTTTGGAATTTAACTCTATATAATATTGTATAAAAGAAAAACAACAACAACAAAATAAACCAAAAAGAAAACCACACTGTTTTGTCTATGTTGATTTTCATAGGGTTGCAGGTAATGATATAAATGATTCCAAAAATAATTTCCAATATTTTAATTTCATTGTTTTAAGTACATTCAAGTGAGGCAATTTAGAAAAAAAAAATTAAATTGTATCTAGAATTTAAAATTGAAATCATTTAAAATTAAAAGAAATACAAATTATAAGATTGTGAATATTGACTTAGCGTGTTACCGCACGTGGAAATGACCAACAAATCTTATTATGTTCTTTGCTGCTAAATATCTCCTGAACAGTATTGCGTTTTAACTTAAAATGATAATCAATTACATTTTGGTAGAAAAATGTACCGAAAAAAAGAAAAATCTATTGCTGTCGATTCCGGCTCATAGCGACCCTATAGGAGTAGCACTGACCCATAGGGTTTTCAGGGAGTTCAAACTGATGAATTCAAACTGCGAATCCTTTGGTTAGCAGCCAAGCTCTTAATCGCTGCACTGCCAGGGCTGTATGGGACTGTAGAAGTCTGTAAATCTCTTTCCTTTTTTTATTCTAGAATTAATAAATCAGGTATATAGTCTGGTCCGGAACTATTTTTTAACGATGGTATTCATATGTATAATGAAATAAGTATATTATACTAAGAAGATATGAACACTTACATATTTCATGTTCACTTTTACATCTAACTATACGATAAAATATACTTCATCTTGCATACTTTGAAAGTTAGTGAAGAGTATCTGCCCATTTCTCTTGGTGTAGAGTTGACAGAAATTACCAGGAGAGAGGAAGAAGAGAGAAAAGCAGCAAATTTGATTCTAATATTTGTGTTATAATAGCTACCTAGTTAGTACCTCCATCAGAGCAGCTCTGTCAAGCTTCTCTAGACCTAGCAGAGGGGTGAATAGAGCAAAAGCATGGTAGGATTTTCTTTCTTTCTTTATATTTTTCTCAAGTGTGTATGGGAATGACTCTGAGGAATCAAATGTGGAATCTGAAAACTATAAAAATAGTTAGCTGGTTGTTAATAATTCACATTTTACATCTATACAAACGTAGAAAATTGGATATACATGTAAAACTTTTATTTGTCACTAAAATAAAAATAATCTAGTATAAGCAATTTAAATGCACAAGGAAAAATAAAATAAGTGGATATGAAACAAAATGACAGACGTTTATAAAATTTGTAAGACAAAAAGCAGATTTACAAGTGGAATCTGCCCTGGCAGGGGAGGGAAAGTTGAGAGCTAATTATTTGCATAAAAGGAACCAACCAAGGCAAGCTTACTTACACATACCGCAATAGAAATTTTCAGGAAGTGAAATCCCCAAGTACTTGCAAATAGGTAGGATATGAAAATAGCAAGAATGATGAAATGTTTTTTAAACTCCAGTTGTAATCTCAAATCTTCCCATTTGTCCCATGTAACCACTACTTCTCCCTTTTATCGCACTGAGAAGTTAGAGAAAATGTTTTCTGATGTACTTTAAACATAGAGACCCCATATACGGTAAGAAGACAGAGAAAGATAGGGATAATATAAGAGCAATTGATTAAAAGTCAAAATGTTGTAATGATACTCTTGTAACTTTCATGCTTTATTCTGAATGTCAAGAACAGTGACAGCTAAACCTGTACTCCCAGGTAAAGAGATATACTCATAGTCTCTTCATTGATTATTAAAAGTATTATTGATAAAGCACATAAATACATTACATAGGAAGCCACAAAGAGAGGGATCTATTTGAGTAGAGATACTTTAAACTCTAAGTTATCTGAGATAACATTTCTAACTATAACGGAGGTAATTTTGGAGAAAATAATTTTCTTCCACATATTAATTCTTCTATTAAGTTAAATGATACTTATCAATCACCTATTATGTACACACATAATTATTCCTGCTTTTAAGCTTGGAAATGCATAGGTATGGTACACTGCAAAGAAGATTAAAGTAGAATTTTGTGTAAAATGCAGATGGTGCACAGGTCCTTTGCCTACACGTGCAGGAACAGTATGTCTTGGAAGTTAACTGGTCAATATAGACTCTATCTTCAAGTCAGAAACAGAGTAGGGGATAGTGTTAAACATACAAGAATAATTCAGTGGAATGGAAGGTAGTCTGCTTCTTCAACCATGTTAGATGAAAGTCTTGACGTTTGATGACCAGAGGATGCATTGTCAAGGATTTCATCCATACTAACAATCAACATCCATGAAGCAGCAGACAAGAAATCAAATGATGTAGTGCATTGGGCAAATCAACTGCAAAAGACCTCTTTAAACTGTTGAAAATCAAAGATGTCACTTTGAGGATGAAAGTGCACCTGACCCAAGCCATGGTATTTTCAATTGCCTCACATGAATAAGCAAGACTGAAGAAGAATTCATGCCTTTGAATTACGGTGTTGGTGAAGAGTATTCAATATACCATGGACTGCCAGGAGAAGGAATTAATCTATTCTGTTTCACTTTTAATGATTTCCAATTGTACAGGGATGTAAAATTCCAATTTTCTTAGATTCATACTTCGTACATTCCATGTTCTGATTATTAACGGATGTTTGCAGCTGTTCCTTCTCATTTTGAGTCATGCCACATCAGCAAATGTAGGTCACAAAAGCTTGACTCCATCCACATCATTAAGGATGGCTCTAATTTGAGGAGGCAGCACTTCCCCAGTCGTATTTTCACTGTCTTCCAATCTGAGGGGCTCATCTTTCACCACTATATCAGACAATGTTCTGCTGCTATTCATAAGGTTTCCACTGGCCAATTTTTTCAGAAGTAGAGTGCCAGGTCCTTCTTCCGAAACCCTGGTGGCATAGTGGTTAAGTGCTATGGCTGCTAACCAAAGGGTCGGCAGTTCAAGTGCACCAGGCATTCCTTGGAAACTCTATGGGGCAGTTCTACTCTGTCCTATAGGGTCGCTCTGAGTCGGAATCGACTCGAGGGCAGTGGGTTTGGTTTGGTTTGGTTTGGTTTTGTCTTAATCTGCAAGCTCAGCTGAAACCTGTCCACCAAGAATGACTCTGCTGATACTTGAAATACCAGTGGTAAATCTTCCAGTATCACAGCAATGTGCAAGCCACCACAGTATGAAAAACTGACACACATGCTGGTAGTAAAGTAAAGGGTCAGCAGAAAAAGAGAAAGACCCTCAATAGGATGGATTGACACAGTGGCTGCAACAACGGGCTCAAACATAGTAATGATTGTAAGAATGGCGCAAGACTGGGCAGTGTTTTGCTCTGTTTTACGTAGGATACCTATGAGTCAGAGTCGACTTGATGACAAATAACAACAAGCTGAGCTCAAGCTGTAATGTTACCAAGGCCTAGTAGATTAATTGTGACACAGATTTGGAAAGGTCATTTTTCACACTTCAATATCCCAGTCATAGAACACAGTGCAGTTTTCGTAATCTAAGAGTTTAGACATAATGTTTTCTGATAAAGTTCATAATGTTGGCATTGGCTGAAGAAACACTGGTGGGAAGACTTGAAAAGTAGGTGGTGGTGGGGGGTTGTCATGAGCCAACTCCTTCTCGACGGCAGATGAAACACTGTTAAGGTCTCCCAAAAATAAACTAGGAAAACAGTAGAGGTGGAAGGATGTTTTTGTTTCTACATTAAAGAGTATCAGAGAAGAACATTTACAGCTGTTAGAACCTAGAAGATATCTACAAAATAGGATGGGATTATATAAATTAGGAACTGAGGAGTCTGGCACCTGGCCAAAAACCTGAGTGTATTTTTCAGATAATTACAAAGGCTTTACCTGGTAGGGCTCAGTGAGAAAGCTGCCCTCCCCAACAAACCTGATCCACAGCTAACACATTACAGTATCTGAAGGGGGTCAGCCAAGGGCTCAGCCCCCATTCCCAAACAGCCTTGCTTTTTCACATTTGTGGATTCCTATCCCAGGCACCTCCATGGAAGCCTACTTTATTTGAGCCTTAGGCAGAGGTGTTCCTCAGGCATATAGACTGAAGCCTCCCCGTCAGGAAGAAGGGGTGTGTGTGTTGGAGTGGGGGGAACTTGCAGATGCTTTTCCCATTCTGACTCAGTACTCAGTACTTTTCTACCCTCATTGCCCACTCTCACATGCAACCCTGGGATCTATAAAATTGCAAGAGTCTTTTGTTTAAGATTCCCTTGGAAATGAGACAAATCCTACATTTGTGCTATTCCATCTGACCCTCACCAGCCTCCAGTCCTGGGGAAACACAGAACAGGGGTAGGTAGCCAGGTGCCTTTTCTGCAGGCTGGATATATTACAGTAAGTGATTAAAAGCTTGACTGTTAGCTTCAATCTATCTTGTTTTCTCAATTGACTACTGGGACACCTGACAGATTACCTTACTCTCAGCTCATTTAGATCACTGATGGAGATTTTTCTTAAGCTTAAACCAACCAGTTTCCATCAAATCAATTCCAATTAACGATGACCATATGAATTGCAGAGTAGAACTGCACTCCATTGAGTTTTCATGGATGTTACCTTTCAGAAGCAGATTGCCAGGCCTTTCTTGGAAGGCACCTGTCAGTGGATTCAAACCACCAATCTTTCTATAACACATTGCAATTCATCAAAAATAAATTTGGAAGTATATGAAAGAAATTCAAGTAAAATATATATTGTCCTTGTAACAGAAGCAACTTACATATGATGGGTATTTATTTTATTATCAATTTAAAAGGACAAACACTTTCTCAAATTCTAGTCCAATATTCCCAGTTTTTACCATCAGTGGCTACTTGAATGTTTTATAATGCTGTCAAAACCAGAAAAGCCCAAAGAAGACACATAAATTTTGTCTTCCATCCCAAAACAGACATACTCCAACAACTTTTCTTTAATGTTGCCAACATCTTTGTTGTGAGTTATTGATAAATTGTCTCTCACACATATGGAGACGTGTAACAAAACAAAAATTGGCCTGCTCCTAAACGATGTTCATGATCTTTGGTATATCAATACCTCCCAGTCAAAATAACTGCAAAACATTCTTGGCTCCTTCTACTTTCTAATTTCTCACATCAAAAATTTTAGAAAGGCCTTATATTGTACTACATTTTGGTAATATAAATCATCTCCAAAATCAACTTAGTTTTTCTTTTCTTTTTTCCTGTAGTCATCGAGTGCTGCTGTAACACAAATACCACAGGTAGAACAAGTAGATGGCTTTAACAAAGAGGAATTTATTTTCTCACAGTCTAGTAGGTTAGAAGTCCAAATTCAGGGGAAGGCTTTCTCTCTCTGTCGGCTCTGGAGGAAGGTCCTTCTTGTCAATCTTCCCTTGGAATAAGAGCTTCTCTGTGCAGTAACCCCAGGTCCAAAGCATGCGTTCTGGTCCAGGTGTGCTTTTCTTGGTGGTATGAGGGCCCCCTTTGAAGAGCAAAGATGTCACCTTAAAGACTAAGATGCACCTGACCCAAGTCATGGTATTTTCAATTGCATCATATGCATGTGAAAGCTGGACAATGAATAAGGAAGGCCAAAGAAGAATTGACGCCTTTGAATTGTGGTGTTGGCGAAGAATATTGAATATACCATGGACTGCCAAAAGAACAAACAAATCTGTCTTAGAAGAAGTACAACCAGGATGCTTCTTAGAGGCAAGGAGTCGAAACTGTGTCTTCCATACTTTGGACATGTTGTCAGGAGGGATCAGTCTTTGGAGAAGGACATCATGTTTGGCAGAGTACAGGGTCAGTGGAAAACAGGAAGACCCTCAACGAGGTAGGTTGACACAGTGGCTGCAACAATGAGCTCAAGCATAACAACGATAGCAAAGATGGCGCAGGATCTGGCAGTGTTTCATTCTGTTGTGCATAGAATCTCTATGAGTCGGAACTGAGTCCACGGCACCTAACAATAACAACAACATGAGGTCCCCCGCTCTTTGCTTGCTTCCTTTTCCTTTTATCTCTTGTAAGATAAAAGGTGGAGCAGGCCACTTCCCAGGAAACTCCCTTTACGTAGGATTGGGGATGTGACCTGAGCAAGGGTGTTAAAACCCACCTCAATCCTCTTTAACCACAGGCAGAGATTATGATTTATAACACATAGGAAAATCACAAAATGGAGGACAACCACACAATACTGGAGATCATGGCCTAACCAAGTTGGCACATAATTTGGGGAGACACAATTCAATCCATGGCAGGTAGTCAAATGGAAGGCCAATGAGAACAACAAAAATTAATCATAGCTAACAGATATTGAGCTCTCATTCTGAGTAAGGAGATTTATATAGAATGCGTCATTGAATGATACAGCATTTTCTGGGTTTACGTACAGAAAATGAGACTCAGAGAGGGTGAAAAAATGCCTATTATAACTAATAAAAATTAGAGCCAGAATTCTTAAGCAATCTGATTCCAGGTCCCAGCTTGTGACATCATTATATTCCTAGGGAGGGCAAATTTGTATATGAAATTTGTCTTTGCTCTCCAACTTTGGGATCTATTATAGGCTTTCTCAGGGCAGGTAGTTAATTTCAGCATACAGAAAATGTAGAGAGAAAGGGTTAAAGGAATAAGGAGATAAGGCCAGACAGAGCATGGAGCTGCTGGACTGAGACTACTTGTGCTAAGGTTACCCACAAGCTCCTTTGTTTTTATTCTACATTTATGCAGCGGCTGAAGGAACCCTGATGGCACAATGGTTAATTACTTGGCTGCTAACGAAAAGGTCCAGTTCAAGCCCACCAGTGGCTACATGGGAAAAGAAATGATGATCTGTTCCTGTAAAGATTACAGCCTAGAAAACCCTATGGGGGAATTTTGACACTAAAAGGCTTGCTATGAGTCAAAATCAACTTGATGACACACAACAACAACATGCAACAGCTAAGGCGAGGTCCTCTGCTGCCCAATGGTACTGTCTCATTCCTTTAAGTAGATTGCACCATTTTATATTTTGAGGTATAGAGATTCGTAGGTGGGCATCTTGACCATCAGACACTAACACAAGACCACTGGGAACCAGAAGGCTGATCAAAGTAAAATTTGAGTTGAAAAACTAAAGAAGTTGCTTAAAGGCCAGCCCTATTTGGAAATGATAGTGCATGCATGAGTTTGTTGAAGAGACACATTAACATTTTTTATGCCTCTCGTACATGAAACTTAATGCTATTTAAACCATTATATATGACTTTTTAAAAAAGGAAATATGTAAAATAATGGCAATTTGAGCAGCCATTCTAGCATTCACTGCTATAGAAAGCAATAACCACAGACAGGAGCTGTTACATTAACATAACATTTCCTAAAGGGTCCTTATTTTGTAATAATACATTCATTAACAATGCAAAAACCAATTCTCTTTCCCCTGCTGTTTATAAGTAATGTTCAAAGAACAAAGTATGTATAAGTACGTGTACGATGTTGAATGGCAAATTAGAAAAGCGCTTTAGCTCAACACACAAAAAAAAACTAAATTATTACTGTACATCAGAAACTAAATGAACATGACCACATCAAAAAATAACAAGATAAACACACACACTCACACACACATACAAAATCATCTTTTCTGAGAAAATTAACCTCCAAGATAAAATTTTAGTTTCACAGGTGCAATGGGAGATCTTCTGAATATAAGGTTTTGTTTTGTTTTCACTAAACATAATGAAGTCATCTTTGGATTGTAGCTAATTGATAATTCTGAGGTATACGTCTCTTTGACTATAGTTTACCGTTCTTTCCCCAATGGATAGTCATTGTCTTATTAGAACATTTCAATTTGCTCCACAGGATCGAATATTTATTTATAACACTCTTGTTATAAATATTTTAATTCTGAGTCCATAATTCTTTCTTTTTTATTAATAATTTTTATTGAGCTTTAGGTGAACATTTACAAATCAAGTCAGTCTGTCACATATAAGCTTATATACACCTTACTCCATACTCCCAATTACTCTCCCCCTAATGAGTCAGCCCTTCCAGTCTATCCTTTCATGACAATTTTGCCAGTTTCTAACCCTCTCTACCCTCCTATCTCCCCTCCAGACAGGAGATGCCAACACAGTCTCAAGTGTCCACCTGATACAAGTAGCTCACTCTTCATCAGCATCTCTCTCCAACCCATTGTCCAGTCCCTTCCATGTCTGATGAGTTGTCTTCGGGAATGGTTCCTGTCCTGGGCCAACAGAAGGTTTGGGGACCATGACTGCCGGGATTCCTCTAGTCTCAGTCAGACCATTAAGTCTGGTCTTTTTATGAGAATTTGGGGTCTGCATCCCACTGATCTCCTGCTCCCTCAGGGGTTCTCTGTTGTGCTCCCTGTCAGGGCAGTCATCGGTTGTGACCGGGCACCATCTAGTTCTCCTGGTCTCAGGATGATGTAAGATTCAGGTTCATGTGGCCCTTTCTGTCTCTTGGGCTCATAGTTGTCGTGTGACCTGGGTGTTCTTGTTCTTCATTCTCCTGTGATCCAGGTGGGTTGAGACCCATTGATGCATCTAGATGGCTGCTTGTTAGCATTTAAGACCCCAGACACCACATTTCAAAGTGGGATGCAGAATGTTTTCATAATAGTATTATTTTGCCAATTGACTTAGAAGTCCCCTTAAACCATGGTCCCCAAACCCCCGCCCTTGCTCTGCTGACCTTTGAAGCATTCAGTTTATCCTGGAAACTTCTTTGCTTTTGGTCCAGTCCATTTGAGCTGACCTTCCGTGTATTGAGTATTGTCCTTCCCTTCACCTAAAGTAGTTCTTATCTACTAACTAATCAGTAAATAACCCTCTCCCACCCTCCCTCCCTCCCCTCCTCGTAACCACAAAAGTATGTGTTCTTCTCAGGTTTACTATTTCTCAAGATCTTATAATAGTGGTCTTATACAATATTTGTCCTTTTGCCTCTGACTAATTTCACTCAGCATAATGCCTTCCAGGTTGCTCCATGTTATGAAATGTTTCACAGATTCGTCACTGTTCTTTATCGATGCATACTATTCCATTGTGTGAATATACCACAATTTATTTACCCATTCATCCGTTGATGGACATCTTGGTTGCTTCCAGCTTTTTGCTATTGTAAACAGAGCTGCAATAAACATGGGTGTGCATATATCTGTTCGTGTGAAGGCTCTTATTTCTCTAGGGTATATTCCGAAGAGTGGGATTTCTGGGTTGTATGGTAGTTCTATTTCTAACTGTTTAAGAAAATGCCAGATAGATTTCCAAAGTGGTTCCACCATTTTACATTCCCACCAGCAGTGTATGAGAGTTCCAATCTCTCCACAGCCTCTCCAACATTTATTATTTTGTATTTTTTGGATTAATGCCAGCCTTGTTGGAGTGAGATGGAATCTCATCATAGTTTTAATTTGCATTTCTCTAATGGCTAATGATCGAGAGCATTTTCTCATGTATCTGTTAGCTGCCTGAATATCTTCTTTAGTGAATTGTGTGTTCAAATCCTTTGCCCACTTCTTGATTGGGTTGTCTTTTTGTGGTTGAGTTTTAACAGAATCATATAGATTTTAGAGATCAGGAGCTGGTCGAAGATGTCATAGCTGAAAATTCTTTCCCAATCTGTAAGTGATCTTTTTACTCTTTTGGTGAAGTCTTTAGATGAGCATAGGTGTTTGATTTTCAGAAGCTCCCAGTTATCGGGTTTCTCTTCATCATTTTTGGTAATGTTTTGTATTCTGTTTATGCCTTGTATTAGGGCTTCTAACGTTGTCCCTGTTTTTTCTTCCACGATCTTTATCGTTTCAATCTTTATGTTTGGGTCTTTGACCCATTTGGAGTTAGTTTTTGTGCATGGTGTGAGGTATGGGTCCTGTTTCATTTTTTTGCAAATGGATATCCAGTTATGCCAGCACCATTTGTTGAAAAGACTATCTTTTCTCCAGTTAACAGACACTGGGCCTTTGTCAAATATCAGCTGCTCATATGTGAATGGATTTACATCTGGGTTCTCAATTCTGTTCCATTGGTCTTACGTGCCTGTTGTTGTACCAGTACCAGGCTGTTTGACTACTGTGGCTGTATAATAGGTTCAAAATCAGGTGGAGTGAAGCCTCCCACTTTCTTCTTCTTTTTCAGTAATGCTTTACTTTTTTTTACCCGGGGCTTCTTTCCCTTCCATATGAAGTTGGTGATTTGTTTCTCCATCACCTTAAAAAATGTCATTGGAATTTGGATCAGAAGTGCATTGTATGTATAGATGGCTTTTGGTAGAATAGACATTTTTACTATGTTAAGTCTTCCTATCCATGAGCTAGGTATGTTTTTCCGCTTAATATGTCCTTTTTAGTTTCTTCCTTTTTAGTACTTTGTAGTTTTCTTTATATAGGTCTTTTGCATCTTTGGTAAGATTTATTCCTAAGTATTTTATCCTCTTGGGGGCTACTGTGAATGGTATGGATTTGGTGATTTTCTCTTTGATGTTCTTTTTGTTGATGTAGAGGAATGCAAGTGATTTTTGTATGTTTATCTTATAACCTGAGACTCTGCCAAACTCTTCTATTAGTTTCAGCAGTTTTCTGGAGGATTCCTTAGGGTTTTCTGTGTATAAGATCATGTAATCTGCAAATAGAGATAATTTTACTTCCTCCTTGCCAATCCGGATGCCCTTGATTTCTTCGTCTAGCCTAATTGCTCTGGCTAGGACCTCTAGCACAATGTTGAATAAGAGCGGTGATAAAGGGCATCCTTGTCTGGTTCCCGTTCTCAAGGGAAATGCTTTCAGGCTCTCTCCATTTAGAGTGATGTTGGCTGTTGGCTTTGTATAAAAAAAAATTTGTATAGATGCCCTTTATTATGTTGAGGAATTTTCCTTCAATTCTTATTTTGCTGAGAGTTTTTATCATGAATGGGTGTTGGACTTTGTCAAATGCCTTTTCTGCATCAATTGATAAGATGATGTGGTTTTTGTCTTTTGTTTTATTTGTATGGTGGATTACATTAATGGTTTTTCTAATATTAAACCAGCCTTGCATAAACTGGTATAAATCCCACTTGGTGGTGGTGGATTATTTTTTTGATATGTTGTTGAATTCTATTGGCTAGAATGTTGTTGAGGATTTTTGCATCTATGTTCATGAGGGATACAGGTCTGTAATTTTCTTTTTTTGTGATGTTTTTACCTGGTTTTGGTATCAGGGATATGGTGGCTTCATAGAATGAGTTAGGTAGTATTCCATCATTTTCTATGCTTTGAAATACCTTTAGTAGTAGTGGTGTTAACTCTTCTCTGAAAGTTTGGTAGAACTCTGCAGTGAAGCCGTCCGGGCCATGGCTTTTTTTTGTTGGGAGTTTTTTGACTACTGTTTCAATCTCTTTTTTTGTTATGGGTCTATTTAGTTGTTCTACTTCTGATTGTGTTAGTTTAGGTAGGTAGTGTTTTTCCAGGAATTCATCCATTTCTTCTAGGTTTACAAATTTGTTAGAGTACACTTTTTCGTAATAATCTGATATGATTCTTTTAATTTCAGTTGGGTCTGTTGTGATGCGGCCCATCTCGTTTCTTATTCGGGTTATTTGTTTCCTTTCTTGTATTTCTTTAGTCAGTCAAGCCAATGGTTTATCAATTTTGTTAATTTTTTCAAAGAACCAGCTTTTGGCTTTGTTAATTCTTTCAATTGTTTTTCTGTTCTCTAATTCATTTAGTTCAGCTCTAATTTTTATAATTTGTTTTCTTCTGGTGCCTGATGGATTCTTTTGTTGCTCACTTTCTATTTGTTCAAGTTGTATGGACAGTTCTCTGATTTTGGCTCTTTCTTCTTTTTGTATGTGCGCATTTATCGATATAAATTGACCTCTGAGCACTGCTTTTGCTGTGTCCCAGAGGTTTTGATAGGAGGTATTTTCATTCTCATTGCATTCTAAGAATTTCCTTATTCCCTCCTTGATGTCTTCTATAACCCAGTCTTTTTTCAGGAGGGTATTGTTCAGTTTCCAAGTATTTGATATCTTTTCCCTAGGTTTTCTGTTATTGATTTCCACTTTTATGGCCTTATGGTCTGAGAAGATGCTTTATAATATTTCGACGTTTTGGATTCTGGAAAGGTTTGTTTTATGACCTAATATGTGGTCTATTCTGGAGAATGTTCCATGTGCGCTAGAAAAAAAGTATACTTTGCAGCAGTTGGGTGGAGTGTTCTGTGTAAGTCGATGAGGTCAAGTTGGTCAATTGTAGCAATTAGGTCTTCTATGTCTCTATTGAGCTTGTTTCTGGATGTCTTGTCCTCCGAAAGTGGTGTGTTGAAGTCTCCTACTATAATTGTGGAGGTGTCTATCTCACTTTTCAGTTCTGTTAAAGTTTGTTTTATGTATGTTGCAGCCCTGTCATTGGGTGCATAAATATTTAATATGGTTATATCTTCCTGGTCAATTGCCCCTTTTATCATTATGTAGTGTCCTTCTTTATCCTTTGTGGTGGATTGAACTTTAAAGTCTATTTTGTCAGAAATTAATATTGCTACTCCTGCTCTTTTTTCCTTACTGTTTGCTTGATATATTTTTTTCCAGCCTTTGAGTTTTAGTTTGTTTGTGTCTCTAAGTCTAAGGTGTATCTCTTGTAGGCAGCATATAGACGGATAGTGTTTCTTTATCCAGTCTGAGACTCTCTGTCTCTTCATTGGTGCATTTAGTCCATTTACATTCAGCGTAGTTATAGATAAGTATGTGTTTAGTGCTGTCATTTTGATTCCTTTTTATGTGTGTTGTTGACAATTTCATTTTTCCACTTACTTTTTTGTGCTGAGACGTTTTTCTTTGTAAATTGTGTGTTCTTCATTTTCATAGTATTTGACTTTGCTGAGTCGTTATGTTTTTCTTGGTTTTTATTTTGAGTTATGGAGTTGTTATACCTCTTTGTAGTTACCTTAATTTTTACCCCTATTTTTCTAAGTAGAAACCTAACTTGTGTTGTCCTATATTGCCTTGTGTCTCTGTCCATATGGTAGTTCTATGCCTCCTATATTTAGTCCCTCTTTTTGATCTTTTACATATTGACTTCAATGATTCCCTGTTTTGAGGTTTTTTTTTTCTTTTTAAAATTAATCTTAATTTGTTTTTGTGATTTCTCTATTTGAGTTGGTATCAGGATGTTCCATTCTGTGACCTTGTGTTGTGCTGGTATCTGATGTTTTTGGTTTTCTGACCAATTTCCTTTAGTATTTCTTGTAGCTTTGGTTTGGTTTTTGCAAATTCTCTAAGCTTGTGTTTATCTGTAAATGTTTTAATTTCACCTTCAAATTTGAGAGAGAGTTTTGCTGGATATATGATCCTTGGCTGGCAGTTTTTCTCCTTCAGTATTCTATATATGTCATCCCATTGCCTTCTTGACTGCATGGCTTCTGCTGAGTAGTCTGAACTTATTCTTATTGATTTTCCCTTGTAGGAGACCTTTCTTTTCCCCCTGGCTGCTTTTAAAATTTTCTCTTTATCTTTGGTTTTGGCAAGTTTGATGATAATATGTCTTGGTGATTTTCTTTTTAGATCAATCTTAAATGGGGTTCGATGAGCATCTTGGATAGATATCCTTTCATCTTTCATGATGTCAGGGAAGCTTTCTTCCAACAGATCTTCAACTATTCTCTCTGTGTTTTCTGTTTTTCCTCCCTGTTCTGGGGCTCCAATCACACACAAGTTATCCTTCTTGATAGAGTCCCACATGATTCTTACGGTTTCTTCATTTTTTTTAATTCTTTTATCTGATTTTTTTTCAGCTATATTGGTGTCGATTCCCTGGTCCTCCAGATTTCCCACTCTGCATTCCAATTGCTCGAGTCTGCTCCTCTGACTTCCTATTGCATTGTCTAATTCTTTAATTTTATTGTTAATCTTTTGGATTTCTGAATGCTCTCTCTCTATGGATTCTTGTAACTTATTAATTTTTCCACTATGTTCTTGAATAATCTTTTTGAGTTCTTCAACTGCTTTATCAGTATGTTCCTTGGCTTTTTCTGTAGATTGCCTTATTTCATTTTTGAGGTCATCGCTGATGTCTTGAAGCATTCTGTAAATTAGTTTTTTATATTCTGCATCTGGCAATTCCAGGACTGTATCTTCATTTGGGAAAGATTTTGATTCTTTTGTTTGGGGATTTGTAGAAGCCGTCATGGTCTGCTTCTTTATGTGGTTTGATAATCAACTGCTGTCTCCGAGCCATCACTAAGATATTGTAGTGATTTATTCTATATTTGCTCACTGAGTCTTATCTTGTTTTGTTTTCTTTTAATATATGTAGATGGTCTACTAGATTGCGCTGTCTTGATTGTTGTAGCCATTGAGTCACTTATGTCCTTTTACCAGCTGGTTTAGGCTGTTACCAGATATATAAGCCTTAGAGTCCATTCACTATTCTTGAGTAGAATCTGATTTTGGGTCATCAAGTGTGTGATGCACCCTATCACCTATCCACCTAGAGAAGTAGTGGTGATAGTTGGGTGCACCAGATTCTAGTAGCAGCAGGGGTTCACACTCTGGGGGGGGGCAGGGTGCTGACAGGCTTTCCCCAAGTGCCAGTGAGGTAGGTGTGTCTCTATTCCTAAGCACTTTGGTGGGTGGGCTCTGCAGCTGTACCTTAGGCCCCCAATGCAAGTACCTCTACAGATTGGTAGGTGTCACCCTCCTTAGACTCCGAAGGCAGGAGGCTAGGTCATCTGGGGGGAGCTTCAGCCCTCAGTTCCCTGTTGTGGGTCAGTGAGGTCTGTGTTGAATACGCAGAGATATCAGACCTGGGAAACTTGTCTTTCTAGTAATCTGCTAAAACAATTAAAGTCAGATCCCGATCAGAAATGACTTTGCATTATAATAGCCACCTTGTTCCCTGTAGGGATGCAAGCCCAAGACTGTGGATTACATATGCTTGGCTGGAGCTGGTTCTGTGTTTTTAGTCCAATTAGGGAAGGATTTTTGGTCCCTGGGTTTTTTGTAGCTGCTTCTCTCAGGCCAGGAGAATGGGTTAGGAAAAGACAAAAAAAAAAAAAAAAATGAAAGAAAAACCGCAGAGCAGTTTACTCTCTGGCTCAGGAAATTCGAATGTTAATGAAGCCGCCTGAGAAGGGGGGGGTTCAGATAAATAGGAGAGAGTAGCACCCCGGAATATAGACAAAGTTACTTATCTTGCTTGGGATGACTGTTTTATCTGAGATTCCCGAGGGGCGCGTCATCGACTGTGTCCGCTGGCTGGATAGAGATTGCCCCTGAGGGTCAGTCCACGTCCCATGCTTGCGCTGTCTCAGAAGCCGCAGTTAGTTCCTCTGCTCCCAATCCAAAGCCCAGCACCAAGGTTCCCCAGCTGGGACACTGCACTCCCGGCTCCAAAACCAGTCGCTGCCTCCCGGGGACTTCTTCTCCCACCAGCGGCATGGCCGTGCTGCCCACGGGGACCGGCTGGGCCCCCTCCCGGGGTCAGTTCAGGGGGCTAGGGCTGCGCCCCGTGTTTGCGCCATCTCAGGATGCTGTGCTCAGCTCCCCTGCGCCCAGTCCAAAGCCCGGCGCCAAGGTTTCCTGACTGGGACGCTGGCTCCAGGCTCCGAAAACAGTCGCTGCTTCCCCATGGTTGTTCGTTCTCAGTCTCTATCACTCAGGTCAACTCTTTAGATCTGTGTTTGATGGTCAGGATTCATAGATTGTCAAGCATGTGATCAATTCACTTGTTTTTCAGAGTCTTTATTGCAAGAGGGATCCAAGGTAGATTCTACCTAGTCAACCATCTTGGCCTCGTCTCTCCTGAGTCCATAATTCTTATATGAATATGTTGTTCATTTCATCAAATCAGGATACATTGGGCCCAATGCACCTTAAGGTATAAGTACATCCAAGTATATGGATATTCAATTTTGATTTCTTTTTTTAGAAAATAGAAAAACAAAGAGAGCTGAAGAAACTAATTTTTAAGACAGTTTATTCTTGTTTTAGAAAAAAGTATTAGAAAGTAGGAAATCTTAAGAATGAAAAAATTATGTGAAGTATGTCTATCACGTTCAAATACAAAGTTATGGCAAATTATTTTTGGTCAATAAGGGTAGAAGAACATGCCCCCCTGACTTGTACATAAATATAACCATTAAAGAAAAATCATGTTATTTGGTCTTGTGAAATAGTACTGTGATAATAACTACACTACATTTTGTTGTTTTGAATTTCTGGATTACTGGGAAAAGTTTTACTCTAAAATAATCTACATCCCTCTCTATCCCTTAGTGAGTCTTAATATGTAGATAATTTGGGGGGGGGGGAGAAAAATAAAATAAATACTTAAGGATGAATCTATATGAAATAATTTACACTATTCTAATAAATTCACATATAATGGCATAAATACACTATATAATAGTAATAAGTGCTCACTAAAGCCAGAATCCATGCTTATCTCATGGTTTTATGCTGAAGCTGAGTGGAGTAATTGGCTTATGGGTAAATAATAAATAGTCATCGAATGAATGTGAAAGTGTTCAAAGAAAGTATCAGTAATTACTGGGGAGGATTGTTTAAATATGTTTTACGAATATTTCTCATGAGAATTTTTCATTAAATGTGAGCTTTTATGGAATTATATTGTATTTTCCAATTTATAAGAAATGTGAAGCAAATAGAGGATCTGTGATTAAATTGCAAAATCTGAAAGTTAAATGATGAGATTTAGTTACACTTATTACATATAACATTTATGAGGAGCCCTGGTGGCACAGTGATGAAGCTCTTGGCTGCTAACTGATAGGTGGCTGTTCAAATCCACCAACTGCTCTGCCAGAGAAAGATGGGGCAGTCGGCTTTCATAAAGATTACAGCCTTGGAAACCCTATGAGACAGTTTAACTATGACCTATTGGGTCATTATGAGTGCCAACTAGATAGCACACAACAGTCTACTTCATAAGGTACCTGGGTGGTGCAAACGATTTGTGCTGGACTACTAACCTGAAAAAGAGCCCTAGTGGCTCAGTCGTTAAGTGTTCAGCTGCTAACCAAAAGGTTGACAGTGGAACCTACCAGCAGCTCCCCCAAAGAAAGATGTGGAACTCTGCTTTCCTGAAGATTACAGCGTTGGAAGCCCCATGGGGGCCATTCTACCCTGTTGTGTAGGATCACTGTGGGTCAGAATCCACTTTACAACAATGGGATGGCCTTTTACGTTGCTCTTTTAAAAGCACTAGTGTCCAATTGGGGGAAGAATTAGGTAATAATAGGCAAAAATAAGCTTTTGTTAGTCTGATGATGTTTGTTTTCTTCCCATAAACTATACAGGAGAAAAAAATACTGTATGTTCTATGTAATATGTAAGGCTGCTGTTCAGAAGACATATTAAGAATTGAAAATAATAAGCCAATGCTCATTTAAAACTCATTTTCTTTTATGCCTTTCCATTCTTTTAAAAGTCTATGTTCGTGCCTTCTTTACTTACTGTTGTATAAATATCAACACAGAATTAAAAATCCCCCATTCAAATTCTTACCTCATCCCTCCCTTATCTTTCAGTACCAAACCTTCATTTTGAATAATTTACTGTATATATGTGTGTGTGTATATATACAGTAAATATATATATTTATATATAAGTATATATGTGTATATATATTCCATAATACAGAGATTCATTTTCAAGTTTTGTTTTTTTTTTTTCTGAGAGCTGAAAAATACACTCTAAAATAATCCACAAACCGACAGCAGAGGGCGCTCATTTCCTGCTGTGACGAATAACTGAACTACCATATTTTCCCACAAAGGTATATCGCTTTGTCAGCTTGATTAGAAAAACTAAAACAAAAAAAAAGAATGGAAATGTACTTTCCCCTCAAAAAAAAAAAAAAAAAAAAATTAAGGAGGAGAAACTGAAGTCGGAAATGTTTGTCAGTGAATCAATTGTGAGAGAAAATTAAACTCATAAAATACAAAAAAGTAAACAGAGCTTTTAAAGATAACACACGTGAATAAAAACCTATCTGCATCTATCTATCTGCCTGTCTTTTTCTTTCATTTTCTATAATTTTTCTATCAATCATCTTTTACCTATATCTTTGTTTTTGTCCCTATTTATTTATATGTTGATTATATAAATACTTTAATATTCTGTGTAATAGCATCCTTTGCAATTTTGCAGCACCATGACTGGATAAAAATGACCTGTTTTGATAATTAAATTTATCTACTGTATACAGCTGAAGCTATGTGTGTGTGTGTATGACACTGCACGGGAGAGAGATATATATGTAAAAAAAATTGTACACTATTTTGATGTGAGTGATGCTATCAAATTTTCTTAAAATATATTTAAATAAGAACACCTTTGAAGAATATTTTTGAAATCTAATATTTTAATCTTTTTATACTGGCTTTTCAGTAAATCACTAACACCAAGATTTTAAGTTTAAAATGAGGTTCAATAAGAACTGGTGTTTTTATTTTAGTTTTAAATAACTGCCTTTGTTTATATTTTAATTTATTTTTATTTTTCTAATGAGGATCGAGCAGGAGTAAATATCATTTATATATCTGACAACCACAGGACATATGTCATGTGAATCAGCTCAGCCTCCTAGGGTTCTGAAATTTGGCCTGTTATCGTTTTATAATGAAATCACCCCTTAATTGGAAAGTGTAGAGAATATTACTTTAATAAATATTTAATTAAAAAAAGACGTTTTATCTATTCATTAGACTCCAGAATAATATATGTTCATTAGAAGATGAACGAGAGTATTTAATATTCTTCATTTACAACAGAAGATCCCATGAAAGAATACATGAATACATAAGCTGGGACCTTCACACTTTTTCAGCTTTAGCCACAATGATTAAGTTAAACTCACAGAGTCTTTTATATGCTTCAGTTTGAGCTTTAAAGAAATTAAATAATATGCGATTGAAGTTTCAGGCTATGTTTTTCTTAAAGTGTGAACTTTTAAGGTTTACGATAATGTTAACTAAAATTGAATGTTATTCAACCATAAAAAAGGAATGAAGTCCTGATATACACTACATACAACATGGGTGAATCTTGAAAATATTATGCCATGTGAAAGAAACCAGACACAAAATGTCATAAATTGTATAATTTCATTTACATAGACTATCCAGAGTAAGAAAATCTGTAGAGACAGAAGGAAGATTGGTGGTTGTCAGGAACTGGAGACAAAGAAGAATGGAGTCCAGCTGTTTAATGGGTACAGGTTTCCTTTTGGAAACTAGATAGAGGTCGTGATTGCACAACATTGTGAATGTATGATATGCCACTGAGTTTTTTACTCCAAAACAGTCAATTTTATGTATGTCAATTTCACCTCAATAAATTAAAAAAAAAAAAAATAGTGGATGGTACAAGTAATATATTTTAAGCTAAAGTATGTTGATTTTTTAAAGGATTTTAAAGAACACAAAGATCTCTACAGAATGCCAATATGGGTTTTAATATTAATTCAAAAAATATTGATTAAAATTATACACATTTTAATTTTGAAATTACTCATTAATTTCAATTCCATGAGAAAAAGAAGCAAAATATACATACATTTAAGTTGAGACTAACAGTTAAATATTTAATTGATGCATACCAACTTTCTCTTTTACTTGTTTCTACCAATTTCTAGTACTTTGAGTATTGCAGTTTTTGAAATTAGTATTTAATAAAACCCATAAACTATGAATCATGTGTCGTATATCTCAGTGATGATTGAGCAGCTATGGCTTACTTTGCTTGCAATTAAAATATTGGTGATCAAGCAACTTCAGCTACCTTATAAACATAGCATTTGGACACAAATATCTGAAACATTCAGAAGATTTAATCATACAGTTAATGTATTCTATTTATATGGTAAAGACAACTTGCTGCCTAGTCAATCAAAATGCTTTTTGAAAATATTCTTTAGAAGTAAATAAGTAAAAAATTTAGTAAATATAAACATATTGGATTATTTGTTTTTTTGAACAGTACCAAATGCCTTCAAGTCAATTCATTTTTATGTATAACCCAGTGCCTTCGAGTCGATTCCGACTCATAGCGACCCTATAGGACAGAGTAGAACTGCCCCACAGAGTTCCCAAGGAGTTCCTGGCAGATACGAACTGCCGACCCTTTGATTAGCACCCATAGCACTTAACCACTACACCACTAGGGTTTCCTTTTTATGTATAGAACTGTGATAAAAAAATCAATGAAAATCATTTATCGTATTGACCAATATCTCTAATTATTGTATAGATGTTGCTGGCAACACCGGGAGATAGAATCTTAGATATTTTGAGCTCTAGTTGCTACTGCTCCAGGTAGATATCCCCTGAATGACAAGAAGTTAACCTTTTTAATACAAAAATTAATAATATCACATTAGTGCTATTGTTCATGAAATACTTTTTCCATACTTAAACTTATTAAAGTGTTTTATAAAGGTATTATTATTTTTTAATAAATAAATAAACAATAGAAGGAAACTGGATATGATCCAAAGTTTTCTGAAAATTTTGTTTTTGTTTCATATTTTAATTATCCAGAAAAATTATTTCTGGAAACCAGAATTCAGACATTAACATATATGTGTTTGTAGGTAGAATGTATGTTTAATAATAGGAACTAAAAAGAGACACAAGCCCACTGAAATGTTTTCTTCAACAATTTTAAACATTTTACATTTCATATTTGACAAGTCTCATCTGTGTATAACTCACTGAATATTTTTCTTAGAGCTCTACATTTGCATTTCCTTTTATTTAAAAAAAATGTTGATTTTTACTAAATTTGTTTAGGCAATGATTGTCCATTCAAAATGACAGTCGATTCAAACTGTCAGCAGTCTTTACGAATCAATGCAGATGGCTCCGTGATTGATCCGGTTATTGCAATCAGTATAGATTTTGAACAACCCGTCAGCTGCGGCACAATCTGTTTCACCGCAGAAGCTGTATCCTTTTTCTAGGTCCTACCTGTCAGAGAAGGAGGTGTTGAACTGCATACAAATTCACAAAAAGTCATTTAATCAATAAAATAGAAGGCGATGAATGACAAGTAAAACTTAGGGGAAAAAAAGCAAGTCGACTGCTTTTTATAGGAGTAAAAGGAGACAAAACATTAGGAGTTTCTAATAAAAATAATTGTTTCTAAGAATAAGTAACTTGTTGGTTAACGGGGAAAACTTGCATAGTATGGATAATCAATATGTGGTAAGCACTAATAATGCAAGATGATAGAAGAATAGGAGCAGATTTTTTAGCTGTATGTTGATAAATGCCTCATCTCCCTTTCTCCTTAAGGTCTTTCTGTTTCGGTTAATAGCTACATCACTGAACAGAAACCTCAATCACGATTAATTCTGTCACCAGGTACTCTGGTACTATCACTACCAGTTGTACCAGCTGCCACCAGTGGATTCAGACTCATGACAACCTCATATGTGTCAGGATAGAACAGTAGTCCACAGGATTTTCAGCAGCTGATTTTTCAGAAGTCTTCCAGTATCACTGTCATCCTAGGTTCTATTACTAGTTCTTGGTCTCAGGTGAGAAAACTGAAGCTTAAATCTCACATGGAGATTAAGTGAAAAACAAGCCTATCTGCACCCAAGGCCAGGGTTTAAACAACAATGTATTACTTCACCCAT
The DNA here is from genome assembly GCF_024166365.1 of Elephas maximus indicus. Lineage (NCBI taxonomy): Eukaryota > Metazoa > Chordata > Mammalia > Proboscidea > Elephantidae > Elephas > Elephas maximus. The sequence continues at coordinate 52,716,799 of NC_064836.1, read as the reverse complement.
GTATTCTGACTCTAGATTTCACTTCCATTCATCCGTGTTTTTCCATTCTTTTTTCCTCCTCTGACTTAATCCTTGATGTTACTCCACCACTCGTCTGGTATTTGGTCATTAGTGTTCAATGCGTCAAATCTGTTTTTGAGATGGTCTCCAAATTCAGGTGAGATATACTCAAGGTCGTATTTTGGCTCTCATGGACTTGTTCTAATTTTCTTCAGTTTCAGTTTGAACTTGCATATGAGTAATTGATGATTTGTTCTGTAGCCGGGCCCTGGCCTTGTTCTGACTGATGATATTGAGCTTTTTCATTGTCTCTGTCCACAGATGTAGTCGATTTGATTCCTGTGTATTCATCTGGTGAGGTCCATGCGTATAATTGCCTTTTTTGTTGATGAAAAATGTATTTGAAATGAAGCAATCATTGGTCTTGTAAAATTCTTTGTTTCTAACTTTTGCATTCCAAATACCACTAATTATCAATGTGTCCTGATTGCATGTTCGATCAATTTCAGACTGCAGAAGTTGATAAAAATCTTCAATTTCTTCATCTTTGGCCTTAGTGGTTGGTGCGTAAATTTGGATAATAGTCTCATTAACTGGTCTTCCTTGTAGGCGTATGGGTATTATCCTATCGCTGGCGGTGTTGTACTTAAGAATAGATCCTGAAATGTTCTTTTTGACTCTGAATGCAATGCCATTCTTCTTCAAGTTGTCATTCCCAGCATATTAGATCATATCATTGTTTGATTCAAAATGGCCAGTACCAGCCCTTTTCAGCTTACTAATGCCTAGGATATCAATGTTTATTCATTCCATTTCATTTTTGATGATTTCCAATTTTCCTAGATTCATACTTCATACAATTCCAAGTCCCAATTATTATTGAATGTTTGCAGCTGTTTCTTCTTATTTTGAGTCATGCCACATCAGCAGATGAAGGTCCCTAAAGCTTGATTCCATCCATGCCATTAAGGTGGACTCTACTTTGAAGAGGCAGCTCTTCCCAGTTGTCTTTTAGTGTCTTCCTGAGAGGTTTCTTTTCTGGCACCGTATCAGACAATTTTCTGATGTTATTCATAAGGTTTTCACTCTACTGAAAGCACTGGTGAAAAACAATTTGCCAGGAATTGATAGAATATCAATTGAGATGTTTCAACAAACAGATGCAGCTCTGGAAATGTCCACTTGTCTACACCAAGAAATTTGGAAGACAGCTATCTGATGAATTGACAGCAAGAGATCCATATTTATGACAATTGCCAAGAAAGATGATCCAACCAAATGCAGAAATTATTGAACAATATCATTAATATCATATGTAAATAAAATTTTACTGAAGATCATTCAAAAGCAGCTGCAGCAGTATATAGTCAAGGAATTGCCAAAAATTCAAGCCCAATTCAGAAGAGGATGTGGAACGAGGGATATCATTGCTGATGTCAGATGGATCTTGTCTGAAAGCAGAGAATACCAGAAAGATGTTTAAAAGAAAGATGTTTACCTGTGTTTTATTGACTATGCAAAGGCATTTGACTATGTGGATCATAACAAATTATGGATAACACTGTGAAGAATGGGAATTCCAGAACACTTAGTTGTGCTCCTTAGGAACCTGTACATAGATAAAGAGGCAGTAATTGGAAGAGGACAAGGGGGTACTGTGTAGGTTAAAGTCAAAAAAGGTATGTGTCAGGATTGTATCCTTTCACCAAACCTATTCAAGCTATATGCTGAGCAAATAATCAGAAAAGCTGGACAATATGAAGAAGAATGTGTCATCAGATTGGAGGAAGACTCATTAATAACCTGCATTATGCAAATGACACAACCTCGCTTGCTGAAAGTGAAGAGGACTTGAAGCACTTACTGATGATGATCAAAGACTACAACATTCAGTATGGATTACATCTCTACATAAAGAAAACAAAAAAACCTCACAACTGGACCAAAAAGCAATGTCATAATAAATGGAGAAGATATTGAAGTTGTCAAGGATTTCATTTTACTTGGATCCACAGTCAACACCCATGGAAGCAGCAGTCTAGAAATCAACAGACACATTGCACTGGGCAAATCTGCCTCAAAAGATCTCTTTAAAGTGTTCAAAAGCAAAGATGTCACCTTGTGGGCTAAGGTGTGCTTGACCCAAGCCATGGTGATTTCATTCTCCTTATATGCATGTGAAAGCTGGACAATAAATAAGGAAGATTGAAGAATTGTGGTGTTGATGAAGAGTATAGAATATTCCATGGACTACCAAAAAATGAACAAATTTGTCTTGCAAGAAGTACAGCCAGGTTCACCTTAGAAGCAAGGATGGGGAGACTACGTGTCACATACTTTGGACATGTTATCAGGAGGAATTAGTACCTGGGGGAAGACATCGTATTTGGTAAAGTGGAATGTCTGTTAAAAAGAGGGAGACCCTCAACGAGATGCATTGACACAGTGGCTGCAATATGGGCTCAAGCATGACAAGGACTGTGAGGATGGTGCAGGCCCAGGCAATGTTTCATTTTGTGGTGCAAAGGGTTACTATGAGTTGGAACAGACTCGATGGCACCTAACAACAACAAAAACAACAACTTAATCCTTTGTGTACCTTGTTTCAAAATTGTTTCTGTCTCTATTTTCTTCCACCCTGGCATCCACACTACTATCAGAATAATTTTTCTGTGTAATATTTGCTTAAAAACTTTAGGAATCGTCTTTACACACTGAATAAAGGACAGTTTCAGAAACCAACTTTAGTTTCATTCTTACATCCCACCGTATACACAAAGGGTCAATTCAAGTTGAACCATTCTTTTCCAAAACTGACCTATTCTTTATATACCTTCATTGCTTTGCTTACTATATCTCTTCTTTTGGGAAGATCTCTCTAATGCACTTTGGTTTATAAAATTTATCCTCCAAGTCCCAATTCAAATGCCACCTTTTCCATCAAGCATGTCACAAATTTTATAGATAGATAGGTGATAGATCGATAGATCGATAGATCGATAGATCGATAGATCGATAGATCGATAGATCGATAGATAGATAGATAGATAGATAGATAGATAGATAGATAGATAGATAGATAGATAGATAGATAGATAGATAGATAGATAGATAGATAGATAGATAGATAGATAGATAATCTTCCTTATTTATATAATTAAAGTATATGTTCATGAGTGAGTCCTGGTATCACAGTGGAAAAGAGCCCTGGTATCACAGTTATTAAAGTGCTCAGCAGCTAACTGGAAGGTGAGGAGTTCAAACCCACCAGCAGCTCTTCAGGAAAAAGTATAGCAGTCTCCTTCTGTAAAAACTTACAGCCTTGGAAACCCTACGGAGCAGTTCCACTCTGCCCATACAGGGTCGCTGTATGAGTCAGAATCTACTGGAGGGCAACCGGTCTCTCTTTCTCTCTCTTTTTTTTTTTTTTTTTTTGTATACCTGTGGTTGTAGTCCTATTTTGGAATAGGGTTATCTTTATTATGTTAATGAGTCAATTTCAGTGTAGATGTGTCCTAACCCTAATCACTTCTGAGTTTTAAGGAGAAGTATAGACACACAGAATCAAGCACAAAAGGCAGCAGATGCCTCCTGAACTGTGAGAAAATAATTCCTATTTTGCGAAGCCACTCAGTTGTGGTATTTGTGATACAGTAGCAGAAGGAAACTAAGACAATGTTGCTTATCTGATTATCTGTCTTCTGCCTGTAGAAGGTAAATACCAAGAAAGCCAGTGCTTGATCTTTTTTGTTTACTATCCTGTAGGTGGCATCTAGAATAGTGTTGAGACCTTGCCAAAACCAAAACCAAACCCATTGCCTTGGAGTGAATTCTGACTCATAGGGACCCTATAGGGCAGAGTAGGAGTGCCCCATAGGTTTACCAAGGAGCAGCTGGTAGATTTGAACTGCCAACCTTTTGGTTAGCAGCCCAGCCCTTAAGCACTGGGCCACCAGGGCTCCACTGAGAACACAGCGGAGACTTAACACTTGGGTGAAAAATGAATGAAATATTTCAGATAGGTAATTTTGACATCAAAAGCATGGCAATGAGCTCTAAGTCTGGTAATAAAAATACATAAAAATAATTCAAAGATTGTTAGGAATCTATCTAAAGCAAATTTAATTTACATTTATCAAAGTAATCTCCCCCTCCCCCCAGCACTCCCAAAGAACCTCGGAGTGAAGGCCCTCAGACAATGCTGACAAAAAAATATGACCTGGGAAATTTTTAAAATATGAAGATTCCCAGTTTTTGAACTAAATGATTTTGCAATAAGGCCGTAAATAAATCTTCATTTTAAATAGCTTCTCAGGGGATTAAGAATGAGAGACAGATTTGGGAACTAATGTATTAATGTCTGCTCCCCTTCTATTCAAGGCCTTTCTTATTTTTGGTGGCCAAACAACAATCATTGTGTGTTTCTATCCCTTAGAAAAAACATTTGCCAAATTTACCTGAACATAAGATTCACCCGGGGTAATTATTATAAATATAGATTTATGGTCCCGCCTTGGGAAATTTTGATTCAAAAGGCCTAAAGTGGAGCCTGGGAGTATAGAATTTTAGCAGACATCTTAGGAATATATAACGGCCTGCAACTTGGGGGGAACCCTGGCCTGATTAGTATATATTCGTTTTTTTTTTTTGTAATAGTTGGTATATACAACCACAATCCTCATTCTGACTAGAAAATAGACTCTATACATAGAAAGGCATTTCTTTGTTAAGTTTTACAACCAGAGTGGATGAACATTATCAACTAAAGCATCATTTGAAAGTAACCAAATCTTTACCTTCTTAACTATCATTCCAAAGTAAACAAATCTTTATTTTTCTGCTGAACAATAATCAAATAGGAATCTGTTTTATTGTCTATGTGTGTGTGTGTGTGCTAGCTTGCCTGTGGTTCTTTTTAAATCACGGCTTTACTGTCCTTTTAAATGATAATATTCAAAAGACCATTGTTTTAAAAGTTATCAACCTCTCAAAGCTTAGTATGAAAAAACTCCAGCTTCTATTTAAAAGTGTAGTAATTGATATATAAATATAAAACAAGTAGCACATTTAAACACTCCGTACGTGTTAGTAACTGAGCATTAACGTAATGCCTTTTACAGTTAAACAAGGCTTAAAGAAGAAAAAAAAAAAAAGAAGAATCCATGTTAATTTGAAATATTACCTGGTGTTCTTCTTGTTCTTGTTTTATATGCCCTTCTTTTTTTTTTTTTTTTTATTTTGCTGTTGTTTTTGTTATTGTTGAGAATATACATAGTAAAACATACACCAATTCAACAGTATCTACATGTACAATTCAGTGACATTAATTATATTCTCTGAGTTGTGCAACCATTCTCAGCCTCCGTTCCTGAGTTGTTCCTCCCTCATTAACATAAACTATCTGCTCCCTAAAGTTCCTGTCTAATCCTTCAAGTTGCTGTTGTCAATTTGATCCTGCATAGATTGTTCTTCAAAGAGCATAATACTCAAGGCAGACATTTTTTACTGGTTCAGCTAAATTATTGTTTGGTTTTAAGAAGACTTCAAAGGGGATATTTTTGGTTAAAGGTTTGAAGATTATTTCAGGACAACAGTTTCAGGGGTTCATTCATCCTCCATGGCTCTATTAGAATGGAGTCCATGAGAATTTTAAATTCTGTTCTGCATTTTCCCCCTTTTTGTAAGGATTCTTCTTGATCTTTTAGCAAATTAAGCATGGATATTGACCTTTAATATCAGTGTGATATAGTTATATGTACAGTGGTAATTAAGGAGCCCTGGTAGTGGTGTGGTTAAAGCAATTGACTGCTAACCAAAAGGTCAGCAGTTCGAAACCACCAGCAGCTCCAAACCACCAGCAGCTCCATGGGAGAAGGATGTGGCAGTTTGCTTCTGTAGAGATTTACAGCCTTGCAAACCCTATGGGGTCACTATGAGTTGGAATTGGCTTAATGGCAGTGGGTTTGGATTTGGGTTATGGTGATAATTAACAAGATAATAAACAACGAAAGCTTTATTTCTTTTTCTATATTTTCAGGAAAAGTAGATGTCTTTATAGATATAGCATAAACATTACCACCTGGTGAGGCCAGATAACTGTTTTTCATTACACTAAAATTAAGCTTTCAGGCCAAGCCATTATCACTGAAGGTTCCCTTTTAGAATATTATATGTGTGTATATAAAATTAACACCATATCTCCAAATTTATTCATATATAAATTATATATTTGTATAATTATTTATATCATATATAATTATATATTTTACTTTTTTATGTATGGGTTTTTGGCAAATCACATCCTTAGGGTATTTAAAAGACATAAGCTTATATTTCTCTTATAATTACTTATTCATTATATCAACTGATTTTTTTTAATTTTAACTCAAAAATCTTGTGCATTTTTGTTTTCATCTAATAATTTTTATACTTAACCCCTACTTTTTTAATTTCATATGATTTCTATACATTTGAATTTTTTTTGAATGTAGGATTTTATCTAATAATCTTTCAATATCCAGTAGCTAGTACAAAGAGCCTGGTGTATAAGAAGAGCTTAAAACATGTTTACGGAATACCTGGATTAATTCCTGGGTGCTATTCTTTATTTCCATCATTTATTCAGTAAACTTAACAGCATTGTAATGTTTAGTACTCTATCTTCTCAATGTCAAGTATTGTGAAATAGTCACAAATTGCATGCTTTTACAAAACTAATTTCCTGGTAATGTTTGTCCTTTTCTCACCTTCTCTTTCACTTTCATTGCAATGGGCCTTATTTGGGAATGACATATATTTAAATATATAATGCACACATAGTGAAGTTACTAGAATACAGTGAAGAATTTAAACTAGGCACATTCAGCTACAGAGAACAGACACTTGCTTAGGTAACTTCCATCAGTGTAGGTTTGTTCTTCAGATACAGAAAGCAGTGAGAGGGAAAACCATTTGCGTTGGTGCCCAGCCAGGAGAGTAGAGGCTTTTCTGGTTGGAACAGTACTGCAAGTCATACCCCTGCAGCTCTGGTGTCCAACATCAACCACAGAGATTATTCTCAGGAGCAAGTGCTCCAGCACGTGATATTTTAGCTACACTCTGTCTTTGCTTTACTGCGTTATGGTTCCTCAACTTCAGCGTTTCTGCTTACTCCTGGACTCTTCCATCTCCAGTTTCTGTTTCCTGCCTTCTTCGCTTTCATGTAACTCAGCCATCCTAACAAATCAAACCAAACCCACTGCCACAGAGTCGATTCCAACTCATAAAGACCGTATAGTACAGAGTAGAACTGCCCAAAATGGTTTCCAAAGAGTGGCTGGCAGATTGGAACTACTGACCTTTTGGTTAGCAGCTGAGCTCTTAACCACTGTGCCAGCAGGGCATGAAAAGTCCTGTACCAGCCTCTATCACAGGAAGCTCCTCCTGTACCACGTGCTCATCCCTACAGTAAAAAGAGCAGTGAGGGCAGTGGGATATTGACGTTGAAAACACAGAGATTCTGCGTAAGCGACCCCTCAGAATCAGGCTGTAAGCATGACTAACACTGTTTTTTTCAGAATGAATAAACACAACTAATAAAATGCTATGTAGTTCTCCAGAGCTTTCCATATTTATTTCTATATTTTTCCTGTTTAAATATGCCATTAGACTAATAAATAAACACTTTTTAAAATGCTCCTAATGCAGAAATCACATCTACACACAAACTGCATAGAATGATATTTAGATGGAGTGTAAAGATCACATCTTATTAGTGATCAACTGTAATTATTTGAAGTGGGAATGTAAGTTTCTTCTTTTATACTTTAATATAATACAGTAAATCATCCTAACCGTCTCAAAAAAAAAAAAAATTCCATAAGATTATTTGGAAAACAGTCCTTATAAAAATGAACAAGCATAATTTAAGGCAACTTCCCCACTTCTGTACATATGACACTCTGAATATAATATATATTATCTTTCCAGACCCTACTTGCCAGAGGCAGGCTAAATTGTTGGTGATTTAATTGCTCCCGGGATTGCAAAGGTGATCTTGTAGTTTGCCTCCAGTGACAGGTGTTATCCCTTTATTATAATTTGAACCCCTGGGTGTTAAAATATTCATGGTTTTTCTATTAGGAAATCTGCATACTTCTACAGCCATGTTTATTCATAATCCTCTGATGAGTTGCAGACAAGCTTACTGAGAGCTTAAGGCTTTGGCATTTTCGTCAGAAATTACTACTCTCACCCACAAAGACTATGCTCATTTGCATTCATATTTTAAAAATTCATTAAATAGCTATATGTTAGTGTTTTGAGTCTTTTGATATTAAATACTTTGTGAATTGCTGCATTTTCTAGTGTACTCTTTTTAGCAATTAGTACTTACAGTGTATATATATATATGTAAAATATGCATTAGGCTGGTTTTAAAATGTCTGTACACCAGAGGGCATCATAGCTTTTATTCAAACCTTCCTTTGAAAGAAATTTGCTTTTAAAGTGAGTTCTCATAAGCAAAACACCTTTTCTCTTCATAGTCATTTCTCATCTTTTGCTTTAATATTTATAAAGCATGTTTAAACAGTATTATTCATCCACGTTCATTAAATAAACACAAGCATCATAACTAAATAATAAAGATAAACAAACCATATTAATGACTTTCTTACTTGTAGCTTCATACATTTTACCTTCTTTCTTCCTACTTCAGGGCGACCCTCACTGTATCTAGTTTTCTATGTCCTTTCTTAAGATAGTGTGTAGACTATTTCCTAATCCTATCCCTTTTTTTATCCCTAGATTACTTCTTGATTCTTTTTAAATCTCCTTTATATTACGGTTATATAAGTTAAATTACCCTTCTTAGAAAAGTGTTCCATTTGACCTGTTATGAAAGCATTTATTGAATATTAGAGGTAAAGGACTCAGCTTCAGCCTCCCATGATCTCTTTCTAGTAGAGAAAATACAGAAATATACATGATAGATCACATTCAGAGTGACGAGTTTCGGTACCCAAAGTGCTGAGAGAACTTAGTGTCCACAACTAGGTCTACCAACTATGAAGTGTGTGAGTGATAAAGAAAGATGGCTGAGGCTGGGCCAAGATTGGGGAAAACAAAATGAAAAAGCAGGCTATGAAAATCCTACTTATTTTTCCAATAATTTTAAAATGAAATAGGGAGGTATTCATACATAAGGGCAGATAATTAGAGAAAAAGGAAAAATTATTTCATTTTTGTGGATTTCACAAAAGTGGCGCCAAAATAAATATGGTCAGAGGAAAGGCTAGAAAAACTTCTGAAACCATGCAATTTCAGGACTAGTTTTTCTTTTCTTTTTTCTTTCATATTTTTGCAACATGATGTGATTTGTACCTTTTCAACAGTGAAACTGCAGAGTGATTATACCTTCAGGATAAAATAAAATACGTACAGCAACAAAGGCATAAGAGAAAAGGTAAGTGGAAGCTCAGGGGTGTAAGAGTAATACATTCATTCTAGGAAGTGCAAGTAGCCCAACAGGTTACAAGTAAGCCTTCAGAAGAGAGAAAACATTCGTTTAAAAAATGTATTTCAATAGCCTGGGTCAATCCTTTCAATAGAATAAGGAGTCAATACACATGCATGATGCTTAACTTGAAAGGAATATAGACATGGATATGAAAATTTTCAACATAATTCTATTTAGAATGACAGTATTCAAAATCTCAGAAGCAGTAGTTCTAATTTCAGTTCTCTGCTAATTATCCTTGCTAACTTAATTTAGTAATTTAACATACCCATGCCTTGCTTTACCTGTTAAATAATGGAGCTGAACTCCTTAATAACATGTTTGATCATCGAACTTGTACCAGGCCTTGGGATAATGCATTTATATACATTATCTATTTTACTCCTCACAACAACCCTAACAAAAGGTGTGTTAATTATCCTCATTTATTACAGGAGCTGCAAAGTTACTTGGATCATAGCCTCAAGCATTTTACCAAACACCTTCCTGATAGTATCTGGCAGAGTGAAGACCAAGAGTCCATCTCAGTTCTTATTGAAAAGGTCACTCTAATGTCCTTCTACTTCTGAAATGCTATTGTTCTACAGAACAAAAGAAATTATGTAGTCATTGCTCAAGAAAAACTAATCCAATTGTCCTACACTCTATCTCTCCTCTGGATATTATGTTATTTTCTATTATAATTTTGGTGAAAAAAAAAATCAGTTGCTTCTTAAAATCCCAAATGTTTGAGTTTTAACATTTAACCAGCCTAGTTTTCTTTTTAAAGGAAAACACTTTAATCATTTAGACTATGAAAGTAGAATAAAATAGGTATTCAGAAATAATCTCCACACTGGTCTAGCAAGTGCTTTTTCTTAAGCATTCTTTTCTATTTCCTTCAAGAAGGGAACAAAAGTATCTCCTTGCTGATTCACTTTGCAAAGTGTGAGTCATTGCCCTTCACAAAGGGAGAAAAAGATGCATTAAAAAAAGCCATGAACGCTATTCAAATTCATTGCCTCTTCCAGGTGTGGGTAATTGAGTTGCTTCAAGATCAATATGAAACTGTCTAGGATACAGAAAGTCAATAGCTGCTGCCAAAGTCAGACTGGCTAGTTTAGGTGTCCATACAAGCAACATCTCCAGCTGTTGCTTCGGAGCAAAGCTGAATCTGCATAACAAAACTGGAAGTGAATTCCATAAAACAGAAAGCTCTGAAGAATATTGCTTTGACACACAGAAGTTTAGGGACCCCTATTGAGCAAGTAACTTTCTGTTGATATTTACTAGATGCCGGAGTGACACTGAACGAGTCAGTCACACATGTGACTCTATCTAAAATCTGATTTTTTAAAAACAAGGTCTCTGTCCAAGATTATGATTCCTAGTTTCTTAAAATTTAAATTATCATTTAAAGAAAATATAATGCAACTACATTAATTATTTTCTACAAAATAAGTTAGTTTTACTCTGACACTGAAAATATTGCATTATAATACCTCTTCATTAACTAAGAGTTGATATGGAATGTAGTAAAAGCACATCCAAAAAAATTAATAATTTTCTGAAACTGTAATTCCCTGAAAACACTCGTCATTATTCTGAGGAAAAGATGTTACCATCTTCCTCACCAAGAGTTCCCAAATTTGTCAATGAAAGTTGGATTAAAGATAGTTATGGAAATTCTGACTACTAGTTCTGATATGGAAACCCTGTGGCATAGTGGTTAAGAGCCGTGGCAGCTAACCAAAAGGTCGGCAGTTTGAATCCACCAGACGCTTCTTGGAAACTGTCAGGAAGCTCTACTCTGTCCTATAAGATCAGGATGAATTGGAATCAACTTGATAGCAATGGTTTGGTTTCAGGTTTAATTCTGATATGGAGTTCTACTTTCATTGGCAAATTTAGGAATTCTTTTGTTGAGGAAGTTGGCAGTGTATTTTCCTCCTAATAATGACTAATGTTTTCAGGGAACTAGAGTTTCACAAAATTAATTTTTATTTTCTAGAACGTAACCTTGACCTGTGTGGAGAACGGTGAGAAGAGTATTGCTTCCTCTTTGAAACTCTAGACCCTGCCGCCACAGAACCAGTCTTAATTTCATGTAGCTCAGTCTGAGGCAAGACTTTTACAGAAGGCGAAGAAAGGAAAACAAGGACTATAAAAAAAAAAAAAATAGGCATAGAATATTGGACAATAACAATATAATATTTTGTGTTAACATTCTCTGCCGTACACTCTGAAGCCAACAGGCCACATCTTTTTCTGATTCCTCACCATGTGTATATAATGGTGCCAAAATATCATCTTGCTTTTTTAAAAAGAAGGCTCTGAAAGGCAGGGATTCTCAGTGCCATTGTCTTGCTTTCTATTCTCTGTGTTTTTAACAACAATTTACAGTGAGATTTTTATCTCTTTCAGGGGATTTCAGAATTTCCCAGTCTGCACTACGATGAGAGTAGTTACGTAATTTTCTGTGAGGTAAATGCACTTCAGTTCAGGATGGAGTTAGAAGTTACCTCAATAAAAAGAGTAAAAGTCCATACAATGATTTTACAATTGCTAAGATTACCTGTTCATTTTATAACACAGTCGAGGTCCATTAACTCTTAACAGTAAGAACTATAAACAGTGCTTCTTGAAAGCTGAGATATTTTTAGTTGACATATGGACTTGACAAAAAAATAATAAAATTGACACTAGCCTTGCTGGTGCAGTAGTTAAGCTCAGCTGCTAACCAAAAGGTCAGCAGTTTGCATCTAGCAGCTGCTTCTTGGAAAACCTGTGGGGCAGCTCTACTCTGACCTATAGAGTTGCTATGAGTTGGAATCTCACCTCTACAACAATGGATTTGGTTTGTTTTTTGGAGGCTTCTCTTAAATCACCTCAAAGATCTGTCATCAGATTCACAGGGCACATGTTTCCTATCCTATGGTTTCCTCACTGGTGATATACTGCTTCATTTTTTTGAGGGTCCACTCTTCAGCTGCCCTGTGGGAGAATGATGTGGCAATCTGCTTCCGTAAAGATTTTACAGCATTGGAAACTGTATGGGGCAGTTATACTCTGTCCTATAGGGTCACTATGAGTCAGAATGGACTTGAAGGCAAGAGGTTTTCTTTTTTTGAGTTATTTACTTAAGTAAATAATAAGTTTCTATAAAATGGGGACGATTCTTATATTTATAGACCCTTCATTGCCTCTATTAGTGTTTCTTGGAAGTAATGTACTACAGTGGAAAACAAACAAGCATTGACTACAGACATCATACTGAATCTTGGCTCCACAATGCACCAGCTCTTGATATTACAATTCAGATTTCCCTGGGCCTTAGTTTCCTCGTTTATGACATTAGAAAAATAAGTACCTCACAGAGTTGTTGTGAGGCTTGAAAATAATAACATATACCAAACATTGGTTCAGTGTCTGGAACTAAGTACATGATGGATAACCATATTTGAATTAATATGATTAAAGTATAATATAATACTGCATCAAACTAGTACTATGTGAACTCTGTTACTGTACATAATTGCTATCCTTTAGTTGATGATTAATTTTCTTGGTATGTGTGTGTATGTGTGAATTTAATAGGTCAGAAAGATAGGAGATAATTTTTTTTGATATATAATCAGGTTTGTTAAAAAGTTTTAGAACTCTTACTTAATAAGATTTATAGGACTTCCTTATGCCTGGAGATAAGAGACCACATCTGATGTTATCAGATATTCTGAGAGGCCTTCCTGTTTATATTGTTAAAATCAAACAACTGGCCTCTATTCTGTTTTTCTGTCTTCTTTAGAAGGGATGAAGTCAAATGTGGCTATGGATGTGTTTATGCCCCCCACCCATTTTTGTTTTCTTTTGTTACTATTCATATATCTACTACATGAATTAAAATGAAAATTCTGTAACATATTTCATTTTATCAGTTAGACTCAAATGTCTTAGGTAAATAATCTGCCTCTTGGGTATCTCTTATAGTAAGTAGAAAGGGGAATATTTTAAAAACTTAGGATGTTAGGTTTTAGAAACTACATTTCTAAAGGGAATCATGAAGACCTTCTCATGAAGAATTTAAAACATCAGGTGTTTTGCAAGTCTAATGAGGATCAAATTAACTTTCCCTTACCTTGTTAAAACCAAGTATATGGAATGTCAATTATGGAATATGCCATAACCACATCCTCATTTAAGGGAAATCGCTCAGCTCACACACACAAAATAAATAATACAGTTTCTCATTACAACTCATGGTGAGCCCATATGTTTCAGAGTAGAACCACTCTCCATAAAATTTTCAATGGCTGTGATCTTTCAGATGTAGATGGCCAGACATTTCTTCCAAGTTGCCTCTGAGTGGATTCAAACCACCAATCTTTCAGTTAGTAGCCCAGTCCTTGAACTTTTTTGCCTCTTGGGGATTCTTTTCTGCCCACAACAATTCCTGAGTTGGTAGAACAGCTATTCACATGTTAGAATCCAAGCACCACCTACTAATAAACCAGATGCATATATGTGCTTGGGATTTTAATATGGAGATGGCCCATGAGGAGAGTAGATTCACTACCAGTCATTTGCGAGAAAGCACCATGTGTGGTAAAGGAACTAGGCAGGACAAGTCTCTAGTTTTACTTTGGATTCCAGAACATCTTCTGTATCAGTAAGCTCTAGTTCCATCTCTTAGGGTTTCTCATGCTCTGAGGTATAATAATTTGTCTTTATTGGGTTTTCTGCACGTGCATTATCTCTTCTAACTTGAGGTCACCCAAGAAAATGTGTGGCCTGCATGCAAAAGTGTATTCCTCAAACAAGCTCCACATTTGACTTTACTGAGAATCATTGTCAGTAAAGATAGTTATCTTCAAAAAATAAAAGTAATTAAAAACATGTTATTAAATAAATTTGAACACATCATAATATATGGTCCATGCTCATATTTAATTTTTTTTAATTTTTGAATTTTTCCAAATATTTCTTGATTTAAATTATTTCACTTAAATTTTTAAATTAAAAGAGTTATTTATTAACAAATGTCTACAAATATAAAGAGATCTACCTTCCCTAATATTTTCCTGTGTTCTTTCCTTTTTTCAACAATACAGAATACACTGGAGTCTATATTATCTTAATTAGATGGAATTAAAATAGGTTGCTTTATCTGTTAATTAACAAACCTGGGATTTAGCAGTACTGCCAAAATCATTATGTTGTCTTTTCTCAGAGAAGTTGTTACATTTGTTTATATTATTCATCTAAACCTTATTTACTTTGAATTATCTTGAATTTCATCCTATTCTCTGATTCCAATCTATATTTTAGTAAAAATGCATTCAGGATCAGCCTGAACCATAGACTTTCCTTCATCCCCAAATGAAAGTTGGCATGGCACTAAATAGTCTGCTTTAGAAGTGTGGTTTGAGAAACTATTAAATTCAGCCATGACTCACGTACCCTGTGTTTCAAATATTGTTTGAATCTAAGTGATACCCTAAAGACTTGGATTGCAACTTAGATCAGTGATCTGTCAGGAACCCATATCAGTTCTTCTCAGCCTGGGACTTATAGTTAACACATCTTCCTTCACCTTTTGGTCCAAGCCCAAGTTTACATCACCAGCCTGATATGGGCTGCACTGGGCTATGGGGCAGTAGCTACAGCAGGTCAGCAGTAGCGGTGATAAACAGTTTCAACGTCAGACGCAGGTGTCAGGATTCTGTTTCTACAGTACTTTCTCCTTTTACTATCCATTTGTGAGTTTTACAGAACATTCATCGATTTGATTTACTTCAGTTGTGTTGAAAAGAGTTGAAAATGTTTAAAGCATATGACAACATCTCCGCCTTGAAGGCATTTATTGAATTTTTAGTGAAATAATGCTTACACGCACACAGCCCCCGGGGAATAGTACAGTCTTTTCCCAGAGCTCTTTGCCACCTCTCTCTCTCATTGCCTGAATTCTCTCTACATTCATTCCACAAAATGTATCTTCTTAAATATGTCTTTCTCTCTGTCACTCTTCTCTTCACAAACCTTCAGTCACTCTCCAATGCCTATAGCAGTTACTCCCCAGAGTCTTACAAAGGATAGTAAATCCACATAGACACTAAGTTCTGATAGGAGACTAAATAAATATCTTGCACGAATAGGTCCTACACAGTATTTTCCAAATCTGTTTGATGCCATTAATGAAAGGTTAATTTTAAATGCTACTCAATCTTTAAATGTTTTGTATGTTACATCCATTTCTCAATTAACCACTCTAATATTTATGATCATTTGTTTTGAGCCATTCAGCTTTATATAGGTTAATCTCTTTATTCCTAGCCTGTGAGCACACACACACACACAGACAAGCACACCACTCAAGAATGAGCAACACACTTGCAGATGAGAAAGTGAAGTGAAGTTAAACAACTTGCACAGAGTCACACATCTTATAAATGGTAAATTAGGCCTTGAAACAGGAATTTTGATTTGTCTATGAATACTTTTAATGATACATCTAGTACTACTACTACTTTTGAGGAGCCAGGAATCTTTTTGTTATTAAAAAAATCATAATACTTTGGGAACTAATACTACTGGCAAAGAATCATGCATTACCCTGTAACATTTCTTATAGTTCATATTCATGTTTTCTCATACAAACTGTAGTGTTAAGTCCTCAGTGCAACTATGATTGCTTATCTATTTTTGTATGGCTTAAATTTTTAGTCTTGTTCTTTGTGCAGCGTAGGCACTCAGATATGCATTGATGTTATTGGACAACATAATCAAATGCTATTTTGTTATTAAGGCAATATAAAATCTGTGTGCCCGGGGGCAATAAAGACTTTTAAATAAAAGGTTTGTCTCTTTCGGAGAGTGCTGGCATCCATCAGTTTATGCTGGGGTCCTGTGGCAACAAACAATTCCCAAACCTCAGAAGCTTCCAACATAAAAAAAAAAAATTCAGAATATTTCAGAGAGGCACCAAAATAAGGACATTAGAAGACGGTGAACAAGTGGCGTTTAAAAATGCTTTCGCTCTAATACCCAAGACATATCAAGAAACAGGAAAGAAAATAATTACATAGGTCAGTGGTGGGTGGATAGGCTTTATCTGAACCTGTTTATCCTATATACTAATTTAAAGAATTGGTAGATGGGGATAGCAGAGCAGAATATTGTAAGGATGATGTTGGCATTTTCTATGTCTTAGGAACAGTGTGATTACATTGCCTCAATTATTTCCATTATAATATTGTTTGATACAGTGTTGGAATATAAGCCCCACAGTTTGGAAGATACTCTGCTTAAGACTGGGGAAGTAGAGTGTCAGCAAAAAAGAGGAAGGCTCTCTAAAAGATGGATTGACACAGTGGCTGCAACAATGAACTGAAACATAGCGATAATTGTGAGCATGGTACAGGACCAGGCAGCGTTTTGAGTTGGAACTGTCTCGACGGCCCCAAACAACAACTATTTGCTCGCATTTCCAGTGAAATCACTGTGAACTCCCTAAATGTTAAAAGCAGCTGTGTGGATAATTTGAAAAATGAAAAATGAACTTACCTGTGTAGCTTTGATAAGGTTATGGATATTGCTGTACCTCAGGCATCTCATCTATAAAATAAGAATAACCATTTATCTTGAATAATTATTAATATGGATTAGCATAATTTAATACTTAATACAACACTTAATTATTCCTATTGGCATCAATCTTATTTTAATTTCATACATTTGTAAAAAATAATCTTATAAATATTAAGTTTAAGATTCTTTAATACTACATACGTAAAATCACGAAGTTTATACCTTCCTAAAAAGCAACAGTATTTTGTAGTCATAATCTGAATGCACATTAACAATTTCATTATTACTTTTTAAAGCATTTTGCATATTGATATATTCCTAACAATTTTCTGAAGAATAATTTTAAATTGTTCTTAAAATTAGACATCAAAATATATATTTATAATTTTAAAGCTATTAAGTATTGGGATTATACAATTGATATATAGGAAATAGATGTAAAATCCTCTACACTAAAAGTACTTTATTCTTTATTCTTTACATAATACATATTCAGGTATTTTTCAAGTAAAAATGCTGTTAAGTACAAATATGTCAATAGGGTAATGACTTCTCAGAAATGTTTACTAATAAAGATGAAATTAATACATGCCTTAATCTCTAAAATCAAAGTTTCTCTCTGAGTGCTGAGTTCAATGTTACCATTTCATTTGTCTTGGTGACTGAAATCTTTCGACTTGATGATGGAAACCAAATCGTATTGGACTTGACAACCTGCTTGATAAGAGCATGAATTAATCTAGAATGCTTGAATAAAGCTTGACAATTTTGTTGTTTAATTAAATGATCTATATTTTTTCTTTCCTTCAAAGCAATCTCTACCCACCCACATTTATTGAGTACATTTGAATAAACCTATAATATACATATTTTTTTCTTAAGCAAATCATTTAAAGACCTATTGAAGGCTTTTCCTTTGTTGTTTCAATGTTGTACGGTACAGAATGCTCCTGTTGAAACCTTTTAATGTTTAAATAAAATAGGTGGAATAAATGGTCCCTCCCATTTTCTGATTAATAACAGGGCTTTGAATTAGAAAGAAAATGCCACCCACATGCTATTGTCTTCTGCCTACAGCCTAATCACTCACTGGTATTGTTCCTCTTGATTGATCTGTCACTTAGTGGCAGCTGAACTGTGTGTTTGAAGATCTTTTGTACAGATTTAATCAGGAGATGGAATTCACGTCTTTGATTGACACTAATAATTGATAATCATTTCCTTTAGCTGGAACAGCTGCATCTCTTTAAGTTTCTTGAAAAATAAAAGCTCTTTAAATTTCATTTACCTTTTCATTTCAAACCAATGTAGGTAGGTCGTCATGAGGGTAGAGCTCTCAATTTGGAATAACGTATATTGCATTATAATTTTTTTTTAAAGTGGAGCAAAAAAATTATTTCCCTGTTTGTGTGTAAACATACTTCAAGTTTTTCCATTAAGATTTTTTAAAGTAAAATGCACGAAGAGGTACTGAGATGCATATTGCTAAAGAATGCTTACCTCGCTACTGCAAGTATAATTTTAAACAATTCTACAAATCATTTTAAACTATTGTGTATCATGGATTTTTTTTTTATTTGGAACTATAGTTTTATTTGCTACCTTAAAGAGTGTGACAAAATGCAGATATGTCTCCCTCAATTACCAAAAGTTAATATATAATTACCATAGAATCTGACACCAAGTATAATAAGGCTTTTTGCTGGTTCCTTTAGTGGTTTTTCTTTGTTTAGTTATTATCGGAGCCCTGGTGGTGAGGCGGTTAGGAGCTCAGCTGCTAACCAAAAGCTCAGCAGTTCCAACCCACCAGTTGCTCCTTGGAAATGCTGTGGGGCATTTCTACTCTGTCCTATAGGGTTGCTATGAATTGGAATCGACTCGACGATACTGGGTTTGGTTATTTTTTAGTTATTATCAGGTTTTCTTTATTTGTTCACTCCCATGTAGTTATAGCCTTTTTATTTTTTGAATTATACAACAAACCTATTTTTCTGATTATACACTGGAATTGTATTAGGCTACTATATCTGTTTCTCTAAATACTGAGGAGTGTATGTGCCTGTATACACTGTGTGTACTATGTTATTGTGGTGGTAGTTGTTGTCAGTTGTGGTCAAGTTGATTCTGACTCATGTCAACCTCATGTGTGCAGAATAGAAGTGCTCCACAGAGTTTTCAATGAGCAGCTCGCTATGCCCGTCTTCAGAGGCACCTCTCCATAAGTTCAGGTTGCTAACCTTCTGGCTAGTAGTTGAGCACTTAACTCTGTGCCATCCAGGGACTTCCATATGTTGTTACAACAGTTACGAATTTGAGACTATATGCCTTCGTATTTATCTGTTACAGAATCCAGTGGAAGGAATTATGTGTAAATGTTCTGGCCAAGCTTGCTTAAAAATGTAAGAATTGCTTGGGAAAAATAATATACTGTGGATCAATTTTCTGGGTCAAGTTCATAGTAATAATCTTATTTTAAAATAAGTCAATCTTCCCTTCTCATAATCTCTATCTTTCTTTCATCTCTCAATCCCTCCATTAGAAGTAAATCTTACCTCCTTTAAATTCTGATAATATTTAAATAGATACAATGCATTCCATTTAGGTTTGTGGATATATTAAGGCACATCTAATATTCTGCTCCCTAGGAATCAAGTCCATGTCTGATTCATTTTTGTCTCCTTGGCATAAGATAACACTGCTCTGAATACTGCAGGTGGGAAATACATATTCGTTTAACAAATTATGGAATCAATAAATCAGTAAATATACAAAAGTAGAGGTTTTTCAAGATTCCTACAAAGTAATGAAATATAAAAATGGCTGAAATCAACTGGAATAAAGAAAATGTTATCTGAATTTATCATCTGCTATTAATCCTCTTAGTGTTTGCTGCAAGATATAATTTACAGGTGAATGTGTGGTTTGATAAATTACTTTTGTGTGTGACCTTTCTAGCCATGGTCTTGTAACTCCCACCCAGCTGATCAGGTGGGACTGTGTCACAGGGTAATTAAGGCCTACCAAGGGGATTAGCCAATTTTGCCTTAACAGAGACCCAATTCCAGAGCAGAGAGGAAGATCCCACCACCACCAGTGAAGATCAACCGGGAGTTGGTATGTCCTTTGGACCTAGGATCCCTATGCTGGAAGATTCCTGGGACCAGGAGACAGAGAGAGAGGGAGCTGTAACCGTGATGGTGAGAATCAGTGGCAGGAGGGATCCAGCAGCAGGAGACTGTGCAGTAGGCTTCCCGGCCCACAGAGAGAAAGCTGAATGCCTTTGGGCACAGGCATAGGACCAGGGAGAGGCATATCTGCAAGCATGGCTGGGAAAATGCTGTCCTGATGAAAGAACTGCATCCTTGCGTGTTCCTGAGTCAGAATTATAACCTGTTACTTCCCTAATAAACCCCATAATTATGAGTATAGTCTGTGAGTTCTGTGTGGCCATTGCAATGAATTATGGAACCCAGGATAATGGTAGAGAATGCTGTAGGAGGGATGGTTGGTGTCAGAGTTGGTAAGGATGGCAGAGAGAGGAGGCTTGTCTGATCTCCACCTCATAGGAATCAGCCTTGGGCTGCTGATTTTGGTTCTCCTTTCCCCTTGTGAAGTTAGAGGAGGTTAAACACTTCCCTGAAGCCATTTTTATGGAAGGCATTATGAAAAATGATTGTTATCAATATTTATTTTTGGCTATTTGAATATATAAGTAGACACATATGGTACATGTTCTCCCTCATGTGGAAATTCAAGTCTGCCTTGCTTCTTCACTTCCTGGCCTTGAAGAGCAGGATGATAACCCTCTGAACAATAATGGAGCATGAAGAAGTTTAGTGGGGCCATATTCCTGAAGATTATTTAATTTTTTGTACTTTTAAAATAGAAAATATATAATGAAAATAACTATTTTTAAACAATCTGCACATTCCTATTTTGTTTAAGTTTCAAGTTTTTTTACAAGTTATAATTTCAACATTTTTCTTTTTGTGTGCTTTCTAGGTCCTAATATTGATATATTTTCATCTAGATACATGCTTTTCTATATGAAAATAACATTTTCATTTGAGAAGTGAGTAAAGTCTGACCTTATGTATAGTGCCCAGAATTGCCTCAATTCAACAATAGTTTGCATGAAAATTACAGTTAGGTTTCCAGGCATCTTTTCTACAGGAATTTGGGATTGCATCCTTAAGGTCTTTGTGGAAAATCAATAGCTTTTGCAGTTTTATTCAGATTCAGAATACCATTCACTTCACACATAGAGGATGTTTGAGATGCTCAGTTGATACTGTGAAGATATAAAGCAAAAACCGAAAGCTATAACAAAGCAACACATGAAAATATGAGGGAGCAAATTTTATATAGCACTCCATGAATTATCATAAACCATGTTTTGTCAATGGCATAAACATATTGACAATTACATACTAAACATAGAACAAAAAACACATTGCATTTCATATACAAATATACTCACATACTTATTGAAAAATTCACCTTAATAGAATATATCTTAAAGAACAGATATATTGCATTAAAATAGTGGTGCAGTGGTTAAGAATTCTGCCACTAACAGAAAGATTAGCAGTTTGAATCCACCAGCCACTTCTTGGAAACCATGTGGGGCAGTTCTACTCTGTCCTATAGGGTCGCTCTGAGTTGGAATTAACTCAACGGGAAAGAGTTTGGTTTTTTGGTTTTATCTTAAAGAAAATATAGTTATAATTTATGTATACTTGTCTAAAGTAAACAGTGATACATTAGGACTTCACATATTAGAATCCCTGGGGACAGATATTTTCTTTAATTAAGTTTCATGAGATGATTGTAGATTCATGTGATAGCGTAAGAAACAATACAAAGAGATCTCCTGTATCCCCGTTTTCCCCAATGGTAACATCTAGCAAAACTATAGTATAATATCACAACCAGGATATTGAGATTTATACAGTCAAAAACAACAGTAACATCGGCATAATGATCTCTCCTTTTGCCCTTTTATAGGCATACCAATCTCCCTCCCTTCATCCCTAATATTTGTCAATCACTAAACTGTTCACCTTTTCTATAATTTTGTTTTTTCAATAATGTTATAAAATGGGATACTACAGTAGGTGACCTTTTGGGGTTGACTTTTTCTACTCAATATAATTTCCTAGAGATTCATCCAAGTTATTGAATATATCAGGAGTATTCCACAGAATAGAGGTACTACAGTTTTTTTTTAACTGTTCACTCATTAAAAAACATCTGAGTTGTTCCCAGTTATTGTATAATATGAATAAAGCTGTTTTTTTTCTTCCCTTCCTGTGGGTTACAAGGATAATGTGGGGAATTCTACCTTGATAGCTGTATAGTTTCCTTAGTGGTTGTTCTTTGTGTAGTTTCCTTAGTGGTTGTTCTTTGTGTCACAATACACATAAGTGGCGTATCAAAGTGAATTGATTTTGGCATATTACCTCTCTGAGTAAAGTGTGGAAACCCTGCTTCCATATAGCTCCATTTACCCTCACCACTTGTAAATATCCTTGTCTTGAGTATGAGATGGTGTTTCCATTTTTGTTTCAGTTATCACATATTATGAGAAAACTCATGAGGATAGTCTACTGTATTTAGCAATATTTCTGCTCTTTCTTTTGTTCTGTCTTCCTACCTGATGCCACAAGAGTCCTTCCTTTACCATTCTCTTTCTGTTTTAAGAATTTTCTTCAGCCATTTGTTAAGGTTTGGTCTGCTAGTGATAAATTCTTTTAGTTCTTCTTTGACATTTCCTTCAAATGTTATTTCCATTAATTCCTGAAAGATAGTTTCACCAGATACAGAAGTCATGACTGACAGTTCTTTTCTATCAGTATGTAAAAAATGGTGTGCCAATTCCTTGGGTTTTAGATGAGAAATCCGCTGTCATCTGAATTGATATCCCTCTACGGATAATGTGTCATTTCTTTATGGCTGCTTTCAAGATATGTTTCCTTTGTCATTATTTTCCAAAGTTTAGTTACGGTGTTTTTTTGAATTTGGCCTAATTCACATTTGCTCAGCTTGTTAAATACATGGGTTTAATTTTTCAGCAAAACTGGAATGTTCAGTCATTATTTTCTTTGGATAATTTTTCTGTCCTACTCTATCTTCTCCTTCTGGGCCTCTAACGGGAAAAATATAAAAAATGTTATTGTTCCACATGTTATTGAGGATACGTTCCTTTTTTCACGCCCAATCTGTTTTTTTCTCTTGTTGTTTACAATGGATAAACTATTGGTATTCTATTGATGTGTCTGAAAGTTCATTGATTCTATCCTCTGTCATCTCCATTCCACTAATAAGCCTATCTAGCATATTTTTTTACTTGTTATTGTAAATTTCAGTTATGTATTTCCATTTGGTTCTTTTTGATAATCTTATTTCCTTTTAAAATTTGTTTTAAGAGAGTTTGTACTTGATTTTTGAAACACATTTATAAAACTGCTTTAAATCCTTGGCAGATAATTCCAACACCTGACTCATCTTGGTATTGGCCTCAATTGTCTTTTTCTTATCCAAGTTGTGATTTTCCAGATTTTTATATAATGGGTAACTTTTAATAGTATTCTGGACATTTGGGCTATTATGTTTGGAGACTCTGGGTTCTACTTATTTATTTATTATTTTAGTAGGCTGTTACCCTGTTTAAAGGATCCCTAGTTACACAGTGGTTAAAAGCGTTTGGCTGCTAACTCAAAGGTCAGCAGTTCGAAACCACCAGCCGCTCCAGGGAGAAAGATAATGGCACTCTGCTTCTGTAAAGATTCTCAACCTTCAAAATCATATGGGGCAGGTCTACTCTGTCCAATAGGATCTTTATGAGTTGGAATCAAATCAGCCACACTTGGTTTGTTTGTTTGTTTGGTTTCCTTTTCAGGTTTATCACCCAGACTCTGATCTACTTTTGTGGGCTGTGCTTCCTTTGACAATCTAATTTTCAGAGTCTTTTGCAGCTCCTTTTTTGATCTGCTTGGTTTATCTTGTGCAGCTGATGTTTCCACTGCTTCCTGTTAGTACTGTTTGAGAGGGAGGAAAGGGTTTCCCCAGGCCAAGAGGGATTATACCACAACAAATGATCACAGCTCAGGAAGTACTCTCCTCCTCCAATGTGTATGAAGCTTTCTAACTTCATCTAGAGAAAACGACATGGAGGAGCAGCAAAGGACATTCTTAAAGATTTATTTATTCCATGGGTTAAAGACTCCTTTCCCCAACTTAGAGGTAGTGTCTTAGTCATCTAGTGCTGCCATAACAGAAATACCACATGGGATGACTTTACAAAGAGAAATTTATTTTCTCACGGTCTAGCAGGTTACAAGTCCAAATTCAGGGCATTGGCTCCAGGGGAAGGCTTTCTTTCTCTGTTGGCCTTCCATTAGTCTTCCCCTGAACTAGGCGATTCTATGCATAGGAACCCCGGGTCCAAAGGATGCGCTCTGCTCCTGGCACTGCTTTCTTGGTGGTATGAGGTCCCAACTCTCTGCTTGATTCCCTTTCATCTTTTAAAGATAAAAGGTGGTGAAGACCACACCCCAGGGAAACTCCCTTTACCTTGGATCAGGTTGGTGACCTGAGTAAGGGTGGTGTTACAATCCACCCTAATCCTCTCAACATAAAATTACAATCACAAAATGGAGGACGATCACACAATACTGGGAATCATGGCCTAACCAAGTTGATACATACATATTTTGGGGGACATAATTCAATCCACGACATTCCACCCTTTGCCCCCCCAGATCACATCCTTGCAACATGCAAAACATATTCACCCCATCATATCATAGCAAAAGTCTTAACTCTAAGTCCAAAATCCAAAAATTCCTCTTCATCTGTGAAACCTGGAATATAAGTTATCTGCTTCCAAAGGTTCAGTGTCATAACAGGTAAAAGTTAGACATTTCCATTAGGAATGGGAGAAACTGGAGGGAAAGAAGGGATAACAGGCAAAAAGCAAGTCAACAGAACACATTACATTAGCCCTTATGGCTTTGAAAATAATCCTCTCTTCTCTGAGACCATTTACACAACAGCCCGGCCCTCCAGACTCTAGGTATTGGTCACACTCTCCAGACTCTGAGTGGAAGCCCCTTGGGCTTTGGATTCAGCTCTACCTTCCAGACCCACTGGGACAGCAACTGTGCTTCCTTGGCTTTAGATACACAATTCTCTGAGTCCATCTGAGTGGCAACTCCACCCTTAGAAACATCAGAGGCCATGGTTCCACCCTTTGAAACCCCTGAGGTCATGGCCATACCTTTTGAGATGGAGGCAGCTCCACTTCTTGTGTTGTCTCTTCAGCTTCTGCTTCCTGGTTTCTTGGCCTCTGGGCATCTTGGGCCTCACACCCACATCTGCCCTGCTGGGGCAGGTGTTCCAAAGCTCTGTAGCTCCACCGGTAAGTGCTCAGAGGCACCCCACTTCTCCAGGAAGCCTCCTGCACATAGACACTCAGCTGTCTTGCTCCATGGTTCAGCTCCAGCACAGTCTCACACTGGTCTCCTGGTTCTGCTGCTGCTGGTTCTCTGCTGTTGCTGCTTCTCTGCCGCTGCAGGTTCTCTGCTGCACTGGTCTTCTGCCACTGTCCCACCTCTATCCATTCACAGTTTCAAAACTGCTTCCACATTTTAGGTATCTGTTAGAGCAGCACCCCACTCTCTCAGTACCAAATTCTGTCTTAGTTACCTAGAGCTGCAATAACAGAAATACCACATGCGGGTGGCTTTAACAAAGAGAAATTTATTTTCTCACAGTCTGGTAGGTTACAAGTCTAAATTCAGGGCTTCAGCGCAGGGGAAGGCTTTCTCTCTCAGTCGGCCTTCTCATCAGTCTTCCCCCAGACTAGGAGATTCTCTGCACAGGAACCCCGGTTTGCTCCTGGGACTGCTTTCTTAGTGGTATGAGGTTCCCAACTCCCTGCTTGCTTCTCTTTCTTTTTATCCTGTGAAGATAAAAGGTGGTACAGGCCACACCCCAGGGAAACTCCCTTTACATTGATTCAGGGAGGTGACCTAAATGAGGGTGGTATTACAATCCCACTCTAATCCTCTCAACATAAAACTACAATCACAAAATGGAGGACAACCACACAATACTGGGAACCATGGCCTAACCAAGTTGATACACACATTTTTGGGGGGACATAATTCAATCTATGACAGGCAGAGACCATTTTTATTCTTTTAATTTTCCCCCTAGAATCTCCAAAATTATCTGTTGTATATTATTAGTAGTATTACTTATATCCATTTTCCCCTTACTGTATATTAGGTAATGTGATATAGTTTAATATACCATATCATTTGTTCCTTAAACAACCACATGTGGACAACTTTTTTGTAGAAGTTTGCTTATGAAGAGGAACAGAGAGGGTTGTCATCTGGAGTTGAAGTGGAGCTGAGGCGAGAGATTTATTTTAAGAAGTTCATTCTCCCTGCATAATAAGTTGACTTGAGTTAGTCAGTTTTCTTTGGGCAGATGAGGGGCAAAAGCTTTGAAATAGGAGAGGGGAGGGAAGAAGAGTTTGAATATACAGCCAGTAGGAAGTGGGATGACAGAGGCTCCGGCTAAATAATTCTCTGGAGTCCACATGAAATAGGGGCAGTGAGGCACTCCTGACAGCAGAGGAAACTAAAGAAAGAGGAAGAACTACGGGGAACTTTTGTTCAAATCTAAAATTTTACACATTTACCTGGTTGCTTTAGAATCTTCATGACGCACTTGAGACTGTGTTGGCATCTCCTGTCTGGAGGGGAGAGGGGAGGGTAGAGAGGGTTAGAAACTGGCAAAACGGTCACGAAAGGAGAGACTGGAAGGAGGGAGCAGGCTGACTCATTAGGGGGAGAGTAAATGGGAGTATGTAGTAAGGTGTATATAAGTTTATATGTGAGAGACTGACTTGATTTGTAAACTTTCACTTAAAGCACAATAAAAATTATTAAAAAAAAAAAAGAATCTTCATGACAGTGGTTCACTGGGTAATGAATCATGTATATGTGATAGTCACAGTTGTCTGGGATTCTACTATGCCTGCTTTGGGGAAATGCATTCTAATCATTGGTCCTGAAATAGTCATAACATAAATAAAATGTTTTTCAAAAAAGTAGTTTTTATGTGCTTTGCTATCAGTTACATATTCTGTTCCCACTCTAGTCATTTCAAACCACGTCCTGTGGGAAACATTTAAACAGTAAGTCTCCCTTGCAAAGCCATAAATTGAGATTGATCACATCACATTCCCCTTGCCAGAAAGGACCTTGACAGCTTCCTACATACTATTTTGTGTTGCATTTGTTTCATTTTCCCATTCTATTTTCCTACACTATTATTCTTTTTTTTTTTTGGTTGTGCTGCATATTTTTTGACCTGCTGAAATTTAAGTCAGTGGTCTGTTTTGGGAGGCAATGGGAGTTTCTAGCTTATGTGGCTTTCTGTTCCATAGATTCTGTAGTAGGCAGAATTCTAAGGTATTCCCCAAGATTTCCTGTCCCTGCCATACACATCCTGGGAGTTCCCTGGGGCTGTGATCCTGATGAGTTCTACTCCTGTGATTAGGTTATGTGATGTGGCAGAGCTGACTTTAATAAAGGGAGACAATCTGGATGAGCTTGACTTAATTAGGTAAGTCTTCAAAAGGGGAGGGTTTTTCCCTGCGTTTGAGAAGTATTCAACATGAGAGTTTCCTATTACTAAGATGAAGGACCTTATTGTGGTAGAGCTGAGAGCAGGCCCATGCCAACAGCTAGCAGACAACTAGGACCTCAGTTCTATAACCACAAGGAAATGAATTCTTCCAACAACCTGAAGGAGCTTCTCCTAGTCCAGCTTCCAGAGGAGAATATATCTGACCAACACCTGAACAAAGAACCCAGGTAAAATGTGCCAGCCTCTTGACCCATGGAAACTGACAAAATAAAATTTCATTGTTTTAATAATCTGTGTGTGTGACAATTTTTAATGCAGCAATAGAAAACTGATGAAGATTAAATCACATGGCAGGCTAAGTCATTGGAAACTCAAATGAGTTGAAGTGTCCATACTAGGCAAAGTCCACTTTAAACTTTTTGATGCTGTCCATAAAGGGAGGAGCCCTGATGATGCAGTGGTTAAGCTCAAAGCTAACTGAAAGGTTGGCATATCAAACCCACCAGCTGCTCCACAGGAGAAAGATGTAGCAGTCTGCTTCTGTAAAGGTTACAGCTTGGAAACCTGGTGGAGCTGTTCTACTCTGTCCTACAGGAGCATTATAAGTTGCAATCAACTCAACTGCAACAAGTATGGTTTTGGTTTATATACAGAAACTCTACAATTATTTTGTGAATTAAATGATGGGCAACACTCTCTTTGGATCTTTCCATTGACCAAAGGCAAGTGTTTTACTGCTGATAATAAACCAGAAATTTCTGAGACCTGTGAGCTGCTTTAGGTTAAAGTAGAGGAGTACATTGTCATTGAAACTTTTAGCACATTATGCGCACCTGTGTCTGCTCATCTCCTTTTTGCAAATTGCCTTTTAGGCTACAGCAAAAGACCAACCGTTTTGTTCCAGTCTCCAGCGCTTCCCTCCTACAGGTGTGCTTGGTGTGTGTCAACACGGAGATCAAAAAGGCCATGATGGTCCTTAAATTCTGTGCTCCAAAAAAAAAAAAAAAAGAAAGAAAAGAAAAGATTCACTTTAACAGCCCACTTCTTGTGGCCCAGTTTCAGGATCAAAATAGTTACATGTTTATAGAATTGGATGAATACAGAAAGTTGCATTGTTTAAAATCCAAATTATTGGACTGATTTGCTGAAGCTTTCTTTTGTAGGAGTCTTTCTGTGACAAACAGATGGTTTCAAGCTTACAGGCTTAATTCCTCTCAGTTAATTGCCCATTGCCCTAGGTAAATTAGGTTGAATAACATTTTTCAAAATGTATAGACTCATTTAGTTGATATCGAATGCCTTTTGCATGTTCTTGAGTATGATACTTTTCATTTAGTCACTAAATTTTTTAAGCACCCTATCTTCCTTAAACTATTTGTCTGGATCCACCCAAGGTATTACTGAATTTATGGTCTAATCCTTTGGTGGCTGGTATAGTTTCATACTATATTAAATAGCAGGCATCATCGAATTTTCAAAACACACAAGTGAATAATGGCATCAATCAACCGTTAGGCCAAAATTCCTAATGTAGTCGTAGTACTTTTTTTGGCTTCCTCAGAACCTTCAGTCAGCACGTGACTTTGTTACCAACACTTTAAATAATATAGAATCACCGGGTTCCTCAGGGGGAGAAAGAGATAAATGCTCCACATTTTACAGACTCAGTACCTACTGCTACTCCTCTCCTCTTTCAAAAGTAACATTTATTATCTTATAAATTTGTGTATCAGTTTCAAAAGTAAGTCTAGGTGTTAGATATGATTACTCCCAAGTCTGAAGAATGTTACTATCCCTGTGCTTTCTTCTAAGTGATATGCAACTTATTTTTTACCTTGCTAGAATAACCCCAGCAGCTCTAGCAGATTCAGTAAAAGATATACGGAGCAAGGAAATTTGGTAACCAGATCTGTGGATTTATTAGATTCACCCAACAAACTCGAGATATGTTTTGCCTCTTTTTCTGCATCAAAATGCATGTCTGCTTCTGGAGTCCATACGAACATATTGTCAACATAACGGTTCACCAAACAAATGGTGGGTATCCAATCAGAACTCTTTACTAGTTTAGAAATTAAAAAGAAATGATTAATATAAAGTTGAGGTAGCCCTGTGAAAATATCGTACATCCTTTCTCATGGAAAAGCAAATTTCCTTAACTGCCCTGAGCAAAAGGGATGGAAATGAAGCTGTCAGCAAGATCTAATAAAGTATATGCCTAGAATTTGCTAAGATTCTTTTGCACCGTGGAAGGCAGGCCTTCCAATGAACACTCATGATTCTGTCTCTTAGTGTTCATTCCTTTCTGTAATCTCCTGTTGAGGATGAACTGAATTTATTGATAGTCTTCTCAGGAATACAGAAGAACTGGTGGAATTTCTTTTCTGAGATCCTGTCTGAAAAGACTGTGACTTCTGTATTGGATGTTCTCATTCTCTTAGTTCTCTCTCTCTCTCATCGCTAGTGCTGGGAGAAGCAAAGTACTATATTGTGAATGGGCCTGTGTAGAGGCCCATGCAGAATTGTGAGCAACTGATGACCTCTTTCCAGTAGACCAAAAGGAAAAAATCACCTGAATGAGCTTAGAAGTGGATCCTTCAGGGCCAGTCAGCTCTTGAGATGGCTGCATCTCTGTTCATCAGCTTGACTACAATCTCATGAGAGACCTTGAGCTGTGTCTGGATTATTGACTCAGGAATGTTTGTTATTGTAAGCTGTTAAATTTTGGGGTGACTCTTGCATAACAATAGATAACCAATACAAACAACATTTAGGGAGGGATTATATTGTCCTCTTGATGTAACTTCATCTCTTTGTTCTTGGTTGCTAGCTAAACCAGGATCTAATATAAGATTATCACATTTCTTCAATAAGAGACTCATTTTATATTTTTATTTTTTTCCAGGAACAAAATAGTGTAAAAGCTTCCCCTAGGTAATTAGTAATTAAGGTTAATTAACTTTTGTATTAACTACTCTGCTTTTATCCTACTTAGCTTTTACCCTAACTGAAAACACTAATCATAATATATAGTGGCTTATATGAGACAGTATTGTTTTCCACTCATACTTAATAGGCTAAATTTAACAGTTCTGTTTAGCGGGTTAACTTAACTTCTCAAAGACTTTTAGGACCCCACTTTTTTTTTTTTTTTCTCAACTCATTTCTCAATAGTCTTCTAACATGTGGATACTATCTTTCATATCCACGTTCTCACCTACAGGAAGGTGAATGAAAGGAAAAATCACACGCATGTATTAAGACCAAGACTCAGAAATGGCACGTCAGTTCTGCTTTTAACATATGATACAAAGACAACTGAAAATGTGCTCCATGCTAATTAAACACCTGGTGGTGCAGTAGTTAAGAGCTACGGCTGCTAACCAAAAGGTGAGCAGTTCAAATCCACCAGGAGCTCCTTGGAAACCCTATGGACAGTTCTACTCTGTCTTATAGGGTAGCAATGAGTTGGAATTGGCTTGATGGCAAAGGATTTTTTTTTTTTTTTTATGTAAAAAGGGAAAATAGATATTGAAGAACAATTAGCAGTATGCCAGGAAATATACGGTGTTTCATATTTTCCGCAGTCTGCATCTTTGACATATTCTCAGTCAGCAGGACCAATTAAATATAGTCAAGGGAGATATCCATAATTTATTTAGGTGACAGTGGAAATATTTTTCATTCAATCGTTATATACACACTTGTAGTTTTCTATTACTAAAATAACAAAAACATTTTTCATAATTTATATTAACAATTTCTTGTATGGATTGTTTCCTTTTGCTCCATATCCACACATGCCCTTATGTGATCAAGGGACCCCTTATCACAGTTTTTGGGAATGACTGTATATTGAACATCAGTATACAGAATCCTTCTGAGCAGTGCTTTGTACTTCCAGCACAATTTACCTTGAACCCAGCATATGATCTCTTTTCTTTTCTTTTCCTAGTTACCTATTGAAGAAATCCAAGTCTTCTCGTTAATTAGAGAACTGTGGTTATCTATCGATGCATCACAATCTACTCCAAAGGTTACTGGCTTAAAATAACAATTTAGTATTTTCTTTAATATTCTGTGAATTGACTGGACTCAGCTCAATAGCTCTTGCTTACGGTCTATCATGTGATTGCTGTCAGATGGTGGCTAGAGCTCCAGCCATCTTAAGGCCCAATTTGTTCCTATATCCAAAGTAGATTTTTCACTTGTATGCCTGGTGCTTCAGATGATGCTGTAGACAGAATAATGGCCTCTATTTCCTAATCACTGGAACCAGTGAATGTATTACATGGCAAAAGGGACTTTGGAGATGTGATTATGTTAACAACCTTGTGATGGGAATATTATCTTCAATTATCTGAGTGAGCCCAGTGTAATCACAAGTGTCCTTAAGAGGAAGGCAAGAGGGTGTCAGAGAGAGGAAAAGAGATGTGACAATGAAAGGAGAGGTTGAAACGGTGCCATTATGAGGAAAGGGCCATGAGCGAAGGAATGCAGGTGGCCTCTAAAAGCTTTGAAAAAGCAAGCAAATTATCCCTTAGGGCCTACAAAAGGAACATTGAGTTTAACACAACGATACTGATTTTAGACTTCTGGCTTCGAGAATTGATTTGTGCTAATTAATTAATTTGTGTTATAAGGCCATTAAGGTTGTGCTAATCTGTTGTAGCAGCCATAGAAAATTAATGCAGATAGAATGGCTGGAACAGTTGTGGGAAATTTCTCTTTCTCTCTTTCTCTTCTCTCTCCCTCTCTTTGTCTTCTCTCTCCCTCTCTTTCTCTGTCTCTCTCTCTTTCTGTCTCTGCAGGATGCTAGTCCATGTGTCAGTCTTGGGGTCTCTCACAGCATGCTGTTCTCAAGTTAATAGAACTTTTTGCCTATCAGTTGGTTACACCCAAAACATGTGTTTCAAGAGATAAGTGAGAGACTTTCCTCTTACTCCTAAATACTAAAACTTTAACTAGCACACCTCAGCTTCTGATACATTCTACCAATTAAGCAACCTTAGGGCCAGACTTGAGTCAGCTCTTTGTCTGGGAGTGGCCAATAATATTTATCTATCTTTAATCCACTCTCTGAACATGTCATTTGCATTTCTCACAAATACAAAATATACTCACACCCTCCTAATACTCCCAGAATTTCATCCCATTATGGTATCACCCTCAATTCTAGTTCCTAGATCTTACCATTTAAATCAGCACCAGGTAAGAATGTGGCTTCTTTGGTGCAATTTATTTAGATTAGTTTATTGAATATTATTTTTGTTGACCTAAAGACATGTGAACTAAGGAGACAATTTGACTGTCTTCCTCACACTTGACAGATGGAGGGGAGAGTCGTTGGATAATTACAATATACATTCCTGTTCACAACTGAGGAAAGAAGTGGATTCATGGAGCAGCCACAGATCCAGAGTAATTCTAAAATAATCAGTCATATGTCACCAGTTCCTTAATTGGAGCCTAATTCTGCTCCACGGGAATGGTTCTGTACAGATCTGGGTTCCATTCTCTAGGCTGTTGCCTATGCTTTCTAGGTCACACTTTCTTTACATAAAATATGTTTCTTTTATCTTTCTTTTTTAATAAAGGAATAGTTTTCTCAGCCAGCTTCCTGACAAGAAAAATTTGGGGGCCATGTGCCTCTTTTCACCTTGAATTCTCTGTCCCTTTTGACACATGTAAGTAAAATTACTTTAAAAACCTATGAGCTTTCAATTGTAATTCATTTCATTAGATAAAAGCAACTCCCACAAGTATCTTTTATACCACAGGCTGAGAGTCAGAGTATTATAAGAAGATGCCCTTTAGGATCTTAGAAACCTTCCAGACTAGAGGATCTCAGAGACACACCCTTAAGAATCATAGGGAGGCGGGGACAAGACGGCAAAGAAGTCAGACACTTCCAGTGGTCCTTCTTACAACAAAGACTGAAAAAGAAACAAGTGAATAGATTATATGTGGCAACCTAGGAGCTCTGAGAATCAAAGACAAAGTTGAGGAATTGGACTGAGTGGCACAGGGAGGGATAGATGGTTCAGAAACACTGAGGAGTTGCCAGACCTGACCCAGCTGGCACCAGTATGCTACAGGCTGGATCAGCTGGTGGGTGTGGTGAGGCAAGCAGTGACCCTCGGGACACACTTGCCACACCAGGAGAGACAGCAGTGGAGAGTCTGCTCAAACCTCCAGTATCAGCAAGAAACGTAGCTCAATTGGCAAAAGATAAGTAAAAACATCTAAACTATCATGCGGCTCAAAAGAAAAAAAAAAAAAAAACCTTTTGGGAAGTACCTCTTTCCAATTTACCTGTCCCCTCCCCGCTTTACTATGGGTTCTGATTTGGCTTCGGCTAGTACTGTGATCCCTGGTCAGAAGTAGGAACTGTCACACTCCCTGAGCCATTCTCTCAGCTTTGGAGAAAGAACAAATTAGCAAAAAGGAAAAAGATAATCTGTCAGGCCCCTAAGGTGGGAACTCAGGGCAGGCATGGTCCCTTTGTCTAGGCACAAGCATAAGGAGTCCACAGACTTCGACTCCCTTTCACCCCTGCATAGACCTGTGTGGGCCCATTTCAACAGTGTAGGCCTTCATTAGCACAGTATAACAGGGCGTATACCTGAAGCCTATTATCATCTGTATCTGCTGTAAGGGGGAATGGCTCAAAAATACTGGGTTATAGAAGAAATTAAGGACAGAATAAAGAAATTCACAAAGTCAAACGAGAATGAAAACACATCCTACCAGAATCTTTGGGACACAGCAAAAGCTGTTCTCAGAGGTCAGTTTATAGCAAAAAATGCACACATCCAAAAATAAGAAAGCACCAAAATCAAAGAGTTGATCCTATAACTCAAACAAGTAGAAAAAGAACAGCAAAAGAAGCCCTTGGGCACCAGAAGAAAAGAAATAGTAAAAATTAGAGCAGAATTAAACGAAATAGAGCATATAAAAACAATTGAAAGACTTAACAAGACCAAAAGTTGGTTCTTTGAAAAGATCAACAAAATTGATAAACTTTTGGCCAAACTGAAAAAAAAAAAGCTCAAGGCAAAGCAAATAATTCAAATAAGAAATGAGATGGCAATGTCACAACAGATCCAACTGAAATTAGAAGAATCATAACAATGCTATGAAAAATTGTACTGCAACAAATTTGAAAACCTAGAAGAAATTAACAAATTTCTAGAAACACACTGCCTTCCTAAACTAACAGAAACAGAGGTAGAACGACTAAATAAATCTATACCAAAAGAGGAAATTGAAAAAGTAATTTAAAAACTCCCAACAAAAAAAAGCCCTGGCCCTGAGGGCTTCACAGAGATTTCTACCAAACTTTTAGAGAAAAGCTAACACCACTAATACTAAAGGTATTTCAGAGCATAGAGAAGGATGGAATACTTCCAAACTCATTCTTTGAAGCCGGCATAACCCTGATACAAAAACTAGGTAAAGAGACCACAAAAAAAAGAAAGTTACAGACCAATATCCCTCATGAACATAGATGTAGAAATCCTCAACAAAATTCTAGCCAATAGAATTCAACAACATATCAAAAAATAATTCACCATGGCCAAGTGGGATTCATATTAGGTACGCAGGGATCATTCAACTTTAGAAAAACAATCAATGTAATCCATCATATAAATCAAAGACAAGAACGGCATGATCTTATCAATTGATGCAGAAAAGGCGTTTGACAAAGTGCAAAACAAATTCATGATAAAAACTCTCAGAAAAATAGGAATAGAAGGGAAATTCCTCAACATAATAAAGGGCATTTATACAAAGCCAACAGCCAACATCATCCTAAATGGAGAGAGTCTGAAAAAACTCTCCTTGAGAATGGGAACCAGACAAGGATAAATTTTGTCATCACTCTTATTCAACATTGTCCTAGAAGTCCTAGCCAGAGTAATTAGGCTAGAAAAAGAAATAAAGGGCATCCAAACTGTCAAAGAAGAATTAAAAGTATCCCTATTTGCAGGTGATATGTTGTTATACACAGAAAACCCCTAAGGATCCACAAGAAAACTACTGAAAGTAGTAAAAGTTTTCACCAAAGAATCAGGATAAAGATAAAAATACAAAAATCGTTTGGATTCCTCTATACCAACAAAGACATCTTTGAAGAGGAAATTACCAAATTATTTACAATAGTCCCCAAAAAGATAAAAGACTTGGGAATTAATCTAACCAGAGACGTAAAAGATCTTTACAAAGAAAACCAAAAGACACTACTACAAGAAACGAAAAGAGATGCACATAACTGGAAAAAAAAAAAAAAAAAAAAACTTGTTCATGGATAGGAAAGCTTGATATTGTGAAAATGTCTATTCTATCCAAAGTGATCTACAGATGCAATGCAATCCTGATCCAAATTCCAAGGATATGTTTTAATGATATGGAGAAACAAATCACCAAATTTGTGTGGAAAGGGAAGAGGCCCCAGATAAGTAAAGCATTACTGGAGAAGAAGAACAAAGTAGGAAGCCACACACCATCTGATTTTAGAACCTATAATAATACCATATTTGTCAAAATAGCCTATTACTGGTACTACAACAGATACATAGACCGATGAAACAGCATTGAGAGTCCAGATGTAAATTCATCCACTTATGAGCAGCTGATATTTGACAAAGGCCCAAAATCTATTAAATGGGGAAAAGAAAGTCTCTTTAACTAATGGTGCTAGTATAACTGGATATCAATCTGCAAAAAATGAACCAAGACCCATACCTCACACCATCCACAAAAAGTAACTCAAAATGAATCAAAGACCTAAATATAAAACCTAAAATGATAAAGACCATGGAAGAAAAAATAGGGACAATGCCAGGAGCCCAAATACACAGCATAAACAGAATAAAAAACATACTTGACAGTTCACAAACACCAGAAGAGAAACTAGATAACTGGGAGCTCCTGAAAATCAAACACATACATGCACCAAAAGAATAAAAAGACAACCTACAGACTGGGAAAAAAAATGTTTGGCCACGACACACCCAGTCTGGGTCTAATCTCTAAAATCTACAAGATACTGCAGAACTCCAACCATGAAAAGACAACCCAATTAAAAAATGGGCAAAGGATATGAACAGACACTTCACCAAAGAAGAAATTCAGGTACCTAACAGATACATGAGGAAACACTCATGATCATTAACCGCTAAACCAAACCAAACCCATTGCATCCAACTCATAGAGACCCTATAGGACAGAGCAGAACAGTCCCATAACATTTCCAAGTAGTGCCTGGAGGATTTGAACTGCCGACCCTTTGGTTACCAGCCGTAGGACTTAACCACTATGCCACCAGGGTTTCCCATTAATGATTAGAGAAATGCAAATCAAAACTACAATGAGATAGCATCTTATTCCACCAAGGCTACCATTAATCCAAAAAAAACACAAAACAGTAAATGTTGGAGAGGTCATGGAGAGACTGGAATGCTTACACACTTCTGATGGGAGTGTAAAATGGTACAACCACTTTGGAAATCGATTTGGAGTTTCTTTAAAAAGCTAGAAATAGAAGTACCATATGATCCAGCAATCCCACCCCTTGGAATATATCCTAGAGATATAAAAGCCATCACACAAATACATATATGTACACCCATGTTCATTGCTGCACTATTTATAATAGTGAAAACAGGTGGAAACAACCTAGGTGTCCATCGATGAATGAATGGATAAACAAATTATGGTCTATTCACAGAACAAAATACTATGCAACAATAAAGAACAATGATGAATCCATGAAACATCTCATAACATGGATGAATCTGGAATGCATTATGCTGAGTGAAATTAGTGGCAAAGGGACAAATATTGTATGAGACCACTATTATAAGGACTCCAGAAAAGGTTTAAACACAGAAGAAAACATTCTTTGATGGTTATAAGGGTGGGGAGGGAGGAAGAGGTGAATTCACTAACTAGATAGTAAACAAGAATTATTTTAGGTGAAGGGAAGGACAACACACAATACAAGGGAAGTCAGAGCAACTGGACTAAACCAAAAGCTAAAAACTTTCCTTAGACTTCAAGGACAGTGTAACAGGGGCAGGAGTCTGGTCACCATGGTTTCATGAAACAGCTAGGTCAACTGGTATAACAAAGTTTATTAAGAAAATGTTCTGCATTCCACTTTAGTGAGTGGTGTCTGGGGTCTTAAAGTCTAGTGAATGGACATCTCAATTTGTCCCAACCCACCTGGAGCAAAGGAGAACGAATTAACACCAAAGACACAAGGAAAATATTAGCCCAAGAGACACAAGGGGCCACATAAACCAGAGATTTCATCAGCTTGAGACCAGAAGAACTAGACGGTACCTGGCTACCACCAAAGACCACCCTGACAGGGAACACAACAGAGAGTCCCTGATGGAGCAGGAGAAAAGTGGAGTGCAGAACTCAATTTATACTAAAAAGACCAGACTTAATGGTCTGACTGAGACTGGAGGAACCCCAGAAGACATGGCTCCCAGACTGTCTGTTAACCTCAAACTAAAATGATTCCCGAAGCCAATTCTTCAGACAAAAATTAGGCTGAACTATAAGACATAAAATGATACTAGCGAAGAATGTTCTTCTTAGTTCAAGCAAGGATGGCACGACTACATCTCACATGCTTTGGATATGTTATCAGGATGCATCAGGTCCTGGAGAAGGACATCATGCTTGGTAAGGTAGAGGGTCAGCGATAAAGAGGAAGACTCTCAACGAGATGGACTCACACAGTGGCTGCAACAATGGGCTCAAGTATAGCAACAATTGTGAGAATGGTGCAGGACCAGGCAGTGCTTCGTTCTGTTGTGCATAGGGTCACTATGAGTCAGAACTGACTCGACGGCACCTAACAACAACAACAAATGGGAAGCTACTGTCCAGAGGTGAGATGAGAAGGCAGAACGGGATAGGAGCTGGTTGAATGGACGCTGGAAATCAGGGTGGAAAGGAGGAATGTGTGGTCATATTATAGGGATAGCAAATAGGGTACATAACAATATGTATATAAATTTTTGTATGAGAAACTAATGAGTTGTAAACTTTCACCTAAAGCACAATCAAAGAATCTTAGAAGACTATTTGTGTGATGAGAGGGTTTATGACATTGCATGTCTCTGAGGGTTTAACAAAAGGCCTCAGAGCTTCACTCTTGAAAACATGACCTTTTGATTGACTTGGAGTTGCTGGATGGTACAAACATTTAACACATTGGCCTGCTAACTAAAAAAAAAAAATTTTTTTTTTTTTTTTAGCTAACTAAGAGGTTGGCAATTCAAGTCCGCTTAGCGGTACCTCATAAGAAAATCTGGCAATCTACGTTGGAAAACCTGCCATTGAAGACTCTATGTAACGCAGTTCTACCCTTTCATGCATGAGGTCACTAAGAATCTGGATCAATTTAGCTGCAACCAGAGCTGATCGTAATTAATTTTTTGCCAGTGTCCTGAACTCATTCACTGCTCTGAGGAGAATTCCTACTTTGAAGGCATTTTCTTGAGAGAAACTGAGAATGAGAAAATATTTCATTTTTGAACAAAGCAAATCCTGCCTCAGGGATGTTTCCTGTAGATTATATTTGACACTGAGATGTCCCTTCTTTAGTTTTCAAACAGAGATGGAAAAAAAAAAAAGAAGGTTCTGCCTTGTATTCTCCCTAGCCAAATCAACAAATCAAATAGAAACATTTT
Organism: Elephas maximus indicus; assembly: GCF_024166365.1. Taxonomy (NCBI): domain Eukaryota; kingdom Metazoa; phylum Chordata; class Mammalia; order Proboscidea; family Elephantidae; genus Elephas; species Elephas maximus. Next base: position 52,677,355 of record NC_064836.1, on the reverse strand, counting down.
TCTGCTCTTAACTTTACCATAGATGAGGGTATGACCAATTTTTGCCACTAAAAATCAGACTTTTTTTTTAACGAACAAATTCCTACCTGTTATTTCAATATTCACTAACAATTTCGTAAAGACCTTTCCAACATCTGCTTGCTCCTCATTTCCAAGTCAATGCCACATTTTAGATCATCTTTTTTGTTACAGCAGTAATCCACTTTGACAAAGCAATTTCATTTCTGACTATCTCTTGCTATGTGTTACTACCTCAGTACTTAGTGGCGAAAAGGGCAGTTTGCTATCATCCCTCATGTTGCTGTCAGTTTATTGGCTCAGCAAATGATTCACACTTGTAGGCTCTCACATGGTTGCAGTGAAATGGCAGTTAGAGCTGGAGTCTATTATAAGCTTGACCCGGCTGAATAGGCAAGAAAGTTTCTTTACTTCATGCCTGGAACACCATATTGAATAGATGGGATGCTGCCTGGAGTCTTGAGTTTTCTCTCTCCCTCTCTGAATCTCTCTCTCTCTGTCTCTCTTCCTCCGTTTCCCTCACCACCACCCTAACATGTGGCTTCTCCACTTCAATAGCTTAGATGTCCTCACAGCATGTCAGTCTCAGAGTATTCACATTTTGTACATGGCAGTAGGTTATTCCCTGTGCGTGTAAGTATTCCAAGACTCTTCACAAATTGGCCTAGTTTCATTTCTACCACATCCCACTGGTTAAGTAGCTACAGGACCTGTTCACATTCAAGTGAAAGGTAAATTTCACTTCACATCTTGATGGGAAGAGTGACAAAGAGTTTGCATCATTTTTAATCCAGGATATGAAAAATTTCAGCCTATTTTCCAAAAAATTTTCTCCTGGACAAGGGTTAAAAGCTATTATTTTAATTAGTACTTCTTTTTTATATGCCTTTCTCCTTTGTCTTCATCTATAAATTATTCAAGGTCAGGATAGATAATGTTAATAGGGGTTAGGCCATATGTGGCATCCTTGTAGTTGGTGAGTTATCTTTATTCACTGATCTATGATAGTCCTACGATAAATTTATTACTTCATTCTGTATTTCAAAAACCATGGGGATAATTCCACTCTGTTTAATGTTTTTCTCTAACCCCAAATTACCCTCATTCTATGCAAAAACATGTCTGTATATTTCTCATTTTTTCCTTGTTTGATCTACCCCGTTCAGTTCCAGCTAAATGCAGTTGAAGGGGTATGAGATTCCAACCATGTAAGGATCAAAAAATAATTGGGTCTGTATTTGGGAAACACATATATCATTGTCCACATCATTTAAAACATTTTAATGTTATTTTTGAATAGTTAATACTTACAGATATCACAAAGTTTAAGGTGTACAAAAAATTGTACATGGTGAAAACCTTCATGTTTGTGTTCAATCCAAGCAGTTAATCTAAAAAAAAAGTCACCAATTTCTTTTACATTGTTATATATATATATATATAATATATATATGCATATGTATATGCATGTATATGTGCATATATGTAGACACAAATCCCCATAAGCAATTATATATGTATATGTATGTATGTGTATATATAATATACACATATATCATGTGTACAAATATAACTGTATTGTATGCATGTGTGTGCATATGATCATTTTACTAGTGTTAGCATGCAGCATATACACTGTAGCAAACCTTGATTTTCTTTGGTGACTTAAGCATATAACTTGCAGGCCGTTGCACATTAGTTTCCTAAGAACGTTTCATCACTTGAGTACGTTCGTTTCCATTTTGTTTACAGCCAAGGAGTATTTCATGGCTTAACAAGTATAGAATAGATTATTTAACCAGTTTCCTATCAATGGACATTTAAGCTGATGCTAACATTTTCCTATTAAAAATAATGTTGCAATGAATAACCCTGTACATGCAATACTATTTTACAAGTCTGGGTATAATTGTAATATATATAATTGTTGAGTTAAAGAGTATGTATATTTTTAATTGTGGAAGGCATGTCCAAACTGCACTTCCTAGAGAAAGTACCGATATATGCATTAAGTCTATTTAAGTGTCAGTAGTCCCTGTCTTTTAAATGTATAGAGCATTGTCAAGTATTTCATCTTTGTCAATCTAATCCGTGAAAGATGGTATCTTGTTGTACAGCAAATTCAAATATATTTTATGATGTTGAACATCTTTGCATGCTTCTGTTCCTTTTGTCAGTCAGTATAAAAGTACCACATCAGGTAACACTACGTATTTTTTAGACCACTTCTGCAGTCAGAAGGTAAAGTCGAGTCTGCTTCAGAAGAGTTGATGTAACCCTCATGTACCTCAGGCATTTTCATTAATAACTAAGGACTCCCTGGAGAAACGTTTTAAGTTCCAAACCTTATATATTCTTGGTGCTGTTTCCTGAATCCACTGAATTTCTCCAACTTTCTGATACGTAAACCTAGTGTGATTGACCCAGGCTGTTTCTGCGTCTAGTCTGTCTATAAATTGGCGATTACTACCAACATTCACCTGGTCTCGATTGTATAGCGGATGCTTTGAACTATTTGACAAAAAAATACTGTATAAATGCATGTATTTATGTAGCTGCTTTAATATACTTTTTATACACATCCGTAATTATTTACTTGCTGTTATTTCTATTCTGTGAGCATTTGAGTGTTTTAGTGATTTTCATTTTATCTTTTACTCATAGCATATGCTGAAGTCGTTCTTTCACTCAAAATCCTTCCACAGGTTTCCATTCCAGTGTAAAAGCCAAATTTCTTATATGCCCCTGCAGGGTTTGTGACCAAATGCAACTCCCTCTTATTTCTTTGATCACATTTCCAACTATTTTTATTTTTCTATCTCCTCATTTCCTGCATTGACCCTATATTTTATAATCAGAATATATTAATGATAAACCAAAAAACAAAATAAAATAAAAGAACAAACCCATTGCCATCAAATCCATTCCGACTCATAGTGACCCTATAGAACAGAGAAGAACTGCCCCGTAAGGTTTCCAAGGAGCGCCTGGTGGATTTGAACTGCTGACCTTTTGGTTAGCAACTGTAGCTCTTGACCACTATGCCACCAGGATTTTCATATTAGTGAGAGTAAATTTTAATACCAAGAGTCATCACTTGTTAAATAGAACATTTTATACGTTACCTTTTCTCCAAAAGATGAGTATCGATACATGTTAAAGATTAACAGTGCATTAGATTCTTATGTTTTATACATAATTAGATTTAACTGGCACCACAAAGTTGCTCTCCAAAGAATTATTCTTATTTTGTCTAATGTTTTTGGTCAATATTGCAACGTTCAATTTTATAGAAATGTGATGTTTTAATTATATTTCAAGTTTGTTATATAGATTTAACTTCTGTTCATTTTGAGTGGATCCTTGCTTAGCCCATTGCCTCACACTCAGTATGAAGTGGAACTATACTCGAAGAATGGGAATAGTCTGCTTTGGTCTCCAAAAACGAGAATGTGTCACTGACATACAAATCTATTCAGGGAAGAAAGACGCTGAATCTGGTAGGCACATGTTCTTAGAACCGGGGTTATGTTCTGTGGTGACATAGAATAACAGTGCGTTTCTCCACTATCTATACAAACCGTCTCTCAGCACTCTCTGATTCTATGTTTATAAATCAACATTGTGAAGAAAAATCCTGGATCCAAATTCTCCTGATCCCAGGGCATAGAAGCATTTAATATCAAACAAGCAATCTACTTATAAGAAAGCTATGTGTGTGTATATATATATATATATGAGTATACATATATATGTTTCTTAATACACACAATTGACACTACTTTAGATATCTCGTCTGTTTGAAAGGACAAATGTAACATCTGTGTTAGCATACTATTAAATTTCTGAAATGGCAACATGGTTGGTGGAAGAGAGGAGCATACCCTGGTGCTTGGTGACCACTCCAAGAAATCAACTTCTATTATTACTGGGGGACTCTGAGGGCTAGTAATCTAGCCTTCCAAGCCATTGCCTTTATCTTATCATTACCGAAGTGTAAATGATATCATTTAATAACTCTGGAATATTTAAAATAGAAACCAAAAAACCAAACCCACTGCCGTAAAGTTGATTCCAACTCATAGCGGCCCTATAAGAAAGAGTAGAACTGCCCCACAAGGTTTCCAAGGAGTGGCTGGTGGATCCAAACTGCCGGACTTTTGATTAGCAGCTGATCTCTTAATCACTGTGCCACTAAGGCTCCATTTAAAATAGTACAATCATTTTAAATGATGAAGAGGGTGGCCTAAATTAAATGGGGATGATAGAGAAGTGTTAACCTTTGTTACTGGCTGCAATTTGAATTGAAATGAGTAATATATATGAATTTAAAATATATAAAAGGTTGTTCATGTCTTTTAATAGGATGAGGAATATTGGGTTAATTTTTACCTATTTGAAAGTGACAGTTCGTTTTGTCTTACATTCGCTGAAGTGGAAAATTAGCATGAGGCTATACAAAGAAATGAAAAACTCATTGTGGACCAGAATGAAAAGAAAAGTAATTAATTGGTGCATTTTCAGCTGCTTCCAAGAAAGCTAATACATTGCAAAAAAAAGAATTAACACCGGGGAAAATAACATAACAGCAAAGGTCAAAAGTGCTGATTTCACTGAGAAGAATGCTTTAGATCATGTGATTTGGAACCATGCAGTGATCTTTGAGTCATGCGAATCTGAATATAAAATTTGACTTCCATCCTTTAAAGTGTCCTTACAAATTCTTACACGATTTAAATTAAAAATCAGTGGGTCATATTGCACTGTCACTCAAGTGACTGGCAATAGACAGGATCAACTACAGCTATTATTCCCTTTGTTCTTGAACTGTCAGTAAAGTAACTACAGACTTGGTCATAAAAACATTTTCTACCATTCTTTTCTTCTTACTGGCCTAAGATAACAATTTTAGATATCAGATTCATAGAATATCCAGAGATACAAAGAAATTTTCTTTCCTGCGGATCTGTTTGAAGGCTCAATGGTATTTACCCTGTCATAGCCCCAAGAATGGCTTCTAAAATTTCAGAAATAGGTTTATCATGCATTGACTTCTATCAAAGTATTTAAACTAAATTGTATACAAATGCAATTTTGAGGCCTTAAGAAAACTAAAACTGGTAAAGATCTATTTGTTAAAAGTTGAAATTCACATAAAAGCATTATAACTACCCTCTAACCTTTAGATTCTTACTCTTCTTCTGTCTTAGGAACTCAGGCAGAGAGCCTATAGGTCGGTGAACACCACCAAGTCTCGGGAATTGCTCATCAGCTGGGATATCTGACTGTGATCCTGATAGAAGAAAATGCTTTGCACCAGTGTATTAGTTTTCTGTTGCTACTGTAAGAAATTGCCACAGATTTAGTGGCTTAAAAATATAAATGTATGCTATTTCATTCCTGTAGATTAGAAGTATGATATGGGTCTCACTGGGCTAAAATCTGAGTGTAAGCAAATCTGAGTGGAGGCTCTAGGAGAGAATCCTTTTCCTTGCTCCTTCCATCTTCTAGAGGTTGCCCATATTCTTTGACTCAAGTGACATTTCCTCCTTATTCAAAGCCAGCAGTGTTGAATCTCTGTGATCTTTCTTCACTAGTCACATCTTTGTCTGACCCTTACCACTTCTGAGAAAGGTTATTTTAAAGGCTCATGTGACCAGGCTGACTCACACAGATAATCCAGGATAATCTCCCAATCTCAGCCTGCCTAACATTATCAAGTCTGAAAGTGCTTTTTTCCATGTAAGGTAACCTATTCACAGGTTCGAGGCAGTAGAATGAAGACATCATTGGAAAGATATTATTCTGCCTACCAAACACCGGTAGTTGGATGCACACCTAAACAGCAATAATTCTATATAAGTAATCATTTTTTATGAAATGGTAATTTAGTGATCTTCCTAATATTTATGCATGATAAATATGTTGGACTTTTTTTTCAATTTACTTTAGATGAAGGTTTACAGAAGAAACTAGTTTCTCATTAAACAATTAGTACACATATTGTTTTGTGACATTGGTTGCCAACCCCATGACAAGTTAACACTGTCACCTTCTCAATCTTGGGTTCCTGATTACCAGCTTTCCTGTCCCCTCCTGCCTTCTAATACTTCTCCAGGGCTGGTGTGTCCCTTAAGTCTCATTTTGTTTTATGGTCCTGTCTAATTTTTGGCCAAAGCGTGAACCTCAGGAGTGACTTCGTTTCTGAGCTAAAAGGATGTGCAGAGGGCATACTCTCAGGGTTTCTCCAATCTCCATCAGATCAGTAAATCTGAACTTTTTTTTTTTTTTTCTTTTTGTGAGTTGGAATTTTGTTCTACATTTTTCTCCAGCTCTGTCCAGGATAGTCTATTGTGATCCCTGTCAGAGCAGTCAGTGTCGGTAGCTGGGCATCATCTAGTTCTGCTGGACCCAGTCTGGAAGAGGCTGTAGTACTTGTGGTCCATTAGTCATTTGGACTAATCTTGCCCTTGTGTCTCTGGTTTTCTTCATTCTCCCTTCCTCCAGATGGGGTGAGACCAGTGGAGTATCTTAGCCACTCACAAGCTTTTAAGATCCCAGACACTACTCACCAAAGTAGGATGTAGAACATTTTCTTTATAAACTATGTCAATTGAGTTAGATGTTCCCTGAGACCATGGTCTCCACAGCCCTCATCCCAGTAATTTGGCCCCTGAGAGAGTTTGTATATGTTATGCTGGCTTCCCTGTTACTGTGTACTGTCTTACCCTTCACCAAAGTTACCACTTATCTATTATCTATTTAGCATTTTTCCCTCTAACACCTCCCCTCCCTTGTAACCTTTAAAGATAGCTTCTTTTTGTGTATACACCTTATCACATCAGGCATTATCTCTTGACAATAGTTTTTATTTATTACTAATTTTTTTTTTTTTTAGCATTTTGGCTGAATTCATAAGCTAATACTTTTTTCCCTTATTTATTTATTTTTATTGCACTTAAAATTTTTTTTTTTAAATGAAGGTTTACAGAATAAACTAGTTTCTCATTGAACAGCTAGTATACATTGTTTTATGACATTGGTTAACAACCCCATGACATGACCACACTCTCCCTTCTCAACCTTGAGTTCCCTATTACCAGCTTTCCTATCTCTTCCTGCCTTCTAGTCCTTGCCCCCAGCATAGGCTAACACTCTTATTAAGTTCATACTTTTGCTACAATTCTAAAAATTTGATATTGAATAGCCTTTAAAAATTAATACCCACTGAAGAAAAAAATTTGGTATCAATAAATGGTGATGATAATTGAGAATTATTTTATTGTAATTAACATCCTGTACACAATTACTCCATCAGATGAGTATGCTAGAAAAAGTTTTTTTTTTTAAATGCTATTGCTTAAATTCAACTGGAGTGTGCATTATTTCCTGAAGAATATTTAAGTAATTTAATTAATGAAATGGTAGAGAAAAAAATTTTAAGCTTGTATTAACTTAATTACCTAAAATTCTCACTGTTAACCTGAGCATGTTTTAATTTGCATATGTGCTAAACCAGGTACTAAATAATTTTTTTATTAATTAAAAAAAAAAAAACTAAGCTAGGGTAATTACATAAAGGACTGCTTATTTAAATGCAAATAAATTCTATTGAAATAAAAAGCACAACAATTAAACACTACTTTCTGAAAAGGAGTTTATCCTGATATAATCCATTCACCACAGATTAAGGTTATTATGCGGCTCCAATGGCTTGAGCTGAGAAGGCTTAAAAGACATTAATTCTATGTATCTTATCCAGTATGTTACATCTATTTAGTTGAATTTAATCCAAAAGAATCAAACGTATTTTCACTTTTCCTGATATAATTAAATTTCCTCAAAGCAAAGTCAAACCAAGCTCAATGCCATTGAGTTGGTTCTGACTCATAACGACTCCACAGAGTAGAACTGCCCCGTAAGGCTTCCAAGACGAGGCTAGAGGATTCTAACTGTTGACCTTTTGCTTAGCAGCTGAGCTTTTGAGTTCCTCAACAGTATTAAATAACAATCTTACATAGTGATTTATTTATTTTAAAAACTAATTTTTCTACTCCTTTCAGGACCTCCTTGGAAATCCTATGAGGCAGTTCTACTCTGTCCTGTAGGGTTGCTATGAGTTGGAATTGATTCAATGGCAACGGGTTTGGTTATACATAAGGAAGGGCTGAATTAAGGGATTTGCAATGATATACAAAAATCTGAAACAATTGCCTTATCATGTAGCTATTTTTCTTTATGCACCTGGGGGCAATGAGAAGATAACAGGTGAATGGGCAAAATTACCTATTGATCTCTCAACATGGTGCATCTTTTTTTTTTTTTTTTTTAATATTATAATACCTTTCCTTTTTCCCTTTTGGGTGTTAGTGTGTTGGAAAATCAATTAAAGGTTATTATAGCTACCTGGAGGCTTAAGTGTGAGTTTGATTCCAAGTGTTCTAATTTTCTTTAAAAATGTTAGATACTATCATAGACTACATATTTTTTTGAGCAATTATTATTACTTATATTGGATTTGCAGAGAAGATTTCAGTCAAGTCTCATTTCTACTTGATGTCAAGGTTGTCTCCTGAGATGCTATTACTAATATTTTGCTCTTACCTATATTCTCTATATAATCTGTCACTGCCAGTCCAGTATTTCTAATTTTCATCCTCAGATCATTATGCTGGGGTTAAAAAAGAACAGTTTTCTTAGAATCGACTCCTACCCATTGTGACATGGGCTTCCAATAAAAACCAAACCCACTGCCATGGAGTCGATTCCTATTCATAGCAACATTATAGGACAGAGTAGAACTGCCCATAGGGTTTCCAAGGCTGCAGTCTCTACGGAAGCAGACTAACACACCTTTCTCCCACAAAGCGGCTGGTGGGTTCAAACCACTGACCTTTTGGTTAGCAGCTGAGCACTTTAACCACCATGGCACCAGGCCTCATGACATGGGATTCGGTCCATAAAAAACAAATAACGAAGACTGGAGCCTCTTATCCTCAAGGAGAGGAGAACTGGTAATTGGTGAGCATCTATAATGTCATCCACAAACATCAATGATATCTGCTTATGTTTTGTTTCTCCGCATCACTCAGAAAAGTACTCTGCATACAAGTGGCAAGCAGTAAATGCTTCATATTTTAAAACTATGTATCTCTTCAATATGTATTATCTTAAAATGTAACTCCAGTACTGCTTTAGATTATTGAACTTAATGCATGTATAATTTTTATTTATTTATTTTTATTCATCTAAAAGAAAAAAGGTACTAATGTAACAAAACTGACATGCATTTTCTACTCTCAAAGACACAGTCCTGACTCAATCCAGGGATATCTCTTCAAATCTCACACTGCAACTACACAATGATAGATGTATATTGCCCAAAAATGCACTTGGCTCAGAATAACAAACAAAAATGAATTTTGATATTAAATAAAAAATCAGGAAGAGGAGAAAAAGATCATGGAGTGTTAGAACTATTGTATATTTACATTTAAAGAGGTAATTTATATTTAAATTTCCTACAGTAAAGACTACAGCCTACGAAACCCTACGGGGCAGTTGTACTTTGTTTTATGGTTGGAAGTCGACTGAATGGCACATAACAGCAGCAACAAGGATTAAGATGGGAAAGGACAGTAGAAGGGAGGCAAGAAATCTGAGTTCTTAAACTACTTGTGGCATTTATTCATAAAGCAATTTAGTGTAAAATCCTAACCTCAATTACTTTAGTCTAATTTATTTCTCTTGTCCTATATGTGCTTTTGGACACCAGTTTTGTTTATTTTTTGTTGTTATTATTGTTGTACTTCAGATGAAGGTATACAGAGGAAATTAATTTCTTATTAAAGAGTTAATACACATATTGTGTTGTGACAGTGGTTGCCAACCCCATGACATGTCAACAGTCTCCCCTTATTCACCTTGGGTTCCCCATTACCACCTTTGCTGTCCCCTCCTGCCTTCTTGTCCTTGACCCTGGGCTGGTGTGCCTGTTTAGTCACATTTTGTTTGATGGGCCTGTGTAATCTTTGGATGAAAGGTGAAACTCAGAAACCAGTTTTATTTCTGAAAGCAACAGATCAGATTCTATTAATACTATGTGAATTTTAAGGTTCATGTTTTCTAAAGAACTACCCATTGCCGTCAAGTCAATTCCAACTCATAGTAACCCTAAAGGACAGGGTAGAACTGCCCCATAGGGTTTCCAAGGAGGACCTGGTGAATTTGAACTGCCAACCTTTTGGTAAGTAGATATAGCTCTTAACCACTACACCACCAGGGTTTCCATTTCTAAAGCACTATTTTATTTTTCTATTATAATAAAATTATTTCTATTGTTACTTTACTGTGAATACTCTTGTACAGCTTTAAAACAATAAAGGAGTAAATATTAGAAGTTCCTCGTTAATTCCCACCTCCAGATATAACCACTTTAAACAGTGTGAATTATAATCTTTGGGATATTTATTAATCCGTAAACATAACATAATTATTGTATTTAAACAGTAAAAAAAAAAAAAAAAATTTTTTTTTTAATACTACTATTTATGAGCTATATAAGGTACTTTTTTATCTTCTCAAATATACCATATTCTATATAAACCACTCTATGGTCTCTGTCAATATACATCATGATCAGTAGTATAATTTGTTGTATATATAATAATCTATTTATTTATACCTTATTTCAGAAATTGTCTATTGATTGACAAGTAAGTAGTTTTCACTATTTACTGTTATAAACAACATTGCAAATAACATCAATTTTCTACAAATTCAGAATCAATTTTCTGATATATAATTAATGGATTAAAACAAAACAAAAAAGAAAAAAAACAAACCCGTTGCTGTCGAGTCTATTCAGACTCATAATGACCCTATAGGGCAGAGTAGAACTGCCATATATGGTTTCCAAGGAGTAGCTGGTGAATTTGAACTGCCGACCTTTTGGTTAGCAGCCAATGGCTTAACCACTGCAACACCAGGGAGCCAATGGATCAAAAAAATAATAATAATAAAGGATAAAAATATCTATACATTTATATTCGCTGTTAATCACAAGATCTTCTTTCCGAATGTTTTACAAATATTGTAGGAGTAGCTTCCTACTAACAATAGATTTAAACCCTATTTTCTACTGAAAGATAATGTTGTCAGAAGGTCAGTGAAAAAGAGGAATAATCTCAATGAGATGGATTGACACAGCAGCTGCAACAATGGATTCAAACACCAACGATTGTGAGGACGGCACAGGAAGAGGAGCTATTTTGTTCTGTTGGACATAGGGTTGACACAAGAAAGAACTGACTCAAAGGCCCTAACAACATAACTCAGTATTGTTTTACTTTAATTATTATTTATACAAGAAAATTTTATATATGTATTATATATTTATATTTTGTCCTTTTGTTGTTTGTTTTGTTTTGCTTTGTTTTTTTTTTTAATCCTATTCCAGATACTAACTATTAACTTTGGGTTATTTTTCATTTTAATATCCCACTATTGTATGAGAATTTACCATTTACTGCATGCCTCTGGAAGAATGTTTCCATGTTCTCCTTCAAGATTACAGATCCTACCTTTCTTATTTTCTTAATTAAAACTTTTCTGCCTTCAATACTCTCTTCCAATCTCAGTCTTTCTTGATGTACGGGCAAAACAAATATTCACATTAAATCATATGAAGATATATATGTTTCAACAATTGATATCTCATATTAGCTTTTTGTTTTAATTACTCAATCATTTATATTTCATAGTTGGGTTTTTTGTAATAATATCTTTATGGGGTGGTTCATATTGATATCTTTATTCTCTGACTAGATTATAACTCATACTGGTTCTACAATTCAGTTTGAATTAATTCACCCTGAAAGTTTGTATTATGAAGTCAATACAGTCAAATTTATGTACTATATTGTCTCCCAAGTACAAGCTTGTGAGATATTTCATATTCCACTAATTGTGCATTCCAGTGACTTGGATATCTAAGTAACATCTGAAAGCAACACTACACTCTTTCTAGATAGATTAGAGAAAGTATAAAGGTCTTACTATTCTTGTGATGTTTTCATAAACACATTTGGTAAGGTGTTGATTTATTCTTCCAAAATTGTTTCTGATACCTGGGCAGGACTGTCATTTATGTATCAAATACTGAGAGAAGAAGAGTCCTGTAGGCAAGCGGTTGTTGTTGTTAGGTGCCGTGGAGTCGATTCCAACTCATAGCGACCCTATGCACAACAGAATGAAACACTGCCTTGTCCCCCACCATCCTAACAATCGTGGTTATGCTTGAGCTCATTGTTGCAGCTACTGTGTCAATCCACCTCATTGAGGGTCTTTCTCTTTTCCTCTGACCCTGTACTTTGCCAAGTATGATGTTCTTCTCTAGGGACTTATCTCTCCTGACAACATGTCCAAAGCATGTAAGATGAAGCCTTGCCATCCTTGCTTCTAAGAAGCATTATGTTTGTACTTCTTCCAAAACAGATTTGTTCGTTCTTTTGGCAGTCCATGGTATATTCAATATTCTTCACCAACACCACAATTCAAAGGCATCAATTCATCTTCAGTCTTCCTTATTCATTGTCCGGCTTTCACATGCGTATGATGTGATTGAAAATACCATGGCTTGGGTCAGGCGCACCTTAGTCGTCAAGGTGACATCTTTGCTTTTCAACACTTTAAAAAGGTCCTTTACAGCAGATTTACCCAATGCGATGCGTCTTTTGATTTCTTGACTGCTGCTTCCATGGATGTTGATTGTGGATCCAAGTAAAATGAAATCCTTGACAACTTCAATCTTTTCTCTGTTTATCATGATGTTCATTGGTCCAGTTGTGTGGATTTTTGTTTTATTTTGAGGCACAATCCATACTGAAGGCTGTGGTCTTTGATCTTCATTAGTAAGTGCTTCAAGCCCTTTTCACTTTCAGCAAGCAAGGTTGTGTCATCTGCATAATGCAGGTTGTTACTGAGTTTTCCTCCAATCCTGATGCCCTGTTCTTCTTCATATAGTCCAGCTTCTTGCATTATTTGCTCAGCATACAGATTGAATACGTATGGTGAAAGTACAAAACCCTGACTCACACATTTCCTGACTTTAAACCAATCAGTATCCTCTTGTTCTGTCTGAACAACTGCCTCTTGATCTATGGAAACGTTCCTCATGGGCACAACTAAGTGTTCTGGAATTCACATTCTTTGCAATGTTACTCATAATTTGTTATAATCCACATAGTCAAATGCCTTTGCATAGTCGGTAAAACACAGATAAACATCCTTCTGGTATTCTCTGCTTTCAGCCAGGATCCATCTGACATCAACAATGATATCCCTGGTTCCACGTCCTCTTCTGAAACTGGCCTGAATTTCTGGCAGTACTGTGGATATACTGCTGCAGCTGCTTTTTAATGATCTTCAGCAAACTTTTCCTTGCATGTGATTTAATGATACTGTTTTATAATTTCTGCATTCAGTTGGATCACCTTTCTTGGAAATAGGCATAAATATGGATCTCTTCCAGTCAGTTGGCCAGGAAGCTGTCTTCAGTATTTCTTGGCATAGATGAGCGAGCACCTCCAGGTTTGCATCCTTTTGTTGAAACATGTCAATTGATATTCCATCAGTTCCTGGAGACTTGTTTTTCGCCAATGCCTTCAGAGCAGCTTGGACTTCTTCCTTCAGTGCCATTGGTTCCTGATCATATGCCACCTCTTGGAATGGCTGAACATGCACTAATTCTTTTTGGTATAATGACTCTGTGTATTTCTTCCATCTTCTTTTGATGCTTCCTGCGACGTTTAATATTTTCCCCATAGAATCCTTCACTATTGCAACTCGAGGCTTGAATGTTTTCTTAAGTTCTTTCAGCTTGAGAAATGCTGAGCATGTTCTTCCCTTTTGGTTTTCCATCTCCAGCTCTTTGCACATGTCATTATAATACTTTACTTTGTCTTCTCGAGATGCCCTTTGAAATCTTCTGTTCAGTTCTTTTACTTCATCTATTCTTCCTTTTGCTTTAGCTGCTCAATGGTCAAGAGCAAGTTTCAGAGTCTCCTCTGACATCCATCTTGGTCTTTTCTTTCTTTCCCGTCTTTTCAGTGACCTCTTGCTTTCTTCATTTATGATGTCTTTGATGTCATTCCACAACTCGTCTGATCTTCGGTCACTAGCGTTCAATGCATCAAATGTATTCTTCAGATGGTCTGTAAATTCAGGTGGGATGTACTCAAGGTCACATTTTGGATCTCATGGACTTGCTCTAATTTTCTTCAGTTTCACCTTGGACTTGCATATGAGCAATTGATGGTCTGTTCCACAGTCGGCCCCTGGCCTTGTTCTGACTGATGATATTGAGTTTTTCCATCGTCTCTTTCCAAAGATGTAGTCAGTTTGGTTCCTGCCTGTTCCATCTGGCGAGGTCCATGTGTAAAGTCACTATTTATGTTGGTGAAAGAAGGTATTTGCAATGAATAAGTTGTTGGTCTTGCAAAATTCTATCATTTGATCTCTGGCATTGTTTCTATCATCAAGGCCATATTTTCCAACTACCGATCATTCTTCATTGTTTCCAACTTTCACATCCCAAACACCAGCAATTAGCCATGCATCCTGATTGCATGTTCGATCAGTTTCAGGCTGAAGAAGGTGATAAAAATATTCAATTTCTTCATTTTTGGCCTTAGTGGCTGGTACATAAATTTGAATAATAGTCGTATTAACTGGTCTTCCTTGTAGGTAGATGGATATTATCCTATCACTGACAGCATTGTACTTCAGGATAGATCTTGAAATGTTCTTTTTGACGATGAATACAACACTATTCCTCTTCAAGTTGTCATTCCCAGCATAGTAGACTATACGATTGTCGGTTCAAAATGGCCAATACCAGTCCATTTCAGCTCACTAATGCCTAGGATATTGATGTTTATGCATTCCATTTCATGTTTGACAATTTCCAACTTTCCTAGATTTGTACCTCATCACATTCCAGGTTCTGATTGTTAATAGATGTTTGCAGCTGTTTCTTCTCATTTTCAGTCGTGCCACATCAGCAAATGAAGTTTCGAATCCTTGACGCCATCCATGTCATTAAGGTCAACTCTACTTTGAGGAGGCAGCTCTTCCCCAGTCATCTTTTGAGTGTCTTCTAACCCGTGGGCTCATCTCCCGGCACTATATCAGACAATGTTCCGCTGCTATTCGTAACATTTTCACTGGCTAATTCTTTTCAGAAGCGGACTGCTGCGTCCTTCTTCCTAGTCTGTCTTAGTCTGGAAGCTCAGCTGAAACCTGTCCTCCATGGGTGACCATGCTTGTATCTGAATACTGGAGGCATAGCTTCCGGCATCACAGCAACACACAAGCCCCCACAGTACAACAAATTGAGAGACACGTGGGAGCTAGTGTGTTGTTCTGATGCTGGAAGCTATGCCACTGGTATTCAGATACCAACAGGGTCACCCATGGAGGACAGGTTTCAACTGAGCTTCCAGACTATGACAGACTAGGAAGAAGGACCCGGCAGCCATGAAAGTTAATATAGTTAAATTGACTACACATATTATAGACAGAAAAAAATCATAAGGATGATGACATTGAGCCCGGATTGTATCTGGAAAGGCCATGTCCTATTTCTTATAAGAATGGTGGGAATAAAAATGGAGCTGTAAGTTTGAGAATACTAAAATGGGGACATATTTTTAAAGAATAATTCATTATAAGCAGTTAAGAACCAATAGTGTTAACTGTCTAGACTGTTGCCCTTTAGTTGTGTATTTGATTCACTACAGGAGAGTAAGGATAGATGCTTTAAAGGAAAATAAAATTTTGAAACTAAAAAATTCCAACATAGCAAAGAACATAGCTATAGCTTTTCATTTTAATATGCTTTGATATAGAAAATTATGAAAAGTATTGTTTAAAATTGAAGTAATACTCAATGATTCTTCTTGAATCAAATGATTATGAAAAATATTAACACTTTATGAGAAAACACTTTATTTTATATTTAGATAAGAGATAATTATCTTTGTGAGGATTTTTAATTTGAATTAGAGGAATAAATAATGTTACCAAAAATTACATAACACATTATGGTTTTTACATACAAGTTTATAAAATAAACAGTAAATAAGATTTCAAATTTGGTGATTCAAAGTTCTAGTTTTATATAATAAAAAATAATGTATTAATAACTATCAATAACTTCAGGCAACAAACTGTCTCCAAGTGTTTACGCAGGGCTGCCAAGTCTTTGCAAAACCTGGCTCCTAATACTTCTGTGAAATTCCAAGGAGTTTTTGCTTTAGGTCATAAATGTGTGTTTCTACCAAAGCCCCAGTACTGCACCAGCAGATGATGTCTTCTTGCTGCCAGAGACAACTCTCTGTTGATGAGTGTCTGACAGGATGCAGATTCCCATTTTTCCTCTCAGTACAGCAGTCCCCCAGCTAAGCTGCTATTGTTCCATCACAACTTCTCTAGGTTCCTGTGTATGTGGGAAAGCGTGTGTCAGAAAGTGGCAGCCCAATAACTGCCTCCTCTTTATTTTATAATCTGTTAGAGGTACCTCGATATGTTATACTCAAGTTCAGTATTTACACATTTTTTCTCGGGCCTTTTTTTAAATTTTTTTGCTGACAAACCAATCAACCAATACAATTAAAATGCATTCTGACAGTATTTTACGGATATAAATTTGAATCATAATAAAATGAATACTTCTTATAGAAAAAAATATCATGATTTACAGATCATTTAAGTATTCCGTATGTCAAAGTTAGAGATTCTGTCTAAATACTTAGATGTCCCAAGTGAAAGGAGCTATACTTTGGTATACTTTAGAAACAGTTATGTGATGTCTTAGATTCTCCAGAGAAACAGAACAAGATATGGGAATAGACAGAGAAACACAGAAAGAGTAAGAGAGAGAGAGATTTACTTCAGAGAGGAATCGGCTCATATGATTGTGGGTGGCTGGTAAGTCCACAATCCATAGAATCAGTCAATAGCTAGAGGGTCCTGCAGGTCTGTATCCCAAAATCCATACCAACAGTGTTCTGGCAAAATATCTATTTACACTCTAGAGGCAGAACACATCCTAGGGAAACTTGATTTTTGGTCTTAAGATTTTTTAGAGGCCCACCATCATTATGGAAGGTAATCTGCTTTATTTGAGGCCAACTGATTTAACCACATGTAACTACAGTCATACTTTAAATCATGTCCACAATAAAAAAATAGGACTTTATGTGATTTGGATGTTGTGTGAACACCATAGTACATATAGGCAAAACCTGGATTATGAATGAGTTTTGTTTCTAAATCTGTCTTTAAGTTGAATTTGTGTATAATTCACAACAGTTTGGTAAGTTTCATATCTAATGTTAGTCAAATGTTTGTCTTAGTATAAAGTATATAGTGTACCTTTCTATGCATAAAAAACATTACAAAAACGCTTCCAGATACACTAAAACACCTTTAACATAATAATACATTAATCAAAATAATTTTTGACATAAGTCACACAGTAGCAATTGTTTCTTATTCTAAACCCTTGTAGATACCTTGAATTTTTAATATAATAGGCTTTACAGGGGTTAGTTAATAACTACAGGTTGTACCTAAGTCAGACGTTTGTAACCCAGAGGCTGCCTGTATAACCTTATGGGACCACGAATGTACGTATTGTTAGATGTTGCCTGAGTGGACATTATATGGCACATGACTGTACTTTATAGCAACAGCTAGACTAGTGTTTCAGCAAATATTTGGGCACCATGACCTAGAGAATAACCTGGCCGGCTCCCTGGCCAATTGACTGGAAAAGATCCATATTTGTGATCATTACAAAGAAAGGTGATCTAACAGAATGTAGAAATTATAAAAAAATCACTAATATCATCTCCACCACCACCCACAGCTGTCAAGTTGATTCCAACTCATAGCGACCCTATAGGACAGAGTAGAACTGCCCCATAGAGTTTCCAAGGAGCACCTGGCAGATTTGAACTGCCGACCTTTTGGTTAGCAGCTGTAGCACTTAACCACTACGCCACCAGGGTTTCCCATTAATATCACACACAAGTAAAATTTTGCTGAAGATAATTCAAAAATAGTTGCAGCAGTGCATCAACAGGGAACTTCCAGAAATTTAAGCCTGATTCAGGAGAGGGAATGAGGGATATCATTGCTGATGTAAGATGGATCTTAGCTGAAAGCAGAAAATACCAGAAAGATGTTATACGACAGAGTAGAACTGCCCCATAGAGTTTCCAAGGAGCATCTGGTGGATTTGAACTGCCGACCTCTTGCTTGACAGCTGCAGCACTTAACCACTATGCCACCAGGGCTTCCAGAAAGATGTTTTCCTGTGTTTTATTGATTGTGCAAAGGTATTTGACTGTGTGGATCATAACAAATTATGGATAACATTGCAAGGAATGATAATTCCAGAACACTTGTGTTCATTTGGAATCTATACATAGACCAAGAGGCAGTCATTACAAAAGAATGAGGGGATTTAGGGTGGTTTAAAGTAGGGAAAAGTGAGTTTCAGGGTTGTATCTTTTCACCATACTTATTCAATCCATATGCTGAGCAAATAATTCAAGAAGCTGGGCTATATGAAAAGGAACGAGTTATCAGGATTGAAGGATGAGTCATCAACAGCCTGCAATATGCAGACAACATAACTTTGCTTGCTGAAAGTGAAAAGGACTTGAAGCAATTACTGATGAAGATCAAAGACTACAACCTTCAGTATGGATTACAGCCCTACATAAAGAAAACAAAAGTCCTCACAACTGGACCAAGAAGCAACGTCATGTTAAATGGAGAAAATATTGAAGATGTCAAGGATTTCATTTTACTTGGATCCACAATCAACATCTACGGAAGCAGCAGTCAAGAAATCAAAAGACACATTGCACTGGGCAAATCTGCTGCAAAAGACCTCTTTAAAGTGTTAAAAGGCAAAGATGTCACCTTGAGGACTAAAGTACGGCTTATCCAAACCATGATATTTTCAGTTGCCTACTATGCATATGAAAGCTGGACAATGAATTAAAAAAACTGAAGAAGAATTGATGCCTTTGAATTACAGTGTTAGCAGAGAATATTGAATATACCGTGAACTGCCAGAATAATGAATAAATCTGTCTTGTGAGAAGTACAGCCAGAGTGTTCCTTGGAAGCAAGGATGACGAGACTTCATCTCACATACTGTGGACATCTTATCAGGAGGAACAGTCCCTGGAGAAGGATGACATGCTTAGTAAGGTAGAGAGTCAATGAAACAGAGGAAGACCCTCAAAGAAATGGATTGACACAGTGACAACAATGATGGTCTCAAACATAGGAACAATTGTCTCATGCTGTTGTATAAAGTCATTATGAGTTGGAAATGAATTTAGGGCACCTAACAACAACAACAACATAATCTAGCCAAGTTAAACATCACAGGAGTCATGTGCTTTACTTGCTACTTAATCTAATGAAAAAATTAATATTGTTTGTTTGTAGTTCAAGTTATATTGTTCAAGGTCACATAACTAAGAAGTGGTAAAGCCAAAGTTTAAACATATGTCTGCCAGATTTCATGGTCTCTGCTGTTCCCACAGTGATAAGCTGCATCCTTTCATAAAATGAACAAACTCCTGTAACATTTGTATTGAATTCAAGTACTTAAAACATTACCTGTCTTTCATAAAAAAAAGAAAAAAAAAGAAATTTAATTGGTAATTCCATGGAAAATAATGTTATCTCTAACACAAAGAAAAAATAAGTTGTTAAAATAGCTGAAACAGGCTTATTATCAAATTATTTCTTTAGTAAAAAATGTATTTTAAAACATTACTTAAATATTTTCAATCTTTTTGTCAGTTCCATCCTATATGTCACATAATGTAAAAAATATTGTTTCCATTGGGGGAAACGGAATGAAAATTTATGAAGGCATATTATTTTCACTTAAAACTTAATTCATTTTAAAAAGTATCTTCAATATAGTTGTGTCATTAAATCACAAAAATGGAAATTGTGTTAACAGCAGGATGTTATCTTTTATTGAGGGCAAACAGCAGGGTTGCTGCTAATGAGAACATCATCAACGTATCAGCAAAAGGTCAGCCTAAAGAGCTCTTTATCCAACTTTCCCCTAAGTAGGCCTCCCCACCGCCCGTGATGGCATATTACACTGACAAGCTGGACTCATATGTGGGCATACAGTTATATATCTTGTCTCCACTATGAAAAGAAATATGTAACACACACCTTGAGTTTATTACAAATTAAAAAAAAAATTTTTTTTAATTAGTCAGGAGTTAATTTCTTTCCTAGAAGTGATATTAAGCAAATGATTCCTCCTTTGTGTGTTTTTAACATTTTGATATTATATTTAAATGTGTCCACCATTCAAGAACTTGGAGGGTATAGAGGCATTTTAAACAAAAGTTAAGGGCATGGGTTTGGATCACAATAAACCATGGTGCTGATTGACCTGAATACGTATTCTATTACTTACTTGCTTTACTACCAGAAAGGGTAGTAGTCAAAATAACAGAATCATTTCTTGTGGGCTTATTTTTCAGCAGATTTTAGAAGACCATCTTGGAGTTTATATAAATTCAAGGAATATTTAACTATAATTATTTTAGAAGTGATATACAGTAAATTAGACTGTCGTATAGGGTCGTTATGAGTCAGAATCGACTCGACAGCACTGGGTTTTGGGTTAGACTCAAACATTTGGGATATAAAGTCTTGGGAAATGGAGAACTACATGAATTGAATGCCTGGATTATAATTGTGTCAAACAATGAAACATAAGTTGTGTTTTTTTAAAAGTTTTCATTTCTCTTTATTATCAGATAGTTGGTCTTTGTTCCTTTCATATCTAGTATTGCTCAATTGTATGCCAGATGTGATATATAAGTGAACCATAGAGACTCTAGGTCCTTTCTTGTGCTAAACCAAAACCAAACCAACTGTAGTCAAGTCAATTCTGACTCACAGGGACCCTATAGACAGAATAAAACTGTCTCATAGGGTTTCCAAGGAGTGGCTGGCAGATTCAAACTGCCAGACTTTTGGTTAGCAGCTGAGCTTTTAACCACTGTGCAACCAGGGTGTCTGGCATGTTACTCAGCTAGCATCAGATTATAAGATGCTCCTTAGTCAGGATTTCCTGGGGAAACAGAAACAGTAGTGTGTGTGCATGTGTATATATGTATTTAGATATGTCTACATTTATCTATGGAAACCCTGGTGGCATAATGGTTAAGTGCTATGGCTGCTAGCCAAAGGGTCAGCAGTTCAAATCCTTCAGGTGCTCCTTAGAAACTCTATGGGGGCAGTTCTACTCTGTCATATAGGGTCGCTATGAGTTGGAATTGACTCGACAGCACTGGGTTTGGTTTTTTGGGTTTCTATATATATCTATATAGATATAAATCTGAAGCAACTTGACAGCACCCAATAATTACACACACACACACACACATACGCATACACAGATGTGTATATGTAGAGACATGTATATATGTGTGTGTGTGTATACATAGAGAGAGAGAGATTGAGGAATTAACTCACACAAATGTGGGGGGCCTAAAGGTCTAAAATCCATAGGTGAGTAACAGGCTGCAGACTCTGGCAGTCTTTTTTCCTAAAGTCAATAGGTCAGGTGGTGGGGAAAGAGAAGAATTCTGGCAAGATATGTATCTTTAGCCTGGAAGCCAAATCGTCCCTTAAGAAATCTCCCTTTTTGCTCTTAAAGTTTTCAACTGATCAGATCAGGCCTACTGTCATTATGGAAAGTAATCTACTTTCCTTAGAACCAACTGATTTAAAGGCTAATCATATGTAAATAATTTATAACAACATCTATGCTAGTGTTTGACCAAACAACCAGGCACCATAGCCTAGCCAAGGTGACACATAAAATTACCCATAACAAAATGAAAACTCTCAATCCAAAAAAATTAAAAAATCCCAATGTCATCAAGTTGATTTCAACTCATAACTACCCTATACGACAGAGTAGAACTGCCCCACAGGGTTTCCAAGGAGTGGCTGGTGGATTTGAACTACCAACCTTTTGGTTAGCAGCCAAACGCTTAACCACTTTTGCCACCAGGATGCAGAATTGGCTTTTTGCCACAAATAGTGGGAGTAAAATTGTTGTGTGTTGTCAAGTCCATTTTCAACTCATAGCAACCCCTCATGACAGAATAGAACTGCCTCATATGCCTTTCTAGGCTGTAATCTTTTTGGAAGCAAATGTCCTTGTCTCTCTCCCATGGAGCTGCTGGGTGGATTTGAGTTGCCAACGTTTTGGTTAGCAGCAGATTGCTTAACCATTATACCACCATAGCTTCTTAGGAATACAATAAAAAACAAAACAAACAAAAAAAAAATTGCTAAATCTTATCATAAAGGTTAAAGTTATAAGAATTTTGAAGAAGTATACATTAGCCCAGTATACACTGGATGACTAAAATGTCAAGACTAACAGCAACTGCCATGGGAAACACAATTAGGAGGCTAATATCAAATGACATTGACATGACAAAATTTACATAGTTGTTAAATATGCTAACCCGTTGCTATCAAGTCAATTCCTACTCGTAGTGATCCTATAGGACAGAGCTGAGCTACCTCCTGGAGTTTCCAAAGCTGTAACCTTTACAGAAGCCAGCTGCTACATCTTTCTCCTACAGAGTGGCTGGTGGGTTCAAACCACTGGCCTTTTGGTTAGTAGCCGAGCACTTATTGTAACTGAAAACATTTTTTTCTTAATCTTTTCTTTGGCAAACATACATATAAGTTCTTGGACTTATAATAAATTTGCTTGTTTTTACAGAACACAAAATTTGTTACATTTTACTTGTTAATTATATTACCTCCTGCTTTTTAACATAATTTTTAGTGTGATAATTTTATTTCTCAGTACGTGTACATTCTTACCTGTGAGGATTAAAAATGGTACTATAGGGAGATTGAAATTGTATAACAGAGTTACTAAAAATTAGTTGCCTATTTAGTTTCAAAAAAAGAGTGCTATAACTTTTGGTGCCAATTCATTGATAGATTCATGACAAGACTTCCAAGCTTATTCCATACAGGAGATGTCTTTTCTGTAAGCCTCAAGTGGATTCTGATTATCCATACGTTAAAAAAAAAAAAAAAAAATTTTTTTTTTTTAATGTGTATTATGTTGTGAAGTGGGCCGAATGGTGGCCCACGAAGATACATCTATGTCCTAATTCCTGAATCTGGTATTACAATCTTGTAGGGCAAAATGTGTGATGACGTTAATGATTTTGACGGGAGAAGCTTTTCCTGAACTATCTGTCTGGGCCTTAACTCCAGTAAGTGTTCCTATAAGAGGGAGGCAGAAGCAGATTTAACAATTAGAGAAGAGGAGGCCATGCAACTGTGGCAACAGAGATCAAAGGGATGTGGGGCAAGTCTGCTGCTCTAAGCATTATTTAGAATTTTAATTCAAAAACAGTTACTCTCACTGTTTACTTATCCACATGGTTAGATTCCAAAGACCAGGTCGTTTTGTGAATATCGGCATTATGTAAAAATTGAGGTTGATCACAAAATATTATGTGGGACACCTATGTTTCTGGACGGGAGAGACTAAAAATGTAGGTAGATGCTATATGTCCCTCTGGTCATGAAAGGCTTACTTCTTTAATGCACGAAATAGACAGTAGATTTTTTACTAGTGTCGTAAATGCGAAATGTCAGACAATGAGTTAGTAAGTGAGGAGTAGGTGTATTTAAAAAAAATCACCAAAGTCTTTAGATAACACATTAGTAAATGATCAGATGTTTCTTAAAATACGTACTCTGGCTTTAAGCGAATAAGTTAGTACAGATGACTGCATCATGTAGAATTTAGCATGTGTCATGTTCCCTGAATCATAGATCTTAGTTATGGAATATGTATCAATGTGGACTTAAGCTTAGTAAGACATATTTTACCATTGTTGTTGTTGTTAGATGCTTTGGAGCCAATTTTGACTCATAGTGACCCCATGTGACAGAGTAGAACTGCCCCGTATGGTTTTCCATGCTGTAACCTTTAAGAGGCAGATTGCCAAATTTTCGGTTAGTGGCCAAGCGTGTAACTGTTACACTACCAGGTCTCCTTATTTTAACTTAATTATTTTTATTTACTTTATTTTACCATTAGGAGATTGATATATAAATACAGAGATATAGAAAAGTATCTGTTTTTAGAGACTCATGCCAGACATTTTTCTAGAAATAAGTAAGATTACAAAATTAGATTCAATTATTAGACTTGAGTAAAGTGAATTTTCTCATCGTATTTTTCCATAAAGCAGCTTATTAAAGTAATTACTTAATGATTTACTTTTTAATCTGAAACCTGTTATCATTAATGTTTATTTTAGTACATTTTTGTCAAATACTTAATAGCCTATAATAGCTTAATCATATGATTAAGGATTTAAAACCGGCAAAGCATACAGCAATTATAATTGCAAAATGTACCCCTAACACAATCTATTATATTTCTATTATAGGTATAACACTAATGTAGGTATCATGACCCACGCATCTTGTCATAAAAGAGACCCAAAATCTCTTCAGCGTTATTTTTGACCTAACCTAGCCCTGGTGGAGCAGTGGTTAAGAGCTTAGCTGCTAACCAAAAGGTCAGCAGTATGCATCTACCAGCGTCCCCTTGGAAGCTCCATGGGGCAGCTCTACTCTGTACTATGGGGTCACTGTAAGACCGCTATGAGTTGGAAACAACTCAGCAGCAACAGGTTTGGGTTTTTTTTTTTTTTGGTTTATGTTATTATTATAAAGTAAGAATATATTGTTGGAGAATGTTACTAAAAGGAGTGATAGAATGCATTGATAGACCCAATTCCTTTCATCTTTCTCTGCATCCACATCCTTCACCAAGTAAGTGGCAGAATTATCCCACTGGAAAAAAGGTGACCTGCCTCACACCTTAAGCCTGGATTTGGACATATTTGTGCTTTGGTCAAGAGACTGAAGCAGAAGTAAAAATTAACTTGTTCTAAGCCAGTGCTTCAGTATATTTGCATGTGTTTCTTCCATTACGCTGAGGACTTGGTTAGGCTATTTTGTTGTCCTGGAAAGAGTTCAGACAACTTCGGCCTAGGTCATGGGTTGAATTGTGTCACCCAAAAATATGTGTTGATTTCCTGGTCCTTATACCTGCTGATATGATTCTGTTTGGAAGTAGGATTTTCCTTTTTTATATTAATAAGATAATACCAGTATAGGTGGATCCTAAACTTAAACAGTCCTGATTTACAGAAAGACCAGAATACACATGGAAATCACACATAGTGGATGAGGATTGTCTACAAGCCAAGGAATGCCCAGGGTCACAGACAAGGAAGGAATCAAAATGGCCAAGAACCTGTTCTGGACTTTCAGCCTCCAGAACTCTGAGAAAATAAATTTCTGTTGTTTAAATCCTGTCACTTGTGTTATTTGTGTCACAGTAGCACTAGATAACTAAGTCATCAACTTAGCAGAAAAACTTAATTTTTCCCATTGAGTTTATTTTTCAATTAAAAATATTCGACCATAGTAATGCTTGTGCCTGTAGTCATTGTAACAAAGTTGTTAGTTCATTCAGACGTGCACAACTGTGACACATACGGACCCAGCTAAACAGTAAGAAAAAGTGGGATTTATACACGCAAGGCAAAATAAACAAAAAACTTCGAGCAGTTTGATCTGCTCCTCATTTTTGGGTACAGGAAAGCATATAATCAACTGTCTTTGTTCTAAAGTAACAGCTCCAAAAAAAGAAACTAAAAATGAACGAACACTATGTGGTAAACCTATACTACCAGCAGAGCTTTTGGAGTATGGCTTCCTGGTCTTCAGATCACACATTATTTAGATGTGCTTTGTGGAAGAGTGTTTTTATCTTTGTCTGGGATTTGAGGCAGTTTTTCAAAGAAAAATGGCTTTTTATAATCTTTGTGTAAACATCATTATCTTTTAGACTTATGGGAAGACCATTCCCCTTTCATGATGGATAAAAGTAAAACAAACATTTAAACGTCCTACCTAAGGCTATAATTGCTGCCCCCGATGTGTCAGCTCATTTGTGTCAACTCAAATATGCTTGCCACCATTACAGGGTTATTTTACTGTGCTTGGGAAGACCCTAGAGATGATTCTTCATAATCCTGTCCAATTGTCCCCTTAAAAAAGAGCACATTGACATAGGCTCTGCATTTTTTTTTCCTTTTTTTCCTTGTTTAAAGGAAAATTTTCTCAGTCATTTATATTACCCCTCATATACTATCGTGTTGAGATAAAATGTGTGCCCATGTGTGAGTGTGTGTGTGTCCGGATGTGGGTGTCTGTGTGATACGACAACAGATATTTCTTTTACTTGGAAATAGTAACACCACTTTTATTTATGTTTTCTTTAGCCATTTCAACTACATGGATTAAAAAAAAAAAAAAAATTCGGTGAACCAGAAACAACTTCTGAGCCATCAGAGGACAATTCCACAAGTATATATTGGATACCTACTATTTGTCAGGCACTCTTTCAGGCCAGCAATAAGTAAAACAAGTCTCTTCTTTCCTGGGAATTGTATTCTGGTGGATATTTTCTATAGTTTGCATATAATATTTTTATAATGCACTCATTTATTCAACAAGGACTAGTTAACACATACTACAAGTGAAGTTCTATTAGACACTGGATACAGCACAAAAAGAGAGTTATAATACTTATCCACATGGAACACATTAATTTGTGGTTGGAAGAATAGAGGTAGCAAACAAATAGCACAAAACTAGGCAAGACGGTATGAATTTTGACCAGTGCGATGAAGAACATTTTCAGGGAGATGTGAAAGTAATTAGGAGAGGCCACATATTGGATGATCTGTGACCTCTTTAAAGCAATGTCACATGACCTAAGATCTGAACGATTAGAAGGAGCAGGCCATGCAGAAACATGGAAGAACGTTTCAACAAATTCATTGTATAAAAAAACAAATAGCCTCTAAATATACGAAAAGATGTCCAAAGACAATAGTAATCAAAAATTGGTAATCAAGGAAGTACAAATTAAGCAACAACTACAGATGATTTACACATTACATTGGAAAACATTTAAAAGTCTGATGCTGTCTAGAGAAATGAGGACTTTCATACCATGCTTAAGGAAGTTTGAGCAAATTCAAGATCAATTAGGGAACATTTACTAAAGACAAAGATGCAGTATCTTGTAATGCAGTAGTGTTCCTCCTGTATACAGTGGAGAAACTCTTACATATTGGACTCGTGGTGACGGTTACACAGGGTTCAATTGCTGAAGAATCCCAGGACCCCAAATGGCAATGCTTGCAAATCTAGTTTATTGCAGTAAAAGGATACAAAACAGCAATATCATTAAAATGAAGGTATGCATCGCAACCATGTTTAAAGACATGAACAGAATACACTGTTAAGAGAGACAAGTAAAGGGAGGTGGTGGAACGAGCAGGAATAAGTGTAGAGTGATATCAGAGCAAGATCTCCCAGGATGTTGAGAACAATATTAAGATATACTTTTTTTTATCAAGAAGAAAATGTGGAGCCAGTAATATTTTTAGTGGAGGACATAGATAATAAGATTTATATGGTGCCGAAGAGAGAGAGAGGATTACTCCAAGAAAAAAAAATAGGTAATACAGTGCTCTCCATCTTCCTATTTGGAAAAATACTTTACATATTCTTCCTGAGTAGAGACAAGAAAGGGAGTTTATTTATTAACAGGCAAAGTTACTAGAGACAAATAAAAGGAAGCATAAAAACATGATGGCTGCCACATTAGTTTGAGACTTTCAGAAAACTATTTAAACTTTCTAAACCTGAAATTTATAATTGGTAAAATAATGCCTACCGCTCACTGTAGGAAAAAAAAGAAGAAGAAATTTAGTTTAAATGTGATTTTGGAGTAATTTACCTTGTTCAGCATCATTTTCTACTTACATATTGTTTATCTGTAAGGTAAATATCAACCTGTTTTTAACTATGGCTACTTCTATTTTTATCTGTATTCATGTCTGTAAGTACAGCTAGAAAAGAGAGGCAGATTTAATTAACTTTGCATTTTAAATATAAATTAAACTACAAGATAGTTTTTGAAAACTAGTAAATTGCTCAAGACTTATGAGGTACTTAAAACAAATACCTGGTCCATATTAACTGTGGATTTGTTTCTAGTATTTAAAACTGCAGAGATTTTTATAATCTATAATCGGAAGCCCTGATGGCATAGTGGTTAAGTGCTATGGCAGCTAACCAAGAGGTTGGCAGTTTGAATCCACCAGGCACTCCTTGGAAACTCTATGGGGCAGTTCTACTCTCTCCTATAGGGTTACTATGAGCCGGAATCAACTCGACGGCAGTGGGTTTATATTCTAAATTGAGAATATGTGCTCAAATTTACAGAAGCAGGTGCTCTTTGTTCCTAATAGAACAAGTAAAACTCCTTCAACGATGGTTTAAATTTTTCACATTTTATACAGTATCCATTGTGATTTTCAACATTCTAGAGATTCAATTATTTGTATAGAAAAGAGATAAAGTCGTAAGTAGATCATGGGACATTGAATTTCACTTTTATTCCAGCAGAACCTTATTTTGGCTGCCTTAACATTTTGAATCTGGAAAGGACAGAGACCTTCTTTTAAACC
Organism: Elephas maximus indicus; assembly: GCF_024166365.1. Taxonomy (NCBI): domain Eukaryota; kingdom Metazoa; phylum Chordata; class Mammalia; order Proboscidea; family Elephantidae; genus Elephas; species Elephas maximus. The sequence goes on along the minus strand of NC_064836.1, from coordinate 52,648,598 downwards.
AGCCTTATGATATGAGGCACATGTTTTCACTGTTATCCTCTCCTCACCAGACCATCCTTGATACCAGAAACCCTGACTAAGTAGTGAGCAGGGCTTCAGTTTTCTTGTTTCCTACAAGGTCCAGCAGAGTCTGTCCATTGACTGTTAGGAGGCATCACCCAAATTCAAGATATATCAGTGAGTCTCTCTCTCTCTTTTTCTCTCTATGTATATGTGTGAGAGAGAGAGAAAGAGAGTAAGAGAGAGAAGAGAAAGAGAAAGGTGCTATGGGGTTTTAGTGTGTGGGGGGAAAGCCATTATAAAAATAATCTTTACTTTTCTCCCTTTTCTCAATTATGGAAATTTATTGCTGCTTGTCACCATAGTCACCCTGTACCTTGTATTTTCAATTAAAATATTTTCTAACTAAACTCCTTCAAGTTTTATATATTTGCATAAAGATTACTTCTTTTGTTTCTAGTGATGACCTGAAAATTCCCCTTTTACATTGATAAGCTCATTTATATAGGAAGGGGAAAGAGTTAAATTTGAGAGTAGAATGACACCATTTAGTATAAGTCACATAATCTAGTTTTTTGAGAACAGATTTTTTTTTTTAAGCAGGAAAATTAAGACTGCAAATTGCACAATGTATATAAATAATTTAATGTAGTGCCTGATATTGAATACATAGTTGTCATCATCATGGTGAAATAACATGAGCCACTAAAAGCGATTTCCCAGAAGCACTTGCTACCTAGTACTATTTTTCAGTGGTTTATTTTGATTAAAATATTGAGAAGGTAAAGCACAAAACAGTCTCTTCATCTTCAATACACCTGTTATACAGAGATTTGTATTCTCTTTCAACTGTCGGCTTAGAACACTTGCACTTTGGGAAGTTCTTAATGACTATCTTTTCATTCATTCATTTATTTATTCAATCCACTCAACAAATATTTATTTTCCACCTATTACGTGCCTTTTACTTTCCTAGTGTTACAAATACAAGTGAGAATTAAATCCCTGCTCTTATGCGGTTTACATTAAACTGGGAGGAAACAGAACTTAAAATGGTAAATGTATAATATGTTAATAATAATTATAATATTGTGATAGTGATTGGCATGTAATATAATAATGTAATACAAACAAAGATAATTACATGAGAAATAACAAGGGTGGGGGGTTCTGTTTTAGATAAGGAAGCATTTGGGCAGAGACTAGAATGAAGTGATGGAGAAAGTTATGCAAATATATTAGACGGAAAGAAATCAAACCATAGGAGACAGTTAATGTAAAAGCTGTGGTTAAGGAACCTGATTGTTATATTCAAGGCTGTGAAACAAACAGACTGAGGCCCAGTGAGAGAAGATGGGAGAAGGGTATGAGGTCAGAAAGGTGACCCTGGGGACAATCATGCCATGTCCACTAGCCCACAGTAGAGGCCTGAGATTTTATTCTGAGGGAGCTGGGATATTGTGGGAGGGTTTTCACAAGGAGAGTGATGTGATATAGTTATGTCCTCATTTCCAAATAATAACTGCTATGCTGAAAATAGCCATTCCATTAGATCATCTTGAAAAAGTTTGTATTTGGGAAGAGCCTAATGTCTAATTCTAAAACAACGTGTGAATTAGTCATGTTGTCTAAATTATACATGTTGTCCAAATTATACTAAAGGTTGTCCACATTATATAACATTTACTCTATATCAAATTGGTTCAGTAGAAGCCTGGAATATATTAATTACCTTCTCTTTATCCTTTTTAATTATTGTCAGCAAATTATTAATGTTTGAATTTTATAACTTATCAAAGGGTAAAATAGCTACAATAACTTTAATTTTTTTGGAAAAGCTATGATAAAGGAAATTTAATAATATTTTAATTTTTTTTGTTTTTAATTTCAGTTATATGCTGCATAACATCTGGTTGGGCAATGTCTGACCTCATATACTTAGGTAGTCCCATAAGGTTATTACAGAGCTCAGAAATCCTGATTGGAGAATGAGATGTAGTGGATGTAACTGGATGTAGTGAACCCAACAGCTTCCTGGATGCCAACACATGTATCTCATGTCTCTTGTATACAAAGCAATTGCGCTGCCACACATATAATGGTACAGCACGTATATAATCTATAATACATATGTCTTGATAGTCATAATAAATGCCTACGTTACTTGCTTATGTATGTATTATACTGTACTTCCTATCATTATTTTAATGTGAACTTTCTCTACTTACAAATAAAAAGTTTACCATATAACAGTGTATGCTTCGACTTGCAGGCAATGGCATCCAGTCTCATGTATCGCCTGTCTCTTGAATGACGCTGTGTTATTTCTATCTAATTTTTTAAAAATATTACTGTGAAATGTATCATGACTCCCAAATGCACAAAACTAGTACTACAGCCACAGCAAGAGGCAAAGCAGAAGTATTGATTTGGAAGTGAAACAAAAGATTATTAAACAACACCAAGGTGGAAAATCAGTGAGGGCTATTGCTCATGATTTAGGCATGTCTGTTGGCTAAGTGAAGCCATGGTGGTGTAATGGTTAAGAGCTTGGCTGTTAACCAAAAGATCTGCAGTTCAAAGTCATCAGCCACTCCTTAGAAACACTATGGGGCAGTTTTACTCTGTTCCATAGCGCCACTACGAATCAGAATTGACTCAGTAGCAACAGATTTGGATCACAGAATTTTAATATATACATTTAAATAATTAATTAATGGGAGAAACTTAAGCATATGTAGAAGAACATGGAATTTATCCATAATGTTGAATGGAAAAAAAAACTGCAGAAGGCTATGTTCAACAGAATAAAATTCACATAAAAATTGCAAATATATGTTAAATATTTAACGTGTAACAAAAAATGTATTTTAAAATATGAATGTAAACCTTAGAATTGGAAATGCGGTCTCCTCTGGGGAAAGAGGGAAAGGAATGAGGTTGGACAAAGACAAAAAGAGGACTTCAATTCTGTTTGTAATATTTTATTTTTTAAATTGTGCGTATGTACAGAATCTATAATATTGCCTATATTTAGTCAGATTGGTAATGAACCACTGTAGAGAAAATGATTGCTTATAAAATAGGGAATAGGCAATTTATAATGTAAGACTTTGTAGAAAGTTATTAAATACAATGTGCTGGAGAAAAGTATACATATAGTTTTTTTTACTCCACAGCCTATAAACTACATTTGCATCCCTCTATTTTTATTTTTTTTATAGGGGAGAGGAAACCCTGGTGTTGTAGTGGTTAAGAGTTAAGGCTGCTAACTAAAAGGTTGGCCATTTGAATCCACCAGGTGCTCCTTGGAAACACTATGGGGCAGTTCTACTCTGTTCTATTAGGGTTGCTATGAGTTGGAACTGACTAGACAACAATGGGTTTGATTATGGGTTTTATGGGGAGGAGATGGATGTAGAAATCTAAGCAACTATTTCCATCCTATACCTTGACAGCACTGCCTGTCTGTCAGTTTGTCTTACTGCTGTGGCTTGCATGTTGCTATGGTACTGGAAGCTATGCCGCCTGTATTTCAAATACTGACAGGATTACCCATGGTGGACAGGTTTCAGCTGTGCTTCCAGACTAATACTGGCTAGGAAGAAAGGCCTGCTGATCTAATTGCAGAAATTATCCAATGAAAACCCTATAGATCACAATAAAATATTGTCCAATATCATGCTGGAAGATGAGCCCCTAAGTTGCAAGATACTCCAAACACATAGTGGCTGCAACAATGGACTTGAGCATAGCAAGGATTGTAAAGATGATTTAGGGTTGGGTAACATTTTGTTTTATTGACATGGGGTGTCCATGAGTCAGAGCCAACTCAAAGGCACTATCAACAACATACCTTTACAAGGCTACACTTGATCTGATCTGAGAAAGTGGTCTAGCACAATTAAATAAGACAGTTGAACCATCTAAGCTTGAATATCTCCAGTCTCTTTAGGATATGCTGAAACCATTCTTTCACTGCACTGAAGCTGATCTCTTCAAAACTACTCATCCCCCAAAATATTTATTTCTGTAATCCTCTAGAAAATAATAGTATAACAAGTATTAAAAAAGTCTAATGCTAGGCGATGTTTTTGTTAGTTGTTGTCAGTTGGCTCCAACTCATAGTGACTTTATGTATAACAGAACAAATTCTTGCCCAGTTCTGCACCATCCTCATATTTATTAGTATGTTTGAATATCTTGTTTTGGCTTTTGTTGTGTCAATCTATTTCTTTGGGGTTTATATCATTTTCACTCACCTAGCAAGTGAGAAATTCCATGAGGCATGAATTGGCAACTGGGGTATTGCGATGATCAGGACTATTAGAAACCTCACGCAGCGCATAAATTTGGGCTCTGAAGGCAGGAGAGACTTTTCTTTTTCATTTTTTCTTTCCTCTCTTTTTCTCTTCCTTTCTCTTTGATTCTTGTTGAAAAAAAGAAAACTAAAGAATGCTTAGGAATAAATTTGATACATTTACAGTCCAATGGTATAGTTTTATCTGAAATAATTCAAATGAATTACTCATAGCAAAGAATAACATTAATTTTTGGAGGCAATACACAGACTAAAGTATTCTAGAGCAAGACAGACTGAGTTCACATCTTGCTTCTGTCACTTCCCACCTCTGTGGCCATGGAAAAATTACTGTTCTTGTTTGGTCTCACTTCCTCTACTATAATTTTGAGGTTATAATACACACATACATATACCCAGTGCTGTTGAGTTGATTCCGACTCATAGCGACCCTATAGGACAGAGCAGAACTGCCGCATGGAGTTTCCAAGGAGAGCCTGGCAGATTCAAACTGCTGACCTTTTGGTTAGCAGCCGTAGCACTTGACCACTACGCCACCAGGGCTCCCAACACATACATATACATGGAGCCCTGGTGGTGCAGGGATTAAGATCTCCATTGGTAACCAAAAGGTCAGCAGTTTGAACTCATTAGCTGCTCCTTGGAAGCCCTATAGGGTCTCTATGAGTCAGGATCGACTTGCTGGCAATGGTATATAAATATATAAAAATCTATAGTATATATAAATATGCACTATATATATATATACATACATATGAGTTGATTCTGACTCATAGGGACCCTATAGACAGAGTAGGACTGCCCCATAGGGTTTCCAAGGAGCAGCTAATGGGTTCAAACTGCTGACCTTTTGGTTAGCAATGGAGCTCTTAATCCCTGTACCACCAGGGCTCCGTGTGTGTGTGTATATATATATATATATATATATACACACACATATACATATATATATTTTAAATAATGTCTGGCATTTAACAAAAACTAAATTATGCTAATTTTATTATAATGCTTTGTTAACAGGCATTTTACATTCATTTTTTAAATTTTATCATAACAATTATTTTGTGACATATATAGGTTATTGTACCAATGTGTTTCTTCCTGTAATTTCTCCTGCTTCCTTCTTTCTTTCCATTCTTTCTATCACTTTGTAAAGACCAAGGCACTATGCTAAGCCCTCAGGCTACAAAGATAAATATGACATAATAAGTGCTTTCAAGGGTATCAGAACCTAGTAGGAAGAAAGACATGTTTGAGAATATCTAGTATAGTCTATTATTTCATTTTATAGTTATATCGCTAATTGATGAGAGAAGAGTCACTACCATGTTCAAGAGTCATAACTTTCAGCATCATGCCCAGTAAGCCTCAAAAATAGGGAAACCAGATATTGTTTGCTTTTCTGTTTTGTTTTGTTCTTCCCCCAGCCACCAAGTAAATGAGATACATGTATTATCCATTTGGAGAAAAGCTGGTAGATGGGTTACATTACATTCAAAACTCTTTGTAATTCTTCACATATTTGAGACACTTTCTTTTTTACCAGATTGAAATTAGGATGCCGTACTGTCTTCTAGAGTTTGTAGAAATGTGTGAGCTGAATTTCATTTGCTTGAAATGATAACTTATTCTGCTATTTAAGATTCATCTTTCCAAACATCTTTTATTCAGTTGAGTGAAGGGCAGAATGGAGTGACACAGATAATGAGCTGGGAGCACATAAGACTAACCTTTCTGGATTAGAAAAAAAAAAAATTACATTTTCTCCCCCAGCTTCTGTTTCAACAATAAAGACATTTATCCATCTCTTTAGGGAGGGAATTTAAAGATCTATAAACATCGAAATGAAACAATCAGATGAGTAGTATTAAAGGGCAAAGAAAATGCCTGGTTGATGCATCTGGAGAAAAGAATTCTGTTACAGACCTAAAAGGAGAATTGGACACTACAGTGGCATTGATGAGCTTAAGTATCGTCATAAGGAAAAAATGCAGTGACTGATTGTTGAAATACCTAGGAACTTTAACAGCACACCCAAATTTCTTACACAGAGTAGAGATCAATCAAATAATTGAGATAAAGGAAAGCAAATGGGCCACAAACAAATATACTGAATTTCTTATACAACAAAACCCCCAAAAGGGATTCTTTTAAAATTCAACGAACACATAGATTACTAGTGTAATAGAGTGGCATAACACAACCAGGACAAAATCTACAACTATCTACCTAAGAATTATTTAATTAGGAATTCAGAATTTATTCTATTTTAAGATCTGTAGTAAATTTTCCTACAACTGCCACATGTCTAAATTTTCATGCGGTAGGTCACTGAGTTAATGTGATGTTCTATAAATGTGTTTCAGACCCTAACTCACCCTTGAGCTTAGAAATATCTCTAACAAACTCAATTATTCTTAATCTAGGAAAGTACTGATATTGTGAATAGTCTTAATGCTAAATTGTGCTTTCACAAAATGTAACAAAGAAGGTAATTAAAATATCTCTCTTTAAGGTATTCAATACCTTCTAATTATTAATTCTTATGGAATGATTCCATGTAAGGGAAAATTCTTTTACTGAAGGTCAAATGATCACTAGGAATATTAAAGGAAAGATCAGGCCTCCCAGTTGTCATTTTACTGCCTCTTGATAACACTCTTTATGTTCATTTTTTCTTTTAGTGACTATGAATGTGAATAATTTATAAATTTATAAATAGGGAAATATTCACAAAGAACAATAGTGTCTCCTGAACTTAAACTAGCAAATAGCGTCTTTGATTGTATTACTCTCCTGAACAATTAATGCAGTGTTCTATGAAACCGCTTTTCATTTGCGAATGTCTAAAATGGAAGGAAAATTGAAACAGATATGAAATCTTAAGTAACTCAATTTTATGTAAATTTATGTATGAAACAAAAAGCAGCATGGCAGTGAAATCTTCTGGGCTTTAATTTGATTCAAGGTCTGATACATATTTTGACCATCTTTGCTTCATGCAAAAAGGGAAATACTCCAGATAGAACAAGTCATTGACTACCTAATACACATCAATCAAACTTGCTAACTTGTGATATTCCCCAAGGGTATTGACTCTTTGGTAATTGTCAAAAATATAAATGGACAACATGGTTGGGTATAATGTGCAATGGAGCAAAGAGGCATGGTATCCGATGTGCCATGTCCCTGCACTTCAAACAACTAATTAATGGTCTGTTATATATCCTGTTTCTCAGGGGTCAGTGGTGTTGTTAAGAATTCTCAGTGTTGCCTGTTTAAATTAAAAGAGATGACAGGCAGATTCATCTAGGGTGTTAAACATAAAGAGAGGATAAAACCCTGGCTTTCTAGAAAGCCCATGCCAAAGAAAGTGAGCAAAAGAAATCCAAAGGACTTAGTCCCCTTTGGTAAATTTTCTTTATTAAACTTATAACCCTTAAAGACAAAAAATAATACATTGTAAGCAGAAAATTAATTTGATATGTTGATATATTGGATCAATTTCCTGATTAAGCCACTAGTAATTTAATCAACAGTGCATTTTTTAAAAAATCACATTTCTGAAAGGAATGGCATCATCAACTGTAGAAATTTTTCTCTCTATTTCAAAGCGCAATACATTATAAATTTATTTAGGTACTAGGAAAAAAACAAATAAACTTTGTATAAAAAAAAATTTTTTTTATAGCATGCATTAAATTGGGCTAAATTCACATGGAACTCAAATTTTATTCAATAGAACTATAATTTTGATAGTTATAGAGAAAGCAACTCTTGGTCAAGTATTTTTTTTTTTTTCCTAAAGTAAACACTGTTTAAAAAAATTTGCATTCTTTTATGTCTTGTGTTCTCAGAGGCATTCATAGCTGAACTATCCGGCAGAAAATCAGAGGGGACTAGAAATTAACAACAACAAAATTAATGCACCAAATATCTCTCTTGAATGTGCCAGGCATCCTTCAAGTGCTGAAATTAATTAGAAAGACATCATAAACTTACATTCTTGGAGAATTTACATATAATAAACAGAAATATGAACAAAAACAGATAACTACAGATTGTATTATATTAAAAAATACAAAGTGTGAAGTGACAATAACTAGAGAAGCCCTTTCAGATAGGGTAATCAAAATTCTACTGATAAGATTTCATTTAAACCAAGACCAGAAGGATGGCATTGGGTCAGTCACAGTTAGAACCACAGACAGAACGTTTCAGAGTGGACATATTCAAAGGTCCAGTAGAAAGAATGGCGTGTCTGGTAAACAAAGGAGGCCAGTGTAGCTGGAAAACAAGGATCAAGAGGACAATGGTGAAAAGGAATAAAGGGAGCCAAATTTTCAAAATAATTGTAGCCTATGAAAAACAGTTACAATTTTTTTTTTTCCTTAAATGGTAGCCATAACAGTATTTAACAAGGGATATTGGCATACCTGATTTTAGTTTTAAAAATGTACTCTGGCTGCTTTTGAAAACTTGGGTTGTATATGTGTTTGAGAGTATGGTGCGGAGAAGAATGTGGAGTGAGCAGGAATGGTGAGAATATAAGTCTACGGATGAAGCTTTTCCATTATTTTTATACATACAATGCCAGATTTTTGAAAATGTGTATTTAAACTGTCATTTAAATCTTCTTATTTTTCCATTTCCAATTAAATAACCTACTTGGAATTATCTCAAAGTGCCTTCTATTTTTGTGTCTCTGTGCTTTTTCATGGCTTCATATTAATTTATTCTACTTGTTTGTTTAAATTTTTTGGATCCAGTAAATATCACATTATGAATAATACCCAACCCCCACCAAAAAAACCCAGTGCCATTGAGTCAATTCCGACTCACAGCGACCCTATAGAACAGAGTAGAACTGCCCCATAGAGTTTTCAAGGAGCGCCTGGCGGATTCGAACTGCAGACCCTTTGGTTAGCAGCCGTAGCACTTAACCACTACACTGAATAATACAGAGCCATAAATGTAGATGGCCCATAAACCCATTGCCTAAGAGTCGATTTTGACTCATAAGGACCCTACAGGACAGAGCAAAATTGCCCCATAGGGTTTCCAAGGAGCAGCTGGTGGATTAGAACAGGCGACCTTTTGGTTAGCTGCTGAGCTCTTAACCACTACACCACCAGGGTTCCAAAATTCAGAGAAGGTGGGTGAAAAAGACATCTAATTCATGTTTACAAACTTGGTTCTTGTTTTTTCCTATTCAATTTATCACATCAGAATATAAGTGATTAAAAGAGCATATTTGCCTTATACTTAAATTTTTTGTTTATATACTCAGAACCTCTGTCACCAATGTCTATACACAGGTGAAAGAAATCCTAGGTAAGGTAGAATTTAAAACTCTTCTTTATTTCTATTGCTGACCAAAAGATGTTATTACATTTAGGCAAATGCGCATAACCAAGGAGAAATATTTTTTATAAATCTCAAGACTTTCTATTTTTGAAAAAAAAATTAAATTTCCTCAAAATTATTTTTTCATGTCATTGTTATTAGCATTTTCAGCTTATATTTTTATATTAAGTTTTAAAAACAATATAGAGGAGAATTGGCTTTCTTAACTGGCTTTCTTTTTGTATACATTTCCAATTTTAAAACAAGCACAGATTCATGTGACCACTGGCACAGTTAACATACGGCACAGTTAACATACGGAACAGTTCCATCTCCCATAAAATTTCCTCTTTGTTTTTCCTGTTTAGTGAAAACTTCCCCACAGTCCTAATTCCTTAATTCTTAACAATTACGGATCTGTTCATCCTCACTACAGTTTTATCTTTCTGAGAATATCATATAAATGAAATAATACAGTCTGTGACTTCTTGAGACTGACTTCTTTAACTCAATATAATGCCTTTGAGCTTCACTCAAGTTGTAGGAATCGATGGTACCTTTTCTTTTATTGCTGACTAATATTGATGTACCAAAGTATGTATCTCCATTTACCTACCAAAGGACATTTGAATAATTTCCAGTTTTGGAAAATATGAGTAGAGCTATACAGGCATTCAGGCATTTGTGTGCTGTCATTTATGTAAACATGTGATTTCATATCTCTTGGGTAAATACCAAGAAATGACGTTGCTTGGTAAACTTATGTTTTAACTTTACAAGAAACTGTGAAACATTGTTTTTCCAAATGATTGTAGTATTTTAATTCCAACCAGAATTGTGTGAGACTCAGTTGTTCTGCACCCTTACTAACACATGGTAATTTCAATGTTTTCATTTTATCCACTCAATAGGTATAAAATGATATTTCATTGTGATTTTAATTTATATTTCTATATTGGCTGATGATGTGACTAATTACCTTTCATACATCCTCTCAGGTGAAGTACCTGTTAGACTCTTTTGCCTATTTATTATGTTATGTGTTTTTTTTTTTTTTTTTTGAGTTTTGAGTTTGCTATGTATTTTGGATACAAGTTCTTTGTCAAATGTTATTTGCAAATACTTTGCTCCCAGTCTTTAGTTTGTCCTCTTATTCATCTAACCGTGGATCTCTCAGAGAAAAAAAAAAAATTTATTTTATAAAATTCAATTTTATCATTTTCTTTTATAGATTATACTTTTGCTGTCATGTCTAAGTACTTCTTGTCTAACCCTAACTACAAATAAAATCTTCTTTATTCTCTTCCAAATGTTTTGTATTTTTAGGTTTTACATTTAGTTCTGCAATTTGTTTTGAGTTAAATTTATATAATTTTTTTTTAATGTGTTTTTGGTCAAGATTACTTATTTAGTTATTTTGTATATGAATGCCCAATTGATCCAACATCTTTTGTGGAAATTGTCTTCCCAGTTTTGTAAAAATTCAATTGTTTCCATTTACTTTGGGACTACTTTTGGACTCTGTACTGTTCCACTAATCTATATATTATGCCTTTGCCAATACCACACAGTCCTTATTTATACCAAACCCATTGGTGTAGAGACATTTACCACTCATGTGACCATATAGGACAGAGTAGAACTGCCCCCATGGGTTATACAAGGCTGTAATCTTTACAGAAGCAGACTGCCACATCTTTTTTCTTTAGAGCAGCTAATAGTTTCAAACCACCAACATTTCAGTTACCAGTCTAGGGCTTAATCACTGTGCCACCAGGGTTCCTTAGCTTTATTTATAGTAAATCTTAAAATCAGAAATAAGTGAAACCTCAATTTCATTGTTTTTCAGGATTCTCCTAGTTGTCCTAGGTCATTTATCTTTCCTTATAAATTTAAAAATCAGATTGTGCACATCTACAAAAAAATCCTACTGAAATTTATATTGCAATTGAGTTAAATTTACAGACTGATTTGGGAAAAAAAAAACTGCCAACTTAAGAGGCAGATCCAACATGGTGCTATAGACAGAAGCACCATGCCATCCCTCCACAGCAAAGACTGTGGAGTCTTTGCTAAGTAAACTGAGTAAAACCAGAGACAAACATCAATCCTGGAGCTCTAAGGGTCAAATGAAGAGATAAATAACTCAACCAAGCACCAGATGAAATAAGAAAATAACAGAGAACAGAGAACAAGGAGAGGTACCAAGGAAGCTTCCCTATCAACTAACACAGCACAGATTCGCCGTCTTGGACTTATGTCTGAGATCAGTGGGCATGGAGCATAGGAAAGCAACTTCACAGAGCTACCAGAAGAAAACAGAGCACCTGCTGGACATGCCACGCTATACCATAGCTGCACGGCTGGCTCTGCCCATTAGACAAGGAGGTGAAAATTATCATGCCCACAGGTGAACAAACAACAAAGAATGCACAACCAACCTGCTCAAACATAACCAAATTAAAAAAAAAAAAAAAAAACAAGATGAAACAAACAAATCTACAATAAATAAATGAAGAAAATAATTATTGAATGTCTTAAAGACAGCAAACAATATCAAAATATATTAAAAAACAGGACAGAATGGTTTCAGTAGGGGTCCATAACAAAACACCAGATGACTTTTCAGTAGAAGAAAAAGCACTGGTGCTACCTGATAGGGAATTCAAATGTCTAATATTCAGAGCTATCCAAGAGTTGAAGCAAAAAGCAGACAAAAATGAGGGAAAAAACAAATCCTTGGAAAATGCAGATAAATTCATGGAAAATAAAGACAAAAAATAGAAGAATTCAGGAAAATAGTACAGGAAAAAAATGTCAAAATAAATTCACAACTGGAGATCATACAAAAAGAGCAATTTGAAATAAAAAAGATAAACAACAGGATTTCAGAAATAGCGTCATAGAAGGACTGAGGAGCAGGTAAAAACAACAGAAGATAGGATCAGCAAAATTGAAGACAAATACTTGGATACCACTTGTTTGAGGAAAAATCAAAAAAGAGAATGAACAAAAATTAAGATACTGAGAATGATGTGGGATACAGACAAAAGTAAAAATTTGTGAGTGACTGGAGTTTCAGAACAGAGTGAGAAAATGTAAAACACAGAAAGGATAGTTGAAGAATTGCTGACAAAAAACTTCCCTAATATGAAAGATGAAAAGCTGACTGTTCAAGAAGTTCAATGAACCCTGTATAGGATAGACCCCAAAAGAAAATCACCAGGCATATATCATAATCACACTTGCTAAAACCAAAGGCAAAGAAAGAATCTTGAGAGCAACTCAAGAGAAACGTAAAGTCACACACAGAGGGGAAACAATAATAGTAAGCTCTGATTACTCGGCAGGAAACATGCAATCAAGAAGGCATTGGGATGCCATATATAAAACAGTGAAAGAAAAAAATCACCAACCAAAAATAATATATCCTGAAAACCTCTCATTCAAATATGATGGTGAAATTAGGACATGTCCAGTAAAACATAAGTTAAAGGAATATGTAAAAACCAAATTTACAAGAATTAATAAAGGGAGACCTATGGTTTGAGAACAAACAACATAAGATGACAGCCTGAATCTAGGATGAAAGATCACACAAACCAGATACAAACCTAGGAAATTAACTCCCAAGGACTATTCAAAACTGAAAGATTTAAAACAGGGACCCAGAGAGTTTAATCTGTTAATGAGAGCAACATCATAAAAGAGGGACTAAATGGTGTAGGTTAGGATTTTCTAAAGGAGAGGAAGGCAAGGCAATATCAAGTAATAAAAGACTGGTTCAAGTATTGGAAGATACAGGTAAATTTCAAGGTAACCACAAAGAAAGTTAGCAAACCTATTCATCAAAATAAAGAAGAAAAATAAAGTCTCAGTAAAATCAAAACACGTGCACACACACAAAAATCCACAAACAAAAGGAATTCAGCACAGGAGCCCAAAAACCCACTGCCATCGAGCTGATTCCAACTCATAGTGACCCTACAGGACAGATTAGAACTGCTCCAGAGAGTTTCCAAGGAGCACCTGGCAGATTCAAACTGCCGACCTTTTGGTTAGCAGCCGTAGCATTTAACCACTACACCACTAGGGTTTCCCAGCACAGGTGAGTAAGAGGAATAAAGAAAATGTCCCCAAACCCCCAGTGCCGTCCACATGTCAGCACCACAAAAAAAAAAAAAAAAAAAGAAAGAAAAACACTACAAAGTTACAACAATAATTACACGGAACGTAAATGGTCTAAATGCATCCATAAAGAGACGAGAGTGACAGAATGGATTAAAAAACAAAAACAAAAAACCAGAATCCATCAATACATTGTCTACAAGACACACCTTAGAATCAAAGATGTCAATTTATTAAAAATCAAAGGATGGAAAAAAAAATCAAGCAAACAGCTACCTAAAAAGAGAAGGAGTAGTAATACTAAACTCAGATAAAAAACAAAATTCACCACAAAAGAGAAAAAAGGGCACCATATAATGATTAAAGGAATGGTCCATCATGAAGACATAACCATAAAAAATATCTATGCACACAATGAAAGGGCTCTAAAATATGAAGAAAATTCTAACAGCACTGAAAAGAGAAATCGATAGTTGCACAATAATGGTAGGAGACTTCAACACATCACTCTTGGTAAAGGACAGAACATCTAGAAAGAAACTCGGCAAAGGTAATAGAAGATCTAAAGGCCACAATCAGCCAACATGAACTCAAAGATATATATAGAATGCCCCACCCAGCAGCTACAAAGTACGCATTCTTTCCAACATACATGGAGCATTCTCCAGAAGAGACCACATCTTAGGCCACATAGCAACCCTCTACAAAATCCAAAACATTGAGATAATACAAAGTATCTCAAAATGGCCAGTAATTTTTTTTTTTAACAAAAGATAAAACCGAATAGTGCTTAATGTATGTTACTTTGATTTTCATTTTATTTTTTGCCTCCAGATGTTTTCTGAAAATATATTTTCTCTGAAATGTTTCTTATTGGCTTCAAATTTCAATATTAACAAATATGGGTATAGGTGAAACTTTTTGTAAGCAGGAAGACTTAGCCAAGTGTCTTAGTATTGTATTTGCCTTTTCCAAGAGAAAATATATATCATTATATAGACAATAATACTAGAGTTATGCTCATGTGTTTAAATTTAGTTATTTTGCAAATATTATGAATATGGACTGGTTATATCTATCTTTATAGTACTCGATAACGCATAGCTCTTTTTAAACTGTCAAGAAGTTAAAAAATACAAATAAAAGAAAGGAGAAATCAACCATGACTTTATTGCTGAGAATACAAACCATTGCCATCCAGTCGATTCCAACTGATAATGACTCTATAGGGCTGAGTAGAGCTGCCCCTTAGGGTTTCCAAGGAGCAGCTGGTGGATTTGAACTGCAGATCTTTTGTTTAGCAGCCAAAACTCTTAACCACTGTGCCAAGATTGGGGCCCTGGTGGTGAAGTCATTAAGAGTTATGGCTACCAAACAAAACGTAGGTGGTTCAAATCCACCAGCCACTCCTTGGAAACCCTACAGGGCAGTTCTACTCTGTGCTATAGGGTTGCTATGAGTCAGAATCTACTCAATCACAACTGGTTTAGATTTTTTTTTTCTCAGATTATGTTTACTTTATGACTTTTTGACCTTAAAATATAAAACAAGAAATTACAAACTTTTCATTATATATAAGGAAGGTGTACCCTGTGGACTCCACATTTAATATTTCATCTTGTGAAACCCTATTCAGAAGAGAGATAAGCAAGTCACATTAAATTTGCTGAGAGCTCAACCCTCTCAGTCTCTGACAGTCCTCATTTTACCAACAAAGAAAAACGAAGGAGAAGAAATTGTAACATAACATTGATCATTTTTTCACAGTTAACAGTAAATAAAATAATTTACTCAGAATAGGGTTTTCTGAAATATTACTTATTAAATTTTTATCCTACTTATTAATATCTAACAGCAAAAATGTTTTCTAGTATTGGAGCTGTATCTGTGGGGAAAAAAGTATTTTTTTTCCATCACATTTTTAATATTATTTTTAAAATCTTTGCCCCACAGAATAACATTTAATTACTTTTATGAATATAGTTAGTACCCAGTTTTCATACTAATGGATATTTATCATTCTTACTTTATCTGAAGATATGAAATGACCTTTCTTTTTTTTACAGCTAATAAGGCATTTATAAAAGCAGTTACAGCTAAAAGACAGTAGGGGATAAAATTTCCACATAAAATGTCCTCATGACTAAATATTCAATTCATTTTCAGCTTTAACTGAAACTCATTATAATGAAAAGAATTTCTGATGATTAAAACTTTTTATAATAACATTTTAAAATAAAAACTGAAAAGAAAGGTAGTTATAGGAACGTGTTTAAGTATTCAAGCTAGACATGTCTTGTGTTGAGAGAATATCAGCAGTTTTTCTACTGTTCGATTTTTTAATGATTTAAGTTAACGTAGATATTCTGCACAGACTTAAAACTATTGGAAAGAATTCAGTATATGAATAAATAGATAAAACAGGTATAATATGTATCTACATTTATTTTTTAGAGGATTTTTTTTGGTGAACAAAACCTTTATATAATTGTGTTTTCTCAAATTACAGAGATTCTAGTTCATTTCAATGGATATTTGATAAATGTGGACTCTATATATTCAACGTCTCTGTGCCCCTGTGCTCTTACTTGCTTTTTCTCTAAAAAAGATATTTAATCAAATGTACATATATATCTACTTTATATATTTTGGAAGTGTTAGATCATTTTCTGTGCATTCATAATACATATTTAATTAGGTAATATGTTCTACATAGTTGAATAAAATTAGTCTATTTTCATGCCTTTGCTGTTGTTGCTGCTAGTTGCTGCCAGTAGATTTTGACTCCTGATGACCCTCTGTGTGCAGAATATAACTGCTCCATAGGGTTTGCGAGGCTGTGAATTTACAGAAGCAGATTGCCAGGCCTGTCCTAGTAGGCCCCTTTGGGTGGCTTCTAACTGCCAGCCTTTTGTTGAGTAGTTGAGCACTTAACCATTTGCACCACTCAGGGAGCCCTATTTTCTGTATTTTATATATATATATATATATATATACACACACATATATATACACATACATGTATATGTAACATACATATATATACATTTTCAAACACTCAAAGATAAAGTAATTTTGGTTGACATACTACAGGTCTTTCTCTTATTCTGAGGCTTTTCTAAACTAAACCCGTATATATATATTTTCCACGTTTGGTTTATGTCTTTAGGGAGAGAGAAAGAGGGAAAAAATTCCAAAGAGTCACCCATGATGGCCCTGATTTTGAGATTTAAATACATCAGTTCATTTCCCGAGGCAAGCTCAATGTCCTCCCCACGATGAAAAAATAATTGCTGTGTACGTATGTTTGCAGAGTGACCTCTGCTTTGATTTCCCTTTTTTTGCTGAACTCTGGTCCTCTTGAGTTTCAAATCCATTTACTCTTTTTTCTTCTGTTCCTACTGATTGAAATTTGGAGTTCACACTTATTCTTGCTCCCTGCTGTCCTTAAAGCCAACAACCTTTACAACATTTGTGGGTGTTAGTGAACTCTCATAGAGGCTTCAGCATCCTGAGTGAGGTATCTATGGTAGCATATGAACATTTGTAGCTGAAAGCTAGGCACCTTGAACTTAAAATCCTGGCACCTCAAAGTCATTGGTTACAACATTCTGCCAAGTTGCTCATCTTTCCACTGTTTCTTCTTTCTCCATCATTTCTCCTCTTCTTTCTTTCCTTCTTTTCACTATTCTAATTTACACCATTTCTTAGCTAGAGGAACAACTTTGAGTAGAAAATTTTAAACTCACTATTTAAATACAAATGTGCACGTTATTAAAAAAATATGCCAAGGGTTTACTCATCCCATATTCAACCTTGTTAATATTGAGCTTATTTTTTGCGTGTAATTTGTAGGTTTTCAGACTGGATACTAAAACATTTTTCTCTAGCTGTTCTGATCATCCTCCAAGGAAAAAACAAAAGATGACGCTAATGTGAAATCCCCATCAACAAACCCTTAATAACCTTTTAGTACCCCAATTAAAAAACAGACAAAGTATTACCTGTCTGAACAAAGCCTTGACACGAATGAAACTGTGACACTAAACACAGCAATTTTAAGGATACAAGCAAATCAAAACTTCACAATAAGCAGTGAATTATTCATAATATTGTCAGAGATAAAGTACCCTAAATCAAGAACTAACACATACATTAAAAATAATTGAGAAAAAGATTGAAAAGAATACTCGGGGAGGGGGGGAAGAATTTTGGGAAATTAAAAAACACGGAGGCAGAAATGGACAGCTTAAGATAACACATTAAATGTAAACTTAGGAAAATCTCCCAGAAAATGAGACAGACAAAACACTTGGGGGAAAAAAAAAAGAGAGAGAAAAAGCATTAGGTAATTATATAATATGAGGGGATGTACAATGTATGAATCCAGTCAATATGAAATGCATTCCTTCATGTAATGTTCTCATCTGTACAACAGGGGTAATAACAAATAAGAGGAGCCTGTTGAAAATTACATTGCCAATGGTTATTCACTTTCGGTTGTGATATGAATTGCTAATTTTTTTTCCGAATTTATAAACCAGAAATAAACTATAACCTGGTAGAATAGTTTTTTATTTCTTGGAGTAATGTAATTTCGTTACTATAAAGGTGTGTGTGTGAGCATATAACAGGTTTTAATCCTACACTAGGGTGGGGGAGGAATCATACACTTAATTACAGATGTATGTTCTAATTATAAAAGTAATGACACTTTAAAAAATATACGCAAGATTCATATTTTTATTCTTTCTGTGTTTTTCGTATGTACTGGTATATGATATGAAAAATAAAATTTTGTATTCTAATATTTACAATTTATTTTATCCATTGTATTATTCACATTTCTCAAGAAGCATTAAAACTTCAAAATTATCATTTTCATGAGTGCATAATACAACATTAAGTATATTTACAATTTCACTCTTAGTACTTTGTAGGTTTGCTTTTAATTATTTGCTGTTTTTAATTCTAATGATAAATATAATTACAAAGACAATATTTAGTACTTAAAACGTGCTGGACATGTTATAGCTTCATATGTTTTAATTTATTCATTATCACATGAGCCCTATAAGATAGGTACTCTTATTGTTTCCTTTTGATTGATTTTGGAAGTGAGACACAGAGAAGCTATATCACTTACTATGATCACACAACAAAAAGTGGTGAACCCAGTATCAATGACACGCAATGAAACATCAGAGCTTGGCCTCTTTCCTACAAAGATATATTGTAAAAAAATAGCTCTATACATGTAGCTGACTTCATGTTTTTCATTATAGCTTGCAAGAACCAACCAATCCATTGCCCAAGAGTCGATTCCAACCCACAGTGACCCTATAGGACAGAATAGAACTGCTCCGTAGAGTTTCTGAGGAGTGGCTGGTGAATTCGAACTGCCAATATTTGGTTAGCAGCTGTAGCTATTAACCACTGCTCCACCAGGCTTTATTATTTCTTTCAACAATAAGTTCAATTTATAATAGTCATAGTTTCACTACACTCTTCCTTGAGATGTTGTTTTGTTCTTTAATGTGTGCAAACATACTCTGTTTATCTTCCTATTATGATATGGCTACTGTGTGTATAGAATCTTTTTTTTTTTTTTTCTTTTCATTAAATCATGCCAGTTTACAAGGAATCAATAGGTAGAGATATCAAGGATAATATATGCACTTTCGGGAAGAACAACCTAATTTTTTTTTTTTTTTAACCTAAAGAGCAGCTATTAATATTTATATTTTCTGAGCTACTATTAATCATTAGAATTTTGATACTTAGTAGTGTAGTAGAAACTTGATTAGGTTATACTTGAAATGAGATCATTTAAATTATTTTAGACAGACTTCTAAGACACCTGTCTTTTTTTAACCTTGCAAAAATAAGATTGGATCGCCCATCAAATTGGTCCTGTCTTAGATGAAATTACTAATACCGAATCTAAAGGAGAATGATTTATGTAAGTAAGGCAGTTTAAAAGAGAATAAAACATGAATAGTCAGATACATTGAAAGTTTAAAATTGTGCAAAGAGATAAAAAGGTCAAAGGAGTGTTCCTAGAAAGGACGGTAAAACTGCCACAGTAATGTGATCTAATCCATAAACTAAAGTTTCACAGCAATGTCCTGTAAAATATAATATGACTCATCAATCAGAATAGAATTTTTGTAATTAAATAACTCATAAATTAAAAAAAACTTTGTAAAGTGGAAATTCAAATGGACAATTATCTCTAGTTCATTATTATCAGTATTTTTCCAACACGGAATTCATGACCTTCTCTAATTAAAACAGTGTTGTTGTTGTTAGGTTCCATCAAGTCTGTTCTGACTCACAGAAACCCTGTGAACAACAGAACTTAACACTGCCCGGTCCTGTGCATTCCTCAAAATAGTTGCTATGCTTATACCTATTGCTGCAGCCACTGTGTCAATCCATCTCAATAATGGTCTTCCTCTTTTTCGTGACCCTCTATTTTACCAAGCGTGATGTCCTTCTCCAGGGACTGATCCCTCCTGACAGCAAGTCCAAAGTATGTGAGATGCAGTCTGGCCATCCTTATTTCCAAGAAGCATTCCGGTTGTACTTCTTCCAAAACAGATTTGTTCATTCTTTTGGTAGTCTATGGTATATTCAATGTTCTTTGCCAACACCATAACTCAAAGGCATCAATTCTTTGCTGTTCCTTAGTTATCGTCCAGCTTTCACATGCATATGAGGTGATTGAAAACACCATGGCTTGGGTCAGGTGCACCTTAATCCTCAAGGTGACAACTTTGCTTTTTAACACTTTAAAGAGGTCTTTTGCAGCAGATTTGCCCAGTGCAATGTGTCTTGATGTCTTGATTGCTGTTTCCATGTGTATTGATTGTGGATTCAAGTAAAATGAAATCTTTGACAAATTCAATATTTTCTCTGTTTATCACGATGTTGCTTATTGGTCCATTTGTGAGGATTTTTGTCTTCTTTATGTTGAGGTGTAATCCATACTGAAGGCTGTGGCCTTTGATCTTGATCAGTAAGTGCTTCAAGTCCTCTTCACTTTCAGCAAGCAAAGTTGTGTCATCTGCATAACTCAAGTTGTTAACGAGTCTTCCTCCAATCCTGATGCCCTGTTCTTCATACAGTCCAGCTTCTCTGATTATTTGCTCAGCATACAGATTGAAATATGTATGGTGAATGGATACAACCCTGACACATACCTTTCCTGACTTTAAATCGTGCAGTATCCCCTTGTTCTGTTCCAAGGACTGCCTCTTGATCCATGTACAGATTCCTAATGAGCGTAATTAAGTATTTTGGAATTTCCATTCTCTACAATGTTATTCATAATTTGTTATGATCCACACAGTTGAATGCCTTTGTATAGTCAATAAAACACAGGTAAATATCATTCTGGTATTCTCTGCTTTCACCCAGGATCCATCTGTCATCAGCAATAATATCCCTGGTTCCATATCATCTTCGAAATCTGGCTCGATCAGGAACCGATCGTACTGAAGGAAGAAGTCCAAGCTGCACTAAAGACATTGTCAAAAAACAAGGCTCTAGGAATTGACGGAATACCCATTGAGATGTTTCAACAAACAGGTGCAGCACAGGAAGTGCTAACTTGTCTATGCCAAAAAAATTGGAAAACAGCTATCTGGCCAACTGACTGGAAAAGATCCATATTTATGCCTATTCCCAAGAAAGGTGATCCAACCAAATGTGGAAACTATCAAAAAATATCCTTAATATCACATGCAAACAAAATTTTGCTGAAGAGCCTCCAAAAGCAGCTGCAGCAGTATATAGACAGTGAAAGGCTAGAAAATTAAAACGGTATTACCAAAAAATAAAAATAATAGCATTCAGTTCAAAAAGCATCCACAAGGTACCTTTTTATGTCATGCCTTACCTATCTCTGAGTGAGAATTTGTCCCCTGGATAAAAATATCTACTGAATGACCTGTAAAACCAAAACCAAACAAAACCCAGTGCCACGGAGTCGATTCTGACTCATAGCAACCCTATAGGACAGAGTAGAACTGCCCCATAGAGTTTCCAAGGAGTGCGTGGCAGATTAGAACTACCACCCTTTGGTTAGCAGCCGTAGCACTTAACCACTACGCCACCAGGGTTCCCAAAATGACCTATAAACTCAAAAAACCCAGTGCCATCAAGTTGATTCCGACTCATAGCAACCCTATAGGATAGAATAGAACTGCCCATTAGAGTTTCCAAGGAGCGCCTGGTGAGTTTGAACTGCTGACCCTTTGGTTAGCAGCTGTAACACTTAACCACTAATCCACCAGGGTTTTCAAAATGACCTATTGGAACTTCTAATGTCTATGTGTAGAGCATCCCCTTTTTACTTCTGTTGCCACTTGTTCTTAGAACAGCCAACCTTTTGGTTAGCAATTGAGCTCTTAGCCACTGCACCACCAGGACTCGATTATAGTTTATGGATATCAAGAAAATAATATAAACTTTAAGAACTGAATTCATACACCTAAAATAAACAATACAGCCACCTGCATATTAGCACATTAATGAAACTTTTAATCCAACCTGCCTTCATAGTGAGGAAATGCATTTCAGAGTTTGTTATGCACGATGTCAAGTTGAACTAATTTAATTCACCAAGCAATATATCGATTTCATACTTTAGTTTACTTGAATAGCCATATGCTACAACACAGAATCTTTTTTTTTTTTAACTTAGGTTATCTATTATCTGATATTGTCCTTTAAATTTATTATACCATGGCTTGTTTCAAAAGGAAATAAAAAAAAAAAAGTACCACTCTCCTCAAATAAGTATAGCTTTTTACCTAATGATTCAATAAAGTAGTGCTTGTTTGATGGGTATATATATTGCTTTTCAAAACTCAATAGGAACTTGTCAGGGCTTTTATGTAGAAGCAATATTTTCTCTTGTTCTGAATTCCTCAAAGGATCAGCAGTTAATATAGTATTTTCTGTAATAATTAAATTAAAGTGGTAGAGATTTGTTTCTTCATATGTTCAATTTTTTTGATTAAGTAATGCCTTAAAGGACCATTTTAATAAGGTAAGTGCATTACCTGCCTGATCCAGACCACACTTGTCAAATGATGAGTGGCTTCCTGCCATTAGACTGCATGCAAAATGACGGTTATATAAGCCTTATACAGTAAAGAAAATATGTTCATCTGTGTAGGCCAATTCTCAAACACCAAGAGAATGTTTGCATTGTTATACAGAAAAAAAAAAAAATTATGGATTATAAAGTGTTGTATGAACTATAAAAAATAAAATGGCAATATATATGAAAGTAGAGGTTAGGCAGAACACATTTAATATTTCTGAAATAAATGTATACATAACATGTCATTAATTTTCCTATTCATTGTGAAGTACCTTCTCTGAATTTGAGGAGATTCTAGTTAAAGCAAAGCTTGGGGTATAGTCACTTGAATATCCGAGACTAATTGTGAAGTCCAGAATGACCTGCAAGGTCAAACAATGGCTTTGAAAATATTTACAAAAAAAAAATTCCAATGGAGGAAGACAATTCTTTATGAATAACAGTCTTTAAAAGCCTACTTGGCATCATGATGGAGTAATTGGCACCATACTCACCTATCTCCATGAGCAACTAGAAAACTGGACAAATAAATAACAAAACAAAATTACTAATTTCAACCTTCAAGCAACAGACGTTGTATGACTACAGTCCCTGAGAAAAAGTTATCCTTTTTACGATCCCTGATGGATCCTACAGTTTCCATGGATTTCTGCCTGAAGTCTGATAACAATGAAGAGAAGAGGGACTTAAACACAGAAGAACACAGAAAAGTAGTCTCCTGAGTTGAGGATAAAATCAGAGTTTCAGAAAGTAGAGGCATCTGTTGTTAGCCAGGTAAGAAAACAAAGTAGGAAGATATACAGAAAAATCTCCAGAAAGCTAGAAGGGGTTACCTTCAAATCTATTGTCCTAAAATGAGCTGCAAACGAGTCGAATGAAACCCCATGAGAATAAGCAAAGAATGATTTGGGACATACAAGCCTAACAGTTGCCAGAGCTCAAACAGGATTCTGTGATGTTATAGGTCTAACCAGGCAAGATGCAGAATCCTAACTGAATGCCTGAGGCCTTTAGTGGACAGACACAAACGGTATGACTTTGTAAACCTAAACTGTTGCTGAAATGAAGCCTATTTTTAACCCATGCTAAACCAAAAAATAACCTGTTGCTGTCGAGTTGATTCCAACTCATAGCAACCCTATAGGACAGAGTAGAGCTGCCCCATAAGGTTTCCAAGCAGAGGCTGGTGGATTCAAACTGCTGACCTTTTGATTATCTGCTGATCTTAGCTAAGAGAGCACAAAATGAGCCTCAAAAAGATTCATTGACAAGTATCGTAACTCACTCCTGGGGGGGTAACTTGGGGTGGGAGGGAGTTCAATACTCTTTAAAGGTAGATGACAACATCCAGCCATCAATAATGTAAAATTTACAATATTTAGCCTCATTTAATAGTTACTAGATAAACAAAATCCACCAGGCTCTCCTTGGAAACTCTATGGGGCAGTTCTACTCTGTCCTATAGGGTCGCTATGAGTCGGAATCGTCGACGGCTAGGTCTAGGTAGATAAACAAAAGTTCTGCTTCAGCACAGAATAAGAAAAGCTGCAAGACAATGTTACTCCCATATTGATAATGGGAAAAAATAAGGACAATCTACACAATCACATATTCTGAGCTCATGAACAAGAATGAGGTCACAGTCTACTTGGTGGACTGACTTCCAAAGGGTGATGAGTCTCTCTGAGAACAGTTGGGACATACACATTGTTTCAACTTTGCCAGATCTGAGAAGACAGAAGTGTCAGTCAGAAAAGTAAATAGCAAGAAAACACCTGAAATGTTAATGAATTCTTAGATGTCCTGTGTAGATTTGCATGCAAGTTTTGTACTGATGGAAGCCCCAGGCAAAGAGTCTACCACCACTCTCTGACCATTTTCAGTGTGCCTTCAACAAGTGCTCATGAGAAAGGTCAAGGGCAGGAAAAGGACCTAATAGAACCCTGTCAAGGGTTGAATTGTGTCCCCCCAAAATATGTGTCAACTTGGTTAGGCCATGATTTCCAGTATTGTGTGATTGTCCACCATTTTGTTATCTGATGTGATCTCCCTATATGTTGTAAATCTTGCCATTATGATGTTAATAGATTTGTGACAGTTATATTGATGAGATCTATAAGATTAGACAGTATCTTAAGCCAATCTCTTTTGAGATACAGAAAAGAGAAGCAAGCAGGGAGACAGGTGGACTTCATATCGCAAAGAAAGCAGTGTCAGGAGCAGAGTGCGTTCTTTGGACCTGAGGTTCCTATGCTGAGATGCTTCCAGACTAATGGAAGGCTGATGACAAGGCCCTTCCTCTGGAGCTAACAGAGAAAGCTTTCCCTTGGAGCTGACACCATGAATTTGGGCTTGTAGCCTACTACACTGCCAGAAAATAAATTTCTCTTTGTTAAAGCCATCCATGTGTGGTATTTCTGTAACAGCAGCAGAAGAAGCCCCTTCTTGATTGAAGTAGAAGTACTAAGTAGAAGCCATTTGTGTTCCAGGACCTGTGTAAGTACAAGGTAGTGATCAGCTGCAGCTTGAAGTAGGGATGAAATCCATCAGTACCACGACTCTTCTCCAATAGGAAGCAAACACTTTCTGCTATTAGGGAAAGAACACAAGTGACCTGACTGCATTGAGAGAGACTTGTACTGTGGAGAAGATGTATAGAAGCTGCTGAAAGTTTACCATGGAGCATGGATACTGAGAAAAACCATCTGGCACTTCAGGCCTCACATCAAACACAAGGTAGTAGCAGTTAATCACTGAAGGGATTTGAAACCTCTGGTGCACTGAAGGCAGTTATAGCAATAATAAAAGGAGCCCTGGTAGTATAATGGTTAAGCACTCAGCTGCTAACCAAAACACTGGGGAGTGAAATACACCAGCAGCTTTGTGGGAGAAAAGACCTGGTAATCTGCTCTCATAAAGATTACAGCCTAGAAAACCCTATGGGAGAGTTCTACTCTGTCCTACAGGGTTGCTGTGAGTCTGAATTGACTAGACAGCACACAACAACAACATAGCAATAACAAAACCCAAGCCAAATTACTGCCTACATTGATTCAAATCCCTGAAAAAGAGACCTGACAGAAGAAAGACACCTATTAAAAACATACATGATATTTACTTTTAACTCTAGAGTTGTTTTGGATACAATATACAGCATACCACCAAAAACAATGAAACAGACAAAACAAAACAAATATAAAAACAAGGGTAAAGTACCCATTGTTAAGAGATGAAATAGTCAACATAACCAAAAAAAGATATGCCCTGATCTTGGAACTATTAAACATGGTCTTTAAAGTAACTATACTTAAAATTTTAAAGATATAGTGAAAAGAGTTGCAGATACGCATGGGCAAATGAGAATTTTCATTACAGTGAAATAAAGTATAAAAAAGATAAACTAAAATGCTGGATACTCAAAAAGGGATATCAGAGATAAAGATTTCTTTAGTGGAATTATTTGCAAACTGGACTCATCAAAGGAAAGAATAAGTGATACGGAGGGTAGGTCAATAGGAACTAAACAGATTGAATCACAATGAGAAAACCAGAAAGGACACACGTATACACACACATACACAAATCTACAGATTAGAGCATTCAAGAGCTACGGGGAACTAACAAATGTCTAATATACAGGTAATTTAATTACAGAAGGAGAATAGAGAGAAAACAAGAAGAAATATAATGAGTAAGAATCTTCCCAAATTAATGAAAAACAACAAATGTCATATTCAAGAATCTCATAGAATTCCAAGCGGGTAATTCCAAAGAAAAACACCTCAAAGTACATCACAGTAAAACTAAAATAAAAAGAATGTGCGTTTAGTCAGTAAAAACAAAAAGAACCATTAGACAGAGCAAAAATTAATAATAATAGACTCCAACTAATGGCCCTAGGTGGTGCAGTTAAGTGCCTGACTGCTAGCCAAAAGTTTGGTGGTTCGAACCCACCTAGAGGTACCTGAACCCCACTGCCAGGTGCTCCTTGGAAACTCTGTGGGTCAGTTCTCCTCCGTTCTATAGGGTTGCTATGAGACAGAATCAACTCAAGGGCACTGGGTTAAAGGTACCTGAGAAGACAGGCCTGGCAACTACTTCTGAAAGGTCACGGCCCTGAAAACTCCATAGAGCAGTCCTACTCTGCACAAATGAGGTGCCATAAGTCAGAATTGACTGGGTGGCAGCTAACAACAACAACACTTCTGGCCATGACATATAAACAGTGACCAGATTAACCTTCCCATTTGAGACAACTAGAAGTAGAGAGACAAACTATATTAAACAGAGATATTAAAAACATTGGAACGGAAGCAATAAAAAATAGTGATCCTTGGAAAAGGGAAGAAATGTGGTGAGACTTCCAGTTGCACCAGTTCACTACATGCAGATACTCTCTAACATAAATTATGCTAAGAGTCCTACATTTGTATCGATTTTGATTATCTTCTAAATGTAAGAAGTGAGGCTGCTGAATCAGATGGAATGATGGTTAAGTGCTCAACTGCTAACCAAAACATTGGCAGTTTGAACTCAACCAGTGGCTCCACTGGAAAAAAGACCTTGTGATCTGTTGCCATAAAGATTACGGCTTATGGGAGAATTCTACTCTGTCACATTGGGTCACTATGAGTTAGAGTCTATTGGAGAGCACCTAACAACAACAATAATGGTAATCGAGACCAACTCAAATAATAATGGACAATAAAAAGTTGATATTTGAATGGGACCTTGAATAAACATGAAAATTTTGCTGGGAAAAATAAGCATACCAAGAAGAACGAACAACATGAACACATCTAAGGCAGGAAGGCACAGTATTGCTTTGAGAATAATGACAAGACTAAAGGGGCTGTAGGGTTTGTGTTGGGGATCTAGATGAAAAGAAGTTAGAATTTGTGGATGTTTCAATATCAAACCAAAGAGCTAAGACTTAATTTTTCGGGATTTTTGTTTCTTTGTTCATAGTGATGGTAGTTGTCTTGGTTATCTAGTGCTGCTATAACAGAAATACCACAAGTGGATGGCTTTAACACATTTATTCTCTCACAGTTTAGGAGGCAAGAAGTCTGAATTCAGGGTGCCAGCTCTGGGGGAAGGCATTCTCTTTTTGTCGGCTCTAGGGGAAGGTCCTTGTTTCTTTAAACATCTGTGGACCAGGTGTTCCTTAGAGATTTCCATGTGTCTTGGCATCAATATTCCCTGAATCTAGGAGATTCTCAGTGCAGGGACCCTGGGTCCAAAGGACACACTGCACTCCTGGCTGCTCTTTATAGGTAATATGAGGTCCTTTTCCTTTCTGCTCATTTCCCTTTTTTATATTTCGAAAGAGATTGACTCAATCTACAATCTAATCTTATAGATTGTGTCCTGCCTCACTAATATAAATAACTGCCTCTAATCCTGCCTCATTAACGTCATAGAGGTTACGATTTACAACACATAGGAGAATTACAACAGATCACAAACTGAAGGACAACCACACAACACTGGGAATCATGGCCAGGCCAAGTTGACACCCATTTTGGGGGTACATAATTCAATCCATAACAGTAGTGTTTTTGCTTAGGCAGTGAAAAGAAATGATGAAACACTTTTTTGGTTGTTTATTTTATTTATTTATTTTTAGATTAATCTCTTAACACTGTGCAAGAAGAACTGGCTGTGAATGGGAGTATAGTTAACCACTACAGAAAAGATGGATATTTAGAATGTTACTCAGATTTTTTCAGTAAAATGTGATAAGAGCCTGTGCTAAATTATAGAATAAGTAATAGCAACAGTAGAATAGCAGAGAACTGGGAGGCAGACATCTAAGAAGATTCATATACTTCCTCCTTTAACAATGGGAAGGCTTTTCTTATCCTGAAAGGTTGGTCTCAAATGTTCATAATCCCACAGCCGTGATGAAATATTATTTATTGTTTATAGATCCTAACACAGTATGGTCTTGTGCTATAGCATAAGAATTTTCTGTATGCTGGTTTGACTTTCCTGGGAAATAAGTGGAGTTATAGTTGGACAACATTGTCAACAGAAAAGGATCAATGATACATATAATCGAGAGAAAGACTGCAAGCAATCTTGATTGTAATTTTATAACCAAAAAATGTAAAGTAGATTATTGCTGCAATTATCTGAATACTGAGTAAGATAACTATACTATTAATAGATTATTTAGGAAGAAAAATTTGAATTAGCGAATCTCTGAGCTAGAAATAATGAGAAAACAATCCACTTGCTACTTCACTTTTCATAGAGAAATTTAATTTAGAAGATGTGGGAAATAGATAAAAAAAAGTAAACCCAAATTGAATTGAAATCAGAAATGGAGTAAAACAATGAAACGTGTATTTGAATTGCTAATAGAATCTTCCTTCAGTCTTTATTATATTTAACCTACCTGGAATTGCATCTTTAAATTCAACCTTACTGGAATGAATCTAAAAGATGATCTTACTATGAAGAAATGAAAAAAATCTATTTTCAAAGAAAAAGAATTTAGACTCATGGAAGTTAAACATTATCAAACAAGTTGTCTATTAAAACAATATATTTTTCACATTAAAAAACAAACAACAACAACAAACTGCCATCCAGTTGATTTTGATTCATAGCAGCTCCATAGAACTTTCAAGGCTGTAAATTTTTATGGAAGCAGATGCCACATCTTTCTGCTGCTGACCCACTGGTGATTTCGAACAGCCAGCCTTTCGGTTAGCAATCCAACACTTTTAACCACTACATCACCAAATGCCTTAAACTAGGCTGAATGTCTATCTATCTATTTCCATTAATCTCTTCTACCTCTCTCTATCTTTTGCCATGAGTCAAGATCAAATCAACAGCAACTAACAAAAACAATCTATCTCTGCTTTTACATATGCGTGTAAAATGGAAACCCTGGTAGCATAGTGGTTAAGAGTTTGGCTGCTAACCAAAATGCCAGCAGTTAAATCTACCAGGTGCTCCTTGGAAACTGTATGGGGCAGTTCTGCTCTGTCCTATAGGGTCACTGTGAGTCGGATTAGACTCGACTACAAAGGATTTGTGTTTTTTGGGGGGGCTTTTTGTGTTTAATGCTCATTAATATGAATCCTATGTTTAGCTGAACTTAGAAAAACATGAGAAATTAAAGAAAAAAAAAACAATTGAGAAGTTATGACTTCCAAATTAAAAAAAAAAACAACTAAGAAGACATTTCAACGAAGCTGTGCAGGTAATAATTTTGAGTATTTCAAAGAGATTATCAACATTATACCATTTAGGGCTTTTTTTTTAATTTAACATTCACATAGAGAAAAATGTAATTTACATTAACAATCCTTATTCTTGAGGTCAACAATAAAACATTAAGTAAAAACCAATACACCAAACTTTCTATATGATATTTTCCCAGTATAAAACTCTCTATTCCTTTAATGTATTACAAAACCCAAAACCCATTGCCGTCGAGTCAATTCCTACTCATAGCTACCCTAAAGGACAGAGTAGAACTGCCCCATAGAGTTTCCGAGGAGTGCCTGGTGGATTCGAACTGCCGACCTTTTGGTTAGCAGCCATAGCTTTTAACCGCTATGCCACCAGGGTTTCCGTACTACAAAGAAACTGTAAAAAACCCAAAACCATCAGCAGCAGCAGCACCACCACCACCATCATCATTATTATCTCTGGGTTATAAGGACTTTTTGATTGATTCATTCATTTATAACTCATTCTTTCATTTATTAACTTAATAAAGTTGATGTTGTTGTCAGTTGCCATGGAGTTAACTGTGACTTCTGGCAATCCCATGAGTTACAGAATGGAACTGTTTCACAGGATTTTCTTGGCTGTAACCTTGACAGAAGCAGATCTCAACTTTTATTCCAAGGTACCACTGAGCAGGTTCAAATCACTAACCTTTAGGTTAGTAGTTGAATGCAAACTGTTTGTGCCACCTAGAGACCTAAAAACTAATTTAAAAATTAATTTCACTTTCCAGTCAAACATAAGAAATATGCAATTTTTAAATTATACCAACTTTAAAAAAATCACAACAGAATAGAATGGATAGTAGCATAGTGCCCATATATCCCAAAATCCTGCCAAAATAATTATGTTTTAAGTGTAACCTATAACCTAGTACCTTAAAGAAATTTTTTTCTATAAAATACTATCTCCTGGGCATCTAATATTTGGTATTCATGAGCTAAAAAAAATAAAAAGATATCTTATTTTCAGTGTTCCAAACCCAAATCAAACTAAAAGGGAATATACTAGAAAAAGGTTAGGGTAGCTCCAGAATCTCAGAGCACGCGAAAAATATGGGAAGTTCAGGGACTCATGCTACTTGTTCTCTATGTTAGCTTACTACTTCTCTCTGCACATTTTGTCAGCAATGAAAAAGAGGCACTGTGAGTCATATTCTCACAGCTTTGTGACAATGTAAATTATATAAAAGAGTCTACATTGTTGTCACTGGTCTGAAAAAGTTGGGAATTACTCTAGATGCCCTGATTGGGATAATGTGTGTTCCATTAGCGAATCCATCACTTTGACCAGAAGAGCAAAGATGATGGTATCAGCAATCATATAAGAAAAGAGTCACTCCTTCTGGACAGTTTAGATCACAGGAAGAATCCCCTTGCCAAACAATGTGATACTATTGCAGAAGTGACTTGTGAAAAGCTAAGAAATTAATTAATGGTCACTTAAAAGTTTGAACCAAATTTCTTAAATGTTAACAATTGAGTTGAACTCTATCACTATTACTTTTTAATGCATGAAGGGTTGTTTTAACAAATTCCTAAAGCAATACTCATAAACTATGCAAAATAATGGAATGAAACAAACATACACAAGTTCCAAAGAATTTAAATTAAACTTCAGATTTAAAAAAACACATAAACAAACAAAAAACAATGTTTTATTTACATTCTATCTCCCAAGAATAATCAATATTAACATTCTGGGATATAATCATAAATTTCTGTATGGATTTTTATACATTTTATATATTTTCAATAGATGATATACAAGCTTATTATTTGCTTTCTATACTTAATATTGGAAACCCTGGTGGTGTAGTGGTTAAGTGCTACAGCTGCTAACCAAAAGTTCGGCGGTTCAAATACACCAGGTGATCCTTGAAAACTCTATGGGGCAGTTCTACTCTCTCCTGTAGGGTCGCCATGAGTCGGAATCGGTTTGGTTTGTTGTTTTGTTTTATACTTAATATGATAGGGAAATAATATAATAATAAGAAATAGATAACTCATTTTTATAACAATATTTTAATACCTACACAAATTCCATACACGGGTGTAATAAAAAAAAAACTTTTTCAATGTTCATGTGTCTTATTTCACAGATTTTAAACCATGATTTAATAAACATTCTTGTATATGTCTTTGTTTATGTTAATGATAATGCCATTACTATATATTTCTCAAATTGAAATTGGACTATTGAGCATGTGGCCTTTTAAGACATTTGAAATATTTTGCCTAATTGCTTTCTAGAAACTGTTAAATTCATTCATATCCCTATGAACTGTGGGAGCAACTTAAGAATTACTGAAGTTAGTCAAACCATAGGAAATACTGGTCCACTATAAATTAAAAACCATCAGCTTCGAATAGCCCTCAACCCTGCACAGCAATCTCATCAAATTTGTCTAATTCATTCACTCTCTTCATCTATGCAGTCTATTTCATGTAGTCTCAACTCTCTGGCCTTTCTCTTTTCCATCAGTCTCAACAGATAAACTCATCTATTTCCACAGATAGTATAATCATCAATGTCATCAATTTCCCACTTGCCCCAACCCAAATCTACAAACATTAAAACCCATTGTATACTGCCTTTGTTTGGCTACAGTGGAAGAATTTCCTTTCTAGGAAATGCCTAGTGCCACAGTGATTAAATGCTTGGTTGTTAACCAAAAGGTCAGCAGTTCAAATTCACCAGCCAGTCCCTGGAACAAATATGTGGCTTCTGTGAAGATTTACAGCCTTGGAAACCGTATGGGGCAGTTATACTCTGCCCTATAGGGTAGCTATGAGTTGAAATTGACTCCATCACAATCACAGTTGGTTTGGTTTGGTTGAAGGGTAATCTAGGTTATCCTTGACTGCTAACCAAAAGGCTGGTGGTTGGAACCTACCAGCAGCTCTGCAAGAGAAAGATGTGGCAGTCTGCTTCCAAAAAGATTTTGCAGCCTTGGAAACCCTATGGGGCAACTCTACTCTGTCTAATAGACTTGCTTTGAGTGGAAATTGACACTGTTTTTTGAGTTTTAAGGCTAATCTCAATATATGCACTTTAGATCCTTGCCCATCCAGTCTTCCCTGGAAATTTAAACAAATGACCTTTGCTTGTTTATTCAAGTATTGCCTCTCAACTTGATCTTTTCCTTGTTTTTTAAACATGTTGAATTAGTTTGTGTTAGCTTACAACTCACTTCGCGTGCACAGCCTCTTCTAGCTACCAGCGCATAGGCCATTGCTCACGTTTCATTTTGCACTCTCACTTCAGCACAGTTGTTGACCACACTTTTCTTTTTTGAAAACTCTTTTCACTTGGCTTCCGTGACTTCAAACATTCCTGGTTTTTCTCATATTTCCTGGCTATGTACGTCTCATTCCTGAGTCTCTATACCAGGTCATAAAATGTTGAAATTACTAAAGGCTGAGCACTATGCCCAACCCACATTCCACTTTATTCTTTCCCTTTAGTTGTTCTCATCCTTTCCAAGAATTTCATTTACTACTTACATGCTGAAGACTTACATAATAGCCTATCTCAGAAGAGTACTATAGAACTTCTATGCAGAGCACTTATCATACATAAAATTTTTCATCCTTTTGTGTGATTATTTATTAATGTCTGCCTGCCTTTTCCACAACATTGTGAGCTTCCTGAAGGCAGGGATTAGATCTTTCTTGATCACTGCTTCCTCACTACTTAGCACCGTGTGTGGTACATATTAAACACTTGATTTTTTGTTAAAAAAGTGAAAAAGTTGAATGCATATACTCAGTTTCCTTTGTCCTCAAGACTCATATATAAAATTGCTTATTAAAATTTATATTCTTGTTCTAAAAGAAGTTGAAATCAATGTCAAAAATATTCTTATCATTATCCATAGCCTCTTAAAACATGGATGTTTTTCAATACCCATACCTCATGAATGTTAGCCAAACCTTAGGGAAAAAATTGATTTCTCCCCCTTTCTAGACACCGTATCTACGTTTAGCACCAAGAATTACTTAATATTCCTCCCAAATAGCTCCTGTATAGCTCCCTTCCATTTTCATTTAGTCCAAGCCACCACCGTCTCTCTCTGGAATTACCGTTATGGGCTTCTATTGTTTCCTCTTCTCTACTCCTGGAGTCCAGTGCCTGTATTTCAGTCAAGATATTATTTTTGAAATTTAAATCGAGTCATCCTCTGCTTAAACATTTGAAGGGCTTTCTGTTGCACTGAGGATGAGGACCAAATCCCAAATATGGGATCTAGGGGCAGATACCCACATGATTTGCCTGCTTACTGCTTTTAGATCTATATTTACATAATATCAACTTTTCAGCGACATCTTTCCCTATCTAAAGAAATAATTTTCCCCCCAAGCAAGCCCTATTACCCTTCCTTTAGTTTATCTTTCTCCATAAAACTTCTAACCATCTGACATACTATCTATGACTTGTTTATTTTTGCTTATTTTTATTCCTCCAACTGTAATGTAAGCTCTATAATTTAGTCATGTTTTCTTTTTTGCTAAATGCTAAGAAGCCACGGCTCAGAGCAGTATCTGGTATGTAGCAGGTGCTCAATAAATATTTTTTAAATTAATGAAAGAAAGAGATGTATGACAATGTTATTTGAAACTTATTTATTCATTTTTTAGTTTTCAGGATTAATAGGGCCATTGCATTTCCTTTCATCTTCCTATGCAGTGAAAGAGTTAATGAGATAACATTTAAAGTTGTTTTTTAATATCTTATGATTGCAAATTCCAGGCGTTATACTTTTTTGGACTCATTTTGCCCATCGGTTCTTCGAGCTAAATTCCTTATCACAATGCAGAAGAATTGCTTTTTTTTAAAATTATAATTCTGATTTCATATGAAAATTAAGACAAGAAATCAAAATTTATTCTATAAAGGTTCACTTTATAGCAATTTCACTAAAAGATATCTAGGTAGCATGCTGAGGGCTTTCAAAAGTTTTATTATCATCATATCAATTGCTCTACTTCACTATATTTCAAAAAAGCTAATTTTATAGAATTTGATTTGCTCATAATTTTTGTAGATTTCCCAAAACAAAGTTCACATAAAATTTCTATCTGAATTTGTACAGCCTTTTTGAGCTTCTTACTTTTGATTCATAAAAGTTTGCTCCAAAATGTAAGTAATGCTCAATAATTAATCAACTTGTAAATATAAAGAAAATATATCTATGTGTAAGCAATGCTTCTGACATTTGTGTTTATCAAAGGAAAATTATGAATAAGAACATGGCCTTATTGGATTCTTGATAGTGTTAATCAATGCCCTTGTGAAATATAGATTGCAGCAAAATTATAAAATACTTATTCTGTACAAATAATATCCTAGGTACATCAAGTTCGATGAAGAGCTGTATAACCTTATCATATTGTTGTGCACATTTTGTTAATGCTAAATAATTTAACACATCTGAACAAGTCAAATAATTTCAGACAGCTATGTTGTTCTTCCATTTATTCCAAATTTATTGATTCTTCTGTCACTCGAGTAAAGATTAAAGAATATAAAGTGTTGTTATTTACTCATCTCTCTTACAGTTTTCTTTAAGAGTGCAGATGCACCAAATAGCGGTATATAAGGAAGAAGCAAACTGATATCCTACAGTTTATTCTTAATTTAATTCGCAATTGCCCAAACAATGCAGGACTTCACGAGTTCACTGTTTGACTGAGCTTGCAGAAGCAGATCATTTAGTTGCATAAATAAATGTGTTTACCCCTTTTGTTGACTATTTTAACTTCCACATTTTGCAAATTGTCTACAGCCTTAAATATGTTTGCAATGTTGTCATTCTGATATCAAGACAGAATTTTTTTTTTTTTTATTTTAGTTTTGGTGAAAACATACACAGCAATACATAAGCTCATTCATCAGTTTCTTCATGTACTATTCAATAACGAGTACATACTTCACACTGTGTCACCATTCTCCCTATCTCTAGCCATATTGTTTCACCACCTTTGGCTTAGACTCATTACCCTTAAACTTCTCATCAATTTTTTAGAGTTATTGTTGAAAATTTCATCTCATACAGGTAATTCTTTAAAAGAGGGCAATGCTCATGTCAAACATTCTTTACTAACTTAGCAAAAGAGTTCAGCTTAAAGATGACTTCAGGGACTAATTTTGGTTCATGATTTGAAGATTTTCTCAGACTGACAGATTCAGTAATTCCTCTACTATCAATAGTTCCAATAAGTATAAATTCTGTAAGAATTTGAAATCCTGTTCCACAGGTTTCCCCTTTTGATTAGATATCATCTATTGATTCCTTGATTGAAATGTTCAGTAATGATAGCTGGGCACCATCCAGTTCTTCTGGTCTCATGGCTAAGGAGGCAGTGGTTGATGAAGGCAGTTAGATCTGAAGTCCAGTTTCTTCATCACTTCTTGAGCCTCTTTCTTTCTTTACTACTTCATGGAAATAGGAACAAATTGTTGTACCTTGGATGCCTGCTCTCAAGCTTTTAAGATGGCAGGCACTCTTAACAGAACTAGGGTGTGGAACAGTAATTCTTAAAATAGTATTAGGCCAATTGACTGGACAGTTTCGTGAAGCCATGACTCAAGAGAGAATATTTTAAACAAATTTTATTTCTCCTTTGGCCTTGCTTCCTACAAATAATCATTAAATTCCTCTTCTCCATCATGTCTCTGCTTTTCACTTAAACCTGTTGTCGTCGAGTTGATTATGACTCATAGAGACCCTATAGGACAGAGTAGAGCTGCCCCATTTAGCTTCCAAGGAGCAGCTGGTGGATTCGAACTGCTGACATTTTGGTTAGCAGCCGTAGCACTTAACCACTACCCCACCAGGGTTTCTGACTCTTTTTACTTAGTGCTTTTTTTTTTTTTCTAATAATACCCTTTGACAAGTTCTTGTTCCTCACCCATAAACAGTTAAAATACTCTCCAAATTAATTTCCTTTCTTTATAGCCTCCACATTCTTTCATATTTTGTTAATTTTTCCAGATAAATTTTCCTATAGTACTTCTTGGTCCATGCAATATCTCCATACAAAACCATTAGAGGCATCTCGATATCTGACCAGAATCATTCTTTGTAGCTCTTTCCTGATGCCTATAATAAGAATCATTTGTTTAAATAATGATTATGATGATGACGATGATGATGGTAGTAATAAAATTGAAAAAAAAAAACTTAATTTTTTATTAAAAAAGAAACCCAAGCTATATGTAAACTATGGTTTATGACATATCTCACGCTGTGCCTCCCCACACATTCTAATATTTCAAGTACATTTGTCAATCTTTGTATGTGCCATGGTAGAAAAAAATATTTAAGTTGAACTTTCAGCTTTAGAAAACAAATAAAAATTAAATATTTAGAAATTGAGAAATGCCCCCATAAATTTAGTAGATAATATACTCAAAGACTTAATGTTGCTATCCCTCTTTTGCCCTTGTTTCTTTAAGAGTACCAGGAAGTGAGTTATTTCATTAAATTCTCCACTGCAGAATTTAGATAGACTTATCTGTCTTATTTAAGAAAATTTTAATAATTGCCTTAGTTATCTATGCTGCTATAACAAACACCGGAAGTGGATGGTATTAAAAAAGAGAAATTTATTCTCTGAGTCTAGGAGACTGGAAGTCCTAATTCAGAGTGCCAGCTTCAGGGGAAGGCTTTCTCTCTCTGTTGGCTCTGGGGAAAGATTCTTGTCATCAATTTTCCCTAATTGAGGAGCTTCTCAGTGCAGGGACCCCAGGTCCAAAGGACAGGCTATTCTCCTGGCTCTTGTTTCTTGGTGGTATGACATCGCCCTGTCTCTCTGTTAGGTTCTTTCTTTTATATCTCAAAAGAGATTGGCTTAAGACACAACCTAATGTTGTAGATTGAGTTCTGCCTCGTTAGCATAACTGCGGCTAATCTCACCTCATTAACTTCATAGAGGTAGGATTTACGACACATAAGAAAATCACATAAGATGACAAAGTGGCAGACAATCACACAGTGTTGGGACTAATGGCCTAGCCAAGTTGACGCACATTTTTGGAGGGTTTAATTCAATCCATAAACAATAATAGTACTTCATTTTCTTCTAATATGCCCAGTTCATATTTCCATTTTTATACTACACCCTAGTATAACACACGATTTCTCATTTCCTTTCCCAATTTCATTCTTCCCACCTGCTATGCCTTTTTCTAGTCTCAATCAGTAGACTAGATGGAAGGTCGCAGCTTGTCTTTATCAAAGGAAAAATATGCGATCGATTTGAGTCTTTGTTGATTTTTGTCAAATTAATGAATTAACATGGAATTATTATTATTTTTTTTTTAAACCAGATGATTTTGTCAATAATGATGCTTAGTGAAAGATGTTATGGAAGTCAAAGAGGAATAGAATACTGAACAAAATAGGAGGCCTTAAGGAAGGAAAAGGATAAAAATCTGGATGATGATGGATGACTAGAGAGGTTTAGACTTCAGATGATTAATTAAGGAGCTCTGAAAGCACGATGGAAGGATGTCATGTGGTCTCTTTTGGGAACTGGGTCTCTTTCTTAAGATACATCTTTTAAAACTTGTGAAGCAGGACCAGATGTGACTTGAGTGTAGATAAGTCAGGAAGAAAAATCACTCAAGATCCATGGGTATCACTTATATTTGGCTAGGGAAGTAATTTTCTGACTTTTAGCATTTGAATCTTTAAAGTACTAGCTTAAAATCAAGTATATGTGGGGCACTTTAGAGCTTCTTTTTGAACATGAAGGCCAGTGGTATCAAATGCTGCTGAAATGATCAAGGAAATCAAGAAGGTGCAACATTTGAAATGCTTCTTTCAATAGTGTAAGAGAAAAAGAATTGGGAAGTCATTATATGTCCCTCCTATGAAGTTAATATCAAGGAGTAGAAATGAGTAGATGCAACTAACTTGTGCCCAGGCAAAAACGAAGTTCTTAGTTTAATGTTTTCCTCTTTATGTTAACTTAATTCAATGAGCCATTGATCCACTGTCCCTCTGTCAGTACTTTGATCTTTGATTCAGTCCCATAAATATTCTCTCTCTTTTTCTGCCTTTTTTTTTACTTTGTCACAATAGGGAAGGTTGACTGGTTTTAGTGATCTTTCCAAATAACATTTACAGAATGGTAGGTTTTTGGGATTTATCTGTAGTTAACTTGACCATTTAAAATTCTACAAATGCCATGCCATCTTTCTAATTAAAAATATTTAATCCTTTCCCAATGTTCTTAGAAAAACAAAAAACAATATTCTTAAAATGTGTCATGTCGTAATACATGACATGGGAATCTCTCTATTTCACTAATCTTATATCTCTTTCACTTATTATGCTTCATTTAACAGGGGTTTCTATTTCTCTAAGGGATCATGTTTTTTTCAAGTTCTGGCATTTGTGCATGTTGTTCCCTCCAATAGCATGACACTATCCATACTTTCATCTTTCTAGTTTTATCATTGAGCTAACATTCACTCAACCAGAGATCTGAAAACTCAAATGTTATTTCTTCAGAGTAGCATATGATATTGTAGGGCTCTGACCACTTACCAGTCTTTGTACTAGTTATTTGAAATACCTATCTCACAAACAAATCTACAAGTTTGACTAATTAAGGCATTTTGTATTTGTCTTGTAACATTAAGTACTTTTATATTCTCAGCAAAGTATCTGGCAAAAATATTAAATGATTATTTCATATATGCATATCAGTGATATCAATCAAAAGCCTGAAATGGTGTGAATATCCCAGGAATTTCACTTATATGAATTCATCCCAAAGATATAAAGATTATCTGAAATGCTCAGAAAAAATAATGCTCTTAATAGCATTTTTATCAAGAGGTAATTAAAAAAAAAAGTTTAGCAACAGGGAATGAAATAAATAAATAATGATCCAACCATATAGTGAAGCTTCAAACTATTCAAAAATATGTTGTTATAAACTGAAGACCAGTTACTTAAAAACATCTAGCTATCATCTTTAGACATGTTATCAGGATGGACCAGTCCCTGGACAAGGACATCATGCTTGGTAAAGTAGAGTGCCAGAGAAAAAGGGGAAGACCCTCAATGAGATGGATTGACGCAGTGGCTGCCACAATGGGCTCAAGCATAACAATGGTTGTGAGGACTGGGCAGCATTTCGTTCTGTTGTACCTGGGGTTGCTGTGAGTCAGAACTTACTCAACAGCTCCTAACAACGCAGTAACCTCTATCATTCTCTCTCTCTCTACCTGTCTGTCTGTCTATCATCTATATATTTCTATCTTTTAAAACAGATATGAGCCAAATGTAAACACTGAGTCATCCAAGTAATTTTTTATATTTTCTAAAATGTCAAAGGTATTAAAAAGGGAAAAAAAAGACGATCTTAAATAAGATACTGACAATATAAATTTCATTTTACTAAGTATATATTTCAACTGTTCCTTGTGAAAAATTCTTTATGCTTAAAGTAAACATCACTTTCATTTAGGTTGGGAATTGTTAAGTTTATGCCTCTGAAATCCCAACATTGGTTCTTATGCTTTTGGTATAAATAAAACTGGTTGAATATATATATACACATCCAGCAATATGTTGATTTGTTTGCTGCAAAACAAGAGTTCCCAAAGGTGTTAATATATCTAAAATGAAGGGTTTTCATCATATTGAATTTGGCAGTAGAGGCAAAATTTTACAGAGGCTATTCTTTATTATAAAACATTTAAAAACCGGAAGTGCAATCTGTAGAAGTGACAGCCTAAACTCTAAGTAATGAATCAACCCATGTAAATCAATGTGTGCATCTCATGGTCAAGAAAAGGGAAGGCATGATGCTTACACAACATCTTATCTTAGGGAGTCCTAATCATATTTTTCTTTTGTACCCTTGTATTTTGTATTGATATTTTGGTGAATGAGTGCTTTAAAGACAAGGGAAGAAGTTTAAGTATCTGAGATGGGGTAGCGTTATTAAAATACAGGTGATAGTTTTTGTTATTATTAGGTGTTATTCAGTCAGTTCAGCCTCACAGAGACCATATATAAAACAGAAGGAAACACTGCCCCATCCCGAGCCATCCTCACAATCATTACTATGTTCCAACCCATTTTTGCAGCCAC
This sequence comes from Elephas maximus indicus, assembly GCF_024166365.1. Lineage (NCBI taxonomy): Eukaryota > Metazoa > Chordata > Mammalia > Proboscidea > Elephantidae > Elephas > Elephas maximus. The sequence continues at coordinate 52,607,321 of NC_064836.1, read as the reverse complement.
TGTGTCAATCCCTGTCATAGAAGGTCTTCTTTTTTGTAGACCCTCTAACTTAAAGAGCACCATGTCCTTCTCCATGGACTGGTCCCTCCTGATAACATGTCCTAAGTATGTGAGATAAAGGTTCATCATCTTAGCTTCCAAAAAGGACACTGCTTGTGTTTCTTCCAAGCCACACTTGTTTGTTCTTCTCACATCCCGTGGTGTATTAAAAAATCTTCACCAACACCATAATTCAAAAAAAAAAATTCAAAGGCATCTATTTTTCTTTGGTCTTCCTTATTTATTGTCCATCTTTCACATGCATATGAGACTATTGAAACTACCATGGCTTGGGTCAGGCGCATCTTGGTTCTCAAAGTGACATCTTTACTTTTGAAGACTGTAAAGAGGTTTTTTGAAGCAGATTCGCTCAATGCAATATGTCTTGATTTCTTGACTGTTGCTTCCGTGGGAGTTGATTATGATCCAAACAAAATGAAATCCTTCACAATTTCAATATTTTCTCTGTTTATCATGATATTGCTTACTGGTCAACTTGTGAGGATTTTTGTTTCCTTTATGTTAAAATGTAATCCGCATTGAAGGCTGTGGTCTTTGACCTTCATAGATAAGTGCTTCAAGTTCACTTTGTTTAGACAAGCAAGGTGGTGTTATCTGCATATCACAGGTTGTTAACGAGTCCTCTACCAATGCCACATTCTTCGTATTGTCTAGGTTTTGGGATTATTTGCTCAGCATACACATTGAATAAGTATGGTGAAAGGACACAACCCTGATGCACAGCTTTTCTAACTTTAAAACCATGCAATATTCCCTTGTTCTGTTTGAAAGACTGTCTCTCAGTTTAAGTATAGGTTTCACATAAGCACAATTAAGTGTTCTGGAATTGCCATTCTTCACAAAGTTATCCATAATTTGTTGTGGTTCACACAGTTGAATGCCTTTGCATAGCCCATAAAACACAGAAAAACATCTTCCTGGTATTCTCTGCTTTCAGCCAAGATCCATCTGACATCAGCAATGAGCATCCCTTGTTCCATGCCATCTTTTGAATAGGGCTTGAATTTCTGGAAGTTACCTGTAGAAGTACTGCTGCAACCATTTTTGAATGATCTTCAGCAAAATTTTACTTGCATATGATATTATTGATATTGTTCGATTATTTCCACATTCTGTTGGTTCACCTTTCTTTCTAATGAGCACAAATATGACTCTCTTTACATTGGTGGCCAGATAGCTGTCTTCCACATTTCTTGATATAGACAAGTGAGTGTTTCCAACATTACATTTGTTTGTTCAAACATCTCAATTGGTGTTCTGTCAATTCCTGATCCTTGTTTTTCACCAATGTCTTCAGTGCTGCTTGGATTTCTTCCTTCAATACCATCGGTTTTTGATCATACGCTACTTCTGAAGTGGTTGGACATCCACCAATTATTTTTGGTACAGTGACTCTATATATGCCTTCCATCTTCTTCTTATGCTTCTTGTGTTATTCAATATTTTGCCCACAGAAGCCTTCAAAATTGCAACAAGAGGCTTGAATTTTTTCCTTCAGTTCTTTCAGCTTGCAAAATTCTGAGCATATTATTCCTTTGTGGTTTTCTAATCCAGGTCTTTGCACATTTCATTATAATACTTTACTTTGTCTTCTTGAGCCACCCTTTAAAATCTTCTGTTCAGCTCTTTTACTTCATCATTTCTTCCATTTGCTTTAGCTACACTACATTCAAGAGCAAGTTTCAGAGTCTCTTCTTGCATCCATTTTGGTCTTTTCTTTCTTTCCTATCTTTTTAATGTCCTTTGGCTTTCTTCATGTATAATGTCCTTTATGTCATTCCACAACTCATCTGGTCTTCAGTAATTTGTGTTCAATGCATCATATCTATTCTCGAGATGGTCTCCAAATTCAGGTGGAATATACTCAAAGTCATATTTTGGTTCTTGTGGACTTGTTTTAATATTCTTCAGCTTCAACTTAAACTTGAATATGAACAAATGTTTGTTCAGCAGTTGGTCACTAGCCTTGTTATAACTGATGATAATGAGCTTTTCTATTCTCTCTTTCCATAGATGTAGACAATTTGATTCCTGTGTTTCCCATCCAATGAGGTCCATGTGTATAGTAGCCCTCTATGTTGTTGAGAAAAGGTATTCACAATGAATAAGTCGTTGGTATTGCAAAATTCTATGGTACAATATCCAGTGTCATTTCTAGTACCAAGGCCATATTTTCAAACTATAGATCCTTCTTCCTTGTTTCCAAATTTCACAGTAAATATTAAAGCAAATGATTGCAACTTTTGATCAGTTTCAGACTGCAGGATTTGGTAAAAACCATCAATTTCTTCATTTTGGGGCCTTAGTGGTTGGTGCCTAAATATGAATAAAAGTCATATTAACCGATCTTACTTGTAGACGTATGGATATCACCCTATCACTGACAGCGTTGTACTTCAGGATAGATATTGAAATGTTCTTCCTGGCAATGAATGCAATGCTGTTCCTCTTCAAGATGTCATTCCTGGCATTATAGGCTACATGACTTCAATTCAAAATGGCCAATACTGAGTCCATTTCAGCTCAAAAATGCCTAAGATATTGATCTTATTTTTCCATTTCATTTCTGACAACTTCAAATTTTCCTAGATTCACATTTTGTACATTCTACTTTCCAATTACTAATGGACATTTGCAGCTGTTTCTTTTCCTTTTGAATTGTGCCACTTCTTCAAATCAAGGTCCAAAAGCTTGACTCCATCCATGTCATTAAGCTTAACTCTACTTTGAGAAGGAAGCTATTCCTCAGTTGTATTTTGAGTGCCTTACAATCTGAGGGGCTCATCTTCTATTACTATATCAGACAATGTTAAGCCACTATTTCTAAGGTTTCCACTGGCCAATTTCTTTAGAAGTAGACCACCAGGTCCTTCTTTCTAGTCTGTCTTAGTCTGGAAGCTCAACAGAATCCCGTTCACCATGGGTGACACTGCTGGTATTTGAAATATCAGTAGCATAGCTTCCAGCATCACAGCAACATGCAAGCCACTATAGCATGACACACTGACTGAGGCATTGTGGGATAGATAATAGAAATTTATAAACTTTTGGGTATATGTTTAACAATTACTATCCCTATCTTATTATTTACAAACCTGCCACGAAGCCTTTTTTAAAAGTGATTTTTCTATAATATTCATGAGTTAATATTTTGAAAGTCTCAGTTAAAATGCAAATGTTTTTCTTAGGATAAGTACAAGTTATGCCATTCTCATTCATTAACATTTTAACGTGAATTGATTTGTCAGATTAATTGGCATTTATACATTAAAATATTTCATGTGTGTAGAATAACATGACAATTTAAAAAATATATATGAAAAAGGTTATTCTAAAAATAAATTTAAGAAGGCTTAAAAGTTCCAGCAATTTTTCCATAAAGCATCCATTACTGTCCTGTTCTCCTCACCCCACACCCCTCTTTACTATCAGGAGCCTCATCATGATAATGAAGAAAGTAAACATTCTATCATATATGCAAATCAACTCGAAGGCAACAGGTTTGGGGTTATCGTACTAAAATACTTGGATACACCATGCACTGTGATAGGTGCTTTGGTAACATTGAATGCACCAATTTACAAAGCATCCCTGTAGAGTAGGTATCATAATTTTAGACAGAATGTACAAGCACAAGCAAGACATATGTGACAGAGCTATAAAATAAATAAATTTATAACCAGGTGTCTCTAACTTCAAAATATATTTTTTGAAATTTTGTGGTGTTAGTTTTAAAAATAAGATCAAGTTCTTCCAAAACCCAAGCCCACTGCCATCTAGTTAATTCCAACTCATAGAGACCCTACAGGATAAAGTAGAACTGCCCCACAGGGTTTCCAAGGCTGTAATCTTTATGGAAGCAGACTGCCACATCTTTCTCCCATGGAGCAGCTGGGGGTTTGAAGCACCAACCTTTCTCTTGGCAGCCAAAAGCTTAACCACTATACCACCAGGCCTCCTTGATCAAGTTCTTACTCACCTTTTAATAATACAAAACCAAAAATAAATACTAAACAAATATAAGACTATGCTGCATTTACTCTTCAGTGCATCCAATTTTACGGTTTTAAAAAATAATGTCCTTTGACTCATCCTCAATTTTAGGGAAAATATTGTTATGGAACTTTATGATGAATATTCAAAATACAGTCACCAAATGGACTCAAGGTGAAAAGCCCTTGAAAGGATCATAATGTGATTATTCTGCAGAGATAAAGTGAAGTCAATACGATTATCTATAACAAGTTTAAGTGATGAGTGTACGCTGATGCAGAACGTCCTGACAGACTGCAAGATAAAAGAAGCAAATACATATAAAGGATTTCTGATAATTATAGAACCATAATTTCAATTGGTAAATATGTATGTTTACAATATATATATGTTGTAAGATAATAGTCATCAAACTATAATATTTAATATGCATTAAATATATTTAATATGCAGTTTGAAGATTACCAGGGGTTACTAGATTTAAATACAATACATATATGTCTAATATATTATTTTAGATCATATATATGCAGAGAAAGAAACTCATATTTGTCTCAAAAATATTAATACACTGCTGGAAAATAGGGAAATCCCCAGACACTAGCAATGGCAAGTATTAGTCGTAAACATGCAGAGGAAAAAATTTATCAGGTTAATATTTTGTTCGTACTATTGTGACATATAGTACAGTACATCAGTAGCAAAATAAACCTAGACACATTTTCATTATTTCAGGGAAATTGTTTGTAATATAAATAGTGTGGATATATAAACTCATGCAGCAATTGTTAGCCAGAGAATACTGAAAGGATTTTTTTTTTTTAACATTACCTTACAAAGTTTCTTTAAAGATATTTATTTGTTATTATTATTATCATTCTTTAAGAATAGCTGGGAACTACAATTTCTGCCCAATGTGGAGGAAAAAGAATCAAATATGCCCTCCTGCTTGAAATACCCACAAAACTGACAAAATATATGTAGCCGCACTTTGTAGGATATCAGGCAGTAGATGACGAAGGGCAGGGATCCCTAGAAAAAGGACATTAACAAGGTGGACTCCACTACTGTCCCAGCTTCTAACCTTGGAAGAGTTTGTAGGCTGTGACGCAAGAAGGCTGAGCCGGGGCAGAGCCACTGAGCTGAGAAGACAGCCCTGTGAGTCTGGAAACAAAAACGACTAAGAGCTTGCAGGGCAGAATACAGGAGGAAGAAAAAAAAGCAAAAGCCAAACCCTTTGCTGTTGAGAAGATTCCGACTCATAGTAACCCTACAGGACAGAGCAGAACTGCCCCAAAGAGTTTCCTAGGAGCGCCTGGTTGACTTGAACTGCCGACCTTTTGGTTAGCAGCTGTAGTTCTTAACCACTACACCATCAGGGTTTCCAAAAACAGAACTCCAGAGATCTACAGAGGGGCCCGCTCAACACAGTAGCCATGTTTTGTATATGAATGTGAGTACATACCCAAGGCTGGTGAGAAAACCACTGGAAAGAATCAGTGACTGGGGAGAGTCCCTGTTCCTCCAGTCAGGCTGGAAACTCAAGATTCATGGGGATTTGGGTAGTATATACAGAAGGGTCTTATCTCAGGAATGGGGAAGTACGGTTGGCTTTGGCCCCAACTGAGCACGAGCTAGAAATAAAGAATCTCACCTCTCATCCCAGACTTAGTGAATCAGAACATAATTTTCACAAATTGGAAAGATGATTGGTATAAATAATAAAGTTTGAGAAGCACAGTATTATGTGATGTATAAAATAAAATTTTGATTCATTACAATAATATACTTAACTTACTCCCTTTTATGTATCAATTAATTTACCCAATAAATCACCTGAAATTGTTATTACTGCCATCAGGTGTTACAAAGGAATATAGAACAGAGATTTAGAGGAAAGAAAGTGGGATGGGAGATTGTTTAACCCTAATAAAGGCACTAAGCAATAAGGGAATAAAATTTTGGGTGAAAACTAGTAATAGCATAGCCTTGTCTTAAAGATTAGAGTAGGAAATCAATTGTATTTGATAGCCACAAATTATTTCATCGGTTAAGAGGTAACTTGCGCAGCCTTGGAGGTTTGGCTCAGTTTTTATGTTCAGCATCTGTCTAGTAAAATTTCTATGGAGGTGCTAAGCAAATACTTGTTATGTAAAGGAAAAATAATTTTTCTATACATTTGTTTATTTCACATCTATTTCTGTATGAACCACACTCTAATTTTAATGGAATATTTCATTTTAATTTAAAATATTTATTGCATTGATTAAATCTACTAGTATATTGGGAATTTTTGGTCCTATAAACATCATAGAGATAAGCTTTGCTGATACTTCCATGTGCTAAGATAAAAGATCATGTTTAAGAAATAAGATAAATTTAACAAATTTAATGAACTTATTATACCACAAAATTGAGCTTCTAACCTCAAGACGTAAGCCTGCTACTATTTTATAAGCATTAAAATAAAAAAAAAAAAAATTTGCAAAATAGGCCACCAGTAAAATTTAAAACAAACTATATTTATCTGTTCTAATTTTAATTGCCTTAACAACTAAATCATGGGGACAATACAAATCGTAAATCTCACCTCTCAATTTTGTACCACCTATGTTTTTCCAAGAAGAGTATTTCTTCAAATAAAATATTACCTAACCTTTATAAGTCAAGCAGTATACCATATATAAAACAGAAAGAATTCCAGAAACACAGTAAGTTGCTCAAAAAAGTATTTGTAAATAAGTGAATAAATGCCGTAAATATAAATTAGTAAATGTATAATCCATGAATTTCAGTTAGTGCATTAAACAAACAAAACAAAACAAAACAAACAGTTATCAACTTCGGCTTATGGCTTGGTAAGGTTTTTATATGAATAATTTTATATGATAGTGTATTTCAGAAATAATGATTTTTGACTGCCATTCATCTAATATAAACGTGAATCAGTATTTTAGACATAATCACAAAATGTGTTATATCTACTAAGCTAGAGAGTTAATTTTTAAATTATCTCTTGCAAATTTTTTGACAATTATAAATGTAGGTTTATTTTTTTCCCACTGAAATTTTCCCCTCCTTTTATAAATTAAACTTCATTTTTTCCCTACTGCTATGATTATTTTGTAATTTATAACCATAAAATAAATTATGGATCAGACTACTCTTTCCAAGACCTTATCCTGACTATACGTTTTAGTTGTTAGGTGCAGTGGAGTCGGTTCTGACTCATAGTGACCCTATGTACAACAGAAGGAAACACTGCCCAGTCCTGTGCCATCCTCACAATCATTGTTATGCTCAAACCATTGTTGTAGCCACTGTGTCAATACATCTCATTGAGGGTCTTCCTTTTTTTCTCTGACCTTCTACTTTACCAAGCATGATGTCCCTCTCCAGGCGCTGATCCCTCCTGACAATATGTCCAAAGTATGTAAGACGCAGTCTCGCCATTCTTGTTTCTAAGGAGCATTCTGTTCATACTTATTCCAAGACAGATTTGTCCTTTCTTTTGGCAGTCCATGGTATAATTCAATATTCTTCTCCGACATCACAATTTAAAGGAGTCAATTCTTCTTTAGTCTTCCTGAATATATTGCAATTAGTATATAACCCATGGTCAGAATATGAAAAAAACGTTACAGTATATGCTGTTCAAAAATTATCGCATTTACTGATATCCTAAAATGAAGTTGTAATGAATGATATGAATACAGAAAGCTATTTTTGATGCTATATTTTATTGTAACTATAAAACCAAAACCAAACCTGTTGTCAAGTTGATTCCAACTCATAACAACCCATAGAACAGGGTAAAACTGGCTCATAGGGTTTCCAAGGAGAGGCAGGTGGATTCAAACTGTTAACCTTTTGGTTAGCAACCACAGCTCATAACCATGGTGAACCAGGATTCCTATTGCACATATAGAGATTCATAAATATGGTCTTGAGAGATGATGGAAAATTTAACTTACTACTTAAAAAAAAAGGCAAATTTCAGTGAGAAGTGAAGAATGCAATTTATTGAGTGTTTTGTCCATAGAGATTTCCACTTAGATCAATAGTCTTCTTCAAATGCATTTTTTGCTTCTCATAAAGTTATCCCGTTTCAATTCTTTGTGTATGTGTTTTTTTATAGAACAACCTTTTCCTCAATTTGTTAAAAAAAAAAAGTTAGACCAACAGTCATTAGATTCATTTTAATTCAAGCTCTGTATGTTTTCTATTTTGCAATTTTCTCAAGTCCTGATCCATTTTACTTTTACAACCATATGGCTAGTGTTCACATTTACTAATTTTGACTAGTGGATAACTAATCTAAGATAATCAGTCTCTAAAGACCTGGAATTAAATATGCTTACCACATTTAAGAGAAGTGTTAGGCTTTCAGGTTGCTGTCGAGAAGTTGGATCTAAATCGCCATTACATAAATATCCTAAAGAAGTCTTGGTCCACAGCAAGAGATGCTGACATGTATCATACAACAGGCATAGCAACTGGGCTGGGAAGCTAAGAACTATTGAGCATTACTGTGTGCTCAGCACTCTGGTATGTATTTACCATATATTATCTACCTTGTCCTTGAAACTACTATATGAGATATTTTACATACGAAAAATCTTTAGTGAGTACTTATGAAAGCCATTAGCAATTTGAAAAAAGGGCAGACAAAGCCAATAATCAGTTATTCCAGGAAAAATTTAAAAAGGATAGATAGTTAGGAAACCTAAGGTATAGTCTACATAGGGAAATAAGTCCGTGGAGTGGTGTGGTGGGTGAGAGTGTTGGTCTTAATGTAAACTTAATCAGTAAAAATATCTAAACTAAAAAAGAAGAAGAAGAAGAAAAGTAATAAAAGAATATTTAGTTATGCAGGCACTCATGTTACAAGCACTTGTAGAGTGCTTATTAAGTGTCTGTTACTGCTTAAGCACTTAGAAGCATTAACTCATTTAAATAATGACGTAGATACTTTTATTAAAATCATCTTTTTGCAGGAGAGGAAATGTGGGAACACCTAGTAAATAGTCCAAGTTCACGCCACTAGAAAGTGGAGAATTATGGTTCAAATTCTGTCCATCTTCCTCCAGAGTTCATACCTCTATCCACCAAGCTACAAAGAGTGGAATTTTGAGGTGAATACAATTGAAAATTGTAGGATACATGCCCACCAGTCATCTGTCAATATGTCATACTGTGATGGCTTGCATGTTACTCTGCTGCTGGAAGCTATGCCACAAGTATTTTAGATACCAGTAGGGTCACTTATGGTGGGCAGTTTTCAGCAGAGCTTCTAGACTAAGACAGACTAGAAAGAAGGGTCTGGCTGTCTACTTCTAAAAAAATTGGCCAGTAAAAACCTTATGAATGGCAGCAGAACATTGTCTAATATAGTGCCAGAAGATGAGCCCCTCAGGTTGGAAGGAATTCAAAACATGACTGCAGAAGTGTTGCCTCCTCAAAGTAGAGTCGATTTTAATGACCTGGATGGAGTCAAGCATTCAGGCACCCCATTTCCTGAGGTGGCACGTCTCAAAAATGAGAAGAAACAGCTGCAGATGTCCATTAACAATTGGAACATGGAATGAATGAATTATGAAACTAGGAAAATTAGATGCTGTCAAAAATGAAATGAAACATTTGAAGATCAATATCCTAGGCATTAGTGAGCTGAAATGGATTGGAAGTGGCCATTTTAAATTGGGCAATCCTATGGTCTTCTGTGCCAGGAATGACAAAGAGGAATGACAGCACATTCATTGTGGAAAAGAACATTTCAAGACCTATTTTAAAGCATAACACAGTCAGTGCTCAGGCAATATCCATATGCCTAAAAGGAAGATCAGTTAAATAGACTATTATTAATATTTACATACAAGCCACTAATGCCAAAGATGAAGATGTTTCCAACTTCTGCAGTTTGAAATTGATCAAACATACAATCCAGATGCATTGCTAATTAGTGGTGATGGAATGCGAAAGTTGGAAACAAAGATGAAGGATTGGAAGTTAGAAAATTTGGCCTTGGTGAGAGAAATGAAGCTGAAGATCACACGATAGGCTTTTGCAAGACCAGTGAGATATTCACTGGAAATATCTTTTCCCAACAAAATAAACAGCAACTATACACATTTTTTATACACCTGGAACTTACCAGATGACATATACAGGAATCAAATTAACTACATCTGTTGACAGAAATGATTGAGATGCTCAACATCATCAGTCAGAACTAGGCCAGGACTGACTTTAGAACAGCCCATCAATTGCTCATATGCAAATTGAAGATGAAGCTGAAGAAAATTAAAACAAGTCCACCCAAATTTAGAGGTTATTTCAAAAACAGATTTGACACGTTGAACATTAAAGACTGAAGATCAGACAAGATATGAAATGACATCAAAGACATCAAACATGAAGAAAGCAAAAGGTCATTAAAGAGACAAGAAAGAAAAAAAAGACCAAAATGGACATCACAAGAGAATATGAAACTTACTTTTTTATGTTGAGTAGCTAAAGCAAATGGAAAAATGGTGAAGTAAAAGAGCTGAATAGAAAGTCTCAAAGGGCAGCTTGAGAAGACAAAGTAAAGTATTATAATGAAGTGTACAAAGATCTGAAGTTAGAAATCCAAAAGGGAAAAACAAGATCAGCATTTCTCATACTTAAAACTGAGGAAAAAATTCAAGCCTCAAGTTGTAATACTGAAGAATTCTACAGGCAAAATATTGAATGATGCAGGCAGCATCAAAAGAAGATGGAAGGAATGCACAGGGTCATGGTACCAAAGAAAAGAAAAAAAAAATAAAAGTTCACTCATTTCAGGAAGCAGGATATGATCAAGTACCAATGGTACTGAAGAGAGAAGTCCAAGCTGAACTTAAGGCATTGGGGAAAAACAAGGCTTCAGGAATGATGACATACGAGTTCAGATATTTCAACAAGCAGATGCAAAGTTGGAAGTGCCCACTTATCTATGCCAAGAATTTGGGAAGACAGCTACCTGGCCAACCAAATGGAAGAGTTCCATAATTGTGCCCATTCCAAAGAAAGGTGATCCAACTGAATGTGGAAATTATGGAACAATATCATTAATATCACACACAAGTAAAATTTTGCTGAAGGTCATTGAAAAGCTGCTACAGCAGTATATCGACAGAGAACCGTCAGAAATTCAAGCTGGATTCAGAAGAGGACATGGAACAAGGTATATCATTGCTGATGTCAGATGGATCCAGGCTGAAAGCAGAGAATACCAGAAGGATACTTACCAGTGTTTTATTGACTATGCATAGGCATTTGACTGATGGATCATGACAAATTATGGATAACATTGTAAAGAATGGGATTTCTGGAAAACAAAATTGTGCTCATGAGGAATCTGTACATAGATCAAGAGATAGTTATTTGAACAAAATAAGGGGAAGCTGTGTGGTTTAAAGTCAGGAAAGGTGTGTTTCAGGGTTCCATCCTTTCACCATACTTATTAAATCTGTATGCTGAGCAAATAATCCAAGAAGCTGAACTATATGAAGAAGAATGGGGCATCAGGTGTGGAGGAAGACTCATCAATAACCTGCGATATGCAGATGACAGGGCCTTGCTTGCTGAAAGTGAAGAGGGCTTGAAGCACTTACTGATGAAGATCAGAGACCACAGGCTTCAGTATGGGTTACATCTCAACATAAAGAAAACAAAAATCCTCACAACTGGACCAATGAGCAACATCATGATAAATGGAGAAAAGATTGAAGTTTTCAGGGATTTCCTTTTACTTGGATCCACAATCGACATCCATGGAAGCAGCAGTCAAGAAATTAAGCGACATATTGCATTGGGGAAATCTGCTGCAAAAGCCCTCTTTAAAGTGTTAAAAAGCAAAAATGTCACTTTCAGGACTAAGGTGGGCTGAACCCAAGCCATGGTATTTTAAATCACCTCATATGCATTCGAAAGCTGGGCAATGAATAAGGAAGACCAAAGAAGAATTGATGCATTTGAAATGTGTCATTGGAGAGGAATATTGAATATACTGTTGACTGCCAGAGGAACAAACAAATCTGTCTTGGAAGAAGTACAGCCGGAGTGCTTTTTAGAAGCGAGGATGGTGAGACTTCATCTCATGTACTTTGAACATGTTATCAGGAGGGACCAATCCTTTGAGAAGGACATTATGCTTGGTAAAGTAGAGGGTTAGCGAAAAAGAGGAAGACCCTTTACAAGATGAATTGACACAGTGGCTGCAACAATGGGCACAAATATAGCAATGATTGTGAGGATTGTTCAGGACCAGGCAGTGTTTTGTTCTGTTGTACATGGGGTCACTGAGTCAGAACCAACTCAACAGCACCTAACAAAAAAATTTAAGAAAGGATACAGGTGGCATATTTAAATCCCATTGTTTGTACTACTCAGGATACAGGGGTAGGAAATTAATTCTATGGTAGATTAGGTACCAAAAGAAGATCTCAGTGTTAGATGCATTGGTAAAAATAAAGCAGGAACTTAACTTCTAAGGAATCAGTGTGCAGTTCATAAGGTTAAAAAAAGCCACGAACCTAGCTATAAAAACCTAATATACTGAGATAAAGAAGGGTTAGCAGCAACTCTAGCTCAGAGCTGAGTTTTTAACCTCCCAACAAAGGGTATATTATTATAAACAAAATTTGCCTGGAATCCACAACCTCCACCAGATTGAGTCCAGAACAACTAGATGGTGCCTGCTTACTACCACCAAATGTTCTGACAGGGATCACAATACAGGGTCCTGTATATAAGGGGAAAATATGTAGAACAAAATCCAAATTCATAAAAAAAAAAAAAAAAAGACCAGGCTTGCTGGTCTGACAGAGACTGGAGAAACCCTGAGAGTATGGCCCCTGGACATTCTCTTAATACTGAAGTCACTCCCGAGGTTCAGCCTTCAGCCAAAGATTAAACAGGTGGAGCCCCGGTGGTTAAGAGCTCAGCTGCTACCCAAAAGGTCAGCAGTTTGTATACACCAGCTGCTCCTTGAAAACCCTATGGGGCAGTTCTGCTCTGCCCTATAGGGTCACTGTGAGTAGAAATCGACTCAACAGGAATGGGTTTGGTTTGGTTTTTTGGTATAGGGCCAACAATAATACACGTGAGCAAATGTGCTTTGTAGTTCAATTCACGTATAAGAGACTAATGGATACACCTGCCTGAAAGCAAAGAGGAGAAGGCAAGAAGGGACAGAAAAACTTGGCAAATGGAAACAGGGAAGCCAGGGTGGAGAAGGGGAGCGGGTTGACACATTGTGGGGTTGGCACCTAATGTCACAAAACAATTTGTGTATGAACTGTTTAATAAGAAACTAATTTGCTCTGTAAACTTTCACCTAAAGCACAATTAAAAAAATAAAAAAATGTTTGGAATGCAGTGAAGCCTTTTGGTAGGGTAAGAAACATGGAGTCCAGGCACAGCATGACAAGAATACAACCAACAAGAGACAAGAATAAATCAGACCCAATGCATCACCCAGTTTTTTTTTTTCTTTAATACAGTACTCTTAACCTCTGTTATGAATTGAGTTGTATCTCCCCAAAATACTAGTTGGAATCCTGATTCTTATACCCATGAATGTAATCCCATTTGGGAATAGGATTTTCTTGGTTATGGTAGTGGGGCCATATTATTGTAGAGTGTGTCCTAAACCTAATCACTTCTTAGTTCTAAGAAGAGCAGATTAGATACAGAAGCAAGCCCAAACAGTGGAAGATACAGGCCATGTGAAGTCTGCCAAGGGACTGAGGAACAATGCAGCTACAAAAGCTGAAAGAAACAAGGATCTTCCCCCAGAGCCAACCGAGAGAGAGCCTTCCCCTAGAGCTGGAGTGCTGAATTTGGACTTCTAGCCTCCTCAACTGTGAGAAAATAAATTTTTCTTCTCTAGAACCACTCATTTGTGATACTTGTTATAGCAGCACTAGGCAACTAGAACAATCTCTTACATATCTGATCTGCTATTTTTTTAGTTTTATTTTATTACATGTCATGTAATTTTATATTCACTGCAAAATTCCTTGCACAGAGAACATGTATATCAAATTGTCTCTTCATTTAAAATGTGCACAGAATCTATCATAGCTGTATTACAAAAAGGGCAGATCTCAAGAAAATCCTCACAGGCTATGGGTGAACACGTTTTGTGTAGAACTGCTAAGGTGATTTGGATCCCTGGGTAAGATTAAGAGTCAGAGGCTACTGCACAAATTAGGTATCATTAGAGTATCAAAGTGATTTGATTATTTTCCAGTATGTATGTGACTTCTTGCATGCATTGCCAAGAATATAAATCAAAATGTCAGTGAAGTGCGGGTAAGGCCGAATAAACAAGTTGTAGATCCACTTCATACATAATTGATCAATGAATGTTATCAATTTCCGCACAGCCCAGGATCCTGACAACTTTCCTGTTGAGCTGGTAGCATAAATTTTAAATGACCTATGGCTCACCATGAGGAGAATTGCTAAAAGGCGCTCCAAGTGATCTAAAAACATTCTGAATCACTGCTTCACATAATGGAAGAAACTTTTACTGCAATTCTAGAGTCACTAAAATAAATAGAAACATGTTTCTTTTTTTACATTTAAATCTTCTGAAGGTAAGCTTCCAAATAAATGTTATGATGATACAGGTAGTAGAAATTATTTCTTCATAGTTGATTACCTCTACAATTTGAAACCCTATTAAATGTGTTTAAATTAAAATAAGAGAAAACTCCAAGTACTATATATATATATATAAAACATATATGTACACATATTACATATATTCTCATTATGAATTTAGAAGATAGAAGTAACTAATAAGAAAATGTAATGCTGGCCTCTCCCATTCCATTCATTCAAGGACATTTTGAGAAGAGACCTGGTGCCAACTATCATTTTTTTTTTACAAAAATAACAAGCACTTTCTGCATTTGTTTGCCAGCCTTACCCTCCTACCCTCGAGGCATCCTCACGAGGGCACTATGCTAATGTTTCTTCACAGCAACATGTAAAAAGAAACCAGCATAATGGCACCTATGAACCTACCTCGTGGGGAGAGGTTGCAGCCAGCAAACACAGGAGGTACATGTTGTTTTCATTAAAATAAGGTACATCTAAGTGTTGTTGTTAGGTGCTGCCAAGTTGACCCCTGATTCATGGTGACCTCATGTGCAGTGGCACAAAATGCTGTCTGGTCCTGCACCATCCCAATGATGGATTGAGAACTGGACCATAGTGATCCATAGAGTTTTCACTGGCTGATTTTCCTAAGTAGATCACCAGACCTTTCTTCCTAGTCTCTCTTAGTCTGTTGAAAGCTGTTTAAGATAATAGCAACATGCAGACTCCCATTGGCAGAGAGATGGTTGCTGTGCACGAGGTGCATGGGTTGGGAGTCAACCCCAGGTCTCCCTCATGAGAGGTGCAGAGTAAGAATCAGCACGAATCACATCGCCCAAGATGTGGAGACTGAGCCAATCTTCACATTCCTATTTCTCCATCTTCATTGCCAGCCACACTCACAGCACTCTGTCTCTCTGATCCTTGCCATCTGGAGCTAGGTCAACGCTCACAAGTCAAAAGTGCACGTCCTTCAAACTCCCAAATAAAGACATACCAGTCTCAAGTTTGGGGACTCCACAGGACACTTTAACCTTCCTACCTGCTAGTCACAAATTCAGGGTTGGTTTCTCAGTACCCCTACAGGATGCCACCCTCAAGCTCAAGAATCTACACAATAACTGTGCTTTCTGACCTGCTAGCTCCTACAGCCCTAATTGGGGTTGATAATTTCTTGGAATGACTCACAGGATTCACAAAGAGTATACCCTACAACTACAGATTTATTGTAGATAAAAAAAAAAAAAATACAAATGAAGAGACACGTAGGGCGATATCTGGCAGAGTTCCTGACTTAAATCTTCCATGTTCTAGGTGATGTACTACCCTCCTGACAGCAGGTGATCTTATTAACCAGGAGATTCTCCAAATAGGAAGCTCCGTGTGTCTTCATGTTCAGGGCTTTTTATCATGACAGGCTAAATCATGCCTCCTGAGACTAGGTGATAATCTTCCTCCCAGATGAGTCTTTTCTGATCAAGCCAGTCCCCACTGACTAGCTCATATTCTCAAGTGTGGCCCAGAAGTCACAGCCCAAAGCATCCCAATTGTTCCAAGAGTTATTTCTCTGGACCAAGGACAAAGGCCACCTTACTTGGAGTAAAACTAGTTCCTTTACCTCACAGGAAATTAGAATTTTACTACTGAACCACCAATGCTTCTCATCCAAACAGACTGTTCCAATGTCAATCGTTGGCTGATGCTATTGAGAACACATTCCTCCTGTGCCCTCCCCATCTCCATCCCTACTCCTTTATATGAAGGAACATGAGCTAATTTCTTGTTTCCTGCTTCAAGTCATGGCTGTTTAGGGGGGAATCCTTCACAAGCTCACTGAAGGATCTGTATTCTCTTGAATTCAGTGAGATGAAACATTCCATGCCTCTCAACCCTGTTTTTTTTCTATATCTGCCCAAAGTAGGAGCTACTTTCCCTTCCTGTCACATATCCAACCTCTGCCCTTCCTGTCTCTCCTTTCTGTTTCAGACTCTTATACTGAAAATTCTGGAACTCTACACCATTATTAGCAAGCTCTCCTCTATGCATAAAGTCTTTTTTGGAAGCAAGCATCTTTAGCCTCTCATCAGATGCATATCAGGGTTAGAAGACACAGTTAGTTGTGATCTTCTTTGTGACTGAATGCCTGTTTCTAAAGACGACACCTCTACCCTATTTTAAAAAAATTCCTACTTTTTAAAAAATTTTTATTTTGTTGTTATGATTGAGAACACACAGCAAAACATATACCAATACAACAGTTTCTACATGTACATTTTGATGACATTGATTGCATTTGTCATGTTGTGCTGCCATTCTCACCCTCATTTTTGAGTTGTTCCTCCACCATTAACATAAACTCACTGTCCTCTAAAATTCCTCTGTAATCTTTTGAGTTGCTGTTGTCAATTTAATCCCGTATAGATAGCTCTTAAAAGAGCATAATGCTCAAGGGAGACATTTACTAGTTAAGCTAAACTGTTTTTTTTGTTGTTGTTTTGAGAAGACGTCAGGGGATATTTTTGGTTTAAGTTTTAAAGATTATCTCAAGGCAATAATTTCAGTGGTTCATCCAGCCTCCATGGCTTCAGAAAAACTGAAGTCCATGAGAATTTGAAATTTCATTCTGCAATTTTGCCCTTTTGATAAGGATTCTTCTATAGAATATTTGATTAGAATGTTCATTAATGGTAGCCTGGGCACCATACAGTTCTGGCAAAGAAGGTAGCTTTTTATGAAGGTAATTATCCTCCCATTCCATTTCCTTCTCCTCTTGCTGACTCCTTTTCTTCCTTTGTTGCTCTAGGAGAATAGAGACAAATTGTTGTACCTTGGATGGCCACTTGAAAGCTTTTAAGATCGCAGGCACTATGCTACAAATTAGGAGGTAGAACAGAAACATTAAACATGCTATTAGGACAATTAACTGTGATGTCCCATGACACCATGACCTAAACCTCCAAACCAAAGAACCAAATCCTATGAGGTGTTTGGTTATACACAGCCTCAGCAGCACTCTTTTTTTTTGATTGTTGTTGTAAATATGTCTGTCACACAATTTTTGCCAATTTAACTTTTTATGGGTGTAAACTTATTAACATTTAAAATAATCAGCTGTACAAGCCTGACCTTAATCAATGCAGTTAGTTATTCAGTCACTGTAATCCAAGACTCAGTGCTCCATAAAACTCAAATAAAAGACTTGCTCCCTTCTGTGACTATCAACTACTGACTTTCCAATACTCCCTTACATTTAAAAAAATATCAGCACCTAGCTCAGTCTCAGTTTCCATAGTCATTTTTCCATCATTCAGTAGGATCCCATAATTTTCACAGTTGACTCATCCAACACGCTGATCTTTCAGTTCTCTGATAGCATCTTCCTTCAAAAAAATTTTTTCTGCCATTTTTGCAGTTAAAAAAAAAAAATCGACGTTTAGGCATTGGACCTCCTAGCAACCAAGATACATCCTCTTCTGAATTTACTAATTTAAATAATCTCTACAGAAAAAAGCTAATCCTCTCCTAATAACTAACCCCAACACAATTGTACTCTAATTTTATTAGGAAGTACAGTTTGATTTGTTTTTCATTCATTATTTAATTTACTTACTTTCCCCATCCGTTATTACCGTTTTGTTTTCTCTCTGAACCTGGCAAGCATTTCACAATTGTTTCTACTATTATCTTACTAATAATCTATTCTTCTCTGGCAATCTCTGTATTGATGAAAGACACCAGATGTTTATGCCGGGTGCTTATGTGTGACTCTGGATGTTGCCTTCTCTTTTCCCTTCGTATATTATGAATCTCCAAGTCCTGTTTATTCTATTCCGTAAATGTTCAATGAATTGGCATATTCATCCCTATTCTCATTGATGTTCCAAGGTTCTAAGCTATTGTTATCTCTCATATAAATAACCTGGACCTTTACTAAAGGGGAGGTTTCTTTTGTTTGTTTTTTTTCTTTCTTACTCCATTTGGAAGTGTTTTCACATTTATTTTGTATTCTTATTCTCATACTCACGTAGGAATCATGAGAACACATAACCTTCACAATACACACATGAAGTGGGAATGGCTTTATGATATTACGGTGCTGATTTGAGAATAGGGAGTAACTGCAAGGTCAAATTCGTTTCTAGATTGCATCTTTTTTTTATTTATACATTTTGTTTTTAATCTAATCAGCTTGTCACACTGCAATCACAGTAATCTTTAAAAAATAAAAATCAGATCATGTCACTGCTCTGCTTAGAATACTTTCATTTTTTTCCCATTGTTCTAAATAGAGTCTAAATTTTTCAACAAAGCCTAAAACCCCATTTTTCAAAGTGCAGTTTATAGACAAAAAGAAGCCTCTTTGCTTAAGAGCTTATTCCGAACATAGATCCTTAGGCCCTACCTTAGTAGTACTAAATCTAGTAACACCCCAAAGTGGTATGGATGCCCACTGAAGTTAAAAACACTGGTGTTAAAGACCCTGTATGAACTGCCCTGAACCTTTTCACCTTGTAGCCACTTAGTAAAAATTAACCCCAGAGCACTAAAAAAAAAGACCATTATTTTTCTCCCTACTCATAGAAAGTTATAAATAATTTTCTATCTAAATAATAATGATGAAGGTTAAAAACAATAGTAATTATAAATGTAAGTTTTATTTTTAGGGTCATCAAGTTTCAGTGGCAAATGTTACTTTGAATTTTATTTTTTTAAATGTTTGTATAGGTTAACTCTTAATTGGATACTAACAATCCATGCAAAAAATTATGAATTTTTACTTTCATTTCTTATTTCCTTTAAGAGTAATCTAAATTTGTTTAAAAATTGTACAGATATTTAATGCTAGATTAAACCAAAATAACCAAGTTGTTACTATTGAGTCTATTCAGCTTATGGTGACCCAGTGTATTTCAAGTAGAACTGCTTCATAGGATTTTCCTAGCTATAATCTTTATGGAAACAAATCACCAGGTCTTTATTCTGCAGCACTGCTGGGTGGGTTCAAAGCCAACCATTAGGTTCGTAGACAAATGTAAGCTGTTTACACCAACCACGGATTTTGACATTATTTCTTTTTTATACCTGATGGACAGACCTACTCTTGTCAAAAAAAAAGAAAAAGAAAAGAAAAAAAGCCATATATGTTTCAATAAGAAAAAAAAAAAGGCATAATAGCTAAGTCACATCAAACCTCGCCTGGCTAAATTCTATCCATGTAACAAATAACAGCTTAAAAGTAATTTCATCAGGGAAGTATAGTTTGAACTCGTCAGCTAAGATTATATCTTTCTATTATATTCTTTGTTGCACCATTGTATCCTTTGCAATGTAATACCTGACAATATATATGTACACATAAATCTACATGTATACATACATATGTACCCGTTGCCATCGAGTAGACTGCGGTTCCGTGACCCTATAGGACGGAGTAGAACTGCTCCGTAGGGTTTCCAAGGAGCGGCTGATGCATTAGAGCTGCTGACTTTTTGGTTAGCAGCCTGTTCTTAACCACTGTGACACCAATACATATACATACGTACTCTGTATTTTTGCTATATTGTAAATTCTGTATTTTTGCTACAATGTTTGTCTCAGAATCTAAGATACTGTTTAAATCACAGATGATGTAATCAATAAATATTTTCTGGGTATAAGTAAATGCATTTGCTGCTTGGTAGCCTGATGTCAGTGAATATTCTTATTCAGTAAATATTCTTATTTGATTCCTAGATCTTAACATTTATATTCATTGACTTGTGCAAAGAAAACTGATGATCATAACCAAATACTATTGGTAACTTGTAAAGAAAAAAGATAAAAATATAAATTCCTTCTTAAAAAAAGCTTTAAAATATAGGTGTAATTTTATTCTTCATTTGTGTTTAGTATTAAATGTTAGCATTATTTCTTTTATTCAGGTTGAATATAATTCACAAATTATTTTTTAATTTCATTTACAAATAAGGTATGTTCACAGCAGATATATTTATCATGCATGGTCCTTCCATTTAGATATAATATTTTTTGGGAAAAAGGGCTTAGGTTTTTGTTTGATTTGTTTGTCATTTTAAACCAACCACACAGAAGCTGCTCAATAAAAGTTAATTTCTTTTTTCCTAAATATCTCAAAGCTGCTTTTAGAATTTATTTTATAAGCTTCATAACACCTCGCTTCTATAGACATGTCTGTCCTTTTTCTTTTTTATAAGCCTGCTGGAATGAAATGGAAGGTTCAATATCACACAATAAAACAAAGGTGAAATAAAAAGTAGGTCTCCCTAATCCCAGTTCACTACTCCCATCATGGCACCAAATTTCTTTGTGGGATGCTAATGTGAAATTTTATTCTAAGTTGCAAGCCAAGAGTAACCAAGATCATAATAGGGTGCATAGCTCCAAAGGAAAACGTCAGGTGCATTAGCAATAAACACAGGCTAAGTCCCTGAAATACAGCTTTCCTTGGGGTCAGAATTTATATTCAAAACATTGCAGTTGCTGTGAGACACCACAATAACAATTCTACAGCATAGTTTCAAAGGCCTAATAAATTAGATTCTTCCCTGGCTCAGGGAAAAACACTGTGTTCAGCATTTTCCACAATGGATGCCTCTTCTAATTAAATTAAGTGCTTTAGAGGCTCCTGCCAGCAATGCTACCTTGAGCTGATGGACTCAGGTTTGCAATATTGCTAATTTGGCATGCAGCCACAAGGATGATCATAGAAACTGAGCCAACAATTTGATCTCAAGTAACTGAAAGACAAGAAAGGGACAATTTTCCTTTTAATGGTGCAGTAGTCCTAACATTTAAAGTTATATTTCACACCTGCCATATGCTTAGAATGTTTTCTGGACAGCCCACTTATCATTAAACTAAACATTTAATTCCAAAAAGACTGTGAGCTCATTACTATTTTAATAGGATAGCTATTTTTCTTCCAAAACTATCGCCAGTGAAAATGGGAAGCTTTACTTGAATATACAGTTTTTTATACTGATAGTTATTATAGTATGTGAAAGATTTAGGACTTTTTACTGTGTGTGTGTGTGTTTTGGTTTTTAGTGTTTTTTTTTAATTTGATAAGAAGCCCCAAGGCACTGTAGTTAAAACACTCAGCTGCCAACGGAAAGTTCGGTGGCTCTACGAACACACCAGCTGTTCATGGGAGAAAGATACGGCAGTCTGCTTCCATAAAGATTCACAGCTTTGGAAAACCAGTGGGAGAGTTCTATTCTGTCCCATAGGGTCACTATGAGCAGGGATCAACTCCGTGACAATGGGTCTTTTTTTTTTTTTTTTGCATTGATAGTTTAAAAAAAAAATGAAATTAAAAGTAAAACCTGTCACTAAAAAAAAAAAAAAATTAAATTAGAATACTGATTTAATCACTAAGTTTTTGATAATTTTTCCTTTCCAGAACAGCATTGTACTTTTACAAGTTCAGGATACTGAAATTTTTAGGGTATATGTGTATATATATATATATTGCTTATTAGAACTCATAATATAAAAATGTCATAATTTAATTATCTTATTATTGATTTGCTTAATAATTTAATTAAGACCGATTATAGAATAATTCTGTAATCATAAATAACTTCATTATTCCATTCATTCATTTTATTTGCATCCTCACCATACTGTCAGAGTATATAAATGAAAATAAAAGAAAGCATAATGCAGAATTATTCGACTAAGAAAGACTAAGAATATTAAATTTTAAAATATATCAATAATAGAAAATAAAGGATGATACAATTACCACTGCAAGAGAATTAGCATCAAGATTTCTTATCCTGGCTTTTGAAACACATAAGAGAACACAAGGTTTGAGGCAGAGTCAAGAGGAATCACACAACCTGAGAAAGGTAGTCGTGGATAGTGTATTCAATCTTATGAAGGACTTCATATGTCCAGGCAAAAGACTAAAGTTTTAAACATAGGATTGACTCTCATTCAAACTTCAGACCCAGGGGAATATGTGAAAAATCAGATTTTGATACAGTTATACCTTAAAAACACTAATGTAAAAAAAAAAAAAAAGAATGATTTAATATTGCATTATTATCAAGGGGCTGAAAATGTTACATATCAATCGATATCAGAGACAAAATTAATTCCTATGCAATCATCTCAAAAAAAAAAAGTTTCACAGCAAAGAAAAATTAACCAGATTTCTATGCAACAGCAATGAGCATCCTGAAATGGAAATTAAGGAAACAATTCCATTTACAATAGCATCTGTCTTGGTTATCAAGACAGAAATACCACAAGTGGATGTCTTCAACAAACAGAAGTTTAATCTCTCACAGTTTAGCAGGCTAGAAGTCCAAATTCAGAGTGTCAGCTCCAGGCCAAGGCTTCCCTCTGTTGGCTCTGGAGGATGGTCCCTGTCATCAATCTTCCCTTGGTCTGGGAGCTTCTCCTCACAGGAACCCTGCATCCAAAGGTGGAGTTCTGCTCCCTCTACTGCTTCCCTGGTAGTATGAGGTCCCTTTCCTTTTATCTCTTGTAAGATAAAAGGTGATGCAGGCCACATCTCATGGGAATTCCCTTTACACTGGATCAGGTATGTGACCTGGGTAATGGTGTTACATCTCACCCTAATCCTCTTTAACATAATCTAATCTTGCCTCATTAACCACAGACAGAGATTAGGATTTACGACACATAGAAAAATTACATCAATTACAAAATGCAGGACAACCACACAATACTGGGAATCATGGCCTAACCAAGCTGATACATATTTTGGGGGATGCAATTCAATCTGTGACATTCCACCCCTTGATGTCCCCAAAATCATGTCCTTGCCACATGTAAAACTCATTCACCCCATCATATCATAGCATAAGTCTTAAATCTACTCTCAAGTCCAAAATTCAAAAATTCTTCCTCATCTGTGAAATCTAGAATACAAGTTATCTGCTTCCAAAATACAATGGTGCAAGTACAATGGTACAAGGTAGACATTTCTGTTACAAATGGGAGAAATTGGAGGGAAAGAAGGCATAACAGGTACCATGGAAGTTAGTAGAACACATTTCATTAACCCTAAAGGCTTGAAAATAACCCTTTGTTCTCTGAGACCATTCATACAATAGCCCTGCCCTCCAAACTCTAGGTATTGCTCACACTCTCCAGATTCTGAGTGGAGGCCCCTCAGCCACGGGTTTCAGCTCTGCCTTCCAGGCCTCCTGGAATGGCAATGCTGCTCCCTTGGCTTTAGTCAGCTCTGTTCTCCTAGTCCATATGAGTGGAGACTTCACCCTTAGAAACTCCAGGGGCCATGGTTCCACCCTTTGAGACCCCAGAAATCATGGCCATACCCTTTGAGACTGAGGCAGCTCTGCTTCCTGTGTTCCTTGTCTTTTCAGCTTCTGATTCCTGGTTCCTAGGCCTCTTGGCCCTTCGGGCCGCACTGTCCACATCTGCCCTGCTAGAACAAGTGTTCCAAAGCTCTGAAGCTCCACTATTAAGTGCCTGAAGGTATTTCACTCCACCAGGAAGCCTTCTGCATAAGGACACTCAGATATCTCTCTCCACGGGTCAGCACCAGTACTGTCTTGTGCTGGTCTCTTGGTTCTGCTGCTGCCAGTTCTCTGCTGCTGCTTCTTACTATCTGTGCCATCTCCACTGTAGCAACTCTCCTCATTTCCTTCTGAGTCCCCTATACATTCACAGTTTCAAAACCACTTCCACATCTTAGGCATCTGTTAGAGCAGTACCCCACTTCTGGTACCAAATTCTCTGTCTTGGCTATCTAGTGCTGCTGTAACAGAAATATGACAAATGGATGGCTTCAACAAACAGAAGTTTATTCTTCCTCAGTATAGTAGGCTAGAAGTCCAAATTCAGGGTGTCAGCTCCAGGGGAAGGCTTTCTGTTTATTGGCTCTGAAGGAATGTCCTTGTCATCAATCTTCCCTTGGTTTGGGGGGTTCTCCAAGCAGACACCCTGGGCCCAAAAGTTGAGCACTGCTCCTGGAGT
Source organism: Elephas maximus indicus (assembly GCF_024166365.1). Lineage (NCBI taxonomy): Eukaryota > Metazoa > Chordata > Mammalia > Proboscidea > Elephantidae > Elephas > Elephas maximus. The sequence continues at coordinate 52,582,640 of NC_064836.1, read as the reverse complement.
TTCTTTCTTGGTGATATTATGCCCCCAAATCTCTACTTAGTAGCTTCCTTTTCCTTTTATCTCTTGTAAGATAAAAGGTGATTCAGGCTACATCCCAGGGAAACTCATTTACATTGGATCAGGGAAGTGACCTGAGTAAGGGTGTTACATCTCACCCTAATCCTCTTTAACATAATCTAATCTTGCCTCATTAACCACAGGCAGAGATTAAGATTTACAACACATAGGAAAATTACATCAATCACAAAATGGAGGACAACCACACAGTACTGGGAACCATGGCCTAACCAAGTTGCTACATATTTTTGAGGGACACAATTCAAACCATGACAGTATCGAAAAGAGTAAAATACCTAGGAATAAATTTAAACAAGGAAGTGAAAGGCTTATACACTGAAAACGTTAAAATATTACTGAAAGAAATTAAGGAAGGCCTAAATCAACAGAAAGACATTTTGGGTTCCAGATTCCAAAAAAAGAAAAACCAAACCTGAGTCTGTAGAGTTGATCCCAGCTTATAGAAACCCCATAGGACAGATTAGAACTGCCTCATAGGGTTTCCAAGACTGTAATCTCTACAAAAGCAAACTGCTACATCCTTCTCCAGCAGAGTAGCTGATGGGTTTGAACCACTGACCTTTCAGTTAGCAGGTAAGCACTTAATCACTGTGCCACCAGGGCTCCCAGTTACTTGATTAGAAGACTTAATATTATTAAAATATCAATACTACCCAAAGAATATATAGATTCATTGCAGTCCACATCAAAATTTCAGCAGCCTACTTTATAGAATAGGTAAAAAGCCAATCTTCAAATTTACGTCCAACTGCAAGGGTCCCCAAATATTGAAGGCAATTTTGAAAAAGAACAAAGTAGGAGGGCTGACACTTTCCAATCGAAAAGTACTATGAAGCTAGAGTCATCAACACAGGCCAGTAGTGCTGTAATGATGAATTGATCTGGCATGCATATTCTTCATAGAATGTAATGAGTAAAATGATGTTGTAAACATAAGCACGTATTTGCCTTTCAGGCTCTCTGTTTCTCAAGAACATGGGAATTTTAGCAATAATATGATGGTAGGAAATTCTTAAGCAAATGTCATTATAATTATAATTAATGCATATTATAACATTCATGAAGGAAAACTTGCAGATTTAGAGATGATGAGAATGACAAAAAAAAAAAAAGATTAAGGTACTGAAGAACAGAGATTGGCTCTGAACACAAGAACATTTCAGAATCATAGAATAATGATTGATTATAAAAGATTAGAAGATAGAATGTATTGCCATGTGAGAACATAAGATGGAAAACAGGTAAATGTAGCTAAGAAACAGAAGAAAACAAAAATATGTAGGCAAAGAACAGAGAAAAAACAAATTAACAAAATTTTATTTTGACTAATAATGGATATGTGACTCTCTCATTCTAGGATTATAAATGACTCAGAGAAACTGAGGAAATAGCAAGATGATTGGAATGAAGCAGTCAACCACGATGCATAATAATGGCTCAAAGTAAATTGTAATATGAATCATAGAATGGATAAAACAGGATATGAGGAATAATACACAAAATATATAAAATATCATTGAAGTCAAATTTATACAAATATCAAAGTGAAAGCAATTGTCATATGTTTTCATAAAAATTAAAATAGTTTCTAGTATACTGGAAAGATAACTTACTTGGGTGTCAAAAAAAAAAGACTCATTTTCTTGATGCTGGAAATTAAGATAGATGTGACTTGGTTTCCTTACATGTAGAAAGGGAACAATGTGAGCAAACTTTTCTTATAAAATTGTTTTGTGTATTATATAATCAATGTGAAGAATAAAATGTAAAAATGTTACAAGAAATATTTTAATTAGAGACAAATTTATGTCATACTTGTCCATGCTGCACAATTTCTTTGTTTCTTTCTAAATTATGCAATTTTTGACTAAGAGATAGCTAAATTTCTTTCTTACATAGCAGCATTATTAAACATACTGTATATATTGAGGAAGCATATGATTTTCAGATTGTCACAAAATCAGAGACCTCAAGGTGAAACTGTAACAGCTTCCTTTATACCTCATTTGACTTCAAAGTAAAAATCAACTTTAATATTAATTTAATACTTCAAAACCTTTTAAAATAAAATAATCATATAGCTGCCTACACCTATTTTAAAATTTCTGCATCTGTTGCTATTGAAAAAAATCATGTTAGTGAAAATCGCCTATGTCCTTCGATTTGATGAATGTCTTTGCTACACAGGATGTCTCCTTTGTGCTAATTCATGTTTATTACTGTAGGAATCATGCAATCTCAGTTAGGAAAGGCCTCAAGGTCTCCTAGTATAACCACCTATGTGCTACATTGACCACTTTGCACAGCATGAACATCAAGTTCAAATTTACCTCTCAAGTCAACCTTTCCCATATCTAAAAGGTATAACCAAAAAAAAAAAAAAAAACTCATTGCCATCGAGTCTATTCTGACTTATAGCTACCCTATAAAAAAGAGTAGAACTGCCCTACAGTGTTTCCAAGGAGTGGCCAGTGAATTCTAACTGCCAACTTTTGGTTAACGGCCGAGCTCTTAACAGCTGCACCACCAGGGCTCCCTAAAAGATATAATTAAAAAAAACAATCTTATATTGAAAGGGACATTGTAACACTATAAATTTCTACTAATCAATTTAATCCCAGGTCCAAAGCCTAGTTCTAAACATATTTATAGAAAATTATTATATCTTCTCTCTCAGGTCAAAAATAATCAGTCTTTTTAAAATTCCTCATAAGAGATGGCTTAAAGTCTCATTATCATTTGGATAATTATTCTTTTTTTTTTTAATTTTTATTGTGCTTCACGTGAAAGTTTACAAATCAAGTCAGTCTCTCACACAAAAACTTACATACACACCTTGCTACATACTCCCAATTGCTCTCTCCACAATGAGACTGCCCCGCTCCCTCCCTCCACTCTCTATTTTCCTGTCCATTCGGCCAGCTTCTAATCCCTTCTGCTCTCTCATCTCTCCTCCAGACAGGAGATGCCAACATAGTCTCGAGTGTCCACCTGATCCAAGAAGCTCACTCCTCACCAGCATCCCTCTCCATCCCATTGTCCAGTCCAATCCCTGTCTGAAGAGTTGGCTTTGGGAGTGGATCCTGTCCTGGGGAAACAGAAGGTGTGGGGGTCATGACCCTTGGGGTCCTTCTAGTCTCAGTCAGACCATTAAGCCTGGTCTTTTTATGAGAATTTGGCATCTGCACCCCACTGTTCTCCTGCTCCCTCAGGGGTTATCTCTTATGTTCCCTGTCAGGGCAATCATTGGTTGTAGCCAGGCACCATCTACCTCTTCTGGTCTCAGGCTGATGTAGACTCTGGTTTCTGTGGTCCTTTCTGTCTTTTGGGCTTGTAATTACCTTGTGTCTTTGGTGTTCTTCGTTCTCCGTTGGTGCAGGTGAGTTGAGAACAATTGACACATCTTAGATGGCTGCATGCTAGTGTTCAAGACCACAGACATCACTCTCCAATGTGGGATGCAGAATGTTTTCTTAATAGATTTTAATATGCCAATTGACTTAGGTGTCCCGTGAAACCACAGTCCTTAAACCCCTGCCCATGCTATGCTGGCCTTTGAAGCATTCAGTTTTTCAGGAGACTGCTTTTGGTTTAGTCCAGTTGTATTGACCTCTCCTGTATTGTGTATTGTCTTTCCCTTCATCTAAAAAAAAACTTATCCACTATCTAATTAGTGAGTACCCCCTCCCTCCCTCCCTCCCCCCTCTTTTAACCATCAAAGAATATTTTTTATCTGTTTAAACTATTTCTAGAGTTCTTGTAATAGTTGTCTTATACAATATTTGTCCTTTTGCACCTGACTAATTTCACTCACCATAATGCTTTCCAGATTCCTCCCTGTTATGAAATGTTTCACAGATTCATCACTGTTCTTTATTGATGCAGAGCATTCCATTGTGTGAATATACCATAATTTATTTATCTATTCATCCATCGGTGGGCATCTTGGTTGCTTCCATCTTTTTGCTGTTGCCAACAGTGCTGCCATGAACATAGGTGTGCATATATCTGTTCATGTAAAAGCTCTTATTTCTCTAGGATGTATTCCAAGGAGTGGGATTGCTGGATCATATGGTAGATCTATTTCTAGCTTTTTAAGGAAGTGCCACATCAATTTCCAAAGTGGTTGTACCATTTTATATTCCAGTGTGTAAGTGTTCCAGTCTCTCCACACCTCTCCTACATTGATTATTTTGTGTTTTTTGGATTAATGCCAGCCTTGGAGTGAGATGGAATCTCATTGTAGTTTTGATTTGCATTTCTCTAATAGCTAATGAGCATTTCCTCATGTATCTGTTAGCTACCTGAATGTCTTCTTTAGTGAAGTGTCTATTCATATCTTTTGCCCATTTTTTAATTGCGTTATTTGTCTTTTTGTAGTTAAGTTTTTGCAGCCATTTTTGAATGATCTTCTGCAAAATTTTGCTTATATGTGATATTAATGATATTGTTTTATAATTTCTGCATTCAGTTGGATCATCTTTCTTGGGAATAGAGATAAATATGGATCTCTTTCAGTCGGTTGGCTAGAAGGCTGTTTTCCAAATTTCTTGGCATGTATGAGTGAGCAATTCCAGTGCATCTATTTTGTTGAAACATCACAATTTGTATTCCATCAATTCCTGTTGTTGTTGTTAGGTGCAGTAGAGTCAGTTCCGACTCATAGTGACCCTAAGCACAACAGAACGAAACACTGCTCGGTCCTGCGCCATCCTTACAATTGTTGTGCTTGAGCTCATTGTTGCAGCCACTGTGTCAATCCACCTCGTTGAGGGTCTTCCTCTTTTCCGCTGACCCTGTACTCTGCCAAGCATGATGTCCTTCTCCAGGGACTCATCCCTCCTGACAACATGTCCAAAGTATGGAAGATGCAGTCTCGCCATCCTTGCCTCTAAGGAGCATTCTGGCCACACTTCTTCCAAGACAGATTTGTTCGTTCTTTTGGCAGTCCATGGTATATTTGATATTCTTCACCAACACCACAATTCAAAGGCGTCAATTCTTCTTTGGTCTTCCTTATTCATTGTCCAGCTTTCACACGCTTATGATCTGATTGAAAATACCACGGCTTGGGTCTGGTGCACCTTAGTCTTCAGGGTGACGTCTTTGCTCTTCAACACTTTGAAGAGGTCCTTTGCAGGAGATTTGCCCAATGCAGTCCATCTTTTGATTTCTTGACTGCTGTATCCATGGCTATTGATTGTGGATCCAAGTAAAATGAAATCCTTGACAACTTCAATCTTTTCTCCATTTGTCACGATTTTGCTCATTGGTCCAGTTGTGAGGATTTTTGTTTTCTTTATCTTGAGGTGTAATCCATATTGAAGGCTGTGTCTTCAGTGTAGCTTTGACTTCTTCCTTCAATACCATTGGTTATTGATTATATGCTACCTCCTGAAATGTATGAACAATGTTAACAAATTCTTTTTGGTACAGTGACTCTGTGTATGCCTTCCATCTTTTTTAGAGGCTTCCTGGATTGTTTTATATAAAAAAAATAAAATAAAATCCTTCAAGATTGAAACTCAAGGCTTGAATTTTTTCTTTAGTTTTTTTCAGCCTGAGAAATGATGTGCATATTCTTCCCTTTTCATTTTATAACTCCAGGTCTTTGCACATTTCAATATAATACTTTACTTTGTCTTCTCAAACTGCCCTTTGAAATCTTCTCTTCAGCTCTTTTACTTCATCATTTCTTCCTTCCACTTTAGCTACTCTACCTTCAAGAACAAGTTTCATAGTCTCTTCTGACATCCACTTTGGTCTTTTCTTTCTTTCCTGTCCTTTTAATGACCTCTTGCTTTCTTTATGTATGATGTCCTTGATATCATCCCACAACTTGTCTGGTCTTTGGTCATTAGTGTTCAGTGGGTCAAATCTATTCTTGATATCATCTCCAGATTCAGGTGGGATATACTCAAATTCATATTTTGGTTCTTGTGGACTTCTTCTAATTTTCCTCAGCTTCAGCTTAAATTTGCATATAACAATTGATGATCTGTTTTGCAGTCAGTCCCTGGCCTTGTTGTGACTGATGATATTGAGCTTTTCCATTATCTCTTTCCACAGATGTAGTCAATTTAGTTCCTCTGTTTTCCATCTGGTGAGGTCCACATGTATGGTTGCCATTTTTGTGGATGAAAAATGATATTTGCTATGAATAAATCCTTGGTCTTGAAAAATTCTATTATGCTGTCTCCAGCATCCTTTCTATCACCAAGGATATATTTTCCAAACATGCATTCTTCTTTGTTTCCTACTTTCCCATTCCAATCACTAATAATTATCAATGCATCTTGATTGCATGATTGATCAATTTCAAACTGAAGAAGTTGGTAAAAATTTTCAATTTTCTCATTTTTGGCATTAGTAGTTGGTGCATAAATTTGAATGAGTCGTATTAACTGATCTTCCTTGTAGGTATATGGATATTATTGTATCACTGACAGCATTGTACTTCAGGTTAGATCTTGAAATATCCTTTTTGACAATGAATTCAAAGCCATTCCTCTTCAGTTTGTTATTCCAGGCATAGCATTGTTAGGTGCCATTGAGTTGGTTCTGACTTATAGGATGAAACAGTGCTATGTCCTATGCCATCCTTACAATTGTCGTTATGCTTGAGCCCATTGATGCAGCCACTGTGTCAATCCATCTCATTAGGGTCTTCTTTTTTGCTGACCCTCTACCTTATCAAGCATGATGACCTTCTCCACGAACTGATGCCTCCTGATAACATGCCTGAAGCACGTGAGACAAAGTATTGCCATACTTACTTTTAAGGAGCATTCTGGCTGTGCTGCTCCGAGACAGATTTAATCATTCTTCTGGAAGTCCATAGTATACTCAATATTGTCCACCTACACCATAATTCAAAGGCATCAATTCTTCTTTGGTCTTCCTTACTCATCTTCCAGCTTTCTCATGCATATGAGACAATTGATAGCACCATGGCTTGGGTCAGGAGCACCTTCGTCCTGAAAATGAAATCTTTGTTTTAACACTTTAAAGAGTTCTTTTGCCACAGATTTGTTCAATACAATGCATTGTTTAATTTCTTGACTGCTGCTTCCATGGGAATTGAATGTGGAGACAAGGAAAGTGAAATCCTTGAAAATTTCAATCCTTCCTCCATTTATCGTGATGTTGCTTATTGCTTCAGTTGTGAGGATTTTGTTTTTTTTTTCTTAATATTGAAGTGTAATCCATACTGAAGGCTGTGGTCTTTGACCTTCATTAGTAAGTGCTTCAAGTCCTCTTTACTTTCTGCAAGCAAGGTTGTATCATCTGCATAATGCAGGTTGTTAATGAGTCTTCCTCCAGTCCTGATGCCCTGTTCTTCTTCATATAGTCCAGCTTCTCAGATTATTTGCTCAGCATACAGATTGAATATGTGTGGTGAAAGAATACAACCCTGATGCACACCTTTCCTGACTTTAAACCAATCAATATCCCCTTGTTCTGTCTGAATAACTGCCTCTTGATCTATATCAAGGTTCCTCATGGGCACAATTAAGTATTCTGGAATTCCCATTCTTCACTATGCTATCCATAAAACACAGGTAACATCTTTCATGTAATCTCTGCTTTCAGCCAATTCCATCTGACCTGTACACATTACACATCCTCTTTTGAACCTGGCTTGAGTTTCTGGCAGGTCCCTGTAGATGTAGAGCCACAACCACTTTTGAATGATATTCAGCAAGGTTTTACTCATGGGTGATATTATTCAATAATTTCTGCATTCTGTTGGATCACCTTTCTTTGGAATGGGCACAGATATGGATCTCTTCTAGTCATTTGGCCAGGCAGCTGTCTTCCAAATTTCTTGGAGAGATGAGTGAGCACTTCCAAGGCTGCACTCTTGTTGAAACAGCTCAGTTGGTATTCTGTCAGTTCCTGGAGACTTGTTTTTCACCAATACCTTCAGTGCAGTTTGGACTTCTTTCTTCAGTCTTTCTTCATGTTGCCTCCTGAAATAGTTGAACATAGACCAATTCTTTTTGTACAGTGACTCTAAGTATTCCTTCCATCTTCTTTAGATGCTTCCTGGAATGTTCAGTGTTTTGCCCATATCAAAAAAATGAAACCCGTTGCTTTTGAGTCAATTCTGGTTCATAGCGACCTTATAGAACAGAGTCGAAATGCCTTATAGGATTTACAAGGAGCAACTGGTGGATTCAAACTGCTGACCTTTTGGTTAGCAGCTGTAGCACTTAACCACTACACTACCAGGGTTCTGATTTGCCCGTAGAATCCTTTAAAATTGCAACTTCAGTCTTGAATTTTTTCTCCAGTTCTTTCAGTTTGAGAAATTCTGAGTGTGTTCCTCCCTTTTGTTTTTCAAACTTCAGGCATTTGCACATTTCATTATAATACTTTACTTTGTCTTCTCAAGCCAACCTTTGAAATCTTTTCTTCAGTTCTTTTACTTTTTTATTTTTTCCTTTCATTGTAGCTACTCTAAGTCCAGGAGCATTTCAGAGTCTCTTCTGACATCCATTTTGGTCTTTTCTTTCTTTCCTGTCTTGTTAATGACCCTCTTACTTCCTTTATGTATGATGTCCTTGAAGTCATTTCACTACTCATCTGGTTTTCAGTCATTAATGTTCAATGTGTCAAATCTATCCTTGAGGTGACCTCTAAGTTCAGATGGGATATAACCCAGTTTGCATTTTGGCGCCAGTGTACTTGTTCTAATTTCCATCAGCTTTGGCTTGAGCTTGCATAGGACCAATTGATGGTCTGTTCCATAGTTGTCCCCTGGCCTTGTTCTGACTGATGATATAAAGCTTTCCCATTGTCTATTTCCACAGATGCAGTCAATTTGATTCCTGTGTATTCTACCTGGCAAGATCCACTTATATTGTCACCATTTACGTTGTCGAAAAAAAGGCATTTGAAATGAAGAAGTCGTTGGTCGTGCAAAATTCTATCATATCATCTCTGGCATCATTTCTATCACCAAGGCCATATTTTTCAACTACCAATCTTTCTTCTTTGTTCCAACTTTGACATTCCAATCACCAGTAGTTTTCAATTTGTCTTGATTGCGCGTTTGTTCAATTTCAGACTGCTGAAGTTAGTTAAAATCTTCAATTTCTTCATTTTTGACCTTTGTGTTTGGTGTGTAAATTTGAATAATAATGATATTAACTGGTCTTCCTTGTAGGCAAACGTATATTATCCTATCACTAACAGTATTGTACTTTAGGATAGATCTCGAAATGTTCTTTTTGACTATGAATGCAATATTATTCCTCTTCAATTTGTCATTCCTGACATAGTAGACCATATGATTCTTCTATTCAAAATGGCCAATACTAGTCCATTTCAGCTCCCTGATACCTAGAAAATTGAAGTTTATATGCTTCATTTTATTTTGACTATTTCCAATTTTCCCAGATTCACATTTTGTGCATTCCATGTTCCTATTATTAATGCAGCTGTTTCTTCTCATTTGGAGTCATACCACATCAGCAAATTCTCAAAAGCTTTACTCCATCCACACCATTAAATTCAACTTTGTTTTGAGGAGGCAATATTTCCCAAGTATTATTTGGAGTTCCTTCCAACCTGAGGGGCTTATATTCTGGCACTATTATCAGGCAATGTTCTGCTGCTATTCATAAGTTTTTCACTGGTCAATTTTTTCAGAAATAGACCACCAAGTTCTTCTTCCTAGTCTGTCTTAGTTTGGAAGTTCTGCTGAACACTGTCCACCATAGAGGACCCTGCTTATATTTCAAATATTCATGGCATAGCTTCCAGCATTGCAGTAACACACAAGCCATCACAGTAGAACAAACTAAAACTTTACTGGATGTAAGTTATTATTAGATTAATTCCTAGTTGAAATTACAAGACATTTAGTAATAATATAAATATAAAAACCCCTCCTTTTTTCCTTTTTTTCAGAATGCCTACAGACTACTCAGGATCACCTGGTGGTGCAAAGAGTTAACATGCTCAGCTGGTATCTGAAAGAGTGAAGTTTCAAATTCACCCAGAAGTTCCTCAGAAGAAAGGGTTAGTGATCTACTTCTGAAAACTCATCCATTGAAAACTCTATGGAGCACAGTTCTACTCTGGAACATGTGGGGTCGCCATGAGTTGAGATTGACTCCATGGCTACTGGTGGTTTGTAGATTACATAAGTGAGAAGAGGAAACTTCAGATACCAAACCCAAATACAAAACAAAAAACAAAAAACCCAAACCTGTTGTCATTGAGTTGATTCTAACTCATAGCTACCCTATAGGAAAAGTAGAACTGCCCCATAGAGTTTCCAAGGAGCACCTGGTAGATTCGAACTGCTGACCTTTTGGTTAGCAGCAGCAGCATTTAACCACTATGCCACCATGGTTTGCAAACTTCAGAGAGGTGAGATTAAATATCGATAATCACAAAAATCTCTATTTAATTTTATAGTAGAAAGCTGTTTCAGACACATCACTTTTGAAAAACTTTTGCCCAACTTTTGCTCCAACCACTGTTGCAGTGAACCAGGGCTGAGCAGATTTTAATCAATTTAGGACAAGGGAAAGAGAAGAGTTCTTGCTCAATGTAGATTAACTTTGGTTCATGACCCAAGGCTCCCATAACTCTGCCATGAGGAACTATAAGGGAGCCAGCTCAGCACTCTTGCATATGCAAATCAAAAATGGAAGGAAGTTAAGTTTAAGGAGTCTTCCTTTAATCAATGGAAGAACTGAAGCCAAGAAATAAATGCTTTCCATTCTTGTCTGCCTGGCCAACTATTCTGAAATACATTTTACAAATCTCTCCATCTGGTCAGATGGAACACCTGTGGCAGCAGGAAAATGGATAACACACATTCTCCTGTCTTGACTTCTTCCCTTTTCTTTTTACTTCCCCATGTTTGTTTCTTGTGCTGCTTTGGGTTGCTTTCCAAATAAACCACCAGTACACAGACATTTGTTCTAAGTTTAGGGAATAAGAAATACATATATGTTCAACTTTTCCCTTCTAAAAAGACTTTCTCAGGGGCCAAGATGGCTGACTAGGTAGACGTCACCTTGGATCCCTCTTGCAACAAAGACTCGGAAAAACAAGTGAATCGATCACATACATGACAATCTACGAACCCTGACCATCAAACACAGATCTAAAGAGTTGACCCGAGTGACAGAGACTGAGAACAAACAACCACGGGGAAGCAGCGACTGTTTCCGGAGCCTGGAGCCAGCATCTGAGTCAGAAAACCTTGGCCCCAGGCTTTGGATTGGTCTCAGGGGAGCTGAGCATGGCATCCTGAGAGGGTGCAAAGAAGGGGCACAGCCCTAGCCCCCTGAACTAACCTCAGGGGAAGCCCAGCCAGTGCACACAGACAGCACAGCAATGCGGCTGACTGGGGGAGAACTCACTGGGAGGCAGCGACTGGTTTTAGAGCCGGGAGTGTGGCATCCCAGCCGGGGAACTGTGGCGCTGAGCTTTGGACTGGGAGCAGAGGAACTAACCAAGGCTTCTGAGACAGGGCAAGCATGGGATGCGGGCCTGACACTCGGTGGCAATCTCTACCCAGCCAGTGCACACAGTCGAAGCGCCCCTCGAGAATCTCAGATAAAACAGTCATCCCAAGCAAGATAAGTAACTTTGTCTATATTCCGGGGTACTACTCTCTCCTATTTATCTGAACTCTCCCCTCCCCTTCCCAGGCAGCTTCATTAACATTGGAATTTCCTGAGCCAGACTGTGAATTGCTCTGCGGTTTTTCTTTCTTTCTTTTTTTATGGTCTTTTCCTAACCCATTCTCCTGGCCTGAGAGAAGCAGCTACAAAAAACCCAGGGACCAAAAATACTTCCCTAATTGGACTAAAAACACAGAACAAGCTCCAGCCAAGCATATGTGATACACAGTCTTGTGCTTGCATCCCTACAGGGAACAAGGTGGCTATTATAATGCAAAGGCATTTCTGATAGGGATCTGACAGTGACTGTTTTAGCGGATTTACTGGAAAGACAAGTTTCCCAGGTCTGATATCTCTGTGTATTCAACAGAGCCCTCACTGACCCACAACAGGGAACTAAGGGCTGAAGCTCCCCACAGACCACCTAGCCTCCTGCCTTAGGGGTCTAAAGAGGGTGACACCTACCAATCTGTAGAGGTACTTGCATTGGGAGCCTAAGGTACAGCTGCAGAGCCCACCCACCAAGGTGCTTTAGGAATAGAGACACATCTACCTCACTGACACTTGGGGGAAGCCTGTCAGCATCCTGCCACCCCTGGAGTGTGAACCCCAGCTGCTACTAGAATCTGGTGCACACAACTATCACCACTACTTCTCTAGGTGGATAGGCGAAAGTCTGCGCCACACACTTGATGACCCAAAATCAGATTCTACTCAAGAATAGTGAAAGGACTCAGGCTTACATATCTGGTAACAGCCCAAACCAGGTAGTAATAGGACATAAGTGAGTCAAGGGCTACAACAATCAAGACAGGGCAATCTAGTAGCCCATCTATGTATACTGAAAGAAAACAAAAACTCAGTGAGCAAATATGGAATAAATCACTACAATATCTTAGTGATGGCTTGGAGACAGCAGTCGATATCAAACCACATAAAGAAGCAGACCATGACTGCTTCTACAACTCCCCAAACAAAAGAATCAAAATCCTTCCCAAATGAAGATACATTCCTGGAATTGCCAGATATTGAATATAAAAAACTAATTTACAAAATGCTTCAAGACATCAGGGATGACCTCAGAAATGAAATAAGGCAATCCTACAGAAAAAGCCAAGGAACACACTGATAAAGCAGTTGAGGAACTCAAAAAGATTATTCAAGAACACAGTGGAAAAATTAATAAGTTGCAAGAATCCATACAGCGACAGCACTCAGAAATCCAAAAGATTAACAATAAAATTACAGAATTAGACAACGCAATAGGAGGTCAGAGGAGCAGACTCGAGCAATTAGAATGCAGAGTGGGAGATCTGGAGGACCAGAGAATTAACACCAACATAGCTGAAAAAAATCAGATAAAAGAATTAAAAAAAATGAAGAAACCCTAAGAATCATGTGGGACTCTATCAAGAAGAATAACTTGCATATGATTGGAGTCTCAGAACAGGGAGGGATAACAGAAAACACAGAGAGAATAGTTGAAGATCTGTTGGCAGAAAACTTCCCCGACATCATGAAAGACGAAAGGATATCTATCCAAGATGCTCATCAAACCCCATTTAAGACTGACCCAAAAAGAAAATCACCAAGACATATTATCATCAAACTTGCCAAAACCAAAGATAAAGAGAAAATTTTAAAAGCAGCCAGGGAGAAAAGAAAGGCCTCTTACAAAGGAGAATCAATACGAATAATTTCAGACTACTCAGCAGAAACCATGCAGTCAAGAAGGCAATGAGATGACATATACAGAGCACTGAAGGAGAAAAACTGCCAGCCAAGGATCATTAAAAAAAAAAAAAAAAAGGATCACATATCCAGCAAAACTCTGTCTGAAATATGAAGTCGAAATTAAGACATTTACAGATAAACACAAGCTTAGAGAATTTGCAAAAACCAAACCAAAGCTACAAGAAATACTAAAGGAAATTGACTGGTCAGAAAAACAATAATATCAGATACCAGCACAACACAAGATCACAGAACAGAGCATCCTGATATCAACTCAAATAGGGAAATCGCAAAAACAAATTAAGATTAATTAAAAAAAAAAAAACACTCAAAACAGGGAATCATTGAACTCAATGTGTAAAAGATCACAATAATCAAAAAGAGGGACTAAATACAGGTGGCATAGAAAGGCCATATGGAGAGGGATACAAGGCAATATAAGACAATACAAGTTAGGTTTTTACTTAGAAAAATAGGGGTAAATATTAAGGAAACCACAAAGAGGTATAACAACTCCATAACTCAAAATAAAAACCAAGAAAAACATAACGACTCAGCAAACATAAAGTCAAATACTGTGAAATCGAGGAACACACAATTTACAAAAAAAAATAGCACAGAAATGTAAGTGGAAAAATGAAATTGTCAACAAAACACATTAAAAAGTCATCAAAATGACAGCACTAAACACATAAAAACATACTTATCTATAATTACGCTGAATGTAAATGGACTAAATGCACCAATAAAGAGACAGAGAGTCTCAGACTGGATAAAGAAACACTATCCGTCTATATGCTGCCTACAAGAAATACACCTTAGACTTAGAGACACAAACAAACTAAAACTCAAAGGATGGAAAAAAATATATCAAGCAAACAATAAGCAAAAAAGAAGAGGAGTAGCAATATTAATTTCTGACAAAATAGACTTTAAATTTAAATCCACCACAAAGGATAAAGAAGGACACTACATAATGATTAAAGGGACAATTGACTAGGAAGATATAACCATATTAAATATTTACGCACCTAATGACAGGGCTGCAAGATACATAAAACAAATTTTAACAGAACTGAAAAGTGAGATAGACACCTCCACAATTATAGTAGGAGACTTCAACACACCACTTTCAGAGAAGGACAGGACATCCAGTAAGAAGCTCAATAGAGACACGGAAGACCTAATTACAACACTCAACCAACTTGACCTCATTGACTTATACAGAACTCTCCACCCAACTGCTGCAAAGTATACTTTTTTTCCTAGGGCACGTGGAACATTCTCTAGAATAGACCACATATTAAGTCATAAAACAAACCTTTGCAGAATCCAAAACATCGAACTATTACAAAGCATCTTCTCAGACCAACAAGGCCATAAAAGTGGAAATCAATAGCAGAAAAATTAGGGAAAAGAAATCCAATACTGGGAAACTGAACAATACCCTGCTGAAAAAAGACTGGGTTATAGAAGATCTTAAGGAGGGAATAAAGAAATTCATAGAATGCAACCAGAACAAAAATACTTCCTATCAAAACCTCTGGGACACAGCAAAAGCCGTGCTCAGAAGTCAATTTATATGGATAAATGCACACATACAACAAGAAGAAAGAGCCAAAATCAGAGAACTGTCCCTACAACTTGAACAAATAGAAAGTGAGCAACAAAAGAATCCATCAGGCACCAGAAGAAAACAAATAATAAAAATTAGAGCTGAACTAAATGAATTAGAGAACAGAAAAACAATTGAAAGAATTAACAAAGCCAAAAGCTGGGGCTAGACTGACTAAAGAAATACAGGAAAGGAAACAAATAACCCGAATAAGAAACGAGAAGGACCACATCACAACAAAACCAAATGAAATTAAAAGAATCATTTCAGATTATTATGAAAAATTGTACTCTAACAAATTTGCAAACCTAGAAGAAATGGATGAATTCCTGGAAAAACACTACCTACCTAAACTAACACATTCAGAAGTAGAACAACTAAATAGACCCATAACAAAAAAAGAGATTGAAACGGTAATCAAAAAACTCCCAACAAAAAAAAGCCCTGGCCCGGACGGCTTCACTGCAGAGTTCTACCAAACTTTAAGAGAAGAGTTAACACCACTACTTCTGAAGGTATTCCAAAGCATAGAAAATGACGGAATACTACCCAACTCATTCTATGAAGCCACCATCTCCCTGATACCAAAACCAGGTAAAGACATTACAAAAAAAGAAAATTATAGACCTATATCCCTCATGAACATAGATGCAAAAATCCTCAACAAAATTCTAGCCAATAGAATCCAACAACACATCAAAAAAATAATTCACCCTGATCAAGTGGGATTTATATCAGGTATGCAAGGCTGGTTTAATATCAGAAAAACCATTAATGTAATCCATCACATAAATAAAACAAAAGATAAAAACCACATGATCTTATCAATTGATTCAGAAACGGCATTTGACAAAGTCCAACACCATTTATGATAAAAACTCTTACCAAAATAGGAATTGAAGGAAAATTCCTCAACATAATAAAGGGCCTCTATGCAAAGCCAACAGCCAATATCACTCTAAATGGAGAGAACCTGAAAGCATTTCCCTTGAGAACAGGAACCAGACAAGGATGCCCTTTATCACTGCTCTTATTCAACATCATGCTGGAAGTCCTAGCCAGGGCAATTAGGCTAGACAAAGAAATAAAAGGTATCCGGATTGGCAAGGAGGAAGTAAAGTTATCACTATTTGCAGATGACATGATTATATACACAGAAAACCCTAAGGAATCCTCCAGAAAGCTACTGAAACTAATAGAAGAGTTTGGCAGATTCTCAGGTTATAAGATAAACATATAAAAATCACTTGGATTCCTCTACATCAACAAAAAGAACACCTAAGAGGAAATCACCAAATCAATACCATTCACAGTAGCCCCCAAGAAGATAAGATACTTAGGAATAAATCTTACCAAGGATGTAAAAGACCTATACAAAGAAAACCTCAAAGCTCTACTACAAGAAATTCAAAAGGACATACTTAAGTGGAAAAACATGCCTTGCTCATGGATAGGAAGACTTAACATAGAAAAAATGTCTATTCTACCAAAAGCCATCTATACATTTAACGCACTTCCGATCCAAATTCCAATGTCATATTTTAAGGGGATAGAGAAACAAATCACCAATTTCATATGGAAGGGAAAGAAGCCCCGGATAAGCAAAGCACTACTGAAAAAGAAGAAGAAAGTGGAAGGCCTCACCTTACCTGACTTCAGAACCTATTATACAGCCACAGTAGTCAAAACAGCCTGGTACTGGTACAACAACAGACACATAGACCAATGGAACAGAATTGAGAACCCAGACATAGATCCATCCACGTATGAGCAGCTGATATTTGACAAAGGACCAGTGTCAATTAACTGGGGAAAAGATAGCCTTTTTAACAAATGGTGCTGGCATAACTGGATATCCATTTGCAAAAAAATGAAGCAGGACCCATACCTCACACCATGCACAAAAACTAACTCCAAGTGGATCAAAGACCTAAACATAAAGACTAAAACGATAAAGATCGTGGAAAAAAAAATAGGGACAACCCTAGGAGCCCTAATACAAGGCATAAACAGAATACAAAACATTACCAAAAATGATGAAGAGAAACCCGTTAACTGGGAGCTCCTAAAAATCAAACACCTATGCTCATCTAAAGACTTCTCCAAAAGAGTAAAAAGACCACCTACAGACTGGGAAAGAATTTTCAGCTATGACATCTCGGACCAGCGCCTGATCTCTAAAATCTACATGATTCTGTCAAAACTCAACCACAAAAAGACAAACAACCCAATCAAGAAGTGGGCAAAGGATATGAACACACATTTCACTAAAGAAGATATTCAGGCAGCCAACAGATACATGAGAAAATGCTCTCGATCATTAGCCATTAGAGAAATGCAATTTAAAACTACCATGAGATTCCATCTCACACCAGCAAGGCTGGCATTAATCCAAAAAACACAAAATAATAAATGTTGGAGAGGCTGCGGAGAGATTGGAACTCTTATACACTGCTGGTGGGAATGTAAAATGGTACAACCACTTTGGAAATCTATCTGGAATTATCTTAAACAGTTAGAAATAGAACTACCATACAACCCAGAAATCCCACTCCTCGGCATATACCCTAGAGATACAAGAGCCTCCACAAAAACAGATATATGCACACCCATGTTTATTGCAGCTCTGTTTACAATAGCAAAAAGTTGGAAGCAACCAAGGTGTCCATCAACGGATGAATGGTTAAATAAATTGTGGTATATTCACACAATGGAATACTACCCATCGATAAAGAACAGTGACGAATCTGTGAAACATTTCATAACGTGGAGGAACCTGGAAGGCATTATGCTGAGCGAAATGAGTCAGAGGCAAAAGGACAAATATTGTATAAGACCACTATTATAAGATCTTGAGAAATAGTAAACCTGAGAAGAACACATACTTTTGTGGTTACGAGGGGGGGGAGGGAGGGAGGGTGGGTGAGGGTTTTTTACTGATTAATCAGTAGATAAGAACTGCTTTAGGTGAAGGGAAAGACAACATTCAATACATGGAAGGTCAGCTCAATTGGACTGGACCAAAAGCAAAGAAGTTTCCGGGATAAAATGAATGCTTCAAAGGTCAGCAGAGCAAGGGCGGGGGTCTGGGGAACATGGTTTGCAGGGACTTCTAAGTCAATTGGCAAAATAATTCTATTATGAAATCATTCTGCATCCCACTTTGAAATGTGGCGTCTGGGGTCTTAAATGCTAACAAGCGACTATCTAAGATGCATCAATTGGTCTCAACCCACCTGGAGCAAAGGAAAATGAAGAACACCAAGGCCACACGACAACTAAGAGCCCAAGAGATAGAAAGGGCCACATGAACCAGAGACCTACATCATCCTGAGACCAGAAGAACTAGTTGGTGCCCGGCCACAACAGATGTCTGCCCTGACAGGGAGCACAGCAGAGGACCCCTGAGGGAGCAGGAGATCAGTGGGATACAGACCCCAAATTCTCATAAAAAGGCCAAACTTAATGGTCTGACTGAGACTAGAGGAATCCCGGCAGTCATGGTCCCCAGACCTTCTGTCGGCACAGGACAGGAACCATTCCCGAAGACAACTCATCAGACATGAAAGGGACTGGTCAGCGGGTGGGAGAGTGACGCTGATGAAGAGTGAGCTAATTATATCAGGTGGACACTTGAGATTGTGTTGGCAACTCTTGTCTGGAGGGGGGATGGGAGGATAGAGAGAGAGGGAAACCGGCAAAATTGTCAAGAAAGGAGAGACTGAAAGGGCTGACTCAAGAGGGGGAGAGCAAGTGGGAGTAGGGAGAGAGATGTATGTAAACTTATACGTGACAGACTGATTGGATTTGTAAACGTTCACATGAAGCTTAATAAAAGTTAAAAAAAAAAAAATTAGAGCTGAACTAAATAAATTAGAGAACAGAAAAACAATCGAAAGAATTAACAAAGCCAAAAGCTGGTTTCTTGAAAAAATTAACAAAATTGATAAACCTTTGTCTAGACTGACTAAAGAAATATAGGAAAGGAAACAAATAACCTGAATAAGAAACGAGATGGGCCACATCACAACAGACCCTACTGAAATTAAAAGAATTATATCAGATTATTACGAAAAATTGTACTCTAACAAATTGGCAAACCTAGAAGAAATGGATGAATTCCTGGAAAAACACTACCTACCTAAACTAACACAATCAGAAGAAGGACAACTAAATAGACCCATAACAAAAAAAGGGATTGAAAAGGTAATCAAAAAACTCCCAACAAAAAAAAGCCCTGGCCCAGATGGCTTTACTGCAGAGATCTACCAAACTTTCAGAGAAGAGTTAACATCACTACTACTAAACGTATTTCAAGGCATACAAAATGACGGAATACTACCTAACTCATTCTATGAAGCCACCATATCCCTGATACCAAAACCAGGTACAGACATCACAAAAAAAGAAAATTACAGACCTAGAACCCTCATGAACATAGATACAAAAATCCTCAACAAAATTCTAGCCAATAGAATTCAACAACATATCAAAAAAATAATCCACCATGACCAAGTGGGATTTATACCAGGTATGCAAGGCTGGTTTAATATTAGAAAAACCATTAATGTAATCCACCATATAGATAAAACGAAAGACAAACACCACATGATCTTATCAATTGATGCAGAAAAGGCATTTGACAAAGTCCAACACCCATTTATGATGAAAACTCTCAGCAAAATAGGAATTGAAGGAAAATTCCTCAACATAATAAAGGGCATCTATGCAAAGCCAACAGCCAACATCACTCTAAATGGAGAGAACCTGAAAGCATTTCCCTTGAGAACGGGAACCAGACAAGGATGCCCTTTATAACCGCTCTTATTCGACATTGTGCTAGAGGTCCTAGCCAGAGCAATTAGGCTAGACAAAGAAATAAAGGGCATCCAGATTGGCAAGGAGGAAGTAAAATTATCTCTATTTGCAGATGACAGGATCTTATACACAGAAAACCCTAAGGAATCCTCCAGAAAACTACTGAAACTAATAGAAGAGTTTGGCAGAGTCTCAGGTTATAAGATAAAACAAATCACTTGGATTCCTCTACATCAACAAAAAGAACATCGAAGAGGAAATCACCAAATCCATACCATTCACAGTAGCCCCCAAGAGGATAAAATACTTAGGAATAAATCTTACCAAAGATGTAAATGACCTATGTAAAGAAAACTACAAAGTACTACTACAAGAAACTAAAAAAGATCTACTTAAGTGGAAAAACATACCTTTCTCATGGATAGGAAGACTTAACATAGTAAAAATGTCTATTCTACCAAAAGCCATCTATACATACAATGCACTTCCGATCCAAATTGCAATGACATTTTTTAATGTGATGGAGAAACAAATCACCAACTTCATATGGAAGGGAAAACAGCCTCGGATAAGTAAAGCATTACTGAAAAAGAAGAAGAAAGTGGGAGGCCTCACTCTACCTGATTTCAGAACCTATTATACAGCCACAGTAGTCAAAACAGCCTGGTACTGGTACAACAAAAGGCACATAGACCAATGGAACAGAATTGAGAACCCAAATATAACTCCATCCACATATGAGCAGCTGATATTTGACAAAGGCCCAGTGTCAGTTAATTGGGGAAAAGATAGTCTTTTTAACAAATGGTGCTGGCATAACTGGATATCCATTTGCAAAAAAATGAAACAGGACCCATACCTCACACCATGCACAAAAACTAACTCCAAGTGTATCAAAACCTAAACATAAAGACTAAAATGATAAAGATCATGGAAGAAAAAATATGGACAACATTAGGAGCCCTAATACAAGACATAAACAATACAAATCATTACCAAAAATTATGAAGAGAAACCAGATAACTGGGAGCTCCTGAAAATCAAACACCTATGCTTATCTAAAGACTTCACCAAAAGAGTAAAAAGAATTTTCAGCAATGACATCACCGACCAGTGCCCGATCTTTAAAATCTATATGATTCTGTTAAAACTCAACCACAAAAAGGCAAACAACCCAATCAAAAAGTGGGCAAAGGATATGAACACACACTTCACTAAAGAAGATATTCAGGCAGCTAACAGATACATGAGAAAATGCTCTCGATCATTAACCATTAGAGAAATGCAAATTGAAACTACGATGAGATTCCATCTCACTCCAGCAAGGCTGGCATTAATCTAAAAAACACAAAAAAATAAATGTTGGAGAGGCTCCTGAAAGATTGGAACTCTTATACACTGCTGGTGGGAATGTAAAATGGTAAAACCACTTTGGAAATCTATCTGGAATTTTCTTAAAAAGTTAGAAATAGAACTACCATACAACCCAGAAATCCCACTTCTCAGAATATACCCTAGAGAAACAAGAGCCTTCACACAAACAGATATATGCACACCCATGTTTATTGCAGCTCTGTTTACAATAGCAAAAAGCTGGAAGCAACCAAGGTGTCCATCAACGGATGAATGGTTAAATAAATTGTGGTATATTCACACAATGGAATAGTACGCATCGATAAAGAACAGTGATGAATCTGTGAAACATTTCATAACATGGAGGAACCTGGAAGGCATTATGCTGAGAGAAATTAGTCAGAGGCAAAAGGTCAAATATCGTATAAGACCACTATTATAAGATCTTGAGAAATAGTATAAACTGAGAAGAACAAATACTTTTGCGGTTATGGGGGGGGAGGGAGGGAGGGAGAGGGTTTTTTTTACTGATTAGTTAGTAGATAAGAACTGCTTTAGGTGAAGGGAAGGACAATACTCAATACAGGGAAGGTCAGTTCAACTGGACTGGACCAAAAGCAAAGAAGTTTCTGGGATAAAATGAATGCTTCAAAGGTCAGCGGAGCACGGGCGGGGGTTTGGAGACTATGGCTTCAGGGGGCTTCTAAGTCAACTGGCAAAATAATTCTATTATGAAAACATTCTGCGTCCCATTTTGAAATGTGACGTCTGGGGTCTTAAATGCTAACAAGCGGCCATCTAAGATGCATCAATTGGTCTCAACCCACCTGGATCAAAGGAAAATGAAGAACAACAAGGTCACATGATAACTATGAGCCCAAGAGAGAGAAAGGGCCACATGAACCAGAGACTTACATCATCCTGAGACCAGAAGAACTAGTTGGTGCCCGGCCACAATCGATGACTGCCCTGACAGGGAGCCAACAGAGAACCCCTGAGGGAGCAGGAGATCAGTGGGATGCAGACCCCAAATTCTCATAAAAAGACCAGACTTAATGGTCTGACTGAGACTAGAGGAATCCTGTTGGTCATGATCCCCAAACCTTCTGTTGGCCCAGGACAGGAACCATTCCCGAAGACAACTCATCAGACATGGAAGGGACTGGACAATGGGTAGGAGAGAGATGCTGATGAAGAGTGAGCTACTTGTATCAGGTGGACACTTGAGACTGTGTTGGCATCTCCTTTCTGGAGGGGAGATAGGAGTGTAGAGAGGGTTAGAAACTGACAAAATCGTCAAGAAAGGAGAGACTGGAAGGACTGACTCATTAGGGGGCGAGTAAGTGGGTTTTTTTTTTTTTAAGTGGGAGTATGCAGTAAGGTGTATATAAGCTTATATGTGACAGACTGACTTGTTTTGTAATTTGTTCACTTAAAGCTCAATAAAAATTATTTAAAAAAAAAAAAGCCTTTCTCTGACACTTGCTTTTATATGTAAAAAATGTAAATACCATCTCAGTCCAAAAGCTTTTCAGTTCTCCATTAAAAAAACCAAACCCGTAGCCATCAGGTAGATTCTGACTCATAGTACAGGACAGAGTAGAACTAAAGAAAAAAAAAAAAAATAGTAGAACTACCCCATAGAATTTCTAAGCAGCGCCTGATGGATTCTAGCTGCCGACTGTTTTGGTCAGCAGCCTTGTCTCTTAACCACTACCCTGCCAGGGTTTTCAGTTCCCCATTAAAGATTATAAAATCCCTAGAGTTATTCACTGGAGTTTACTGGTGTGTCATTTTCTTTCACGTATGCTGAGTTTTCCTGAATGTGACATTCTTTTGGCAGCCTATCAGATGAACCCTCAAAGAAATCTTGTGGATGTCATGAAAAATCCTTTTCTTTCATTACTAAATTTAAACCTTATCACTTTCAGACCAATTTATATATAGTAGAGAGCAGTGGCTGAAATCAATAAACCCCTCAATCAAGCTATGAAATAACACCATATCACCAGACAGATGTAATGGAGTTGGGAAGGGTCAGTAAGGGCAGCTGCAATGATGAAGGGGATGAAGTGGCTTTTATATGACCCTAAACAAAATCATCTGATCATAATGTGATTTAGGATTAGCTTCTTCTAGAAAAATCTATGTAAAGTCAAAAAGGGCTTTGAAGACGACAGTGTGTTCTCCAACTTTCACGATATTAGAACTACATGCTTCGACTACTGAAGTAAGCATTATGAAAACATTATTAATATTTCCTTTCAAAATTATGAGTTGTTCTGTTATCATTATCCAAGAGAGAGTATCTATAGAAAAGTAAGATTGGAAACAATTATGGCTGACATGGTGCTAACTGGATATTATAAGAATCTGGCACATTGAAAGCTTGTGTTTGATCTTTTAAGCTTGTCGTCACAGCAGGAAAAATACCTGCTTAGAAATGTACTTCTGTGTCACAGCCAGGGAAAGAATTTGAAAGTACTGTGTTAGTTTGGGTGGGCTATGCTCTGACAAAGTATATAAAAAAAAAAAGTCTTCGAGTGAATTCCAACTCACAGTGACCCTACAGGACAGAGTAGAACAGCCCCATAGGGTTTCCAAGGAGCAGCTGCTGGATCTCAGCTGCAGACCTTTTGTTTAGCAACTGAGCTCTTAACCATTTTACCACCAGGGCTCCCTGACAAAATAAAACACACAGTAAATATCTACTTTATGACTTCATTAAGGCATTAAATAATTTATAAAATCCTCTGTTTAAACTTTATTTACCCTTTTCTTCTTCCTCAATCACTAAATTTTATCTGACGAAAAGAGGAGCGATCCATAAGGAAGGAATCCTACCTTTGTATTTTAAGTCCCAGAGGCCTTTAAGAAATTGAAGCCTAATAAGCTATGAGGAAGGGAAGAAAAGAACTAAGTTTAAATACCCATTGCTGTGAGTTGATTCAGATTCAGTTTTTTTTTTTTTTTTTTTTATAGGACAGAGTAGACCCGCTTCATAGGGTTTCCAAAGAGTGCCTGGTGAATTCAAACTGCTAACATTTTGGTTAACAGCCTGAGCTCTTAACCACTGTGCCACCAGGGCTCCTAATTGTAATTACCATATAATGCTTTTTCCTTCTGAATCTTGAAAGATTGATAGGTCTAATTATCACTTGCTAAGAACAAGCCATAGTTCTTTTTAAATTAAATTAGACACTATTTATCTCTGTAGCTATGCTTCATGATATTTCCAAGGCCATTTTTGGAAAGATAAATAGATAAACATATTTAATGAATCATTCTAACAGCAGCTACAGATGATTTCCTCAATAGAAAGCACACATCTGACCAAAATGTTTTATTTTTATTAAGATCAACTGTAACATTTTATAAAGTTAATGGTCTGTACATGTAACGGTTTCATATGTTCCTCTATCAGGAGACAACCAATGTTAACATTTTCTTGTGTATTTTCCAGATATGTTCTATGTGTATACAAGCAGCTTTTTTTTTTTTTTTTTGGTGGGTATTTCTTGTAATAAAATGAAAGACTTACGTTGTTGATCCAGTGGCAACTTTTTAAAAATAATTGTATAAAAGTTGTATATCTTTAATGTCTTTGTATTGATTACCCTGAGCAATAAGGAAATTAGTATATGTCATCTTTCTCCTTTCTCTTTACCAATTAATTTTATTGATTTCTTTATTTTTTGTAATACTGGCACTTGGTATTAGGATAATTAGTTCTGATTTCTTAAAAAACAAACAAAAAAAAAAAAACAGCTGCTTAATGCGACACAGGTTCATTTCTCACACATGTAAAGATTCAAGAGAGTTGGGAAGTCTCCCCCTATCTGGTAGTGACACCATCTGGAACATGTGGCCTCCAAGGACTCCATGGCAGAGGAAAACAGAAATGGAAGAAGACGCTAGCTCTTAAAAGCCCCAGTCCAGAAGTGACACATGCCACTTCTGCTCATTGTCACAAAACTAACCACAAGACAGGCTGGGAATGGTAGAAAAGAGCATGGAATATTTAGCGAACACAAACTGCCACTGCAACAAATTTATACATGTTTATACTATAAGATATGCTTAAAATCTTATTGTTTAATGCATCAACTTTAAACAACGTCATTTGGTCCTGAGGTAATAAAATGCAACAAACATAAATGCACTGATAAATCATCCCAAATCAACCACACATGTGACTACCACAGGTCAAGAAAAATAGAACACTATTAGCTCCTCAGTGTTTCTTTTGTAGCCATTTTCAATCATTTCTTCTCTTCTCCATAAAGGCACTGGTATCACAATGTCAAATGGTATAATTTATTTTATTTTATCTTTTGAAACATTACCACCCATCTGTTAGTA
The DNA here is from genome assembly GCF_024166365.1 of Elephas maximus indicus. Lineage (NCBI taxonomy): Eukaryota > Metazoa > Chordata > Mammalia > Proboscidea > Elephantidae > Elephas > Elephas maximus. The sequence goes on along the minus strand of NC_064836.1, from coordinate 52,557,029 downwards.
TGTCTTCCTGTGGTGTCATGGCTTGAATTGCATCCACCTGAATTATGTGTCAACTTGACTAGGCCATGATTCTCATATTGTGTGGTTGTACTCCATTTTATGACTTGATATAATTTTACTATGTGTTATAAATTCTGATCTCTGTTTGTGATCAATGAGGCAAGATTAGGTTATAGTAAAGAGAATTAGGGTGGGATGCAACACCCTTATTCAGGTCAAAACCCTGATTCAATGTAAAGGGAGTTTCCCTGGGTGTAGCCTGCATCACCTTTTATCTTACAAGAGATAAAAGGAGAGAGAAGTAAGCAGAGATGGGGAACCTCAGTGTCATCAAGAAAGAAGTGCCAGGAGCATAGCATGTCCTTGGACCTAGGGTCCCTGAACTGAGAAGCTCCTAGACTTAGGAAATACTGATAAAGAGAACCTTCCCCCAGAACTGACAGAGAGAGTAAGCCCTCCCCTGGAGCTGGTATCGGACTTCTAGCCTGGTAGACTGTGACAGAATAAATTTCTGCTTGTTAAAGCCATCTACTTGTGGTATTTCTGTTACAGCAGCACTAGATAACTAAGACATCTGGTGACTTGCATGTTGCTGTGATGCCAGAAGCTATGCCACCAGTATTTCAAATAACAGGGTCATCCATGGTGGAGAGCTTTCAGAGGAACTTGTAGACTAAGACAGAAACGGACAAAAGCTTGATGACATATTTCCCAATATTAGACAAAGCAAACATTGTGGATCACAAAAGAATATTGTCTGACTCGCTTGCTTTGCACATGTCATGAGAAGGGGCTGATCTCTGGAGGAGGACATCATGTTTGGTGAATTAGAGGACCAACAAGGAGGGGGAGGATTGTCTGTGATATGGATTGGCACAAGGATGAACTAGGACATGCTGGTGATTGTGAAGAAGATGCAAGACTGGGCAATGTTTCATACTGTTGCACATAAGATTACCAAAAGTGGGAGTTGTCTGCATGGTAGCTGTTTATCTATTTTGAAAAGTGTAGAAACTGAATTGTTCAGTTTGTATAACTTAGTGATTGACTTGTTTTGCTCAACATTATGTATGTAAGATTGATCCAAATTGTTATATCAATAAGTCAATAACACAATGTCCTCGTCCTGTAAAGTACAGATATAGGAATTATTGGGGGGACTTGCAAGCAGAAATTCCACGTCTGTCTGTTTGTTGTACTGTGGTGGCTTGCATGTTGCTGTGATGCTAGAAGCTATGCCACAAGTATTTCGAATACCAGCAGGATCACCCCTGGTGGACAGGTTTCAGCAGAGCTTCCAGGCTAAGACAGACTAGGAAGAAGGAGCTGGTGGTCTACTTCTGAAAAAAAATTGACCATTGAAAACATTATGAATAGCAGTGGAGCATTGTCTGATATAGTGCTGGAAGGTGAGCCCCTCAGAATGGAAGGCGCTCAAAATACAACTGGGGAAGAGCTGACTCCTCAAAGCAGAGTTGGGCTTAAAGACAGGGGTGGAATAAAGCTTTTGGGGCTTTCATTCACTGATGTGGCAAAACTCAAAATGAGAAGAAACAGCTTCACACATCCATTAATAATCGAAACATGGAATGTATGAAGTATGAATCTAGGAAAATCGGAAGTTGTTGACAATAAAATGGAATGCATAAAGATGGATACCCTAGGCATTAAAAAAAGCTGAAATGGGCTGGTATTGACCATTTTGAATCAGATGGTCATATGGTCTACTGTGCCAAGAATGGCAAATTGAAGAGGAATGACATTGCATTCGTGGTCAAAAAGAACATTTCAAGATCTGTCCTGGAGTATAAGGCTGTCAGCGATAGGATAATATTCCTGTACCTACAAGAAACATCAAGTAAATATGACTATTATTCAAATTTATTCCCCAACCACTACTGCAAGAGATGACTAAATTGAAGACTTTTACCAACATCTGCAGGCTAAAATTAATGGAACATGCAATTGAGACTCATTGATAATTACCGGTGACTAGAATGCAAAAGTTGAAAACAAAAAAGAGAGATTGGTGGTTGAAAAATATGGCCTTGGTTATAGAAATGATGCTGTGGATTGCATGATAGAGTTCTGCAAGACCAATGACTTCTTCATTGCCAATACCTTTTTTCAACAACATAAATGGTGATTGTACATGTGGATCTCACCAGATAGATTACACAGGAATCAAGTTGACTACATCTTTGAAAAACGATGATGAAAAAGCTCAATATCATCAGTCAGAACAAAACCAGGGGCCAACTGTGGAAGAGACCATCAATTATTTCATATGCAAGTTCGAACTGAAGCTGAAGAAAATTAGAACAAGTCCCTGAGAGTCAAAATACGATCTTGAGTATATTCCACCAGAATTTAGAGACTAACTTAATAATAGATTTGACTCATTAATCACTAATGACCGAAGATGAGATGACTTGTGGAAGGACACCATACATGAAGAAAGTAAAAGATAATTAAAAAGACAGGGAAGAAAGAAAAGACCAAGATGGATGTCAAAAGAAACTCTGAAACTTGCTCTTGAATGTTGAGTAGCCAAAGCAAACAGAAGAAATGATGAAGTAAAAGAGTTGAACAGAAGGTTTCAAAGGGCAGTACAAGAAGACAAAGTATTTTAATGAAATGTGCAAAGACCTGGAGTTAAAAAACCAAAAGGAAAGAACTTGCTTAGCATTTCTCAAACTGAAAGAACTGAAGAAAAAATTCAAGCCCTGAGCTGCAATATTGAAGGATTCCTAGGGGAAAATAATGAGAGATGCAGGAATCATGAAAAGAAGATCGAAGATATATACAGTGTCACTGTACCAAAAAGAATTGCTTGAAGTTTAACCATTTCAGGAGGTAGAATATGATCAAGAACTACTGGCACTGAAGGAAGAAGTCCAAACCGCATTGAAGGGAATGGAGAAAAACAAAGCTCCAGGAATTGACTAAATGCCAATTTAGATGTTTCAACTAAAGGGTGCAGCATGGGAGGTGCTCACTCCTCTATGTCAAGAAATTTTGAAGACAGCTTTCTGGCCATTCAACTGGAAAAGATCCATATTTTTGCCCATTCCAAAGAAGGGTGATCCAACAGAATGCAGGTATTATTGAACAATATCATTAATATCACAGACAAGTATAATTTTGCTGAAGATCATTCAAAAGAGGTTGCAGCTGTACATCTGCAGGGAACTGCCAGAAGTTCAAACCAGATTCAGAAGAGGATGTGGAATGAGGAGTATCATTGCTGATATCAGATAGATCTTGGCTGAAAGCAGAGAATACAAGAAAGATGTTTAAAGTAGTGTTTTATTGGCTAAGCAAAAGACATTCGACTATGTAATCATAGTAAATTATGGATAATATTGCAAAAAGTAGGAATTGCAAAACAATTAATTGTGCTCATGTGGAACCTGTACACAGACCAAAAGGCAGTCACTCAATCAGAACATGGGGATGCAACATGGTTTAAAGTCAGGAAATGTGTGCATCAGTGTTGTATTTTTTCACCATACTTATTCCATCTGTATGCTTAGCAAATAATCCGAGAAGTTGGACTACATGAAGAGGAACCCAGTTAGGGTTAGAGGAAGACTCATGAACAACCTGTGTTATGCAGATGACACAACCTTGCTTGCTGAAAGTGAAGAGGACTTGAAGCGCTTACTGGTGAAGATCAAAAACCACAGTCTTTTTTTTTTTTTTTTTTTCTGTATGGATTGCACCTCAACATAAAGAAAACAAAAATCCTCACAACTGGACCAACAGGCAACATCATGATAAATGGAGAAAAGAATGAATTTGTTAAGGATTTCATTCTACTTAGATCCACAATCCACACCCATGGAAGCAGCAGTCAAGAAATCAAATGACATATTGCAATGGGCAAATCTGCTGCAAAAGATCTCTTTAAAGTGTAAGAAAGCAAAGATGTTACTTTGAGGACTAAGGTATGCTTGATCCAAGCCATGCTATTTTCTTTCGTCTCAAATGAATGTGAGAACTGGATAATGAATAAGGAAGACCAAAGAAGAATTGATGCCTTTGAATTATGGTGTAGGAGAAGAATATTTAATATACCCACGAACTGATGAAAGAACTGAAGAATCTGCCTTGGAAGAAGAATAGCCAGAATGCTCCTTAGAAGCAAGGATGGTGAGACTGTCTCACATTTTTTGGACATGTTGTCAAGAGGGACCAGTCCCTGGGGAAGGACATCATGCTTGGTAAGGTAGAGGGGTCAGAGAAAAAGAAGAAGACCCTAAACAAGATGGATTGACACAGTGGCTGCAACAATGGGCTCAAACATAGCAAATACTGTGAGGACGGCGCAGGATGGGAAAATGCTTTGTTCTGTTGTAATAAGGTCGCTATGAGTCAGAGCTGACCCGAGAGTACGGAACAACAGCAACACGAGCAGAGAAGTGGTAGAGCACATGCGATCTTCTGAACTCTCATTTCTCCCTGGCATAGGAAAGTCATTCCTCTTCTTTGTGTACTGTGTTGAAAACCCTAATAGAGAAGGACCAGCCTTGGCCAGCAGTTTGAACATGCAGTAAAAGCACCCCAGGAGAGAGAGGACAGGCTCAGTCCTCATGTCATCTGTCATTTTTATAGGTTAGCCTGAAAAGGCATAGGGAGCCCTGAATCTTTAGGAATATACGGAGAGGTCCTCAAGACCAGGAACAATATGAGGGATTATGCTTACTGAGGGGAAAGGCTGCATACCAAGGACCTACTGGACGGAAGAGCCTTCAATGTCAGGAATGTTGACATCACCTTTGTTGTCTCTCTACAGACTCCTCAGTCCAGTAAACCTGATTTCTGCTAAACTAACAAATCCCACCGCCAGTTAAAAAAAAAGTTGCCAGCAAGGTGATTCCAACTTACCGTTACCCCATGTGTTTCAGAGAAAGAAATGAATCTTCAGAGCCATCCAGATTTGTCTCTCATCCTGTTGCATGTAAATGACTTCATTTACTTTAATTATTGTATAGTATTCCACTGTACAAATATTCTACCCTTTATCTAGTCTACCCTTAATGAGTCCGAACCTACTCATGGGCACCGGACAACAACAACTCTTAATGGGCATTTTAGCTTTTGTGAATTCAACTGTTCAGGACATTCTTATGCAAGTCTCTTGGTATAAATGTGCACATTACTTTTGGGTCTAAATCGATGAGGGAGACTTCTGGGTCATAAGGGATATTTGCATGAAGTTTTCATTGGCTGATTTTTGCAAGTAGGTAGCTAGGTCTTTCTTTTTAGTCTGTCTTTGTCTAGAAGCTCTGCTGATCATAAAGATGGCCCAAGAATGGGCAACATTTTACTTTGTTGTACTTAAGGTCTCTATGAGCAAGAGCCAACTCTGGGGCTCCTAACAACAACGTTCACTTTTAGAGATAATGTCAAGTTCTTTTCAAGTGTGTTTTTAGCAATTTACACTCACATTGAGTAAGGTGTCAGTATTCCTATTGAATTCATCCTCACTAACACTAGTATAGTGAGACTTCGTAATTAGCTATTCTGGTGTGGGTTTTCATTTCCCTGACTAGCAATGAGGTTCAGTACCCTTTCCTATTTTATTTTATGGATATCTATTTTTGTGAGTAGCTTATCCAAGTCTCTTGACCACATTTCTTTAATTAGTTGCCAGTCTTTTTATTATTGATTATAGTTATTTACATGTTCTGGCAATAGTCTTTGTTTAGTGTATGTGTTCCAAATACCTTTTTTCATGCGTGGCAGCCTTTTTATTGTCTTAACGGGAGGCTATGCTCTTAATTGCATAGGAATTTAGAATTGTTATGACCTCCTGGTGAGTTGGATCATATATTATTATGAAGGTTTTTTTCTATGTCTAGAAGTTTTGCCCTTAAACTCAACCTCTATCTTACATTAATGCAGCCTTAGTAGTGTTCACATAGTAAATATTTTCCCCACCTTTTTATCATAAATCTTAGAATATATTTACTTTTATTCACATCTCATATAAGGTGTATATAGGGTATTTTTTTATTATGGTTTGACAACATTTGTGTTTTAATTAGGGCTTTAGTCCATTTATAGGTGTCCTTACTGATGTTTGGGTTTAAATCCAGCATCCTACTATTTATATATCTACCCTGCATATTTTGTTTTTATTCTTTCTTTTTTTACTTTCTTTGGCTTTGACTAAGTAATTTTTCATAATAGAATATTTTCCTTTTATTGTCTTGGTGTTTATGTATTATTTTACCAGAATATTTTAATTTCTGTAATTAGTTATATTTACTTTTCCCCTGATAATGCAAGCATTTGAGAACACTTCATCTACATTTATCAATCTCTTGATTCATAACAACCATCATCATTTATGTTAATAAATTATATACTAATGACCATGACATTAATGTGATTATAATAGTAAATATTAATTTATATTTATGTACCTATTTAGAATTTTCATCGTTATTCATCCCTGACTGCATCACTGAACTTCCAACGAGCATTAGTTTTCTTCTGCCTAAAGAACGTCTTTTTGACTTTTTCTTAGAAAAGACCACTAGCGACAAATTTCAATAGCTCTTTTTTTCCCCAAAAATCTCATTATTTCATATTCATTCTTAATTTTTTTTTCACTAGGTATAAAAGTGTACATTTCAATTTATTAATTTTCCGTTCATGGAACACACAATTCCATTGTTTTCTGGCTTTTGCTATTTTTTTTGTTATTGAGAATTTTATTAATTTGTGTTCCCTTGAGTATTATATCTCCTCTCCAGAATTTTTAGTTTTTTTTTTTTAATTCTCTGGTTTTCAATTTTTTTTAATTACGATATATCTTGGCTTTTTTTTTTTTCTTTAACCTATTTTTTTTTTTTTTTGTCTTGATTAGAGATGGAGGACTTCTTGAATTATGGCTTAAAACCTATCAGATGTTTTGAGATCTTCTCAGACATTACATTTTCAAATATAGCTTATGTCAATAAGTTCTTTCACATTTCCTTCTGTGTCTTCCTCCCTCTATCCCTGATATATATTCTATATATCTTACCCTCTTTTCTGAACTTCTGAACTTCACAGCGCAGTGGCTATATGTTTGTTCTGACATTTTGTTCTGACATAACTTGTAAATTTTCTGTTTACCAGTGTCTTCTTGTTAATGTGCGGTGCTGAAGAGTTGTTTCTGATTCACAGTAACCTTATGTACAACAAAACGAAATACTTCCCAGTCCTGTGTCATCCTCACAATCATTGCTATGCTTGAGCCCATCTTTGTAGCCACTGTGTCAGTCCATCTCATTGAGGGTCTTCCTCTCCTTTTCCAGGGACTGGTCTCCTATAATATGTCCAAGTGAGTGAGACAAAGTCTCACCATTCTCACTTCAAAGGAGCATTCTGGCTGTACTTCCAAGACAGGTTCGTCCGTTCTTCTGGCAGTCCAAGGAATGGTCAATATTTTTCACCAAAACCATAATTCAGAGGCACCATTTCTTCTTTGATCTTCCATATTTATTTTCCAGCTTTCACATGTATATTAGGCTATTGAAAATACCACGGCTTAGATCAGGCCCACTTTAGTCTTCAAAGTGACATCTTTGCTTTTTAACACTTTAAAGAGGTCTTTTGCAGCAGATTTCCCAAGTGCAATAGATAGAGTAGATAGATAGAAATAGGAATTATAGTTTTGAAATTTAATATTCAAAATTAAAAAAAATCTAAATGAATTACTTGTAGGTTTTTTTTTTTTTTTTCGGTTTTTAAGACACTGAGACACTCACCATTGTCTTAAATTTTTTTTTTTTTTAATTGTCTTACCTACCGGTAATTTAATCCATTCAGTTTTTGTTTTGGGTATTAAATTTTAATGCTATAATTTCTATTTCTATCTGTCTATATATCTATCTGGAGCCCCAGTGGTACAGTGGTTAAGAGCTATGTCTGCTAACTAAAAGGTAAGCAGTTTGAATCCACCAGTCACTCCTTGGAAACCCTATGGGGGCAGTTCTACTCTGTCCTATAGGGTTGCTATGGGTCAGAATCAACTTGACAGCAATAGGTTTGGGTTTTTTTTTTTTTCTCTCTCTATCTATCTAGCATCTTCATCATCATCTGTCTCTGCCAAAGATACATATCTTACCTTTTGTTTCCTTGATTGTATTGAAGCTGTTATTGTTTTAAATCTACATAACATCTCTCATGTCTAGATCTCCTGAGGGTCTTTTTCTATTTTTTTAGATCTTGTCTTTTCATGAACCTGGTTACTTTTAATTACATTTTGCATGGTATAAATGAAAAAAAATAGGAAAAAATTAAGATGCAGGATGGTTTTACCTTTCTTCTGATAGAATTTATGTTTTCCTTTATTTCTAGTTCTTTTTCCAGTATATTATTGATCTATTTCTGTTTTACCCTAACTCTAATAGTGTAGTTCTTTGAGGTTATAGTTCAGCATTCAGCATTCCAGTTTCTGTCATCCTTCTCTTAAAGAATCAGTAGTGAACTTATAGAATAAACTGGCCCAAATATTGGGCTTATGCCTGATTTCTTTCTTTTCTTTGGTGTTGGCCACATAATTCCTCATTGTCTTCATATCAGATATATTAAAATATATGTATATAATTATGCTTATGTGGAAATTGTACATGGATCAAGAGGCAGTCTCTTGAACAGTCTAAGGGTATAATGTGTGATTCAAAACTGGAAAAGGTATGTGGTAGGGTTGTATCCTTTAACCTTACTTATTTAACCTATATGCTGAACAAATAACCTGAGAAGCCAGACTATACAAGAAAGAACATGGCACCAGAATTGGAGCAAGGCTCATTAAGAACCTGTGATATGCAGATGATACAACGTAGCTTGCTGAAAATGAAGATGATTTGAGTAGTTATTGAAGAAGGTCAAAGACTACAACCTACAGTATGAATTACACTTGAATGTCAAGAAAACAAAAATCCTAACAACTAGATTTACAAACAACATCATGATAAATGGAGAGAGAAAACAAACTTGTCAACAGTTTCATTCCATTTGGATCAACAATCAATAACAATGGAAGCACTAGTCAAGAACTCAAATGATGTATTGCATTGGGCAAATCTGCTGCAAAAGATCTCTTTAAAGTTTGAAAAAACAAAGATGTCATGTTGATAACTGATATGCCTCTGATCCAACCATGGTCTTTTCAGATGCCTGATATGCGTGCAAAAGCTGGATAGTGAAAAAGGAAGACAGAAGACTGACGCATTTGAACTATAGTACTGGAGAAAAATATTGACTGTACCAAGGATTGTCAAAAGAATGACAAACCAATCTTAGAAGAATTATTACCAGAATGTTCTTTGGATCCACATGAAGTGAGACTTCAACTCAATTACCTTGGACGCTTCATCAGGAATGACCAATACCTAGAAAAGGGCATCATATTTGGTAAAGTAGAGGGCTAATAAATATGAGGGAAATTCTCAATAAAATGGACTGACAAAATAGCTGCAACAAGGACTCAAACATACCAATGATCATGAAGATAATGCAGGAACAAGCAATATTTTCTTCTATTTTACATGAGGTCACAATGAATCAAAGACAACTGGATGACAACAAATAACAGTGATGTGTCTGTTTGAAGGTAGGTAAAATTAAGCTGGGTGCAAATATTTTCTCCCACTGTCACACTTTATGACTTTTCTTTTCTCAGTCTTTTAATGGTGACTTACTTGAAAAGGACTTGTTTATTTTAACATGGTCTTTGTAGCTGCTCATTTTTATGTATTATTTATTTTATATCTGAAATTGATCAAACATGCAATCAAGATGCATTGATAATTACTGGTGATTATAATGCAAAAGTTGGAAACAAAGAAGAAGACCAGTGGTTAGAAAATATAGCCTTGGTGATAGAAACACCACCAGAGATCACATGACAGAATTTTGCAAGGCTAACAAGTTCTTCATTGCAAATACCTTTTTTCACCAACATAAATGGTGACTCTATACAAGAACCTCACCAGATGAAATACACAGGAATCAAATTGCCTACATCTGTGGAAAGAGAGGATGGAGAAGCTCAATAACATTAGTCAGAACAAGGCCAGGGACCAACTATGGAACAGACCAGCAACTGCTCATATGCAAGTTCAAGTCGAAGGTGAAGAAAATTAGAACAAGTCCACGATCAACTAGTTATGATGCTGATTATATTCCACCTGAATTTACAGACCATTTCAAGAAAAGATTTGGCTCATTAATCACTAATGACTGGAGACCAGACGAGTTGTGGAATGACATCAAGGACATCATACATAAAGAAAGAGGTCATTAAAAACACAAGAAAGAAAGGAAAGACCAAAATGGATGTCAGGTGAGACTCTGAAACTTGCTCTTGAATGTAAAGCACTAAACCAAGAGGAAGAAATGATGAAGTAAAAGAGCTGAACAGAGTATTTCAAAGGGCAGCTTCAGAAGATAAAGTATTCGAATGAAATGTGCAAAGATTTGGAGTTAGAAAACCAAAGGGAAGAACAATCGCTGCATTTCTCAAGCTGTAAGAATTGAAGAAAAAATTCAAGAGTTGAGTTGCAAAATTGAAGGGTTCTACAGAGAAAATATTAAATGATGCAGAAAGCATCAAAAGAAGACGGAAGGAATCCACAGAGTTACTGTAAAAAAAAAAGAATTGATTGATGTTCAACCATTTCAGTAGATAACGCATGATTAAGAACAATGGTAATGTAGGAAGAAGTCCCAGCTGCACTGAAGACATTGGCAAAAAACCAGGTTCCAGAAATTGATGGAATAAATACCAAATGAGATGTTTCAACAAATGTGTGCAGTCTGAAAGTGCTCATTCATCTACTCCAAGAAATTTGGAAGGCAGCTACATGGCCAACTGACTGGAAGAGAACAATATTTGTGCCCAGTCCACAGAAAGGCAATCCGACCAAATGCAGAAATTATCAGACAATGTCATTAATATCACACACAAGTAAAATTTTGCTGAAGATCTTTCAAAAGAAGTTCCAGCAGTGTATCAATGGAGAACTGCCAGAAATTGAAGCCAGATTCAGAAGAGGATGTGGAATGAAGGATATCATAGCTGATGTCAGATGGATCTTGGCTGAAAGCAGAGAATACAGAAAGATATTTACCTGTGTTTTATTAACTATGCAAAAGCATTTGTGTGGATCATATCAAATTATGGGCTAACATTGTGAAGAACAGGAGTTCCAGAACACTTAATTGTGCTCATGCAGATCCTGTACATAGACCAAAAGGCAGTCATTTGAACAGAACAAAGGGATACTGCATGGTATAAAGTCAGGAAATGTGTGTGTCAGGGTTGTATTCCTTCACCATACTTATTCAATCTGTATGCTGATCAAATAATACAAGAAACTGGACTACATGAAGAAGAATGCAATACTAGGACTGGAGGAAGACTCATTATCGACCTGAGATACACAGATAAAACAACCTTGTTTGCTGACAATGAAGAGGACTTGAAGCACTGACAGATGAAGATTAAAGACTGCAGCCTTCAGTATGGGTTACATCTCAACATAAAGAAAACAAAAATCCTCACATCTGGACCAATAAACAACATCATGATAAATGGAGAAAAGATTGAAGCTGTCAAAAGTATAATTTTACTTGGATCCACAATCAATGTCCATGAAAGAAGTGGTCAGGAAATCAAAGGACTTGTTGCATTGGGCAAATCTGCAAAGACCCCTTTAAAGTGTTAAAAAGCAAAGACGTCACTTTGAGGACTAAGGTGCACCCTATCCAAGCCATGGTCTTTTCAATTGCCTCATATGCATGCAAAAGCTAGGCAATGAATAAATAAAGAAGATCTAAAAAGAACTGATGCCTTTGAATTATAGAATTGGCAACAATATTTAATATACCATGGACTGCTAAAAGAATGAACAAATCTGTCTTGGGGAAGTACAGCCAGAATGCTCCTTTAAAGCAACAATGGTGAGACTTCATCTCACATACTTTGGAGATGTTATCAGGAATGACCAGTACCTGGAAAAGGACATCATGCTTGGTAAAGTAGAGGGTTACTGAACAAAAAAGAAGTACCTCAACAAAATGGATTGGCACAGTGGCTGTAACAATGGGTTCAAGCATAGCAACAACTGTGAGGATGGAGCAGGACCTGGTAGTGTTTCATTTTGTTGCACATGGTGTCTCTAGGAGTCAGAACTGACTTGATAGCACCTAACAACAACATTTAAGAATCTTTCCCACATTTGCAAATATAATCTCATTTGTTGTTTTAATTGATATCTATTTTATTAGTGAGGCTGAGCCTTTTCACATGTTTATGATTACCTTATGGTTAATTTATCTATTCTTTTTTTATTCTTATTTATTTTAAGAAGTTTAGTTTTTTCTATCCTTTCTCCCCATCCCATAAAATGGCCCTTGATAAAATCTAATCTTGTTTTTTCTTGATGTATTTACCTTTTCTAGATGTTTCATTTACTGGGATCATACACTATTTGTTCTTCTATTCCTGGCTTATTTCACTGACTGTAACGTTTTCAAAGTTCATCCATGTGTTAGCATGTATCAGAACTACGTTTTTCATTATAGCTGAATAATATTTCATCATATGCATATAATACGTCTTGTTTATCCACTTGAGTTGTTTCCACCTTTTGGTTATTAAGAATAATGTTGTAATGAACACTGGCATACTGTGTCTCTTAGAGTTGTTTCTTTTAATCCTTTTGGGTTTGTGCCTAAGAATGAGATTGCTGGGTCATATGATGTTGGAGGAATGGTCTGCCTCCATGCTTGACATCCAGGCTTCCTAAGTAAAGGTCTTGGGCCCACAGCATTCTCTGATAAGGAACCTGGGAATTGGGTCACCTTCCCTCTCCCAGTTCCTTCTTCTTATCAGTAAAGCTTCCCCCTGTTCTGAGCACATGATAACTCTCTATGTCTCTTGTAAATGCACAGGCAACATATGACACCTGACAAACTCCACTTCTATATCTGCTGTTAATGGGGAGGGATCACGGTCTCTCATACTACGGCACAGGTGGAGCGGTGAAAGAGAGAAAATAGGCCAGATTGTAACAGCCAGACTAGCAGGGGAGATGAGGGAGTAGACTGAATGGGAAACAGGCTTTGCAAGATCAAACATGGGTGCCTCCATGTGGTCCACTAGTTCAGTACACTTTCCATTCTTATGTAAGCCACTGGCATGGAGCCACTATTGCCTACCACCACTATAAAACCTCCGCCTTCTCATTGAGGGGCCACCAGAGACTACTGCATCGTGCGTACGTCTCCCTAATATACTCTTTTACTGCCTCACTGAAGTTGCCTACATATTTCTTCGGTCCCTAGGCACCCTTCATTTTTGGCTGCAAATTTCAAGTCACTGCTCCTTGCCTGGATACCTGTTTAACTTTCTGAAGAACTACCAAGCTGTTTTCCCCAGCAGCTGTACCTTTTTTTTAAAGAAGTCTCTTCCTGCAGAGTTGGCAATGAAGATATTCCTCTTTCTTCCTAGTGAACTTTATCATTTTGCTGTTCTCAAATAGACTGCCACTTGAAATTGATTTTTGTGTATCATGCATAATAAAGAAAGGTTTAAGATACGTTATTTTCCATATAGTTTTTCAGGTGCTCCAGTGACACATTATTGAATTCTCCTTGTCCCACTTATCAGAGGTGTCATTTTTCATAAAGCAAGTTTTTTTTTTTTAATGTATAGATTGTTAGATATAGGTGTAAGTTGTATTTTATTCTCACATTCATACACTAATAAATACTTTCTTAAATACTGTAGCTTTACAATAAGTCTAAATATCAAACACAACAAGTTCTATAACTTGTTCATCATCATTCATGTCTTGGCATTTCACAGCTTTTTGGTTTTTCATATAAAGTTTAGAGAAAGTCCTCACCTTCTGCAGGTCTACAAAAAAACTTCTAACATTTCAAAATACGGTGGATTAAATCTATGTATACATTTGGGAAAAAATGATATTTTTACAATATTGGGGCTTCCAATTTGTAAGTATAACTTATCCATTATTTATATTGGTTTACTTCAATATAGCTGAATAATATATTCACTAAAAACATTTTTACTATGTGCACTATATACATTTAGTGTATATATATGCTATATACATTTCCTTGGTTCTTAACTAGTTATTTGATATGTTTGATGCCATAGTAAATGCTGTATATTTTTTTCATTTTCTGCTTATTGTGGCATGCAGAAACACAACTGATAATTATACATTGTCTTGCATTCAATAAATTTGCTAAATTAATTTAATAACTTATCTGTCGGTTCTTTAAGACAGTCGAAGCATACAATCATGTCCATGAATTTTGATACTTACTTTCAAAATTGTTATTTTTTAAATTTTTTTCATGCATGTCGACATGGGCTAGCACTTGAAGTAATAGTCTTTCATCATTCCCAATTACAAAGGAAGAATTTTAACATCTTTTTTTTATCAATCTTGCCCTGGCAAGAAACAGAACATTTCAAATTGTTATTTTGAAGGTAATTCAATAATATGCAAGAGTGAAGCTACAGTATAGGGATGAAAAGTGACAGTGCCGTACCTCACGGCAAATGGTGGTGGAGAACTATAACCAGACTTAGTGTTGGTGGGACAATGGGAGAAATTGGTATCCAAATTGAGACAGAATAGCTCTAAGTGGAGGGTTATCTAACAGAAATTATGACCTGTGGTATATGACACATCGTAATGACAGAGTTGGGAACAGGAAGAGGAATTGAGGCTTAGGGAGCAAATACCATGAGTTTTTAAACTATCTTTTTGAGCAATTAGCTAGTGACTTCTTAACATTCTTGAGCCTGGTCTTGTACATATTATTTCAACTCTACATATAATCATGTTGATTGTGTCTAATTTTATACTTTGATGGATCACATAGTACTCACTTGGGGAACCCCTTTGATAGCCCTCAGCTAGGTATTTAATCCTTCCCAAGTCTAGTAACAAGTCAATAGCTATTTTTCAAATACGTACAACTTGTTATAGAAGTGCACGTGGTCTGACTCCAAAATCATAGGTCTCTGCACTTCCTTCTTCTCTTTGGCCTTGACACAGGCTACACAGAACATCTACATCTGCAACATATATGCCTGAAAATGTTGTGTCTATTATATCACATAGTTAAGTAGGAGAAAAGCAGTACTAAAGCTAGAAGAGGTGAAGAATTCTTTTTTTCTTCTCAAAGTAATTTTAGCAATTGTCAGCCTTACATGTTATTCAATAACAAGTCAGATCTGCACAAGCAAATGTAATTTACTTACCTCATGGCATCCAATGCAATATTCATCAGTTTGTCTCTCATTTAAGGACTATCACAAAATGCTACAAGCCACTGGAGCCTTAACAACGTAATTGATATGTCACACTACCGAAGTTTCCTGGGGATTATCTCCCATCGTTTGTCAGACATGTATTTTACTAGGGGATTTAAAGTGTTTTCTACTTCCTGTTCACTAGGAATTAGCATAATCTCATGTACAAAATGGATTAGCATGAGGTTCTTTGGTATATCATGATCAAGTTTCCTCTGGATTGTATTATGACAGAGAATGAGACTTGACATACCCTTGAGGCAAAAACAATGATATAACATTGTCCTTACTATAGGAAAGCAAATTGCTTCTTTTTTTTTTTTTTTTGCTAATTACTGATGAGAAAAAAAGATTAATTATTGTATTTAGGGTTCAGTAGTTTGCTTCGATTTACTCCAGCAAATATGCCACTTCCACAACTGTAAGTTAAAATGGAATTACCACCTGGACGGGTTTTGATAATCTAGTCTTTCTCCACTATTTACTTAGTTTTTGCACTAGAAAAATCATCAAGTTAAGTTGTTATGTAGTAATATTGATCACCCCTGCAATTTTCAAATATTGCTTGATAGCACTAAACTCTTCAATCACCTCCATGGATACATAATTACTTTTAGTTTATTATTTTGGTTTGGGGGCATTTCTATGGGCTTTCATTTGTTTCTTCCTTTCATTCCTGGGGTCAGGGAAGTGATGTGAGGATTCTGCCAGTTACTAATTGTATTTATTCCACTATACTTTCTGGGACTAGAAAATAACCAGCAGATAAGTCTGTGATTCCCATGAATACGCAAGGGGGGCGGATGAAGATTCAGGGCTATACTCACATTAAAACCTGACTACAAGTTCCATTTTAGTGAGCCACAGTGATTTTTTCCAGGCACATGAGTTAGTTTCAGTCAATACCAGCATCTAAAAATGCTCAAATTTTAGGTATTTCCTTTCTCTTTACAAAATTACTCTAGAATGGATTTTTTGAAAAGTCCTGAGATAAAATTCATGGTATACACTGTAGCTGAGCTGCAGGGTCCTTTCTTAAAGGAACTATGAACTTCCTGTGAATTGTCATATGTCTGGAAACTGAGCAAAATACTATGAATACTTTTCAGTCCAGTAAATATAGAACTTTTTTTGCATATATTTGAAAGTTACATCTTAGTATTATGTTAATGAGTTTCATTTACAAGGATCCTTTTATCAATGAGACATCACCAGATATTCCTTTTTTTTAATTAAATGTTTTAATTTGAGTAATAGTAGATTCGTATGCATTTGTAAGAAATAATACAGATAGATCCCATGTGCCCTGAGGGTAAAACTTCAGGACAATGTTACAACCAAGATATTGACATTGGTACAATAAAGATACAGATGATTTTCATTACCACACAGTCCCGTACTTTGCTATTTTATAGCCTCAACCACTTCCCTCCTGCTTCCACCCCCTCACTAATCCCTGGCAACCAGTAATTTTGTCATTTAAAGAATATTATATAAATGAAACCATACTGTGTGTAGTGTTTTGAGATTAGCTTTTTTACTTAGAATAATTATCAGGAGAGTTATCCGTGTTGACGTCTGGATGAATAGTTAGCTCCTTTTTATTGATAAGTAGTGTTCCATGAAATGGGCATACCCCAGTTTACTTAGCCATTCACCACTTGAGGAGTGCTTAGTTTGTTTTCAGTGTTTCGCTATTACAAATAAGACTTCTATAATATGTGTGTACAGATTTTTGTGTAAATACTAAGTCTCCATTTCTCCGGGGTTAATGCCAAGGAATAAAATTCCTGGATCATTTGGCAATTGCATGTTTCATTTTAGAGAACCTGTTTTCCAGAGTGGTTGTGCTATCTTATATCTTACATTCCCAGCAGGATTGTATGAGTGATTCGGTTTCTCTGCATCCTTGCCAGCATTTTATATTGTCACTATTTTTTTTTTTAATTTTAGTTATTTTAGCAATATGTACTGATATCTCATTTTAGTTGCAATTTGTATTCCTTTTTTAATGGCTAGTCATGTTGAACAACTATTGGTATGCTCCTTTGCCATCTGGATGATACTTTTGATGTCAAGTCTGAGAACTTCTTGTCTAGCCCTAGATCCTGAATATTTTCAGGTATACATGTATCCCCCTAAATGCTTTACAGGTTTGTGTTTTACATATAAATCTGTGATCAATTTTGAGATCAACTTTGTGTAGGATGTGACACTTAGGGATCAAGGTTTTTTTTGTTTTTGCATATCGATGTTCAATTGCTCCAGCACTATTTGTTGAAAAGGTTTTCTTTCTTCTATTGAATTATATTTATGCATTTGTCAAAAAAGCAGTTGAGCACATTTGCTTCTGGGTTCTCTATTCTCTTCTGTTGTACTATGTGTCTATCCTTGTGTCAATACCACTTGCTCTGGATTACAGGATCTTGAATAATCCGTTTTAGAAGTAAAATCCAGGCTTTTCGTTTTAGGCATTTCTGAGTCAACTTGAACCTCCAGCCTTTTGGATAGCAGATGAGCGTGTTAACTGTTTGCACCATCCAGAGACTCCTAATATTTATAGGGCTATTTATCTATTTCTTATTGGGTTAGTGTCTATTTGTCAAGGAATTGGTCCATTTTATTCAACTTGTTAAATTTCTGTGTATAAAAGTTTTCATAGTATTTCTTTATCATTCTTTTGGTGTATACAGGGTCTGCAGTTACATCCTCTGTTTCATTCCTGATATTGTGTCTTATCTCTTTTGGCATTGTCAGTATTGCTAGAGGCTCACCAGTTTTACTGAATTTTGCAAAGAACCAACACTTCGTTTCATTTGATTTTTCTCTATTGTTTTGTAATTTCATTTTCATTGATTTCTGTTCTTATCTTTATTATTTCCTTTCTTCTGCTTCTCTTGGGTTAATTTCACCTTTCTAGTCTAGATTATTGAGGTAAGAGCTTAAATTATTGATTTGAGACATTTTCTTTTTCTAAAATATGAAATTAGCACTATAATTTTCTCTGTCAGCACTGCCTTGGCTGTGTTTCACAAATTTTGATGTGTTATATTTTAATTTTTAGTCAGTCTAATGTTTTTATTACCTTTTTTTATAATTTCACTTTAGACTTCCTTTTTCACTCAAATTATTTAGAATTGTATTGTTAAGTTTCTAAGTGTTTGGAGATTGTTCTGTCTTTCTGTTATCAATTCTAGTCAGATTCCGTGTAGTAAGAGAATATATTCTGTATGATTTAAACCCTTTTAAATGTGTTACAGTTTGATGTATAGCACAGAGTATGGTCTTTTTTTTGGTATATGGTCTCTGGGCACTTGAAAACAATATGTATTATGTTGTTGTTAAGTGGAGTGTTCAATGAATGTCAACTAGATTCTGTTTGTTGAGTTGTTCTGTGTCTTTACTAATTTTCTGTCTAGTTGCTCTTTTAATTTTGAGAGTGAGGTGTTGAAGTTTCCAACTATAGTTGTGCATTTGTCCATTTATCCTTTTACTTTAATCAGTTTTTACTTCACACATTTTGCAGCTCTGTTATTTGGTGTATATTAGTATTTCCACCCCTACTTTCCTTTGATTAATGTTTGTGTAATATATTATTTTCCATTTCTTTATATTAAACCTAATATTCGAAGTGTTTCTTAAAGACATCATATAGTTGGGTCACATTTTTATATCTACTGTGTCAATATTTGTGTCTCAATTGGTGTATATAGACCATTTCAGCTTACTGTAATTATTGGTATGTTAAGGCTTTTTTTTTTAAGGCTTAAATCTGCCATTTTATTTTTTGTTTATTTGTTCTCTCTTTCACTTATTCCCTCTCTCTGTCTCTCACTTGTGGATCACTACCACTTTGGAAGTCAGATGTCTTATCATGAGGACATTCAGACTGAGTCTTGAGATGATCAGGGGTGAAGAACAGAGGTCTCAAGCTCCAGACAGTGAGGAATGGTGGCCTACCAATATTTATAGGAGTGAGATTGAAAGCATATACTCTGGCCCCAGTGGTCCCAGTGGACGGTGTGAGTGCAACCCCATGGGAGAAACTGAGCTGAAATCATAGAATTTATTTCTGTCTAGATTCCTGAGCTTAGAAGCTGTTTTAGGAAATACTTTTTTGTATTTACCAAGTTTTGAGTTAATTGTTACATTTCAAAGATAACTAATATATTGAGGGAATGCAAATAATCACACAGTGTGCTTCACTAAATACATATTTTCAATTATGTTTGTAAACATGTTAAATATTTAAAAGTGAGTAAATTGATCAACCAGTATTTTATAGATTTCCATATTAAAAATTAATTTTACTCCATATTATATTTACAACTTAGACTATGTTGGTGGAAATTCTTACATTATTATTGGTTATATTGGGATATTATGTTCCTTTGATTTCTGTATTATATAGTTGTTTGCATTGTTATTAGATATGCAGGAAGAAAGAGGTGATAGTTTTGATTATTGAAGGAAATACCATAGTCCATTTATTAAAAAGTATTTTTAAAATTTTATAAGATCACAAACATAATTGATTTCAGTTTAAAAAACAATAACAATTTTACTTCTAAAAAGTAAATCCTTCTTTTATATACCTATTTCTTCATAGTATAGAGTTCATTTTTTGGACTTCATGAACTAATATAATTTATTTTTGTTTTAACCGTATTGTCATATTTATACATATTCATTGTTTTCAATTCTAATTTATACAGTTTATTATTACTATTCACTTTGGGAAGTAAAATTGTAGATCATTACAATAGAAAATTATGTTTTCGCCTTAGCTGACAGCAAATAATGGTAACAGGCATCTTATAAGTAGAATCTATAATTCAAAATAAGATAAAGTGAAGCTAAAATGCTCTTGGTGACTTCGTTAGCAAAACATAATTCAAAGATTGCATTTGTCTTAGTCATTTAATGCTGCTGTAACAGAAATACCACAAGCAGATAATTTTTACAAAGAGAAATTTACTTCCTCACAGTAAAGTAGGTTAAAAGTCTAAATTCAAGGTGTCAGCTCCAAGGGAAGGCTTCGTCTCTGTCGGGTCTGAAGGAATGTCCTTGATGTCAATGGGTTTTGATACAGTGAGGAAAATAAAGGGAAAAAGGTTGAAAGGAACCTTGTCTAACATTTATTTATTCATACTTCTAATAATTTTATTATTAATTGCTGCTGTTATCTTAGCTATGATATGATGCTGAATATCCATGATGTCGAGAATATAGAAGCTTTCATTAAAAATTCTTTTTTTTTTTGCAAAATTTAAAATTATACAGTAATTTCCAAAATTGGAAGTCGAAATGATTTTTTTTTTTTTTTTTTGGTTAATCTTGTTTTGTTTTTCTAGGTCCTAAGTGATGGATCACTTTTATGCGGCATTTCTCAACATGGCCTTATAATTCCCATCAAACGATTGGGTGGGACTATGCAAATAAGGTGCTTATGGCCCATCAAGAGGATTGTATAACTTGCAAATGATGAAATAAGGTGCATAGCACACTTGTGAGGTGGGACAGTGCAAATAAGGTACATGGAACCCTACCAAGTGTATTGGTCAGTTTCCCCATGTTGCTAGGCTTCATATGAGCCATCCCAGAGCAGGGACCTCAGTACCATCAAGGAAGAAGTGCTGGGAATAGAAAGTGTCCTTTGGACTCAGGGTCCCTGCACTGGGAACCTTCTAGACCCAGGAGACAGAGAGCTGTGACACCGAAGATGGTGCAAGACAGTGAGAAGTGGTGGCAAGCGTGGCAGAGAATGGCAGCAGCAGAACCAATAGATCAGCAGAAGACAGTCATAAACAAAGCAAGAATTTCTCAGATATGAATGTTCTTTCATGAACAAAAAGAAAAATTATGATTTTTCTATTGTTTTCCAATTATAGAAAAACCTATTTAAAAGAAGGATTGAGATTAATGGTACAGTTTAATAGGAAATATCATTCAGGAAATGTCTTAGTTGTCTAGTGCTGCTATAACGGAAACACCACAAGCAGATGGCTTTAAAAAAGAGAAGTTTATTTTCTCACAGTAAAGTAGGCTAAAAGTCCAAATCCAGGGCGTCAGTTCTAGTGGAAGTCTTTCTCTCTGTCTGCCTTCTCATCAATCTTCTCCCAGACTAGGAGCTTCTCTGTGCAGGGACCCTGTATCGAAATGACGAGCTCTGCTCCTGGCACTGCTTTTTTGGTGGTACAAGGTCCCCTGTCTCTGCTTGCTTCTCTATTTTATATCTCAACAGATTGCCTCAAGACACAATCCAATCTTGTAGATTGAGTCCTGCCTCACTAACACAACTGCCGCTCATCCTCCTTCATTAATACCATAGAGGCAAGATTTACAAAATATAGGAAAATCACACAATACCAGAAATCGTGGCTCAGTCAAATTGATGCACACATTTTTGGAGGGATGTTATTCAATCCATGACGGAAAAAAAAAAAAAAAAAAACTTTTCAACCTGTATTTATTTTTAATTTAGTCTTTATTTAAGTTTATGCTTTAAATTTTACATATGCTCCAAACTGTCAGTGATGATACAAAACAAAAACCAAAAATGAGTTGCCTTTGAATCAATTCTGAATCACAACAAAAGGTACAATAATGTGATTTAAAAAACTATAATTAACAATTAAAACTATGAAACTGTCTATACAAAGGCTGCAGAGCAATTGGAATTCTCAGACATTGCTGGTAAGATTATAAACTGGTACAACCACTGTGAAAACTTATTTTTAAATGTCCTTTAAGTTTTAAAGTTTACATAAAATCTGTGCTTTGAACTCAGATTACCTAAATTTAAAACTATCTCCAGTCATCAGAAATGGAACTGACACATCATGTGGTAAAATCACGTATTGGACTCTGCATTTAGACAGAAACAGAAACGAAAGGAAGTTTGGCTTCAGTAGAGTAACATGGAAGAACACTGGCGATGAAAAATAGAGGGAGCTGAGCTATGCTTGAAGTCAGTGGGTGAGCAGGAATTAAAAGTGTTGATATAAAAAAACCTGCTAACATCTGCTATCTGAGGCTAGGGTTATAAAAAGTCCCAGGGGAAGACTGACACAATTATAATAAGAATATGAACTGAAAGAAGCAGCTTTGTGACCTTGCAGATTCACAAGCAATATTCTAAATACCATCATGCTGTAACCATCATGTGCCTGATTCTGAGCTATGGACATCTTTAGTTAGAAGGAGTGATATAGTGGAATACATTGAGAAAAATAAAACAAATTAGGTTGGGAAGTCTAGTATTGTATTTTTTTTCCTTTTTTCTTTGTCCACCAGGCATATTTCCACCAACAAAAATTAGACTACTGCTGTGTTTATCATGTATCTGACAGTTACTCCGGTCAGACAATATTGTTAATTCTTTATGGAAATTCACTCATTTAATGCTATAACAACCCAATAAAGTAGTTTTTATAAATACAAACACTTGTGTGATATTGAGTTTCTTATTCCTTGGACCTATGCATTTCTTTAAAATTGTCACTGACAGATTCGTTAATAAATTTAAAAAATTACAAATAGAAAATGTAGTATGTATAAATAAGTTTTTGCCTTTTGGTGCCCAGTATACAAAATAAGTAATATAATTTATTTAATCTTATTCAGGGCCTAGATGTTTACTGAACTGATGGACAGGCAAATTTTCCACATAATCATTTCCATGTGTTGCTAGGCAAGAACACTTTTGTTTGGATTGAAAAAAAGAAAATGTTTTATGTGTGTGTGTGTGTGTATATACATGCACATATATGTAATACATATATGTGTATGCATATATTTATACATACATAAGCATATATATATCCCTACTCCTCACTTATCAACATGGTTAGTTTCCAAAGACCAGGTTGTTATGTGAAAATGGAGGATGACCACATCAGATCACAAAATGGAGAATGACCACATCATTACATAACTGCCAAATTATATCATTACATAACAGCCAAACCACTGAGAATCATGGCTCAGCCAAGATGACACAAAACCTTAACCATCACAGCCAGTGTTACCCTTGCCTCACACCTTGGCATTTGTTACTGCTAGACATATGTTGTTGATGCATAAAATAGTCAGTTAGTAAATTTTTCACTATTGTCATAAATACTAAATGTCAGATGAGACAGTCAATAAATGAGGAGTAAGTGTATTTAGAAGTTTAAGTTTATATCTGTATGTGTGCAGGTTTGTGTTCATGTGTGTGTGAGCATGTGCAGAGGAATCTGAGAGGAAAGATGCTGGAAACAAGGATAACGAAGGGGATATATATCTGCCAGTTTTTGATCTTGGGCATTGTTGAGCCTCATTACAGAGGTTTGAGACGTGGCAGCTGATTTAATGTGTGAACTTGTGAATCTAATGTGAGAACATTTCAAACTAAAGGCACAAGTAGTGTTGCTTTGGGTGCTGAAGACAAGAGTTGGAAACAGGGCCATTCCTTCCCACTGCACTATTCTAGCACCTGGGTGTTCAGGCAGTAAACTGGGAGAGTCACAGTTCCCAGTAGGTGGAAGTGAGTAATTATAGCCACCAGAAGACTGACGTTTTTGTCACAGGGTACTAGAAGCTGTGAAATCAAAACAGGTCCCTGAAATTGGAAGTGAAGCTTCTATGAGAAGACTGAGGCTAAATAACATGACATCCCTAGGTTACACCAAGAAATAATTGGAGAAAACTTACAGAGAAAGTTACTGAAGTTCAGGATGTGGCAAGAACAATGTCAGAACAGAATTTGATTATGAAATTAATGTGGCCTCTTACCCAGGAGATTAAAAATAAAAGGGTCTGTGGAAATTTGGATTATAATTACAAGAACTTAACACTTGCAATAATAAATGATAATAATCATAGAATTTTATATACTTAATTCTAATGCATGTTATATTAGGTTATTATTTGTGGTACAGAGTTAAACAGATATTATATTTGAATTAACAAGAAAGGACAATGTAACAATATCAAGAAATCCAACATCAGCCTACTGAATATCTGAATGTTCTTCCCTCTTACCACCTAATGATTTTCTACTGCATTTAGAATAGATGGCAAAAAAAAAAAAAAAATGTGGTAGGTGTCCTCCAGTTTTCAGGAGGAGGGCATCTGTGTGCTACAGCTAATACACAGATTATAATGTTAACTTTGCACTGTTTCACAAGGGTTTGCACACTGGTGACTGTCAAAGAGCAGTTGTAGCAAAATTGAAGTTTCTTTTTTGTTATATTTTGAGGGGTTAGAATTCAGTATATATAGCATTGTATTCCTTGTCTTTAGGACATATCAATGCATCACTTAAAGCAGCTGGCCATAACTCAGCAATAGATCTTTTACCTCTTTAAGTCATTATAACCAAACCAAAAAAAAAAACAAACCCAGTGTCGGCAAGTCAATTCTAACTAGTAGCGACCCTATAGGACAGAGTAGAACTGCCCCATAGAATTTCCAAGGAGCACATGGCGGATTTGAACTGCCGGCCCTTTGGTTAGCAGATGTAGCACTTAACCACTACGCCACCCGGGTTTCCTTAAGTCGTTATAGATCTTGGAAAAGAAAGCAATCCGCCTACATTAAGGCTATACTAAAACTCACCGTTGCTTTTCTATTCTTTTTATAATGCTAATAAAACTCGTCAATAAATATAGACGAGGCAGAGTTTTAACAATTCAAAGAGATTCATAAATTTTGATTCCCTTAGTTTATGAGAAATATGTCCTATATACACATTTTCCTGAGGCCTTTAAATGTAGATTTACATACGTGTGCGTGTGTGCACATGTGTAAAAACTAAAGAATGTGACGTGATGCATCAGTATGCTGGCATGCTATATCCTGGAACGTTCCTTTGTTTTTTGGTTATTTTTTTAGGTTTTTTGTTTTGTTTTTATGTCTTGTATTTTTTTCAGTAAGTTTGTGTTTTTATTTTTAACTGAGACATAATGTAAACATAGTACAAATTTAACTGCAATTTTTCTAAGGAATAAAACACCAATGAAAGAAGAACCTTACGGGATATTAGCAAAGCCTGTGGTATAACTTTAAAATCTCTTCTTCCTTCCTTCATCAAGTGTTTATTGAGTGCCTCCAAATATAAAACAATGATCTAAGCACGTAAATTACAAAGATAAATTAGACATCATTCTAACCCTCAAAGAGCCCCCTTAAATAGGTGAAGTTAGCCACAAAAATCACAATAATAAAACGTGGGAAGTAAAATGCTATGAAACCACATCTGAAAAACAACACTGGTGGTGCCTCTGGGTTTGTTCAAACCGCCAACGTTTAGATTAGTTTGAACGCGAACCTCTTGCACTAACCAAGGACCTTAGCACTGAGGTGGAACTTGAAAGATTAGCAGGAGGTGACTAGGCAGAGATGAATGTAAAGGGGCATTCCTTACACACAGAACTGAAGGTGAAAGACACGGAAATCTGAAGGTAAGTCATGTGTTTGGGGGTAGTGGGGAGTTGAGGGGGCACTCGCCCCCTGGAGAGAGTCCAGTGGGGTACCAGCTGAGGCTCAGAATGACATCCAAGGTGCCACAAATATGAAAAGCACCTGACTGAAGCAGCCTGAAAGAGGCAAGAAGACTTTTTGTTGACTTGTCCTTTTTTTTTTTTTTGTCCTGCCATCAATGTCTACTCATCTTGAAATTGGAGGGGGGGAGGGGCAATGTAGACAATGCCCCTGGGTGCTTGTTACCTGTGAATGCAGCTGGTGCACAGGTGTGTGAAGTAAGTGGAAGGAGCCAATTTAAGTCTACAAAAGATGTTGGAGCAGAGATTGTCAAGAACCTTGCACGCTAGGCTATAAAGCTGTGAATTTTTAACGTCACATTTACTCATTTTAGCCTCTTGCTGACAGCAATGGGTTTTGTTTTGTTTTGCTGGAGTTTCTTCTCTTAAACCTGTTAACTTTCAAGATCCCTCCAACCTTATACACTGCATGAAAATTGATCTCTCCAAATACATAAAATTATTTTCTCTAATATATCAACTCTGCCATAACTAATATTTTATGGCCCTTGTCTAGTGCCTCGTATTTATAATCGACGTAATGTGTGACCTCATTATTCTAAACTGCTATATAAAAATTTTTTTTTTTTCCTGAGGAAAAATAGGCAGTGCACTGAATATGACAACTACTTAATAAATGTTTGTAAAGTGGAGTGGTTTTCACTAACTCAGATGTCATGGTCCCCAAAGAAATTTTGCAGAGGACCAAAATTGGTATAGCTGCGTTGTACTCATGCTCAGGTTCTTGCTACGTCATCCCTGTTTGCTTCTTTGTACAGCTGTTGCAGTCCGCTTCTCAGAGGCATATTTACCGTTTGCTTTTTAATAAACCTTAAGCTTCCAGGCCCCTCACTTACATAATCCCTTTTATAGACACAGAGAGGGGTCCCAGTATTACATCCCTAGGGCCATATATTTTTGTACAATTTTCAGATGTAAGATATAATCAGTTAAGACTGTTTTTTCTTCCCATTCTGATTTTTTTTCTTTTTCACATTCCCCCTAATTCTGCACAGTGTTAGAGAGGCTACCACTGAGGTTGAGTTGGGGATTCATTTAATTCGCATTTTGTGTCATATATTTATGTAGTTCACAGTCACTGTATGAACCTGGGGAACCCCGATGGCACAACTGGTTAAGCATTTGGCTGCTAAGCGAAAGATTAGTTGTTGGAATCCACCAACTGCTCCTTGGAAACACAACAGGGCAGTTCTACTCTTTTCTATAGAGCCACTATGAGTTGGAATCGACTCCATGACAACACGTTTATATGAACCTATGTTAAGATAGGTCACTGTGAACATCCAAGAAGTTTAACAGTTTCCAGGACTACTACTAGAAATAGTTCCAACTCCCTTGATGTTCTGTGAAAAGTTCTGTATGATCATCTGTGCAGGAGATCATACAGAACTATGACTGTCATACAAGAACCAGCACCTGAAGTATGTGGTTAGTGGGTACTGACATCTATTCAAACTGTATTTAAGATCAATCATTTTGCAAGAAAACTTGGAAGGCATTGAAAACTTAACATATATGTAAAATTTCACTAATAAGAGATGCTTCAATTTAACGTCAGTGACAAAAATTTAAATATTGCTAGAAGACTTTTTTTTTAACTTTTATTGAGCTTCAAGTGAACGTTTACAAATCAAGTCAGACTGTCACATATAAGTTGATATACACCTTACTCCATACCCCCACTTACTCTCCCCCTAATGAGTCAGCCCTTTCAGTCTCTCCTTTCGTGACAATTTTGCCAGCTTCCAACTCTCTCTATCCTCCCATCCCCCCTCCAGACAGGAGATGCCAACACAGTCTCAAGTGTCCACCTGATACGAATAGCTCACTCTTCATCAGCATCTCTCTCCTACCCATTGTCCAGTCCCTTCCATGTCTGATGAGTTGTCTTCGGGAATGGTTCCTGTCCTGGGCCAACAGAAGGTTTGGGGACCATGACTGCCAGGATTCCTCTACTCTCAGTCAGACCATTAAGTATGGTCTTTTTGTGAGAATTTGGGGTCTGCATCCCACTGATCTCCTGCTCCCTCAGGGGTTCTCTGTTGTGCTCCCTGTCAGGGCAGTCATCGGATGTGGCCGGGCACCATCTAGTTCTTCTGGTCTCAGGATGATGAAGTCTCTGGTTCCTTTCTGTCTCTTGGGCTCATAGTTATCGTGTGACCTTGGTGTTCTTCATTCTCCTTTGATCCAGGTGGGTTGAGACCAACTGATGCATCTTAGATGGCCGCTCGTTAGCATTTAAGACCCCAGATGCCACATTTCAAAGTGGGATGCAGAATGTTTTCATAATAGAATTATTTTGCCAGTTGACTCAGAAGTCCCCTTAAACCTTGGTCCCCAAACCCCCGCCCTTGCTCCGCTGACCTTTGAAGCATTCAGTTTATCCCGGAAACTTCTTTGCTTTTGGTCCAGTCCAGTTGAGCTGATCTTCCATGTATTGAGTATTGTCCTTCCCTTTACCTAAAGCAGTTCTTATCTACTAACTAATCAGTAAAAAACACTCTCCCACCCTCCCTCCCCCCCTCGTAACCACAAAAGTATGTGTTCTTCTCAGTTTATACCATTTCTCAAGATCTTATAATAGTGGTCTTATACAATATTTGCCCTTTTGCCTCTGATTAATTTCTCTCAGCATAATGCCTTCCAGGTTCCTCCATGTTATGAAATGTTTCACAGATTCGTCACTGTTCTTTATTGATGCGTAGTATTCCATTGTGTGAATATACCACAATTTATTTATCCATTCATCCGTTGATGGACACCTTGGTTGCTTCCAGCTTTTTGCTATTGTAAGGAGAGCTGCAATAAACATGGGTGTGCATATATCTGTTTGTGTGAAGGCTCTTATTTCTCTAGGGTATATTCCGAGGAGTGGGATTTCTGGGTTGTATGGTAGTTCTATTTCTAAGTGTTTAAGATAACGCCAGATAGATTTCCAAAGTGGTTGTACCATTTTACATTCCCACCAGCAGTTTATAAGAGTTCCAATCTCTCCGCAGCCTCTCCAATATTTATTATTTTGTGTTTTTTGGATTAATGCCAGCCTTGTTGGAGTGAGATGGAATCTCATCGTAGTTTTAATTTGCATTTCTCTAATGGCTAATGATCGAGAGCATTTTCTCATGTATCTGTTAGCTGCCTGAATATCTTCTTTAGTGAAGTGTGTGTTCATATCCTTTGCCCACTTTTTGATTGGGTTGTTTGTCTTTTTGTGGTTGAGTTTTGACAGAATCATATAGATTTTAGAGATCAGGTGCTAGTCGGAGATGTCATAGCTGAAAATTCTTTCCCAGTCTGTAGGTGGTCTTTTACCCTTTTGGTGAAGTCTTTGGATGAGCATAGGTGTTTGATTTTCAGGAGCTCCCAGTTATATGGTTTTTCTTCATCATTTTTGGTAATGTTTTGTATTCTGTTTATGCCTTGTATTAGGGCTCCTAGGGTTGTCCCTATTTTTTCTTCCATGATCTTTATCGTTTTAGTCTTTATGTTTAGGTCTTTGATCCACTTGGAGTTAGTTTTTGTGCATGGTGTGAGGTATGGGTCCTGTTTCATTTTTTTGCAAATGGATATCCAGTTATGTCAGCACCATTTGTTAAAAAGACTATCTTTTCCCCAATTAACTGACACTGGGCCTTTGTCAAATATCAGCTGCTCATATGTGGATGGATTTATATCTGGATTCTCAATTCTGTTCCATTGGTCTATGTGTCTGTTACTGTACAAGTACCAGGCTGTTTAGACTACTGTGGCTGTATAATAGGTTCTGAAATCAGGTAGAGTGAGGCCTCCTACTTTCTTCTTTTTCAGTAGTGCTTTGCTTATCCGAGGCTTCTTTCCCTTCCATATGAAATTGGTGATTTGTTTCTCCATCATATTAAAAAATGACATTGGAATTTGGATCTGAAGTGCATTGTATGTATAGATGGCTTTTGGTAGAACGGACATTTTAACTATGTTAAGTCTTCCTATTAAGTAGGTCTTTTTTAGTTTCTTGTAGTAGTACTTTGTAGTTTTCTTTGTATAGGTCTTTTACATCTTTGGTAAGATTTATTCCTAAGTATTTTATCCTCTTGGGGGCTACTGTGAATGGTATTGATTTGGTTATTTCCTCTTTGATGTTCTTTTTGTGGATGTAGAGGAATCCAAGTGATTTGTTTTATCTTATAACCTGAGACTCTGCCAAACTCTTCTATTAGTTTCAGTAGTTTTCTGAGGATTCCTTAGGGTTTTCTGTGTATAAGATCATGTCATCTGCAAATAGAGATAATTTTCCTTCCTCCTTGCCAATCCGGATGCCCTTTATTTCTTTGTCTAGCCTAATTGCTCTGGCTAGGACCTCTAGCACAATGTTGAATAAGAGCAGTGATAAAGGGCATCCTTGTCTGGTTCCCATTCTCAAGGAAAATGCTTTCAGGTTCTCTCCATTTAGAGTGATGTTGGCTGTTGGCTTTGTATAGATGCCCTTTATGATGTTGAGGAATTTTCCTTCAATTCCTATTTTGCTGCGAGTTTTTATCGTAAATGGGTGTTGGACTTTGTCAAATGCCTTTTCTGCATCAATTGATAAGATCATGTGTTTTTTGTCTTTTGTTTTATGTATATGGTGGATTACATTAATGGTTTTTCTAATATTAAACCAGCCTTGCATACCTGGTATAAATCCCACTTGGTCATGGTGGATTATTTTTTTGATATGTTGTTGAATTCTATTGGCTAGAATTTTGTTGAGGATTTTTGCATCTATGTTCATGAGGGATATAGGTCTGTAATTTTTTTTTTTTGTGATGTCTGTACCTGGTTTTGGTATCAGGGAAATGGTGGCTTCATAGACTGAGTTAAGTAGTATTCCGTCATTTTGTATGCTTTGAAATACCTTTAGTAGTAGTGGTGTTAACTCTTCTCTGAAAGTTTGGTAGAACTCTGCAGCAAAGCCGTCCAGGCCAGGGCTTTTTTTTTGTTGGGAGTTTTTTGATTACCGTTTCAATCTCTTTTTTTTGTTATGGGTCTATTTAGTTGTTCTACTTCTGATTGTGTTAGTTTAGGTAGGCAGTGTTTTTCCAGGAATTCATCCATTTCTTCTAGGTTTGCAAATTTGTTAGAGTACAATTTTTCGTAATAATCTGATATGATTCTTTTAATTTCATTTGGGTCTGTTGTGATGTGGCCCATCTCATTTCTTATTCGGGTTATTTGTTTCCTTTCCTGTATTTCTTTAGTCAGTCTGGCCAATGGTTTATCAATTTTTTTAATTTTTTCAAAGAACCAGCTTTTGGCTTTGTTAATTCTTTCAATTGTTTTTCTGTTCTCTAATTCATTTAGTTCAGCTCTAATTTTTATTATTTGTTTTCTTCTGGGGCCTGATGGATTCTTTTGTTGCTCACTTTCTATTTGTTCAAGTTGTAGGGACAGTTCTCTGATTTTGGCTCTTTCTTCTTTTTGTATGTGTGCATTTTATCGATATAAATTGGCCTCTAAGCACTGCTTTTGCTCTGTCCCAGAGGTTTTGATAGGAAGTATTTTCATTCTCATTGCATTCTATGAATTTCCTTATTCCTTCCTTGATGTCTTCTATAACCCAGTCTTTTTTCAGGAGGGTATTGTTCTTTTTCCAAGTATTTGATTTCTTTTCCCTAATTTTTCTGTTATTGATTTCCACTTTTATGGCCTTGTGGTCTGAGAAGATGCTTTGTAATATTTCGATGTTTTGGATTCTGCAAAGGTTTGTTTTATGACCTAATATGTGGTCTATTCTAGAGAATGTTCCATGTGTGCTAGGAAAAAAAGTATACTTTGTAGCAGTTGGGTGGAGAGTTCTGTATAAGTCAATAAGGTCAAGTTGGTTGATTGTTGTAATTAGGTCTTCCGTGTCTCTATTGAGCTTCTTACTGGATGTCCTGTCCTTCTCCGAAAGTGGTGTGTTGAAGTCTCCTACTATAATTGTGGAGGTGTCTATCTCACTTTTCAATTCTGTTAAAATTTGATTTATGTATCTTGCAGCCCTGTCATTGGGTGCATAAATATTTAATATGGTTATGTCTTCCTGATCAATTGTCCCTTTTATCATTATATAGTGTCCTTCTTTATCCTTTGTGGTGGATTTAAGTCTAAAGTCTATTTTGTCAGAAATTAATATTGCTACTCCTCTTCTTTTTTGCTTATTGTTTGCTTGATATATTTTTTTCCATCCTTTTAGTTTTAGTTTGTGTCTCTAAGTCTAAGGTGTGTCTCTTGTAGGCAGCATATAGATGGATCATGTTTCTTTATCCAGTCTGAGACTCTCTGTCTCTTTATTGGTGCATTTAGTCCATTTACATTCAGCGTAATTATAGATAAGTATGTGTTTAGTGTTGTCATTTTGATGCCTTTTTATGTGTGTTGTTCACAATTTCCTTTTCCCACTTACTTTTTTGTGCTGAGACGTTTTTCTTTGTAAATTGTGTGTTTCTCATTTTCATAGTATTTTTTGACTTTATGTTTGCTGAGTCTTTATGTATTTCTTGGTTTTTATTTTGAGTTATGGAGTTGTTAACTCTTTGTGGTTACCTTAATATTTACCCCTATTTTTCTAAGTAAAAACCTAACCTGTATTGTCCTATATCGCCTTGTATCCCTCTGCCTACGGCAGTTCTATGCCACTGGTATTTAGTCCCTCTTTTTGATTATTGTGATCTTTCACGTATTGACTTCCATGATTCCCTGTTTTGAGCGTTATTTTTTTTTTTTAACTTAATCTTAATTTGTTTTTGTGACTTCCCTATTTGAGTTGATATCAGGATGCTCTGTCCTGTGACCTTGTGTTGTGCTCGTATCTGATATTATTGGTTTTCTGACCAAACAATTTCCTTTAGTATTTCTTGTAGCTTTGGTTTGGTTTTTGCAAATTCTCTAAGCTTGTGTTTATCTGTAAATATCTTAATTTTGCTTTCTTATTTCAGAGAGAGTTTTGCTGGATATGTGATCCTTGGCTGGCAGTTTTTCTCCTTCAGTGCTCTGTATATGTCATCCCATTGCCTTCTTGCCTGCATGGTTTCTGCTGAGTAGTCTGAACTTATTGTTCTTGATTCTCCTTTGTAGGAGACCTTTCTTTTATCCCTGGATGCTTTTGAAATTTTCTCTTTATCTTTGGTTTTGGCAAGTTTGATGATAATATGTCTTGGTGTTTTTGTTTTTGGATCAATCTTCAATGGGGTTCGATGAGCATCTTTGGTAGATATCCCTTCATCTTTCATGATGTCAGGGAAGTTTTCTGTCAGCAGATCTTCAAATATTCTCTCTGTGTTTTCTGTTATCCCTCCCTTTTCTGGGACTCCAATCACACGCAAGTTATCCTTCTTGATAGAGTTCTACATGATTCTTAGGGTTTCTTCATTTTTTTTAATTCTTTTATCTGATTTTTTTCAGCTATATTGGTGTTAATTCCCTGGTCCTCCAGATTTCCCACTCTGCATTCTAATTGCTCGAGTCTGCTCCTCTGACTTCCTATTGCGTTGTCTAATTCTGTAATTTTATTGTTAATCTTTTGGATTTCTGAATGCTGTCTCTCTACAGATTCTTGCAACTTATTAATTTTTCTGCTATGTTCTTGAATAATCTTTTTGAGTTCTTCAACTGCTTTATCAGTGTGTTCCTTGGCTTTTTCTGTAGTTTGCCTTATTTCATTTCTGAGGTCATCCCTGATGTCTTGAAGCATTCTGTAAATTAGTTTTTTATATTCTGTATCTGGCAATTCCAGGATTGTATCTTCATTTGGGAAAGATTTTGATTCTTTATTTTGGGGGGTTGTAGAAGCAGTCATGATCAGCTTCTTTATGTGGTTCGATATCGACTCCTATCTCCTAGCCATCACTAAGATATTGTAGTGATTTATTCTATATTTGCTCACTATTTTTTTTTAAGTCTTATCTTGTTTTGTTTTCTTTCAATATACATGGATGGGCTACTAGATTGTGCTGTCTTGATTGTTGTAGCCATTGAGTCACTTATGACCTATTACCAGCTGGTTTGGGCTATTACCAGATATATATGCCTGAGTCCATTCACTATTCTTGAGTAGAATCTGATTTTGGGTCATCAAGTGTGTGATGCACCCTGTCACCTATCCACCTTGAGAAGTAGTGGTGATAGTTGTGTGCACCAGATTCTCATAGCAGCTGGGGTTCACACTCCAGAGGGGGCAGGATGCTGACAGGCTTCCCCCAAGTGTCAGTGAGGTAGGTGTGTCTCTATTCCTAAAGCACCTTTGTGGGTGGGTTCTGCAGCTGTACCTTAGGCTTCTAATGGAAGTATCTCTACAGATTGGCAGGTGTCACCCTCCTTAGACCCCTAAGGCAGGAGGCTAGGTGGTCTGGGGGGAGCTTCAGCCCTCAGTTCCCTGTTGTGGGTCAGTGAGGGCTCTGTTGAATACACAGAGATATCAGACCTGGGAAACTTTCCTTCCAGTAAATCCACTTAAACAAATGCAGTGAGATCCCTATCAGAAATGCCTTTGCATTATAATAACCACCTTGTTCCCTGTAGGGAAGAAAGCTGGAGACTGTGGATCACATATGCTTGGCTGGAGCTGGTTCTGTGTTTTTAGTCCAATTAGGGAAGGATTTTTGGTCCCTGGGTTTTTTGTGGTTCCTTCTCTCAGGCCAGAAGAATGGGTTAGGAAAAGACCAAAAATAAAAGGAAAAGAAAAACAGCGGAGCAGTTCTTCCTCTGGCTCAGGAAATTCCAATGTTAATGAAGCCGCCTGGGAAGGGGAGGGGAGGGTTCAGATAAATAGGAGAGAGCAGCACTGCGGAATATAGACAAAGATACTTGTCTTGCTTGGGATGACTGTTTTATCTGAGATTCCCGAGGGGCGCGTCGCCTGTACGTGCTGGCTGCGTAGAGATTGCCCCCGAGGGTCAGGCCGGCTTCCCGTGCTTGCGTCATCTCAGAAGCCGTGGACAGTTCTTCCGCTGCCAGTAAAAAGCCCAGCGTCAAGGTTCCCCGGCTGGGATGCTGCACTTCCGGCTCCAAAAACAGTCGCTGCCTCCTGGTGACTTCTCCTCCTGCCAGCTGCATCTCTGCACCGCCCACGTGGACCAGCTGGGCCCCTCCCAGGTCAGTTCAGGGGGCTGGGGCTGCGCCCCATGTTTGCACCGTCACAGGATGTGGTGCTCAGCTCCCCTGCACCCAGTCAAAAGCCCAGTGCCAATGTTCCCCAGCTGGGATGCTGCATTCCTGGCTCCAAAGCCAGTCGCTGCCTCCCGGCGACTTCTCCTCCCACCAGCCGGTCAGGGTTCGTAGATTGTCATGTATGTGATCGATTCACTTGTTTTTCCGAGTCTTTTTTGCAAGAGGGATCCGAGGTAGTGTCTACCTAGTCAACCATCTTGCCCCCCCCACTAGAAGACTTTTTGAGTTAGTTGTTCCTACTTTATTATAATAATAAAGCATGCCTTTTTCAAAGACCAATCCCTCACCATAAGCTCTACAGCTCTAAATCACTCCTCCATTAATCATACAATGCCTAGAACAATTATATTTAAAAGCATATACTTTGAATGTATTCCAATTTGATCCTACATTATATTAGTGAAAATTAAGATAAATGGAATCTGCCATGGAATAGAAAAAAATGAAGAAAAAAAAGAGTACTATTTCATCTTTCTGAAAACTCGAACCTCCCTGTACACTAAAGTCATTTTTTCTCTAATCTATTCAGTTACCATTCACACAAAAACCTACTAAGATTTTATATTCAACTAGAACCCTTAATACTATATTTCATTAATACCCAACTTTCTAAACTCTGTACCAGATTTCATCTTCTTGCAATGCCCTAAATCTTCTGTTAGCACCTCAGATATTCTTTTAAATCAATTAATTTTTCACTGATTTACCTATATTTATTGAGTACTAGTATTGTACTCATTGTGAGAACCACTAAACCACCAGAAAAGATATACAAAAGTTCAGTAAAAGTACACGGAAGATGAAATAGAAAATAAAAATCAAGTAAAAAGTGATAAATGTGGAAGCAAACTTCCTTGGAAACACATAACAAGCGACCCTTTTATTCAAACACCGTGAATTCTTTGGACAGAAGATTCTGATGCTGATGAACATTTTTAACAAGGAATATATACATTCTCTCAGTTCAGGAAACCTTGAATAATTTATTAAAATTAGATCATGAAGTGGAAAATGGAGTTGAAGAAGAGACTGGGAAGGCATCCTCAGGCCATGTTCTGAAGTTTCTTGAGCACTATCCTAAAGTGTTTATCTAATATTTAATTTTTGACATTTATAAGTACATGTTATAATTACTTTTTATAATTACTACTGAGTATGCTATTTAACTAAAACTGGATATCTCTTTTACTGGGACATTCTATTTGGTAAAATGTTACCCAGTTACGCATCCTTAGCTTAATTCTGTCTCTCAGGTACACACATTCACACACACACACTCACACACACACACAGCTTCAATATCTTTCAGAAACGACACGATTGAATTTCATCAATTGAAGAAAAATTTTACTTTTTCTGATCAACAAGTTGATCATTTAAATTATGACATAACTCCTTTCTAAATCTTGTGTAGATAATAAACCCATAAAAACCAAACCTGTTGCCATCCAGTCGATTCTGACTCATAGCGACCCTATAGGACAGGGTAGAACTGCCCCATACAGTTTCCAAGGAGTGTCTGGTGGATTCAAACTGCTGACCTTTTGTTTAGCAGCCGTAGCTCTTAACCACCGTGCTACCAGGGTGTAGATAATAGATGATCCCAAATATATGTCATGAAATTTGGTATACAATAAAATGATATACATAAAAATAGCACCATTGCTTCTATCTCATTTCTTTAATTAAATGAAAATGTCAATAATTTTAATGTAAATTAAAATGTCTTAACATGTCTTAATTTGCTTTCTTTTCTATTTGAGACTTCTTCATGGTGTGCTATCTTTAATGAACTTCACTGTGGAATTCGTTTAATACAAAATGATCTACCTCAAATTTTCTTCCCATTTGATGTAAGGGAAAGTACTATTAAAAAAAAAAAAAAAACTAAAAGCAGTTGTTAATATCCTTATTTTGCTGGTAGAAATCTAAATCTTCAAAGAGAGTGACTTTTAATGAGCAAGATAAAAATAAACCTGATTGAACTTTCATTTCCTTATTATATATTTAATGCTAACTGGCAATCGTATTCCAGAAGTACCTTTTCTACCCTTCACTGCACAAGTTAGAAGCTACAGATAATACTTTTTGTATTTTATTTTTGTCTACAATCTGAATTGCGATTTTGTTTTCATTATTTTTTTTCTCTTCTCAATTGGCATTCATGGGAATTTGAAGATATTCACTATTCTCATTTGCACACAAGGGTAATGTTTCTAAACCATTAGCAATGAGAGTGCCTATTTTCACCCCAAATGTGCTTTAAATGATATTGTCCTTCTACATAATGGGTGTTATAATATCTGGAAAACTGAGGGCTCTTTGGTGCCGAGTATAAATTCTATAGCAGTGAATTGCTTCTCATTTTGAAGTTAACCAGTTCAACCTATCACTTTGGGTTCACTGGCTTTATATACAGCCCTACTCAACTCCTTTTCTACCTCACTCCATTCCCCACATTCAGTTTCTTATTTAGAAATCCAATCTTTCAGTGTACGTTTATTCTTAAAATAAAATAACACGTTTCTTTTTTTTTTTTTAAGCAATTACTCAGAAGAAAAAATGTATACAGAAGAGAAAAATGGCTCATTTGTGCTACATATGAATATAGGTTAATACCTGAAATGGATAAAATCTTAAAACTAAAGCCAGTTTATTCCATAACATCATTAAGATACTGCTCCTCAATGAGTGAAAACAGGTACGTTTTTATTGCTGCATTTGAATCTAATTGTATTCATTATTTGGTAAGCAAATAGCAAATAAAAGTAACATTGAGTGTGAGGAAGGAATTAGTGACTCTTACCAATTCTAGTTTCTCCATGCAGTTACGTGATGGACAGAACTAGGAAATTAAAACCTGATATGTATAATTAAAACAAACTTATCTTCGGTTGGTAAAGGAACAGTTGAGGTATTCCCTGAGAGATAAATAAATGAGCTGTTAATTATGCACCCATTGCCTGAGGTTGAAATTACTTCATTAAAAAACAAACAAACAAAAAGAAGCAAAAATACAATGTAAAAGAATTACAATCAATATTTTACACGTATTCTGTTAATTGAAATAGTTGCTAACCATCATTTTTTCTTTACTTTTTTAAAAAGGTAGTTTATTTCTGAGATTACCATTAAGATTTTTATATACAAAAATCATTCGTTCATAAAAAGGAGACTACAAAATGCAAGAGGTAATACCACTCTTTTGCTATAAAAAATGAAAAAAAAATTCTCGGTAATTAAGATTTTATATCAAAAAACTCAAATAGAAAAGACATAAAATTGTAAAAAAAATTTGTGTTGAAAGGCTCCAGGAAACATGTGTTCATCCCTCTCCTCAGAGTCGGAATTGACTCGATGGCACCAGGTTTGGTGTTTTTTTTTTAATGTGGTCGCCATGAGTCAAAAGTGACTCAATGGCACACAACAGCATATATAATAAGCAAATCAAATAACAAAACAAATCAAAACTCTACTTCACAGATTCTAGCCTTTGTCTCATTCCATAGTCTGAATATGTTACATGTGTGCTCATATTTTCAATCCTTCCTTTACCTAATCATTTGAGCCTCTCAAGTTCCAAAGTCTTCCTAACTCTTAAATGATCCTTTGAACTGGACTACCTTCTCATTCTATGTCTTCTTGGTTGAATTTTACTCAGAATCATGAAATTAATATTGCTAGAGCAAAATTTGAATTATACTCTTTACCTACTCAAAATGTAGCCATAGAGTACAAGTTTTTCACTAGATAAAAGGGCCACTTGATACCATGTACTTTCCTATGGATATTGCACATTAATTTTATTTAGAAAAACCCTGTCTTGCCATTCCTTATTATGTCTGATGAAATTTTTGTCTTCTTTTTCTTACAGAATTATCGTACTTATGTTACTTAATTCTTACAATTAAAATCATAGCAACAAATAGCATTAAATTGTTTTCATATGTCATTGTATTTTTTTTTTTTTTGGTTACTTTTATTCCACTAGAAAAAGTATAGTCGTATAATCTCAACATCCATTTATAGTCAACATTTATTTGGTAATTTAACAACAGCTACAAATTGAGTAGCTTCATTAGACACGTTTGGATAATTTCTAAGAATTATTAAAAAAGAACACCCATTTCTGAAAAAAAATATAAAATGAGAATACCCATTTCTGGAAGAAAAAAAAAAACTCACATACCAAATAGGCAGTCAGTCATTTAAACATATAATTATACTACATTGAGATGCATGCTGTAATAGAAAACCTAAAATGGCATTTTTTTTTTTTTTTTGACGTAAAACTGGAAGGCATCAACTTTTGGAGAATTTTCAGGTTTCACATACAAAAAGGTACAAAGAGTAAAATTAAAGTAAAATTAAAATTAAAGATTCAGTGTGGCCCCACCAGACAGATCAGGACAAAAATAACATTGAGATAGAAAAATGTCCAACTAATTAAATTTTCTTCAGGGGATGAGAATTATAAATTATCAATTTAAAATTATAAACAAAGCATGAAGAGTGAAATTATATTCGGTAAGTTTCTTGGTATATCGAAAATTTTAAAAATGTGTTCTAGTTGTGAATTATTCCAAATACATTCATGTTTCCCTAGAAACTGAGTGTTCATGTTCTTTGACATCAGCACCTTCTCCCTCAAAAAGCACTGAGGTCGGAATTGCCATATTTCTCTGCTCCTCAGTTCCTCCTATCCCACAAACAGACCATATAGCCTCTATTCATAGACTCCTCAAAGAAACTGAATGCAATACCATTATAAACTTACATTTTCCTCCTGCTTTTTATAGGTTTTATCCTAACAATAAATTGTTTCATCTTTATAGTCTTGAAATAGTATGTTGACAATCTCTTTCTGGTTCATTCTCCCTTTTCTGCTGAATTTAATTTCAATAGCAATAACAAGGGATAGAAAATGAGGCATAAAGCTAGTGAAAAAAAGGGAAAGGTATTTAAAATTGTTATAACCAAAGTATCACCATTGTTCCATTACTATTTTGATACTGAATAATTAATTAAGTAGCATTTGTGTAGATTTGTCTTGAAAACACCCAGGTAGTGTGGAATATAAATTTTGGTGAGATGAAAAAAACTATATAATACACCCTCAAAAAAATAAAGTGAAAGCATCCCCTCCATAAATTACATACCATTAATATACGCAGCCCCCATGTGTCTGTCAGTTTGTCATACTGTGGGGGTTTGCGTATTGCTATGATGTTGGAAGGTATGTCACTGGTATTCAAATACCAGCAGGGTCACCCATGGAGGACAGGTTTCTGCTGAACTTCCAAAGACAACCTAGGAAGAAGGAACCAGCAGTCTCCTTCTAAAAAGCATTAGCCAGTGAAAACCTTATGAGTAGCAGCAGAACATTGTCTGATATAGTGCTGGAAGATGAGCCCCCCAGGTTGGAAGACACTCAAAAGGTGACTGGGGAAGAGCTGCCTCCTCAAAGTAGAGTTGACCTGAATGAATGACATGGATGGAGTCAAGCTTTCAGGACCTTCATTGGCTGATATGGCATGACTCAAAATGAGAAGAAACAGCTGCAAACATGCATTAATAATTGGAACCTGGAATGTACAAAGTATGAATCTAGGAAAATTGGAAATTGTCAAAAATGAAATGGAATGCATAAATATTGATATCCTAGGAATTAGAGAGTTGAAATTGACTGGCATTTGCCATTTTGATTTGGACAATCATATGTTCTACTATGCTGGGAATGACAACTTGAAGAGGAATGGTGTTTCATTCGTAGTCAAAAAGAACATTTCAAGATTTATCCTGAAGTACAGTGCTGTCAGTAATAGGATGATATCCATAGGCCTACTAAGAAGACCAGTTAATACGGCCATTATTTAAATTTATGCACCAACCAGTAAGGCCAAAGATGAAGAAATACAAGATTTTATCAGCTGCTGCAGTCTGAAATTGATTGAACATGTAATCAGGATGCGTTGATAATTACTGGTGATTGGAATGCAAAAGTTGGAAACAAAGAAGGGTTGGTAATTGGAAAATATGGCCTTGGTGATAGAACAATGCTGGAGATCGAATGATAGAGTTTTGCAAGACCAACAACTTCTTCATTGCAAAAACCTTCTTTCACCAACATAAATGGTGACTATACACAAGAAACTTGCCAGATAGAACACTCAGGAATCAAATTGACTACATCTCTGGAAAGAGATGATGGAAAAGCTCAATATCATCAGTCAAAACAAGGCCAGGGCCAACTGTGGAACAGACCATCAATTGCTCATATGCAAGTTCAAGCTGAAACTGAAGAATATTAGAGCAAGCCCATGACAGCCAAAATATGACCTTGAGTATAACCCATCTGAATTTAGAGACCATCTGAAGAATAGATTTGACTCATTGAACCATAATGACCAACCAGACGAGTTATGGAATGACATCAAGGACATCATACATGAAGAAAGCAAGAGGTCATTGAAAGAAAAGAAAGAAAAGACCAAGATGCATGTTGGAGAAGACTCTGAAACTTGCTCTCGAACGTCAAGCAGCTAAAGCAAAAGGATGAAATGATGAAGTAAAACAACTGAACAGAAGATTTCAAAGGGCGGCTCAAGAAGACAAAGTAAAGTGTTATAATGACACGTGCAAAAAGCTGGAGATAGAAAACCAAAACGGAAGGACACACTCGGTGTTTCTCAAACTGAAAGAATGGAAGAAAAAATTCAAGCCTTGAGTTGCAAAATTGAAGGATTCTATAGGGAAAATGTTAAATGACCCAGGAATCATCAGAAGAAGATGGAAGGAATACACAGAGTCATTACACCAAAAAGAGTTGGTCGATGTTCAACCATTTCAAGAGGTAGCATATGATCAGGAACCAATGGTACTGAAGGAAGAAGCCCAGGCTGCTCTGAAGGCATTGGTGAAAAACAAGTCACCAGGAATTGACAGAATATCAATTGAGATGTTTCAACAAACGGGTGCAGCATTGGAGGTGCTCACTCATCTATGCCAAGAAATACGGAAGACAGCTTCCTGGCCAACTGACTGGAAGAGATTCATATTTATGCTTATTCCCAAGAAATGTGATCCAACCAAATGCAGAAATTTTATCATTAATATTACACGCAAGCAAAATTCTGCTGAAGATCATTCAAAAATGGCTGTAGCACTATATCGACAGGGGACTGCCAGAAATTCAGGCTCGTTTTAGAAGAGGGTGTAGAACCAGGGATATCATTGTTGATGTCAGATGGATCCTGGCTGAAAGCAGAGAATACCAGAAGGATCTTTACCTGTGTTTTATTGACTACACAAATGCATTTGACTGTGTGGATCATAACAAATTATGGATAACATCGTGAAGAATGGGAATTCCAGAACACTTAATTGTGCTCATGAGGAACTTTTACATAGATCAAGAGGCAATTTTTAGACAGAACAAGGGCATACTGATTGGCTTAAAGTCTGAAAATGTGTGTGTCAGGGCTGTATCCTTTCACCATACCTTTTCAATCTGTATGCTAAACATACAATCCTAGAACAGAGCATCAGGATTGGAGGAAGATTCATTAACAACCTGTATTATTCAGATGACACAACCTTGCTTGCCGAAAGTGAAAAGGACTTGAAGCACTTACTAATGAAGATCAAAGACCACAGCCTTCAGTATGGATTGCACCTCAACATAAAGAGAAGAAAAATCCTCACAACTGGACTAATGAGCAACATCATGATAAACAGAGAAAAGATTGAAGTTGTCAAGGATTTCATTTTACTTGGATCCACAATCAACAGCCATGGAAGCAGCAGTCAAGAAATCAAAAGACCCATTGCATTGGGTAAATCTGCTGCAAAGGACGTCTTCAAAGTGTTGAAGAGCAAAGATATCACCCTGAAGACTAAGGTACACCTGACTCAAGCCATGGTATTTTCAATCACATCATATGAATGTGAGAGCTGGACAACAAATAAGGAAGACCAAAGAAGAGTTGACGCCTTTGAATTGTTGTGTTGACGAAGAATATTGAATATACCGTGGACTGCCAAGAGAACGAACAAATCCGTCTTGGAAGAAGTACAACCGGAACGCTTCTTAGAAGTAAGAACGGTGAGACTGCATCTTACATACTTTGGACATGTTGTCAGGAGGGATCAGTTTCCTGGAGAAGGATATCATGCTTGGCAGAGTACAAGGTCAGTAGGAAAGAGGAAGACCCTCAAGGAAGTGGATTGACACAGTGGCTACAACAAGGAGCTCAAGCATAACAACGATTGTAAGGATGGCGCAGGACCAGGCAGTGTTTCTTTCTGTTGTGCATAACGTTGCTAGGAGTTGGAACCAACTCAATGGCACCTAACAACAACAACAGCACTAGCATTGACCCACTGCTGTTGAGTCCATTCTGACTCATAGCAACACTATAGGAAGAATAGAACTGCCCCACAGAGTTTCCAAGGAGCGCCTGGTGAATTTGAACTGCCTACCCTTTGGTTAGCAGCCATAGCACTTAA
Organism: Elephas maximus indicus; assembly: GCF_024166365.1. NCBI lineage: Eukaryota > Metazoa > Chordata > Mammalia > Proboscidea > Elephantidae > Elephas > Elephas maximus. The sequence continues at coordinate 52,513,448 of NC_064836.1, read as the reverse complement.
CCATTGTGCCACTAGGGTTATAGCAAGTATTTTTTTTTAACTAAACTGTTTGAATATGCTCTAGTGAGTTGGTATGCTTGCAGCAATAATTATATTTCTAGAATGTCAATTGAAAAGAAGCTTTTTAAAATCAAGTTTAAAAACCAGACATTTGTTTTACAGACATACATGAGAAAATATTACACAAAGTTCCTCTTGAATGTTAGCCTTCCTTGTCATGAAGACATTATAATGCAGCTTTCCTTTGCGGTAGCCATTTGACTCTCTTGTTTAGATTCTCGGTTTTGTTTGTATTTTTGCTTCTCACACTTCACCTCAGAGCAAGTAAATTGGCATGTACCATGTCTTCTGTTTCAACGAATAAATAGGTAAAAATACAGTAGACCAAAAGGAAAATCAAACCCATTGCCGTGAAGTCAATTCCAACTCATAGCAACCGTATAGGACAGAGTAGAACTGCCCCATACGGTATCCAGTGAGTGGCTGGTAGATTCTAACTGCTGACCTTTTGGTTATCAGCTGAGCTCTTAACCTCTGTGCCACCACTGCTCCAAAATACAGTAACCAAAATCCACTGTGGTCAGGTTGATTCAGACTCATAGCGACCCTATAGGACAGAGTAGAACTGCCCTACCTACCTGTTTAGTTTCTGTTGATGAAATTCTCAATTCAGTAGCTGATTCATCACAGAGAAAATGAGCAAGAAGGCAGCTCCTATAATGATTGATGCTATCATTTTGGTTCTTTGGTTATATCGTGGTCAGAAATATTTATGGCATGACCATAGAATTACATGCAGAAACTTGGATGTAAGCCTCCAATGCCTCAATTATTCATTTTCTCTCAAAAGGAGGGGAATAATTAAGAAAAAAAAAAAAAGAAACTAACAGGAATAACATCATGCTTCTCTGCTGCTGTCTCTTAAGGAGCATGACTAAAAGGTACCATTGGAGATGGCTTTCAACCAGTGGTCAGAGATCTAGCAAGAATACGGTGCCACAGAAGCCCAAGGAAATGTATCTACAAAGGAAGGGAGTACGCTTGGGGGTGAAGTTAGTGTTTTGAAGCTACAGAGACGTGGAAAGGTTTGATTTTCAGTTTGTGAGTTACTGTTTCCGTTTGAATGACAAGCATCAGAACAACTGAAGTAAGGATCAAGGAACCCTTGTTTGGCAAGAAAATGAAAACAGTATGTGTCTTTTGAGAGAGAGTAGCGTGTGGGAGAGAAGAGACGTATGCGTGTGTGTGTGTGTGCATGCATTTACGTAAACAGGAAGCTACTAGCAGAATGAGGGGGGCAGTGACGGTTTAGTGGTAGCATTCTCACCTCCCATGCGGGAGGCCCTGAATCAATTCCTGGCCAGTGTATCTTATGCACAGCCAACCGCCTGTCCATCAGTGGAGGGTTACCAACTGTTATGGTGTTAAATAGGTTTCAGTGGAGTTTCCAAGCTAAGAAGGAATAGAAAGAAAGGCCTGATGATCTACTTCTGAAAATCAGCCAATAAAAACCCTGTGGATCACAATGCTCCAATTCCCAAACAGGTCATGATGGAATAGGGCCAAGCACTGTGCATGGGGTTGCCATGAGTCGGAAGATGACGCAACAACAGCTCTCAACAAAAACCCCAAACCAGAATGGGAGCTCACATCTGTGAACTGTTGAGAAACAACCAGTGAAGAAGAGCAGCAAAAAATAAGCAATACAGGGCATATCAACACAGGGGGTAATATAGTGGGCAAAGCAGAAAAAAAAATTGAATGGAAAAGGGTAAAAAGCAAAATGATACTTTTCAAAGACAATATACGTTTGAATGAAGACAATGCCACCCCTAAGATGTACAAAGCCAGGTCAACAGAAACAGTATGGGGCAAAAAGTCCTCTCCATATTGTCTGTCTTTATTTCTACAAAGTTAGGGTTTAATCTTAGATTATTGAATAATACATTTTCTTCTCAATCTTTTCCTCCAATTTAGTAAATTGTGAATTCTTAGGTTTTCTTTGTGGTGATATTTATCTACACCAAATTATAAAGAGGAATGGATTATAAATGTGAATGGTTCATTAACTAGAAATCAATATACAGTTCAAAATGTTTACAGAAACAGTGTATCTTCTAGTGCAATAAGCAGTTAAGGAAGTAATTGAGCTTGTCCCTCAAGTGTCAGTGTTTTTTACTTACCATGTGAAGAGTCACAAAGGAGTTACGAGTGTTGTATACTGTTGAAATAAAGCTTTATCTTTGGGCTCCAGTCTGTAAGTTACAAACTTTTATATAAATGTGAACGATAGAAAAAGCATTTGCAGTAAGGTTTCAAGATTTCAGAATTCACACTTCGGAGGTCTAGTATTCAACTTCAAGTTTCACATGCTAAGTAATAAAGACATTTATTTCCCCATAAGATGTTACTAAATTAGAAAGGCAAAAGAAAAAATGACCCAGAAGTAGTATATATTCTATTTTTTCATTAGCCAGCAGCTGTAAACTATAGCAAGAAGTTGATAGCCTGTCCTATTCTGTAAGATTAGCAATGATGGAAAGTCTAATATTTCCTTTAATATCTTAGTCCAAACCTTACTTGCTTCATCCCAAATAATTTCTACTTGCTATTATCTTAGTGAAGATGGAAAATAGCAGATCAATGCCGTCAATAAAACCGATGCCCAGACGTTTTTCTCTTCTTTTTCCACTTCCCTCCCCACCTATCCTGCGTATTCGGTGAAGGCAGCACCAACTCTCTTGGTATTCTTGACCATGCTATGCCCTTTTACTCTTCTGCTGCTCAGACTAGAGTGTCCTTTCTCTTTCATTCCGCAAGTGACATGTTTCCTCAACATTGATGACCACAGCTAAAGGTCATCCCTGGGAAAACAGTTTCATTTCTATTTCTAACCTGAAAGTCTCCCTCCTGTTCCTGCTTGTACAACAGAGTATCTTGTACTGAAATAGTTTGTTTAGATGCCAATCTCCAAAAATGATTATAAGTAGTTTTTTTAGCAAAGATATATTTCTATGCCCAGAAGCTAACAGAGTCTTACACATTTGTGAATACTTTAACAAATAAATGAATGAATGCATAAATGCTTTCTCTCTAAACAATGGTTTTTTAGCTCCTGCTCTACCTGCACCTTTTTATTTCTTTTCATATAATTCCTATGAGGTTTCTTTTTTTTAACAGCTTTTGAACCTTCAATTGAAATATGATAAAGGTGATATCCTGTAATTATTTTTTAATCCATGTCTTTATTATAATTAATCACTTAGCAAGCATTATTACCAAAAGCACTTTATTGGGCTCTGAGTGACCAGTAGTGAATAAAACGAAACCCCTGACCTTAAGCCATGTCCTGGTGACACAGTGGTTAAGAGCTATGGCTGCTAACCAAAAAGTTTGACAATTCAAACCTGCCAGATGCTCCTTGGCAACCCTATAGGGTTGCTATGAGTCGGTATCACCTTGACAGAAATGAGCTTGGTTTGGTTTGGTTTTAAGGAAGACAAAGAGCCCTGGTGGTGCAGGGGTTAAGGCAATCAACTGCTAACTGAAAGGTTGGTGGTTCAAAACCACCAGCAGCTACATGGGAAAACGATGTGGCAGTCTGTTTCCGTAGAGATCTAGAGCCTTGGACACCCCATGGGATTACTATGAGTCAGAATCAACTTGCTGGCAATGGGTTTTGTAGGGAAGACAGACCAGAGAAAAGTGAACAAATAAGTAATCATAAAATATGAACCACAGTAAGAGACAAAAATGAAATACAGAATCATGGATTGAGACCTATTTAGATTCAGTGGTTGGAGAAGATTTTACTGTGAAAGCTACTTTTCAGCTGAGTCCATTGCGACTCTTTGCCAATTTCTTCCTTTACATTTTTAAAGCATTTTCACATACACACAATCACAAACACATGCAGTCACTCACACGCACACAGGCACAAATATGGCCAGACTATTAGATACTTGATAATCTGTTTCCTCGGAATTAGCTTCTTGATACCTTTTTGCCACGTTGACTTTGGTTCTTCCTTGGCATTTAGAAATTGATATTTAGTAAATTACATAATTTTAAGTGGTTGTTTAAACAATGAATGAAAATGATATGTGAAGAAATCCAATGGAGAGGGCATGGTCGAGTTGGGAAAATATGCTGTGGCCCAGTGTGATAGCTGAGTGGATTAAACTGCACACTCGGCTAATGTCCTTTGTCCTTTGCTCGCTTGCTAGTACCCCTGAGGCTTTTACTATCCTCCCTCCAAGACTGCACAGACTCCACGAAAGCTGCTGACCAGAAATCTAGGGTCAGAAAGATTCAGAAGCAAGATTGTAGATCTTGTCTCTATGCCTATAAAAATCAGGTTAGACTGGCAATGAGGAAAATGGAACAGGAAATGAAGGAATCACATGACACAGAAAGAAAAAGGAGAGACTACAACTTTCACAGTAGGAAATGAAGAAGAATTTTCTCTCAGCAGAAGCAAGGATGGAGAGGAGATTCTAAATTCTAGATCTTCCACTTCTGTTCTCAGCTATGAATTAGAAATTTACAGTTGACAAACCTAGACACGTAAGCCTCCTCAGTGTGAACACCTTTGGTATGGATAAATCCATGAAAGGAAAAACCAATTGGCTAAACAATGTGGAATACAGCATAACAATTTGGAAAATAGTCCATAAGCCAGTACGACAGTGGACACACCTGACTGTTACATCGTGATTCGTTAGAAATATCCACCATGTTTTGGTATAGAGAGTAACAACAAGGGTAGAAAAAAATGCAAAATTATTGTTAAAGTCATCATTCCACTGGAACATATGTTCAGTCTGTCTTGCAGAGGCCATAAATCTTACTCTCTCTGCTTGGCCAGTTAGTCTTAAACGCTTTGGCCCTGTGGACTTGACGTTTGCAACTTCCTTTACTGTGCATGCGTGCAGAGATTCCAAAGTCTAATTGAAGTAGAATTCCTACACTTCTGTAACATGGGAGTGTGTTCATAGTAAAATGAGCTAAACTCCATGGCAGTCTCCATGGCTTACGCTCTTGGAATGGATCACATTTAAGTGGAATACATGTTTTGCTTACAACTGTAAGTTTATGAAGTGCTCTGTTTCATCTCTCCATTCACATTTGTTATCAACATGTTATTAATGCTTATTGCATAACTTTAAATTAATAAAATGATTTCAGAATGTGTCATGTTGTTGTTGTTAGGTGCCCTTGAGTCAGATCCAACTCATACTCGTCCTGTGTGCAACAGAATGAAACATTGCCTGGTCCTGCACCATCCTCATGATAAGTGCCACACTATGGCATTAAATCTCCTGCCTAGTCAGGTATATGAGTAATGATTTTTCTATATACTTCAAAAGGTTCCATCCAAAGAAATCAATAAGACCAAATGTTACACAGAACCTGGCATTTAGTTCAAAACTCAAACCAGATAGACCTGACTTAGTTTATTCTTCCTAAAATATATCCTCCTGCAGTTCATTTTCAATATGGGTAAGTTAAGCTTTATAATTTTACTTTAAGAGCAATATTTGTTCCCTTTATGGAAATTGCCAGTCCTTATAAATTTTACCCCTGGTTGAAGAATAATACTAAATTGTTTGTTGATAGCTTAACAACAAATCCTCTAGGAGATACTGGAGATGATGTCTGTAGATTCTTTGGAGAAGAAAAATCCATCAGGTATTCCTAATAATGATGGAGTGGAAGGAATGAAAGGAAATCAGATTATCATACTAATTCTTCTTTCTTTTCTCCCCACCTCCTTTTCCACTTCTAATGAGGCTGATCCCATCTTTGCCTTCACCTTATAAAGTTGACATAGGTATAAATGAATACTAAGTTGGGCCATCTTAAGGATATTTGTAGCCCAAGAAAAGAACACAGTTACACAAATTAGATTTCCAATAGATTAAATATATAAAGGAAAGTTTTGGGAAATGTCATATCTTGTGCTTCTTGTATTCTCATAATGGAATCCTCCCCTCCCCCCATCCCTTTCAGCCCCCATTTAGTCAGATGTGTGAACATACAAAAATAAGAATTGATTATTACTCTGCAAATGTATTTTATAGATCATGCACCATTTCTACGTTAGGTCCATCTCCCATGTTAGGTCTATCCCCCATTCTTCAATAAATATTCATTGAGCATCTACTATACAATATGCATGAGAATGGCTCTAGGTACACAGAGGTGTGCCACCAGGAGATGACTTACTCTCCTCATGGAGCTTCACACATAACTGAATCTCCCACTTCATACCTGCATAAACCCTCTGAGGTACATATGTCATTATTTTTACCCTAGTAAGAGCATCACAAACCTATTCTTAAGACAAGTAAATACATAATGAGGAAGGCAGGAATTCTGGTTATACCTTTTCCAGATTCCAGAGTCAGAGCTGCGCCACACTGTGCTGCTTTTCACAGCAATGCACCATGCTCGGTGTAATACCTGGGCAGGAAATAAGAATTGAAGCATTAAATTGCCAGATATGAGTGTTGATTTTATATATACCTTTGGGCTTGGACAACCAAAAAACCTTCTTTTAAACATAATTTGAAAACATTTTATTTCCTAATTTATCTAGTATTTTAATAAAATCTTTGTACCCTTCTGTCATGTCTTCCACCACCAAAAGCCTCTAATTTAGTCTAGACAAATAAGCCTATTGTAAATTAAACTCGATGAAAAGTGAATTTTCAAAAACTAATTTTGATTTGGAAGTACTTTTTCATTGCACCCCATTCCTTTCACAACTTTCCATGCCAACTCAAAAATTATTTTACGGTCCATTATTGGTTGTAATCAATTATAAAATGAAATACATAAACCCTAACGTAAAGGTAGATCCTAAATGTAAAGGGCATCTGATAGAAGGAACAAAGACATAGGATGACAGAGATGTGAGAAGGCACACAAATGGAATTCTTTGATCACTTCGTATGGTGCTCTGAAAAAAATGCAATAGAAGCATAGGAGAAAAAGTAACTGTGCTGATGTCTAGTTCATTCCCTTCATGATGAGGATAAGAACTCTGATGCCCAGAGAGATTGAAGGATGTGACCTCAGTTGTACAACTCTAAGTAGAGGAGCAGCTTGTTCTTGTTAGTTGCCATCAAGTCTATCCTGGCTTTTAGTGATCCCATCTGTGCAGAGAAGAACTGCTCCATAGCGTTTTCAAGGTTGTGACCTTTTGGAAGCAGATTGCCAGGCCTTCCTTCTGAGGTGCCTCTGAGAGGGTTCAAATCATCAATCTTTCAACTACCATTTATGCCACCCAGGGACTCCTACTAGAACCCATTCCTTCTCTGAGGAAGAGAACAGAATCTCAGAGTTAAAGGGTACAAACAGATAGCAGGGTGCTGGTTTGTCTGATTGGTGGAAGTTTAGTGGGATTGTTTCATGAGATTTGGAGAGGGCACTCACCACTGGCACTCTGGTCTCTGGAGAGTTCTCTGATAGATCTACCTTGGAGAAACCTAATCATGATCCTGTATTATTGAAAGAAGACAGAAGAGGAACGAGTCACAGGTTTTCAAATAGTAATAAAAAACAGCCACTTAGGATACAGAGAGATTGTCAGCTGAAAGCAGAAAGATGACATTAAAAAAAAAAAAAAAAAAAAGGTTCGTAGCAGATTATTTTAACTGAAGCTGCCTAGGGAAAGTAATAGATACTTTTTTTTTTAAGTAGAATGCTTAGAAAACAGCAGTGGAGAATAACCCAGATTTTGTAGGTAGGAAGATATGAATAGTAATATAAGCTTTGTTGCTAACTAACTGTGTAACAAAGAGCTGTTTACTTCATTTTACTGAGCCCTGAATGACTGAATAATACCTGCTTTGAAATATTTGTGTAAGGGTTAGGGATATTCTAAAATAATAAAGGAGAGCAACTATCGAATTATAGCGTTGTTATTTTATAATATAGTTAGGGATTTTACTAAAGAACAAATAAATTGTCCCTGTTCTGAGCACATGAAGAAACAACAGGCGATGGTGGCTGACTTCAATTTTGTCACTTCAAGTTTTTAAGGATGTAAAGCATAGATGGTGATTAAAGGCCTCTCACCTCCCACTATTCTTCCCATTGTAACCCCTTATGCCCATAATTGCCCATAATTAGGACCAAGCTGGGTGTGTCACGATTTTGATTAACTGGCTACTAATTGCAATATCATTGAGTGGTTTTCCTCATCTACATTTGATAGCAGAGCTTGATAACGCTATCTCTGGAAGCTGCTTACACTGAGGCAGGAAGCTGGCCCAAGCAAGATTCCTGGGGTAAAGGTCAAGATGGAGAGAGGGCACAGCTGCACAGAAATCAGGACAGACACCAACCAGTATACTCATGGAACACTCAAACTGGGTTGCCACCCAGGAGTACTGCAGAATTGTCAGCCACCATCGACTTTAGACTTAGGTCAGGAAAGTTAATTTCCATGCTTAATTGGTTTTCAAAATCTCCAGGAAGGTTTTTGATATCCTGAGATTCTGATTTTTCTATGATTTAGTAGACAGAAATGCCTTATTAAATATTATCCATGGGCTCATTTTTAGCACACATGATAGGATATGGTCTGGAAAGACCAATGAGAGGGAAATAAATATGAATAATACTTAAAGATAAAAGAAAATTTTTATCCTTATAAAATCGACCTTCCCTTTTGCTGATAATGTTGTAAGTTGCCTTTAAAACTCATGTAATTATTTTTAAATATAAGTAAATTTTGAAAGCTGAACATTTTTCAGAATGATCCAACAAGTATAGAGTATATCTGCAGACTGAGATCACACAAAGAGGTATTTGAAAATGGTTATGACTTGAGGAAAATAAAATTTTTATAGTCTCTGTTTGTAAACCTAGAAATAAATCTTAGTAAAGGTCAAGAAAAAGAGGTGTCAATGAAAAAAAAAAAATACATCTACCTTTTCTCTTGAAGTTAATGAGACAAGGAATACCTAAGGATTCCTAACACATAAATGAAAATCCTTGCTTTTTCTTCATTTTTTCCCTTGATGTTCCAGTGTTCCTTGGTTCTTGTAGTGTTTATTGCTGTTGTTTTTGCCACAAGGTATTCGGCCTCACGTAAGTGATTTTCTGATTGACAGAGTTATCTGTGGTTTGGAAAACACAGCCCAGAACTAGAGCATTAGGGGATTCAATGAGCAGATGTTAAACGTAATCCAGAGAATATTTCCCTTCATAAACCTCTAATCTTCCAAATTCAGAATTTTTCGAGAGGTGATTTAGGCAGATTCTCTCTGCTCTTCATGTTTCTATGGAGTTGTCTCTCACCTACTTAATTGCTTCTTTGCCAAATAAAAGAAACACAAAATTCACGTTCCAACTTCCCCTGTGAGGGGAAAAAAAGTTTCCTATTTGAGTTTCTACACTTTTGTTCACTTTTCTTGTAGGGTAGGGAGTTAGTATTAGAGCTGAAATGAAACCCTTAGTGGATTTTTCAGACTCTTGAATATACACACTGCTATCCCGTCCTGCTAAGTTCTGCATTTCCTCCTTGTTTGCACAGTTCCTTGAATACCTCAGCTTTTTGACAAGTATCTTTCCTTTGTCCAGCCTCATGGCCATAAGGTTTCTTTTGGCTTTAAGTCTGGCCAGAGACTAGAAACAAGAATAGAGAATATGAATACACTCATTGCCGTCAAGTCAATTCCAACACATAGCCTGGTGGTGTAGTGGCTAAGTGCTATAGCTGCAAAACAAAATGTTGAGATCCACCAGGCATTCCTTGGAAACTCTATGGGACAGTTCTAGTCTGTCCTATAGGGTCGCTATGAATATGAATATAGGTATGCTGAAACCCTGGTTTAAGAAAGTGATAACATTAATATGAAAAGAGGGAAGGGATAGGCTATTCAGGACAAAGGGAAATATATTTTATGTGTATCTGGGTCCTCGGCTTGATATCCTATAGAAGGTATATTTCCATATAACTGTGTGGCCTCCTGGATTAATTATTTTAAGACAAGATTTAGCCAAGTATAAAGAGCTTGATGTCAGCAGCAAAGCTTCAGACATAGAAGTGGGGTAGTGATGCTTAATGCAACATAGTACCATCATCAAAGTTCATTCCTCTTCTAGCCACAGAGCAAGTTCTTATATTTTCCACCGGACCCTAGGAAAATAGGTCTGTGAAGAAAATTTTTTCAAGCAATCACATAATGGGAACAGAAGTATTTCTTTCAGATTTCTTCCCTATGAATGTTTGTTACCGCAAAGAGATTTTTTGTTTGGGTACCACCATCAAGTTGAAAAGAACCAACACCTAGAGAGAGGATATAGACCACCAGGGGAAAATAGAAGGACCCAGCAGGAATTCTTGAAGAAAAACTCTTCAGAATTCTGTAAGAAGCTAAAGATTATGTAGTAGCAATTGGGGTTGGTTATGTAGTAGCAATTGAAATTTAAATTATACCATAGATTTCCTTGATCAGTACAAACTTCAACTTCCTTTTACAATCTCTTTTCTAGTTAACAGTTTGGAAAACTAAATACTACCTTTCCTGGATTCCTGTGTCCTTGAAGCTGTAGATGTGATTTTGATTCTATTATCAAATTTAATGAGTTGAGAAGCAGGATGCGAGACATTCATTTTCAGGTACAGATTGTTGCAGAAATTCCCTGGCTGTGAAACTAATATCCTTGTCTTGGTTTCCCTAACAAGCTGAGTATTCAGGATCATGACAGGAACAGCAGTTCCATATCTGTCCAATTTTGTCATGTGGTTTGGGAGTATGCCTGCAAGATCATCCTCAAGTGTGTATCTTCACATTTCACATTTATTAGGGATTATGCTGCTTTTTTCTTTTTTTTATATAATCCAATTGCTGTTGCTGAGTGCTTTCAGTTAGGTTCCAACGCTTACCAACCCTGTGTACAACAGAATGGAACACTGCCCAACCTGCGCCATCCTCACAATCATTGTTATGCTCGAGCCCATTGTTGCAGCTACTGTGTCAATCCATCCAATTGAGGGTCTTCCTCTCTGGCTCTGTCCTTCTACTTTAGCAAACATGATGTCCTTTTCCAGGGACTGGTCCCTCCTGGTAACATGTCCAAAGTATGGGAGATGTAATTTCACCATCCTTGCTTCTAAGGAGCATTCTGGCTGGACTTCTTTCAAGACAGATTTGTTAGTTCTTTTGGCAGTCTATACTATATTCAATATTCTTCACCAACACCACAATTCAAAGGCGTCAATTCTTCAGTCTTCCTCATTCATCATCCAGTTTTCACATGCATATGAGACGATTGAAAACACCATGGCTTGGGTCAGGTACACCTTAGTCTTCAAGGTGACATCTTGCTTTTGAACATTTTAAAGAGGTCTTTTGCAGCAGACTTGCCCAATCCAATGAGTCTTTTTTATTTCTTGACTGCTGCTTTCATTGGTGTTGATTGTGGATCCACGTAGAATGAAATCCTTGACAACTTCAATCTTTTCTCCTTTTGCTTATTGGTCCATTTATGATGATTTTTGTTTTCTTTATGTTGAGATGTAATCCAAACCAAAGGCTGTGGTCTTCCAATTAATACTCTAAAAAATCTGTTTTGGATTAAACTAGCTATAGAAGTAGCCATTTTATGAAAGTGAACTCTGAACCAATATATACAGCCAATGTGAGTCCATCGTTACCTAAAGCTGCTGAGATATAGAAGACATTAAACTGCATATGCCCAAGAAACTGAAGTGGATGAAGCTGGCACATTGAGGAGAGTATACACATAAAAAGGAGGAATCAAATTGAGCACAGACATGTCACAAACAGCTTACACACATATCAAAGATCTCACTTAAGGATTCTGACTGGAATATTGTCTGTGGATGCCTGGGGCCTACACGTATTCCTCCCAGCCTCACTGAAGGTCATTGAAATCTTGTCATTCATTGCTGGTAAAGTCAATAAGTATACTATGTCCACTCTGACGTGCACAACTCTTCACTCTCCTTAACTTCCCAACCTCTCTCCACTGTGTTAAAAAAAAAAAAAAGTACAAGTATGCCACATCCAGATCTCATTATCCATCAGAAATTCTTCAATTTTAAAACTTTATTTATTTTTCTCATAATATACCCTCACCCCTATTGAGTTTTGTTTTGAACAACAAGGCTGGTTTTTTGTTTTCAGATTTTTAGCTACCTTAAAAAAAAAAAAAAAATTTTTTTTTTTTTTTTTTTTTTATCTAGAATCATAGTCGACTATTTTTCTCTGATTTCATTTGTTTTACTTTTTGGTGTTGATCAGATATTCAGCTATTTTGACTGTTCTCTTTCCTGCCATTGAGTTGACTCTAACTCATGGTGACCATATATACGTTTAACAAACAAAATACTACCGGTCCTTTGTCGTCCTCATGATTGCAGGCATGTTCAAGACTATTGTTCTAGCTATTGTACCAATTCATCTCACCAAGTGTCTCCCTCACCTCACTCACCTTCTCCTTCACCAAACATGATGTCCTCCTCCAGAGATTAATACCTTCTATTGATGTGTCCAAAGCCAGCAAGTCAGACAGTGCTCATTAGTGATCCATAAGGTTTTCATTGGCTAAATTTGGAAGCAAATAAGGCCTTTCTTCCTGGTCTGTCTTAGTCTGGAATCTCTTCTGAAACCTACCCACCATGGGTGACCCTGCTGGTATTTGTAATACCAGTGGACTAGCTTCCAGCATACAGCAACAAGAAAGCCACCACAGTATTACAAATTGACAGATGGGTAGTGGTTCCTTTTTTATAAGGGGGCCATTTTCTACTCATTCAGGACAAACTGTGCTATCAAATGTGGACTGAGACCTCTTCACAGTTATCTTGGCAATAATTTTATTAATCTATACTTGGTTTTAAAATTCACTTCAGTGGTCTTTTATTCATTGCAAGCCAACAAAAAATCTACTCTGCGCTTCACTCCTAAAAAACCATCTGCCTTTCTATTGCCCAAAGGAGATAATCTTAGCATAGGAAGGAAGGAGAGTCTCCCGATTTGTTTCTATGTTAAAATCAATATTATCACACATCATCTCCTGCCTAAAGCTAATTTCCCATATGAATACATGACCTTTTGTCCTTTTTCCTCTGAGACCCTCCATCAATTATCACCTTTCTCATTTATATTTTCAAATTGCTGAAATCCTATTGGCCTTTCCCCTTACCATATGTAAATAAGTCCAAGCCTTCATTTTCTTGAAAAACAAATGAAAAATTGAGAAAACAAAAAGAAGACTTGGTACCCTCCATTTTAAAATAGGAATTTGACAATTGGATAAGATTACTCTATGAGCAGCAAGTACAATAGATGAAAGAGGGATGCCAATGAGACCAGAAAGGAATTATAGGATTTCAGGAAAGGAGGATAAAGTCATGGCAGGGGCAGGAATGTATGTGCAGATACAAATGGGAAAAGAAAGAGAAAAAAAAAAAAACAGTATATAGTAACAGTGTCAAAAAGAAAAAGCTAGAGTAAGGAGAGGGATTTGATTTGCTGCTCTGTGATACAAAACTTTGCAGTGAGAGAGAGGTAGAGAGTTTTGTATTTTTTCTTTAATTGCTATTGTTTTTGTGAAAGAATTTTCTGAGAACATTTATATAAAGCCAGAATGAATATCTACAGTAATTCTTTTCCTTCTGGTAATCGCTTGTATTTCAGGCTCTTCTTGGTTTCTATTTATTTCAGTTTCATATATACTGTATCTAACACCAACATTTGTTTACAAAAATGGCTTAGGGAGACTACACTTATAACCCAAAAAAACAAACCCAGTGCTGTTGTGTTTCTTCCGACTCATAGAGACCCTATAGGACAGAGTGAAACTGCCCCATAGGGATTCCAAGGCTATAAATCTATAGAAGCAGACTGCCACATCTTTCTCCCGCTGAGCAGCTGGTGGGTCCAAACTGCCAAACTTTTATGACAGCTGTAAAAGAATTTCTGAGAATGGAAACAAAGTTAAAAAGAATACTAGAGTTTTATTGGATCAATGATTGTGGATCTGGGAACACACAGCCTTAACTGCATTTTGCAGAGGTTCATTAAAATATCATTCCAAATCCCTTCTTCTCAGAAATGTTTGTTTGCTTATGAAAACAATTATTGCAGTTTTTTCTGGGAGGTGGCGGGGGCGGGGGTGCTGTGCCTGCTGAGCGTCTGCCTATCTGGAATGGAGTAGTTAAAAAGCAGGAACTGTTGATCATACATAAACCTACAGAAACAAGCTAATTTCTATTTCTAAAAGTTAGGTCACTTATCATCTTAAACTTTTGCCCTGTGAAACCAGGTAGTAGCCATGCTCTTCTCGCATGGCATAAGGGACTCCATGTTGGTTTCAGCTTTTACAGCCACACAGACGAGTGCTCAAATTTTAATATAATTAAAAACTTTTTTTTATTAAAGAACACATTCCTATGAAAATTTAAACAATATAGACATTTAGAATGTAAATGTCTCATAATTTAGATGAGTGTTGGAATAGGGATGATTGATGCCGCTTGAATACACTTGCTTGGTTGTAAAACACAGCGTAGTTTTATATTATCACTGAATCTTCTGAACACAAAGCTGCTGCGTCAAAAATGGCTGCTTTGTGTCTCAATTTATCAGTTACATGGTTTAGAAGTAAATTCATGAAACTCCAGTACTTGAAGCATGGACAATGTTTAATAAAGTTTAATGACTCAAAAAAAAAAAATGGTACAGTTTAGGTTATGAAGCTGGGGCTATAACATGCAATTATAATTGAAGGGGTGATTTGCATAAGTAAAGAGCAATTATGTAATTTGAAATTTAGCCACGTTACTAACCTCAACTGAAAGTGTTAATCTTAATATCAGAAGCAGTCCCCAGATTACAAATGAGTTCCATTCCTAAATCTGTCTTTAAGTCAAATTTGTACGTACAGAACAGTTAAGTACAGTTTATATTTAATGTCAGTCAAATGTTTGTCTTAGTATACAGTATACAGTGTACCTTTCTAGGCATAAAAAAAAAATTAAAGGAACTCTTCCAGATACACTAAAACATCTTTAACATAATAACGCAGTAATAATAATAATATATTGATGTGCATGGCAAGGTAGAACCTGTTTGTTATTATGAACCACTGTATATGCCATCTGGAAACCCTGGTGGTGTAGTGGCTAAGTGTTATGGCTGCTAACCAAAAGGTCAGCAGTTCAAAGCCACCAATTGCTCCTTAGAAACCCTATGGGGCAGTTCTATTCCGTCCTATAGAGTCGCTGTTAGTCGGAATCAACTGAACTGCAATGGGTAATGGGTATGTACCTTCTCTACAGTTGAAAAGATACCTACAGGGCAAACGTTACTTACAATACTCAGAAGATTCTGTTCTGTAAAATCTTTGATACCAATTAGATACTTTATTGTAGGCTCTGAACTAAGGCATATATGTTGTACCACCAGGCCCCATTTCTACTGGATTTGAACCCTCCTCAGCAAAAGCAGGGAGGCTTAGGGACATGGGTAAGGTGGTGTTAGGGCAAGATGGATCATCCCCCCCATCACCTCTTCTCCAGGCCTATCAACCCCATGCACCAACTATGAGACCCCTGCCTCAAGGTGCTACGGAGAAAGTGCCGCTCAGGATGTGCTAAGAGCGAGCCCAGGGCCCTCTGTTGGGAAGAGGACACTTAGGAAAGCCCAAATCTGATATTCTCCATGGACTCATGGAATCCAGAGGTCAGGAATCTAAGACTGCTCCCTCCTTCCCCCACTTCCAGCAGCCAAAAGGCCAAGAACCGCTGCAATAGCAAAATTCCATGTGTGTAAAGCACAAAAAAAAAAAAAAAAAAAAAATTTTTTTTTTTTTTAAAGCACAGGAAACAGGAGCCCAGAGAGGTGCCGCAACGGTCCCAGGCTGCACAGCATGGAGATCCGGTGGGATGGGGTAGGGTGGAGCTGGGTAAGCGGGCACCTCGGAAGCACACTCAGTGTACTGGGAGAACACACAGAGCATGACATCCGTGTCCCAGGCGCCTGCCACCACCTGCAGGTGCACAGTGTTTGGGTGTCCGGGTGCACAGTGGGTCCTTGGGTGGCCGCTGGTGGCAGGCAGGCTGTTGCGACATGATGCACCCAGCCGAGGCCCACAGCAGCAACTGCGGAGCCCACAGGCACCTACCTCCCTCAAAGCTTGAAAAGGGCTGGCCCTCTGCATACAGTAAGCACCACCACTCAGCTCCACGTGGCGGGCCTGGCCAATCAGCACTCCACAAACCTTGTGGCCCGCCTACGTGAGGCTGTGCACCCAATAGGGAGGAGCCGTGTAGCTCCGGATTTGTCAACAAGAGAAGGCCGTAGGGAGGAGAAAGACTAGAGCATCTTGAGTGGCCCGACCCCTCATCCCTTTCCAGCTCTCTCTGAGTCAGTTATTTCCTGATAGGCTTTATTGGGGTCGGTGCTAACTAAGGATTGTACCTAAGTCGGATGTTTGTAACACCAGGGACTGCCTGTATTTATGAACCAAAGCAAGTGTTTTTTTTTTTTTTTTTTGCTGAGTTGCCAAAACAGCATGTGGAAAATCACATTTTATTTTAGCAATATGTAAGAGAATGAGAATCAGGCTAACTATACTTCTCAGGTAGGCTTCCAATTTAAATATGGTATAGCATTTTTTTTTTTTTTGAGAACTGATCTGTCAATCAAAAAAAAAAAAAAAAACTGGTGAAAGGGGTGTTACCAGGTAACTTTGCTGACATGAGACATTGTGTAAAGAGAATTTAGACACTGAGGGGCAGTGAAAGACACAGAAGTTGCTATTGTTTATACGTAGTAATGGAAACTCTGGTGGCGTAGTGGTTAAGTTCTTCGGCTGCTAACCAAAGGGTCGGCAGTTCGAATCTGCCTGGCGCTCCTTGGAAACTCTGTGGGGCAGTTCCCTGTCCTGTAGGGTCGCTATGAGTTGGAATCGACTCGACGGCAGTGGGTTTGGTTTTGGTTTATACCTAGTAATTAAAAGTATTTTCCACTTGTATTAAAGGAATAAATCCTAATATAAAATCTTAAAATATTTGTTACCGTGTAACATCTTAAAAACTGGGTTTATTAATGTATCTTGCTTTGTACAGCTGGATATCAAAAATTTCTTAATGATTTCATGTGTCAGCATTGGCTAAGCTTAAAAATGGGTGAAAGGAGGTTAGAATTTAAAACTCAAATCTAATTTCATAAAAGTAAATGAAGATTTTCTTTATCTAAAGCCTTTTTAACCTATAATAATGAGCACAGCATTCGAGATGGCTTATGAATGAAAATGTAATCAGCTGGTAGCTGAGTTCAGTATATGATTATGTTACTTGTATAAACGTGTTATGGCGGCCCAATGTAAATGAGGCTCTGACAAGATATGTAGCTTATCCAAAATGGAATCCAGGATTCAAATGTCAAAACATTAGGGGAAAAAAAATATTCTAGGGGAACTGACATTTTTCTACCTTGCAGAACATTTTTTCTAGAATATAATTTGAAAATTGAATTGATTTTTAGCATAGGTGTTTGTTAAATTATTGATAATAAAAAAGAATACATAATCTAGATTGGACTTGCTGCACCAATGTGGATGATATAATAAAGCCACAGCAGTATTAATAAAATAGAAACTCTCTGGCTTGCTCCTGCATTGGCCTCAAAAGCCATCCTTTTTGTTACAGTAAACTACTGGGGCATTATGGTCCACCATTTCTTGTCCCCCCAAACTCATATCATCTGGTTGGTATGCCTTTGTCCTAGCTCACTTTTTAATATATCTGTGCTGTTGAATTCTAACCATTCCTCTATTCTGATGGACAGCTTACCTCTACCTGGTATTATTTTACTAAATGGTGAAGCAGTGCTGTTTCATGCTTTATTTCTTTTGGAGATTTTAGTCTTATGATCCTTTTTTTTTTAATTAAAGCCTATTTATACTGAATGCTTGGCTGAAATAAAGCAAAGCAAACAAATCTAATAACCTATGCTGCTCCACGCTCTAATTTATCCTTCAGCTGTGTTCAATGACTATTCACTGCTTCATCTGGATGAATAATTTCCCCCATCTTGCTCCCTAGATGGATACAGAAAACCTTCTGTATTTTGACATTTTAGAGACAATTAGACCGAAATTCCTACATCACACTAATATATCTAATCATTTTTTTTTGGAAATAAATAACCCTCTTTCACAATTCTGACCCTAGTGTAGATTACTGACTGGCCTTCTAGACACTAATATTTTTATCTGATATATTAGAGACAAATAGCTATAGTCCAAACTGCAAATGAGAATCCAAAATCCTGTAAAATCAACCATCCACTATTTTTTTTTCTTTTCCTTGCATGATACCAGCTTAATTTTCAGCCTTTTTTAATAATAAAACTGCTTATTTCTATCAGTCAGCAAATACTTATCTTTTTATGGCATCTGATAAACATGATAGTAAAATTACATTTTAACTTCAAGATAATAAATATCAAAACATTTTCAAAATTTTCCTGAGAGATTAATTTATTGTAATGCAATATTCAAAATAACAACTTTTTTTGAAGTACTGTAGATACAAACTTTTCACAACTGAACCCGTTGATGAAACTAAAGAAGAACACCACCACCACCAGTTGCCATGGAGACAATTCTGACTCCTAAAGACCCCGTATGTGTCAGAGTAGAACTGTACTCCACAGGGCTTTCAATTGCTGATTTTTTGAAAGTAGATCACCAGACCTTTCCTCAGAGGCATTTCTGGGTGCGCTTGAACCTCCAACCTTTCAGTTAGCAGCTGAGAACGTTAACCATGCGCACCACCCAGGGACTCCAAGGAAAAGCAGTATCACACATATATAGATGCAGTGCGATACATGATATTCCACTGGGTCATGAATCAGAAGAACTGGGTTCTCATCATTTAAATTCTCTGGTTCTCATAAATTCATTGTGATCAGCTTTGACAATAGCAATCTGTTTCAACGGTACTTTTTAAATTTAGTTAGTAAATAGCATCTTGTAAACATACAGATTAGGGGTAGTCTGGCCACTGGGTAAATACCTATTTGTGATTTTTTTTCAGGTTTAACCATAAGCAATTATCAAAGCTCACAGGGAAAGCTGCTCTTCCAACATCAGACTTACTTACTGCACAGCCAGTGAATGCATTGAAGTCTCTGGGAAAGTTGTAGTCAAAGACTCGGGTCCCCAGGCCAGCCCATGTTCTGCATTTGTCTGCATTTCGAACCCAAGTGCCTCCATAAAATTCTAGAACCCTTTTTAATCAAGGGTCCCTTGGCAGGGAGGGCCCCCCTACATCTCTATTGATCCATCTGACTCTGTTCTTGTAGTTCCATCCCATGGAGGAAAAGGTAGCAGTGGAGTAGGGGAGCTGGCACTTTCTCCAGGGTGACCTCTTCCTTCTACTACTGCAGTAAGTGAGGAAAGGATTGACTGCTACTTCCATTTTGACTTATTGTCATAACCGGCCACTCTGACACCTAGGAGTTCAGTTCCCTGAAAGATTAGTATAGAAATTCTTGTGAGGAAAGAAATGAAAACTCAAAACGCAACAAATGTGGTTAAAGTAAGCAGGTATAATTTCCTTTTTTTATATGAAATTTGAATTAGATATTTAAATAAAGGTATGAAAGCATCAATGTAAGGCAGGGGTTACATCAAACATATATGCTTGAAAAATGATTTGCAAAGGGAGGAGCCAGAAGAGTAGTCACAGATATGCAAGCATTTCGGTTCTGTTGTTGAGCTTACGGCTGTGCTGATATTCAGTGTGGGCCATCCACACATGCCTCTCCCAGAGACTGATACACACGCCTCAGCAAGCTCAATACTCAGAGAGACCATAATGTCTCAGAGGACACACAGACCATTTCTCAGCAACATTTGTTTCAAGACAAGAGGCGGAAAGATTGACATCTTTCTTTGTGTTAAGCATGCATATAAAAGAAAGAAATTTGTACCCATACTCATTGCCGTCAAGTCTATTCCAGCTCATAGCGACCCTATAGGACAAAGTAGAACTGCCTCATAGGGTTTCCGAGGAGCATCTGGTAGATTCGAACTGCTGACCTTTTGGTTAGCAGCCATAGCTCTCAACTACTGAGCCACCAAGGCTCCTCCAGAGAAATCCGTAGTAGTAAAATTGAAAAATAATTATCCATTATAATGAGAATATTTTCATTTCATAATTTATTAGACAATATTTTAAAATTATTTAGAAAGATATGAAGAGTCTCCAAGTGGCATTTTTTTTTATTTAATCTCAAAGCAGAAATATAGTTTAGATGAATAATAATCAAATGAAAAACAGTGCACTGAGTTGATAACATCTGTAATGGCAACACAACTATTTTCCAAATCTGGGGTTTTATTTTGATTAAATTCATGCTCAATTGATAATGGATGCATGTAATAAAATTTTAATCTTTCATCTTCTTTGATAATCACATGCACTTTTTTGTATGTATTTCCATGTTAATTCCATCAGTTGTTTCATTTATGAAACTTGCACTCAGTCACTGGGGGTAAATGGTTATAGTAATAGGTTAGTTGCATAATGTTTCATGGTTTACAATGTGTTTTTTAAAATGTAGTATTTCGTTAAATCATCAAAGCAACTTGGAAAATAGTATTTTTATTATAATTTAAATAAGAATGCTGAAAGTCTAGGAGAGAGCAATGTTAATTATCCATAAGTGGCAGGTCTTCTCACTTGTTAAACAGACGTCTGAACCTATATTTTCTAAATCTCAATGTTCCTTATTCTATAGGGTATTATTCATTGGCCACAATCTCAATGAAATCTTGCTCAGTCTCTGTTGTTAGTTTCTATTAAGTAGGCTCCGACTCACAGGGACCTTATGTATAACAAAACATCACCTGGTACTGTGCCATCTTAATTCCTATATGTTTGAGCCCATTGTTGTGGCCACTGCATATTTTTGAGTGCCTCCCAACCTAGGGGGCTCATCTTCCAGCATTATATTAGACAACATTTGGTTGTGACCCATAAAATTTTCATTGGATAATTTTTAGAAGTAGAACACCAGGCCTTTTTTCTGTCTTAGACTGGAAGCTCTGTTGAAGTCTTTCCACTGTGGGTGACCCTGCTGGACTTTGAAATACCCGTGGCATAGCTTCCGGCATCATAGCGACACAAAAGCCATCACAGTACAACAAACTGACTGTTGGTGAGTTCACTTCCTATTCGCCTTTAATGTCAAAATAAAAGTATTCCCATTTAAGTCATAATGTCTAGTTTTTTTTAAGGTTAGGATGCAGTTTAATTACTAAGGAGCAAACCAGTAGTTCTGAATTACTAAAAAGGGCACAGACCCCGGGGCGTTGCTTCAGCCAAGTGAGGAAAAACATATTTGAGGACATTTTCTTTGTTGTCATAAAAGAATTCCCTGAGCGTCAGATAAGTCCTATCACTTCGGGGGGTAGAGGTGGTTAGAATCAAAGTTCATGAAATTTCATAAATAGCCACAAATAAAAGCTATTTTAAAGTTTTAAAATTTGCCTCTGTATATAATATTGAGTCTGTAAGATGAATGATATGAATTCAGAAAGAGTTAATTCGCTGGTTACAGAGCCACTTTACTTCTCCTATCTTTTACCAACACAGGGACAATTACATTTTCTTGAATTTACTTCTCAAATGTAATCTTGAGTTTTTTTTTTTTTTTTAATACTTCCACAGAATTAATTAAATCTAACATATAACAAAATTGTTCAGTTTTCCAGGCATCATGAGAGAATAAATGCTGCTGTTAAGGAGTAACACCGATGCCAGCAGTTCCATTTGCAACAGTATTTCAAAATATTGGTCTGGTGTTAACGTCCTAGGGTTTACAAACAACACAGAGAGACTGAACTATGTTAAACCCAAAACCGATCTCCAACTCTTACTCTTGCATTTGTGTAAATGCAGAAAGTGCCTATGTATTTTAGTAGAAGAATAAAATCATTCATATTTTGGATCAAATTATGACAGGGTTAAGTAAAATTAAAATGCATATCCTTGGTAAACACATTAATTCACATCTAGCCATGTAATTAGAATGCTGAATTATTAGATGGAGATTAGATGAGTTTTTCTTGGGTGAATGAATATTCACTATATATCCCCAGACACATCCCAATTTCATCAACATTAAATGTGCTCTTCTGTGATCACAGTACTATCCTGATTTATAGTATTTTCCTCACCCACACGTCCGGTATTTCAACCATCCGTATGTCCATCCTATAGCATATGGAAAGCAATGGATTAAACTCCATTTCTTCCCACTTAATTTTAGTCTATATAACACCCTTTGCTTCAACAATTTGGAATGGTATTGATATCCAAATGTTTTAAATATATGACTATGGTGTAATGCCACTAGAATCACTATGCAGATATTTCCTTTCAAAATGGTTCAGGTTTCTGACAAACAGTCCAGAATATTTAACCAGAAATTTAAAAAAGATTTAAATTGAGAGCCACTAGGTAATACTATTAAATAGTGAAGTCAATCCTACATATTCACCAAATTTGCAAATATATTAGAAATGCAATTAACACTGTTTTAAAATCAGTTAAATAATTCACACAATTGCTAATTTTTATTTTGAGTGGTAATATTTACACATTGTAATTTATAAACATCAAGTACCTTATGCAAGATAGATGATAATATATTAGAAGAGAATATGTAAGATGATAAAAATAAAGAGGAATGTTTCAAATTTACTTTCAACTCCAGCAAGAGGACATCAGTCTGTTTTTAATAATTTTACTTGAATTCTCAGATAGTGGGGATCCCGATTAGATTTCCTCTTTGCTTTGTTTCACTCTCTCTCTTCTTCTTCTTCTTTTTTTTCTTTGGTACAATAGATTGTATAATGAAATTGTCAGAATACATAACTAATGACAAGGTAACAAAGCGTCTGTACATCTGAAGTCAAGTGACCTAGTTTCAAAGGACCACTGCCATGCTTAGGAGTATAAAGACCTTCGTCAAGTTACTTAATGATTCTGTGACTTGGTTCCCTCACATGTAGAACAAAAATGATACAGATGCTGCAGCTTTGGAGAGCTCTTTGGTAATTAAATAAGTCTCTGTGAATAAAGCAATAATAACAGCACCTCACGTACCAGTAACCCTTAAGTGGCAGCTAATATTACCCAGTGTTTCATAATTTTTGCTGAAAGTATCTATTTAAAATGGTTGCAGTAGATAGGCTTACAGGAGGAAAACTGTCCTCCTTGCCTTTTTTTACTGGGAAGATAAAAAAAAAGGTTGTAAACAGGTCCAGAATAAAAAATAATTTTAATCTCATAAAAAACATTCTTGGTACTTCCAGAAAAGGAGCTATCATGTAAAATACATTTAATATTGAGATATGAGTTCAAATTCTAGATGCATTACTTATTCTGTGCACCATCATAATACATCATTGGATTTTTCTGTGTCCCAGTGTCCTTACTAGTAAAATGAGTATAATACCTTCTTCTATTACAGAGTTGTATAATAATCAAATCTTTTTTTAATGTAAGATAAACATTAATATTGAGTATAATTAAACTTAAAGAAAAAATGTGAAATAAATCTGGAATCAGTGTTTTTGCTCCTTAGCACATTTAAATATGCTGGTTGGTAGTAAAAATTTTTTCTTTACCAACTGAATATTTCATCAATTGTGTTTTATAAGCAAGTCGGAAATGATTTTTGCACATAAAATTCAGTTAGGTACCATTTTGCCTACAAATGGGCTTTCTTGAGGGGAGTAGGAAATCTCCCATACTCTTAGTCATATAAATTTTTAAATGTAAATAAATATGCCTTTCAGGAAAGAAATTTGGAAAAATACATGAATATATATATATTGTGTGTGTATATATATATATATATATATATACACCCACTGCCTCAAGTCAATTCCGACTCATAATGACCCTATAGGACAGAGTAGAATTGCCCCCATAGGGTTTCCAAGAAGTGGCTGGTGGATTTGAGCTGCCAACCTTTGGGTTAGCAGTTGAGCTTTTAACCAGTATGCTACCAGGGCATCATATATATATATATGTGTATATATATATCCCATTGCTGTTGAGTCAATTCCGACTCATAGCAACCCTATAGGACAGAATAGAAGTGCCACATAGGGTTTCCAAGGAACAGCTGGTGGATTCAAACTGCCAACCTTTTGGTTAGCAGCCAAACACTTAACCACTGTGCCACTAGGGCTCCACATATAAAAAATATATATATTATATATATATATATATAATATATATATTTGAGAAGTCTATTATGAGAAAGCAATCAGAATCAAAGATTTATTTCAAAATTTTAGTATAAGGATGCTCACCCAAGCATTATACATTATGCATAAATTTGGAAAACAAACTATCCTTCAATGAAATTATTTGTAGCTAAAAACCTAGAAACTGTAACAATCTGTACCAATTGTAAGAAATATTCATATTACATTGGTAAGCGAAAAGCAAGGATTACACAACAGTATTAGTCTCTTATTCTGAGATTGTAAATATACTTATGTGTGTGCACACATCTGCACGTGGGCAGTGGACAAATAGAGAAAAACATGCCAAAACCTTCATACAAGCAGTCCTCACTTTTCACAGTCCTGAAACACGCCAATTTCAGTTACCATCGTTTGGTTAGGGTACTCCCATCCCCTAACAGGAAGGTTGAAATTTCAGTTACCAGAGTATATTACCCAGGTATATTAACTGTGAATAATTGCATCGAGTACAAATTTTGCTGCTAGTTTCAGTCCACACATCACTAAGTAAATAACAGATGTGGTCCATAATCAAGGGCCATTCGCATCACTTCTTCAAAGTCTGTCACATCTGTTATTCCTTTTGTGCACAGACAGCAATCATACCATTGCGTTGCTTCCTTATATATCCATAAGAAACCCACATAACGTTTTACAAAATGAATAACTGAAAGAAAGAATTGGATAACAAAGATGAAAGTGAGGTAAAGAACAAAAAGTGATACATCTGGCAGTAAAATCCTAACCAAATATAAGTGGAATATATAAGCCAATAGCTGTCTGCTGCCATTCAGGAGACCTTAGAAATGGAGACGGAGGGATTTAGTGAATGCAAAGTTATCTATTTAAGTGCAAAAAGTCTTTGTGATGAAAAGGATGAAGGTTTCACAGAGGAAATGACATCAGAAAAGCTCTACACCAAGTTACCATTTGGAATATTTCACAACATTGAAAAATAAAACATAGAAAGTTGGCCAAAAATAATTGGCCAAAACATAGAAAAGATCATCGCTCCGTAACTGTATATCATAAATTATGAAACAAGAAGAAGGCAAACATTGTTCAAACTATGAGTCTTAGTCACCTAGTGCTGCTACAGCACAAATACCACACGTGGATGGCTTTAACAAAGAGAAATTTATTCTCTCACAGTCTAGGAGGATAGAAGTCCAAATTCATGATGCCAGCTGCAGGGGAATGCTTTCTTTCTCTTTCTCCTGTGGGGAGAGGTCCTTGTCATCAATCTTCCCCTGATCAAGGAGCTTCTCAGCACAGGAAGACTAGAGGCTCTCCTGGTTCTTCTTGCTTGCTGGTAATGAGTTCTCCCTGTCTCTGTGCTCCCTTCTCTCTTCTATGTCTCAAAAGAGATTGACTTAAAACACAACCTAATCTTACAGATTGAGTCTTGTTTCATTAACATAACAGCTTCTAATCCTGCCTTATTAACATTATAGAGGTAGGATTCACAACATATAGGAAAATCACATCAGACGACTAAATGGTGGACAATCACACAATGCTGGGAATTATGGCCTAGCCAAGTTGACACACATTTTTGGGGCGGGGGCACAGTTCAATCCATGACGTTATTCTTAAGTTTTTTACAAAGAAATAAAACACATAAATTGTCAATGTTTTCATATTTTAATTAATAGTGTACTAAATGAGTTGGAATTGACTCAACCACAACTAACAACAACAAATGAATGTTAGTGTTACTATTTTTTTTCATTTTCCTATATAATTAAGAGTAGAAAAGTTTTTAATATTTTGACAAAAAGTTTAAAGGTCATGGACTAATCATATTTTTTCTCATTGATTATTAACATCATTTTTTATGCTTTCAGCTTGCACAGTCATTTTTACAGTCCTGAGATACCATGCAAAATAAACACTGCTTATACTTAATATTCTCTATTTATAGCTGAAGAGTTGGTGTATGAATTTCATTTCTTACAATGAATGTGCATTACTTTTAGTAAATATATGTATATTAATGAAAATAATATACCTATATATTTCCATGTACACGTAGAAATTAAATTGATTGTTTTAAAACCTACATAAGTTAGGTGGAAGTTGTCCTATTTTTCATAACATTGATGATAAAAGTATTATGCTAGTTTGGAGTGTTAAAATCATTAACACAAACTAAACAATGAGGCAACCTCAGTAGAAACAACAACAATATTATTTCAAAGCTAAATGCATATCTAGAGAAAAAGTTCAAATATATCAGGGATTCCCAAGAAAGCCATATCCAAATATGACACAGTGATCATATGGCACATATTTATAAAAAGAGATAAAATATACTTGAATTGGTGTAATAAACTTTCATATAAGATGATTTCCATTGAATTGTTATATGACAAAGAGAAATGTTGTAAACCTTTATACCATTAACCGAACAAGTTTAAAAAAATTGTAAAATCTGAGAAATATAGGGAAGAAAACATTGACCCAGATATTCATTGGATGAAAGAATAACTGTTTTATAAAATCCCTATAATAGCAATATTTCTAAATGTTTGCAAGCTGGAAAAATTGTTTTAAAAAAAGTGTGATGAAAGCAAAAGGACTTGAAAGTAGATTTTATCTATATATATATATATACATAAATACATGTATGTATACTTTGATATACACTATGGTTAGCTATGATTAAGATCATGGGCATATATTATAAAATCCCCAAATCTCAGTTTCCTCCACTATAAAATGACTATACAAGGATATCAGAATCTATGTAGAGGTCCTTAGAAATTTATAATGGGTAATGAATGAAATATTATCTATGTAATCATTTGCTACCTTTGAAGTTTTAAGCAAAAAAATATTGTATCTGTTATTCTCTTAGTCTAATCAAATAAGACGTTGTCTACTGTCTTTATTAATAATATCAAACCTAAAATATACCATGTAGACACTTTTCAGAGATCTGCTTCAAATACATGGTCTGAGAAAATAACAAAACATGAGAGTTTCTTTCTAGTTTCATATTGCTTTGAATTTTCAAAAATAATTTAGATCTTAAACAATGGATCACAGGGTATGTACACTCAACAAGAGTTAATTCTAATATGGGTCAAATATTTTAACCTGTTCTTGATATTTTTGATACATACTGGAGCAAGCATTGTCTAAGTAGAAGGAGGGCAATGAAAAAGAGTTTCAGCGACAGCTTACTAGACACCAAACTGAACTAACTCACTTTTCATTAACAAGTAATGACAAAGGGTTCTTTATGATTGCATACATGCCACAAAAGCATTTCAAAACTCATGTCACTCTGAAATCAGTGCTTGTTTTATAATTTATAAAATGTTACATCTCATTATTTCCTGACAAGGTGTGTGTAGGGACCAAATCCCCTGCATCCGTTCTGTTGTTAGAACAAAAATTTTATTTCTTAGTGTATATCCTGACCTACTAATGCTTGCAAATCTGGATTCATAGTTATTACCTATATTTATCTAAGGTTATATATTTTTCTGTATTATATAATGATATTTGAGGCTCTCTCAAGATAAAGTTTTGACAAGATATTATGCTATAGAACCCTTCTATTTAAACTATTCATTGCATATTTTGGAGACGTGGGTGGTAAAATATTTAAACTATTCATTGTATATTTTGGAGACGTGGGTGGTAAAATAATAAGCGAAAAGGAAGGAGGCAACATTTTGTATGCATAATGCAAGCAAAAAGGAGCATTAAACAGTAAATTGACAACTTGGAGTCATATTTTTTTGTTTGAAATTAAGTAGTCCAAGTGTGGTACAGTTATTAAACACAGAAATACTTGACCTCAACAAGCCAGGTTACTTAGGATGGGTTCTCTAGAGAAGCAAAACCAGCAAAGTGTATAAATACACGTATAACCAAAAAAAAAACCAAACCAAGTGCCATCAAGTTAATTCCAACTCATAGCGACCCTATAGTGACCCTATAAGACAGAGTAGAACTGCCCCATATAGTTTTCAAGGACCGCCCTGTGGATTCAAACTGCCGACCCTTTGGTTATCAGTCGTAGCTCTTAACCACTACACCACCAGGGTTTCCAAATACATATATAGAGAGATTTATATCAAGGAAATGGCACACGCAGTTGTAGAGGCTGGAATGTCCCTAGTCCATGGGTCAGAATAGAGGCTTCTCCTAATTCACAACACCACAGGGGCTGGTGAACCCCAGATTCTCAGGTCAGAGAGAAGGGCTCTAGCTCACAGGCTTGGACCATCAACAAATTCCAAGATCGGCAGGCAAGACCACAAGTAAGCTGCTAGCTCAAGTCCAAAGAACTGGAGTTCAGATGAACAGGAGCCAGTTGCGGGATGCAGAGAAACAAAAGCCCACCAGCCTTGCCAGAATGTCCACTTGTATTCAATGCAGGCTACACACCCAAGGAAACTCCCTTTCAACTGATTGGCTATTCACAGCAGATCCCATCACGGAGGTGATCACTTTATATCAAATCTCATCATGGAAGTGATCACAACATCATATGCCTGCCAAACCAGTGAGAATCATGGCCCAGCCAAACTGACACACAACCTTAACCATCACACCATGCCATCTTGTTCTAAACATTGAACTCTTCCTTCCTCTGCTTCCTGATCTATAAAATGGTGATAAAAATGGCATCTCCCTCAGTTACCCATACCATACCCATTGCCGTCGAGTCAATTCCAACTCATAGCAACTGTCTTAGTCATCTAGTGCTGCCATAACAGAAATACCACAGTGGATGGCTTTAACAAAGAGAAATTTACTTTCTCACAGTTTAGTAGGTTACAAGTCCAAATTCAGGGTGTCAGCCCTAGGGAAAGGCTTTCTCTCTCTGTTGGCTCTGGAGGAAGAAAGTCCTTTCCTTAATCTTCCCCTGGTCAAGGAGCTTCTCAGACACAGGGACTCCATGTCCAAAGGATGCGCTCTTCTCTTGGTGCTGCTTTCTTGGTGGTACAAGATCCCCACTCTGCTTGCTTCCCTTTCCTTTTATCTCTTATGTACAGGCCACACCCCAGGGAAATTCCCTCTAAATTGGGTCTGAGTAAGGGTGGTGTTACAATCCCACCCTAATCCTCTCAACATAAAATTACAATCACCAAATGTAGAGCAACCGTAGAATACTGGGAAACATGGTCTAACCAAGTTAATCCACACATTTTTGGCGGGACATAATTCAATCCATGACAGCGACCCTATAGGACAGAGTAGAACTTCCCCATAGCGTTTCCAAGGAGTGCCTAGTGAATTCAAACTGCTGACCTTTTGGTTAGCGGCTGTAGCTCTTAACTACTACACCAAATTTGCCATTCTGTATGCCTAGAAGAGTACCATGTATACATTATATGTTAGATAAGACTTTTACATTATTATTACAGTCCTCAAAGTAGCATGGAATAGAGTGACTAATGAATCATGATAAATGAAGCCCTCTAGAGAGTTTTAAAAAGGTTATGACTCTTTCTTTCTCACAAGTAAGAGCATGAATAGATGTTGATATCAGAGCAGGAGTATCCAGGTTTTGGAAGCACGAGGTTTATATTTGTTTTTTTTTTTTTTTCTTTTAAAAAAATATGTATAATATTTAAATACAAAATTAGGTACTCAAGGGAATTATTTATTTAGAATGAGAAATAAATCACCACAAAAGTATGTGGATTTTTCTTGACCACCTGATACACTTATGTAATAATGTTCAACACACTAACGTCTGGCAACAATTAAAACTTTGTGAGTCCTCTACTATTGACATACTTCCTGTGTCAGATGACACTGAGCATTTTCTTATGGCAATGTGACTTATCACCTGCACTTTCATGACACAAGGCTGATTAACTGGACTCAGTAGCAAGTAGGAGTATTTCTAGAAGATGCCCTTCACTGATGGTTGGTAAAAACCTAACTATTCATGGAGTTGTCCACAAATCCCTAAAATAAACCCGTATTAAATACTTACCCGAATCATCCTCTCCTTGGACAGATACAAATATGGATCAAATATATTAACCCTGTTATTGGTATTTTAAGATTTACTGGAGTAAGTATTGCCTAGTCACTCAAACACTGGCTTACATGAAAAGTGTTTTTCCTGAGGGAAAGTCAGAGAGGAAAGAAATAACAATCTTAACTGATTGTTATTACAGTACACATTTTTAAATTGTACACAAACATATGACCTTATGACCCACCTTGCTAGAGTTCCTCTTTTTGTAAGTGAAGAGTTGCCATCTGGGTATCAGAGAGAATGTCATATGTGGACTATGAAGAAAGGAGACATGGAGTAAAATATCTTTTACGTACCCCTTTTATCTCCACAAAGGTCATACTTATGGCCAGTTTCTGAGGAATTCAAAAGACATACACAGTAGTCGTGGGTGTGATGTGACAGTATCAATTCATGGGTGTCAAGAGTTTTGAGAGGTGATATCCCTCTACAAAAACTCACATTCTGGTGCATAGGTTACAAACATGAAAATCAAAAAGGGGGTATTTTTGGAGAATTATGAAACCCAATGAGACTTTAATGAACCAGGATATAGTGTTCAATCTCAGATTTTAGAATGGAGGGAGATTATTTTGACTTTGTGTCTTGATTATCTGGTGCTGCTCTAACAGAAATACCGCAAGTAGATGGTTTTAACAACCGGAAATTTATTTTCTCACAGTTTAGGAGGCTAGAAGTCTGAATTCAGAACACGGGCATAAGGCGGAGCCTTTCTCTGTCTGTTCCAGAGGAAGGTCCTTGTCTCTTCAGCTTCTGCTTCCTGATTCCTTGGAAATCTCCATGTCTCTTGGAGTCCCTCTTACCTCATCTCTGCTTACTTGCTTCCAGCTCTTTTATATCTCCAAAGAGATTGACTCAAGAATCCCCAACACTAATCCTGTCTCATTAACATAATACAGACTACCCCTTCCCATAGGAATAGAGGTTAGGATTTACAAAACATGTTTCTGGGGACACAATTCAATCCATAACATCTCGGTAATTTTAGAATCACATAATAATAGTCCAATTGTGAAATCCTACCTGAACTGTCTGAGAGACCAGAAACTGCCTGTGCAGAGATTGATGAAATGCATCTCTATCTTGATTGTGGTGGTGGTTACATGAGTGGGTTTTTATCAAACTTTACAGAGTTGTACACTAGAAAGGGTAAATGCAATTGTATATGCACTATACCTACTTAAAAATATGATATAAAAAAATCCTTTGGAAATGATAAAAGACAGCAAAAAAGGAAAAAAAAACTGAGACAGAAAGATTTTCAACATTAATGACAAAGGGTTAAGATTCATAATACAAAGAGCTTCTAAAATTTTGAAAAGACTAAGACACAAAAAAAAAAATTTTTTTTTTTTTAAGGCACAATCCTTATGGTAATTGAATATAAACTAGGAACAGCAACTATAGAAAGCAAAAATACAAAAGGCTCTTCAACATATAAAATGAACTTCAAACTTAGTCCTAAAAGAATTAAAGCTAAACCGATCATATCTAATCAATTAAATTGTTAAAAATCCAATGCATGATGACATACTCTTTTGGCAAACTCTGGAAAGAGAGGCATTTTTACAAATTGCTAATGAATATGCATAGTTATAAAATGCGTATGAAGAAACTATAGCACAGGACTAGAAAAGCCTGTCCACAAGACATTAAAAAAAAATATGGAGGTTATATTCACCAGACAGATCTCACCGTCAATTCACCATTGAAATGCAAACAGTGAAAAGCTCAAATAAAAATACAGGAAGATTTTAATATACTATATGGGTGATAGGAGGAGCCCTGGTTGTGCAATGGTTAAGCACTCTGCTGCTAACAAAAAGGCCATCAGTTTAAACCCACCATCCACTCCTCAGGAGAAATGGCCTGGCAATCTGCTACCGTAAACGTTTAAAAAAAAAAAAAAAACATTGTCTTTGAGTCCAACTCATAGTGACCCTACAGGACAGAGTAAAACTGCTCCATAGGATTTCCAAGGCTGTAAATCTTTACTGAAGCAGACTGCCACATCTTTCTCTCATAGGGCAGATGGTGGATTCAAAACACTGACCTTTCAGTTAGCAGCCGAGGGGTTTAACCACTGCACAACCAGGGCTTCTTCCATAAAAACTACAGGCTAGAAAACCGTATGGGATAGTTGAACCCTGACTTGTAGGGTCTCTATAGGTCAGAATCAACAGCACACAACAACATGGGTGACAGGGGCTCCCAGCATTCTAGATTTTTAATTTTTGAAGAAGGCAGCTGTGTACGAAATGCATTCTAAATGTGGTGGATGTGGAAATCTTGGTTTAATTATTTTGTGTGTCTGATTTACTCCCCAGAAACCTTAAAAAGAAAACTCACTAGAAGTTTGGTATTAGAATAATACAATTTCCAAGATCCTGAGAAACAGTTGCTATTCTTGTGAGATAGTACTCAGTCTACATCTCCTGAAAGACCGTGTTCTACAAGAGTCAAATAATTTGATTTTGGACTTTAATTCCTTTAGACATTAGCATTCCTGGGCTAGAATTTGCAAGAACATTTGATCTTTAATATTTAATTTCTCCTTAAAATTTGATTTAAAGAAAAAAAAGAAAGGGTTCATGTTGAATGAAAGAACAAATGGGTAAATTCTCAGCCTTGAGTACAGAAAGGCCTTGGATTTAATTCAATTAGTGCCTTGTTTTTGCATTATGAAGGTGGGAGCAAAACTGACCGTAAACTAGGTGCTTCCAAAGAAAAACACCTGACTGATGTGAAGGGGATCTCTTCTCACAGCCCAGAGAGGTTAACACGACTCCTGTCTCTCTGTCTTCTCTCTCCAAAGTATTTTGAATGACTTCTCTGACTGGTAAATATGGGGACAAATTTAACATTCTTTGTTCAGTTTCTTCATTTTTCCTAATGATAGTATTTAACTGCTAGGAGCAAGGTGTCACCTCTGTTATTTCATACTATAAACCTTACTTGTCACAACACCTGAACTTGTGTGTGTGTACACATACACACACATTAATTACATAAGATGTCAGTACCTGTTGTTGTAGTTATCATCAAATCCTCTCTGACTCATAGAGACTTTATATATAAACAAAACAAAATGTTGTCCAGCTTTGTACCATCTTCATGATCGCTGATACGCTTGAGTTCATTGTTCTGGCTATTGTGTCAATTCGTCTCATTGAAGGTTTACTTCACTCTCCTTGGCCCTCTACTTTACCAACCATGATGTCTTTTTTCCTTGTGTTTGTTCTTTCCTGATGTCATATCCAAAGTAAACTAGTTGAAGCCTCTCCATCCTTGCTTCTAATGAACGTTCTGGTTGTATTACTTTTAAGACTAATCTGTTTGTTTTTTTTGGTAGTCAACAGTATATTCAATATTTTTTTTTGCCAACACCACAGTTCAAATGCATCAATTCTTCCTTTTTTATTATCTGACTTTCACATATATGTGCGATCATTAAAAAGAGCACAGTTTGAGTCAGACTCACTTTACTCATCAAAATGAATCAGTGCAGGTGAGTTTGCATAACTATGGCAATTCTGTTTTACCCACAGATATTTTTTGCTTGCTTAAAATTAGATTACTAAACATGGCCTTTATCAATAAGCTGGTACTTTGCCCTCTCCCTGCTAAATTTTACTAGTTTTATTTCCCAAGTTAATCAGAACTCAGGTAATTTAGAATGCTGGTATTTATTGGGATTTCACAAAGACCCCTGTAACAACACTTGAGGATATTGTGATGTAGAAGGAGGCAGAAATGCTCTATCAACACTTAGCCATGGAATTCTGTACACAAAATGTAACCAGGTCTCTCCTCTATCTTAATTCACATAAATGAGTTAAAGGCCAGGAAAATGTTGTTTTTTGGCATGTTGCTTTTTCACCTTTCTTGTGTCATCTGCTGAATCAATCAATTAATAATGTATTTTTATTATATTATCCTTTCATGAAAAATTAAATTAGAAAATTTTATTTGATACCATGTGTTTTCATTAATGGGAGGCATGCTGAATCAAGGAGCATTTCTGAAATTATGTTATGAAATATGGGTTTTGATAGATGTCATGTGGAACACTTATGTCCCACTGTACTCTGGGGGTAGGATATGTGGGGCACACACATCACTCTTGACAGATGCATACAATGTAGGATACCTGAAAACACGGTATTCACACAGACACCGAGTCATCGAGGGAAATGCTACTTCTAAATAACACATAGACACCCAGAAATATACTTACAAGGGTTATCTTGCTGTACAAAAGCCAAAAGAAGCAAAAGTTTTGCACAATCACACCTCCAAGATGCACCACTGCATACAATGTCCTGTAAAAACAATAATTGGCAGCACCCATCCTTTTCTTCCATTTCAAACAGTTATACAGGCCCCCACCTGCCAGCAACATGTACTGTCAGTTTTACAGTAGCTTTGCAAGAAACTGAGAGGTGGAAAATGCAGGTGGGCCCATGTGTATCTCATTAGTCACAAAAGGGTTATACAATGTATGCATTAACCCTGGTGGTGTAGTGGTTAAGAGCTATGGCTGCTAACCAAAAGGTCGGCAGTTCAAATCCACCAGGCACTCCTTGGAAACCCTGTGGGGCAGTTGCACTTGTCTGTTCTATATTTCAAACAATCACTCGAGTTCAAGGATATGGGAATATACTAACGAACACTTTCTTTCAAAGAAATAAATTACTGGAAATTCCTTGCAATTAGTATACTAATATTTATTTATTTATTTACATTAAGTTCAAATGTTGCTTGCCTATCTATTATGTCCCAGAAATATTCTAGGCCATGCATATACAATAATGATCCAAATAGATAAGGTTTCTCTTATTGTAGGGCTTATACTGAGATTTAACCAATAACAAAAGAAATAAATAAATAAACAAACTTGGCAGCTCCAGACAGTAATTGCTGTCACGAGGAAAACAAAACCAGGTGGTGTGATAAATAATGTCAATTAGATATTACTGTGCATCAAACCACCCCAAAAGTTATTGGTTAAAAATTACTTTTATACTTGCTCATGATTTGATGATTTGACAGTTTGGATTAGTGGTTCTTATTCTGGTTCCATCTGTAATCACTTATGCAGCTATAATCATCTGGTTGTTGGTTAAGTATGGAGCTCCAAGATGGCTTATTTGCATGTCCAGAAGTTGGAGAGGGCTACTGGATGGTCTACCAAGTATTTTTCCCAAGGTTTCTTTCCATGGTGGTCTCAATGCACAAAGAGGACCACCCCAACACACAAGTGCTTATGATATCTCTGCTTGCATCAGATTCACTGTTTTCTCTTCGGTCTACACAAGTCATATGGACAAACTTAGAGTCAGTATGAGAGAAGACGATACAAGGGCATCAATATAGGGAAGTATGTTCATTGAGGTTTATTAATGTAACAATCTACCAAAAGAGTCACTGGTATGAATGTGTGTGTGCATGTGCGTGCGTGTGTGTGTGTGTGTGTGTGTGTGTGCTGGATTAGGGAGTTTTCATCAACTTCAGCAAAGACAGAAGGCTTCAATTAGAAAGTAACATTTAAGCTCAGATCTGCACATTGAGAAATAACCCACTTGTATTTTTTTTTATTATAATCAAGTAATAAGTATGTGTTTTTTTCTTATATGCTGCTATTTCTCTTTTTATTTTTTTATGAAATAACTGAGACAGACTGAAAAATAGAGAGAAAAATAAAACAAGCACTAATATACCAAAACTTGATTTTAAATATAATCATGCCATCCTTTGTTAAACATATTCTTAAACTTTTCTAAAGGCTACATTAATATATTGTTTATAGATTTATTTCTCTAAGTGTTCATTGCAAGTACATTGCTAGTGATATCCTACAATGTTACCACATTAATTTTATGAGCTCTAGTTACTGTTTTGTAGGAGCCCTGATGGCGCTAACCAAAAAGTTGGAGGTTCGAGCCCACCTACAGACTTTGCAGGAAAAAGACCTGGTAATGTGTTCCCATAAAGATTAAAAAAAAAAAACCTAGAAAACCTTAAAGGGCAGTTCTACTTTGTTATATGGGGTTGCTATGAGTTGAAATTGACTTGATGGCACCTAACAACAGCATTGTTTTGTACCTTCCAAGAATTTTCTAAGTAAATTAAAGTGTTTTCTACAAATAAGACACTGTTACTGAGATGGGGTGAATGTGTTTTGCCTGTGGCAAGGACATGAATTTTGGGGGCCAAAGAATGGAATGTTATGGATTGAATTTTGTTCCCTAAAATATGTGTCGTAAATCCTAACCTTCAGGTGGTGCAATGTTTAAGAGCTTGGCTGCTAACCAAAAGGTTGGCAGTTCAAATCTACCAGCTGCTCCTTGGGAACCCTATGAGGCAAATCTACTCTGTCCTATAGGGTCACTATGAGTTGGAATGAACTCAACAGCAACGTTTTTTTACCTGTGGTTATACATCTACTCCTCATTTATTAACTCTCTTGATATCTAGCATTTCACATTTATGACAATAGTAAAAAATCTACTATCCGACTATTGTGTGTACTAATGATGTACCTCTGGCAGTAACACCTTCATGACCATTGG
Organism: Elephas maximus indicus; assembly: GCF_024166365.1. Lineage (NCBI taxonomy): Eukaryota > Metazoa > Chordata > Mammalia > Proboscidea > Elephantidae > Elephas > Elephas maximus. The sequence goes on along the minus strand of NC_064836.1, from coordinate 52,476,539 downwards.
GTCATATAACACCCACCTACATTTTGCACCTCTCGGATCCAGAAGGACATATGTGTCCCACATAATATTTTGTAACCTGATGCGGTCATACTCCGTTTTCACAGAATGCCAATTTCCACATAACAACTTGGCCTTTGGAACCTAACCATGTCCATGGGTGAAGAGTGGGTGTCATCTGATTTGGGAATGAATTGTCCTAGCTATGTTAGTGAGGCAGGATTAGTGTAGGGTGTATCTTGAGTCACTCTATTTTGAGATATAAAAGAGATTAAAAATGCAAAATATCAAGCAGAGATGAGGCAGGAGAGATGTCAAGCCACATGAAGATTGCCCAGGAGCAGAAGCTCAAGAGACAAGGGCCTTTCCCCAGAGCTGACAGTGAAAGAATGACTTCCCCTGGAACTGGCACCCTGAATTAAGGCTTCTAGCTTCCTAAACTGTGAGACAATGTTCTGTTTGTTAAAGCCATCTATTTGTGATATTCCTGTTATGGCAGCAATAGATAACTACGATAGTTACTTTTTCCTTTCCAATCTGTATGCTTTGCATTTTCTTTAAATGTATTAATTCAATGTTGACTAGACATAGTAGACACTCTTCTTTGTTTTATACTTCATGTTTGTTGTGACTTTGACTGCAATACTGTGTGAGGGCCAGCTTGTGGATATGAATTTTAGGTTGACAGCACTGGGTTTTACTGGGTTATAGGTTTTTTTCTCTAGTGACAAGGAGAGAAGGTCAGATTTCATGCTACAGGATTAATTTCTTATTTATACTTACTTTAAGAGTGTATCCTCTGGCATTTTAGTTTTTTCAGAGGTGTCCTATTAGTTTCCCTAGTATGAATATTTCCCTGATTTAATCATTTTTTCTGATAGAGTTACCCAAAAAACTCTATATCCAAGGTCAAGTGAAAATGCTCAGGCTAATAACCAGCTGTGGCACCTGTTTGCCCTCTAGTATTTCCAGTTTCAGTCTGGGTTTGACATCTTCCTTACTCTCCTGCCAGCTCACTGATGAAGTTAAAAGATTTTTTTTTTTTAATTCTTCTAGCCATTATTTCACACCATATATTTGGAATGATTGATCAGCCTGCTGAAAATAGAAATTCCAATTAGCTCCTTAGAGAAGCTTAGTATCTCTTATCTACTTCACGGAAGATTTTTTTTTTTTAATAATTAAACAGGTCAACATCTGTAGAACACTTAAAACAGTGTTTTTTGCTTAGAAAGTGATATATAGTTTTTAGTTACTTTGTTATTACATTATTTAAATATAATAAATGATAATAATATGCACTGTGAAATAGTAGGGACACTCATACACTAACATAAAAGGCCAATATAAAAATTTGTTATTAAATACAACTGTCATATATGAGGAGCCCTTCTGGTGCAGTGGTTAAGAGCTTGGCTGCTAACCATAAGGTCACCAGTTCAAATCCACTAACTGCTCCTTGGAAACCCTATGGGGCAGTTCTACGCAGTCCTATAGGTTTGCTATGAATCAGAATCGACTTGACAGCAATGAGTTTTTATCATATATGAACACGTTTATGGAGTAATTTTCTTCTGTGACCATATAAGAAATATGGCACTGAGAAAACATGAGTTTTGATATAGGATGGAAAAAGAGAGATTGTAGCTGGAAGAAATGAACACATCCAGGGAAAAGGAGACCTTGGCTACTGAGCCAAAGTCTTCAGTAAAGAGAATGAGAAGAAACCAACATTTTTTGAGTGCTTTATATGTGCCAGACACTGAACTATGCACTCTCAACACAATATTTTATGTAATCTGAAAGCTTGAGCTCTGAGAGGTGAGTATTTATATCCACATTTTTTGATAAAGAAATAAAAAATAAGAATGATTAACTGTTGAATGAAAAACAGCTTGTAGATGTTGATGCTGTATTTTGAATCAAAGTCTTTTTTTTTTTTTTTTAAGTAAAGAACACAGTGCTTAGTAATACCTGGAGTTCAATAACTGTGCAGACAGAAAATTTCAAACATGGAGGCGCTCATGTCAGAACATAAGAATGGCGAAGTCGACATGCATTCTCAGGAAGCAAAAGGTCAGGATGTAAACAATTTCTTTCTGGGAAGAATGTGTCAGGGTGTGAAAGACTTGTTCCTAGAAAGAACGTGAACAACTGAACCTGCTGGGGCCACTCACCTAGGTGATAACTCACTCCTTCCTAGGGCAAATGGCTGACCTTTACATTTCAAAGGACTCCAAACCAGAAGCTGATCTTATCTAACCCCCTACCTTTCCTTTGTTATCTACACATAAAAACCTCAGACTCTGTAGATACTGGTGGAGCACTTTGTATTTTTTACTTACTGTTACCCAGCACTAGCTGTGTTATCCCACAATAAAAATCCTTTCTTTCACTCCCAACATATGCAATTTTCTTCTCTAACAGCTATCCAGTCACTTTTACATGACAGAGTAAATGATCACAAGTATAGGTTATGAAGAAAATTTGCAGTTTGGGAAACAAATTAGACAGCAAAGATGCCTGAGGCAAGAACATCAAGGAGAAATGTAACTCAGAATGTTAAACCAGAGATCTAAGAGCCTGAACTTGGCTAGTGCCGTGGAGATGGAGAAAGTTACACAAAGTTGAGGCATTTCAGAGATAGAATAGAGAGGATGTGACAATTTTTGAATAAAGAACAGCTACAATTCAGAATATAAATTTCAAAAATAAAGATGTCTTTACTTAATGCAGTAATCCATGATATGTACAAATAGAGTTATTTCCCAAGTGACAGGAAGGTAAGTCAAAATAACTACCTAAAAGATAGGTTGGTTACAAGAGCATACAAATGAAAGGAAAGAGTCATTAGATTGCTAATCACTACCATAACGTCCTTCCTTTAGAGAAGTTGGTAAAATTATGGAATTTTATCTATGCATTTGTCCAGACATTCATTTAACGAAAATATTACTGAACATAGCACAATGTTATTAATTCTGAAGAACATAGCTATGGATTAAATAAGTTCTTTAAAATCTAGGTCAGCTTAAAATCTTGAGAATGTACTGACATATAAATAATTACAGCATTGTATATAATTTAGAGAATATTATATGTTTGTGTTATGGAAACATCCTAGCTGGGAGTAAAATAATTGTTGAAACTTATTCATCTGGTTTGATCAGTCTGATCGACAATGCATTTTAAGTTACAGCTTTCATAATATAGGTCATATTCGTGTTTTATTATATAACTCAGAAAATAAACTTAAATTAATAATTAATCATAATCATTTCAAATTTTCAAATTAGGGTCTCAAATGTATAGCTAAAAATTGAGAACAAGAAATTATTTCAGTTTATAAAATAGAGTTTACGAAAAGGCAATTGCTTTCTGAATGGATGTTCTAACATTTCTATCACAATCAATGAATCCATCTTAACAAAGATCTTTATTTCAAAGGATAGGTTGTTAAAATATCTTTCAAATAGTTATCTTTCTTTCAAGACACATTTCTACCAAAAGTACAGACTGTTCCCTTATGGTTTCCACCAGTTAGCTTGTTTGTTGTTTTGCTGACAACGTCACTGCATGCATTCCATGATGTTATACCTCCTCAAGGCCCACAAGCACAGTTGTCTGGCACATACCCACAGGCCAAGGATGCATACAGAGCTCCTTTCCTGAAATACACAGCTCATTTGTATTGGATAACAAATTGATTTAGCAAACAGCAGGCGTGCCATGTTTTCAAAGATATTTGCTATTTGTGCTTTAGAATCTCTAGAAAATCACTAAGATATCTCAAGAAAAAAAACTTTTTTCAATTTTAATTTTCAAACGATGTTTCTGAAGGGGAAAGAATGGTTCTACATCTATCTGGAAGATAGATCTTAAACAGTATAATAAGCTTCCATTCAAGGCTGGTTCAAATGAGTTATATGCACTTTACTTACTGGATTTATACTGAAATGATGATAGACCATTAGGTAGAATGGCCATTAGAAGCAAATTTAAAATATTATGTTGCTTTATTTTTAAATAATAGTACACTTTTTCCCACTCAATAGTTTGTGATAACACTATGTGAATCTTTTATGTCATAACTGAATATGAGGTTTTATGACCAGATGACTAATATTAAAGGGCCTTTCATTCATATATTGTAAACATTATGTGTACACATAAAACATTAATAAAATGTTTATGTTTAAGAGTAACAAACACTCTGTTAAAGGAAAGCAAGGAGATTTATTGAAGTTTCAGTAAAAATCCAGACTGGGGAAAAAGTCTGATTTTATAAAGTGAACAAGCACTTCCAAAATGGCACATCTCTGTAGACCTTTTAGTAGGTTAGAATGAAGAACTTGAGGTGCATTATTTTGATTTGACATTACAAATTTAGATTAACACAAGGTAGGGCCTAGCAGGGGGAGGGTTACAGGACATTTGTCTCTTAGAAACAGCTTGCTCAAATGAAATTTTCTTGTCAGTAGTTGCCTAGGAGACCCAGATAAAAGTCAGCATCAAGGTCTTCTTCCTGAGGCATTGTTTCAGGAAAGGTCTTGACAGCTCTTCAGAAACAGTTTATTGTTACTCTCTCAGTTTAACCATACAGGAAAGGAAGAAAAAAAAATTCTTTAATTTAGTTATAGGCCTTAAAGAATAAGACAGGGGTTTGCATGCATTAAAAGAAGGGCAAGACGGAATAGGGCCCCAAACCCTAAAACAGGTATTTTTACTTTAGTCAAGTGCCTCGGTTTACTTGCTCTTACTCAAAAGAAAAAGGGAAAAGAGGAAAAAAAAAATTAGATGCTCTTAAAAACATTAATATTTGGTGATCAATTAGAAATGCAATAAATAATTCATTAGGGCTAATTCAATTATATTTGTCTCCCTTGGTGTTAAATAAGTATGATTGAAGATTTCTGAAATAACTTCCCATGGTTTCAAATTAAGTAGCAAAAGTCTGCAGGTTAGAAATGCAGGGAAAGATTGATATGTACGTGCTAATATTTTCTATATGATCTTTAAGATGATTCTGGCCTGAGTTCCAACATAAATTTAACTGCTTCCTCTATACTGACTGTTTTTTGAGCAAATAAATATACTTTTTTTCAGACATCCTCAAAGTGAGCATTCATAATATATTCAACACTAGTATCAGGGATAGATATAAGACAATTTCTTTCTTCACAACTCAGTATGAACATCTGTTTAATTATTAGAAAGTAGGACCAGAGTCCAAGGAGCCATCCAATGCAACCTCCCGTGTCTTAAAGATGAGAAGACATGAAATGAAATGAAGAAATGAAGAGTGACGTTCAAAAGCCATGTAGCTTCTGTTCTTCCCATTATATGTCCCTGGGACTCCACAGCAAAGAATGAAGAATAAAAAGCAAGAGCCTATAGCATTATAATTTTGTATAGTCATGTAAGGTAAGTTAGTATATTGTAAAGTGTATAACAAACTTCACATAAATTTCCATCTGCAAAGGTATGACTTTTTTTATTTTTTGCCAATTTGTTAATTTAAAATGTTAGCTCACTGTTATTTAATCTAATTTTGTGCTTAGATTATTAGGGAGACTGAACATTTTCTTATTTATTGGCCATTCGTATCCCTTATCTTGTGGATGGCCTTTCTAGATGTTTAAGTCCCAATCAAACTCAAATAATTACTAGTCACACATTTAATTCCCAAGGAAATAAATACAAATACAACTATATATTTGAGCAAATTTGACTTAAAATGGTCTGCAATTTTCTATTATAAAGGTAACTGAGTTTTACTGTAGAAAATTAAAAGAACATAAGACAGGTTAAAAACAAAACAAAACAAAAAAAAAACACTGCAAGCATCTATCATTATAACATTTAGACCAGGATTATAATGAGTAGTATGCTGTTCTATGCCTTTCTGGACTTTCTTCACATACACGTATAATTGTATACCTCTTTCTTTAAGGAGGGAGAAAGACAGGGAGAGAGTGAGAGGGGGGAGAGAGAAATCTATCACACACACACACACACACACAAACCTATTCTTTAAAGCACATTCAAAACATTTTAAAAACACATGTCATTTTATTCCTCTCAACATCATGTCATAGGCCCTCATGAATGGCTATACTACATTTCGTTTACTGTTAGTGGAGAGTTGGTCCTGCCTTTTAAAATCTGTAGTTCCACATTTTAATATTTATCTTAAGAAAATAATCAGATATGGACAAAAAATTTTATAAAGATACTGTTGAGTTTATTTAACAGATATTTATTGTCTACTATGGAGTTCTGGTGGCACAGTGGTTAAGAGCTTGGCTGTTAACCAAAAAATCAGCAGTTCAAATCCATCAGCTGCTCCTTGAAAACCCTATGGGGCAGTTCTACTCTATCCTGTAGGGTAGCTATGAGTTGGAATTGACTTGACAGCAATTTTTTTTTTTTTTTTAATGTTCTTAATACTTCAGGTGATACTGTGATTAAAATGATGAATGGCATTGACAAAATCTCTTATTCCACTGCACTTACACCCTAGTGGGAATAATAGGCAATAAGAGCAGAAAATAAAAGTCCAGGTCCAGATCGTTTCACTGGAGAATTCTACCAAACATTAAAAGAAGCATTAACATCAATCCTACTCAGACTCTTCCAAAAAACAAAGAGAGAGAATGAGTAAGAAGGCAAGAACACTTCCTAACTCATTCTGTGAGGCTCGCAATAACTCTGATACCAAAGCCAGATAAACAAACCATTAGCAAATGAAACTACAGACCAAAATAGTTAATGCATATAGATGAAAAAACCCTCAACAAAATATTAACAAACCAAATCTAACAGCATGTTACAGGATTTATGCCATGATCAAATGGTGTTTAGCTCAGGAATGCAAGGTTGGTTCAACATAAGAAAACCAATCACTGTAATAGTCCACATTAATAGATTGAAGGGGTAAAAGAAAAGAAACGAAAAATAACCATCTTAATTGATTCTTCAAAGGCATTTGACAATATTTAATATCTCTTCTTGATAAAAGTTTTGAGCAATCTAGAAACAGAAGAAAAATAAGATAAATATGATAAAAGGCATTTATGAAGAAGACACAGTGAATATTATACTCAATGGAGAAAGACTGAAACTTTCCCTGTAAGATAACAAGACAAAGATGTCCACTTTCACCACTGAAAGTCCTAGCTAGGGCAATAAGACAAAAACAAAAATTAAAAAAAACAGGAAAACAGAAAAGAAATGAAATAGAGAGAGATTGAAAAAGGAGAAACTATTTAAATTTGTAGGTGACATGACACTATATATAGAAAATACCAAAGAATCCCTGAGAAAGTTACAAGAGCTAGTAAATAAAACCAGCAAATTTATAGGTTACAAGATCAACATGCAGAAATCAGTTGTGTTTCTATTTACCAGCAATAATCGGAAAAGGAAACTATTACTTTTAAAATAACATCTATACTAATAAACTAACTTGCAATAAATTTAACCAAGGAAGTAAAAAAAACCTTTACATTGAAAACTGTAAAACACTGCTGAAAGAAATTACAGGAGAGCTTAATAAATTAGAAAAAAAAAAAAATTCCATGTTCATTGATTGGTAAACTTAATATTGTTAAGATGTCAGTTTTACTTAAAGTGATGTACAGATATAACACAATTCCTATTAAAATTTCAATAGTCTCTTTCACAGAAATGGAAAAGATAATCTTCAAATTCATATGGAATTGCAGGGGACACTCAATAGTCAAAACAATCTTTAAAAAAAAGAAAAAAAAGACAACAAATAATCCAGTTAAAAATTGGGCAAAGTATATGAATTTTTTTTTATATATGAATAGACATTTCACTGAAGAAGACATTCAGATGGCTAACAAACACATAAGGAAATGCTCATGATCACTAGCCATTAGAAAAATGCAAATTAAAACTACAATGAGATATCATCTTACCCTGACACTACTGGCACTAATCAAGAAAACAGAAAATAACAAATGTAGGAGAGGAGATTGCAGCTCTTATGCATTGCTGGCAGGAATGTAAAATAGTACAACGATTTTGGAGAACGATATGCCACTTCCTTAAAAAGCTAGAAATAGAAATACCATACAACTCAGCAATCTCATTCTTAGGAATATATCTAGAGAAATAAGAGCTGTCACACAAACGTATGCACACTCATGTTCATTGCAGCATTATTCACAATAGCCAAATTTATGGCAACAACCTAAGTGTCCATCAACAGACGAATGGATAAACGAACTATGGTACATACACACAATGGAATACTACGCAATGATAAAGACCAATGATAAATCTGTGAAACATCCCACAACATGAATAAATCTGGACGGCATTATTCTGAGTGAAATGAGTAAATCACAAAATGACAAATACTGCACGTGACCTCTATTATTAAAACTCATGAAAAGTTTTACACACAGAAAGAAATAATTTTTGATGGTTATGAGGAAGGAGAGGGGTGGGAAGGAAAAAAACACTGACTAGACAATTTTTTTTTTTTTAAGTGGCAACTTTGATGAAGGGTAAGACAGAACACAATACTGGGGAAGCCAGCACAACTTGACCAAGGCAAAGTCCTATTAGCTTTATAGCACATCATCTAAACTCTTTGAGGGACCCAGTTACCATGGGATATCTAGCCCAATTGTTGTAACATAGTTTATAGGCAAAATGTTCTACATCTTTGTGAGTAGCTTCTGGGGTCTTAAATGCTTATGAGTGGCCATCTAAGATACATCTATTTGTCCCACCCTGTCCAGAGCAAGTGAGAATAAAGAAAACCAAAGACACTTGGGAAAGATTAGCCCAAAGGACTAATGGACCACAACTACCACAACTTTCATCAGGCTGAGTCCAATAGAGCTAGATGGTGCCTGGCTACCACCACTGGCTGCTCTGACAGGGATCACAATAAAGGGTCCTGTACAGAGCTGGACAACAATGTAGACTAAAATTCAAACTCACAAAAAAAGACCAGACTTACCGTTCTGACAGAGACTGGAGAAATCCCAAGAGTATGGACCCTGGACACTCTTTTAACTCAGTATTGAAGTCATTCACCTTCAGCTAAAGATTAAAAAAAAAAGATTAGACAGGCCTATAAAACAAACAATAATATACCTAACTTAGCCACGTATATGAGACTAAATGGGGACACCAGCCCAGGGGCAAGCACAAGAAGGCAGGACGGGACAGGAAAGTTGAATGAATGGAAATGGGGAACCCAGTGTCGAGAAGGGCAGAATGTTGACATATCATGGGATGGGGTTGGTAAGCAATGTCACAAAACAATATGTGTGTTAATTGTTTAACGATAAACTAATTTGCTCTGTAAATCTTCACCTAAAGCACAATTAAAAAAAAAAAACAAAACAATAAGTAGACAACAAAAAAGAAAATACACACTAAAGTATTTAGGGGTAAAGGAAAATATGCCTAAAAATTACTCTAAAAACAGTTCAAAAAAATGTATTTCTACTTTGAGAATACTAAGGACAAAATGAAGAAATGGGAAAGCGTGTGGTAAATCTGGTTAAGGGTATACAGGATATCTTCCTACATTTTTTTTCAACTTTTGTGTAACTCTGAAATTATTTCAATATAAAAAATAAATTTAGTACTGGGGAAATCAGCACAACTTGACCAAATCAAAGTCATAGAAGCTTCATAGATATATCCAAAGTCTCTGAGGGACTGAGTTACTGGGCTGAGGGCTGGGGACCATGGTCTCAGGGGGCATCTAGCTCAATTGGCACAACATAGTTTATAAAGAAAATGTTCTGCATCCTACTTTGGTGACTAGCATCTGGGATCTTAGAGCTTGTGAGCAGCCATCTACAATACATCTGCTGGCTCTACCCTGTCTGGATAAATGGAGAATGAAGAAAACCAAAGACACAAAGGAAAGATTAGTCCAAAGGACTAATGAACCACAACTACCATAGCCTCCCCCAGGCTGACTCCAGCACAACTAGATGTGGCAGGTTAACAATGACTGATCTGACAGGGATAACAATAGAGGGTCCCGGACAGAGCTGGAGAAAAACGTAGAACGGAATTCTAACTCTCAAAAAAAGACCAGGCTTACTGGCCTGACAGAGACTGGAGAAATCTCAAGAGTATGGACCCTGGGCAACCTTTTTACTCAGTACTGAAGTCACTCCTGAAGTTCACCCTTCAGTCAAAGATTAGACAGACCTATAAAACAAACAACAACACAGGTAGCTCTACCATGCATATGAGAATAAATGGGCATACCAGCCCAAAAGCAGAGAAGGCAAGGGGGGGAGCAGGAAAGCTGGACAAATGGAAGTGAGGATCCTGAGGTCAAGAAGGGGAAAGTGTTGACACTTCGTGGGGTTGGCAACCAATGTCACGAAACAATAAGTGTATTAACCGTTTAGTCCAAAACTAGTTTGTTCTGTAAACTTTCACCTAAAGCACAATTTAAAAAAAAAAAAAAAAAAGGACAAAGTGGGAGGATTCACACTTTCCAATTTCAAAATGCACTACAAAACGAAAGTAATAAAAACAGAGTGGTATTGATGATATAAGGATTGACATATAGAGCAGTAGAATAGAAATGAGAATCCAGAAATAAACCCATACATCTATGGTTAACTGATTTCTAACAAAGGTGCCAAATCCATTAGTTGGGGAAAAATAGTCTCTTCAACAAGTGGTGCTGAGACAAGTGGATTCTCATATGCAAAAGAATGTAACTGGGCCCATGATTTAAATCATATACAAAAATTAAATCAAAATGGATTAATATCCTTTATATGAGAGCTAAAACCATACACTCTTAGAAGAAAACATAGAGGTAAAGCTTCAGCACCTTCTGTTATGCAATGGATTTTTAGATGTGACATCAAGAGCACACACAACAAGAAAGCAAATACATAAACTGGATTTCATAAAAATTAAAACATTTGTGTATCAAGGGGCATTATCAATAAAGTAAAAAGACAACCTACAGAATGGGTGAAAATATTTGGAAACTATACACCAAATGAGGGTTTACTCTCCAGAAGGTATAAAGGACTCCTAAAACTGAACACCAAAAAGCCACGCAACCAGTTAAACAACAGGCAAAGATCTTGCAAAGACACTTCTCCAAAGGTATTCGAATGACCAACAAGCACATGAAAAGATGCTTAACAGCATTAGCCATCAGGAAAATGCAAATCAAGGCACAATAAAATACTATTTCACACCCATTAATATGGCTATTAAAAAAAGAAAAGAAAAATTAGGACATGGAGAAATAGGAACAGGGGTGCATTGTTTGTGTAAATGTAAAATGGTGCAGGTACTGTGGAAAACAGTTCGGTGGCTCTAAAAAAGTTAAACATAGAAATATCAAATGACTCAACAATCCCAATCCTAGGTATATCCCCAAAAGAGTTGAAAGGTACAACTCAAACAAACACATGTGTGCCAAAATCCACTGCAGCATTACTCACCATAGCCAAAAGGTGGAAACAACCCAGGTGTCCCTCAACAGATAAACAGATAAACAAAATGTGATATGTACATATAATGGAGTATTATTCAGCTATAAGAAAAAGTGAATTCTGGTACATGCTACCAGGTGGATGAACCTTGAAAATACTATGCTCAGGAAAATAAGCCAGACACAAAAGAATAAATACTGTATGTTCCCATTTATATAAAGTGTCATACTAGCTAATTCCATGGCTTTATCTAGGTAATTCTAAGATTAGTGGTTACCAGGAAGGAAGGGGAGGAGAGAGTGGGGGGGAAAAGAAGAAAAAGTGAGAATAAATTAATAAATACATCTCACTTAAATTACATAGCACTTTGCCATGTAAGGAGCTCTGGTGGCACAATGGTTAAGAGCTTGGCTGGTAACCAAAAGGTCGGCAGTTCGAATCCACCAGCTGCTCCTTGGAAACCCAGTGGGACAGTCCTCTTCTGTCCTATAGGGTCACTATGAGTTGGAATCGACAGCAATGGGCTTGGGTTTGGGTTATCTGCTAGGCTTCATTATCTTTCTTAGTAAAAGAAAAAAATGACAGGAAATGGACAATCCATTGCTTTGTATAGTCAAAATTTTAAAAAAAGAAATTAAAAAAAATACACATATGTATATGTCATGGATTGAATTATGTCCCCGCAAAATATCTGTCAACTTAGCTGGGCCATGAATCTCCGTATTGTGTGATTGTGCATTTTATGTGATTTCCCCATGTGTTGTAAATCCTATCATTATGATGAGATGAGATGTATTTGTGGCAGTTATATTGATGAGATGTACAAGATTAGATACAGTTTTAAGCCAATCTCTTTGGTATATAAAGAAAGAAGCAAGCAGAGAGACGGGGGGGGGGCCTCATACCACCAAGAAAGCAGTGCCAGGAGCAGAGCCCATCCTTTGGACCTGAGTTTCCTGCACTGAGATGCTCCCAGACCAAGGGAAGACTAAAGACAAAGGCCTTCCTCCAGGGCTGACAGAGAAAGAAAGCCTTCCACTGGAGCCAGCACGCTGCATTCGGGCTTCTAGCCCACTGGACTGTGAGAGAATAAACTTCTCTTTGTTCAAGCCATCCACTTGTGGTATTTCTGTTATAACAGCACTAGGTGACTAAGATAACATATTTTCATGTTAAATAATGTTTGTACATCACTATTTATATATAACGTACACAAATCGATAAATATTCTTTGTAAAAAAAATTAAGCAACGACACTGATAAATCTCAAAATTATGCTGAGTGAGAAAAGCCATATAAGCAAAAAGAACAAGTGGTATGATATTATTTGCATAAAATTATAGAAAATGCAAATTAATCTGTAGAGATAAGAAATACTCAGAGGTTGTCTCTTGCTGAACATGAAGAAAGAATGGATTGCAAAGGGGTACAAGAAAACTTTTGGTTTGCCTATTTCACAATTCTTTGACTGAAACCTTGTGTATATTTCATTCTTTTAATTTTTCCTTTCTTTTGGTTATTGGTTAAAATGAAAATTTTTTTGTCACTTGTAAATAGTCCATTAATTATCTTTGCCTATATATTTTTTTTCACCTTTCCATTGAAGTGACTTTTTTTTTTATTGGTACCCAAGACCTCAGATTAAAAAATAAAAACAATTATTGTAATGTACATTGCAAATATTTTTCTAAATTATTTTTTACTTTTTTCTGTTGCTTAAAATATTATCGATGTAAAAAAGCAGCTCCATGGGAGAAAAGGCCTTGGTACCTGCTCTGGTAAAGATTTAAAAAAAAAAAAAAATTTTTTTTTTTTTTTTTTGCCTAGGAAACCCTGTGGGGCAGTTCTACTTTGTCATATAGTGTCTCTATGAGTGGGGATTGATTTGACACACCAGTATGTAAATATATATATATATATATATATATATATATACACTTTAATTCAAACCATACTAAGTAAATAATTTCAAAAGTTCCAATAAACTTTCAAATATACAACAACTTTTGTTTGTTTCACATATGGAAGGTAGTCATCTGAAAACCAGGTACAATTGTCGTTGTTATTTTAAATTAAATTTTTAGTAGTTTCTCAATGTTATAAAAGAGATTTTTGAACAAAGAGCTTTGATAGTCTATTTAGGAAAGGGGTAAAAATATAAGTGAGTTTTTACTACATTTCAAGCACTGGACTTAATCACAGTAGATATCAAACCATTATAATTTTAAATAAGTATTTTTATTTTTATACCTTTTGTTAACAGTTTTCACTCTCCTTTTGTTCTGCCTAGAAGTTATTATATTGATCTTTAAAATCTCTCTTAGACTTTTATAAATAGTGAAAGTTAAATAATTGGATCCAACTGAAAGTAGGTAGTTCTAGAGTCAGAGTTTCATTTTATTTTAGAAATGCTAGATTGTACGCAGAATTGTGAGTAGTTGTATGGCCTTTGGAATGCTCGCTTGCCTAAGAATGAAGAAATTTATAAGTGAAAGAAGAGTCATTTCCCTGTAAATTACCACTTAATTTTTTTTTTTTTATTCCACCAGCTGAGGGACCAAGCTGAATCAATTTGTAGCTGAGAGATTGTTCTTGCTTTCCTTGCACTTATGGATGGGAATATTTGAACAAATTCACCAAATAATAGCAAGAACTTGTTATAATTTCAGTCTTCGCTTGTCAATGAACAATGAGTATATACTCTCCCAACTCCCATTTCAAAATGTATCATCTTTTTGGGATGCTGAAATTGAACAAATGAATTATGTATTTATAATCTTAACAGCAGACATACGATGAATGAGATCAAACTTGGCTAAGTGTCAAATTTGACACCATTGCAATAGAGTGCTAGATTCAAAGGTGCTGTGAACACAATGATCAATAACAGCAAAGTCTAAAATAATTAATGGGAAATAACTGTGCCTGCTAGATGGGAGCACATCATTTTTTCTTCTTGACAGTTAAAAAATGTGCCCATTTGTCTATCACTATAAATTATTATGCCATAAGTAACTACATTATTTTAGAGATAGATAATCCTTTTTGAAAAAAAAAAACTTGTTATTCAAATATGAATCAACATTTTAGAGTACATGCTACTTTCACAACTTAACCCCTTTGTAATGTCTTTATTTTAGCATTTTTTCTGGGTCTAATAAGTGACTCCCCAATACATGCCCATGCACATAAACATGGGAGATGTTTTTCCATCTGTTAAAAATTGTAATAGCTGAGGGGCAGAGTGAGCTTTATAATCATCAAAAAAATCTTCTCCATAGGTATAGTTTGGTGAAGGATAGAGAGCTTTAGACTGAATAAAATGGTTGAAGTAAATTGTTATTCTTTAGGAGATGTGGATTGAAAGAGCATATATGAAAGGACACAGTGACAGACATCTTTTAAAAAAGTAATATACTCTCTTATTCATTAAGCATATATATTCTTTAACATCCGATTTTTCAGTTCCACAACCTGTCTGTCGGTTGACCATACTGTGGTGGCTTGCATGCTGCTCTGATTCTGGAAGGTATGCTACTGGTGTTTCAAATACCAGCAGGGTTACCCGTGGTGGACAGGTTTCAGCAGAGCTTCCAGACAGACTAGGAAGTTCTGGCTATCTACTTCCAAAAATTAACCAGTGAAAATCTTATGGCTCACAGAGGAACATTGTCTGATTCGTTTGTTTTGTATATGCCATAAGGGAGCATCAGTCACTGGAGGACAACATGGCTGGTGAAGTAGAAGGTCAGGGAGGGGAGGAAGAACCATGTGAAAAGGATTGGCAAAATGATGGATTCAAATATGCCTGCTGTCGTGAGTACGACACAAGACTGAACAATGTTTCCTTCTGTTGTACGGGAAGATACCATGAAGTGGAGTCTACTAGATAGCATCTATCTATCTGTCTGTCTGCCCATCTACCCATCCATCCATCCATCCATCTATCTATGTATCTATCTTCCAGTTGCCATGTTCCATAAGTTCAAATTTTGTAATAAGGTAGTCTTGAACTGCATGTGACTATTGAGCACTTAAAATATAGTCAATACAAGTGAGAGACTTAATTGTGTTTAGTACTCAATAATTTAATTTAAATTTAAAAACTGACATTTGATTCAGCTACTGAAAATCTCAAGTATGTTTGAAATACCTTTAGCATAAAATGTATTTTTTTAAATTTTGTAAAATCCAAATACACACCGTTGATTTGACTATGAAGTTACATCTTAAATAGATGTACTCTAAGTATAAAATGTACTTTTTCAAAGACTAACAAAACAAGAATGTAAAGTAATTTGATAATTCTTTTTATATATAGTCTAGCTTGAAATTAAATTATGGATATATTTGGCTAAATAATATATATTCTTAAAGTTACTACCTTTTTTTTTTACATTTTTTTAGTGTCACTATTAGTGGGAATCAACTCAATGGACATGGGTTACCAGGATATTTAAAGTGATATATGTGGCTTGCATTATATTTTTACTGGACAGTACTGCCATAAGCAGTAATTCTGACAAAGACTAGAAATAAAATTTTAAAGAAGTTATAAAACTAATTTGATAATCCTCATAACAAACTCCTGCACAGTATTATAAGGGTTAAAAATCTAATGTACAAGTACTTAACAGTTTCTATCACTTAATTAAAAAAAAAAAAAATTAGCTCTTATTAATATTCATAAATTTCTCCAGAACCTCTCTTATAGGCAAAAGAAACATTTTCTTTTATGATTCAAAGGTTATTAATAAAAAATCTGCTCAAAAGTGTCACCTTATTCTGGCCTGACCTGGAGGGTTTAGGATATTTTATTAATGTTTTTAGATCAGAACAGAAATCACTTATCAAAATACATATTCAGAATGAATGCATCATATTGTTTTCAAACTCAGCTAAAAGAGAAGTTCTAAGTGTATTTCCCATGTTATTGTACTTATTTCTCACAACTCAGTAAGTTAGGTGTCATTAAACCAAAAAACCACACCCATTGTTGTCAAGTCATTCCCTACTCACAGCAACCCTATAGGGCAGAGTAGAACCGGCCTATAGAATTTTCAAGGCTGCAAATCTTTGCCGAAGCAGATTGCCACATCTTTCTTCCATGAAGCAGCTGGTGGGTTCGAATGACTGACCTTTCCTTTAGCAGCGGCGCACGTTAACCATTGTGCCCGTGTGCAATTGTTCAACAAATATCTTCTGAGTATATTCTTTGCACCAGGGGTGCTGAAGACAAAGGAATAACAAAAGCAAACAAAAGCAATAAAGATCCTTGCTCCCTGGAGTTTATTTTCCATCTAGTAACCCTGGTGACATAGTGGTTAAGAACTATGGCTGCTGACTAAAACGTTGGCAGTTCAAATCCACCAGGTGCTTCTTGGCAACTGTATGGAGCAGTTCTACTCTGCCCTATATGGTTGTTATGAGTCGGAATGGACGAAAGGGCAACAGGCTTTGTTTTGCTTTGTTTTCTTTTTTAACAATGACTTAAAGCTATGTGTGCTTTATTGAAATTCTCTACCTCCACTAAGTTAAACTACTAACACTAGTTTGGTGACTTTGGGCCAGTTACTTAATTCCTCTGGTCTTTATTGATTTCCCCTCTGAAAAAGGATTAAGAACAAAAAAAGATAATAGACAAATATTACTGTGTAGAATTTGCAATTAATAAAATGTCATATGCTGGCTCAAAGGAGGTCATGTTGCCTAGTGGTTAAGCACTGGGCTACTAAGCGAAAAGTCAGCTGTTTGAACCCACCAGCCACTTGGCAGAAGAAAGATGTGACAGTCATCTTCCATGAAGATTATGTCTCAGAAACCCTAAGAGGCAGTTCTACTCAGTCCTCTAGGGTGGCTATGAGTTGGAATTGACTTCACACCAACGGGCTCAATGAATTTGGTGACACAAATGGTCAGGTGCTTGACTACTAACCAAAATGTTGGTGACACTTCTGAAGAAAGGTTGGCGATCTGCTTCCACAATGTCACAGCCTCGAAAACACTATGGGTTGCAGTATGTTGCCATGAGTCAGAATTGACAGCAATGGGCTTGGGTTTTTGTGGGGTTTTTTTTTTTTATTATTATTATTATTATTTGGTTATTAAGGATTAAAATAAAATTGCCTTCAAGTCAATTTTGATTCATGTTGACACCATATGTGTCACAGTAAAACTGCTCTCCATAGGGTCTTCGATGGCTATGATCTTTTGGATGTAGATTACCAGGCTTTTCTTCAGAAACGCCTCTGATTGGATACGAACCGCCAACCTTCAGGCTCCTTATTAACTATCTTCCATATGTTTACTTTTCAAAAATGTTATTTTAAAACTATTCACCATGTTATAGCACATTTTATGGTACATTGAGAACTCATCTGAATTTATATTTTAGTGCTAAGCAATATATCTGATATTATAAAATGAGCTCAATAAGTTTCTTTGAGTGAATCAAACTTTACTGTGTAGCTCTGACTTTAAGGAGCCCTGGTGGTACAATGGTTAAAGCACTGGGCTGCTAACCAAAAGGTTAGCAGTTTGAACCCACCAGCAGCTCCCTGAGAGAAAGGTGGGGCAGTCTGCTTCCATAAAGACTTAGAGCCTTCAAAACCTATGGGGCAGCTCTATTTTGTCCTGTAGGATTTCAGAGTCAGAATTGGCTCTACTGCAGTGAGTTAGAACTAGACTTTCACTATTGCTGTTCTGCTCTTCTCTTGCTTGTAACTATTCAAAGTTCATAAAGGATTTTGATTAAACACAAATAATGCTATCCTAAATAATATTTTAGTGTGACCTGGAGTGTCTTAGAATTAGACTGCCATCAACTTCATATAAATATATGCAGATAAGTAATATTCAATTAGCCTGATCATTTTGAAGTGAAATTCAAAGAGTTCATTTGAAATACTGTTTTGATTTTCTTACCAGAAATATTTAAACACATATTCCTGTGTATGAGTTTAGTCACATCATAACAGATCTATTTCTAAGAAAAGTTTAATAAAATAGGCCCTCAAGTTTTGACTTATTGTAGTATGAGAATGAAGAAAGAAACTTTACAAATATTTTTACATGTGAAAGATAGTATGGAAGGTAGCATAATTTTTAATGGTGTAATGTAGTGTAATGTTCATCAAAAAATTAAGAGTTTGTTTTAATTATTATTTGGGAAGCCTAAAGGCACTGGGTTGGGTTAAAGAGCTTAAGGAGTCCTGGTTGCACAGTGGTTAAGTCCTCTGCCGCTAACCACAAGTTAGGCTGTTGGAACCCACCAGCAGCTCCACAGGAGAAAGATGTGGCAGTCTGCTTCAGTGAAGATTACTGCCTTGGAAACCCCTTGGGGCAGTTCTCCTCTGTCCTGTAGGGCCCTATAAGTTGGAATTGACTCGAGGGCAACGGATCTTTGGTAAAGAGATTTAATTGATTTACTTTCATATAGAATCTGAGAAAACCCTATTGATTTTTATTAAATCAGACATCAAAAAGAGTATGTTGATATCTTTAAGGGAGAAGAGCCTTAAGACAGTCTGATTCATTTTTCATATTTGCCTTAGGTTCCTAATCATATATTTGTTCTATTAAAATTATGAATATTCAAAAGTCTAAAATAGCATTTATTTTTTGAAGCTCTTATTTTCAGAAGCAAAAATTATTCATGAGAACTCAGGACAAATAGTCTCAGGGCATTTTAAATTAATATTAGTTAGAGTTACTTTTCAATAAAATTATGGAACTATTCAAGGGAATTTTATGCTTTTAAATGCAAAGCAGCTAACAGTGGGTTTAAAAGATCTGTAAAAAAAGACCCCTTGACTTTCACTTAAAGCACAATTAAAAAAAAAAGACCCCTTATAAAGCTCACAAGTGAAAACTAATTATGGTATTGAATTTTGAAGGT
Source organism: Elephas maximus indicus (assembly GCF_024166365.1). Classification (NCBI taxonomy): domain Eukaryota; kingdom Metazoa; phylum Chordata; class Mammalia; order Proboscidea; family Elephantidae; genus Elephas; species Elephas maximus. Next base: position 52,457,171 of record NC_064836.1, on the reverse strand, counting down.
CAACTTACCATTTAAATAAAATACTTAAAGAGCTTGTCAACATAATCTGACCATGAGATGGGTGTTTTTGTTATCTGTGGGCCAATTTTTTGACTAAAATATTACATGATGACTAAAATATTACATGATTTACATGACTAAAATATTCTATAAAATTTTTTTTTTTTTATAATATTACATGGCCAGAAATCAGTTATTCTAACACTTCACAAAATAATTTGGGGGACCCAGTGATTCACAATACAATATTTTGCAGAAATGACTTTATAGAAGAAATAATTCAATAGGCAAGATACATTGCCTTGTTTATTAATTGAATTTCCTAATGGGTTTAGGCTGATCTATTTGGTCAAAAGTAACAAAGATTCTATGGGGGAATATGGCAGTGACTATAGCTATATAGAGAAATCTTACCACTTCAGGCCAGTGACTCGTGATAATTTGTTAAAGATGAAGGAATAAGGAGAAAAAAAAAAAAAAAAACTTGCTTTAAAGGAATTGGCACTTTATTGAAACTGCTGGGTATCTTAGGATCTTAGGAAAGAAATGGGTCATAGCAATGCACTATTAAAAATCACTATGTTGTTGTTTCTAGTTTACTATTTTAGATATTTATTTTGCATGTAATAAGGTACTGGTATCAGAAAATATTAATGTCACTGGGATATTTTCTTCCTCAAATCCTCGATAAAAATGATGCTACCACAAGCTTCATTTTCTATCTTGTTGCAATTTATGTTTTATGTTAATGTGGTTCATTGTATGTGATAAATTTTATCATGTCAGCTTATGTGAGATATTCAAATTATTGAAAGACTAAAAAAAAGGAAGAATAAACAGAAACCTTTCTTCTCTTCACAGAGAATATATTGCTTCTATTCAAACAAAATCAGAAATCTAATGATTAAGTTACAAATAAAACTATTTTGTAAAAAAAAAAAAAAGAACTATTGAAATTAGTGTCCATCCTGGTAAATGCATCCCAAGAGGCAGCAATTAGCCATTTGTTCATGAAGATGCTCAGAGCATTTCCTCAACCACTGGATTAACTTATAAGAGCCAATATTGCTTTTTAAAGCTGGTCCTTGTCAAAAAGATCAGTGGAGACATGCATTTGATATGACTAGATTTAATTTAACTAGAAGTTAATTAGAAGTCCCTGAGAAGTGATGATTAAATTGTCTTTTTGTATGTAAAATATTCAATAAAGCAGGATAAATTAAAGAGACATGTTGCAGAAGTTTTGAGTTGTTTTAAGTTCCATGTATGAAAATTATTAAAAAAAAAAAAACTCAGTAAATAGACTGCACTCATGGTTTAAAGTTTCTCTAAATTATCCTTTAAAAAATGCATGTATTCAAGGAAACAGTGAAGTAACAAGCCATTGAATTTCTGAGCATTTGAACAAGAATGGGTAGAAGAAAAATAGAAATAAATGAAGAGAAAATACATGGAAAACTTGAAGAATTAAATAGGACATAAAAAGCAAGCAAACAAACAAGAAGTGGAAAATTAATTCCCAGGTAGTTATTTCGATAGTAGGAGTAATAATGGTTTAATGGTAGGATTCTTTCCTTCCACACAGGAAACCAAGATTTTATTCTAGGCCAATGTGCTCCATGTATAGCTGCCCTCAGTCTGTAAATGAAGGCTTGCAGTCTTGTTAGGATCCTGTGCAGGTTTCAGTGGAGCTTCAAGACTAAGACAGACTAGGAAGAAAGGCCTGGCAATCAACATCCAAAAATCAGTCAGTGAAAATCCTATGAATCACAAAGACTGGATATGCAGCCAGTTATGGGTATGGTACAAGACTGGGCAAAAGATCCTTCCATTGTGTCATAAGCTAGGGCATTGACACATGTTGGCAAACAACAACTAAGTTAAATTAATGGAGCTACTTTACCTTGCAATGCTTCCTAGGAGCATTCTAGCTGTAATTCTTCCAGAACAGAATTGTTTCTTCGTCTGGCATTCCATGTTATATTCAATATTTTTCAACAACACCACAATTCAAATAGATCCATTCTTCTTCAGTTTTTCTTATTCATTGTCCAGCTTTCACAGGCATATGACCCGATTGAAAATATCATGGCTTAGGTCAGGTGCACTTTAGTCCTCAAAGTGACCTCTTTGCTTTTTAACACTTTAAAGAAATCTTTTGCAGCAGATTTGTCCAATGCAATACATCATTGGATTTCTTGACTGCTACTTCCATGAGAATTGATTGTGAATCCAAGTAAAACAAAATTGTTGAAAAGTTTGATATTTTCTCTATTTATTGTGATGTAGCTTATTGGTCCAGTTGTGAGGAGTTTTGTTTTCTTTTTGTTGGTGTGCAGTCCATACTGAAGGATGTAGTCTTCGATTTTCATCATTAAGTGCTTCAAATCTTCTTCACTTTCACCAAACAAGGTTGTGTCTTCTGTATTTCTCAGGTTATTAGTCTTCTTCCAATCCTGATGCCACATTCTATTTATAGTCAATTTGGCATTTACCCTAGCACTAAGAAAGGGAAAAAAAATAAAGATACCTTGGGTGAGGTAAAGCATTATTGATCATTTCAGATTCATCTCAAGTCTAATTTAATAACAAAACAAAGGTTATGTCAAAACAAAACAGTTCTGTAAAGAATTTTATTTAAATTAAGAAAGAGATAAGATCATCAAATTTTCAACTAAATTATCATTATTAGTTTCATTTTTCAGTTCCTTGTGTTAATAAAAGAAAAACTGTTTTAAACATAGCCACAGAAAGGGAAAAAAATCACTCTTCTTTCTCATTCCATTTTTAAAAACATGTATCGGATTTTATGTTTTTTATGGGCTATTTAATGCTTTGCACGTCTTTTATTCAGTAGATCTTAAACTTCTTGAGAGAAGAAGATTCGTGTTTTTATACTTTATTCATAGCATCTGACACTGTACATCTGAGATAGACATCAACGAATTTTTAAAAAGAAAAAGGAATTGGATATTGTTTAGGAATTGCACAGCTAAGAAATTAAAAAAAAATAGAACCAATAAAGCTTACTATTAAATTTTTTTCTTTTGAGGAGTTGAATATCTTTGCTTGAGTATTTTTTTAAGACAAGTCCATTGTTAAAATTTTCTAAAAAGACTGCTCATAGAAACAGTAAACTAAAAGTTGACTAGTAATTAAAATTAAATGAATCTACCACTAACCGAAAGGTTGGTGGGAGAAAGATGTGACATTTTCCTTCAGAAAAGATTTACAGCCCCAGAAACCATATGGGGCCGCTATGAGTAGTAATCAACTCAAAGGTAGTAGGTTTGGTTTTTAGTTTTAGCAATTAAAAATTAAAAAAGTAAATGAATCTCTCTTTAAAGTTTCTAACACCCCCTCCCAACTTCCAATGTTACTATAGTTTGTTTTTACTAATCATTTCTTTACAATCTAAGGAATTTGTAGAAAAACATCTAGATATGTGATATCCAGAACCTTGAGTGGCTATCACGTCATATTCAGTCTGCACTTTCAGAACTTCTTTCTTCTTTTTTTAGTTACCTCTTCTTTTTGACTTATTTATGTTCTTGCTCTTTAATTTATGGGATATCCTATTTCATCTTGTCATTGATATTTTTTCTATTCTACTTTTCACTGGAATAGGACAAATGGTATTTATGATGATGATACTTAAGAAGCCTGGGATTAAAATGTTGGGCAAAGAGCTAACATAATTCTATCAAGATAGGTGACTACTTCCTCTGGTGAATATGTAAAGAAGCCATTTTGTTTCTGCCTACTCTTATTGACATCTGTTTTTTTACTCTTATTGACATCTGTTAAGAGCATAAAGCTATTAAGGTAAAGTTTATTAAATATAGGGAACATTGCATCACTTTTTACCTTTTACAATTACTATTTTTGACAAGACTATCATTTAACCTCTAGAAATCAACATTCGTTGGAAACACCAAATGCCAAATGAATTTTGACTGCCATTTCTGGTTGCTGTCTGTTTTTGTCATATCTAAATCAGAATTTGCCTGTCAGTTTGCATTTAGGGTGTATTAGAATTCATGGTGGCATTTGGGATGTTCCTTGAAGCATTTACTGGTAACTCCTTGCACTCTTTGATTGATTTGAAGCCACTTTAGATCTAATGTAGTATGGTATATTTGGTGAGGGGTAGGAAAAAAATAATGTAGTATGATATATATTTTTCTCTCACTGTTATTGAACCAAAGAATGTCATGTAACTTGGATATTTAAAATACTTCCCTCCCCCCGCCCCCCGCCCCACCAGGATAAAAACTCTCACATATCTAGTGAATGGCATGGTAAACTTAAGAAGGGAAGAAAGTATAAAATGCGCCCTTAAATCTTAAGCAAATATCCCTGTACTCATTTTCTTTTTCCAATTTTCTTTGAATGCCAGCTATTTACTACTGAATATAGAGTGTCAAAGTGTGCTGACCCTGCCTGGAAGAGTTCATTCTGTCAGTGAGGCAGGCATAAAAGAACTACCACATATGGTAGTGAATCCTATTTTGGAGCTAATGCATGTAATAAAACCCTTTGCCCTTGAGTTGATTTCAACTCATAGCGACCTCATAGGGCAGAGTAGAACTGCCCCCATAGGGTTTCCAAGGTGGATTCAAACTGTTGACCTTTTGGTTAGCAGCCGAACTCTTAACCACTGTGCATAATAGGTAATGGGGGGAAAAGAGAGTGTCTAATATGACCTGAAAAGGTTAGAAAAGAGTTCACAGAGAAGGTGACATATAAAAGCCTTTAAAGGAAGAGTATGAGTCTGAGCAGAATACAAGACATTGGAGGTTAGATATTCCAAGTAGATTTGAAGGCCATTGCGATGTTTAAATCAAAAACAAACAAACCAGTTGCCATCGAGTTGATTCCAACTCATAGCGATCAAGTTTAGGGAGAGTAAAAATGTACATTGTGTGTGTTGATTTACAAGTAACTCCACACAACTTGATTCCCACCTCTTTTGTGGGGTCCTTCCTGCTCAGCTCAACCTGAAGAAATCTTTCCTCTCGGTATCTTATTGCAATCTTTCATGTGGGACAGTTGGTTTTCTGATTTATCATTTGTCTAGGGAACGTGTTTGCTGAATATATAGATTAAGGCAAATGGGTTAAAAATTATAAATCCATAAAATAGTTACTAAGAATTAAAAAAAAAAAAGAACACAAGTTTATTTCTTTTTAGATCAGTGACATCACTGGATAAAATTAAACTGTTCTCTGATAGTCTTAATGTAAAATATAGGGAAATAACTTAGAATTTTTACTGTCATATCAATTCACACAAAATGCATTATAGGTTGTACTTTCTGATTCCTATAATACGTGGGAGCTTCCATTCATGCATGCATCTTCTATCTTTTTAAACATCATCTCTACCTTTCCTTTGTAAAAAACCTTTTGTTGTGAGAGAAGTAGGATAATCTGCCAATCAATGCCCAAATATTGAAAAGGTCAAACATTTCTTCATGAAAACGTTCAGCCAGTGTGTTCTTTGTTCCTCAGATTCTTCTGAGCAACAATTAATTCAATTAAACCATCTCTACAGCTATGAATTGTCATAGATCATAACCTTTCAAAGTGTCTTTGTGTTCTTCCTCAAATTTACCTTAGTTAGCATATTTTAATGGTATCACACAAAGGAATATTATTAAGTATTCTTGGTGTTAAAAAAAAATGCTACGCCTCTGCCAATTGTATTATAAGGAGAGTGAGAGTGGAGGCATTTCGAGACAGAAAGACACACCAGCACAATGAGTCACATACAGAAAAATGAAGAATGATTAGAATAAATATGCAAAGTGACATATCAACCTGAAACATTTATCACGTTGGTACCATGGCTCGCCTTTATCTCACTGAGTATATCCAGAAAGGATGCAACGCCATTAAGTGAGTTGGGTCATTTGGATGTTATTTAATTAACACAAAGAAGAGGGAAAAATACTATCAAGTTGGATAAATTTATTAGTGGATTCTTTTGTACTGATATGTGCCGTTTCTTCAGTCTTTCTACTGCTAGAAGAATTTTGATAGGTCACCTTTATCTAGCATCCAGTATGTTTAGTTACTGTTTCATTGTTCTTACATGTATTTCTTGAGAATCCTAAGATAACTAGAATTCTAGAGCGAGATTGAAATATTGTGAATTTGGTGTTATTTCTCCAATTTAACTGAAGCCTACAAGGCCTCATTTTAAATATACTGTTTACAACAAATGTGATGATACAGAAAATATATTTTTGAACTTTGTGGCTTTAAAATTTTATCTGTTTATTAAATGTCTAACAGAACTTAATCTCTCCTAATTACTTAAATTGTAATTCAGTGCTACAGACATTTTGGAAAAATGAAAAGAAACATATTATCCATGATTGCTCCAGGAAAATGCAACAATTGTAGTTCTGTATATTGCTTCCCCATGTTTCACATATGCTTACATGCTCTTTGATGTGCAAAACATTATGCCAAATGTGACACATTTACTTAATCATACCCGTTTTAGATTTTTGCACTTTTTTTACTATGATATATAACTTAGCCATCAGCATATTTATGCTTATATCTTTTCCCGATATTTTGAATTATTACTGAGAATGGAGTCTCAGAAGATTTAATGGAAGTTGCTGTAAATACAGGGATAATTACAGCATTGAAACTGAAAAGACTTAGTTGTTCTTTTCCTTTTGATCATATTGATATATATTAAATATCAAGTGATGTCACTTGATTTTGGAAACCCTGGTGGTGTAGTGGTTAAGTCCTATGGCTGCTAACCAAAGGGTCAGCAGTTTGAATCTGCCAGGTGCTCCTTGGGAACTCTATGGGGCAGTTCTACTCTGTCCTATAGGGTCGTTATGAGCCAGAATCGACTCGACGGCACTGCGTTTCGATCACTTTATTTATTATATGTTTGCAGGTTATTCATTTACCTTGCTTACCAGAATATAGGCTACTGAGATATCATCTTATATCTTTGTTCTTTTTAATCAAGCACAATGCCTTACATACAGCAAATCGTCAATAGCTGTTTAACAAATGACAGTTGAGGCTGAAGAAGATAGCGTAGGAATCAACTGTTCTTTAGAGTAAACAAAAAATGCTGACATGTGATTTCATAAAAAATTAGTTATTGTCAATAAATTTCTCAAGAAGTAATGCTTATTATGCTGAATAAAATTTTGAGTCTGCTTAATATTAAAACACACTTTAATCCCTGTGCATTTGAGGTGGTGGTAAATGAAAAGGCTGACCTATTTATAATGAAAGTTATTCTTATTCCTTAATACCAAATAATTAATCACACTTTATTTCTGTAAGGGCAAGTAACTTCATAAAAAGCGTTGTCAGTTTTATCAAATAAAAAAGTACAAGACTCCGAGTTTAATTAGAATTTCACATGAGCAACAAATACTTTTTCAGTATAAGAATGTCTCACATACTGTATGCAACAGGCAAACTTATTTGTAAAGCAATCTAGGATTTAAGAGTAAAAGAGCCTGAAGACAATGAGTGTGGTAAGATTTCATGAAGCGTATTAATACGAAACAGAACAATTAAGGGAGAAAGTAAACATGTATTCTCTTCTTCTTTTTCGAGTAACTCCCAGCATCCTTTTCAGGGTTAATGGAACAATAACCCAGGTTTTTTTTTTTTTTTCCCCCACCACATGTCTGTCAGCTTGTCTTGCTGTGGAGGCTTGTGTGTTGCTGCGAGACTAGAAGGTTTCCAACCAGTATTTCAAATACCGGCAGGGTCACCCCTGGTGGACAGGTTTCAGCAGTTTCCAGAATAAGACAGATTAGGAAGATGGATCTGGCAGTCTACTTCTGAAAAAATTGCCCAGTGAAAACCTTATGAATAGTGCAGAACATAGTCTGATATGGTGCTGGAAGATGAGCTCCTCAGGTTGGAAGGCACTCAAAATACGACTTGAGAAGAGCATTCTCCTCAAAGTAGAGTCAACCTTAATGAAGTGGATAGAGTCAAGCTTTCAGGATGTGGTAAGACTGAAAATGAGAAGACACAACTGCAAATATCCATTAATAATCAGAATGTGGAATGTATAAAATATGAATCTAAGAAAATTAGAAATCCTCCAAAATGAAATGGAATGCACAAACATTGATATCCTAGGCATTAGTAAGCTGAAATGAACTGATATTGGCAATTTTGAATTGGACAATTATATGGTCTGCTTTGCCAGAAAGGACAAATTGAAAAAGAAAGGTGTCACATTCGTTGTAAAAAAGAACATTTCAAGATCTATCTTGAAGTACAACATTGTCAGTAATAGGATAATATCCATATGCCTTTAAGGAAGACCAGTTAAAACGACTATTAGTCAAATTTGTGCACAAACCACTAAGGCCAAAGATGCAGATATTGAAGACTTTTACTGACTTCTGCAGTCTGAAATTGAACAAATATGTGCTCGAGATGTATTGATAATTATTGGTGATCGGAATGTGAAAGTGTAAAGAAAGAAGAAGCATTTGGTAGTTGGAAAATATGGCCTTGGTGATAGCAATGATGCTGACGATCACCTGATAAAATTTTGCAAGACCAACAGTTTTTTCATTGCAATACCTTTTTTCAACAGCATAAACAGTGACTACACACGTGAACCTCACCAGATGGAATGCACAGGAATCAAATCAGCTGCATCTGTGGAAATGGACGATGGAAAAGCTCGATAAAATCAGTCAGAACAAGGCCAGGGGCCGACTGCAGAACAGACCATCAATTGCTCATATGCAATTTCAAGGTAAAGCTGAAGAAAATTAGAGCAAGTAGATGAGAGCCAAAGTATGGCCTTGAGTATATCCCACCTTAATTTAGAGACTTTCTTAAGAAAAGATTTGATGCATTGAACACTAATGACCAAAGATCAGGTGAGTCATGGAATGGCATCAAGAACATTGTACACAAAGAATGCAAGAGGTCATTTAAAAACAGAAAAGAAAGAAAAGACCAAAATGGATGTCAGTAGAGACTCTGAAAATTGCTCTTGAACATCAAGTAGGTAAAGCAAAAGGAAGAAATAATGAAGTAAAAGAGCTGAACAGAAGATTTCAAAGGGCAGCTGTAGAAGACAGTGAAGTACTATAATGAAATTTGCAAAGACCTGGAGATAGAAAACCAAATAGGAAGAATACACTCGGCGTTTCTCAAGCTGAAAAAACTGAATTAAAATTCAAGCCTCGAGTTGCAGTAGTGAAGGATTCTACAGGGAAAATACTAAATGATGCAGGAAACCTCAAAAGAGGATGGAAGGAATATACAGAGACTCTGTGCTAAAAAGAATTCGTCAACATTCAACCATTTCAGGAGGTAGTATATGATCGAGAACATATGGCATGGAAGGAAGAGGTCCAAGCTGCACTTAAGGCCTTGGTGAAAAAAGAGTCTCCAGGATTAGATACCAATTGAGATGTTTCAACAAATGGATGCAGTGCTGGAAGCACCTATTCGTCTATGCCAAGAAATTTGGAAGACAGTTACCTGGCCAACCGACTGGAAGAGATCCACATATGTACCCATGCAAAGGAAGGTTATCCAACAGAATGTGGAAAATATGAAACAATGTCATTAATATCACAAACAAGTAAAATTTTGGTGAAGATCATTCAAAAATGATTGCAGCAGCACATCAACAGGGAAATGCCAGAAGAGGACATGTTACGAGGGTTATCATTTGTGATGTCAGATGGGTCATGGTTGAAAGCAGGGAATGTCAGAAAGATGTTTACCTGTGTTTTATTGACTATGTGAAGGCAATCGACTACATAGATCACAACAAATTATGGATAATATTGTGAAGAATGGGAATTCCAGAACACTTAATTGTGCTCTCGAGGAGCCTATACTTAGACCAAAAGGCAGTAGTTCAAATAGAACAAGGCAAAGCTGTGTGGCTTAAAGTCAAGAATGGTGTGCACCACGGTTGTATCTTTCACCATACCTATTCAATCTGTATTCTGAGCTGGACTATATGAAGAAGACTGGAGCATCAGGATTGGAGGAAGATTCATTAACAACCTGAGGTATGCAGATGACACAACCTTGCTTGCTGAAAGTGAAGAGGACTTGAAGCACTAACTGAGGAAGATCAAAGACCACAGCCTTCAGTATGGATCACACCTTGACACAAAGAAAACAGAAATCCTCACAACTGGACCACTAAGCAATATCATGATAAAGGGAGAAGAGATTAAAGTTGTAAAGCATTTCATTTTACTTAGATCCACAATCAATGCCTGTGGAAGCAGCACTCAAGAAATCAAAAGATGCATTGAATTAGGCAAATCTGCTGCAAAAGTCCTCTTTAAAGTGTTAAAAAGTAAAAATGTCACCTTGAAGACTAAGGTGTGCCTGACCCAAGCCACGCTGCTTTCAATTGCCTCGTATGCATGTGAAAGTTGAACGATGAATAAAGAAGAACGAAGAAGAATTGATGCCTTTGGATTGTGGTGTTGGCAAAGAATATTGAATATACCATCGACTGCCAAAAGAATGAACAAATCTGTCTTGGAAGAAGCATACCCAGAAGGCTCCTTAGAAACAAGGATGGCAGGACTATATCTCACATACTTTAGACATGCTATCAGGAAGGATCAGTCCCTGGAAAAAAGATATCATGCTTTGTAAAGTAGAGGACCAGCAAAAATGAGGAAGACCCTCGACAAGATGGATTGACACAGTGGCTACAACAATGGGCTTAAGCATAACAACAATTGCAAGGATGGTGCAGGGCTGGGCAGGGTTTCATTCTGTTGTACATTGGGTTACTATGAGTTGGAACTGACTTGATGGCACCTAACAACAGCATTATTAAATGATGTTTAAATTTATATAAACAGTTATGTTGCTTGTATAGCAAACTACGTGAAGAGTGCACCATATAATGTGATTATATATATGCCATTTTCTAATCAAATCTGCTTTTCTACTACAACAGAAGAGTTCCAAGAGACATCCATAAAATATTTCCTTTCATAAATATAAAACATATTCTTGTGTTTACCTAATAAAGTAGAAGAGAAAATCAAGCAAAATGTAGTTTTAGGAAAAAAGCAGTTGCAGATATCTGAGTATTTAGGTATGGAACATACCTCACAATAAACTGTATACAAATGAAAAGCTGTAAGAGAATAATGAGTCCCTAATTACATCCAATATGCATGGAAAGTAAATAGAGGTGTCAATTTCAATGCTAAATATTATATTTCCTCCTTGCCCAAGGAAAAACTGGCTTTACTTTCATTCTGCACTCGCTTACTTTACTATTACGGGTGTTCAACACTTTGTAACGTTGCACTGTACGCATACGTGCAAGTCCGATATAAGGAAGGAATAAACCTCACTTTGCCCTTTTAAACTTGTTTTCTTGACTTGTATTCCTCAAAATAAAACACGTTTTAATTCAAACTATCCTCAGATAACAGTTTAAACATCTTGAATTTACATTTAGATGGCCTGAGAGATCTTCAGCTTGGTGATTAAACTTGGAAAACTGTACTTCATGCAGTGCGTTGGGTAATATGTATAAACTGTCAGGGAGAAGAGAGCATATGTAATGGCATGTTAAAGCCAGATCATTTAGCATGGTGACAGTATTTGTAAACACAGTGCCTTGTGTTTGATGCTGCTGTCCTGCATATGTCTGGTACTGTTCTGAAGCACATGAACATGATTGGTTAGCTAGCCATGTCCCCTGTGTCTGGAGAGCAGTGAAGCATGACAGTCCATGCGCTATCTTAGCCTTCGTCTGTTATCTATGTTGACAGCATCTGATAGTATCTCTGGTCTCGATCATTCGCCTCAAGCAAAGCTGAATGGTAACGATGCCTTTCCAATTTCTCACCAAGTAATTCCTTTTTTTTTTTAATTCCTTAGGAATTTTACTTTTATTAACCCCAAAGTTCTCACCATTTGTTTAGTTCTCCCAAACTGCATCCAACTTACAGAACTCAGCATAATCAATGGAGCACAGGCCTATACAATACACTTCTTTGTAAGATCCCCTTGAAAGCTTCAACACTTAAAAGAAATCAATAATGCCTGATGTGGTTTTGTGGCTTTCAGTCTCTTGAACATTAAATTTAACTTGATCCATTGCTGTTAGTAACTCAGAGTAGCTGCTCAGCCATCTAGAAAGGTGAGTGTCCTTGGTCCACCATCCTCCATAGATTCACCCACACTGATAAAGTTACTGAGTTTTAAATCTAAGCCTGTCTTTTACAAATAAAGGATAAATATTAAAATAATGTCCTATTTTATCCAACCACATCTCGTGGAGTGAAAAGTGGATTTTGGTGCATCACTAAAGCATTTAATAAGAGAGCTCCAGTTCGGATGTAAGTAGAATTTAATTAATCCTGGACATACATGATAAATTTGTGACATGGGCCAGATCATTAGAATATATGTGTGGAAACTGAGGACCCTCAGACACACACACACACACACACACACACACCAAAAAAAAAAAAAAAAAAAAACCTAAATTGAGTCTCTGATCTGAGGATTAAGAAATTGCTGAAAATATCCTGTGGAGATAATCTTACAGAAGTTAATTGACAAGGAACGGAAAGTCAGGAATAATTACCATGATGATACACAATAAACCCTTAGAATGTTTAATCTTTCTGAATATAGTGTTTGATAGACACATGCCTACACTCTAGTAAGAGAAAGGTTTATTTTCAGGAAGCTGTAGCATAAAAATTCAACCTCAGGTTCTCAACGCAATAAAAGAAATTGAAGCAAGCAATTGATATCGCAAGAGGATTGTTATGAACATATGGCTTTGAAATCCTCCACAACAATATTTTAGGAGTAGATTTCTTCAGATGGGAAGCCTAACTTATTATATAAGCCACTGTTTGTTTGTTTTTAAGAAATTATAAGCTTCACAAACATTTACTGCAAAGATAATTTCTTTGGCATTCTTTTAGTTGATACTCATATACAGGGAAGAGCAACATTTTCCCCAAGCTTGTCACTGATTCATTTGAGCTCCCGGAGAGCCCCAATATAAAGGTCTCAATGGCCTTCAGAATATATAGAGAAACAAAGAGTGCCAGAGCAGAATTGGGACCTGGCAGTAGAAAGTTTGTTCTTTAACCCCAGGACACAGTACAAACAAACTCACTAATGGTCACATGATATTACAGGGATATCTTAGAGAAACACTACAGAATCTAATTTACATGCAACATGTAAGAAAGTGCTAAGCATTCAATAGAAGAGATCTGATGGCACAGTGGTTAAAACACTCAACTGCTAATTGGGAAGGTCAGCGGTTTGAACCCATCAGCCAGGAGGAAGTTGTGGCAGTCTGCTTCTCTAAAGATTTACAGCATTGGAAATCCTATGGGGTAGTTCAACCCTGCCCTATAGGATCACTATGAGTCGGGATTGACTCAATGGCAATGAGCGTGGATAATGAAAAGCATTCAATAATTTATTCATATAATGGAATTCTTTAAAACAACTAATATGCAATGAGGCAGAGCTCTATATAGTGACATGGAAACATCTCCAAGATATTTGGGTGACTTGGGAAAAATCATTGACTTGAGTGAAAATTGAAACTGCAATGCTATTATGATCCCCATCTGTATCCAAAGACTTGTGAAGAGTGGGAGAATTCATGTTACACATTAAAATATTATACCCTCTTTGACTCTTAATTTCTATTGAACATATTATGTGTGGGATTTTGAATGAATGCTAAAGCTATATTTGGAAAAAAGCAAACTTAAAATGATGCATAAGCCAGAAAATAATTATAATTCAAAATGTATGCTTTCTCTTGAGAAATCACAAGAAAATATTATTATATATTATTCCCATAAACATTGAAACTATAAAATAATAAAGAGGCATCTGTCAGGATCATATTAATTCTAAAACAACTGTTAATGAAATGCAGGCTTGGCAGTGACAAATACATAAACAATTATTGTTACGTGATTTGAGTCCTGAAATTTCAAAATGTTTGGCAAATTCAAGGAGCTGTTAATTAATTCATTTAATGGACAATATTTTAACAAAATAAATAGTAATTACGTTTTAGTTGAGCAGTTGCAGAACATTTGATGCATTTAGGAGTAAGTGGATTTAGAAGCACAGTTTTTAAGAATTTAAGTATTTTCAAAACTCAAAAAGGTCAACCTGCAATTGAACGTTTATTATTGAGTACACTTTCATATTATTTATCTTCAAATATATTAACTCAAAGAATATTAGAACAAAAAAGAACATTCAATATTACGTACTATAGTTTCCTGATTTACATTGCAGTTTGTATTGATTGCCAGAGAAGGTAAACTTCACTGTGGAAATAATGAAATAAAATAAAAATTAGAAATGAAAAATCTGGATATTTTACTTTTTCAGTTTTCTTAACTGCTTTAACTGACAGTGAAGTAATCAGTATATACATATACATATATATATACATGTATAAAATCTTTCTTGTTTATTTCAAAATTTTTGTGAGGACCTTAAACGATAAAAGTGAAAGGATCTTGAAAAACTGTGAAATGAAAGATGACAGCAATCAAAGCTTTTATCTTTAGTAAGAACAAACAAAATTTTTGTGCAAGCTCACATGTATTATACATTATTCATATGATATATCTACATGGACAAATATAAACAAACACTGAATGGCTATTTTGTGCCAATACTTCCTGTAAGCAAATTAGATATATTAACTCATTTGACACTCACAACAATCCAAGGCTGGAAGCACAGTTTATTACTTTAAGTTTTGGATGAGAATGCTAAGTCTTAAAGAAGTTACAGAGGAAACAGAGGCCTAATTTCTTATTTTTAGGCAACAGTGGCACCAAGATTCAATCCCACTTCATCCTCTTAAACATTAGGAAACAGGAACTGACTTCTCAGTAATATCCATATGGATATGTGACTTTGAGGTAGCCTAAAGATACCCTAAGAGTTCATTCCTTTAAAAATAATACCTAAAATATTGTCTAAGTTCACATTGCATAAGAACCTGTAATTTTCAAAAATATTTACTGCAGATCTACTAGGAAGGCACTGAATTAGAGACTGGAGAATAAAAAAATGAGTAATCAATGATCCCTGTTCTATTTCCAATCTTGTGATCATTACTTTATTCCTCAGAGGAATTCATTGGCTCCTTAGGGAACTTTGGGATAATGCTGTTTAATTGCTTGTATTATTATTTCCTGTCATTTTTCACATTTTCCAGTTATTTGTAATACAGCCCTAAGAATTTATGTGATAATTTTACTAATCAGAAAGCTCAGTGCAAAATAATTTTGATTTTCTTTTATCAGCTACTTAATCTAGTTCCTCCATACAACAATCACATATGAGTATTATTAAATATATATTGTTTGTTTATAAAATATTAGACCATAAAGACATAGAAGAAAAATTAGCAAATAATATGGTGAGATAATTTCATCTCTGCTTTTTAACAAGTTAATTACAGTGATGAGTATTAAACTGTTGTTCTCTTCTTTCATGTATATCAGTTCTGGTCTATTTTTAAGAGACTAAAACAAGGAAAACATGCAAAGAAATAAATTAGTAGTTTTGTTCTATTTTTAAGATTGAGTCAGATGCCCTAAGAAATTGATCAATATTAGGCATTTTATTCACCTCAAATTTTTCTCTACTTGCTGTTTTCTTAAAATCTTCCCTCTTTTGATATATCCCTCTTCAGCTCTTAGAATCTGCTTTTTCAAATGTATGCCACCAGTCTACTTCATTTGAACATCTTTTTTAAACAATTCATATACTAAATTCTATAACTACATGTCAAAAAAGAAAATCTAACATTTTGTTACTAAAATGGAAGTCTAAATAATCTCTTTATAGATATAATATTTTAAACTTAATTTTTACCCATAAAGAACTTTTCTGTTTATGATAATTTGAGAAGGTACAAGATCAATGTGTTCAAATAAATCGTTATATGGTCACAAACTTTGACAATCATTCCACGTTCATAAGGCTCTAAACAAGTAAACACAATATACTTGACCTAGATATTTAATTTTTCCACATGAGGGAAATTTGAACCATATATAACTTATTGGTGAACCATATACAATGACAGAGAGCAACGTTAAGAATTTCCCCTTCGTGCTTTTGTGGACCACACATACTGTAAATTTTAGGTCGATTATAACTACAGGACACTAGGACAGGTCTTTTGGAGGTAAGCTTACTTACCCCTATGCCAATGCCCAAAACTTCTGTGATAGCAATATTTTATTTGACTTCTTAAGAATGACATATCTGTGGAAGAATGACAACATTTTTCATCCAGTCTGTAAACTTGGAAAGAAAATTAAGTCAAATATTCACAGGTGCCAAATTCAAAGGAAATTTCCCATGGTAACTGTACCTCAAAAGCCCTTAGTTGCGGATATTTGCCAATTAGCAACTCCAAGGGGTGCTATTAGTTCCTTCAAAAGGTAAGGGGCACGGTTTTCATCTGTGATTTCTATTCCTCTTTTACAGCATGCGGTGATAAAAGATGGAATACACAAAGGCATACCGTTTAGTTGTTCCTTATAATCATATAACTGGTTCATAAAGAGAACAATGCATATTATAGAGCAGTAGTTTTTCAATAAAGAATAATTGTCCTTGCTGAATATCAACACTAACCTAAAACTCATTTAAGGAGATTGTGCCGTGCCAACAGCAAAACTCTAAATCACATTTAATATCTAGACTATACAATCTTGATATAATGTCCATTAGCTATGTTATGAAGTGGAGAAAAGGTGACACATACATAATGAGAAGCTTTACTACAGTGAATATGGCAACTGGGAATAGTCTAAGAATTATTCATAATTAAACATTGACTTCATATTTGGATTGCAATGACAAGGACATTCAATTTTCAGTAATTTTTTTTTTCATTTCTATTCCTTTTACTAAAATCTTTTTGAGATGTCATTCTCTTTTTAAGAAAGTTGACCAAAGCTATAAAACTTTTATTCTCTTTATCATTATCTTTTAATTAGTAGAGATGAATTTAGGAAGCTGCAATCCACGCAATATGAAAATGACCAACCAAACATACTGAGAATTAAAATTGAAAGTATTTTACTTTTTTATAATTAACAAAAATTAAAAGTGTTTTGCTTCTTTGTGATTGCCAGGAAAGCCTAGCCAGTAAATTAGTGAAGCTGAAAAGTATGAAACTGTCATAATTGCCGACCTTTTGGTTAGCAGCCATAGCTGTTAACCACTAAGCCACCAGAGTTTCCATCAATGCAAAGCACTATTTATTTGGAGTTACATTTTAAACGGTTTGGACAAGTCTGCCACAGAATTCAAGCCAATACTCTGAAGGTTAACACTCATTAAAATGATGCCTTATTATCTCCAAAGCCATGCCCCCTGGATGCTATATTAACCCAGAACTAAATCCATTCCCGAAAACCACTCTTCAGACAAAGATTAGATTGGACTATAAAACATAAAATAATACTCTTGAAGAGTGCGCTTCTTAGTTCAAGCAGGTATGTGAGACCAAAAGGGCAGCTCCTGCCTGCAGGTAAGATGAGAAGGCAGGAAGGGACAGGAGCTAGTCGAATGGACATGGGAAACCCTGGGTAAAAACGGGGAGTGTGCTGTCACATTGTAAGGATAGAAACTAGAGTCACATGACAATATTTGCATAAAATTTTGTGTGAGAAATTAACGAGCTGTAAACTTTCACCTAAAGTACAAGAAAAACATTTTTTTTAATGTCTTATTAACATACAGAAAACTGACAGAAAATAATATGCATGTAATACTATAAATTACTTATATTCAAAATTATTTAGAAAAAAATCCAAAGGAAGTTTATTTAAACTCTCTGTCATGGATTGAATTACATCCCCTCAAAAATCTGTGTATCAACTTGGTTAGGCCATGATTCCCAGTACTCCGTGGTGATCATCCATTTTGTGATTGTAATGTTATATTAAAAGGATTAGAGTGGGATTATAACACACTTACCAGGTCACATCCCTGATCAATGTAAAGGGAGTTTCCCGAGGTGTGGCCTGTACCACCTTTTATCTCTTAAGAGATAAAAGGAAAGGAAAGGAAAGCAGAGAGTTGTGGACCTCATACCACCAAGAAAGCAGTACCAGGAGCAGTGTGCCTCCTGAAAAGCTCCCCAACTAGGGGAAACCTTCCTCCAGAGAACACAGAGAGAGACAGAAAGCCTTCCCCTGGAGCCGACACCCTGAATTTGGGCTTGTAACCTACTAGACTGTGAGGAAATAAATTTCTTTGTTAAAACCATCCACTTGTGGTAATTCTGTTATGGCAGCACTAGATGACTAAAATAATCTCCTTTGACAAAATGGACCTTTATCCACTAACTGAATTTGCTTATTTAACTGCCCCATAATATAATATAGATAACCTGGACTAAACACAAATTATGAAGAAGCTCTCTTAATACTAGTCATCAATCCAACAAAGCTGTCACAAATAAAATATTTCAAAAAGGGCTGTTAGTTTTCAAATTCTACAACAACCAAGGTAAAAAGGGAAAATTCAGCAGTGATGATTTTTATTGTATACTTTTATCTTAGTATTTATATACACTGGGTGGGTTTACTAGGATGTTATATATTGAAATATGGAGCTTTTACCATTTTCATTTTCTTAGAAGACATTGAAGATTCTTTTTCAGATAAAACT
The DNA here is from genome assembly GCF_024166365.1 of Elephas maximus indicus. NCBI lineage: Eukaryota > Metazoa > Chordata > Mammalia > Proboscidea > Elephantidae > Elephas > Elephas maximus. Next base: position 52,438,437 of record NC_064836.1, on the reverse strand, counting down.
TCCATATGCATGTATAACAGAAAGAATATAAACATCTCTGAAGAAAGTCAAAATACAGGCTACTAACAAGAAAGAGGGAAGAAACCTGTGAAAATTAAAATTCCCAAGAAATATCAAGTACAGAAAGTAAAGATTCTGATGTTGATAAGGAATTTTAGTATTCTGCAATACCTATTGTTGAGGCAGACAGTAAAATATGAAATAATCTGTTTTATTAAAAAAAAAACTTACATTTTGTAATTAATGAAACTCGATCCTTCAAAGGAAACCCAGGTGGCATAGTGGTTGAGAATTAACAGCTCCAACCAAAGAGTCAGCAGTTTGAATCCACCAGGTGCTCCTTGGAAACGCTATGGGGCAGTTCTACTCTGTTCCATAGGGTTGCTATGAGTTGGAATTGACTCGACGGCAAAGGGTTTTTCTTTGTGGATCCTTTGAAAGTTGTCTTTGTTTTGTCTGCCAGCCTTTTCCCAAGAAAAAAAGAACATACTCTTAGGAGAGTATCTCTAGATGAAGATGATAAAATTTTACATAGCTAGAAAGTATTTCAAGGACGTGCCGTTAGGAGATCTAAGTTTATTTGGTTTGAGTAAGAAAATGAAAGACGTTTCTTTTCCCTGTGGTAAACAAGATTCTGCTTTTCATTGGTGGATCTATTTCTGTCTGATGCATGCTGGGCATTTAATTGAATTGTTTGTTATATATCACTGTCTGTAAATCATAAAACTGATAGGAAAAAAAAATCTTGATCAAGATTTTTTTTTAACTTTGGGTGACTAGGGTACTTCTAGGGAAATATATGTTACCTTATTTTTTTTTATTTTTCTTAGGGTGGGGTTACACAGTCAATTATTGTAATCATGTCAATAAGTTGTACACCTGTAAAAAGCTGAACTGGTAAAAGTTGTGTGATAGATATATTTATAACAATGACAAAAAAAGAGTAGCTGCTGATGTTGCTTATTTACAAACAAATACCTCTTGGGATTTGGTTCCTTGGTGTGGGGTTTAGGGTCATGGTTTCATGGGACATCCCAGTTAATTGGCCTAATAACGTTGTTCAATGCTTCTGTTCTACCTGCTAGTTTGGTGTGTATTGCCCGGGGTTTTAAAAGCTTGCACACTGCCATCGAAGGCACAACTGGTCTCTTTTCATCTGGAGCAACAGAGGAGAGAGAGTAAGGGAAAAAAAGGTTGTTTTGTATCTGTTGACTAAGTATACTATGTTATCCAAATAGACAATATTATGAGTTATACAAATGGAGCTATTGTTAGATGCCCTCAGTGACCCTGTGAACAACAAAGCGAAACACTGCCCGATCCTGAGCCATCATCACAATTTTTGTTATGCCTGAGCCCATGGTTGTTTATCCATCTCATTGAAGGTCTTCCTCTCTTTCGCTGACCCTCTACTTTACCAAGCTTGATGTCCTTCTCCAGGGACTGGTCCCTCCTGATAACAGGTCCAAAGTACATGAGACGAAGTCTTGCCATCCTTGCTTCTAAGGAGCATTCTGGATTCCAAGACAGATTTGTTTGTCTTTCTGGCATTCCATGGTATATTCAATATTCTTCACCTGCACCATAATTCAAAGGCATCAATTCTTCTTCGGTCTTCTTTATTCATTGTCCAGCTTTTGCATGTATATGAGCTGATTGAAAACATCATGGATTGGGTCAGGCGCGCCTTAGTCCTCAAGGTAATATCTTTGCTTTTGAACACTTTAAAGAGGACTTTTGAAGCAGATTTGCCCAATGCAATGTGTCTTTTGATTTCTTGACTGCTGCTTCCATGAATGTTGATTGTGGATCTAAGTGAAATGAAATCCTTGACAACTTCAATCTTCTCTCTGTTTATCATGATGCTGCTAATTGGTCCAGTTGTGAGGATTTTTGTTTTCTTTTTGTTAAGGTGTAATCTGTACTGAAGGCTGCAGTCCTTGATCTTCACCAATAAGTGCTTCAAGTCCTCTTCATTTTCAACAAGCAAGGTTGTGTCATCTGCATATCACAGGTTGTTATTGAGTCCTCCCCCAATACTGATACTTCATTCTTCTTCATATAGTCCAGCTTCTTGGGTTACTTGCTCAGCATATAGATTTAATAAGTATGGTGAAAGGATACATTGATGCACAGCTTTCCTGAATTTAAACCTCACAGTATCAGCTTGTTCTGTTTGAAGGACAGCCTCATGATCTATGCACAGGTTCCTCATGTTCCTTGTCAACATAATTAAGTGTTCTGGAATTCATATTCTTTGCAAAGCTATCCATAATTGTGTTATCCCATTCTTCACAATGTTATTCATAAATTATGATCCACACAGTCAAATGCCTTTGTGTAATCAATAAAACACAAATAAACATGGTGCAGTAGTTAAGATCTTGGCTGCTAACCTAAAGTTTGGCAGTTGGAATCCACCATAGGCAACTTGGAAACCTTGTGGAGCTGTTCTACTCTGCCATATAGTGTCACTATGTGTTGGAATTGACTCCACGGCAACTTTTTTTTTTTTTTGTAAACATCTTTCTGGTATGCTCTGCTTTCAGGTAAGATCTATCTGACATAAGTAATATACCTTGCTCCACATCCTCTTCTGAATCTGGCTTGAATTTCTGATAGTTTCCTATTGATGTACTGCTGCCTGCAACCGTTTTTCAATTATCTTCAGCAATATTTTACTTGCATGTTCTATTAGTGATATTGTTAGATAATTTCTGCATTCCATTAAATTACCTTTTTTGGAGTGGGCACAAATATAGATCTTTCTAGTCTGTTGTGGTGATGGTTAACTCTGTGCATATATTAAGAAACATTGAATTGTACACTTAAAGAGTTGGGTTGTACAATAAGTGAATTTTATCTTAATAAAGATGTTAAAACAAGTGATAAAGAAGGAGAAGGAGGGACAGGGGAAAAAAGAAGGAAGTTTAGGACTGTTTGGTAGACTGGTGTATATAAATTATGTACTTTCTTTAATTTCCTCCCCTGAAACTTGGGACAGTAATACTTACCTCACAGCATTCTCTTGCAAAAATTAGAAGTTATGATGTTTGCAAAGGACTTTTCTGTGTGTTTGATATTTTCTAACTGGTAACTCTTATTATTGCAACCATAGACCAATCTATCAAAGACTGACTCTCAGGTATAGTTTCTTCATCAGGGCAATAGAATAATCTTCTGTCCCATTAAGCTTTTTTCAGATTAAATGAGGTAACTAAGTTCAACTTCAAATTCATTTTTGACTAGGCAATATATGATTTTAACAACAAAACCAACATAGTATCAAATAATGATACTCAAATATATTGTGAATTTAATTCACACAGATCTCTATGGTAAACACTTCATGCAGGATTATCAAATACATCAACTTTTGCAAGTCATGTAATTAAGCAAGGCAAAATGTGAAAGGTAAAAAGGCCACTGTGTAAAGAATTTGTAATTTATGTCCTATCCACTTCCAAAAAAGCTTTGTGATGGTATATTGTCAGATTTGAAAATTAAAAAAAAAAAAAAGCTAAATCCATATCTCTATGTCATCTATTGATCAAATTAGTTCTTCAGCCTGGTTCCTCACTGTAAATTAATGATGTTAGTAAGAATATTGCCCATATTATATGGTTATCATAAAACTTAAATGAGATGTATGACTACTCTGTATCTGGCAAATCAGTTTCCATTGCTAATAGTTATTAGTAATGGTAATAGTAATAGCAGTAGCAGTAGTAGTAGTAGTAGTATAGTAGTGGTATAGTAGTAGTACAAATTTAAAATAAGGCTTAAAATAAAAAATCATATGAGAGAAAGACAAAGGCTAATATTACAGTTAGTTTAGTTCTGGACTTCAAGGCAACCAAATAAAAATGAAAACACTGTGAATATCACTGATAAAACTCAAATAAATATACAAAAAATATTTTATGATTCTAATCACATGGATTTCTAAACTGGGGGTATTGAATGAGGTACCTCACAGATAATGTTTTCAATCATAGTTTAACAGAAGATGCAGAATTTTTGTGATAATTCTTGATGTCAAAATAGTAAAACATTGTTTAATGAAAGCATTTATCTGGGAACTAAATACTGAGGTTGATGAATATAATTTTCTAGTGCTGTAAAACTTAATTTCTTTTACTGAGCTCTTTTTGTGTATCACAAATGTGGGCACCATAATGCATATATCGTCTCTAACCATCATGATAGCCTACAAGGTAGGGCTTATTACTTCCTTTTACTACACAATTAATTGGTGGTGGAGCCATCACAAGCTTTCCATTAAATAAGCAATCCTAAACTTAATACATGGATTAGTTTTGTAATATGAGTGAACAGTATGCTCCTTAGATTGTCTTCTTCAAATATCAATGATCTCATCAAGGCTTTAGAGAGGAACCAGAAAACAGGCATTTCAAGGTTCAACTCCCTGGTGAATGTCCAGGGCTTAGATAAGCACCTCTAAATGAATGGAGATCCTACAACTCCATTTCAGCTTTCATCTTACTCAACTTTTCTGAGCATTTAGTGATGATACTACATTTTCTGTTACAGAAATAGAATTCAATAAATTGTGTTTAAGAAAATTATGAACACTCTCTTCTTTAAAAAAAAAAAATAGTGATTATTTAAATCTTTGCATTTTCAAATAACTCCCTCCCCTTCCAACAGTGAAGGTAGAATATTCTATCTTCCTGAACTATCGGAAAGGTCAGAGATAAAAAACAATGACATTGCTGCAGAAAATTCATAGACCAAAATATCATCTTCCTATATTTCTCTCCCCTGTCTTCCTGGTAAATTTGTGAATCTGTCTTTCCCCTTTGAGTAACTGTGCTTCTTTTTCTCAATATATCCATCTGCAAGAAAATGAGAGAGATCCAAGCCAATGAGGTAAATTGGGTACTCTGAGATGTTAATGCCCAAATGCAATGTGATTCACTGACTGTGGAGTTGCCCTTTCTTCAAAGCCCTCCAAGGTCATGTTTGTTAATTTTCATGACTGAAAAGTTGTCATCTCCTCCTAAGATTAATACTTTTTCTTTCATGAAGATCTATATTCACCAAATCTGATTACATCTGAACTAGGGCCCCAACCAAACTTTAAAGCATGACCTATTCCTCTTCAGAGTTTCTAGACTTGATATCTCTTACATGCAGTAAATATGCGCGGAGTAAGACGTGGCCCTTGTAGACCCACAGTATTTCCACAGATTCCTGAGATGTCCTGATACCATTTTAATACTTCCGTGTTGTGATTTCAAACTTTTTTTTTTCTTAATCTCAACCAAGTAAAAAAGGAGCTGTCAATGCTATTAATTCTTAGCTGATGTCTTGATATGTTATACGTATAGAACTATACAATATTTTTCAAGACCTTGGAGTTGTTTGTCTGTAGATCTAGTGCAAAATAAAAATAAGAGTCTGCTTGTTCAAAAAATTAAGAATTTCAAGATGACAATGGCACAGCATTAAGCCAAGTCAAGGCAGTGTGTCTCCACAGACTGCACACCTATGTAGCCAGTCCTGGGTGTATGTCTTAGGGCAGATTTCCTAAAAGCAAAGCCTGAGATTAGGATTCATATTCAAGTGATTTTAGTAGGGAATGTCTTCAGGTGGTGGGGGTGCGGTTAGAAATGTAGGAAGCTAAACATGGTAGAGGAAAAGATAAGCAACAATGCGATCTCATACCACCTGAGTGTCAGCTTGTCATGCTGTGGTGGCTTGCTTATTGCTGTGATTCTGGACATTATATTACAAGCATTGTACATACCAGCATGATCACCCATGGTGGACAGATTTTTGTAGAGCTTCTAGAGTAAAATGGACTAGAAAGAAAGGAAGGCCTGGCAATATACTTCTAAAAGTTAGAAATATATTGGTTCCACATCCTCTTCTGAATTCAGCTTGAATTTCTGGCAGTTCCCTGTCAATATACTGCCACAGTGACTTTTGAATGATCTTCACCAAAATTTTACTTGAATGGGATATTAATGAACCCAGTGCCGTCGAGTCAATTCTGACTCACAGTGACCCTATAGGACGGAGTAGAACTGCCCCATAGAGATTCCAAGGAGTGCCTGGCAGATTTGAACTGCCAACCCTTTGGTTAGCAGCCATAGCACTTAACCACTATGCCGATATCAATGAGATTGTCCAATAATTTCTGCATTCAGTTAGAGTACCTTTCTTGGGAATAAGCATAAATAATGGATCTCTTCCAGTCACCTGGCCAGGTAGCTATCTTCCAAGTTTCTTGGCATAGACGAGTGAGCACTTCCAGTGCTATAACCATTTGTTGACACATCTGAATTTGGTATTTCATAAATTTCTGGAGCCTTGTATTTTGCCAATGCCTTCAGTGCAGCTTAAACTTCTTCCCTCAATACCATTGGTTCCTGATCATATGCTACCTCCTGAAATGGGTGAATGTCTACTGGCTCTTTTTAGTATAGTGACTCAGTGTATTTCTTCCATCTTCTTTTGATGCTTCCTGCATCATTTAATATTTTCCCTGCAGAATCCTTCAATATTGCAACTTGAGGCTTCATTTTTTTTTTTTTTTTTTAATTCAGTTCTTTCATCTTGAGAAATGCCGAATGTGTTCTTCCCTTTTGGTTTCTATCTCCAGGTCTTCGCACATTTCTAGGCTCATGTATTTGATCACTGATCATTCTCCAGAGAAGGGAGTAACTAACAATCACAGCGGCTGGGGATTGGGTGCAAAGGCCAGCAAAGGACACCTGGGTGAGCTAGTAACATCTTCCACTACAGTCTCTCCCTCTAATTCTGTGGTGCTCCTCAAGTGCCTCAGTCCAGTGTATCAATTGGATACTAAGAAAATCTAACACTCTATGTTCTTATAAAAATTCAGTTTCAGAAGAGTGAGCTAATCAGTCTTGGAAAAATTACAACCACAATGCTCCTTAGAAGCAAGGATGTTGAGATTTCAGCTTGCTTATTTTAGACATTTCATCAGGAAGCCCAATCACTAAAAAAGGACATCATGCTTGGTAAAGTTGAGGGTTGGCAAAGCTAAGGGAGGCCCTTGGTGAGAAAGATTGACACAGTGGCTAAAACAATGGACTCAAACGTAGCGATGATTACGAAGATGGCACAGGAGCAGGTAACAATATGTTCTGTTATATATCAAGTTGCTATGATGCTATGAATCAGAGCTGACTCAACAGTAACTAACAATAACAGTAGGCTTTTACAAAAATTCAGTTTCTTCAATAGTGGTTTTAAACATCACAACTCTCAGTCTCTCTGTTCTTTTCTAAGAGCTCTTCCTAGAATTCAGATGATTTAAACTCCTCAATAAAATAACAAGTTTGCATTTGATTTCCCCCTTCCCCTTTATATGACATTTGAATCTTCAAGGTAGTCTAAAGCTTTCCTTAGTACTCCATCAATCTGGGACTTATTCCTGGAACCACAAATGACTCTGAGAGTGAATCTTATCTCAACACATCACCTTTCTTACAGGGTTATAGCCCTGCTTTCAAGGTGAATTGCCTCTAATTCAAGTCCTGGGATTTTAAGCAGCCAGTATTACTGTTATGCACTTCAAGAGGATTTTTTGAAACTTCAGAAGGATCCTCAGATATAGGATAGATATGACTGTCAATTCACCAGAGTGTAAAAATGTAACTTTCTTTATCCCTAAAGATGAAACTTGGTTTTTATTTACAGCTGCAGTTCCACTGAGTGACCAAAAATTATTTTCCACCAATTCTAGATAATCTCTATCAAAGCGATTTTCTCTCCTCTAAAACCTTTTCCTGGGTGTAGCAGAGCAGGAAAATAGCATTTGGTTAGATTTTGTCTGGTGTCAACCAAATGGAAACCATTATTTTCAACTAGTCTCAGTAGTCACTGCCAAGTAGGTCATTGCAGGATACTTACAAATGCAAAGCTTCATTTGAGTAATTTCTGCATAAGTTTGCCCAGCTTCATTTTATCCCAAATCCATATTTTAGCAGATGTGCCCATAACGCATTCCTTTATGTCCATTTTTTTTCCGTAATCAAAAATATATGTGTACTCTACCAACTTCCATTTCAACCTTCTCTTCCTAACTCTCTCCTTGTTGTTGTTGTTAAGTGCCATCGAGTCAGTTCCAACTCATAGCTACCCTATGCACAACAGAACGAAACACTGCCCGGTCCTGCGCCATCATTACAAGCATTGTTATGTTTGAGCTCATTGTTGCAGCCACTGTGTCAATCTACCTTGTTGAGGGTCTTCCTCTTTTCTGCTGACCCTGTACTCTGCCAAGCATGATGTCCTTCTCCAGGGACTGATCCCTCCTGACAACACGTCCAAAGTATGTAAGACGCAGTCTCGCCATCCTTGCCTCTAAAGAGCATTCTGGCTGCACTTCTTCCAAGACAGATTTGTTCGTTCTTTTGGCAGTCCATGGTATATTCAATATTCTTCACCAACACCACAATTCAAAAGCGTCAACTCTTCTTCGGTCTTCCTTATTCATTGTCCAGCTTTCACATGCATATGATGCGATTGAAAATACCATGGCTTGGGTCAGGCACACCTTAGTCTTCAGGGTGACATCTTTGCTCTTCAACGCTTTGAAGAGGTCCTTTGGAGCATATTTACCCAATGCAATGTGTCTTTTGATTTCTTGACTGCTGCTTCCATGGCTGTTGATTAGTGCTCTGCTATTCTGCCTCAGGCCTTTTACAATGCTAGAAGCTAGAAGTCCAGGGTCACAGAGTTTCTCAGAGCCAACACTTAACAAATGGAGAATAGGAGTTAGGAAATAAATGTCCCCACCCCTCACCTTTAAATAGAGCAATTCTGAGGTACATTCTCCAAGGTTCTTCTTGGGGTTTCTAGCGAGGTTGAACCCCAGGTCCCAAGATCAGTAACCAAATCAATAATTCAGCTTTTGTTGTTTTTCTTCTTGCCCGTTCTCGTTCTTCCCATTTCCTCACTTCTACTCTTGTAATCTCTGCCCCAAGCAAGTACTTATACTTAAGTCCTTGACTCAGGCCCTGCTTCAGGAGGAATTCATTGTAAGATAAATGATAATAGCAGTGGCCCTAGAAGAAAGGCCCTCTGAATGGGATTCTGGAACTAAAAAACTCATCTGTTATGGCAACAATAACCCAGTTCCTGAAGACTAGTAAGAAAACAGTGAGACTCTAAGATCTGGGATGACTACATGTGGGTGAACTCCCCTGCTCTGTCCAGACTGGTAAGAATAAACACTGCTCTCTTCTAAGGAATATTAGCTTCCCCTTGCCTGTAGTCTATGCAAGGGCTTAACTGAGTCAGATGCAAGGCAAGATGATACAAAAAACTCGACCTGTTTCTGTTGAGTCAATTCTGACTCAGCAACCCTATAAGACAGAGCAAACCTGCCCCATAATGTTTTCAAGGAGCCACTGGTGGATTCGAACTGCCAACCTTTTGGTTAGCAGCCAAGCTCTTAACCACTGTGCCACTAGATCCCATATGTGTTCTAAAATTCACCCTTTCTCCCCTCATTATGTCCTAAAATAATTTAGGTCAAGTCTCAGCATAGTCCAAGTAGGGAAATAGGTTCTTTTTAATGGAGGGAATATCTTACTCACTAAAAGAATTGCAGAACATTGTTTACAAATACCAGTAGGGGCTAAGAAAACAAAATAAGGAATGATTTTGAGAATGTAGACTCACGATGTGGAAAAGGTCTAAGAGGGCACGCTATTGATTTAGAAGCACCATTCCACAGCTCAGCATTAAAAATCTTGGTAAAAACACTTAGGATAACCCCTAAAGCTGATGTTCCTAAGATGATGAGGTGACTCCTTGAAGCTTGAATATGACAATGGCTACGGTTTAGTGGAGTTTTTGACATTCTGCTGCTATTTCACTTCAAATGCCTTCTACAATGTGCACTTTTATGTCTTAGGGCTTTATTTTTTTCCGAAGTCATAGGAGCTGACTCATCAGTCAAAGGGCAGCTTCAAAGTGTGAGGTTGTTCCTGCCTCTAGGGACGACTCTCAGCCAATGAGGGAATGAGCATCAGTAGGTGAGTGCTCCTGTTTTCTGTCCCTCAAAGGAACATCCTCAGGCACATTGTACAGGGTTCTCAGATAGAACAGTCCTAAGTGGGACTCAATCACAGTGGCCTCAGAAGACACAGGCTCAACCACTCACCCTTTACTAGATTTCCCTCATTTCCACTTTCACTTCTTTCTTTTGGGGATTATCATCAAAAAACTTATCTGTACATGTGCCCTAGAATCAGACTATGCCTTAGGAGAAATTAAACTAAGATACATATTAACCTTTTACTTGGTTCCAAGAAATAAAGAGCTCAAACATAAAACTCGCCTCTATATGAGCAACAGTTAACAAAAAGAATGTCGTTTACAGTAAATTCTAGTACACAAACCTTTACAAAACCTATAATCTGAATTGTTGATTGCCCCTCCATCAAAAAAAAAAGTAGTCAGCTTTAAAATTATGGGCAGGTGAAGAACGATTTTGGTGTGTGTTAAAATGAACATGAAAGGACTTGTCAGGGTGATGACATTTTCTAAAACTAGATTATAGTGATGTTGCATAATTTGATAAATTTGCTAAAAATGTATAATTACTGAACTGAACATTTAATTTTATAAGCAAATGTACAATTCAATGTGGATAATTTTATGGACTGCAATTATGTCCCAACAAAGTAGTTAAAAAGGAGCCTTGGTGGCACAGTGGTTAAATATTTGGCTGCTTTTTTAAAGAAAGGGATGGAGGTTCGAACCCACCAGCTGCTCTGCAGGAGAAAGATGTGGCAATCTACTTCCATAAGCATTATTGGTTTGGAAAACATATGGGAAAGTTCTACTCTGTCCTATAGGGTCGCCATGAGTTGGAATTGACTCATGGCACAGCAACAACAACAAAAGCTATTAAAAACTAAATGAAAGTCATAAAGAAGGAAAAAGAAAAAGCATATCTAACAGAGCACCAGAACAAATGTTCTCACTGATGTTTTTATTTTTTCTTTCTCATTTTTTTGTCCAGGCCTCTTGCATTATTAGAGCAAAAAAAAAAGATTGCTGCCATCGAGTTGATCTTGACCCATAGTGACCTTATACGACAGAGTAGAACAGTCCCCATATTTTTTTCAAAGAACAGCTGGTGGATTTGAACTGCTAACCTTTCAGTTATCAGCTGAGTTCTTAACCACTGTGCCACCAGGACTGTAGTAATATTAGAGCAGGTTTTCTTACACTGGAATCCCAGGACCTCAATGATTCTTAGACTTTCTCTTGCTTGAAGACCTAATGAAACTGAATTCTTGGGGACTGTCATCTTTCTGCCTAGAGTAGGCAGGCACAAGGATATAATGCAGAAGAACTATGGGCAAATGACAACACTCTTTTCCAGAATTGTTGAAATAATCTAGATAATAATAATCAGTGGCAGTTGAAAGTCTCCAGGTTCAGATAGACGTCTGAGTGCAAAATAAATACGAGTCAAATATGATTTGAGAAGTAGACTTAAAAGGAAAAAACTGTTTGTAAGATTTCTAGAATCTTTCGGCATTTTCTGTCTCATTCTGGTTAAAAGCATCAAAGGGACCAAGTTCCAGAGAAAGTCATCCCAAATTTGGTATAAATAACAGGTACCTTAAATTATTGTTAGTTTTATTTTATACTGAGTTTTATAATTATATAATATTTAGAGACAAAAGGACTCTAAATAGTATAGTCAGAATTATTTTTCCTCTTGGGTAAGTAAGGATTTTTCCTGTAAAAATTGTTTCCTTGAATAAGTTAAGTCTGAAAAACCCTATTGTATACATATGGCAGAGTAATCCTAGCAGCTGTAGCATACCCTCGACCGTTAATGACTTTACACAGTAAACACTTATTTTTCACTCATGCAAAACCAAGGCAGAGGTACTATCCAGGCTAAGTGGCTTTAAAACAATTGATGACTGAGGGACCCAGACTCTTTATGCCATCTTCAACATGTGGCCATAAGATTTCCCTGGGATTATCCTTTAATAGATGGGAGAGAGAGAAATTCAAAAGGATTGTATAGGATGTTTAAGCCATCAGGACGGTAAGTGGAAAACATCTCTACAAGCAAATTCCATTGGTTTGAACTTAATCAAAGAACCCCAACTAACTGTACAGGAGGTAGGAAAATGCAGCTTTGCTCTGAATTCAGGGTGAAAATAAAATACATTTGGTAATCACATAGAATTATCTCCACCACAACCCAATAACACATGTGGCCCATTCTATGGTCCACTACTCTACCGAGAGAAGCCCCACCCTCAGGGTAAAAATACTTCAGAAAAGTGGCACAGGGTTCCTCTAGCCTCGACTAATTGGACAAGACTTCACATGGGCTCTCTTGTTGAGGTCCCTAAGCTTTCTTGAACCTACAATAGCCTTTTTCTGTTAATTATTCTGTAATGTCCTGTTGGAATTTTCTTAGGTGTTCATTTGAAATTGTGCCTTTATAGTAAAACCACACAACTTCAGGTGAAGTACGTGAATCCTTGTTCTTTGTCAAATAAATTCCTAACTAGAACATTCTATATTGGCCCTTATCTCCCCCCTTTGCACACTTTTCAAATGTAATAATTATGAGCATCTTAAATACAACACAACTAAGCTGAGCTCATCTTCTTTCTCAGCTAAACTAGCTCCTTTCCTTACTTTATATATTTTCTGCAATGGTAAAAAAAAATTCTAAGTTCTTTGGGCCAGAAACCAAAGTCAACTTTGACGTATCCTCTTCCTTGGCAATTCTACACGTTTATTTATCTTTGTTTCCCACCCCTGATCTTAGAGAACTTCCCTTTGCTAGTCATTCCTTCAGTGCTAGTGCTGTGGAAATCAACCGCTACCTCAACATCTTGCAAATTCATTCCACATGTTGCTGATCTGACTCTAGTCATGCCATTCCCAACCGAAAGTTTATAAATCACTATCCGCTGCCCACCTAAAATTGCTTTAAACCTTCACAATAAACCCGCGACCTATCTTTTTTAAATATCATCTCCTGTTTTCCTAAACTAATTCTATGTTCTCATAAATTAGCATATACTTCTGCTCATTTTCATCCACTTTAAGTCCATATTACGTATTACCTGCTTAAAGCTGGCTTTTTTTTATTCAGCTCCAGTGAAATATAATAACTTGTTGCTTTGAAATATATTAATTTGTTTTTCCTTTCTCAAAAGTATTTGCGTATGTTCTTGCTTTGGAGGTATATATGTGCAAACTTACCTTTCCTTTTATTTAGTACTAATAGTACTTTGTTTGAGCAGTGCTGTAAAGTCAAAACAGATGCTTAAAAATAGCAGTATGTTACTTACTGCATGCAGAATGAATGAATATTGTAATTTACTCCCCTGGTAAGACAAATTATTTCACAAATAAAGAAAACTAATACCATTTTCAGTGAACAATTGCTTGAAACACAGAATTCCCCACTATTTATACCTTGATTAATCTCACCTCAGAATGTTATATTTTTCTCTTCTGAGATATACACATATATCATCTTAACATTTATCATTTATTCTTCTTGCTCCTATTTAACCCAATTGAATTGTTCCTACTCTTACTTTACAATGCTAATTTGGCTAAAATGAGCTTAGCTATGGCTTATATATTTAAAAAATAATCCAGTGTATTGCATCAAATATTAAAGAAATTAAATGCAAAGTGAAATAGGCATAATAAAATCCATGGCCATTAATATCTACATCATATAAAAGTACTTAAGAGCTCTTTTCAGAATCTCCAGCAAAGTCACTTTTCCTAATTACATTGTCTCTCTTTAGAGACAAAGCCTATGGAAGCAGCAGTCAAGAAATCAACACAACTCATTGCATTGGGCAAATCTGTTACAAAAGATCTCTGTAAAATGCTAAAAAGCAAAGATGTCACTTTGAGGACTTAGGTGTGCCTGACCAAAGTCATGGTATTTTTCATATATGTGAGAAAGCTGGACAATGGATAAGGAAGACCAAAGAAGAATTGATGCCTTTAAGTTACGGCATTGGTGAAGAATATTGAATATACTATGGACTGCCAGAAGAATGAACAAATCTGTCTTGGAAGAAGTACAGCCAGAATGTTTTTTGGAAGCAAGGAAGGCTAGCCTTCGCCTTGCATACCTTGGATATGTTATCAGGAAGACCAATCCCTGGAGAATGACATCATGCTTGGTAAAGTAGACAGTCAGCAAAAAAGAGAAAGACCCCCAATGAGATGGATTGATGCAGTGGCTGCTACAGTGGGCTCAAACCTAGTAGCAATTGTGGGGATGGCACAGAGCCAGGCAGGGTTTCTTTCTGTTGCGCATAGGGTCTCTGAGTTGGAATCGACTGGACGGCACCTAACAACAACAACTTTTTAGAGTGCAGCATTAATTTATTATCCTTATTTTTTTTTCTATTGGATTGTGTTCATTTTGCTTAATTACTTGTTTTGCAACACTATTTTTCCCACTGCTTCATTGCAAAGATGAGTTGTTCTGGAGTCATTATGCATTAGATAATCTTTGACAGGCAAGCCTGGGAAACAATTCCTCCTTTTTGATGCTCTTTTTCTAATAGAAAAGTTCACTTAAATTCCAAACCATTAATTTGCAAATAAACTTTTGAAATACAATCTTTTTTTGAGTCAAAATGCACAATATTTTCTCCAGATTTTTGGAAAGGTTATTTGATAAATATATATGTATATACATTTATACTAAATATTAAATATATACATACTGGAAACAGTGCTTCTATAAGTGATCTTTATTTATATATCAGGAGTAACATAAGAGCATATTGAATTTTCTGCAATGAATTGTCTATGTAGTAGAAATATTAAATACAGTCTACAGTTTTAATATCTTCATTATCTTTGTAATCACAATGTCTTTAAAAAGTCATTCTTCAATTTCCTGGTTTTGCTAAAGTACTACAGTCACATAAGATATTATCATTGGGGGATGCTGGGTGATAGGTATATCACTTGTACTATTTTTGCAAATTTCTGTGAGCATATAATTTCAAAAAAAAAGTTTAAAAAATATCAGTCATGAAACAATTGTTCTTCTCTACGATTTCTGTGATCAGGTGTTCATAATGAAATGAGTTTCTCCATATACACCACACGTAAGAGCTTATGATTTGGAGAGTGTCCCAAGACAAGAGGAACAAGTATTTGAGCAAAAGAGAAGGAAATGATCGGTTTACAGTTACTCTTCGGTTGACTTTCTTTTCGGTAGCCTTCTTGCTTTTCCAAGGCTGCATATGCAGATGTCGGTTTGGACAGAGCCAGTGAATAGTTGGAGATGCGTGTCTGTTTTTGAAGAAATGCCATTTTCATTCATCCCATCCTTCCTATCCAGGCTGCACGTAACTCACCTCACTCATGCAAAGCAAAGGTTTACCTGCTGTGTAAGTGATAGAGGGAAGGGCCGTTAGGGTGAATCATACCATTTGTCTTCAGATGCAGTGGTACTCAGCCAAGAGAACTCTCCTCCAGGTAGTACATGGTGTATTTCCTGTGTCACCTCAGACGCTACTCATGCTACCAGACTTCACTTTTCACATTTTGGAGGATAGGCATACTAGAAACAGGAATTCTGCAGATGGTATTAAAATCCAAATCTTTGTATTGGTGAATAAGTTGAATATAAACTTGCTTTACACAATGTAAAACGCCCTGTTGGTCTTAGCAGCTTTAATCATGCATGCCTTTCTCAGGACCTCCGGCAATATTTCCAGCTTTATTACTTCTAATTGAGACTCAAATCAACATACTCCAAAGCATATATTTTTAAATGATCTTTTTAAAAATAAAAGTAGAAGGACTAGAAATAGAAATAAAAACTCAATTTGATTAAAAAGAAACAAACTCATAGCTCTTTTGTTTTTTGTTTCTTTTTTCTATTTCTTATTCTGCTTTAAGTGAAAGTTTACAGTTCAAGTCAGCTTCTCATACAAAAAATTATACACACATTATTCTGTGACCCTAGTTGCTCTCCCTACAATGCCACAGCACACTCTCCTCTTCACCCCGAATTTCCCATGTCCACTCACCAGCTCCTGTCTCCCTCTGCCCTCTCATCCTGCCTCTGGACAGGAGCTGTCCACATAGTCTCATGTGTCTACTTGAGCTAAGCAGTACGCTCCTCACCAGTATCATTTCATATCTCATAACTTGTCTCTGAAGAGTTGACTTTGAGAATTTTTTGTTCTGGGCTAACAGAAATTCCAGGGGCCATGTCCTCTGGGGTCCTTCCAGTCTCAATCAGACCATTAAGTCTGGTCTTCTTACTAGAATTTGAGTCTGTATCCCACTTTTCTCCTGCTCCATCAGGGATTCTCCATTGTGTTCCCTGTCAGGGCAGTCATTGATGGTAGCCAGGCACCATCTTGTTCTTCCGGTCTCAGCTTGATGGAGTCTCTGGTTTATGTGGCCTTTTCTGTCTCTTGGGCTCATATTTTCCTTGTGTCTTTGGTGTTCATTCTCCTATGTTCCAGGTGGGTTGAGACCAACTGATGCATCTTAGATGGCCGCTAGCTAACTTTTAAGATCCCAGACTCCTCTTAACAAAGTGGGATGCAGAGCATTTTCTTAATACACTTTGTTACTCCAGTTGACCTAGTTGTCCCCTGAAACCATGGTCCCCAGATCTCTGCCCCTGTTACTCTGTTCCTCGAAGCGTTTTGTTATATTCAGGAAACTTCTTAGCTGTTGGTTTAGTCCAGTTGGGCTGACTTCCCCTGTATTGTGTGTTGTCCTTCCCTTCACCTAAAATAATACTTTTCTATTATCTAATTAGTGAATACCCCTGTCCCTCCCTCCTCACCCTCATAACCATTAAAGAATATTTTCTTCTGTGTTTAAACCTTTTCTTGAGTTCTTATAATAATGGTCTCATATAAAATTTGTCCTTTTGCCACTGACTAATTTCACTCAGCATAATGCCTTCCAGATTCATCCATGTTATGAGATGCTTCACGGATTCATCATTGTTCTTTGTTTTTACCTAGTATTCCATTGTATGAATATACTATAATTTGTTTATCCATTTAGCCATTGATGGGCACCTTGGCTGTTTCCATCTTTTTTGCTGTTGTAAAAAGTGCTGCAGTGAACATCGGTGTGCATATATCTATTTGTGTGAAGGCTCTTATTTCTCTAGGATATATGCCAAGGACTGATTACTGGATCTTATGGTAGTTCTATTTCTAGCTTTTTAAGGAAGTGATTTCCAAAGTGGTTGTACCATTTTAGATTCCCATCAGCAGTGTATAAGTGTTCCAGTCTCTCTACAACCTATCCAACATTTATTATTTTGTGTTTTTTGGATTAATGCTAGACTTGTTGGGGTGAGATCGTATCTCATTGTACTTTTGACTTGTATTTCTCTAATGGCTAATGATCATGAGCATTTCCTCAGGCATCTGTTAGTTGCCTGAATGTCTTCTTTGGTGAGGTGTCTGTTCATATCTTTTGCCCATTTTTTAATTGGGTTATTTGTCTTTTTGTTGTTGAGATTTTGTAGCACATGTAGATTTTAGAGATTAGATGCTGATCAGATTTGTCTTAGCCAAAATTTTTTTCCCAGTCTGTAGGTTGTCTTTTTACTCTTTTGGTGAAGTCTTTGGATGAGCATTAAGTGTTTGATTTTTAGGAGCTCCTAGTTATCTAGTTTCTGTTCTTGTGTTTGTCCACTGTTAGTTAAGTTTTGTGTACCGTTTATGCCATGTTTTAGGGCTCCCAGTGTGGTCCCTATTTTTTCTTCCATGACCTTCATTTTAGATTTTATATTTAGGTCTTTGATCCATTTTGAAATAGTGTTTGTGCATGGTGTGAGGTATGGATCTTGTTTAATTTTTTTGCAGATGAATATCCAGTTATGCCAGCACCATTTGATAAAGAGACTGTCTTTTCGTCAATTCACAGGCTTTGGGCCCTTGTCAAATATCAGCTGCTCATAAGCAGATGAACTTCTGTCTGGATTCTCAATTCTGGTCCGTTGGTCTGTTGTTGTACCAGTACCAGGCTGTTTTGACTACAATGATGGTATAATAGTTTCTAAAATCAGGTAGTGTGAGGCCTCCCATTTTGCTCTTCTTCTGCAGTAATGCCATACTTATTGGGGGCCTCTGGCCTTTCCATGTGAAGCTGGTGGTTTGTTTCTCCATCTCACTAAAAAATGCTGTTGGAATTTGGATCAGGATTGCATTGTATCTATAGATCACTTTGGGTGGTATAGACATTTTCACACTTTTGAGTTTTCCTATCCATGAACAAGGTATGTTTTTCCACTTACGCAAGTCTCTTTTGGTTTCTTGCAGTAGTGTCTTGTAGTTTTCTTTGTATAGGTCTTTTACATCTCTGGTTAGATTTATTCCTAAGTATTTTACCTCCTTGGGGGCTATCGTAAATGGTATTGATTTAGTGACTTCCTCTTCAACGTTCTAATTCGTTGCCTAGAGGAATCCAACTGATTTTTGTATGTTTAACTTGTATTCTGACACTCTACTGAACTCTTCTATTAGTTTCAGTAGTTTTCTTGTGGATTCTTTAGCGTTTTCTGTGTATAAGATCATATCATTTGCAAATAGAAAAACTTTTACTTCTTCCTTACGAATTTGAATGCCCTTTATTTCTTTCCCTAGCCTAATTGCTCTGTCCAGGACCTCCAGCACAATGTTGAGTAAGAGTGATGATAAAGTTTTTTTGTCTGGTTCTCATTCTCAGGGGGAATGCTTTCAGACTGTCTCCATTTAGGATGATGTTGGCTATTGACCTTTGTATAAATGCCATTATTATGTTGAGGAACTTCCCTTCTATTCCTATTTTGTTGAGAGTTTTTGTCATGAATGGGTGTTGGGCTTTGTCAAATGCCTTTTCTACATCAATTGATAACATCATATGGTTCTTGTCTTTTGTTTTATTTATGTGATGTATTACACTGATTGTTTTTCTAATGTTAATCCATCCCTACATACCTGGTATGAATCCTACTTGGTCATGGTGAATTTTATATATATATATATGTTGTTGAATTCTATTGGCTAGAATTTCATAGAGTACTTTGTGTCTAAGTTCATGAAGGATATTGGTCTGTAATTTTCTTTTCTTTAGATGTCCTTACCTGGTTTTGGCATCAGGGTTATGCTGGCATCATAGAATGAGTTTGGGAGTATTCCACCCTTTTCTATGCTCTGAAATACCTTTAGTAGTAATGGTGTTAACAGTTCTCTAAGTTTGGTAGAATTCCCAGTGAAGCTGTCAGGGCTTTTTTGTTGTTGTTGTTGGGAGTTTTTAAGTACCTTTCCAATGTCTTCTTTTGTTACAGGTTTATTTAGTTGTTCTACCTCAGTTTGTGTTAGTTTAGGTAGGTAGTGGTTTTTTTTAATCCATTCTGCCACTTTCTGTCTCTTTATTGGTGTATTTAGTCCATTTACATTCAGCATAATTATTGATAGGTATGAGCTTAGTGCTGTCATTTTGATATCTTTTGTGTGTGTGTGTTGTTGACAGTTTGTTTTTTCCACTTAATTTCTGTGCTGAGTCATTTTTTTTCATATTTTTTCTTGTCCTCTTTTTCATTGTTGTTGCTTTTATATTTGCTGTGTCTTTTTTTTTTTATTTTGAAGTGTAGGATTATTAGTTTCTTTTGTGGTTACTTAACGTTTACCCCTAGTTTTCTAAGTTTAAAACAATCTTTATTTCTTTATATTGCCTTGACTTCCACCCCATATGAAAGATCTAGGACTACATTTTTTAGCCTGTTTTTTATTTTAATGCTGTCTTCTTTTACATAATGACATCTCATTCCCTGTTTTGAGCATTTTAGCTTTGATTTATTTTTGTGATTTCCCTGTTTGGGCTGATATTTAGTTGCTTTGTCCTGCATTCTAGTCTTGGGTTATTATCTGAAGTTATTTGTTTTCTAACTGGAGGGTTCCCTTTAGTATTTCTTGTAGTTTTAGTTTGGTTTTTACAAATTTCCTAAACTTCTGTTTATCTCGAAATGTCCTAATTTCACCTTCATCATTGAGAGACAGTTTTGCTGTATATATAATTCTTGGTTGGCTATTTTCTATTTTTCTTTCATGGCTTTATATATGTCATCTCATTGCTTTCTTGCCTGCATGGTTTCTCCCGAGTAGTCCGAGCTTAGTCTTATTGACTCTCCTTTGTAGGTGACTTTTTGCTTATCCCTAGCCACTCTTAAAATTCTCTCTTTACCTTTGGTTTTGGCAAGTTTGATTATAATATGTCTTGGTGATTTTCTTTTGGTATCTACCTTGTGTGGGGTTCGATGAACATCTTGGATAGATATCTTGTTATCTTTCACAGTATCAGGAAGTTTTCTACCAAAAGATCTTCAACAATTCTCTCTGTATTTTCTGTTATCCCCTCCCCCCACCCCAGGTCTGGTACTCCAATTACTCCAATCATTCACAGGTTATTTCTCTTCATACAGTCCCACATAATTCTTAGGGAGTCTTCATTTTTTTTTAATTCTTTTATCTGATTTTTTCTCAAATATGTTGATGTCAAGTGCTTTATCTTCAATCTCACTAATTCTGACTTCCATTTTCTCAATTCTACTCCTATGATTTTCTAATTCTGAAATGTTATTATTAGTCTTCTAAATTTCTGTTTGCTGTCTCTCTATGGATTCTTGCCACCTCTTAAATTTTTCATTATGCTGTTCTCTAATCTTCTTAGATTCCTCTAATGCTTTGTCTGTGTGTTCTTTGGTTTGTTCTGAATTTTGCCTGATCTCCTTCTTGATCTCTTGAGAAGTTCTGTATATTAATCTTTTGTATTCTACCTCTGGTAATTTCAGGATATTCTCTTCATCCAGAAGATTTCTTGATTCTTTATTTTGGGAGCTTTCTGAAGCCGTCATGGTCTACCTCTTTACGTGATTTGATATTGACTATTGTCTCTGTGCCATCAATAAGTTATTGTATTTATTTATTTTATGTTTGCTTACTGTGTCCTAGCTTCTTGTTTTGTTTTGTTTTGATATCCCCAAGTAGGCTGCTCAAGTGAGCCAGTTTGATTATTGGTGCCCTTGAAGCTCTAACATCATGTCACCAGGTGGTTAGAGCTGTTAATAGGTATGTGAGCCTAGGAGTCTGTTTACTTTTCTTGTATGGATTCAGTTCATGTGTCCACATAGTCAGTCACCAAGTGTGTGGAGAAGGCTCTCACCTACAGCCTTAGACAAACAGGGGTGACATGTGTAGGCACAGGTATCTGGCTGCAGCACAGGGTCACACACTGAGCAAGGCAGGGGCGTGATAACCACCCCTGAGTGTCTGTGAGGAAAGTGTGTCCCTGTTCCCTAGAGCACATAGGTCGGTGGGTTTTGCAGCCAGACTATGGGCACCAAATGCTGTTGGCTTTAAGGACTGGGAAGCACCACTTATCTTTGGACCGCTGTCACAGATGGCTAGGTGGCATGGGTGGAGCCACCAGTCCTCAGGCCCCTGATGTGGGTAGGTGAGGACAGTCCTTAATAGTGTCAAACCTCATGAACCTGCCTCTCCACCATATAGCTGAAAGAGTTGATGTTAGACTTCAGTTATATACCCTGTTGTACTGTGCTAATGAGGGCCTAACCTTTTGAAATGGGCCCACAAAGGTCTATGCAGGGGTGAATGGCATTCAAAACCCCTTACACCTCTGCCTAGCAAAGGATCTGTTTCAGCCCTGAGTTCCTGGCTTAGGGGAGCCAGCAGATTTTTTTTTTTTTTCTGTATTTGTTAATTTGTTCCTTCTTCAAGGGGAGGAGAATGGCTCAGCCCATGGAACAGGTCCTACTTCAGGCCCAAGGAAAGCCCCTATCACTGAAGCCAGCTCAGTACCCGGCACAGAGCAGGGAGGGGTCAGGTAAATGATAGAGAGTTCCCCCCGCAAAGGGGTGTTTTTTGATCTGTGCTGTAGACTTGACACACATACTTATCTTTTACAGATTGAACACTGCCTTTCACTGACTCTGGAAGTATGAGTGGATTCTCCACTGCTCAGTCTCTCCTGATATGGAAAAAGTGTCCCAAACACCACTGTTCGCCTCACCATGCTTGTGTCAGTGAATCTGGCCTGTGGGATTCTGGTTCCCACTGGATCAGGTCTGGCAACTCCTCACTGCTTCTGAACCTTCTCTCCCCACACCCGCCACTCAGTCTTGCTCCTCAGTTTTGCCCTTGATGCTCAGGGCTCCCAGACTGTCACATATAATTGATTCACTTGTTTTTTCAGGTCTTTGTTTTAAGAGGGACCGCAGGAAGCATCTGACTACTCTGCCATCTTGGCCCCACCTCCAGCCCTTTTGTTTTATAGCAATTATTTCTATTTGATGACTGTCACAGTAGAAATAATAGTAGTTCTGAGTCAGGTGCCACTAAATACATTTCAAAAAAGAACATTCTATTTTTCATCTACTTTAATAATCTCTTAACTATCTCATACTTGAAGTGGAGACCATCTCCAAAAATTACCAAGAGGTCTAATTAATCATTGCACAGTTGTAAACTTAGAAAATAATTGCTAAATGTTTAATACTTAGCCTTAAGACATTTTCTCTCAGAGCACACTCTTTACTACTCAGGGACTGCAATGAATGACAATTCTGCAGAATTCCCAGCAGTCACCCAGATACATTTACACAGTGACAATGCTAATTTAGAGCAGGGATGTTAGACTGTTGTAAGTGCTATCACAAATGTCAAATCGACCCTGGAGAAAATCATAGAGGCATATGCCTGCTATTAAAGTCTCCGTGCCTGAAATGATCTTCCTTTTTTTCTTCCTTTATGCCTCTTTCCCTCCCTCTCTCCCTCCTTCTTTCCTTTCTATCTTCCTTTCTTCCTTCATCCTTCCTTTCTTCCTTCTTTCTTCCCTCCTTCTCCCTCCCACCCTTGTTCTCTTTCTCTTTTGTTCTCCTTTAGCTTTGTGTCTTGTGCTTTATTTTGTTTTCTGTGTGTGGGTGTGCATTTTTTTAGCCATCAGAGATAACCAAGCCTTAAGCTGTAGCTATAACAATACTAGAGCTTTTTCTTTTCTTTGTAGAAATTTCACCTGCCTTAGGAAACGTGCCCTCTGAAGACTTCATGAAAATATTCCAGAAAGAGAGAGAGATTCAATTAAAGGAACTGATAGATGTTCCTTAAAGAGTCAGCTCATGGTAGTCATGAGTATTATTCCTGATTGATATACTCAGGAAACAGGAAGCTGTCAGTTCAGCTTTTCTTATTTGAGATGTTGAATAAATATGGGCTAACTGACTTCATAACAAGAATATCAAATGCACTATCTGCAGAAAATCCAGTGTATCAGCAACACCATGATCACAGAGCTTTTTGAGTATGTGTGGATTTCTACTCTACGTTACCATTCTGGGGAAGCATGTTTGTGGTTGTTATCTGTGAGTGTTAACTCTGTGTTTTCCTTTAATCTGTATTCTAATGAAATATTAATAGTCTGTATGGTGATTATGTATTAAAAGTTTAAATCTTAATTAACATAATTGAGTTATCCATGAAATAATGCATGATTTTAATTGTTATTGTTAGTTCAAATTAGTTATAGTTTCCATCACATAATTAAAAAAAATATTTAAGCAGAGTATGGTAGTGATTTATACTATACAGTATTTTTTTTTTTAATTACTCTGTGTGTAAGCATAAACGTTAATGATCAATTAGTGTCTACTGTTTGCCAGGCAATTTTGAGGCATTTTGCACGTATTAATTTTAACAATAACCTAATGAAGTTGAAACCATTATACTCAGAGGAAGGTCTGAAACTGAGTATAAATGATTTTCTCAAGGTTATTCAGATAATAACAGGGATGGAGTGGGGTCTTTATAATTTAGACCCATGGCTCCAGGATTCATGAATATAAAAACAATACTACACTGCTGATAAACCTAATAATTTAACTGCTTTTATAGCCAACATTTACTGAGCAGTTATATTTTGCTGGGATATTGCTCAGAATGTTATGCAGATATTCTCACTTCATCCTTACTACAAACCAATGAAGTAATTTCAGTTATACCCATTTTACAGTTAGAGAAGTTGAGGATTATGGAGATTATGTAATTTGTGCAAAGTCACACTACCCTCAACCACTAAAGTTGTTTTACTGTTACATCATCTATCTACACTGAGGCCACTAACTACACTATAATGCTTCCACATAATCATAAATGAATTAATTAACCCAGTCTATGTTCCATATCAACCTTAAATACTGAGAATACAACCATGAAGAGTATTTCCTCATCCAGATGTATATTGGCTTTCTCAGTCACTATCTATTTATAATCAGTGCTATTAAAAAGATAAGTGCTATGAGAGAACAAAGGAAGAAGTAATATATTGTGGTAAATGGATCAGGATGTTATCCCCTAAGAGATAAGAGCTGAATCTGGATTTAAAGTTTGAACATGGTGAGAGGATGGATATGGTGATTAATCCAGGCAGAGAGAGGAAATGAGCAGGGGACGAAGCATTAATGGTCATGGTGTATTGCATAAAGAACAGTTCCATGAGGCTGAAAGGGTGTGATCGGAATAAGGGTGGAAAGTCAGGCTGAGGCTAGGTTGTGCACAGCATTTCAGGTATGACTGGCAATAATGAACTGTATGTGATAGGCAATAATGAAACATCAAAGGCTTTTTTTTATAAGAGTAGAGTAATGCAATCCCAGCTGTCAAATATTAGACAAAATTCTGCAACATCATTGGATTTTAGTGAAGAAGTAGAATAGCTGAGATGAAATCAGACTGTCATTGAAAACTTTATTGTATATAGGGATCTAGAGAATTTTTTTTTCCTTAAAATGTATTTGGATATTACTCAAGTTTGAAAATTATCACTCTATGCCTTTTTTCAAATTGAATATGGTCAGCTTTGGATTCAAGACTCTTTTTCTTTTAATGATCTGGGAATTCCCTGGTATCTAGCATAGTTCCTGATGCATTCTGAATTATTTCAATTGCATTGATTCTGTCAGTTTCATTTGAGTTGCTGAATGATGGTTTCCTCAGTCTTCACCTGACTACCTGGTTATTCTAATTTCAAAGTTCTTCTTAACAGTAACAATGACAAGAAGGATTAACTGGGTAGATGTATTTTTCACTTAATTGATTTTATGATGGACAATAGATGAATGATGAACATTTAATCATCTTTATTTATTGTAAATTTAAAATCCAATAGCATTTTAAGCTTAACTTAGAAGCTGATGCAGAGAATATTTTTATTTAAAATTATGTTCTTTGCATTTTTTTAAATATACGTAATCTTAGGGAATTCTATTAGGTATTGTTAATTTTATTTTTTGGTTAAGAATGGTAAAAGTATGGTAATTATCCTAGCTAGTATAATGTGGTTAAAGTAATCCAAATGCATCAATGGATAATAATTGATTTTAGAAGTAAGTTTCTTCAATTAAGTGTATATATGGGTCGTATTAATTTGAAAGAAAGCTATTCAGTAGATGCCTTACATGCTGCATGAACCCAACAGCCTCATTTAGTCCAAATATACCTTCTTTCACTCATTTATCTATTTTGGCTCAGTCCTTTTACGAGTTTATCTCTTTTAAAACATTTAGATATCTACTGTGTTCATAGAGGATCCCTGGTGGCATTGTGGCTAAGAGCTTGGCTGCTAACCAAAATGTCCACAGTTTGAATTCACCAGCCACTCCTTGGATACTATGGGGCAGTTCTGCTCTGTCCTGTAAGGTTGCTAAAAGTCAGAATCGACTCAGTGGCAACTGGTTTGGTTTTTTTGGACATCCATAGAAATTAACCTCTTCTTTCAGACAAATTACAGGTTATTGTGAGACAAACTTATTATACTTAAAATAAGAGTAAGGAACTGAAAATTGATGTCATTGGAAGAGAAACTAAAATTCTTATGAAATTTATTCATTCTGCTTTACTTGTGAGATTGCACTTTTGTTTCAGTAAGTTCTGTCAAGTTCAAGTGACATTTCTTTTTAAGTTCAAGAGTAAAAATAGGCAGAATTTGAATTAGTAGGCCAAGAAAAAGTCCATTGTGTCCATATTAAAATAGTACTGAATCATGATTTCCAATATGAACTTTTTTTTATTTCAGCCCATGTCATCACAACTTATTACATTTCTTCTCAAAAGAAAATATTTTGATTTTTACATAAAATAATGCCATAGAAGCAGTGAACAAAGTATAATAAACATTTATTTAGGCTTATTATGTTTTCTTTCTTTAAAAATATTTCTTCCAGAAGGAAGTTGTCTTAGTTACTTAGTGGTACTATAACTGAAATACCACAAATGGATGGCTTTAACAAACGGAAGTTAATTCTCTCACAGTTTAGGAGGCTAAAATACTGAACTCAGGGAGCCAGTTCCAGGGGAAGACTCGTTCTTTGTGGGCTCTGGAGGAAGGTACATGACATCAATCTTCTCCTCATCTAGGAGCTTATCTCTCTTATTTCTCAAAAGAGATTGACTCAAGATACAACCTAATCCTGTAGATTGTGTCCTCCCTCATTAAAATAAATGCCTGTAACCCTACTTCATTAATATCATAGAGGTTAGAATTTGCAACACATAGGATGATTACATCAGATCACAAAGTGGAGGACAACCACTCAATACTGGGAATCTAGTCAGGTTTACACACAGTTTGGGGGTCACAATTCATCCGTAACATTCCACCTTTTGGCCCCCAAAATTCATGTTCTTGCCACATGTAATGCACTTTCACCCCAACATATCATCCCAAAAGTCTCAAATCAACTCAAAGTCCAAATTCCATTCCAGGCAAAATTCCTGTTCATCTGTGAAATCTTGAATACAAGTTATCTGCTTCCAAAGTACAATGGCAAAACAGGCATAAGGTAGACATTTCCATTACATATGGGAGAAATTCGAGGGAAAGAAGGACAACAGTCCCCAGGAAAGTCAGCAGAAAACATTACATTAGCTCTCAAAGCTTGAAAATAATCCTTTGTTTTCTGACACCATTTGTGGAATGGCCCTGCCCTCCAGACTCTTGGTGTTAACCGCACACTCAGAACTCTGGATGGAGGCCCTCAGCCCTGGGCTTCAGGTCTGCCTTCCAGGCCTACTGGGATAGCAACTCTGCTCCCTTGGATTTGGGTGGCCCCATTCTCTTAGTCAGTGTGAGTGGTGACCCTACCCTCTCAACTCCGGCAGGCCCCTCTCTTCTGCCCCTTGGGCATGGCAGCCTTGTCCCCTTAGCTTCAAACAGCGGATCTGCTTCCATCCCCCTAGCACTCGTGAATGGCAGCACCACACTCCAGAACCAAACTGGTGAAAATCTGAGATCCCAGAAGTCATGGCTCTACCCTTGAGACAGAGGCAGCTCTGCTTCCTGTACTTCTTGTTTCTTCAGCTTCTGCTTCCTTGTTCCTTGGCCTCTCAGCCCCTCGGGCTTCTTGGACCAGCCAGCCTCTGCCCTACTCTGGCAAGTGTAACAAACTCTCAACTCTATTGATAAGTGCCTGTAGGAACCCCACTGTGCTAGTAAAACTTGGCCCGAAGGCACTCAGCTCTCTTGCTCTATCACTCTGCAAGCCTAGCTCCACTGATAAGTGCTGAGGCACCCATTCCCTAGGAAGACCTCTGCCCAAAGGCACTCAGCTCTCTTGCTCCTTGGGTCAGCTCTCCTGCCCCTTCGAGCTGGTATCCTGTTTCTGCTGCTGCTATTTCTCTGCTGCCATTCCTTGCCATCTGTACCATTTCTGGTGTTACAGCTCTCCTCACTTCCTTCTGAGCTCTCACCAGAATTATCTTTGATGTCCATGATTCCACTAACAATCTCTTCAAGGCAATGTAGGCTTTTATTATTAGGCACTTTAAAACTCTTCCTCTTCCATTCTCTACCCATTAACAGTTTGAAACCTGCTTCCACATTGTAGGTGTCTGTTAGAGCAGCACTCTGTTCTGCTGGTTTCAAATTCTGTCTTAGTTATCCAGTGCTTCTCTAACAGAAATACCTCTAGTAGATGAGACTTTAACAAACAGAAATTTACTCTCACATTTTAGGAGGCTAAATGTCTGAATTCAGGGCACCGGCTCCAGGAAAAGGCTTCCTCTCTCTGTTAACTCTGGGGGAAGGTCCTTGTCATCAATCTTCCCCTTGTGTAGGAGCTTCTCTCTTTTATATCTCAAAAGAGATTGGCTCAAGATACAACATAATCTTGTAAATTGTGTCCTGCCTCAATATCATAACTGCCTCTAAACCAACCTCATTAACATCATAGAGGTTAGGATTTACAACACATAGGAAAATTACACCAGATCATAAAATGAAGGGAACAACCTCACAATGCTAAGAACCATGGCCAGTCAAGCTGACACACATTTTTGAGTCACACAATTCAACCCATAACAAAGGTACTTCAAAAAGGAAAAAGTTGGCATTTGAGAACTTGAAGAAAACTTTAAAGGAAAAAAAAAATTCAGATTACTCTATATCTTTAATATAAACACCCTGAAGTCCAGAGGATTTAATTGATTTGTTTAGGATCACAGATTTAGTATTAAGGCAGAATAGGAAGTAGAACTCCTAGGATTAGAGCAATGATACTCCAAATAGCATGAGTGAATCAAGTATAGTAAAATAGGTAAGGAGAGGAGGGAAGACAGGAAGGAAGTTATAAGCTAAAGTTGGCTTTTTAGTATTACTACCTTGTCAGTTATCTTAATAACTTGCCTAGTCCTCAGATAAATGGTCATGAAATTGTTAAATCACAACATATTTGAGGTGATAAAGTCATGTAATTGCTGATATGACATAGAAAGCAATGTAATTAACTTCTGGATACAACAGGTTTCTTTGAAGTAACATTCAATCTAGACTTCCCCATCCCCCTAGTTAAAAGCTTCCATCACAAGAAAATAAAAAATTCTAGTGTTTTGGGTGGAGACTGGAAACTCCGGTGGCATAGTGATTAAGTGCTGTAGCTGCTAACCGTAAAAGTCAGCAGTTTGAATCCACCAGGCTTTCCTTGGAAACTCTATGGGGGTAGTTCTACTGTGTCCTAAGGGTCACTATGAGTCGGAATCAACTCAACGGCAATGGGTTTGGGGTTTTTTTGGTTTTGGTTGGAGCCCTGGTGGCTCAGTGGTTAAGAGATTAACGTCAACCAAAAGATCAGCAGTTGGACTATATCAGTCGTTCCTTGGAAATCCTATGGGTCAGTTGTACTCTGTCTTATAGAGTTGCTATGAGTAGGAATCGACTCAATGGCAATGGGTTTTTCTTGTTTGTTTTATTTAATGTTTTGGTTATAAGCACTTTACAAAAAGATGTATAACTCACGTCTGTTAAGATACTAATATGGGTCTAGCACAATGTTAAGTGTCTTTCATCTTTTATTTCACAGGGAGACCTTCCTAATGTTCACCATTTTCTGTAAACTCTACACCTACTTTTTTCTTTTCTTCAGTCAAACACCCTTAGGAATCATACACATTTGCAGTCTAGGATTGTTTGTGTCTGATTCACTTTTCAATGAAATTTAATCTGCTTTCTGCTTATATTTATTGATTAATACTTTACTTCCAATTTTGTTCTTGTGAATGCTACCAGTGTCACTCATATTGCCAAATAAGATGTTCACTCTGTGTTCTCACACTATGCAGCTTCCAACCGCAGCAGCCGCAGCTGACTTGTATCTGGCAGATTCTTAGATTCCTTGATTTCACATTTTCTAGGTTTTTCTCCTCCAAATTCACTGACAAATGTCACTCATATTCCATTGCTATATGATCTTAATTCATTAGGTATTTAAATATTAGAATTCTAGGCCCATTTCTATATAGAGAGATTTCCCCTGATAACTTTTCTCTTAATTTTAAATATTATCTAGTTATCTCTTCCGAGATGCACATACGCATATTCAGTATTTTTATTTAGCTATATCACAATCACAAAATCAAGTTAAAATCCATGTATTTTTCCTCAAAAATATTTTAACTCCCCCCACTTTGCTTATATTCCCTGTCATCACTCTTGTCTAAGCTTCAATCTTCCTTTGCCTGAAATAATGCAATAACTTCCTAACTGATCATCTCAAGTCCATTCTTCCAACCATTCCTTATTAGCTTTCACAGTAAAATTATTGGACTGTAAATCAGACCATGTCACTCCTCCCTCACTCTAACACTCAATGCTCTTAAAAGAAAATTTAAGTTCTTTTTTTTTTGGCATAAAAATTGATAATGGGTCTTTACGTATCCATGCCTTTCCTTCACCACGCTCCAGCTGCACATGACTTATTGTAGCTTCACAAGTTAGTCACTTTTTTTTTTCCTGCTTCTAAGATCACACTATTTGGTGTGTTTGAAAGATTCTACCCCCTCCTGAACACTTGTTGGTTTCATGGCTTCCTTTCTCATTGTTCAGGTCTCAGTCCTCAAAAATACTTGTGGGCCTCAGAAAGGCCATGCCACATTAGTGCTACGGTGGTCTCCAATGAGTGAGGCGCTTCTGTGATCTCCCTCCCTGAATGCGCTTGAGTGCAAGCAGGATCTATGACTTGATTTTAGCCAGTGGAATAGGGCAAGAGGGATGGGATGTCACTCTCAATATTACGCTACATTATATAAGACTCTGTCTCTGCAGGCTGCAGGGACAGATTCTCCTGCTATCCTTGAAAAAGTAAACAGCCATGTTGTCAGCTGTCTAGAGAGAGGGTCTTGAGGCTGGGAAATGTGAAGGATGTTTCCATGACCTGAGCGTGAGTTCAACCAATAGCCAGCTTGAAGCTGCAAGGAAATAAATTCTGCTGTCTCTGTGAGCTTATAAGTGAATTCTTTCCTTGTTAGTCCTCCAGATGAGAATTCAGTCCAGTTGATACCATTGGTGTAGTGTTGTGAGTCACTGAGAACAGAACCTAAGTAAACTTTGTTTGAACTTCTGCCCCACACAAACTGTGAGATAATAAATATGTGTTATTTTAAGCTAAGTTTGTGGTAATCTGTTATGCAAGAATAGAAAACTAGTAAACCTAACACTGCTCTTCATGGATAATCTACCAATTTTTGTGAAATAAGTGGGTCACCACATTAGTAAAATAAATAATTAGAATTATATCATTACATAGCCATCAATCAATGATACTATCAATATGACACTTGATGTCAAAACACAATCTTGAGAAATTTCATAGAAAAAAATAATATTATGTGTAATAGAAAAAAAAGTCTTTTTATGTGGTACTAGCCCTTCCAATACATTCTGGAATCAGATGATAAAAGAATAGCAATGAATGATGAATGATCATGTATTACAAGGAAAAGAACTGGAACTTATTCACTTAGTTTAGTTGTATTTGGCTAAGGCTTTCACCCGTTCCCTAGGGTGTACAAATCTTTCAATATCTTAGCCACATAGCACCATCTGTTCTGGTATGAAATGTGTTGCTTTGATAAAAATTACCTCATTCTCACCTGGTTAATAGAGGAATGATGTTGAAGTTTTGATTATATATATATTTTTAAATCATTTGAAGTGGTCAGATACAAGCTTTCTCACAATTAAGAGAAAAACCTTGTAATAAATATATGAAGACCTTAATGTAAAAAGGTGAAAATCAGTAGGGAAGAAAAAGGAACTGACCTAAGTAACTTTGACAACCACATCTTGATGGGAAATTGTAAGTTAAAAGACAAAACGTACTTTACATAAGCACTGCAATCTAACTGGTAAATTTGTTTGTCAAAGAGGTATCAGTTAGCAATTCTGAGCCTGTTTTTAATTGCATCCTGAGAATGAAGTGGATGATAGATAGTGAAAGCTAGATTTTTCACTGTCAGTGTGGAAAGTTACATATAAGTAAAAAGGGAAAGTTAAAAGAAACCCTGTGATACTGGATTAGAGTTGGAGACTTCAGTATGGACTCATGTTTAGCTATAAATATATAAATATAAATACACCCACAGATGGATAGGTACAGATATAATCATAGAAACATGTGTTTACATAAATAGCATACACACATATAGTGCATAGGCCTGTATGCCCAGAGGATGTGGAATCAGTGACAACCCAATAACAACAGACATGCCCAGACTCCAGATCTTGGTTTCTAATATCATCCTCCTTCCTATCAAAGGAATCAGGACTTCTTAGAGAAGTAACTGGGGCAAGAAAAATACAAAATAAGCCAGCAGGACTTTGTGTCACAAAGGAAAAAACTACTCAAAGAGGGGAAAAAAAAAGAAAGAGCATGCCAAAGGGACTCAGGAGCTAACTGAAAGAACACCCAATGGCAAAAGTTATAACAATTTGAACAACAAAGTAAATGAAATGTTATCAGATTATAACCTGAAGTATAAAATAAATATCCATGAGTCCATATTGATAGAAAAAAAATGTCAAAATTAATAAATGAGAGAAAATAAACAAATCTCCCAGGCAGATTTCTAAATAATTTATTTAGATACTCTGCCTCCAAGGAGATGGAACATAACTTCCCATCCCTTAAATGTGGAGTGTACTTAGTGACTTTCTTTCTAAGAGTACAATGTACAAATGTAGAAGGAAAGGTTAGCTTTACAATGGAGAAACCTGACAAACCTGACTCAGCCAAATGTGCAATGATAAATCATGATGATAGAAAGTATCCTTGAAAGGATCTGATGAGAATGACACTTTGCCTCTGTGGTCTTTCTTCAAAACACTCGTAACTCCAGACTAGTTATGAGGAAAACATCAGACAAACCCAAACTGAAGGATGCTACAAAAATATCTGTCCACAATTCCTCAGGAGTGTCAAAGTGTCCAGGCATAGACCAGTAATATGAAACTTGCCTCCAAAAAATGGTGGGCACCGAGACACCAAAGAAAGAGGCAGACAACAACAGGTGACAACAAAAGAGTTTGTTACGGAAACTTACATGCGAGGCAAGTCTTGGGTGGCCACAGGACCCAGCAGAGCTCCACACCCCACAGTGGAAGGGCAGAGGTATTGCAGCAGTGGTGGACAATAGTGGCTACATCCCAGGGACTTACATAAGAATGGAAACTTAGTGAACTGGCGGAACACACGAGGATGACCAGGTTCGGCTTCACAAAACCTGTTTCCCCTTCAGTTCACCCCTCGAGGTCAGCTCTTACAATCTGGCACATTCCCCCTTTTGTCCCATGGTACCAGAGACCCCATTCCCTCCCCACTGGGAACAGATATAGAAATGGGGTTGGCCAGATGCCATGTGGTACCCACGCATGTGCAAGAGCCAGAGAAAGTTACTGTGTGCCCAGAATAGGGGGAAGCCTTCTTTGATAAGGAGAAGGAGCTGGGAAAGAGAAGGGAACCCATTACCCAGTCTCCTCATCAGAGAATGTTCTAGGCCCAGAGCCTTTACTTAGGCAGTCCACCCCCTGACTCCCATCAGGGAATGAATGGCAAGTCCTGGCATGCCATCACATGTTTTGGACTTTGAGCTGTATCTTTGTGGTTTGGTGCATAACTCTAGTGAATGTTACATCTGTGCATCCTTTGAGGTAGAATTTAATGAAGGCCACTAGTAGTGCAGTCCCCAACAGATTGGTTAGGCCTGCTTGAAGGAGAAATCCCATCCAGCCATCCCACCTGTGACTTAATCCAAGCCAACTGAATAGACCGAAAGGCTGTATTTGTCTACTCTTATGTATATGTAACATGCCCTGATTCATTTATGTAAAAACACATATTTTCTCAACATGGTACATTATATGAACAGTGTCCATTCAGTACAAGTAATACAAAAGCTTCCTTTCTCAGCACAATTGAGCAGGGTGTTACCATTGCCAGACCAGGCTAATTCAGACTTGGTGTAGTTGGTCAACATACATTGGACCACCTGGTCATATTCTGCAATTTCCCATATACAGATTAATGCCAAACTCAGTCTTAAAAGTACCATTTTCTGAGTCAAACCATCCAGTTCCATGCCGCTTATGCTTTTAACACCCAGAGAGAAATTTCCTTCTAAATTTGGAGCACTCCCCACAGGTAGCTTTCATACTTCAAGAGATGTTTTCCATGAGTAAAGGAGTCAACCTTATTCACTTACCACATGATCTCCTTACTAAAGCAGATTACACATTCAGTTTGTCTGCGAGGTGTCCACCTTACTGACAGATCAGCTGGAACAATTTGGGGAGATGACTAGTCATCTCAGTTCAAATGTTGCCAGAGCCAACAGTTGGTTTGACTGTTAGTTCTGGCAAAACCCTATATCACTGAGGCCCATAAAAGAGATAATCTGGGAAGAAAAAGAGACAACATTAAGTCCCTAACTCCATGAGACTTGAGATGAAGGCTGCCAGGGTACAGCCACCAGGGATGTCTGCCCTAGCCTTGAGGCAGTGACTTCTGTGGGAACCCAGATCTTTCGTCAGGAACAGTTGTATACAAAAGAAACACATTTTAGAGAATAGACAGTTCAATCAAACATACAGCAAAAATGAGAAATGCTCTTGCAGGGAACTGCAGCATTGAGACCCCAGACTGCTTGCCTGAGATGTGTAGTTCAGGCTGGCGTTGTCTTGTCCCCTCCCATCAGCCATTTAAGCCTGTCCATTGAAGTGCTCAATTGCCCCTATGGCTTGGGGTGAGAGTTCACTCAAGATCCAGCGGACACCTCTGTATAGGATAAGAGGCCCCAGTATGATTAACCTGCCAAGAACAACCTGGCCTGTTGGCTCAGGAATCTATCCCTGGGTGGGTTTTAGCATGGGTCAGGTTTTAATAGACAGGTCAGCTTTTCTATGCTGTTTGGTATTTTCTGACGGCAGTGGCAGTCCCTGAATGAAGGCCCAACCTAGTAATGGTATGTGGCTCTCCATGGGCCAGTATCTCTTAAATCCAGGATGTGAGATTGTTTGCACATCTCTTTGCTCTGGAGCAGAGACTGCTTCAGCCTCTACAGTCAGTTGGCAGAAGTGATCTGCTTGTTTGTTGTTTTCCCCTCTCAGCATAGGCCCTTTCTGGTGATCATCTGCACAAAGTAGCAAAAGCTTTTCAGGAGCAAAAGTGATTTTTATCTGGATGTCTCCACCGCATATGGGCTTGCTTTTTTATATGTCAGTACCAGGGTTGTCAGTGGCCATTGAATGGTCAAGCTGTTAGTTGTAGCCCACGTCATAGTTTTCATGTGCCTGACTAAAAATGGCCTTGATGGCAGCAATTCCCATCAGGGCTGGGAGGCAAAATTTTACAAAGGTGTACATTAATATATCAACATTATCAACACATATAATAGGGGCTTGTAGGGGCCCCAAAGGGACTTATTCATAGTCAGGCTTGGGCAAGGGTCTCAATGATGGTGACCTCAGACCCAAAAAGTTGTCCTCATCTTCATGCCAGGTGTTACAGAAATCACAGTTACCTGTGCAATGGTATCTTGATAAAAACCCAAGACATACAATTGTTTTTATGTCCTCACTGAATTTTAATTGTAACATACGGAATTTGGTCCTCCCTGGTGACAGAAGAACCTAAGATTAATCTTCAGTTTTATTTGCTCCTGAAAGTCAGAAGATATGGGCAAAGTTGGCAGACCCCTCAGTCATTTGTGGAGCCATGCTTCCGCCATACCAAGTACAAGCATGGGTTCAGTCCAGTTGCCTGGTAACATAAAGTCCCACCTATTTTAATTCTCTCCTTACTACTGAAGCTGCAACTATGTTGCTACTGGGTTATCTTGGTGGGGCAGTTATCAGAGGATTCCAGAGAGGTACTCTAAGGTCTCTTCAAGGACACTCAATGAGAGCTATCTTGAAGGGTTTTTTATTCTTTTTTTTTTTCTCTCATTTTAACTCTTGCTTAATGCTGGGTGTTACAGGGTGTTCTTAGTGCCAATGACCTGTTTAGTTCCTCCAACCATCTCTAATCCCATTGCTAGAGGGCTTTGAACAATGGCTAGGTGATTGCTCCCCTAGCCCTTGAATTCCCCTCTTTACAAACCTACAGGCGAGAGTTTCTAGCTGCTCATCCTTTCACGAACACAGCTGCTTAACATGTTAGTCTTTGCCACACACAGCTACTACACATCCCTTTCAAACTGTAAGTCTTCCTGCAGAGCTCTTATGCTGCTTCAACAGCTAGCTGTGGTTTGGTAAACAGCCAAATGGCCCAGAGCAGTGGCCACCATATGGCCACTAATGATTTCCTAGCTTTTTTTCCACAATTATGAAGGTGTCAGCCTTCTCTCAACAGTATTATACCACTTGGTGTTTTCAGGGTGTTCCATACTGCACTTACACAGCAGTCCACATGCATCAATAGCATGAGCCAGGCCTCCTCACATGGAGGTCACTGGTCAACCCAGGACTTCCCCTGCAGAGGCTTCACTCCCACTAGCCATTTCCTTGGTCTCCTGGCTGGCTTGGCAATTGTCTAGGTATGGACCAGTGACGTGAAATTTGCCTCCAAAAATGGAGGGCAAATCCAGGGTGGCAGCAAAGGAATTTATTAGGGATATTTACATACATGATAAGTGGTGGGCAGCTGCAGGGCCAATCAAATCTCCGTGCTCCACAGTGGGAGGGTAGAGGTTTTATAGTGGAGGTGGACAATAGTGCCTACATGCCAGGAACTGGCAGAACACATGAGGGCCCCCATGTTCAGCCTCACAAAGCCTGTTTCCTTTCACAAAGTCATTAAAAAAAGGAAAGACAGAGCAACTCCCACAGTAATAATAATAGACATATGACTAAATGCAATATGATATCCTGGATTCAATCTTGGAATATAAAAGAAACATTAGTAGAAAAACTGGTAAAATCCAAAAGAAGTCTTCAGTTTAGTTAGTAGTAATGTGCCAATTTTGGTTTCTTAATTTGACCAGTGTGCCATGACAACATTACATCTCAACATTAGGGGACACTGGCCAAAGAATTGTTATAGATTGAATTATAAAGGCCTCCCAAAATTATGTTGAAGTTCTAACTCCGGTACCTGTAAATATGGCCCTGTTGAAAATAATTTCTTTGCTATATTAATATGGCTGTGCCAGAGTAGTATGGGTCCTAAACCTAATCAATTTTGAATGGTGTCTCATAAAAAGAACAGAATAGACACAGAAAACATATATACGTAGGGAAGACAGAGAAAGGTGCATCTATATACCCAGAACACAAAGGGTTACTGGTAGCTACTAGAAGCTGAAAGAGACAAAGAAGCTGTAGCTGATGACCTGAATTAGGATTTCTAGACTCCTTAACTGTGAGAAAATAAATTTCTGTTCTTTAAAGCTACCCACTTGCTGTATCTTTTGTTATGGCAGCTCTAAGTAATTAAGAGTTATATGCGAACTCATTTCATTGTCTCTGCAATATTTTTGTAAATCCAAAATTATTCCTAATCGAAATTTTTTTAATGAGTTGGCAGTCTGTAGAAACATGACTATCTCCACTCTATTAAGCTGTTTTCTTGAAGTTTTGAATGCAGATGAAGAAGTCACTAAGTCCATTGCTCTTATATTCCACTTCTGAAAAATGTGTTACTAGAACTGTATGCCTTGTAGGATCTACCACTCAAATTAGGATGTATAAGCCTGTACTAAAGGCTGTAGGATTTGAGAACTTGTGTTGCTAGATACAAATGCTGGTAGAGGTTTAATAGTGGGATATTTTTATTAGTATTGTTTTTGACTTTTAGTTCTCTGGTGGAAACCCTGGTGACATAGTGGTTAAGAGTTTGGCTGCTAACCAAAGGGTTGGCAGTTTGAATCCACCAAGCACTCCTTGGAAACCCTGTAGGGCAGTTCTACTCTGTCCTCTAGGGGCTCTACGAGTCAGAATGAACTCAATGGCAATTTTTTTTTTTTTTTTTTTGATAGTGCTCTGTTAACAAAATTCTTTAAGTTCAGAGTAGTGTTCCGATCTTATTTTTCCCAAATTTCTGTTATTTCTCATGTGCAGTGTATAATATGGCAAACTATAAGGTTTATCAGGAAAGGGTATGTGAATAGTGCAGAAATACAGGTACACAATTTATTTATGTATCATCTGTTTAATAAATTCTAAACAGCCTCCACTGAGTGATGTCCAAACAATTTGTTCATATGTTTCACTGTACTATACATCACCTTTAAACTGACTTAGATTGGGTTGAGTGGACCTGGTCTCCACTGTTTGTTATAGATATGTTGTTTTCCATTAAATGTTCTAATCTTGTTGCTGTCAGGTGCCATCAAGTTGGTTCCGAATCATGGTGACCCTATCTATGTACAACGGAATGAAACACGGCATGGTCCTGCCCCAGTGCTAATCTTACCACTAAAAATATATTTTGAATATCACAGAGATAATATTTATCCCTTCCTCCTACCATTTAATATCAAATAAACATTGTGGGTGATAGCATACATTTACCACATAATTTAAAATAAAATGGCATTAGGGTTGATATCAGATATTTGAAAATAATGTGACAGAACAGATGTTATAAATTTCCTGTGAGAATCTGAAATTCAGTCCTGTGAGTTCTATATGGTGAAACTGTTTCCCGGTCCTTTGAAATGTTGTTTCTTCTAAGAAGGAAATCCTAGTAGCTTAGTGGTTAAGAGCTATGGCTGCTAACCAAAAGGTAGGCAGTTTGAATCCACCAGGAGCTCCTAAAAAAATCTATTTTGAGATGCCTATACAAATTTAAAAAGTTTGATTTTGAGGAAAGTATAGAATCTCAAAAGCTGTGACATAATACCTACCTAATATTTAATATGTATAAAAAAATATGTATATTTATTATTAATTCAAAAAGAAGATTCTTAAAAATGAGATCACTGGAAAATAAAAGTTAATATAGTAAATAGCTATTTGGTTAATTTCTTTTCAATGTTAAACTTTCTTAATTATTTTAGATTTAGAATAGGTGCATAATTAAAGAGTAAATTAAACAAATAATATTTTTAAAAGAATGTTTCTGAAAAACTGTTTAAACCGAGTGCTAAGAACAGTGGGCTGACCATCTGCATTCACTAAGGTAGGCTGTTCTCTCTCCAAAGTTAACTGCTCTTAGATTGGAACACTCAAAATGAAAAGCAGATTGCCAAAATTGACACTTAGGATGCAGCTCAGCAACAACCAAGAGGTATAAACTGAAATGGAAGAGGAGAGTGAGTGAAGGATAGCTTCTATTGATCTTGGGGAGCATATTATATTGGCTGCTTTACCACTGAAATTCCTCTCAAAATTGATCACATCACTCTTGTGCGATCAAAGACAACATGGCTGCAGACTAAAATATCTCAGCTGAAGATTGCTTCACTCTTAAGTGTATAAAATTCAGTCACAATAAAAAAGAAGCCACAAAAAGGACTTTGAATATATAAAAAACAAAGAAAGAAAGAAAAAGAAAAAGCTGCATATTTGTAAATTGAATTTTGAAAAAGCCTAAGAACATAACATAAAGGACATTTGCTATTGCTATATGTGTATGCAATCAGTGTCATGAGGAAAAAGAGAGAAAATTAAAATATAACATCTATATTATCAAACTTTTCAGGCCCTATATCAAATGCCACTTTCTCCTTGAACCTTAATGACTACTATATTCTCTTATGGATTTGTAATTCTCTGCAAATTTTTTGTGGCTGTCTCTTTTTCTTCAAGTGCAATCTTAGGTCAAAACTCAATGCATAAAATATGTAAAAATGACTCTGCATTAGTTGAGACATCAGTGCACAAATAAAGTGACACTGCAGAGCATTTAAATTAGAAATTCTGGAGTGAGTCCTTTTATCTTCAAAGTAACCTCTAAGATTTTAGGACTCTGTGAAGTGTGTAGTACTTTAGATTACTCTGAACATTTAACAATAAATAGTTTTCTCCTTGAGCTGGTTCTGTCTTTCCAACTTGGTTGTAAATTTCCTGCAAATAGAAATCAAGTCTTCTTCATGTGCAATACCCACAGAATCTAAAATCTCAATAAAGCACTTCTCCAGAGGCCTGAGAGGACTTACACAGTCACATGACACCTCAGAAACACTGGAAGTGAATACGTATGGACAATAAAATAACTTTGCTCCAAAAGAAAATTGGAACCACAACCCACATTGCAGAACCATTTAGGACAAATCTTACAGTGCACCGTTTACCTGACTATCCCTTGGCTCATTCTGGAGCTGATCCCCTTTCACACAGTTTGTCTCTCTATACAATGATTTATTGGCTAAGAAGCTGCTAATTAATTAAGCAAAAATCATTGGAGCATAGTTTCAAACTTTATAATGAGTCTTATATTTGATAGCGATACCTCTATAAACATAATTCTAATTTTTATCTTAGCTTTATTATTGCTTTTACATATTATATCTCTAAATGGTACTTTATATTTCAGAAAATTTGCATTTCCTCCATTACCTCAAGCTAATCAGTTCTTGTTCCCAGATATGCAAGAAAAGTCATCTAAGTGTTCTCTCCTCAGCTTATCAATCCTGAAAGAAATCGTGCGTATATGTGGGGTTCTTTTTGGGTCCTCCCTTCAATTTCAAAAGCTGGCGTAACAGGGACTGTTGATTTCTCACTCCTCAGTCTGAA
Organism: Elephas maximus indicus; assembly: GCF_024166365.1. NCBI lineage: Eukaryota > Metazoa > Chordata > Mammalia > Proboscidea > Elephantidae > Elephas > Elephas maximus. The sequence goes on along the minus strand of NC_064836.1, from coordinate 52,397,862 downwards.
TGCAGTGATTCTCAAAACTGCCAGCAAACTGACAACGCTTGTGGAGCTTAAAAAATACTGGCAACTGCATTACACTCCAGAGCAATTAAATCAGAAATTCTGGGGTGAGTACAGACATCAGTATAATTACTATATTTTAAATGCTCCTCTTGTGATCCTCAGGTGTATCTAGGATTGAGAACCACTGCACTAAATGGAATCCAGAGTTGTTCTTTTGGGTTCCCCCAAGTGCCTGGATAACTACGGGCTTTTGAGAAGGCAGGCTCAATCCCTGCTCCTAATGAGAAATCTCTAGTGATTTTACCCAATAATGATAATTAGAATAATGGATTTACCAAGAGACTTGCAAACCAATTCTGGGTAATGAAGGAAAAAAAATATAATTCACTCTCCTACAAAATACAAAGAAACGATAGCCCAGCTTGGCCTCCGGATGTTGCTGTGGGAGATGATACGGCCACAGCAACTGCAATGGCCTTGGAACAATGCATAAATCTAGTTGTCCCGTTGAGAACGGGTAGCACAAAGCCAGAGGTGTGGATCCGTAGTTTTAATGATGTCATTGCACTGGCAAATTAACTACCATTCTATCTCAACTGCTAGTAATATGAGACAATTCTATTTTCAATTTTTTCTTTCAAATTTGTGATCTAGATTTTCTGCTTTAGTAGAGTTATCTTAATATATCTCATAACCTCACAGGTGTGTGCTAAAAGTACACTATGGGAAACTCAATTTCCAAAAGGCCTAAGAACATAACATAAAAGACACTTGCAATTTTGATGAAAAACATCATTGTCATTAGTAAGGACACAAGGATGTTTTTTATTTAGTGTTCTTTTTTTTTTCAAAAATAATTTGACCTATTATAATCTCTTGATTTTAAAATTGTAACACTTAGAATATCTCCTACTGGTTTTCAACATGAGGGAAGTTCCTTCTATGAGGGCATTTGTACAATTACATTATCCAAAAAATACTTCATTAAAAAAAAAAAAAACTTCATAGGGACCTAAAATTTTAGAGGTCACTTTGAAGATAAAAGGCTACTGAAACTTTATTTGTGCCCTGATGTTTAAACCAAAGCACGGTAATTTTTACATGTTTTATACGTACTTCCAGTGCTTCATTGGTTTGTTGAAATGTCTTAATTGGTATTCCATCAATTTCTGAAGCCTTGTTTTTCACCAATACCTTCAGTGCAGCTTGCACTTCTTCCTTCAGTACCATTGGTTCTTGGTCATATACTACCTCCTGAAATGGTTGAGCATGGACCAATTCATTTCGGTGCATTGACTCTGTGTATTCCTTCCACTTTCTTATGACGCTTCCTGTATCTTTTAATACTTTCCCCATAGAGTCCTTCAATATTGCAGTTCAAGTCTTGAATTTTTTCTTCAGCTCTTCCAGCTTTAGAAATGCCAGGTGTGTTTTTCCCTTTTGGTTTTCTTACTTCATTATAATACTTTACTTTTTCTTCTCTAGCCACTCTTTGAAACTTTCTGTTCAGCTCTTTCATTTCATTGTTTCTTCCTTTTGCTTTATCTATTCTACATTCAAGAGCAAGTTTCAGTGTCTCTTCTGACATCCATTTTGGTCTTTTATTTTTTCCTTGTATTTTAATGACCTCTTGCTTTCTTCATGTATAATGTCCTTGAGGTCATTCCATGACTCCTCTGGTCTTCGGTCATTAGTGTTTAATGAGTCAAATCTATTTTTGAGATGATCTCTAAATTCACGTGGGATATACTCAAGGTCACACTTTGGCTCTCACAGATTTGTTCTAATTTTCTTCAGCTTCAACTTGGAACTTGCATGTGAGCAATTGATAGTCTGTTCTGCAGTCAGCCCCTGGCCTTGCTCTGACTGATTATATTGAGTTTTCGCATCATCTCTTTCCAGAGATATAGTTGATTTGATTTCTGTCTATTCTATTTGGCAAGATTCACATGTATCGTTGCTGTTCATGTTGGTGAAAAAAAGGTATCTGTGATTATTTTAATACAAACAGGTCTTAAATTACTTAGTTTGTTAAATTATTATATTCATAATAAAAAAGATATATAATTGTGCTACTAAGAAATATAAATCAAAATATCTCAAGGAAAATGCATTCATTTTAAGGATATCATTCTGAATCCAAGGATGAATTGATAAATCAAACCCAAGAAGAGCAGAATCACAGATGGTTCCAGAGACCTTAAATATGATCTTTAAAGAGCACACATTTTCTCTCTACTAATCATATGATTCAAATCTCAGCCATAAGTCATTGAGATTCTCAGTTTAAATGCCATGTGAGAAAGAACCCAATTCACCTCCTTTGAGTCACCTCTCCTTCCCTGTACCAATTATTGTGTCAAGGCTTCACAGTCAATAAGCCTTACTTGAAGTTCACAGTGATCTATGACGGGGATCATTTAACCCTATTGTAATAAAACTAAGTGATCCAAGGCTAAATAATTTCCTCAAATAATATTCTTAGCCAAAAAAAAGAAAAAAAAAAATGAAGCCCTGGTGATGTAGTAGTTAAGAGCTCGGCTGCTAACCAAAAGTTCACCAGTTTGAATTCACCAACTGCTCCTTGGAAACTCTATGGGGCAGTTCTACTCTGTCATGTTAGGGTCACTTTGAGTCAGAATAGACTCGATCACAAGGCGTAGTGAAAAAAATACAATACAAAACAAAATAAGATTTTTTTTTTTTTTTTTAAAGATAATTGGGTGGTGGGGCTAGAAAAACCTATCAGGGAAACACATAGCATTTAAAATAACCCCACTGTATACAGTTTAATGGTTTCTAGTATGTAACACATTATAGATTAAATAAAACTCTAAAGTTGCAACAGTTTAATAATTTAATGAGACAGGAACCATGTAATTAATTTTCTCTGTTCGTAATCTATTTCCTACATTTCTACGACAGGTCTTTCTTAAAAATCTAAATCTAAAGGATCGTGCACCTCCTTTGCTAAAGTTCTCCAGTGGCTTCCCATTATTCTGAAAGAGTGAAGGACAGCCTACTTTCCAGATACTACAGGAAACTTCATGCTTTGGAATGTGCTTTGCTCTCTAGCTTCATCTCTCATTACCATGCCCCTTGCGCTTCATGATGTACCCACAGTAAACAGCTTTCAGTCTTGTATTTTAGTTTTGTATTCCATCTTTTTTTTTTTTTTTAATTTACCTTTGCATTTCTCTGATCTCCTCCTGTGTGTTCCCAAAGCACCCTCTAAACCTGGCACCATAATGATATCCACATTTTGTAGCTTTGTATTCAATTGTCTGTCTCTGTCACTGAGCTCCATGCTCAGTGAAGGTCAGACCAAGTACGTTTTCTTCACAGTGTTCTCTCAGAAATAACAGGGTCTTCGTCAGGTAAAGCCCCTCGATTTTTAAGTGAAGACTAAACACTAAATTTTAATAATGAACCAATTAAAATTGAGTAATTGAATTTTCTTTTTCAAGTGGCCACAAGTATAATGTGGTAGCTCGTCTCATTTGATCCCAGACATAGGCTGTAGCATATTCTCAGGAAATTCTTATTGCTAGCCTTACCAGTGTTATAATTGGCATAACTAAAAAGAATTCCACATGGTAGCAGAATTCAGGAAGCAAACACTGTCATAATATATTATACATGCATACATACTCATATATCACCATCATATGGCATTATTTTAAGAGAAGTTATTCTGAATTGATAAAGAATTATGGTTAAAATAAAGTAAGCAACTCAAGAATAGATGTGTAATTTAGGGTTGTAATTGAGTGCTTACTAATGAGCCAGTTATATTACGTTTTTATGATAATACAATTTGCTCTTTGGTGGTTTATTAAGTGCAAATTAGTACAAATTAACCTTGGTAACTTTATTGTTTCTCAATACTTTATTTGGAATATAAGTTATCACTAATCTACTTCGTCATTTCTCTACTCTTCAAATAGTAAGAAGTAGATTGAGCAGTGAAAATCAGAAAAAAAAGAAAGCTACGATTATTCCAAATAGCTCATTATTCAGATAAAACAATTCTGAGTGATATAAGGACACTTTTATAAACATAAATGATGAGAAATATAATTGAATGTGTTACTGATGGGATTGTAGTAATTTGATTTTGTTCAGAGTGCAAAAATAATTTAGACTGTTTTTAAACTTTGGATTTTAAAACTGGGTGTAATACTCATATTTTCCACTAGTGGTTATCAACATTAGGAAATTTCCCCTTAAGAGGGCATTTGAAAAATAAACCCCAAACCCGTTGCCATCTAGTGGATTCTGACTCATAGGCAACCTATAGGACACAGTAGAATTGCCTCATACAGTTCCAGGGAGTGGCTAGTGGATTCAAACTGCTGACCTTTTAGTTAGCAGCCGAGCTCTTAACCGCTGCACACAGAAGGGGGCAATTTTGATTTTCACAATGACTTGTGGGTCAGATTAAAATTGAGCGCTCCGGTGGCCATGTCTGTTAAGTGCCTGCAACATGCTAGAAGGTACCACACAATTAAGAACCACCCAGCTCCAAATGCCTATAGGAAAATCAAGGAGATCGAAGATAATCCATAAATTTAGAGACAAATAAATCAGTAATTCAGTCAAACTAATGGTAGAAACAGGGTTAGAATCGCCTCTGACTTTATTCCAATGTTTTCCTCTTATGTCTACTCTGAATGCAGTAAAAGCTACATAAAGATATAATTACATTCAGAGGAGGATTTTATAGTCCATTTAATTCATCAGCCACGTATTAAAAACCTATTAAGTATCTGGTACTGAGAATAAAGACAATAATCTCTAGACTGGCCCCTAAGACGTCTACAGTTTAGATTAGAAGACGGAAACATAAAGAAATCCACGTGAAAAAAGTAATTGATTTGTCTGGAGAAGCCTAGGGGAGAGTTTTAAAGAGATGACAACATTTATAAGGTCTAAAAAACATGAATTTATTTTCATAAATCAAGCCATATAGAGAAGAACATTCTAGAGGTAGAAAGACCATTGAAATTGGTAAGGAAATGAGAAAGTACATGATTCGATGGCACTAGTTTTTTTTTTTTTTTTATCCCTTGAGGAACAAGTATACTGAAGTAATGAGAATTTAAGGTTTGTGAGTATGTAGGAAATGGCTGGAGATTGGTTTACATAGATGCTTTGAGGCCAGACTGAGAAGGTCCTATTTTCCGTGCTAGAAAGTTTGAACTTTATTTATAAAATAAAAATTTAAAAAACATATATGTATGTATGTTTTTATTTTAGGTTAGTCACATTGTAAAAGAGTGCTTAGATTAGAAAAAAAGCAGCAAAGTTCTAAAAAACAGATTATTTGGGGGAAAATAAAAGGCTTGGGATGTAAGTGATCAAGTACTTGGAATCATAGAAATAGATTAGGAGAAATCAAGAGAAGGGGAAAGGTTCTAGGTATGTTTCTGAACTAAAATATTTAGGATACAAGTTATAGGGGAATGATGGTGACATCTGTTAGCTGAGTTATATGAATGGTGCTACCATTTAATAAAACAGGAAGTCACAAAGAAAGACAGATTTAGAAGTGAAGACTAGGTGTTTGTTCTGTATACGTTAAGTTTGAAATTTCATCGCATCTGGGTAAGAAAAATTTGATGGTATACTCAATCTTATTAAAACTGTTATGTGTCAGTATTCTCCACTATACACAAATGGTACCGCATTATGTTCAAATATACCGTGTATTATTCCATATTTTCTGAACTACCGACTATAGAGGGAAAAGTCTGATACGTCACGTTTAGCTATCATTCCTATATCGCAATATCTGAAATGTTCTTAAGATCATATTTATTTTATATATATAGCATGGCTAAACACCATTATTGCATAATGCAATTACATTTTAGCCAGTTGCCTTTGAGTCAATTCCAACTCAAGGTGATCCCGTGTGTGTCACAGTAGAACTGTGCTCTACGGAGTTTTCAATGACTGATTTTTCAGAAGTAGATCTCCACGCCTTTCTTCCAAGGCTCCTTTGGGTAGACTTGAACCTCCAACATTTTGGCTGGAAGATGAGTACATTAACCATTTGCACCACCCAGAATCTTCTATAAAATTGATGCATTACTTAAGCTTAACTGTTGTGTTTTTTTTTTTTTTTTTTGTAAATAAACATCTTAAAACTCAGAAAAAGGTATAGCTCTGCAGGCAAGCCTCCAGCCCAAACATATTCAATGTTCTCTCTGTGAACTGGAAAGTGCACTGCAGCCATCCCACTCTATCTTCAGTGTGATGTTTTATCTCTTCTGTGTTTAAGAGGTTCTCACAACAGAGACCCAAGGTCCAAAGACCATGCTCCACTCCAGACTTTTCTTGATGGTAGAGAGGTTCCCCTGACCCTTGGTATGACTGGCGCCTACATAAGCTTAGCAGGATGGCAAAACTGACAAATTCCCTAGCTGAACTGCAAGGGGCTCAATCCTATGGAGTGGATTTTAAAGCCATTATTTGCATAGTAAATTGACCAATCCCTTGCAAAATTGTGGCCCAGCCAATTGTTTTGTGGCAGTTACAAAACCATGGCTAGAAAGATCATATAAAAGCAATTCATTGCACTGCACAGGGCAGAGTTCCCATGTACCCCACAGCCAGTTACTCCTAGTGTTATCATCTTTTCTTAGTATAGCATGTGAGTCACAGCTAATGAACTAATAATATATTATTATTAACTAAAGTCCATATTTTATTCAAACTTCCTTATTTGTTACATAATATCTGTCCTGTGGGATTTAGTTTTAAAATAAGTTTAAGAAAATTCTGAAGTTTTATTATGCAAATGTTCATTTAGTTTATTGCAAGATAACCTTGGCAAGGCACACAGCTAAGACCACAAAACATTCAATTAGGATCAGAGGATTAGAACAAAATCAGGTTAGTCTAATGATTAGATCCCAAATCTTTAGACATCAGTCATTTACCTGTAGTCTTGGGAGCAGGCTTGACCATAGCTCATGCTCAGTGGGGGTCCTTCATAGCTAGGGTCTGAGATTGGTGGCAGTGGGCAAAGTCTCAGCCTTCATCTCTGGCAGGTCATCCATCTTCAGAGAGAGTCAGAGACTAGAGAGAGGCTGTACAAAAATCCTGGGTTTATATGTGATTTTCTCACCTTGGCACCACACCAGAGGCACCAGGTGATGTTATGTTTTACAAAGACAAGTTGGGGCAGTTCTACTCTGTCCTATAGTGTAGCTATGAGTCAGAATCTACTCGACAGCAATGGGTTTTTTTTTGGTTTACTGTGTTATATATATTTTTTCCAAGGTCAGAGATTAGCTATACGTTGCATCTTTTCTTCAAGGACAGAGATTAAAGGAAATAATTTTGATTTACACATGTCTCAAAGCCAATTTACAGATATTTAGTTATATGCTACATTTTTGCTTATCACATTATGCCGGTGCAAAGCCAGCTTAGGTTGTTTATCACATACTTCACATACTTCTATTTTTCTGTTTCTAACTTCACTTTATAAGTGACTTACATGTATGTGGTTTTAGAGCATTGCAGAAACATACATTAAAAAATGTCCTTTTCCTCTTCCAGCATTCAATCAAGAATACCATATTATATTTCATCTTCATTTCCCCTTAGGCACCTGTAGGCTGTGACAGTTTCTCTGATTTTCGTTGTTTTTATGGCGTTGTCAATTTTTAGGAGTATTTTGAGGTCAGGTGTTTTGTAGAATGCCCCTCAATTGAAATTTGTTTAATTATTTTTCATTCTTAGACTGGGGTTAGGGTTTTTTTGGGAAGAAGACCTCAGAGGTGAGGTGTCATTTTCATCACATTATTTCAAGGACAATTGTTAGTGACTTATCCTTGATCACTTGATTCAAGTTGCCTTTGTCAGTTTTCACTACTGTAAAGTTATTTTTTCCTTCACCCTTTCCATACTATAATCTTTAGAAAATTCTCACTATTTGCTGCCCATAATTAGGATGTGGGGAATTTACTCTCTACTTTCTTGATCAAGGGTAAAGTATGTACAGAAATTAATTGGAAATCTTCTACATGGGAAATTTCTTGCTTCATCTCATTTATTTATTTATTCAATTGTTTATTTATAGCAGTATGGATGCGTGGAAATTTATTTTATACTTTGTGTTATAATCCAATACTACTTTATTTTGTTTCTCATATTCCTTCAGCTTTGACTAACAAGAGCTTTTGCAGTTGGCTCCTAGTGCCCCTGTGAAATACCGTCAGTATTATACCCTTCTGTTTTAGAGAACTTTCTTGCTTTGTTACATTACAAGATGTTCCAGGCTGATATTGTATATTTCTGCCTTACCCTTAGAATCTGCCAATTACTCCAAGCAACTCTGATTTTTTTTTTTTAATTGGATAATGGTTTCAAATACCAAAATCTTGGTGCTAAGTGTGCTCAGTTGCTATTAGGGTACCATTGCTTCTAGGCCCTCCAGGCTGACAAGTAAATATATATGTGCATACAAACCCATGTATATACACATATCTACATATCTATGTATCAATTAAGGAGCCCTGGTGGTGGAGTGGTTAACAGTTTGGCTGCTAACCAAAAGAACGGGAGCTCTTTTCTGCTTGGCCCTCCTTGTAAACCCTATGGAGCAGTTCTCCTCTGTCCTATAGGGTTGCTGTGAGTCAGAATTGACTCGATGGTAACAGGTTTGGTTTGGTTTACACATATATAAAAAAAATTAAAAAAAACAACAGTTCCCCTCAAGTCAATTCTGACTCATGGCTATCCCCTGTGTGTCACAGGAGAACTGTGCTCCATAGTTTTTCAATGGCTCATTTTACAGGCCTTTCTTCCAAGGTGCCTTAGGAGGACTCAAACCACTAACCTTTCAGTTAACAGCCAAGCACATTAACAGTTTGTACCACTCAGGGGCTCCTATATTAATCATTGTTATTTTAAGTTTCCTGTCTAATAATTCCAAAGCCTGTGTCATACCTAAATCTGGCTCAGACGCCTGCTTTGTCTCTTAGGACAGTGGTTTGATCCCATCCCATCCGTTGGAATTTAGCATGACTTCTAATTATTTCTTTAATAAGAAATTTTCTTTCAGGTAATAGGGACTGAGGAAAATAGACCTTTTGTGTGAAGATTATCTGTTAATGTGGTTAGGAGACTGGCTGAGTTTAATGTTTGTGGTAGCTATTGGTATCAGAAGTTTCAAATTTCTGCAATGAGTTTTCACCAATGCCCTAAGGGCAATGGCAGTTGTTACTCTTTCCTTTCGGATGTAGGTTTCTGTGCTGCTCCTGGTGGAGTTTTTGCCCATTCCCAAATGCTGCTGCTTTCCTCCCAAGTCTGCTCCACGTGGATACTTGTTATGGTCCTTTCTGAGCATTTTAGTTAGGACATGGTAGGGTTCATGGAGAAAGAACCCGCAAGATGATATGGGATCCCCAATTTCTGCCCCACTGGAGTTTTATACTGCTTGTCGGCCTTCAGCAGTATGTTCTCTTTTTTAATTCAACCCTTGTGTGCCTTCTCTCCCCACAGGCACCACCTCTCTTCAGATTTTGGGCCAGTTGACTTCTCTGAAAACCAAGTCTTTGTTGGAGTTGAAAAAAAAGCTGTGAATTTTAAGTTAGTTTGGCTGTTTCTTGATGAGAGCAAACTTGCCTCAGCACTCTATATCTTGGGGCAAAGCATAAAGCTGAGTAATTTTCGTTCAATAGGATATTTTGTAAATATCTATTCATATAAATCTGCTTCAATTTTGCAGTGTGGTAGATACTTTAATATGGATTTATACTAGGTTATTAAAAAAAAGGTTATTAATGGATATTTAAATCATTTGTTTTATTATTATTAAATATTTAAATTTTCCCCAGTTTTTCAATCAAGTATTGCTTCTATAGATCATTTTGAAAATATATCTGTGTGGTTATTTCAATATGATATATATATTGAAATCGAGGTGCCAAAACAGTTTAAATCATCATTCTAAAATAAAAATCTAACGAAGTATTTCCCATATTATAGTCTTTCATTTTTTTCCCATACTTAAAATACCTGTACTTCTTCATTATCTATCTTTAGTTTACCTTTATAGCTTTACCATCTCCTATTCCACCTAAAATTTTTTTTTGTATTACACCTACAGTTTCATCTTTTCAGCAATATTGAATTACTCATTGGGTCTTTTTTACAAGTACTTTCCAAACCTATTTTGTAATGTATGTTTAATCCCAAAAAGCTTCTCTCACAGAAATATGATTGTGCATTATGCTTATTGATTTTACGAGGATAGGCATAAGGAATAACTAGATGAACAATTAGTCTAATATACTGTGACACTGCTATTGAAGGCATGCCCATTAAGTTGTTCAAGAAACATTTGCATAATGAATTTTTGTTTACAGTTAGAGCAAAGAAAAGTTTCTATTCCCTCTGCTTATGAATTTGTTTCTTTTTATTAGATAATGAAAGCAATATAAGTGACTGCTTTACTTTTTTTCTCTTTTAATTTATTTACAGGAAACCTTTGTCTAACTTTGTTTTCCAAGTTACACTGCCAGCCCAGATTTTATCTTTAACCTCTTTCTATGAGGTGGGTCCCCATCTATAAAAATCAAGTCACTATCCTACTTATTGATGCCTTTGACTTATGGTGTCATTGAAAAATATTGAATATATTGGACTGCCAGAAGAATGAACAAATCTGTCTTGAAAGAAGTACAACCAGAATGTTCCTTAAAAGTAAGGATGGCAAGGTTTCATTGCCCTTAGCTTTGGACATGTTACCAGGAAGAACCAGTCCCAGGAGAAGGACCTCATGCTTGGTAAAGTAAAGGGTCAGCGAAAAATAGAAAGACCCTCAACAAGATGGATTAACACAGTGGTACCAACAATGGGCTCAAATATAGCAACTATTCCGAGGATGGCACAAGACCTGGCAGTGTTTCATTCCGTTGTACAAAGGATCACTATGAGTCGGAACTGACTTAAGAACACCTAACAACTTCCTATTTATAGCACTTATAAGGGAGTATCCTGAACGCTATTGTTTTTGTAGTGCTTACTTGCAGCAAGTTTAGAAAAAAAAAAAAGACTAAAAATCCCAAGCAATGGAATGCAACATACGCATAAAATTTCAAGCAAGTGGATTAGTATGATCTGACGGATGTTTCAAAACATGCCAAGAGTTACGTGTCATAGTGGATAAATTAAAGAGGAAGTTCAGGTTGTTAGGAACGAGAACCATGATGATATGAATACCTGCAAGGCATGTTTGAAGGTCAGAAAATTGGTCATCATCATAAATAGAAAACCTAAGAATAAAATACAATTTGACTTTGGTTAAAATGAATAAAAATACTGGTCACGAAGAGAAGATTTCAAGAAAAAGAATTGTATAAAGGCAGGTGCTTTGAATTATCAAAGCTCTAGGGTAAAAATTATCAGTAAGATAATGTAGAGGGAGTTGGAAACATTTATATTCTATTGGCTATAAGAGACCAAGGGGAAAACAATCAAATATGGACAAAATACCTTATTTTAAATGTGTCAGATTTTCTCTTATCATCTTCAGTAAGGAAAAGCAAGAGGCTCCCTACATCCTAAGGTCCTCCCTAAACTATTCAATGCAAACTTTTATTTAGTATGATTTTTCAAATGCTAAGCATGATTGCCCATTTAATCTCAGAAGGATGTAAGCAAGAACTAGAAGCATGGAAACTATATTTTGTCCTTTTAATCTGTAGAATTTGTGTGATGTGAGAAAATTAATTTGTGCACCAAAATCGTGAGTGTGTTAAATGACAACCTTGTATAATCAACTGCATAGGCTCTTAGGTTAATTAGGAAACAGACTTCTTAAGTCTCCCTGTAGACTGCAATTAAGAGACTGCTTTAACACGTTCAGACACAAAGGCAGCATGATGAATTCATTTTATTTTTTGTTCCAAAATATAAAAACGTATGAGAACATGAATAAATGTGAATTAGGTCACTGGTGGTATACCTATGAATTCCTGGATAAGATATCTTAGATTTCTCTCATGTTGCTGTTGTTAGTTGCCACTGAATCAGCTCTGACTCATGGCGACTTTATGTATAACAGAATGAAATGCTGCCCAGTTCTGCGCCATCTGCACAATCGTTTGTATGTTTGAATCCATTGTTGTGGCTATTTCTCTAATAAACCCACACACACTGCCGTCAAGTCTATTCCAACTCATAGCGACCCTATAGAACAGAGTAGAACTGCCTCATACAGTTCCCAAGGAGCACCCGGTGGATTCAAACTGCCGATCTTTTGGTTAGCAGCGTAGCTCTTAACCACTATACCACGGGAGTTTCCAGAAGATATGGGGAGGAGAGAAAAAAAATGATATAACATTTACAATGCATCTAAAAATATATTTTGCTTTCATTTATCATACATATGTGAATAGTAAATATGTATTTATCATATATACGTTGGTTTTGGTTTATGTGAGTATTACTATAAGATTAATTTGAAGACCCAGTGCATTTGATAGAGTTCTTCCTTTCTACCTCTTTCTTAAAGTAAATCACAGAGGGGAAAAATAAAACCAAACTGAAAGATTTTTCCTACCAATTTTTATAAACAGTAATTCATTTTTTTAGTTATGTTGAAATTCATTAAGAATGGTTCTTCTAGAGGATTTGGCAGAGCTACCATCAGGCTTTAATTCCTCATGGTAACTTTTGTAAAGAATTTCTCTGTTTTTTGGCTAAGAACTGACATTTTATGTATCATTAAAAGTTAATGTGATTTAGTTTGGAATAAGAACTATTGAACATATTGTGTGGAAACAGATTTATGCCAGGAAATGTTTTTTGAATGAATAAAAATGGTAGTGTCACGCTTCTTTCTCAAAAAGGAATGTTTTGATTCCTTATTCTCTGGCTCTCACTGTTATTCTCTCTCTCTTTTGGTTCGTGAATATTGAAATTGAATAAGATCAATTAACCCTCACTTTATCTTTTGGAAAACTAATTAAAAGTAATTGAGTTAAAAACTGTTAATGGTTTCAAAATATATTAGAACTGTAGAATTTAAAACACAGCCAGATACATAAATATTCTGACTTCTAACCTGTAGATTCATACCTTATTCATAGAACCAAATCTATTCATTATATTAAAAAAAAAAACCTCAATGTTTTAAGGGTGAACTGAAGTGAGTTTAGAAATAGAAGTAGGAGAAAAAGTTTAGGCAGAAGTAATATTGGAATAATAAAATCTACTTATTCATTTTTATAACATTATTTGAGTTCTTTGTGTACGTGAGACATAGTACCAGAGTCTAAGAATCTAATAATAAGCATAATCCTTACGCTTATGGAAGATATGATCCAACGGAAGAGACATAATAGAAAAATATATTTTAGTTGTCTGGCCACTCCCTAGTTTTATAATGGAAACATATTTCCTTTCTCATTAGGTAGATCCATTGAAATCCACACAAAAGACACAGGCCTTAGGAACCAAGGCTAACGTTTTAAAGGCTAGGCATGTTGTAATTCATCTCAAAATGATATTAAATCTCCCCTTGTTCAAAGACTATAAAAACACTAATGTCTAGCTCTAGTGTTTTGTTTTCTACAGCTCTCCCCCCACCCCAAGGTGTCTTCATATGGGGATAAATAACATATTCATTCATTATGAATGTTTTGTAAATAGAAATTTTGATGAGCACTATAATGTAAATGTATAGGGAACAACTAAGAGTTATAAAACAGAAGAAAATGATTCAATTTGAAACGATGGAGAAGTTCTTGAGGAAGTGATATGTAATGAGGAGGAAACTGTTTAATGATTAATGATTAATGTGATGAAGATATGCTAGGAGAAGATTAGCCTTAATGAAGACCCCGAGTAAAAAGGAGAATAGTGCATTAGAGGAATTGATGGAAGGCCATAATGATGAAGGGAAAAAAGGAGAAAATGTTGAAAAAATAGGCAGGAAGGGAGATAACAGGACATTAATGTTTATATATATCTAAAATTTGCAAAAGGAAGCTACAGAAAGGTTTTGTGCCCTTGCATGAGGTAATCACATTTGCATTTTGAGGAGATCTCTTGCTTGCTGTCTGGGGATTGGACTAGGAGAAGTTACAGGAGGTAGGAGGAAAGAAGAAAGAAATCACTGCTGTAGATGATAGTCATTTAGCTTGAAGAGAAATAAGAAGTAGATGGGTTTGAAATAAATTTAAGAATTAAAAATGATAACTTTATGGATTGAATTGTGTCACTCTAAAATTAAAATGTGTATAAACTTTGATAGGTCACGATTCCCAGTATTGTGTGACTGTCCACCATTTTGTCATCTAATGTGATTTTTCTAACTGTTGTTAACCTTACCTCTATGATGTTAAGGAGGCAGGATTAGGGGAAATTACATTAATGAGACAGAACTCAATCTACAAGATTAGGTTGTATCTTGAGTCAATCTCTTTTGAAATAGAAAAGAGAGATCTGAGCAGAGAGATGGGAGACCTCATGCCACCAAGAAAGTAGTACCAGTAGCAGAGTGTGTCCTTTGGACCTGGGGTCCCTGCCCTAAGAAGCTTCTAGACCAGGGGAAGATTGATGACAAGGACCATTTCCCAGAACTGACAGAGAAAACCTACTCCTGGAGCCAGTACCCTGAATTCAGACTTTGAGCCTCCTAAACTGTGAGAGAATAAATTTCTCTTTGTTAAAGCCATCTACTTGTGCTATTTCTGTTATGGCAGCACTAGATGACTAAAAAAAAAAAATGACTAGATGGATTTTAATGATGAGGGAGGCCGTTGTTAAGGTTTTTTTTTTTATATATAATAAATCCTAAGAAAGTATCAAATTTCTGTAATATAATCTATGGGCAGAAAATTTCCTTTTAAAATTTTGCTTTACATAGGGCACATTCTCACTTTAACAAAAATAATAAATGAAGTAAACCTCAAAATCAAAATTAGGCATTGGGTCTCAATACCTATAACTGCCCAAATAGTACATGACCTGGGCTTTTTGCCAAGTCATGAAGCTGAATAACTACCTTTTTAAAAATAAGAACTGTGGAAAGATAATAATGGATACGCACGTATACATACATTTCCTTTAGGTTCTTTGTTAAAAACAAACCAAAAAATTCTTTATCTTTTTTCCCAGCAGAAACAAAGCAAACTAAGCATATAGAAACCAGTAACAAGAATTTTCTTGTTTTGTTTTTTCACTGCATCTCTAACAAAATTAATATAAAATGATTTGACATTATCCTGTGTCCCTCAGGACTGTGAGACGTTACTATATCTATGCCTTGTTCATTTTTGCACCTCTAGTGTCCAACATACTCGTGGCCACATGTGCATGGAATGTTCACTGATGCCTGTGAATATTAAATAACTTGACCAAGGTTTTGAGATAATCAAGAAAAAAGAAAACAAATAAAAGACAAAAATAGGTTTTTGTCTCCTTTTTCTAAGTATAGGTCCCTGAGAGGTGCCAATGGTTTGTGCTCAGCTGCTCACAAAATGGCTGACATTCAAACACACTCAGCAGCACAACAGAATAAGGTCCTGGCGATCTGCTTCTATAAAGATTACAACCAAGAAAACCCTATGGAACAGTTACTCTGTAACACATGATATCTTCATGAGTTGGAGTCAACTGGACGGCAATAGGTTCTCCTTACATAGTATTCTTTCTGCTGGTGCTTCCCTACATCCTCAAACCAGCTCCCTCTCCTACTCCCCATCCAACCAACACCTACTTCTATGGGCAGGTTCCTGGGACCTCAGTGATATTCAAAACCGATCTGTAGGACTGGTAATTTGGTCCTAGTTTGCCTTTATTTCAAACCATTTCTTCATTTCCTTGGGTCTTCACTTTATCTCACCTTGCTGTTTCCTCATTTATACCCCTGTTAATCTGAATATCAACTAATTTTCAGTTACTAAGACTTGGCAGTTTAGTACATACCCACATCCCCTTTTCAGGAGGTGTTTGCCTCCTGGTGCTCACATATCCCCCCTCCCCAGTCTGATTCAGCCCAGTGCTTGACTCTACACTGGTAAGAGCCAATGTGCACAACACCCTCCTCCTTCTACCACACACTTGCTCTCCCCTCCTCCATCAGATACTGAAAATCTATTACTGTCCACAATATTTGAAAGCAGAATTGTGTTTTAGTGGTGAGACAGTTAGATTAAGAATCACCTGAATAAGAGAGTGAGCAAAAACCCAGTGCTGTCAAGAGAATGAAGGAAAAAAACAGATCTTATAGCGATCTCAAGGAAAACATATTTGGGTTAAAATCTATGGCATGTAAATGGTTCATGTAGGACTAAGCCTTGCCAAATGTATGAACTGTGCAATATGTGATACTCCCTCTCTCTTTCAATAAAGAACTACTTCCTTTTTTGGAGAAAGTCCCACTTCTGAGGACCTTCTTACCAACCCAGAACCTACTTTGGATCTATTTTTATTTTTGGGTGCTAATTAACTTCTGGAGTCCTGGTGGCACAGTGGTTAAGAGCTCAGACTGCTAACCAAAAAGATCGGCAGTTGGAATCCACCAGCTGCTCCTTGGAAATCTATGGGGCATTTCTAGTCTGTCCTATAGGGTCACTATGAGTCGAAATCAACTTGATGGCAACCGGTTTGGGTTTTAATTAACCTCTGCTGAGATTTTAGCTGATAAATCATGCAGAAATTAACGGTACCTCAGGGTATGACTAATCCAGGAACTATTTGCATTTTAGAAAAAACATTAGGTTTTAGCGGATTAAATCAGAGCACTTGACTTTTAGCAGAATAGGTTATGCTTTTTAGGCAGAGAAAATTTTCTCTTTTATCCTTAGGTTCTATTAGCAAAGTTTATACTTAAACTACAAAGGTAAGCTTTGTGATTATTAGAGCTGAGAATAGGCAATACCAGACTTCCTTAAGGACAGACGCACAGGTGGTCTACAAAAATATGCAAAATAGACTGAATGAGGTATCTAGAAAGAGACAGTCTCTTGAAGGTTGTTAAAGGCCGCTGTGTGATACCATTTCATTTGTGAACATTTCCTAGTGGGGAAAAATAAATTCATCAGTAAGAATTTGGAAAGTAAGAGTGATCCTGTACCACTGGTGCTGTTGTTTTTAGTTGCCACGGAGTAGATTCCTACTCAGTTCCTTATTACCCACCAAAAAGTTGGCAGTTCAAACATACCCAGAGGCCGCTTGGAAGAAAGTCCTGCTGTTTGGCTTCTAGAAGGTCACATCCATGAAACCCCTATAGAATTCATTTCCACTCTGACGCACATGGGGTACCATGAGTTGGAGTCAAGTATGTGGCAACCCGTAACTAGTAGTACAGCTAACAGCCTTTAATAAATATATTCAGGCGATGGAAGATAGAAATTGGCTTTTTTTTGTTTGTTTTTTAGTTGTTACCCTATATATGCTAAACCTTTAGTTTATCATAAAATTATGTATTATGTTTTTGATGCTTCTCTAAAATTTGAGACTTTTCTACTAATGCTGTTAATATATCACCATTTAAAAGTCATGATTGTTATGAACTGGAACTCAACCTTCTAAATGTTATCAACATTCATTAATTTTGATAATATAAAGAGAATAGATCCAAAATAATTTTTCTTTGACTAAGATAGTGTTTTCAATTTCATTACATGCTGTGCTATCTGGCTCCCAAACCTCTCCAAAATCTAGTTCCATAGTGCCCAGCCAATCATTTTCCTAGTGACCTCCAGCACCTACCAGAGCATCCTGAAATCATATAAATGTCTATTCTATTGCTTATATTGTTTCACTCTCCTGACAATGCACATCGCTGGCCCCACTGTTTCACCTTCTTTATGGAGGCTAGGGTTCTATCTCTGTAATTCCCAACCTAGGAGACACTGGAGCAGTTAGGACCTGAGTGATAGCTGATGAATGAATAAATGAAGCCTCTACAGCTGCTTCAATTGTTGTTGACCTCCCCATTCCATGAGGAACTAAAACATAATTTTACAACTAATTCCACAGATGCTGACAAAATGAGCCCTTCATGTGAGTGGTCATATCCTGGAAATTTTATTTCACTGATTTATTTTCTAATGGAGAGAATATAATTTTATACTTTTTTCATGCACCCTACATTGCCTACCACAGGGATGAGAGTACGCTTATGGTTTTAAGGCATGCAGTGAAGTACAGCTCTCCCCTCTGTGCCTATCTGTGTGCTAAACTCTGAGATGAATTTAAAGACACACAAAACATGGTCTCTTTGCTTATGAGATAAAAATGTTTCATTAGGAAAAGTAAAAAAGAGAGAGAGAGAAACAATAACAGAATAACACAAAGTCATTTTCTTTATAGTATTTTCAATTTATTTAGAAAACATTTTCAGAACTATTATCTCATTTAATGAATCTACCCTATTAATTGCAGTGGTTCAGTGCTAACTGAAAGGTCAGCAGTCTGAACCCACCAGCCACTCCACGGGAGAAAGATGAGATGTGGCAGTTTGTTTCCCTAAAGATTACATCCTTGGAAACCCTAGGGAGCAGTTCCAGTCAGTCCTATAGGATCACTATAAGTTGGAATTAACTTGATGGCAATGGGTAGGGTTGAATCCCACCAATAGAAATAATTTAATTTTACACATTAAGACACTACTTTTATTAGTTAAGTAACTTTATTAATTTCACGTAGAATTTATAATTTTAAGGGAGTTATATTTTTCTCTAATAGAAAAACTGTAATTTTACGAAGGTTAATTTATACTAGACTTTTGTCTTCAGGTATAATCTAGAAATAATCTTTTTTTTTTTTATTTTATAGGCTAAGAACATTTAAATCCCCTTGGTAATTTGCTTGAGTAATCAAATACTATGCCAAGATCGTAAACACTTTTTTTTTCCTTCCTAATGTCTAATTAACACTATTCCAGCAAGTTATGACGATTTTTATTCTTATTATGATCGTTATACATTTATCAAAAAAAAAGGTCAGCATGATTCTCATAATCAGTCTTAGTGTACTTGAAAGTAATTATCAATTATGCCCTTAACCTTTTTATTCCCCCTATCTAAATGTATACCGAAGAATGTTCTAGATTTTTTCATAGGACTTACCTTTTTTTTTGTCTTTGTAATTATCTTGGTAACCTTCTTACTATTATTAAAATGGAGAAAACATTTTTTAAATAAAGAATAAAAAAAAAATTTTTTTTAGAAAATTTATTTCAATCCTTTACATTATATTCATTTCTAGAATCTATACATTTCATGAAAATATTTAGAGCAAATAAAAGCATGACCAATACCCATCAAGTGCATACTTGACCCATCAAGACTCTTTTCTAGGTATCATGAGGTTGCAAATAAATTTTAAATGCACTCTTCCCCTCAAAAAACTTTGTATTTTGGTTTTGGTAACATGGCAGAAATAAATAAAAGAAAAATAAAAATAGAAAAACAACATACAAAAGACAGAAATGAAGGAAGGAAGAGAGGAACAGTAGGGAAGAAAAGGAGGAAGGGGGAGTGAGCCATCACGGTACTACAGATTTGATGCCAATCAGTGACCTTGGTAGAGGAGCTGAACAGTTCAGAGTAGAGAGTTTTCAGGTAGGGAGAATATTGTAAAGCTTTTTACTTAACTGGTATGCTGTCCCAATTACTCAAGACCTCCTTGTTTCCCAAAGTTCTCTTGACTAATCCCTTGCTTGCCTCATCTAATGCCACCTTTCTTTCCACTCTCATTATTTACCACTCACTTTAGCCTCCCCTGCCCTTAAACACACCAGACTCATTGCTGCTTCAATTTTTTCCACATGTGGTCACCCATATCTGTCCTACATCCTATTGTAGTTTGGTACTCCTGCCATCCAATCTTCTGCTCAGATTTCCTTTCCTAGGAATTCTTTCCTTGACCACTCTATCTAATATTAACTGTCCCCCACCCCTTAACCCTACGACAGTTTCTCTTTTATTCTTCTTTTTTATGAACTAAAGGAAAGCTTCAGTAGCAATTTTTTAATTAATTAAAATTGATTTACAGCAAAATTGCCTTTTTTAACTTTTATTGTATATTCTATAGGTTTTAACACATATTTGGATTTCTGTACCCACAACTAAAAATCAGGACACCAAACTGATCCAAAACTCCAAAAAAGTTCCTGTGCTGTCCTTTTGTAGTCACACAATACCTTCTCCCTAATCCCTGGTATTCACTGATCTATGTTTCATTGCTATAATTTGGTCTCTACAAGAATTTCAGATAAATGGAGTCGTACATTATATAACCTTTTAAGACTGGTTTCTTTCACTTAGCATAATGCCTTTGAGCTTCTTCCAAATTCTTATTTATATCAGTACTAAATTCCATATTTATTGATGAATAGTATTCCATTGCATGATGCACCACTGTTTCAGTACAATTCACTTGTTGAAGGACATTTGCCTTGTTTCCGGTCTTTGGCAATTATGAATGGGACTGCTAGAAACATTTGTGTACAGGATTTTGTATGAAGATAAGTCTTCATTTTTCTAGCTTAAATATCAAGGAATGGGATAGCTGGGCCATACAGTAGTATATGTCTAAATTTTTTGGAAGTCATCAAAAATGAAGCAGAATGGATAAAATCAATATCCTAGGCATTAGTGAGCTGATATGGACTGCTGTTGATCATTTTGAATCAGACCATCATATGGTCTATTATGCTGGAAATGACAAATTAAAGAGGAATGGTGTTGAATTCATCTTCAAAAAGAAAATTTCAAGATCTGCCCTGGAGTACAACGCTATCAGTGACAGAATAATATCCATATGCCTACAAGGAAGATCAGTAAATATGATTATTATTCAAATTTGAACATTACCAAGGATGAAGAAATTGAATATTTCTGCCACTTCTGTAGACAGAATTTGATCAAGCACACAGTCAAGATGCATTGATAATTACTAGTGATTGAAATTAGAAAGTTGCAAACAAAGAAGAAGAATCAGTAGTGTGAAAATATGACTTTGATGATAGAAATGCTGCCGGAGAACACGTGACAGAATTTTGCAAGACCAACAATCTATTCATTGCAAATACATTTTTTCAACAACAAAAACAATGACTATACACATGGACCTCACCAGATGGAATACATAGGAATCGAATCAACTATATCTATGGAAAAACACAATGGAGAAGCTCAATTTCATCAGTCAGAACAAGGCCAGGGGCCAACTGCAGAACAGACCATCAATTGCCCGTATGCAAGTTCAAATTGAAGATGAATAAAATTAAAATAAATCCACAAGAGCCAAGGTATGACCTTGAATATATCCCACCTGAACGTAGAAACCATCTCAAGAATAGATTAGACACATTGAACACTACTGAGTGAAAACCAGGCAAGTTGTGGAATGATATCAAGGTCATCACATGTGAAGAAAGCAAAAGGTCATTGAAAACACAAAAAAGAAAGAAAGGACCCAAATGAATGTCAGAAGAGTCTCTGAAACTTGTTTTTGAAGTAAAGTAACTAAAATGAATGGAAGAAATGATCACATGAAAGAGCTAAGCAGATTTAAAAGAGCAGCTCAAGAAGACAAAATGTATAATGAAATGTGCAAACACCTGGAGTTAGAACACCAAAAGGGAAGAACATGTTCAGCATTTTTCAAGCTGAAAGAACTGAAGAAAAAATTCAAGCCTCAAGTTGCAATTTTGAAGAATTCTATGGGCAAAATATTGAATGACTCAGAAGAGTGGAAAGAAGATAGAAGGAATACACAAGGTCATTGTACCAAAAAGAATTGGTCAACTTTGAACCATTTCAAGAAGTAGCATATGACCAAGAACCTAAGGTACTGAAGGAAGAAATCCAAGCTGCATGGAGGCATTGACAAAAAACAGGGCTCCAGGAATTGACAGAATACCATTTGAGACATTTCAACAAACAATGCAACTCTAGAGGCACTCAGTTGTCTCTGCTATGAAATTTGGAAAACAGCTACCTGGCCAACTGGCTGGAAGAGATCCGTATTTGTGCTGGTTCCAAAGAAAGGTGATCCAAAGGCATGATGAAATCATGGAACAATATCATTAAATACTCACAGTCAAGTAAACTGTTGCTGAAGATAATTCAAAAACAACTGCAGAAATACATTGACAGGGAAGTGCCAGAAGTTCAATCTGGGTTCAGAAGAGGGCGTGGAATGAGGGATACGATTGCTGATGTCAGATAGATCTTGGCTGAAAGAAGAGAGTATTAGAAAGATGTTCACCTGTGTTTTGTGGACTATGCAAAGGCAATTGACTGTGTGGATCATAACAAATTATGAATAACATTGTGAAGCACAGGAATTTCAGAACACTTAATTGTGCTCATGAGCCACCTATATATAAACCAAGAGACAGTCATTCAAACAGACCTAGGGGATACTGTGTGGTTTAAAATTAGGAAAAGTGTGTGCCAGGGTTGTATTCTTTCACCATACTTATTCAATCTGTTTGCTAAGCAAATAATCCAAGAAGCCAGACTTTATGAAGAAGAAGGCTGCAGCAGATTGCGGAAGGTTCATTAACAATCTATGATATGCAGATGACATAACTTTGCTTGCTGAAAGGGAAGAGGACTGGAAGCACTTATTGGTGAAGATCAAGGACTTCAGCCTTCCTTATAGATTACACCTCAACATAAAGAAAACAAAAATTCTCACAGCTAGACCAATGAACAACAACATGATGTATAGAGAAAAGATTGAGGTTGTCAGGGATTTCAATTTACTGGGATCCAAAATCAATGCACAAGGAAGCAGCAGTCAAGAAATCAAATGACATATCTCTTTGGGTAAATCTGCTGCCAAAGACCTCTTTAAACTGTTAAAAAGAAAAGATATCTTTTTGAGGACTAAGGAGTGCCTAACCCAAGCTATGGTATTTTCAGTGGCCTCATATACACGCAAAACTGGATGACATGTAAGGAAGACTAAAGAAGAATTGATCCCTTTCAATTACGGTGTTGGTGAAGAATACTGAATATACCATGGACTGCCAGAAGAATGAACAAATCTGTCTCGAAAGAAGTATAGCCAGAATGCTCCTTAGAAGCAAGAATGGCGAGACTTTGTTTCATGTCCTTTGGATATGTTATCAGGAGGGACCAGTCCCTGGAAAAGGACATCATGCTTGGGAAATAGAAGGTCAGGGAAAAAAGATGGATTACACACTGTCTGCAATAATTAGCTCAAACATAGCAATGATTGTGAGGATAGGGTAGGACTGGGCAGTGCTTCTTTTCTGTCGTACATGGGGTCACTAAGAGTCAAAATTGACTGGATGACACCCAAAACAACAATAAATCTATAATAAACTGCCAGACTGTTTTGCAGAGTAGCTTATCATTTTGCATTCCCATTAGTAATATATGAGACTTCCAGTTGCTCTATATCCTCACCTGTCCATAGTATTCTCAGTATTTTATTATTTTTTTTAAATTTTAGCCATTCTGATATGTCTAGTGATAATTCATTGTGGTTGCAATTTGCATTTCCCTAGTGCCTGATGATGCTGAGCATGTATAATGTGTTTATTTGCCATTCTTGCATCCTCTTTAGTAAAGTGTCTGTTCAAGCTCTTCATACATTTTTTAAATTGGGTTGCTTATTTCCTTATGTTTTAAATAAGTCCTTATAAATTTTAGGTGAGTCCTTTCTATAGCATATGATTTAAAAATGTTCCCTTCCAGTCCGTAGTTTATCTTTCATTCTCTTAACAGCTATTCTTTCAGATATTAGTTTGATTTTTTCTGCATAATTCTTAATATTTTCAGAAGTTTTCTTATTTCTTTACGGAAGTTTTTCTTTTTAACAGTCTGTATTCCAAAAAATATATATACTCCATGCTTGTAGATAGCTTCTTTGTCTCTTCAGTGATGAAAGAGTACTAAAACTATTAACACACACGATAAACAAATACCTAGAAAATGAAATAAGGAGTGCACCTGTATTTGTTTCCTATACTTACTGTAACAAATTACTACAAACACAGAGACGTAAAATAATGTTTGAATCTGTTTCTCGTTTTTATATCAGTAGCCAGGATCACGGAAAGAAACAAGAAAAATAAACTGAGTGCACAGTTATAGTGTTATCTTTAAAGAAATCTTTCACTTGATTTTAAATTAACTTGTTAAATCATTATTAATGACTTCTGCTATTGCCAATCTGAGGTGACAGACTTTTCTATTATTTTTAAGTCAGAATGATCTTTTTACTGTCTACATATTGTTGAGTGAACTGAAAGTATAATAACTTGAATTTGAAAAGCTATCCTAGAATATTTCTAACTCAGATAGGGTTATAAATCCCATGAATGCTATACTCTATAGTCCATGGGAAGAGGGGCAAAAGACTAAGAAAAAAAGCTTAAAAAAAAAAAATGAAGAATTAATCAAGTAAAAAATATTTGTATTTAATACAGTCTGCCAACCAACCTGCCATCTAAATACTTAATAGATATATTATCTGAGAAATTATTTCTTAAACACTTGACTGCATGCTTTTAAGTTCCTTGATCATATAATCTGACATACACAAATGTGACATGTCACTTTTTTTTTCTTTAACAACTAGGAATCTATGATTAAGTTTTAATTGCAATGATAAATTCTCATACTTTAAAGCATTAATTTGAAAAATTTCTTCCCAGATACTATACCAAGTTTGAGAAAATGTTCCATTAAACATTTATATAAATGACTTATTTAGTAAAGAAGACAACCACCTTAGCATATGGAACACCAAATAAAATTTGACTTTCTCAAAAATTGCTTCATACATGATATCTGACAGCTTTTATTGTTCTTTCTTTTTTTTTAACATCTGCAGTAGAAAAATGGATTTAGATACTTGCATTGGAAGCCCATTGATGCATCTGAAAATTCCTAAAACACCAAGGAAAATTAAAATTTATGCTAAGAACTTTCCAAAAGCGAAAAAAAAAAAAAATTATCAGTCATTAATTTCAATTATGATAACAATGGAGTAGATTAGTAATGATGAATTATTTTTCAGTGAAATTAATTTATTAACTACCTCATATTCTTATTTTAGAAATATATGTGCTAATTTTTAAGGGATATTATTTATACTCATTTTTTCATTATTATTATTCATGAAGTTAAATACACAATGGAACGAAAGTCAAACAACTAGAGAGAATTTAAGGCTTGGGCAGTATAATGCTTACATTCAACCCTATATTACAATGGGGCAAATTTCTTCCTTATAGTAAAAGCATTGTTGTAAAGACAACTATATAGTAAGTGGCACTCAGCTACCCAAAACAGACTAATATGGCAAGGCCAATATGGGGAGTTTATGAAGCCCTACCACAATATGAAATTAGGGAAGGCCAAGGGCATTAATCTTAGGACAGTCATGCAGAAACGTGTGTCTTAACCTCTCAAAGCAATTACTAGAATATTTATGAAGTTATTAAATTCTGGAAGTGTATCCAAGTGTTAAGGGGACAAGTAGTAGTTGGAATATCTCAGTAACAGTTAAAAGGAGCTCTAGATGATTGGAGAGTAAAACTGTGTCTTTTCAGCCTTGCATCTCCAGTGCGTCTTACAGAAGAAAAAGGAATGCAGGAAGAGAGAAGAGGAACTTAGCAGAAGATTGGAGTATAAGCTCAGGAATCAATCATTTTAGAGAAATTTAGTCCCTATTATGAAATGAATTGCTCCCCCAAAAATGTCAATTAGGCTAAGCTTTGTTTCTCAGTATTGTGTGGCTGTCCTCCATTTTGTGAACTGATATTATTATTCTATGTGTTGTAAATCCTAGCCTCTATGCCTGTAGTTGTAATACTATTTGGGAGTGAGCAGGCCATTATGTTACTGAGGCAGGATACAATCTACAGGATTAGGTTATATCTTGAACCAATCTCTTTTGAGATATAAAAGATAGAAACAAGTGGAAAAGAGAGGGACCTCCAACCACCAAGAAAGAAGAGCTGGGAGTGGAGCATGTCCTTTGGA
Organism: Elephas maximus indicus; assembly: GCF_024166365.1. NCBI lineage: Eukaryota > Metazoa > Chordata > Mammalia > Proboscidea > Elephantidae > Elephas > Elephas maximus. The sequence continues at coordinate 52,371,853 of NC_064836.1, read as the reverse complement.
CTTGGGGTCCCTGAGTTGAGAAACCCCTAGATCATGGAAAGAATGATGACAAGGACCTCACTCCATAGCTGACAGAGAAAGTTTTCTCAGGGGCCGGAACCCTGAATTTGGACTTCTATTTTCCTAAACTGTGAGAGAATAAACTTCTGTATGTAAAAGCCATTCTCTTGTGGTATTTCTGTTATAGCAACACTAGGTAACTAAGACAGAATTTGGTACAAGGAGTGTGGTGCTACTTTAACAGATACCTAAAAAGTGGAAGTGGTTTTGGAATTGAGTAATGAGTAGAGACTGGAAGAGTTTTAAAGTGCCTAATAAAAGCAAAAGCCTTAAAAAAAAAAAAAAAATCAGCATTTCCCAAGCTGAAAAAACTGAAGAAAAAAAATTCAAGCCCCCAGTTGCAATGCTGAAGGATTATACAGGGAATATATTAAACAATGCAGGAAGCATCAAAAGAAGATGGAGGAAATACACTGAGTCACTATACCAAAAAGAATTAGTCGATGTTCAACCATTTCAAAAGGTAGCATACGATCAGGAAGAAATGGTACTGAAGGAAGCAGTCCAAGCTGCACTGGAGGCATTGGCAAAAAAAAAAAAAAAGACTCCAGGGATTGACAGATGCCAACTGAGATGTTTCAACAAATGGATGTAGTACTGGAAGTGCTCACTCGGCTATGCCAAGAAATTTGGAAGAGAGCTACCTGACCAACTGACTGAAAGAGGTCCATATTTATGCCTATTCCAGAGAAAGGTGATCCCACCAAATGTGGCAATTATCAAGCAATATCATTAATATCACACACAAGTAAAATTTTGCTTTGAAGATCATTCAAAAGCGGCTGCAGCAATATATCGATAGGGAACTGCCAGAAATTCAGGCTGGATTCAGAAGAGGTCATGGAATGAGGAATATCACTGCTGATGTCAGCTGTATCCTGTCTGGAAGGAGAGAATAACAAAAAGATGTTCACCTGTGTTTTGTTGACTATGCAAAGGCGTTAGACTGTGTGGATCATAACAAATTATGGATAACATTACAAAGAATGGGAATTCCAGAACACTTAATTGTCCTGCTGAGGAGCCTGTACAGGCAGTCGTATGAACAAGGGAATACTGTGTCGTTTAAAGTCAAGAAAGGTATGGGCCAGGGCTGTATCCTTTCAACATACTTATTAACTCTGTATGCCAAGCAAATAACTCAAGAATACGGACTATGTGAAAAAGAATGTAGCATCAGCATTGGAGGAAGACTCAATAACAACCTGCTTTATGCAGATGACACAACCTTGCTTGTTGAAAATAAAGAGAACTTGAAGCACTTACTGATGAGGATCAAAGACCACTGTCTTCAGTATGAATTACACCCGAACATAAAGAAAAGGAAAATCCTCACAACTGAACCAGTAAGCAACATCATTATAAATGAAAAAAGATTGAAGTTGTCAAGGATTTCATTTTACTTGGATCCACAATCAATACCATAAAGCAGCAGTCAAGAAACCAAGGACACATTGCATTGGGAAAATCTGCTACAAAAGACCTCTTTAAAGTGTTAAAAAGCAAAGATTTCACCCTGAAGACTAAAGTGTGCCTGATCCAATCCCTGGTGTTTTCAATCACTTCATATGCATGGGAAAGCTGGCCGATGAATATGGAAAACTGAAGAAGAACTGATGCCTTTGAATTGTGCTGTAGGTAAGGAATATTGAATATACTGTGGACTGCCAAAAGAATGAATAAATCTGTCTTGGAAGAAGCACAACCAGAATGCTCCATAGAAGCAAGAATGGTGAGATTACATCTCACATACTTTGGACATTTTATCAGGAGGGATCAGTCCCTGGAATATGACATCATGCTTGGTAAAATAGACGGTCAGTGAGAAAGAAGAAGACCTTCAACTAGATGGATTGACACAGTGGCTGCAACAATGAACTCAAGCATAAAAACGATTGTGAGGATGGCGCAGGCAATGTTTTGTTCTGTTGTACATAGGGTCGCTGTGACTTGAAGGCACCTAACAACACAACAACAGTACTAAGAGCCAACATTGCCTTGGAGAGACTATTGGTGGAACTGCAGACACCAAAGACAACTCTGGTGAGGGTTCAGAAGGAAGTGCAGAGAATTGTAGCACTGGAGATGGTACAAATCGGTGAGAAGCAGCAGCAGAGAAACAGCTCTGGCAGAACCAGGATACCATTGCAAGACAGTGAGGGAGCTGGCCTACAGAGCAAGAGAGCTGAGAGCCTTTGGGCAGGAGACTTCCTGTCAGAGTGGGGTGCCTCTGTTCACTTATCAGTGGAGCTAGGCTTGCTCGATCTCTGTCAAGTGACAGAGCTGAATTCCTTCTGACCAAGGTTTACTGGAGAAGCAGGGTGCTTCCAGGCACTTATTGGTAGAACTAAAGAGCTTTGTAACACTAGCCCAAGCAGGGCAAAGGCTGAGCTGGTCCAGGAGGCTTAAGGAGCCAAAGGACTGAGAGGCCAAGCAACCAGGAAGCAGAAGCTGAAGAGACAAGGAGAACAGGGAACAGAGCTGCCTGGGTCTCAAAGGGTAGGGCCACAACCTCTGGGGTCACAAAGGATGGGACGATAGCCTCCTAGGTTTCAGGGTTGGGTCTTCACCAACTTATTCCTGAATGTTGGATTTTCATTCACGAGTGCAGGGGGAATGGGCTGTATTTACTGCCCAAAGCTGAGGGTTTGGGGCTGCCATGCCCAAGGGGCAGAAAAAAAGGGCCTGCTGGGGCAAAGGGGGTAGAGTCACCACTCAGATGGACCAGGAAAATGAAGCCGCCAAAGCCAAGGCATCAGAGTTGCTGTTCCAGTGGGCTTGGAAGGCAGAGCTGAAGCCCAGGGCCGAGGGATCTCCACTCAGGATCTGGAGAGTGTGGCCAACACCCAGAGTCTGGCAGGGAAGACCATTAACTTAAATGGTCTCCAAGAACAGAGGATTATCTTCAAGCCTTGAGAACTAAAGTAGTTTGTTCTGCTGACTTGCTTGGTGCCTGTTATGCCTTCTTTCGCTCCAATTTTGCCCGTCTGTAACGGAAATGTCTAGCTTGTGCCTGTTCTACCATTATACTTTGGTTGCAGATAATTTATAATCTAGATTTTACAGATGAAGAAGAATTTTTGGATTTTGGACTTGGAATTGATTTAAGACTTTTCCTACGATATGAAGGAGTGAATGTGTTTTACATGTGGCAAGGACATGATTTTTGGGAGACTAAGAGTGGAATGTTATGGGTTGAATTGTGTCTCCCCAGAATATATGTGAGTTTGGCTAGGCCTTGATTCTTAATATTGTGTGGCTATCCTTTATTTTGTGATCTGGTATGATTATCCTATGTGTTATAAATTCTAGCCTTTATATTTGTGGTTATAATCCTATTTGAGAGTGAACTGTCCATTTTGTTAATGAGACAGGACACAATCTACAAGATTAGGTTGTGTCTTGAGTCAATCTCTTTTCAGATATAAAAGAAAGAAGTGAGCAGGGAAGACAGGGACCTCATTGCCATCAAGCAACAACAGCCAAGAGCAGGCTGTGTTCTCTGGACTCTGGGTCCTTGCATTGAGAAGCTCGTAGATCAGGGGAAGATTGATGACTTTTACCTTCCCCCAAACCCAAAAGAGAGAGAAGGCCTTCCCCTGGACCTGGCACCCTGAATTAGGACTTCTAGCCTCGAGACTATGAGGGAATAAATTTCTATTTGTTAGAGCCATCCACTTGTGGTATTTCTGTTATAGCAGCACTAGATAACTAAGACAGGACCCAAGCCTGAGACTCAGCCTCTGAGAGAGGGAGTATTTATGTGAAGAGGAACCAGGATTTGGTGCAGGTTCTCCCATAAAAAAACCCGTTCCCGTAGAATTGATTTTGATTCATAGCAAGCCTATCAGACATAGAACTCCCCCATACAGTTTCCAAGGCTGTAATCTATGGAAGCAGACTTCCACATCTTTCTCAAGTGGAGTGGCTGTTGGGTTCAAACCTTTAACCTTTCATTGAGCACCTGAGCACTTATCCATTGTGCCACCATGGCTCCTGTGCAGGTTCTCCAGTTACTGGAAAATTTGGTTACTACAGTCAGATAGGACCTGGAACAAGGATGATTTAATGTTGAATTTGTAAATTACAGTCCTAAAGCTGCTTTATGCCCAGTGACTCAAGCTAAGTTGACACTAACCTGGGGATAAGTCTTACCTACAGCTGGTACTGACTTCAATGAATACATGAATTTACCAGATGAAAAACAACCAAGAAAACATTAAATAAAGAACCACGGTATGGTAGATCAAAAAGAAACTTTCAAGTCTAATAGTCATGTTTTGTACTAGAGCGCAAAAAAAAAAAAAAAAGTGAGCCTTAAGCAAGCTATTTATATTCTATCTGAATCTCAGTTTCTTATAAAAATTGGGTTAAGAAATACATGCAGGAAAAAACTACTTCAGGACAGACAACCATACTTGATCTGGCTTAAAAAATAATAATAATAAAGTGGAGGCAGGGATGAGATTGAAATCATCTATTAAACTGCTTGGAGGGGGAAAATGTCTACAAGTCTTTATGATCAAGAAAATGACAAATTCTAGTAGAATCAATTGAAATGCTTTTGATTATCTTCCGTCCAGCATAAACTTTGAGATTTTAGGAAAATATTTAAAATGTGAAAATGTCAATACAGAAGCAATAGAGAAAAGCAAGCCTGCTAAATTAAGCAATTTCCTTTTTTTTTTTTTTCCACCTCTTCCATTAACAATGTGAAATACTGGCTACTGGTAATGACACTGGACTAACAATGCTTTCTGAAAAGAAAAACTTTAAACTTCAAAGAACAACCAAAAATTAGAACATATTCATATAATAAAGTCCCAAAGAAAATTACTTTCATGAGTGATAAAATCAAGAGAGCTTGCTGGAGTAATAAGTTCCTTTTCTTCTCTTCTTTTGTGTGTGTGTGTGTGTGTATTTCAAGATAATGTCAAAAGCTTAATAGTCCTTCACTGCTGTATTTGGAAAATGTTCCTATAGTATTTTCTTAAAAAAAAAAATTTCTTTATCAGTAAGGAGTTATGTGTTTAAAGTTCATGAGTTCATGCTATTTTATAAAATACTCAGCAACACTTCACAGGAATATAAAAATTACCTCTTCATCTTTATTTTGCCAAAAGGCATGCATGGAAGTGTGTGTGTGTGTGTGAAGTGAAGTAAAAGAGAAAGTCAGAAGGAGAACAAGCAGGGAGCAAAGTAACAAATGAGAAGTAGGTTGAAGAGAAGACAAAAATAAATATAATTATAAAGAAACAATTAAATCAATTAGAACTTAAGAACCCTTATACTGAAAATGAATTAAATACTTTTGAATTTAAAGTGATTTGTTTAAAATTGTCTGTGACTGAAATTGCAGAAATAAAGTAGTTGCTTAACATATAAATCTTTAGTGATGATACTTGAAAATGAAATTATACATTTCAGAGATATAGAATACTTCTTTGTAATTAGATTATTTTACATTATTTTATATTGCAAAAAAATGAGTAATTTGTCTTCTCAGAAGAATAAAATCTATCAACAGACAAAGTTAAACATTTGAAAAGTGAGAGAGGTTATGTTGTGATGGTCATGGCCCAGAAACACAGAACCACTAAATGACAGAGGCTTAATCATAAGATTATATGTGTTTCCCCTCATACACACATTTTATCACACACCAAACAGGCTTCCATTACAAAACAGTGGATTAAAGCTGAAAAGATTGTAAGACATAGACTCTCTTTTAGGGAAGAGTATTTATTGAAGGCAAAATAAGCAAGGGAAACAAAAAACAGAGTGTGAGAGGAATATTAAGCCTCTGTCATCAACAGCTATAGCAAACATTAAGCACACCTGCACTCTTAGCCAGAATAACATAAAACCTCACACTAAATGAGTAATTACCTCAAGTCCTGTTACCTGTCCTGATACATCATATCTGACATTCATCAAAAATGACGAGGCATGTAAAAAAGTCAAGAAAATCACACTCTCAAAAGAGTAACAAAGCATCACCACCAGGGTCAGATATGACATGGATATTGGAATAACCAGATGGGAACTGTAAAATGTCTTAATTAAAATTACATAGGTTCTAATGGAAAAAGGAGAAAACATGTAAGAAAAGATCACCAATATAAGCAGGTACATGGAAACACTAAACAAGAACAAAAGGGAATATTATCAATCAAAAACAGAGCAGCAGTAATGAAAAATTACATTAATGAGCTCATCAGTAGCTTGGATGCGATTGAGGAAAGAATCAGTGAGCTTGAAGATGAGTCAATAATAACTTCAAAAAATAAAAAGGAACAATAATTAAAAAGCACAACAGGACAAGAAATGTAGGAAAATTTCAAAAGGTGTAACATACGTGTAATTTAAATACAAGGAGAAAAAAAATACAACGGAGAAGAAGAAATATTTGAAGCAATAATGGCTGGGGCCCTTTCAGAATTAGGGATAGACATCTAGTCATAGATCCAAACAGCTCAGATACAACCAAGCACACTACATATAAGTAAATCTAAACCCAGGCATATCATGTTCAAACTGCAGAAAGAAAAATGACAAAGAACAAAAAGAAAATCTTTTAAAAACGCAGGTGGATGGATGGGAAACACTTTACCTATAGAAGAATGAAAATAAAAATGACAGTGGAATTCTCATCAGAAACCATGCAAGAAAGAAGAGCATGGTATGAAATATGTAAGGTATAGGGGACAAAATGAAAAACAAACAGAAAAAAAAAAAAACTGACTTTGTAGTATAGAAATTTAATAGATGCTCAAGTGTAGCATGCACAAACTCACTTAATTTGCTGCAAGGTAGTCATGCCAAAGCATGCAAGTAAGACCTTCTGACATAACATTTAGAACCGGAGAATCAGAATGAACGATTACGATTACAATGTTAGTTAAATGGCTAGGGTCCAAATCTGTAGACTTTAGGCTTTTGCCTTTAAAGAGAGGTTTCAGGTGGAAGGCTTGACCATAGCTCGAAATCTGTGGAAGGCCCTCATAGCTAAGGTCCAAGGTCTATGGTGTTGGGTAGAGTTTCGGCAGTCTCTTGGTCTTTAGAGAGAGTAAAAGACTAGAGAAACGTTCATTTTCCTCTGCCTTCTCTCAGTTTTTGAACAGAAATTCAGGATTTATGGGTGAAATTCTCACCTTGGCCTCACACAATAGGGGCCAGTGTGATGGTCAAAGATTAGTACATTACGTGTTCTCTCCAGGGGTAGAGATTAGCCCAATGACGTGTTTTTTTTTTTTTTTTTCTTCTTCAAGGTTAGAAATTAGGGATGTCGTTAAGACTTACGTCTCAAGAATAGTTTACAGAGATTAACTATGTTATGCCTTCTTTATCACAGCATGTCAGGTCAAAGTCAATTTAAAGGTTGTTTACGTTCTTCACATGCTTCACATGCTTCTATGTTTCTATATCGAAGTTTAGAGATTTTCTAAATAATGTTCTCAGGGTTTATAGTAAACTGTTAGAGAGCATCCTAAAAGTATACATGTTTCTAATTTCATATTACGAGTGATTATACATAAGTATTTTGAAAGCATAATAGTGGCATATCTTATGGGATTTGAGAGTATTACAGAAACATACAGAACAGAATGCAAATTCTATATAAAAAGAAATCCGCTTTTAAAAGTGAAGGAGAAATAAAGGCATTCTCAGAAAAAACAAACATTGAGGGACTTCATCTTCAACAGATCTGTACTGCAAGCAAGAAATATTAAAAAAAAAAAGTTCAGGTATAAGGAAAATGACACAGGTCAAAAAGGCAAATCTACACAAATAGCAGAAGAATATCAGAGAAAGAGTATGTGTATATATATACACACACACACACATATACATATATACTATAGAGTCGCTATGAGTAGGAATCAACTCGATGGCAGTGGGTTTTTTTTTTTACATATATATATATATATTACACACACATATTTTTATATATATATATATATATATATATATACCCCAAATCCAAAACCCCGCTGCTGTCAAGTCAATTCTGACTCATCGCAACCCTATAGGGTAGAATGGCCCCATACTTTCCAAGGAGAGGCTGGGGGATTTGAACTGAAAACCTTCTGGTTAGCAGCTGAGTAGTTAATCACTACTGATTTAAAAGTTAACTGTTTGTTTAAAGTAATAATAGTATTTAGTGATTATACATATGGATATGTGAAATGAATGATAACAGAGTCATAAGGGACAGGAAAGAGGAAATGGGATGATGTGTTATAAAGCACCTGCACTAAACATGAGGTGGTATAGTGTAACTTAAAGGTGGACATTGATTAGTTAAAAAAAGCACATGGCAAACTATAGAAAAATGATAATTTTTTAAAGAAACTGGTATAATTGATATGACAAGAAAGATCAAATAGAAGAATATAAAACGATCAATTAAAACCAAAAAAAGCAGAAAAAGAGAGACCAAAAGGAAACAACAAGCAAAAAGAATTTAACAAACAGAAAACAGTTAAAACCAAGTTAGAGGTTAACAATACTCTATCAATAATTCATTTAAATTTGACTGATACATAAATGCATGAAGTAAAAGACAGAGTTTGTTGAAGCAGATTAAAACAAGGTATATTTATTAAGTTTAGGGTGCAGAAGACATCATACAATAAAATCACTGGAGTACTACCGCTTCAGTTAAAACTCTTGCTTCAACATTTAGCTGTGTGAACTTGAGCAAATTATTAACTTCTCTGTGTATCTCCTTGCTTATTGAGTATTAGAAAATTATACTAACACTTAAATAACATTAAATGAGACATAACATTTAAAACTGTCAGAAATTCAAGCGAAGGGAACCACATTTTGAGATTCATGAGTTAATGAATATGGGAATAAGAGCATTTAGAGATAGTATGGATGGAGCCCTGGTGGTGCAAAGGTTAAGAATTCAGCTGCTAACAAAAAGGTCAGCAGTTTGAATCCACCAGCTGCTCCTTGGAAGCCCTATGGGGCAGTTCTACTCTGTCCTATAGGGTCTCCATGAGTCAGAATCAACTAGATGGCAACACTTATTTTTTTTTGATGGGTGGTGGGAACAGGTAATGTGCTGGACTGTTAACCCAAAGGTTGGCAGGTCAACTGCACCCAGAGAAGTCTCAGAAAAAAAAAAGCCTGATGATCTACTTCCAAAAAATCAGCCACTGAAAACCCTATGGAGCACAGTTCTAATATGACACACACAGGGCATCCACGAATCATAATCAACTTGACAGCAACTTTTTTTTTTTTTAAATAGGAAATTAGAAGATAAAAATGAATAAAGGAATTTGTAAATATTCATATCTGTTGTTGTTGTTGCTGTTAGGTGCCATCAAGTCAGCTCCCACTCATAGTGACCTTACAAATAACAGAATAAAACATTGCCCCATCCTCACAATTGTTGTTATGCTTGAGCACGTTGTTGCAGCCACAGTGTCAATCCATCTCTTTGAGGGTCTTCCTCTTTTTTGTTGATCATCTACTTTACCAAGCGTGATGTCTTTCTCCAGAGACTGATTCCTCCTGATAACATGTCCAAAATATGTGAGAAGAAGTGTCACCATCCTTGCTTCTAAGGAGCATTCTGGCTGTACTAATTTCAAGATAAATTTGTTCATTCTTTTGGCAGTCCATGGTATATTCAATATTCTTCACCAACATCATAATTCAAAGGCATCAGTTCTCCTTAGGTCTTCTTTATTCATTGTCCAGCTTTCACATGCATATGAGGCAATTGAAAACACTGTGGCTTAAGTCAGGTGCACCTTAATTCAGAAAGTAATGTCTTTGTTTTTTTAAAACATTTTAAAGAGGTCTTTTGCAGCAGATTTGCCGAATACAATGCATCCTTTGATGTCTTGACTGCTGCCTTTGTGGAAGTTGCATGTGAATCCAAGTAAAGTAAAAACCTTGACAACGTCAATCTTGTCTCTGTTTATTATGATGTTGTTTATTGGTCCAGTTGTGAGGATTTTTGTTTTCTTTATGTTGAGGCGTTATTCATACTGAAGGCTGTAGTCTTTGAACTTCAGTGCTTCAAGTCTTCTTCATTTTCAGCAAGCAAGGTTGTCTTATCTGCATATAACTGGCTGTTAATGAGTCTTCCTCCTATTCTGATGGCACGTTCTTCTTTATACAGTCCAGCTTTTCTGATTATTTGCTTACAGATTGATTAAGTATGGTGAAAGAAAGCAACCCTGATGCACACATTCCCTAACTTTAAACCGTGCATTATCCCCTTGTTCTGTTTGAAAGATTGCCTCTTGCTCTACGTTCAGATTCCTCATGACCACAATTAAGTGTTCCGGAATTCTCAGTTTTCATAATGTTATCCATAATTTGTCATGATCCACACAGTAAAGTGTCTTTGCATAGTCAATAAAACACAGGTAAACATCTTTCTGATATTCTCTGCTTTCAGCCAAGATCCATTTCACCTCAGCAATGATATCTCTCATTCCACGTTCTCTTCTGAATCTGGATTGAATTTCTAGCAGTTCCCTGTCGATGTACTGCTGCAACTGCTTTTCAGTGATCTTTAGCAAAATTTTTCCTGTGTGTGATATTGATGATATTGTTTGATAATTTCTGCATTCTGTTGGATCATCTTTCTTGGAATGGGCACAAATACAGATATGTTCCAGTCAGCTGGTCAGGTAGCTATCTTCCAAATGTCTTGACATTGATGAGGGAGTACTTCCAGCACTGCATCCATTCACAGAAACATCTCAATTGGTATTCCGCCAATTCCTGGAGCCTTGTTTTTTGACAATGGCTTCAGTGCAACTTGGACTTCTTCCTTCAGTATGATCAGTTCTTGACCATATGCTGCCCCCTGAAATGGTTGAATGTACACCAACTCTTTTTGGTACACTGACTTTGTGTATTCGTTCCACGTTCTTATGATGCTTCCTGCATTGTTTAATATTTTCCCCTTATAATCTTTCAATACTGAAACTTGAAGCTTTTTTACTTCATCACTTCTTCCATTTGCTTTATTTTCTCTATGTTCAAGGGCAAGTTTCAGAATCTCTTCTGACATCCTGTCTTTTTAATGACCTCTTGCTTTCTTCATGTATGATGTCCTTGATGTCATCCCACAATTCATCTGGTTTTTGGTCATTACTGTTTAATGAGTCTAATATATTCTTGAGATGGTCTCTAATCTCATGGGGAATATGCTTAAGGTCATACTTTGACTCTAGTGGACTTGTTTTAATTTTCTTCAGCTTCAATTTGAACTTACATGTGAACAATTGATGGTCTGTTCCACAGTTGGTCCCTGGCCTTGTTCTGAGTGATGATATCGAGCTCCTCTATCTTCCTTTTCCACAGATTTAGTCAATTTGATTGCCGTGTGTTCCATCTGGTAAGGTCCAAGTGTGTAGTCACCTTTTATATTTTTGAAAAAATGCATTTGCAAATGAAGAAGTTGTTGCTCTTGCAATATTCTATGATGTGATCTCCAGGGTCATTTCTATCACCAAGCTCGAATTCTCCAACTACTGCTCCTTCTTTTCTGTTTCCAACTTTAGCATTCCAACCATCAGTAATTTTCAAGGCATTTTGATTGCATGTTTTATCAATTTCAGACTGTAGAAGTTGGTAAAAATCTTCAGTTTCCTTATCTTTGGCATTAGCGGTTGGTGCATAAACTTGAAAGTTGGTCATATTAACTGGTCTTCTTTGTATACAAATGAATATTATCCTATTACTAACTGCATTGTACTTCAGGACAGATCTTGAAATGTTCTGTTTGACGATGAATGCAAGACTTTCAAAAAGATAAAGAAAAAAATATTTCAAAGTAGAAAGGAAAAATCTGGTCAGAGTGTTAGTAGAAATACTAGAACAAAGAGGTGATAACTAAGCCAATGGCAGGGATATGGACTTTGAAAAAAGCGGAAAAACGTATGTTGGCATGGTGAAAAAAAAAGAAGCATATATGTACCATGTCTGATATCTGGATTTATACTGGAAATATGTAATATTGATTAATGTACCAGTAAAAAAAAGAAGTAGCTGGAGTGTAGGAAAAGTTTGTGCTAAATACTTTTTCCCCCACATATTGGTAAGCATAACAGTAGAATGTGTTTCTAATATCATAACCAAGATTACATAGTACATAATTAATTCTAGAAAGAAAAGAAATGTGAACAAACTTGGTTTTCTTTGCCATCACTTCAAATACTAAAAAGTTGCAGCTTGAATTTCCAAGGTATAGACAGATGATGACACAGGCATTAAGTAAGTAATATAAGGAAAAAAAAAATAGTCATTGAAAATATAGGATTTTTTGAGGGGTTTTATCATAGCACATTATTTGATACTTTGAATAACTATTTCAGTTGACAAATTATACCCCAAAGTTTAGATCAATGATTCAGAACACACACAGAGTATTGCTTGAGTTTTGCTTACATAATGCAACTGGCAATACACAGCATAATTATAGTGACTGCAAAAACCCTCCTTGAAAAAATAACTAAAAGCTAATATTTGCATCACTTTGCCCAAATATCTTTCTCAAATAGCCTTAATTAGCAAGGCCTAATTTTATTCTTTTACTTCTAAAATAAACAATCTATCAAGATCATTGCACTGAAAATCTTCTAAAAAATAATCACTGCATTAAGAATACTCAGGTATTCATAAAGTATTGAAATACGGATAATGACTTGAGCATGTCACTAAAATGATCATCTCTCTCCAATTAATACTGATATACTGCAGGTGGGAGGTCTTTTAATGATCACATTACTTGGAAATTATTGCTACTCACATAATTTGTCCTTATAATCATGTATTTATCATAGATACAAAAGACAAGTCTCCCAAAAGGCTTATTAAAATTCTTATTCTCTTGATTTTTAATTGGTGAAGGTTTTTTTCTTTTTCTTTTTTTTCTGAAAGACCAACTGGGTTTTCATTAACAGAAGTATCATCTAAAATTATGCATCTGTCATATACATAAATCTCCATTTTTTAAAGGGCAAAAAAGAATATGCCAAAATGATGAACCACTTTACAACGTCGTTTCTGCTCTACCAAGTCATAATTAAATAAGATCAAAAAAAATTGAACACATACATATGCAAGGCATTCTATTAACTACTTGAATTTAAATAGCATTAAAATCATAAGGTAAATGTACATAATATTGAGAAAAAAGTTACATGTAAACCCTTTCATTTGCTTTAGAATTATTTTTATGAATATTTCTAAATTTCAGCAACTCTGAATTATTTTTATTGTTATTTAGGTGAAAGTTTACAGAGCAAATTAGTTTCTCATTAAACAATTAATACACAAATTGTTTTGTGACACTGGTTGCCAAACCCACGATGTGTCAACACTCTCCCCTTCTCCACCCCAGTTTCCCTGTTTTTATTCATCCTATTTTCCTGTCCCTTTCTGCTTTCTCAGCTTTGCTTTTGGGCTGGTGTGTCCATTAGTCCCGTATACATAATTGGACTATGAAGCACAACCCTCACGTGTGTTATTGTTTCCCTTATAGACCCATCTAATCTTTGGCTGAAGGGTGAACCTCAGGAGTGACTTCAGTACTGAGTTAAAAGGGTGTGTGGGGCCATACTTCCTGGGTTTCTCCAGTCTCTGTCAGACCAGCAAGTCTAGTCTTGTCTTCTGACTTTTGTTCTGCATTTTCTCCCACCCTATCCAAAGTGTTATTTTTTAAGACATTTTTTTTGATTCCCTACATTTTATTCTATTAAAATAAGTGGAAACATGTCTAGCAAGACAGAATCTTAAAGTACAGCCTCTTTCTAAGTCTTTCTCAGACACTGACTCCCTTTCCTAATGCCCTGTTTCATCCCGTGACTAAGCATTCCGATCACTGATAACGTACTCAGGACACATTTCAGAAAATATTACAGGCTGGTGGAGTAAAGAAATTCAAAACAACAAAGGATTTTTGACTGCTGTTTTTGGCTCATCACCCAGCTGAGGTAGTGTTTTTCAGGTTTTCCCGCTGTAAAATAACTCACCACCCCTTTCCATTCTGTGCTTTTTGGAAGGATGTCAGTATGTGCAGCTCATATACCCAGTGAGTGGTGAGTAATACTACTTCTTCCTGAGGGAAGAGTATCTACATAAATTACGCTGAAAGCTTCTGCCTGGGAGATTTATCCTTCTCCCTGTTTTATGAATTTAGTCAATTATTTATTCATATCAGTATATACTCATGGATTTATTTTATACTTTGTTTTATAATCCAATACTGCTTTATTTTATTAGACATACTGTTTCAGCTTTGACCTTTGGGTCTCCTTCAAGTTGACTACGGTGCTTCTTTGACATAGCCCCCACCATCTTTTTTTCTTGTTAGTAATTCCTTACTTTCTGCCACTGTAAGATACCCAGGCTTACTTTGTATATTACCTGCCCCAACCCCAGAATCAGCAAATTTTATTAAAGCCCTGGTTCCTTTTTTTTTTTTCTTGGAGAACGGTATTAAAAGAATAAGATCTGGACACTAGGCATGCTTGTTGCTGCTTGGATGTCTTTTCAATTATTATTGTGGCAGGAAGAGATGAAAAGTGCTGTTCTACATATACTTATAAAAATGTATGCATTTTCTGTTAAGAAGTGAGTTTAAAAGTCTATACTCACGTAGAATTGGGTGACTTGACTCACTCAGATATGAAAGAATCTTGACAGGCAGAATTATCAGGGTTAAAAATGTGGCAATGGAAAATGTATTTTTTAAATGTTTTATTTATAATCATTTCAGATTCACTGAAAAGTATTATTCTACTAATCTACTAATCTACTTTAAGGGTGATTTCCCAAATAGTAATATGTTAATTATGTGTACTCCTTAGAAAACCAAAACATTGTGTAGCAATACAATATCAAAACTGGGAAATTAGCATTGACACAGTAGTTTAATCCATAGACCTTATTCAGATTTTGGAATTATCCCTATAATTTCTCTTATATCAAAAAGAAATTCAGATCAGGTGTGCTATTCAGTTGTCATATCTCTTTACTCTTCTTGAATCTAGAGCAGTCTCTCAGTCTTTTTTTATGACATTGACATTTTGATTTTGTTGTGAAGGATTTTTATCTTAGAAAATTAATAGAGATATATTCAGGTTTGACATGCCTAAACTCATTCGATTTATTGCAATGTAGTCATGGCAAGGGATGCAAGACCTCACAACATTCATTTTGAATCAATCAATTAACAATTACAATTCAGTTCATTGGTTACCGTCCAAATCTTTAGACTTCAGGCTTTTACCTTTAGGTTGTTTATCACTTACTTCACCTACTTCTATGTTTCTATGTCTAAGTTCAGAATTTTATAAATAACTTTCTTAAGACTACAGGATTCTAATGACTTATAGTTAATGTAAGAGAGTATCACAAAGGTAGACATATTTCTAAGTTCATATTATGAGTGCTTATACATATATATTTTGAAAGTATGATAGTGAGTTATACCTTATGAGATTTGAGATTATCATAGAAACATACAGAACAAGGTCATTTCATATATTATTACTCTTTTGGTTTGCCTCATGATCCCTGGGGATTAGAATTAAGTATTATATTTCTGGCTTGAATTCCTCAGTGCATCCTATCAAGAGGCACATGATGTTTATTTGTCCCATTATTGTAGGTATTCACTGTAATCACTTGGTTAAGGTGATTTCCACTGTAAAAGTATTTTCCCACTGGAAGCAATAAGTATTTTGAGGTGAATACTTTGAGATTATTATAAATATCCTCTAGCTTCTCAAGGTTTCAAATGCTAATTTTAGCACTCATTGATGATACTGGCCTGAGTCAATTATTATTATTCTTATGCTTGTCAAATGTCAATTTTTATAATTCTGTAATTCCTTCATTTTTAGTTGTCTCTATACCTGAACAAAGAACTTTCCTTTATTATTTATTTTTATATGCATTTATCAATTTATTTATATAAATATGGGTTTGTGAATTATGATTTTATTCAATCTGTTATAACTCTTTATTCCCGTTGTTTATTTAAGACTGAAATTGTCCTGACTTGTCCAGCGGGGCTTCCAAGTTGATTCTTGTATCCTTTTCGAGTATCTGCATTGTTCTTCCACCACGTGTCTGTCAGTTTGTCGTACTGCGGTGGCTTGTGTGTTGCTATGATACTGGAGGCTTTGCCACCAGTATTTCAAATACCAGCAGGATCACCCTCGGTGGACAGGTTTCAGCTGAACTTCTAGATTAAGACAGACTAGGAAGAAGGACCTGGAATTACACTTCTGAAAAAAAATGGCTAATGAAAACATTATGAATAGCAATGGAACACTGTCTGATATAGTGCCAGAGATGAGCTCCTCAGATTAGAAGGCACTCAAAATACGACTGGGGAAGAGCTGCCTCCGCAAAGTAGAGTCAACCTTAATGACGTGGATGGAGTCCAACTTTCAGGACCTTCGTTTGCTGATGTGTCATAACACAAAATGAGAAGAAAAAGCTGCAAATATCCATTAATAATCGGAATATGTAATGTAAAAAGTATGAATATAGGAAAATTAGAAGTTGTTAAAAATGAATGGGACACATAAGCCTCCATATCTTAGGCATTAGTGAGCTACAGTGGACTGGTGTTGGCCATTTTGAATAGGACAATCATATGATCTACTATGCCAAAATGACAAATTAAAGAGGAATGGCATCATATACATCATGAGGAAGAACATTTCAAGATCTATCCTCAAGTACAACACTGTTAGTGGTAGGATAATATCCATACCCCTACAAGAAAGACCAGTTATTCAAATTTACCCACAAACCACTAAGGCCAAAGATGAAAATATTGAAAATTTTTACCAAATTCTGCAGTCTGGAATTGATCAAACATGCAAATCAAGATGCATTGGTAATTGCTGGTGACTAGAAAGCAAAAATTGAAAACAAAGAAGAAGCATTGGTAGTTGAAAAATATGGCCTTGTTAATAGAAACAATACTGGAGATCACATGGTAGAATTTTGCAAGACCAACGACTTCCTCATCTCAAATGCCTTTTTTCAAACAAGATAAATGGAGACTATACATGTAGACCTCACCAGGTAAAATACACAGGAATCAAATTACATTTGTGGAAAGAGATGATGGAAATGCTCAATATCATCACTCAGCACAAGGCCAGGGACCAGCTGTGGAAAAGACAATCAATTGCTCATATGCAAGTTCAAGTTCAAGAAAATTAGAACATTCACAAGAGCCAGAGTATGACCTTGAGTATATTCCATCTGAATTTAGAGACCATCTGAAGAATAGACTTGATGCATTGAACACTAATGACCAAAGACCAGATGAGTTGTGGAATGACATCAAAGACATCATACATGAAGAAACAGAATTCATTAAAAAGACAGGAAAGAAAGAAAAGACCAAAACAGATGTCAGAAGACATTCTGAAACTTGCCCTTGTACGTAGAGTAGCTAAAGTGAAAGGAAGAAATAATGAAGCAAAAGAGCTCAACAGAAGATTTCAAAGGGCGGCTCAAGAAGACAAAGTATTATAATGAAATGTGCAAAGACCTGGAGGTAGAAAACCAAAAGGGAGGAACACTCTCGACATTTATAAAGCTGAAAGAACTGAAGAAAAAATTCAAGCCTCGAGTTGCAATAGTGAAGCATTCTACAGAGAAAATATCACATGACACAGGAAGAATCAAAAGAAGATGGAAGGAATATGCAGAGTATTGTACTAAAAAGAGATTCATATTTTTACCTATTTCAAAGAGAGGAGATTCCACAGAATGTGGAAATTTTCTAATATCATTAATATCACACACAAGAAAAATTTTGCTAAATATCACTAAAAAACGGTTACAGCAGTACATCAACAGGGACCTGCCAGGAATTCAAGCTGGATTCAGAAGAGGGCATGGAATGAGGGATATCATTGCTGATGTGAGACAGATCATATCTGAAAGCAGAGAATACCACAAAGATGTTTACCTGTGTTTTATTGATTATGCAAAGGCATTTGACTGTGTGGCTTTTAACAAATTGTGGATAACATTGTGAAGAATGAGAATTCCAGAATACTTAATTGCGCTCATGAGGAACCTGTACTTAAAGCAAGAGGCAGTCATTCAAACAGAACAAGGGATACTGCCTGGTTTAAAATCAGGAAAGGTGTGCATCAGAGTTGTATCATTTCATCATACTTATTCAATCTATATGCTGAGCAAATAATCCAAGAAGCTGGACTATATGAAGAAGAAGGGGGCATCAGAACTGGAAGACTCACTAACAACCTACGATATGCAGATGACACAACCTTGGTTGCTGAAACTGAAGAGGGCTTAAAGCACTTACTGATGAAGATCAAAGACCATAGCCTTTAGTATGGATTACACCTCAACATAAAGAAAACAAAAATCCTTACAACTGGATGAATAAGCAACATTATGATAAATGGAAAAAATATTGAAATTGTCAAGGATTTTATTTTATTTGGATCCACAATCAACACCCATGGAAGCAGCAGTCAAGAAATCAAACAATGCATTACATTGGGCAAATCTGGAGCAAAATATCTCTTTAAAGTGTTAAAGAGCAAAGATGTCACTTTAAGAAGAAGATGGGCCTGACCCAAGCCATGGTGTTTTCAGTCACCTCATATGCATGTGAAAGCTGGACCATAAATAAGGAAGACCAAAGAAGAATTGATGCCTTTGAATTATGGTGTTGGTGGAGAATACTGAATATACTGTGGCTTGACAGAAAAATGAACAAATCCGTCTTGGAAGAAGTATAGCCAGAATGCTCATTAGAAGCAAGAATGGTGAGACTTCATCTCACATACTTTGGACATGTTATCAGGAGGGACCAGTTCCTGGAGAAGGACATCAAACTTGGTGAAAGAGAGGGTCAGTGAAAAAGGGGAAGACCCTCAATGAGATGGACACAGTGGCTACAAGAATGAGCTCAAGCATAGCAACGATAGTGAGAATGGCAGAGGACTGGGTAGTGTTTTTTTTTTCCTTCTGTTGTGCAAGGGGTTGCTGTGAGTGTGAATTGACTTGATGGCACCTAACAACAACATCATTCTTTAAGTGCTTCCTGACTTGTTGACAAAAAATGATGTTTTACGTGCATCTAGTTTATCCATGATCTAGCCCTGGCATCAGTCATTTCGTGAAGGATGTCTAGTTCCTTTAAGTAGAGAACTGTATTTAGAAACCAAAATCTAGTTATTAATTGCATTCTGTGCTACTGGGGATCATTGCTTCTAAGCTCTCAGGGGACACAGCTAGGAAGTAAATGATTGTGTATGCATGCATTCATACATGTGAATAAACATCTCTTCTATTTATATCTATCTATCAGTGTGTGATCTATCATCTATCTATCCATCAATCTATCATCTATCTGTCTGTCTGTCTGTCTATCTATCTTTTCATCTTCCAGTTCAGCACCATGATGTTCATTCTAGTCTTCATTTTTTTTTTTTTTTTGGTTACTCCTTTCTTTGACAGTGACAAATATGAATCTCATTTTCCACAATATATTTGCCTATTTTCGCACTCTTAGAATGTAAAGTAGTTTTGGAATTGTTTACACATAAAACAGGTTAACATTTCAGGTAACTAATGTACTTTATTGGTTTTGAATTTTATTTGTATTTACTCTGAGTGTAGTCCAAGTATTGTTAATTTTCTCCCTGTTTACTACAGATATACTACCCTTTGGGAATTAATTTAAGTACATATTTTTGTTCATATTTATTTTAGTGTGTTTTCTTTATTCTTGCTTACTTTGTTTATTTCCTTTTTGAATATCTGAAAAAATGTAATTTCTAAAGCAGAACTGTATAAAAAGGTATATTCACAGAAGCGTTGTTCCCAACCACTAATCCTTCTATCATTTCCAAAGTGTATTCATGTATCCTAATGTAAATAGCTAATACCATTAGTATCCTTATTCTTATGCAAATTGAGCAGATACACATGTATTTTATTTCTCCTTCCTTTTTCAAAACATGTATTATCCCTTGTATATGTATAGACACTCTTTTCCACTTCTGTGGAAATTATTCTATATCAATTTTCAGAGATCTTTTTCATTCCATTTTACAGCTGCATAACCATTTTGGGGATATATTGGTTTATTAGATACTTCTATATATGGGCATAAGGATTGTTTCTAAATATTTTACAGTGGGAAAAAGGTTTCAACAAACAACTTTGTGCATAAGTATTTTCATATTAACGGAGGTGTGCTTTCAGTGTAAACTCCTAAGAGAGGAATTTTTGGGTCATGAGATAAACGCATACATTGTTTTCTTAAATATTGTAAATTTCTACCCCTTAAGGATTGTACCAATTTGCATTTCCACAAGAATGTATGACAGAGTTCCTGTTCCCCACATCCGTGCTGACAGAATCATAGCATTTTAGAGCTGGCAAAAAAAAAAAACTTGAAGATTGTTTGTTCCAACATGAGAAAAGAGCCCACTGTATAATGCTGGGCTGCTCTTGCCTAATTATATAATGACAAATTATATCCTAATACTTCCCATTGAAGGGAATAGAAGTCTGGCACAGAAGAATATTCACTCTATATGGAGTAATAAAACTTGATTCTGTTTCTGCCAGAATAGATGTAGTAAGTGGAATTCTATTTTGCCAACCTTCTTACTTCTGTAATGAAAAGTAAGACACTTCACTTTGTTAAGTCCCAATTACCAAAATGGAGAAAGTTATGTCTACTTCCTTGTGAAAAAACAACCTAACACATTATATGACATAATTTCTAAATATATGGGTGTGTTTAAAGTATAATTATATCTACATTTACCAAAGGTATGCTGATTTAAAAAGTAAAAAACAAAAACGCATATTTATATATCTTTTAAAATGTTACTTTTAAAACAATACCCACAATATACTAAAGAAGATTAGAAAGGATTAGAAAAAAACCTATCACTTCCCTTTTGAATGGGAGAGAAATAGATTTTTTCCCTCCCAAGAATTACAGGTAGGATATATATTTTGCAAGTCTATTAATTCCAATAATACCTCATCAAAACTAAGTCTTTGATTTTCCAACGTAGATTTATAGGCTCAAACAGATGATACACAATCTCTGGGCATAATAAGTCTATCCTGCTCTGCAAAAGAAACCTATATGCCTGATTTCCTTGCATGAATGCTTCTGAAAACACGTTACAACCTGTCTTGCACTATACATTACTATTAGCAAATGAAATATTGACGCTGTTTGGGTATACTCATTACTAGAGCCAATAGTCCAGATTTACTCTGTGATATACATAAAATTTAGCTGGGTAAACACACAATGCTGATTTATTTGGCTACTCAGAACTACAAAAGTCTTCAAAAGGATTACTTTTTTGTCTCCCTAGTGCAATATCTACAGCGTTATATCCACATCCCCATTCAAAATGCAATCTATATGTCACTTTTAATTTGAAACATCCTTTTAGGCCAGAGTTTGACCTTTACATGGTAAAAAGCACAGCTATAATCTGATCTGCAGACTTGGTATTTGATAAGAATGCATGGAAATTTCTAGTAAGAAAAATGTATTGTTAACCAGAAAGAATTGCTGTATTTATACCTTTTTTTCACAAATATTTTCTGATTTAATCACAACCCTGGCTATATTATTAAAAACACTAAACCAGTCATTTACAATGTTATTGTCATCACGCATTCAAATACTTATTAAATTAGGACCATCTCCACATTTCAATGAAAATCGCTAATATTTTAAGCTCTTTATTGCTTCTTGTTTATCCTGAGAAGCCTCTAAGAATGGCATTTTTATATGGTTTTTAAAGTTACTAATTTCCCTTCAATAGAACGAAATCTGTACATTATGTAAAGCATTGTTATATAATTTGGGTACATTACATAAATACTCAATGTCTGACATAATTATTTTTTTGAATTGTCTTGTCTTTCTGCCTTATTTGGCTTCTTTCTCATTTTATTTTCTTACATCGATCGTCTTTCTACAAAGCCACTACTTTATCAGACATAGATACAGATAGACATGTACAATTTTTTTGTTTGTTTTTGTTTCATTCCTACCATCTGACCAACTGACCTCAACTTTTGAAAATACACATTCAAAGCTTATCCTATGTTGTATGGCTTAATTGACTGATAAATTGTATAGTATATCTATATATATATTTTTTTCTGTGTATATATATATATATATGTATAAACCAAACCCGTTGCCATCGAATTGATTCCGACTCATAGCAACCCTATAGGACAGCGTAGAACTGCCCCATAGAGTTTTCAAGGAGCACCTGGTGAATTTGAACTGGCAGCCTTTTGGTTAGCAGCTGTAGCACTTAACCACATATAATATTATATGTATAATATATATTAACAATATATATTAATATACTATATATATACTCCTGATATAAACTGTATATATACATGTATTTTATATATATATATAAAATATACTCCTGATAATTAGATCTAATGCACATCTTTGGAGCATTTTATAATTTTTGTTCAGCATTTTTATTAAAATAAGAACACGTATGTGAGAAAATACTGGTTATTTTATTGTCACCTCATTTAAAATATTTGTGTATTACTTCATAAATACTTTAGTACTTGGTTAAAAATATTTGAGTGCAATGATTATAAGCCTATTAGAAATGTATTCCAAATGTAAAATAAACCATGTTATTGTCTCTAAAGTGAAAAACCACATCTCTGCAACATTATTATTATTATTTTTTAATTTCTATTTCCTATGTCTATGGTTTTACATAAACATCTCTATAGCAGCACAGGCTTAAATGTAATTTAACACGTCATAAATTAAAAATGGCCTGAAAAAATATTGGTTTTAGAGTGGGAAGCATTCCTAAAGTATGATTCAAGTATAAATGTTCTTTATTTCATAATACTTTTTCCAACAAGGCCCTTGTGTGGCACAAATGGTCAAGTACCCAACTCCTAACCTTAAGGTTGGCAGTTAGAACCCAACAAGCGGTACTGCTAAAGAAAGCCCAAAATGTCTGCTTGCATTAATTTTACAGTCAGGAAAACCCTAAGGAGCAGTTCTACTCTGTAACAAGTGGGATCGCCATGAGTCAGAATTGATTTGATGGTCAAGAGTTTTTTTCTTTGTTTTCCTCAACACCTACTAATTAAAGTGATCTTTTTTGGGGGAGTGGTTAGGAAAACTGTTTTATCCTAAGACTCTCAAACGTATATATTTTTTTAAATACAATAACATTTGGGATTAATATTAGGCTTTCTGGTTGAAGGGAGAAATTCTCTTTTGCCCTTTCATTAGGGTTGCTGTTAAAGAGCCCCCCCAGGGAGTTATCTATTGTTATTGAGATTTCTCAAGCTTAGAAGTACCTCTTTTTATAAATTAAGTCAAAATGAAGCAATTCACTTTATCTTAGGAATAAATTCAAACAATCAGCATTGCAATAAAATTCATTTAAGTCATAATCTTATTATGATAGGACTGTACAAAGAACTACATTATAGTACAATTACCCTATCGCTTAGTAACACAATTGAGAATATAAAACCTACTGCTCGCCAAGTTCTACTGTTAATTATCCACCTTAAAGCTATGAGCATGTATTTTATAACAATGTAGAATTCTGTTAAATTAAAAAAAAAAAACTCTTAAAATGCCAAAATGACAAAAATACATATTATTAACATATGTGAGTGGATCATTTTGAATCTTATTTAAAATAAAAATAAAATATTAGTGACATTGTTGACATCTGACCCCAAAAAACCAAGTCCATTGCCATCGAGTTGATTCTGACTCATAGCAACCCTATGGGACAGAGTAGAACTGCCCCATAGAGTTTCTAAGAAGCACATGGTGGATTCAAACTGTTGACCTTTTGGTTAGCAGCCGTAGCTCTTAACCACTATGCCACCAGGGTTTCCTGAGATCTGGTGGTATAATGGTTAAGTGCTACGGCTATGAGTTAGAACCAACTCGACCTCAATGGGTTTTGACATCTGACACATACATGTACATTTTTATGGAAGATAGTATTCTCAGATATGCATATCAATCTGCATCCTTATAACATTTAACATTTGAACTGGTTTTTAAAAATAATAGCTTACTTTTTATATATACTGGAAAAAACAAAAAAAGCCAAACCCACTGCTGTCCAGTCAATTCCGACCCATAGCGACCCTATGGGTCCAGTCGATTCCGACCCATAGCGACAGAGTAGAACTGCCCCATAGAATTTCCAAGGACCCACTGGTGGATTCAAACTGTCAACATTTTGGTTAGCAGCTGTAGCACTTAACCACTAAAAATTGTTGTGTCAATATTTCCTACAAAGAGCTTCTTGTAGACATCTTTATTTGGAAAAAATAAATAAATGATTGAGTCTTTCTCCTTTCTAAGGGAAGCCATGCCCTGGTCTGTTATGAAAAGTTAATGAACACAGATGTAAAACTATTCGTATAATTAAATAATTTGTCCTCTCAAGCAATCCAGAAGGCAGTAAATTTAGAAGATCCTGAGATCAACAGATGTTAGCAACTACGGGCTGACCAGATTATCAGTCAGGGGCAATGGCTAAATTTCTTACAAAACATGATGTGAGTAACACTGTATTTTAACATTTTCCTGTTCAGTGTTGTAACCTGGTAACTAGCTATAGGCTTTAAATAAGATTTTGTTATTTGATGAAACTAAGTGTTAGCATTGTTTTAATACTGCTTTGAGATATGACTTCAGGTATATCTCTATGGTTCATTTTTCTGGTGGCCATGCCAATGTTTGAAGAATAAGAAAAGAGGATATGAGGTGGTAAGAGGTGGTCTGTAGAGAATCAGGGGGCAAGCTACAGCAAGCAGCAACTGGCAAATGAGTGATTATTTTACTTATCTTCAGAAATACAAAAAATTACAAGTTTGCCAATGAACTTCCTACCTAGAGTGACAGCTTGAAGAGTTTAATTTGGATATTTGTTGCTGTTAGGTGCCTTCGAGTTGGTTCCGACTCATAGCGACCCTACCTACAACAGGATGAAACACTGCCTGGTCCTGCACCATCCTCACAATGATTTGGATACAAAACAAAAGCTAATGCCAGAAACCTAGAAAATCTGAGGACCATCAGGTAGGCAGGCATTGCACTGGATAAAATAATCAATAGAAAGACAATGATGACTTTAAAAGCACAATTACCTAGAATTTTTTCCCAGAATTTCTTGATTTCTTCTGGCTTTCTTATTCGTTCTATCTGCTGTTTATCTAAATAAAGTATAAGGAAAAAAAGCCATGTTTTATATGCATTTTGTTTACAAGACTTCTCTTTATCCTATATTCTCTATATTATTTATTGAATTCTTCCAATGTGTAAGGACAGTATGATTGACAGTTTATCCAATTAAAGGTGATAACAGTGAAAACTATTCTGCTCTTCATCATTGCTAGATATGGGCCTTTTAGATATAGGAGCACAGCTGAAACGCCTGAAAGTGCTTTGGATAAAGAATCTGATGGGATGAGAAGCGGCATATTACAAAGATAAAAGACTGACTCCTGGAGCTGAATTGTCTAGCTTTGAACCCTGTCTTTATCATTTGCTTTATTTGTGAAGTTTGACAAGTTACTTAAACTCCCTGAACCTTAACTTCTTCATTTCTAAAAGGAGTCTAATAATATTAGCTAGTTCATAAAAATTGTTGCAAAAAGTACATAAAGCAATACACACAAAATATCAGTAGCACTTTTTTTTGGAATGAATGAACATTCAATACATCTTAGCTATTACTAATCTCGATATATAATAATTTGAGTAATTTCATTAAAAGCAAACTAGGTTGGAGAGCAAATATGTTTTTACGATCACATGTAGACACAGAAGTTTGACCAGGCCATTCTTTCTTCCTCAAGCATCTAAGAAAGATTATATAGTAAAGATTATGTATCAAAGAATGGATTATAAACCTACTGGTACTATTTTCCTTCACCACCCCAGAGGTAAGAATATTCCCAAGACAGCACCAAAAATAATCCTACTCTGGAATCGATTATCTTTCTTTTTTGGTTCACAAGTTGGGAGAATGTGAATCTGGGAGTGCTGATGATCAGCTTCCTTTGCTTGCACTGAGTAAATAAATCTGTAGTATGAAAAAAAAAATTGATACAAACAGAGAGGAAGAAGAAAGAGACAAAGAGTGATAAAGAGCACTACAATATCTTTTGAAAAGATCAAACTATTCACGCCTAAAATGCTGGGGTTTCCATGTAAGACATGCCGCAAATATTCCCTTTGATTAATGTAGGTTGAGTTCGAATTCTTTTTACTTGCAGCTCAATTATTACTTCTTGTAATTTAGAATTAAATAAATAACAACTAAAAAGGATCTACCTCCCCTTGCAAAAAATTCTGAAATCTCTTACTGAAGGAGAAAATAGAATAAGAGAATGGTGCACGATATACTATCTCACAAGTACTTGATGATGGTGTGTTGCTACTTACCTGAGGATTAAAAAATAATATTGAAAAACAATTGGTTGCCATGGAGTTGATTGTGATTCATTCTTCATGTTTGTTAGAGAAGAACTGTGCTCCGTAGGGTTTTCAGTGGCTGATTTTTCATTAGTAAATCACCAGGCTTTTACTCGGAGGTGCCTTTGATTGGACTGAGCCGCCAACCTTTCAGATAGCAGCTGAGTGCATTAATTATTTAGGGGCTCCACCTGAATATTTAGATATATATAATATAAGCTTTCCAAAAGGTAATGAAAGGAGTGTACATTTTTATAAATTCTCAAAGACAGAAGTGGGAACAGTACCTAGTATATTTTAATAAATACACACAGACACACATTCTTAAGGTCATGAAGCCATCAAAATATGTCACTGGAGTGCACTATACATGCAATTGTTTAGACAGATTTTACAATTGTAGTAGAAAACATTCTGTCTAAGGATGATAAACTGAATCAAAAATTGAGCATAAATTGTATTGTGTTGCCTTAATATCATAGAACAGCCTGATTATAAACAGTCGATGTCTCCTAAAAAATAAACAAAAAAAATAATTTAACCAATAGAATGGCATGACTTATATAGCATCTCAACAGAGACTTTCAAGTCAAAATTTTGTTTTGAGGAATAAATCTCTTTGCATGATGTATAAGTCACATTCAGTTTCTCAAAAATCTTCACAGAATGTTTTTTCTTTCAGTTAAATTCCAGGTGAACGAAATCTCAAAGCTTGGCCTGTTCAGACTTCTATACCTATGTCTGATCATCAAACACACTTGCTTTCCAACTTAGTTTGATCTTAATTAAATTATTTCAAATTATTCAGATTATTAATATTACAATTAAGTAAGGGCACGTTGTTTTTGTTAGGTGCCATGGAGTCAGTTCTGACTCATGGTGACTATGTACAACAGAAACAGAAGAAAACACTGCCTGGCCCTGTACCATCCTCACAATCATTGCTATGCTTGAGCCCATTGTTGGAACCACTGTGTCAATCCATTTATTGAGGGTCTTCCTCTTTTTTGCTGACCCTCTACTTTACTTAGCATGATGTCTTTCTACAGGGACTTTTCCCTTCTGATAACACGTTCAAAGTAAGTGAGACAAAAAGTCTTGCTATCTTTACTCCTAAGGGACCTTCTGTCTGTATGTCTTCCAAGACAGAATTGTTCCTTCTTCTGGCAGTACATGGTATACTCAATATTCTTCTCCGATACCGTAATTCAAATATATCCATTCTTCTTCGGTCTTCCTTATTCATTGGCCATCTTTCACATGAATATGAGGCTCTTGAAAATGTCATGGCTTGGGTCAGGTCCACTTTAGTCCTTAAAGTGACATCTTTGTGTTTTAGCATTTAAAAAGGTCTTTTGCAGCAGATTTGCCCAATACAATGCATCATCTAATTTCTTAACTGCTGCTTCTATGGGCATTGATTGTGGATCCAAGTAAAATGAAATCCTTGACAACTTCAATATGTTCTCCATTTATCATTATGTTGCTTATTGGTCCTGTTGTGAGGATTTTTGTTTTCTTTATGTCGAGGTGTAATCCATACTGAAGGCTGTGGTCCTTGGTCATCAGTAAGTGCTTCAAGTCCTCTTCAATTTCAGCAGGCAAGATTGTGTCATCTGCATGTCACAGGTTATTAATGAGTCTTCCTCCAATTCTGATGTCATATAGCCCACCTTCTTGGATTATTTGCTCAGTATATAGATTGAGTAAGTATGGTGAAAGAATACAACCCTAACACATACCTTTTCTGATTTTAAACCACACAGTATCCTCTTGTTCGGTCAGAACGACTGCTTCTTGGTCCATGTATAGGTTCCATAAGAGCACAGTTAATTGTCCTGGAATTCCCATTCTTTGTAATGTTATCCGTAATTTGTTATGACCCACACAGTAGAATGCCTTGTGTAGTCAATAAAACGCAGGTAAACATCTTTCTGGTATTCTCTTCTTTCACCCAAGATCCATCTGACATCAGCAATGCTATCCCTCATTCCACATCCTCTTCTGAATCCAGCTTGAATTACTGGAAGTTCCCTGTTAATGTACTGCTGCAACCATTTTTGAATTATCTTCAGAAAAATCTTACTTGCCTGTGATATTAATGATATTGTTTGAAAATTTCCATATTCTGTTAGATCACCTTTCTTTGAAATGGGCACAAATATGGATCTCTTCCAGTCGGTTGGCCAACTGTCTTCCAGATTTCTTGTCATAGATGAGTGAGTGCTTCCAGAGTTGCATCTGTCCATTGAAACATTCAAATTGTCTCCTAATTTTTGTGGGAAAATATATCATACTTTTATAGAGCCCTGGTAGAGCAGTGATTAAAGAGATTGGCTGCTAAGCAAAGGGTCAGCAGTTGGAATCCACCAGTCGCTCCTTGGAAACCCTATGGGCAGCTCTACTTTGTCTCACAGGGTTGCTATGAGTTAGAATAGACTTGACAGCAATAGTGTTTTTTAGGCTACATCATATGTTTAATAGTTTGGATTGAAGTTAGAAAAAATCTTCTTAATGGTATTTTTCAACATTTTGTATTGTCTTACAATCCACAAGTTTCTAGCAATTGAAAGAAATTAAGAAAATAAAATTATATACCTGGTTTATTAAGCAAGCAAAAGAAGCAATGTTAAATGGTCAATAAATGGACAGGTTATTATTTTATTTTTGTTTTTTTTGAAGTATTCTAATTTCAACACCAAAGAGAAATAAACAGTAATGGGTTTGAAATACGTAATACAAAATAGGTACTTTATGGGTACCTCACTTTGGCATGAGGAGCCCTTGTGGCTCAGTAGTTAAAGAGATCAACTTCTAACTAAAAGGCTGGCCAGCGGTTTGAAACCACCAAGGGCTCCATGGAAGAAAGATATGGCAGTCTGCTTACATAAATATTTACAGCCCTCAAAACCCTGTGGGGTCCCGATCAGTTGGTATAGACCTGATAAAAAAAAAAAAGATGGCCATGTTTTTTTGTTTGCTTGGTCACTTTTGGCTCTGTAGTCTATAGTTTCAGTATGAACTTTTAATAAGTATTTTTGAAAGCACACACACATACCATATTGTGTTAACCTAATTCAATAACAAAATGATTGTGACATGAATTTGGGAGCTAGAGGAACATTTCTCATGAAATGAGTACATTTCACGTGAGTAAAAAGCTCTTTAGTTTTAACTGATTTGATATGTTCCAAGAGTTTCTTCTCCTATCCTCCAGTGTCTCAACATCCTGGCATACTCTTCAACTTCACTTCATTGTGACTAACCAAAAATAAAAAATTTCACGAAAAAACTGTTTTGTCTGAGGTCTGCAGCCACAATCTCACAACACATGGCAGTACCAGCTGGTATTTTTGGAATCTGAAAAATATGAACATATATTTCTTGAACAATTCAAGTCCTAGAATGACTAATTTTTTGTTTTAATTAAAAATATATTAAAAGTAAAAATAAGCAATGCAGTTTGTTTAGTGTCTGACATGGTAAGATTCTAAATTTGAACTGGAAGAATAAAACAGATACTAGGATATTTTGAATGCAAAAGATAGTATATATAATGCAAGTGATGGGCCATTATCTATATTTTGCTGCTCATTAAAATAAATGTAAACAAATTATAACTCATTTGGAACTAGAATTGGGACAAATCTTTTGTTCCACTTCTAAGGGGTGCCTTTAGATCTCCTTCGGCCCTGAAGCACCCAGGAATAATGACTGAAGTTGGTTTATTACTTTACCTTCTCAGATAGCATATTTGTGCTTATTAAGTTACTCCTCCTACACATTTACCAAAAACAGTACTTTAAATAAATATTTTGAACATTATGTTAGGCCAACAGGAAGATATTTTTGAAATAGCAGCATTTTTCTAAACCTCTTAAACTACACTGTGTAGGTGATGCTTGTTCTATTTAAAATAGCAACCCCTAAGTAGGTGTTTTATATATGAAAACAATATTAAATATTAAAGAGACTTTTATAAATTCTGTGAGTATATATGTACCATGATTCACAATTCTGGTGGATTTAAGTATAAAATCTAACTAAGACTTAGAAACATGTGACTGGTGGACAGGTGTAGCAAAATGGAATCACATTGGGTACAGGAAATTAATGCAGACACACACCCAAAGACTTAGCAGAGGTAGCTTAACAGGCAAATACTCAAAGGCATACTCAACTCACTGAAGATTTGGCAGAAGCTTACCAGTTGGCCCAATTTGGGAGGACTGTGCCAAGTGAAAGTAGCCCAGGTAACACAGTGGTTAAATCCTCTCCTGCTAACCAAAAGTTTGGCAGTTCAAACCCACCAGTTGCTCTGTGGGAGAAAGGTATGGCAGTCTGCTTCTGTAAAGATTCCAGCTCTGGAAACCCAATGAGGCAGTTCTACTCTGTCTTATAGGGTTGCTATGTGTCAGAATCAACTCATCAGCCATGGGTTATCCCAAGTGTTTGATATAGAATTTGAAGAAGTTATCAATAATGGAAGATTTAATCATGAGAAAGATGTCTATATTCTCTATATAAGAGAGATGGACTATGGATATAAGTAAAAAGAACTGGACAGGAGAACTCATTGAGAACTAGATAGGACAATATAGCCCTCAACTGGGGATCAAAGAAGAGACCTACTCAAATCTTAGATGGACCCAGAGAAGTATATGGAGAGTTTACCTAGTGAAAAACCAAAGCAAAGGTGCAGACTTTTCTAGTAGGAGCAGCAAAATCTGCGGCTTAGATCTACACAGGTGTTTCGAACTATTCTATACAAGGTATAACTTCAATCCCTGAGACGCTGTACCTGGTAATTTAAAAACATATTGCCCTATTCACTATTTATGCTCTATTATTTGTTTGTATTAAATACTTGTTCATTGACTTTTTTCTAGATTCTGGGAATACGTTGGTAGACGTGAGAAACAATGTGTTACTCCCTAAGGAGCTTGTGAACAATATGAGAAAGACAATAAATGAATAATATAACATCAAAGTGCGTTTTCAATCAAATACAGACAATAACATTTTTTTAAAGGATTGGAGGTTTAATTGTTATTTGATAGGCTGGCAAAGGAAGAATACTTGGAGTGTCTGATATTTTACAAAAAGGTGAAAATCAAGAAAGGAGTGATTTATGCAGAAGAAAAGCAAGTGCAGAAACGAGGGAGAGTTTGGGTATTCTACAGGTGCGTCTATGCAAAAATGTTTATCCTGAAGGGTAATACAAGTCTTTCTGCTTATAAATTGGAAATAAGAAAACAAAGAAACTAACTGGCAAAATACTTGTAGTAGTTTAAATGACTAGGATTTATTTGGTGGCATAGTGTTAGAGAGAAGGAGCAAGGTGGAAATATACATTGATGAGGAAATGACAATATTTGTTGAATGAATTCATGTGAGTAATAATGAGAAAGAATAATGCAGGGTGGTATGTACAGCTATGGTTTGAGCAGCTGGGTAGATAATGTAACAAATAAATTAAGATAAGAAAACTGGAGAAGACAATTTTTAGAAAGTTTCGAAGAGAACTGTTTTTGAAAGTGTTTGAATTAAGAATTTTATTTTGGTCATCTTAAGTATGGGATGCTTATTACATATCTAGTCTTTTGTTTTGTAGTTTATCATATGAGATTTATCTTCTGGAGAGATATTGAGACTGGAAAGATAAATAGGAATAAGCTTAAAGTGGTGTGTAGTCATGTGACTTTGTGAAATCAACAGAGAATAAAGGATTCTCTGGGGCATATTTAATGTTACAGAACAGGAGTATAAACTAGAAAGGAAATTATAAGAACAATTAGAAAAGGGAATATACGTCTCCCCACCACCTGAAAGCGTAGTGTTCCTATGAAACCTTTCGTAAGTTGAAATGGCATAAAGCAAAGAAACAATTACCGTTAATTTATATGGAAAAAATGTTTGAGTGTTCCCAGATCCCAAAAACAACCTATTAAATCATATCAAATAGCACATAAAACCTAAAGTAACAATAACATATAGTAAAAGCAGGAATGATGTGAAATACACATAGCCTACATAAAGTAGAAATCATGTATCTATAGTGTAGTTTCACTTACCAGAATCAGGAAGACAGGGAGCACACTGGAAAGCTGAGAGGTGGTGGTGGTGATGATGGTAGCCCTGGGCCCCTAGCTGGAAATGGGATATGGGCCTGGGATGCCTACAGACACAGTTCAAAGCTCTACCAGCTTGATGCTGAGTGTAGTTCTCAGGAAGGAGCTTCATGACGCTACTCTATCAGCTTGGGGTGTGTGCTGCCTTTGTAACATCTTACTGCAGAACAAATGCTGAAGGCTCTTTCTGCTTTTCACCTTTTTTTTGTAAAAGCGAAAATCTCTTCGGATTTATTTCAGTTAGAAAAAGTAGGTACGAATGTAGCTCTTTTGTAAAAGCAAAGTGGTATAAAGCAGACTTCCAAAAAGCAGGCGATACCTGCAACAAGGGGGAGTAATTAGATTCGACAAGAATGAAGAAGTTATTTGCTATGTGGGGATAGTTTGTCACATTAATCTTGTTGCCGTTGAACCAGTTCTGACTCACAACGAATGTATAGAACAGAGTAGAACTGTCCCGTAGGGTTTCCAAGGAGCTACTGGTGGATTCAAACTGCTGTCCTTTTTTTGTTTAGCAGCTGTAGCTCTTAACCACTGTGCCACTAGGGCTTCCATCACATTCGTAAGAGAGGTTATATTAAAAACTCAAATCTTTAATTCAGTGGGCTGAAGCTGTCTGGAGCTAACATTTTACATAATTATGAGTAATAACTAGGAGGTAAAATGGTGACTGCAGAGGGAGGGATTGCAGATGACCTAATCAGCATAATTCTAAAAGATAGTGGACATATATAAGTAAAAAAGAAAAAGAAATTATTTGGTAAGCAGAAATGAAAAACAGGAAGGACACTTATGATATTTCTCAGACCAAAGTAAAGATGATGAAAAAAAAAAAAAAAAACACTTGGTTAGACAGTAATCCCATTGAATACCATGGGTCAGTTAATGCTACAAAGTAGAAGAAGTGTTCAGAGAAAAGATTGAGAATAACCAAAAATTTGATAAATGCACATGTATAGGTCTAGTAAAATGACTTAAGAGGACAGGCAAAAAGTAAGATTGAGTTAGATTGATGAGATGTACAAATCAACATGAGAATAAAAGCCTTGGTGAAGTTGGATCACCTGGCAATTTGTGGTGACAGACGTGAACAAGCATGTCAGGCATGATACGATGATATCTGATAGTCTAATGAAGGAGTGTTGGCAAATGGTTTCAGCAAACCTGAGTACTTAGTTTCATGATGTGAGCATTATAGCCTTAGATAGCTGTGTCCCGATGGGACTGGCACTTTATTGGAAAAAACAGTTTTACAAGGATACAAAATAATAAAACTTCAGAGAATCTAATCTGTAGTGCAGCTTGAGATGATTCTAATGACCCTTTGTAAGGTAGTTGTTATTAATCAAACTCTTACTATAAAGAAACTAAATAACCAAGAGATTAATGTACTTTATTCAATGAAAAACATCTAGTAACACCTATGATTCTGAAGGTATTAGAATAACTGGAATTGAAATTTCACTTATTTATGAACAAATTATTTTTTGTTTGTAATTTTTTGGTGATGTAATTTTTTTTCACTAAAGGAATCCATGCTGAATCACTGCATGTTGTTAATCTTTTGTTATGTAAAATTTTTTAAAATTAATATTATGTAGTACACACATATACCAGTGAACTTTTGAGGTAAGACAGGTAAGATGAGGCAGGGAAAAAAAATTTTTCTAGTCACTTTTTTTTGCTGAGTGGAACATCATTACATAACTGCCAAGCTACTGTGAATCATGGCCCAGCAAATTGGACACGTAACCTGAACCATCACAGCAGAATAATACAAATTGGTGCTTTTTTGTACCTGTGTACATGAAGTATATCAAGAATGAGTGTTTACAGTGTATTTCACCTGAAAACAAAAACAAAAACTTTTGCACTTGAATATTACCTAATGTGAAAAACTCTACCCTCCCAATAACACAAAGGAAAGAATAAATGTACTTCCAAGCCATATCTCACTGTACAGAGGGAAAAAGAGAAAAAGCCATTCACAGTCACTCCTGGCTGCAACACCTGCTGCAATAACTTCTTAACATAACAACATGACACCAATGAACTTCTTTCCAGTTTATACAGTTATAGAAGTCCCTTCCCAATGCTAGCACATATTAAAAATGTAACAAAAACATACCTATAAAGCCCAGGGGTGGAAAATGTGAGTGCACTTATATATACCAGTGTATGTAAATGAGTTAAAGACAACTAGAAAGCTAAGCAAAATATATTAGACAAATCTCTTTGGACATTAGACAGTAGGTAGCACAGGGCTGTGATCCCTGAGAAAACAAAAAAAAAAAAAGGAAATGAAACCTGGCTCTCTGCCTGCAAACACTTTTTAGATAATGTTGTTGAGAGAGCGATTCCAAAAAGAGCCCAGCTTTCACAATGAGTTGAGAAGATAGATATCAGAGTTCAAAAAGTTTGAGGTGACTGGAATTTGTGTAGAGTACTAGAGAAAAGAGAGCTACGTTGAGGAGGAGCTCCAGAAATGTGATAGGGTTTCCCATAAGTTTGAGATTGAGAATTAATCTACATATATTTAACGTGAAATTTCATGCAGCTGATCATAAACCTTTAAGGTGAAAAGTTCTCAGATCTCACACACGGCTAGGTACTGTGTGCTGAACAGCAGAACAGCTCTTGTTGAATATGCCATGCTTCAGTGGAGACTTCAGAGGCATCATGTTTCATCTTGAGCTATTCTAGCCAACAGAGTAATAGTTAACAGACTTTAAAAGCTTATTAACTTAAAAATAAGTTCCAGAATACCAAGACAATCCACACATGACTGATCTGCCTGATCAAAGACCCACATTTTAAAAAAGAAATACAAAAATAAAAGAATACTCAATAACATAAAATTTACAATATCTAGTAACCAATCTAAACTCACTAGACATGTCAACAGTTAATAAAATGTAATGCATAAACAGTAGAACAATTAGTCAATACAGACAGGCTCCAAAAATAATAATAATAGAAGGAGTCAATAAGGATTTTTAACAGTTGTTATAAATACAATAAATACTTTAAAGGATTTTAAAAAACAAGAGCATAATAAAAAGAAAAATGGAAGATAAAAATTAGAATCAAGTGGAATTTTAGTGATGAAATGACTGCTTGAAATAAAAATTGCACTGGATTGGTTTAACACCAACTACAGAAGAATTGATCAGCAAACTGGAACACATAGCAATATAAATAAGGTACATAAAAGAAAATCTCGGAGAGAAAAAGAATGAAGAGGTATAAAATATGAATTAGAGGAGTGGAAGGGGGAGACAGAAAATCAGTCCAAAGCAGTAATCATGATCATTTTCCAAATTATATGAAAACAATAAACATAGATACAAGAAGCTCAAGAAACCTCAAATAGAATGTAAACAAGAGAATCCCATCTGGAAATATAACAATTAAGTTGTTAAAAACCATCAATAAATAGAAACCTTAACAGGAGCAAGAAGAAAAAAAAAATTATAAACAGGACAAGAATAACTGCAGACTTATCATACAAGAAAATGCAAGCCAGAAGAAAGTTGAAATATATAAAGTACTGCAGGAAGGAAAAAAAAAAAAAAAAAAGTGCCTGCAGGAAGGAGGGGAAGGTTAATCTAGAATACTACCGACATGTCTTCAAGATCACTGATTCATTCCTAAGCCATGTTCATTCTAATAAGAAGCCCATGAAAGTCATTCTTCATATCTGTTAAAATGTTTATGATTTCTCACATCTCCTTTTGGTTATTTCTGAGAATTTCAATCTCTCTGCTTAGATCAACCATCTGTGCTTGCGTGTTGTTCACTTTTTCCACTGAGGCTTTAACATATTAATCATAGTTATTTAAATTTTTGACCTGATAATTTCAAAATACCTGTCATATTTGAGCCTGGTTTTAATGCTTGCCCAGTCTCTTCAGACCATGTTTCTGCCTGCTTAGTACAGCTTGCAATTTTTTGTTGAAAGCCAGACATGATGTATTGGATAAAAGGAATTTAGGTGCTTTCAGTCATAATCCCCTATATAGGTCTGCTGATATTTATGTAGTGATGAGGTATGGGGTGGAGGAGAAGTGTTCTAGAGTCTTACGATTAGTTAGCTTTTGCCCCTAGATTGGAATTAGCACAAGTATTTCTCATCTTCTCTTCTTCACTCTCTAAGTGAAACAGGAAAGCTAGAGGGAGCTGGAATTAAATATTTCCTTTCCCTCACGTCCAGCACTAGAAGCAGCTGCAGTAGTTTATCTCCCTTCCCTCACATCAAAGGCTAGAAGGGGGCAGGAGTTGGATAATTCTCTTTCTCCACATAAAAGTCCAGAGAGGATGGTGCTGGGTATTTCTCTTCCCCCAAGTTGGTTAACCAAAAAACCAAACCCATTGCTGCCATGTCAATTTCTACTCGTAGTGACCTTATAGGACAGAGTAAAAATGCCCCATAGGGTTTCTAAGGAGTGGCTGGTGAATTTGAACTACCAACCTTTTGGTCAGCAGCTGAGCTCTTAACCACTGTGCTACCAGGGTTCCACAAGTTAGCTAAGCTGGTTAGGTTCTGGTAAAGTAGTTTCCATTGAGGGCAGCTTGTTCCAAGGAGAGCAGAACACTATTTTTAAATAGTTGCTTTTCACTGCCCCTTTCCAGAAGCACAGGGGAGAATTTTTTTCTCAGCACTTTACAGTGAAAACCTATAGTGTACTCCTGGAGGTAAGCTCCAAGAAAACATGAGACCCTCTTTAAGACTAGACCTCAAGAAGTTTTTTATCTCTCAAGTTAGCCTAGCAATTAGTCAATTACCCCTTAAG
This sequence comes from Elephas maximus indicus, assembly GCF_024166365.1. Taxonomy (NCBI): domain Eukaryota; kingdom Metazoa; phylum Chordata; class Mammalia; order Proboscidea; family Elephantidae; genus Elephas; species Elephas maximus. Next base: position 52,334,318 of record NC_064836.1, on the reverse strand, counting down.
TATTCTTGCCTTATGTTGGGTCCATTGGTGACAGCAGCAGCAGTGATGGTGGTGCTTTCTGCTTCTGGTAAGTGGTCAATTTCTGTATCAGCCTGTCAGTCCCTCCAGTTTTGGGGCAGTGGTTTGCTCTGTGACCTAATTCTCTGAAGGGTCCAAGAAAATTTGTTGATTTTCAGTTTTTCAGCTTTTTTTCTTGTTGTGAGGATGGGAGGGATGATTCCCAAGGTTTTTACATGCTAGACCAGAATCTAGTAGTCAATCTAGATTTGTATATCCAGCAAAAATATATTTGTCAAACACTGATAAGTTTTCTTCTTCTGCTCATGAAGGACTAACTTCCATGACAATTGTTTTCCTTCCATAATCAACTAGAATTTAGACAAAATATATAAAACAAACATTTTCGAGCATTAGACAACACACAGCGCAGGATTATAATCACTGTTAAAATGGAACCGAATGAACTGAACTCTCATTTTTCCAGCTAATTGCTCAGAAGTAGTTGTCAGTTCTCAGCACAAAAAGGGAGAATTCTGAAAAAGCCTAGAGATGCACTAAATTAGATAGGCGGAGATAAGAGTTCAGGGAGAATGAAGTGGTTAGAATTAACAAGGCACAAAACAAGAGACCAGCATCCTTCTGCCAGTTTGTCATATTGTGGTGGCTTGCATGATGCTATGATACTTGAAGCTATGCCATTAATATTTTAAATATCGGAAGCATCGCCCATGATGGACAGGTTACAGCAGAGTTCTGGACTAAGGCAGACTAGGAAGAAAGACCTAGCAATCAGTGTCCAAAAATTAGCCAATGAAAATCTTATCAACTTAAGGAATATATTAGCTGATATTATGCTAGAAGATGATCTCCCTATGTAGGAAGTCACTCAAAACACACAGTGGCCACAACAATGGATTTTAGCATACCAACAATCGTGAAGATAGCTCAGGACCAGCTAACACATATGACTAATATCAGGATTTAAATAGAGGACATCATTATAGATTCTAGAGTTATGCAAAGAATAATTTCAGAAGATAAAGAATGGTATTTCAAAAATTTTTACAACATACATGAAATTGAATCTCTTAAATACATAAATGGAAACCCTGGTGGCGTAGTGGATAAGTGCTATGGCTGCTAACCAAGAGTCAGCAGTTCGAATCTGCCAGGCGCTCCTTGGAAACTCTATTGGGCGGTTCTACTCTGTCCTATAGGGTCGCTATGAGTCAGAATTGACTCAGTGGCAGTGGGTTTTAAATACATAAATACCAAAGCTCACTCACGAAAAATTGAATAATCTTAATAGCCCTATTATCTCCTAAAGTTTCAAATCGTAGTTAATAATTCTTAAGCAAAAAAACTCATGGCCAGATGGCTTCAAGAGTACATTCTCAAAACATTTAAAGAGGAAATGTTAAGTATATATAAATTCTTCCACTAAACAGAGGAGGAGAAATCCCTTTCCACCTCATTTTAAAAGACCAGCATTAACCTACACCCATATCGGGAAAGGACATCACAAGGACCAGTATCACCCATGACCATAGATTCAAAGATCCAACACAATTTGGTAAACCAAATACAGTGATATATTTAACTGATAATGCATTAGGACCAAGTTCTGATTATTAAAGCAATGAAAAATTAATCTATGCAATTTACTATTTCATCCAACTAAAAATGAACAAAGCATATGACCATTTCATTTGATGAAGAAAGCATTTAACAAAATTGAACACCCATCATTAATAAATATTTTAAACTCACTAATTTTTTTTTTAGGCATTAGGGAATTTTTCAAACTTAAAGATAATCAACACAAAATCTAAATCTAACATCATAACTAACGATGGAAGACTGAATACTTTATCCTTAAGTTGGATAACTAAACAAGAGTGTTCTTTCTCTTCATTTTTATTCTGCATTTCACTGGAGGAACTATTCAAGGCAAGAAGAACGAAATGCATGGCGTTTAAACAGCAAGATGCTGAAATGTCTTTAATTACTGATGACATGATTCATGCATAGAAAAAACTTAAAAACCTTCAAAAAAAGCTACTAGAATTTCTACTTGAACATAGAAATTTATAAAAGTCAACATACAAAAGTAAATAAAATTTTCATTTAACTAGTAATGAACAATAAAAAAGTATAACTTAAAATATAATACCCCAAAATTAAATTCTTAAAGAAAAATAAGGTATGTGAAAGCCCTTACCTCTGAAATTCATAAATTATTGGCGAGAAAATTAAAGAAATCCTAAATAAATGGAGAGACACCATATTCACTGATCATAAGAAACAATATTTTTAAGATGCCGATTCTCCTCAAGTTGTTTCATAGATTATAGGCAATCTAAATCAAAATCCCAGAAACCTTCTTTCTTTTGTAAAAAATTTCAAGCTTATTGTATACATGTTCAGAAACACAAAGGAAAGTACAGCAATATTGAATAGGAGGTACATATTTACAGGATTTCAGGATGTAATATCAAGGCTTATTACGAACTACAGTAATAAAGGCAGTGTGGTATAAGCACATGGATAATCACATAGCTCCATAGAATATAATAATGTCATCAAGTACATGACATAAATATAATCAATTCATCAATGGTGAAATAAATGTCCTTTAAAAGAATCAAATAAGATAATTTTTGGCTGCCAGGGACAGGAGGGAGGGGGAAGGGGTAGTCATTGCTTCTGTGTATGGTGATGGAAAATTGGCATTGATTGTACATCCAAATAATGTAATTGATATTATTAAGCTGTACACCTGTAAAAGTTGAAATAGCAAATGTTGTGTGATGTATATTTTTACAACAACAAAAAGAGCAGATGCTGCTGCTGCTTATGTACAACCAAACACCACATGGGATTTGTTGCCTTGTTTTGAAGATTTAGGGTCATGGTTTCACGGAACATCCCAGGTAATTGGCCTAATATTATTTTAGTGCTTCTCCTAAACCTAATTTGTTGTGTAGCGCTTGGGGTCTTAAAAGCTTGCAAGCAGTCATCCAAAGGACAACAATTGGTCTATGGACAGAGGAGGAGAAGGAGAGTCAAAAAGAGGACCAGGAAACGGAATGTGTGGCTAATTAACCCCATGAACAACTGCCTCCTTTACCCTTTAACCAGAAGAACTGGATGGTGCCTTGCTACCATTACTGAATGTTTTGCTCAAAGACTCTGTAGAAGAATTCTAATAATAAGGCGGGGAGGGGTAGGTAGAAGAGAATTTCAAATTTTCGAGAAACACAGATTCTCTGGAGCCATTGAATCTGGATAAGCCCCCGAAACTATTGCCCTGACACCTTTTTTAAGCTAACCCTTAAACCAAAAATCTCTCCCTAAGTAGTTTTTAAACTAAACATTTGTTTAGCTTAATTAACAAAGATTGTCTTGAGTATTGTGCTCTTTTAAAGAACTATCTATATGGGATCAAATGATAACAGCAATTCAAAAAGTTAGAGAAAAAACTTAGGGGTAATAAGTTCATGTTAATGGTGAAGGAATAATTCGGAAAATAAGGATGAGAATGGTCGCACAACCTGAAGAAAGTAATCAATGTCAGTGAATTGAACATGGAGAAATTACTGATTAGTGTTATGTTTTGCTGTACATTTTCAAAAAACATCAAAAAGAAAATTTTAATATAAAAAGTGCTAAAAAGTTTCATATAAGCATGAAAAATATAAACTTCGACCTTACTTTATAGGAGTAAGATTTATCAAATACCTAAATACAAGAACTAAATTACAAAATTTGTAGAAAGAAACTTGGAGAAAATCTTCTTAGATAGTCCAAAAAAAAAAAAGCACTAACTGTAGTAGAAAAAATAAATTGGACTTCATCATACAAAAAGACTTCCACTATTCAAAAAAATCATTAAGAAAAATAGCATCTCTTATGCTGGGATAAAATATTCACAATGTATATATCTAAAATACATTTTTCTGTCCAGACTGTATAAATAACTACTGTAACTCATTATAAAAAGGCAATTAGTCAAGATTAAAAAAGGCACATTGTTTTGATAGATACCTCACAAAATTACATAAACAAATGTCAATAAATACATAACTGACGTTCAACATCAATATTCACAGTGATATGTAAATAAAACAATCACGAGATACACAGACATTAAAATTGCTAAATTTTAAACATAATTGGTTGCTGAGGATGCAGAACAATTAGAATTCTCATCTACTTCTTTGGAAATGTCAAATGGTAGAAGCTCTTTGAGAAACAACTTAGTAATACTAGAAAACAATTTGATAGTTTCTTATAAAGTTGTACATACCTTTCTCCTATTATCCAACAATTCCACCCCTAGGTATTTATTTATCCAAGAGAAATAAAAACACTTGTCTGCACAAATTTTTATTTGTGAACTTTCACAGCATCTTTACTCGAAACTGGAAATTACATAAAAAGTGGAAAACATCCCCTAAACTGAAAAAAGCCAAACTGTCCCTTAACAGGTGAATGAAAAAACATATTATACTTAGGACTATTTATTACTCTGCTACAAAAGGACGCAAACTACTTTTAACCCTAAAAATCAAGCATTAATCTTAAAAGCATTACCCTGAATGGAAAAAAAAAAAGTTAAACCAAAAAGATCATATATTTAGGTAAGATCTTGGCTGCTAACCTAAAGGTTGGCATTTTGAATGCACCAGTCCCTCCTTGGAAACCCTATCGGGTAGCTCTACTCTGTCCTATAGGGTCATTATGATTCGGAATCAACATGACCGCAACGGGTTTTGGTTTGGATGGTATGATTAAACACACATGAAATTCAAAAGCAAATCTAATTCTTAGCGACATAAACAGATGTTACTTGGACCCAGGGGTGGGAGTAAGGGAATGGATAAAATGACAGCAATTATGGTGATTACAACAGGTACAGACAAAAGGTTAATTTAAAAAAAAAAAAAAAAAAACAAGATAGTAAGTGGCAAAGACTAATTTACATTAAATTCTTCAGGAGCTAGCCTATAGACTCGGAAAGACATGCAGAAGCCCAGAATATTTACTCCTGAAACAGGTAAGAAAAAAGCAAGTTTCTCTCTCTCTTTCTATTTAACTGTCCCTCTTTCACACACAGTTAATATGAATAATACTTGTATTATATATATTTAAAGTTTGCTAAAATAAAGTGTTTGGGAGAAACATTTAAAAATTATTAAATGTTCTTTTTTATAGTACAAATGTTCCAAAAACATTAAAAAAACAAAAAAATCCCAAGCCAAGGATTCATTGGTTTGACTTTTTTCTAAATTCGTAACAGATATTGTTTATATTGTCTATATTTTAATGTATTTAATGGTTCCATAATATTTTGTCTTACAAAAATAAAAATGTACATTGTTATTTTACTCCAGAGTACCTTTCATTATTGTAAAAGAGTTCCAGTAATATTTATGAAATGCTTAAATTATAATAAATTCAAAATTGCTCTCAAAACAAATCTCTGTATAAGCACTCCGTAAGTTTTATTTGAATTAACAAAATCATAAAGAATCCCACATTTTGGAGCTTATCTAGCAACTCCAAAGCTAAAGGGGAAAAAGGGAACTGATCCCTTTATTTCTCAGCAAATCATTGTTAGTCTGAATCTGCACCAGATTAAACGTCAAGATTTTACCCTTGCAATCTGTATATCATTCACATTTCACACCAAATCTTTTTTTCACATCAAATCTTCCTTGTCCGTTGTCACTTTTTTCTTTGTTTTTCATAAATTAAAAAACATATCCTTTTCTGCCATTGTTTTAAAGTATTCTTCTAGCAAAACATTATCATCATCATCTAGAAGTCTAGAAACCCTTGGAAACCTTACGACACTGAAAATTCAAAATCTTTTGAATTGAAAATCTCAGCACATTATTCTGAGGGTGAAAAAAAAAAAAGCATAGGCACAAGGACTCATGGCAGAAAACCTCAAAAGTCATAATCAACATATTTGTCTTGGGTTTTTATTGTTACAGTTGTTTGTTTTAAGTGTTTCAGAAGGTGCCCTGCTATTGCTAGTGTATCTAGAGTGGGTCAGTATAAATGGAAACAGCTGTTTTCACATCATCATGTGGGTTGGATTAATGGTGAGCTGGAGATTAATGTAATTTCCTCCATAGCTATGCCCCCCCAGAACTCAAAAATATATATTTTTCTAAATTCCAAGTAGTTAAAATTCTGTAACGTGGAAGCATTTTCTCCCCTCCCCCCACCTTGGAAAAGAATGCTATATGGTTGCAACCCACCATAGAACTATGTAAAATGATTTCCTAGCAAATAATAATGATAACAATAGCAATAGAAATAAAAAGTTACAACTTTGCTTATATTTTTGATACTTCCCTTATGAAATAGAGTTTAAAACAAACAGACTGGGAATCACAACCCAAACTGACACTATCAAGATGCTGAAGAGCTTAACTCCAGAATGACGTTCAATTGATTACAGAGAGTACTTGGTTTGCAGTGATGATGCTATATGCCTGTGATAGCCGTCCATAGAGCAGCACTTACTGCAGTCCCAGTGCTGGGCAGAGGACACTGGTCAGAGGAAGCGAAGTGCTTCGTGAGCTGGCTTTCTACGTTATCCAGAGAAACATGGATCGCAGGCTGATTTGTTCTCAATGGATCTAACCGACATTGCATTGAAGAAGAACAGCACCACAGCAGAGGAAAGGCAAAAGCGTCATGAGGAAACCTGATTTCATCAGAACTGCAGTATCACGGAATGAGTTCTTGACTTGAAATTTTCAGTTTGCTCATATGCATTGCAAGGTGATTTAGACTCATTTGTTCGAGCCATGTTTGGATATTAAGTAATGTAAAGTAAAAATAGAAATCACTTCATAATTCCCCTCAATTATTACCCTTTCTGTCACTAAAGCCTGTTAGTATTAGTTTCTTAGGGCTGCTATAACAAAGTATCACACACTGCGTCCCTTACAATAACAGAAATTTATACTCTCACAGTCTGGCAGCGAGATACCCAGTCTGTAATTAGGTATTTACTTTTTCTGTGGGATGGAGAATCTGTTCCATGTCTCTTTGAGCTTCTGGTGACAGTTGGCAATCCTTGGTGTTTCTTGGTTTGTAGGTAAATCACTCCAATCTCTGCCTCCATCTTCCCACGATGTCCTCCCTATGTGTCTCCCTCTCCTGGAATTGACCGACTGAAAAATGGCTGCATTTTTCCTATGAATAAAAAAAAAAAAAAAAAAATGAATAGGTATATACAAAAAAGGCATTTTTTGTGTTTAATGTATGTGTGAAATATATAATTTATTTATATGTACACTACATCTGTATGCATTAGTATATATGATAAAATTTTATACAAGCACATTGTATTTTTGCAAAAATAGGAGAAAAATACACTTCAGTTTCACTATTTGCATGATTATCATTTATTAGTAAATATTGCCAAATATAATATATAATATTGTGTCTATCAAATTTTCATAAGAGAAGCAAAGCCATTTTTTTAAAAGCCAGTATACAGAAAAATATATAGATATAAGTAAGAAATTTAGGTGTAAAAATGCTCATTGCATTTAATCAGTAATAGGGTAGTTGGAATTAACCTAAATTTCCATTGGTTGCAGGAATGCTAATATATTTAAACCACAGAATATTTGTATAGATATTAAAAATCAGAGATGTTCATGTAAGAGATATGTGCATTTTCTTACACTGAGAAAGAAGGAATTAAGAAAGAGCATAATATTACTTGTGTTTTGTAGAAATATATGGTACAAGTTTTTGCTTCAACTAATTCACTTTGTTACATTTGATTTTTTTATAGGCCGCATGCATGATGTTTGCAAATCAAGTGGGATAGGAAAAAGATATAAACATTTAAATATATTCATTTAAATAAACATTAAAATATACATCTAAAATTTTCAGGTTTTTTAATAATACTTTATTAATTTTAATGCAATCATTTTAAGAATCCTAATTTCAGTAACAAGAAAATAAATTTATCTTAATAAAAACACTAGCAATTGCATTTATAATGAATGGAGGTACTTAAGTAAAATAAATAAGTACTGGTAAAAACACCACTAACCCATTGCCATCGAGTCGTTTTCACTCACAGCGACCATACAGGACAGAGTAGAACTGCCCATAGAGTCTCCAAGGAGCACCTGGTGGATTTGAACTGCTGACCTTTTGGCTAGCAGCCATTGCACTTAACGCCTACGCCACCAGGGTTTCCACTACTACGGCTACTACTATGTTTATTCAGTTCTTGGTTCAAAGGAGACCATTATTCATCAGTTTACATAATTTATATCTTTCTTTTTTTACTAGTTTATTTAAAAGAATCTTAAGAGCATAAAAGTAAGTAAATTAAGTCAGAAACATGATTGAATAAACACTAATCACTGGGTTTACACATATTTTACTGATGTACCAAATATTTTCAAATTTAACAAAGTCTTTTGAAAATAGAAGAGATGTATGTGCTATGTAGAATATGTACCTTATGAGCCTTAAAAGTAGAAGTATATTACTTGTACTTACCTTTCACTGTCACTTTTGAAAGCATGACAACAAAGAGAAAGCAAACATATTTGCAGTTAGATATTGATCTTCTTTCAAAGAATCAAATAATTTATATTTTTTCATCTGACTTAATGGACACCTGCCCTTGTTACCATGGTGATATGAATATGAACGTACAGTTTACATAGTTTGGAATCCAGGAAAACATCCATAGCTGCTCTCACAATCTAAACGGTTGTTGATTGTGTTTATAGATACTTTAGTTTCCAAAACAATATAATATTCACTCCTGTGACTCTATGGAAACCAACAAACTTGCAATTGGTGTTCAGCCCTTGTGTTAGCCAAACTCTGCTGGTTTCTCAATATAAATGCTAACGGAGGGAACATGGGAGCTCACCTCTCCCATGTTTCAAAGTTATACAATCTAGCTTCAATTTCCTTTGGCATCCCTAGAAGAAATCTTTCTATGAATAGAGTATTACATTATTATTTATGCCATACACAGCATATGACTTGATTTTCAGTGCCAAAATTACTTCTAAAAATTTATTAGAAGAAGTTTTTTTTCTTTCTCCCTAATCTAATAGTGTTTCCATGAGAGGTTTCTGAAACAATTCTTTTAAAAAAACTATACCAGGGACTTTAACAGATTTTATTTATTCTGAATTGCCTGACTGGATATTTTAAAACTAACTTTCCTGTCTTTTCTATGTTTAATGGTTCTGTTTAGTAAAATTTAGTCACACACAAAGTAGATATTGAAAATCTGAGAAAATGGGCTAAGTAAAACGGCATGCTAGTTTTTTCTGATATACCATCTCCTGATTTGCATTATACATATACTTGCCAGATATCTAATAATTTAACTATAGTAAAATATTCCAAAATTTGTGAAGATTCTCACTGATTGTATGAATGTTGTTATTGCTAGTTGACACCAAGTCAAGTCTGACTCATGACCACCTTATACGCAACAGAAAAGTTTGCCTAGTCCTGCTCCACCCTCACAATTGCTGGCACATTTGAGTCCATCATTGTTGCTATGGTAACAATCCATATTACCAAGAGTCTTCCTTGCCCTCCTTTTGGCCCTCTACTTTGGGAAACATAATGCCCCCCTCCAGTGATTGATCTTTCCAGGTGATGTGTGTCTAAAGTAAGCAAGTTGTTCTGTTGTGATTCATAAGGTTTTCATTGACTAATTTTTGGAAGTAGATTTACTGTTCTTTCTTCCTAGTGTTTCTTAGTCTAGAAACTCTACTGAAAACTGTCCACCATGGGTGACTTTGCTGGTGTTTGAAATACCAGTGGCGTAGATTCAAGCATCGTAACAATAGGCAAGCCACCACACTGTGACAAACTGACAGATGGGTGATGGCATTACATACATAATGACGTAAAGACCTGATCAGTATGAAAGAAGCTATATGGAGAACCCAGCCTTCATATAATATTTTCACATAGATAGGATCGACAGGATTTGTGCAACTGAAAAAGTAGAAAACATCAGCTATATTAAATGTGTTCAAATTAATAGGAGAAATTTTTCCTCTTTTCTCCTTTAATCAGCATTTAACAAATAAGTTAGAGAGGAGTACGAATTTCTTCCCAGGATGAAGCCACACAATTTACAACAGTAGGATTATATGAATTATGGGTAACGAGGCCCAAGATTTATAAATACAGAGGATATCCACTCTTTCCCAAATGAACTGTGAGAGATATACAATTCCAATTCAAATCAAAAAGGCAGTGGGATATTTTGCTGGAGGGGAGTCTAACGGCATGTAGACAAAGGCATAACAAAGCATTGGACTAACTGACAAATAGATCGTCAAGAAGCATCTCTCCATAATTTCTAGAAAAAATATAAAACCTCAAGATTACTGAAATATAAACCATTGTCTAAATTCTAAAGAAATTTCCAGTAACAATTCTGAAGATGGAAATGAACTGATGAAAGCAATTATTAGCTTACCTATTGCCTTGGTTATACTTCTTTTGGATGCTGGGTGGTACAAATGGTTTGCACTCAACTGCTAATCTAAAGGTTAGTGGTTCGAACACACCCAGTGGCTCTCAGAAAGAAAGGACTGGTGACCTGCTTCCATAGATTACAGCCAAGAAAACCCTATGGAATAATTCTACTCTGTAATACACGGGGTTGCCAAAGTCAAAATCGACTCGATTTATACTTCTTTTACAGTACAAGAGAAGACAGTAAGATGATGTATCTCTTGCTCATTAGCTAGCCCCTAAGTCAGAAATTGCCGGTCTGTATCAGCCAAAAACGCCAGGATGATGCATGGGGAGATTTATCTGCTTCCTACACCATTTGGTAAGCACAAATGGCAGCTTGCTATGAGAAAAATACAGTTTGATTCAGTTTTGTTGCCTTGTTGCACTGATAAATTCAAATCCAAGAGGTCCCATCAGGTTTTCCAATGTGGTTATTCTCAGAGTCATGACTGTAGATTTCTCAATATCTGCTTTTATTTCCAACTAATTGTGACTTTTATATTTTGAAGCTATGCTATAAAATGCTTAGAAATTCAATATTTTTTAAAGGTATTTTTCTCTTGAAAAAAATGTGAAATATCTCTAAACCAAAAAACAACACCCATTGCCTTCAAGTCAATTCCAACTCATAGTGACTCTATAGGACAGAGTAGAATTGTCCCATAGGGTTTCCAAGGAGCAGCTGGTGGATTTGAACTGCTGACCTTTGGTTAACAGCTGAGCTCTTAACCACTGTGCCACCAGTACTCTTAGTTATTTATCTCCTTCTAGAAATACAGGTCTACCCCTCTATTTATCTGTCTGCCCTTAAAAAGATATTGTTCTATTCTTCAAAACAGGAAAATAAAGATATTAGAATGAGGTGAAAGGAAACTATCCCTTTGTGTTTTTATGATGTTTAATTCTGTAAATTTCCTACAATGTACAGAGAAAAATGGATATTATACTTTTTTTTTTTAATAACACTACACGAAGAACTTCCAGGAATTGCAATCAGGAAATTATTGGATAAAAACTAATTTTGTGGCCTAGAATCAATTTTGGTTCTAAAACTATCAAAATGTATTTTAGAATGTACATCTGAAATATATCAAATGCTCCAGTCTAAAAGGAAAGGAGTCACTACAAGTCTTTGTGTTAAGAAACCTATGAAGGATGTTTTCTGGTTGTGTTACTCATTTAGATTGTTTGAATGCTTCTACATATATAAAGTTCTCTTGTAGTGATGACAATTTTGAAAGCATGGTAACTGAAAAATACTGCATCTATATTTAATTCAGCAGGATTTAAGATATTTGTAGAAGGATGCTCACCTCACAGATTTAATACCTTAAAAAAAAAAAAGGAAATTCTATAGTTAATCATTCTATCATGGTCTATGAGAAAAAAACAATGTCCAGAGATTACTGGCTGACTCAGATTCAAATAGTGGTTTAAGAGGTAGAGTGGCGTAAAACTAAAAAAAAAAAATTACTGCATGTTTTTCTTGCATAACCGTACTCAAAATGTTACTAAAGAAATTATCATTTGTTATGAAAATTGAAAACAAAACCAGTTGCCCTCGAGTCAATTCCTGGCCAGTCCTTCTTTTGAGGCACTTCTGGCTTAATTCCACTCTCCAACCTTTTGGTTAGTAGTGGAGTGCTTAACCATTTCCATCAACTAGTGACTTCTTTTTTTTATGAAGGAAAACATTAAAACACTGTCATAGAAAGTTCCAAGTACTTGTGGTAAGATAGTCATCTACATAAGATCACAGCAAGATAAAATTATTCTAGAGTGACAATATTACCTTCTCAGGACACCTCCAGTGTTAGTTTATCTCGTTAAACCCAAAGAGCCATAAAGAGAACAATTCTAACTTGACACGAAAGAGTATGGTGCGTGCACACATACACACACAAAACAAAAATAAAAACCTTTACCAGTTAAAGCATGCCTTACGCAAGTGAAGAGAACTGTATATGCCAGACATAAGTGTTGCTGGATTTTTTCTGTTTCCAGGTTTCTGCATTATCATAACTCATGTGTGGTTTAAGAATCATGAGGAGGAACTCAGTTTATTTGAAGAAGAATATAAATAAATGTCAGACAATAAAACATACAAAGTTTAAGTTTTCTAACATTGAGATTTATTTCCGAAGCTTACCTAAAATTGGTTTTATCTTTCCCTGCTATTTTTAACATAGGTTACAATCCTGAGGTAAATTAAGACTGTCTAAATAAGAAGGTATGCTGTCCAGTGTTTGAGATTTTTCCAGACCTTGATTGAAATTTGCAGCTCTTATGCTTGATTGACAATCAGAAGTTTGTGGCTGAGGAACAATGCAAGACTATGAGATCTGACTGCTCCCAGGGTACTGTCATTGATCAGACTTGTTCTCAGTTGGGCATGTAATTCTGCAAGGCATTCGGGGACATCTACTAGGTCAACTCATTTATCTGTTGTTATTGTAACACCAGTTCTGTTAAGAAATCATGTATCTGTCTGTGTTTCATCAGTCAAGACATAATGAAACTTGCCAGACCATTGAGTGATGTTAAAAGTTCCCTAAAGTTAGAAAAACAATAAATAAGTTAAGGCTTATGAGTCAAGGAGTAATTGAAAAGCACTTTTCTTCTCTGAAAAATTCTACATCCCCAGGGAGTTGTATAATTTCTGAACGTAAGTTTAGTTTCCATTCTTGTGAATTCTTTTGCATATTCATTACCAAAATACATAGTTTTAACTAGTAAATTTAGGTGACTAGGAGCAAGAATGTCTTGTCACAAGCAAGAATGTTTTGTCACAATACCTTGAAATCTTTCACAGGTAGCATATGAAACTTCTATGAGCATAAGTTGAATATGTCATTTATATTTTAACAAATGAGAATTTATGTTGTAGCAGGGAAAAAAAAAAAGAGGCCTGTTTAAATCTGCTGAGTGTTTGCAGAGGAAAAAAAGCATTCTCTAAACTAGGCTCCTATGTGGCAGGGAATAAATTACTTTATCTTCCTTTAACATCATAAGAGGAGAATGGAACCAAACAATCACCTTCTAGAACTAGGTCGTGTAGTGATTTTAGGATTCTGAAAGGTTTCGTTTTCACCATATACAGTCTCTGCTATGTTGCTATGACTACATTTGCCCCTTTTAACTAGCTCGAATGGAGTCCTGGTGGTGCAGTGGTTAAACGGCCAACTGTTAACCAAAATTTGGCAGTTCCAATCCACATTGAGAAATTAGAGGGGAGAGGTGGAAGAAACCCTGGTAAAAAGTTGTTAAGATCTTTGCATGCTAACCAAAAGGCTGGCAGTTCAAATCCACCAGGCACTCCTTGGAAACTCTATGGGGCAGTTCTACTCTGTCCTATAGTGTCAGTATGAGTCAGAATCGACCTGATGGCAATTTTTTTTTTTTTCTTTCTTGGTTTAAAGAGAAGGGGAAGCGCTGGTGGTGCATGGGTTAAGACGAGAGCTGCAAACCAAGAAGTCAGCCATTCGAATCTACCAGCTGCTTCTTGGAAACCCTATGGGGCAGTTCTATTCGGTCCTATAGGGTCACTGCAAGTTCAAATCAACCTCAGCTGCAATGGGTTTGGATTTTTTTTCTGTTACTAACACAAACTTCCTAGTTCTAGAGGGCTTTCTTCATGTCAAGGAGCCCTGGTGGCACAGTGATTAAGTGCTGGGCTGTTAACTGAAAGGTCAGTGGTTCGAACCCAAGTGCCACTGTATGAGAGAAAGATGTGACAGTCTGCATCAGTAATGATTACAGCCTTGGAAGCCTTATGGGGCAGTTCTACTCTGTCCTCTAAAGTCGCTATGAGTTGGAATTGACTCAATGGCAATGAGTTTCGTTTTGGGTTTTCTTCATCTAAAAAACTAAATGAAGTCACTGCAATGAAAGACAGTATTGAATAGGGATGTTTCTCATTGTGTAAGAGAGTTAGAGGTAATAGTTCTTTGATATTAGAGCACTCATCCTGGATTATTTTATTACATGAATGAGTTGATATCTTGGAATAAAAATAAAAACACCAACAGCATTTTAAAAGAATGGGAAACAGCAGTTACTGTGTTGGAGGACAAGAGAAGAAAAATTAGATGAGTTATGGTATTTGATTATAAAAGGCAAACACTGAGCACGTATATATATTTAGTGCCAGAGAGATGAAAAGTTAAACATAGGGAAGCTAAGAGTAAAATGTTCTCTACAGCTTTTTAATTCTCTTAAGGATAGTTCTGAAGCCAGGAATTTGAAATTTATAAGTATCACCGATTTCTGGTTCACCTTCCTAGTCAGACTCTTCTACCTAAGTTCTGGAAACCTCGGTGGCATAATGGTTAAGCGCTATGACCCCTAACCAAAAGGTCAGCAGTTCGAGTCTAACAGGCACTCCTTGGAAACTCTATGGGGCAGTTCTACTCCATCCTCTGGGGTTGCTACGAGTCAGAATCGACTAGATGGCAATGGGTTTGGGGTTTACCTACGTTCTATCATTTAACAAACTACAAAAAAATAGACAAACTTTCATATAAAGTCTATATAACCAGTATTTCCTAGCTTGTATCTTTGGAGACAAGCAAACATATTTTTGGCTTACTTGTTTCAGAAAATAAAGGACACTGTTTTGGGGTTAGAATGTTTACAAAAAACATGTTATTAATACTTATTTCTTTCACCATTTTGCTTTTTTTTTTTAACTTTCGATGCACTTAATATTACAACCTCACTTATAAATCAGTCAAGCAGTATTTATTGACTGCTTACTCTTTGACTCTAAGCTTAATTATTCAGCTCCACATTCAATCATATCTAAAATTTATCTTCACATCTAATATCCGATGTCTGAATTTGGACATGCTAGGCATATTTCTTGACATATTAACATTTTTTATCCCAAAAACAGCACCACTAAAATTCTGATGTACTTGTAAATATATTAAAGTGTAATTTCAGAATTCCATTTGTATTTTCTTCTTTTTCGTTTTCTGGTTGAAAAGTTTCTTGAAGTAATCTAGTTTTAGAATTTTTTTTTTTTTAATAATATGAAAGCTCATGTTCACGATAAGGGCACACCTCGGGAAACTATAAATTCCAAGTACCTGTCTTAAGCTTGTATTGCATTGAATACGCATCCAACTAGACGGTTTAACATTTTTAAATTTAAACATGTGTGTGTTGTTATCCTTTGATTACCAATGATCCTAAGCAAAAGTATAAAGATTAACAGACATATGTCCCTATTTTTTTCTTCCATTTTCAGTATACCAAAAACAGATTAAGGAAACTTTCTTTTCCGACCACGGTGGTGTAATAAACACTAGATGTAATGTTCCCCTGTATGCAATTAGAAAACTAGACAAATGACATGTAACGAGAGTTTTCAGATATTGGCCAACAGGCAGAGCACTTTGTGTTCCTTGAGAAAACAGACACAAATAAGGCGTGCCTGATGATCAGCCTGGCTTCCTACCTGGGGAAAACCTTAAGGAGTCTGGAGGCCTTGCTGAGTTAAGGCGACAGAGACTGTAGTTTGGGGAGGCTGATGCAGCTGGGAAGTGTGGAAGAGTTCATAAAAGAAGGGAAATACTTAGAGAAGCAGCTTCAAAAATTAAAAAATTGAGTCTTGTTTAGTCTTTGCTGAGTACCAGGCCTCTCATGTATAGAAAGAAACTCAACAAGGCCAGACATGTAATGACAAGGAAGTTGTAAAGTGAACAGTTTCCAGAGTTGGCACAAGGGAGGCAGAAATCCAGTCTCCAACTAGGTGAAGCACACAGCCTTTTGTGGATGAGCAGACAGCCCTATGGCCATGCATTAGAGATCACAAAGGGGCCAAGTCTTAGTAGTAAGATTAAGGTACCCCTGAAATATATTCTGTTCTAGACTCTGGATAGAAAAGCTTAAAAATAGGCCACAGAGAGATCAAACTGATCCACAACTTGTTAGGTTCCTTCAAGTTGATTCCCACTCACAGTGACCCAGTGTGACAAAGAACCGCCCCATAGGGTTTTCTAGGCTGTAATCTTTACAGGAGCAGATTGCCAGGTCCTTTTCCCCCAGAACCTCTGGATGGGTTTGAACCACCGAACTACTGGTTAACAGCTAAGCACTTAACCACCAGGACTCCTTAGAAAGAACTGAGTTAAAGCCTAACACTCACAGAGGGAGACAACTAAATCCAAATGATCAACCTGTAACATTTACAATATTCATCATCAAATAAAAAATTACTATATTTGCAAAGCAGCAAGAAAACTTGACCTATAAATCGTCACAATACATTAAAAAAAAATTGAATTTCCTGAATAAAACCATATAAAATTGAAAATCAATAAAATAAATGTATCTGTATAATTCATAAATATTTAAAAATTAAACAATGTTCCCCTAATAACTCATAAAATAGAAGAAATTACAGGGAAAGTAAAAATATTTTTAACTGAAGAAAAATTATAACATATCAAAATCTGTAGAGGAGTCTAAAGCAGAGGTTATAGGTAAATTTATAATTTTAATTGCTTATATATAAAAGAGTAAGTTCTAATATCAATTATCTAAGTTATTACCTTAAAAACGGAGAAAAATAAATTCAAATGGAAGAAAGGAAATAAATACGGTAACAGATTTTTTTGTGGGGGTGGAAAATTTGGCAACTTGTTTTATTGAATTGCTGTTGTTAGGTGCCTTTGAGTGGGTTCTGACTCATAGCATAGTGACCCAGTGTACAACAGAATGAAACATTGCCCAGTCCTGCACCATCCTCACAGTTGCTGTTATGCTTGAGCCCATTGTTGCAGCCACTGTGTCAATCCATTTCGTTGAGGGTCTTCCTCATTTTCACTGACCCCTACTTTACCAAGCATGATGTCCTTCTCCAGGGCCTGATCCCTCCTGATAGCATGTCCAAAGTATGCAAGACATCGTCTCTCCATCCTTGCTTCTAAGGAGCATTCTGGCTGTAGTTCTTCCAAAGTGCATTCATTCATTCTTCTGGAAGTCCATGTGCCGGGGGCCAGCCTCAGCAATGAACAGGGTTACCAGAGGAGGGGTAGAGTTCGGCGAAAAAGAATGAGAGGTAGTGTGTCTTATATTTTCATTTTGCAGAAAAAGAAGCCTTCTGCTCTTTATTTTTTACATGGTCTTTTATATCATAAGCTTACAAAAGCATAACATCGCATGATCAATAAAGGTGCAGTACAAAATATAATCATAAACATTATTTCCCAGAGACATAATTTTCCAAGTGACACATAGTACAGTTCCGCATACACACACAAATACAATGAGTTTTTGTTTAATTGAAGAAAATATTTTGTTGATATATTTTTACACAAAGTAATAATTGACTTCATACTGCTTTACACTTTATGCTTAATCTTGCAATTCCTTCCACAGTTTTTATAATAATTAATCTTTTTGCAAAAACTGTTGCCACATAGGCTTTGTCCATTTTGTCCAGGGTGGCCAAATTCTTGTAGTCCAGCCACTTTGGGTTACGTCATATTGTCCGCGATTATGCCAAGGACAATTAGCCCAATCTCTATACCCAAAGACCAGTCAAGCGCAGCAGTGAGCGAGGTAAACGAGAAGGTTGAGCTGTAATTGGCTGAGAAATTGGCTGAGAGAACTCACTGCCTTTTGTTTTTCCACTTTTATGGGGTCATGTGTGGGTGGTGGTTTAATCACAAAAAGGACCTTGGTAAATACCAGGATTTCACCATCCTATTCTTATTTTCCATAGTCGAGCTATTTGTTTTTCCCCTAAGACAACTTCATGTTGATCCCCAAGTAACACACGGGCTGTCCCTACCCGGGATTTCACCAGGGGATTATGAGTAGGACGCCCCCCGTCCAAAGGTCCCTAAATCTATAATGGAATTTTATGCTTATACATTCTGCTATACACAGGCTGAAAATGAAATAGAAACATAACACAGATGACAGAGATATTCCTGACTTTTCAGGAATTCTTCAATGTTTATGCTGGGGGCAGTGGGTGCAGAGAGGCTGCCCTTGCAGCCTGGCTCCTCCTGACTTTTCAGGGATTCTTTGATGTTTATGCTGGGGGCAGTGGGTGCAGAGGGGCCGCCCTTGCAGCCTGGCTCCCAGCATCCATGGTATATTCAATATTCTTCACAAACACCGTAAATCAAAAGCATCAATTCTTTTTCGGTCTTCATTATTCATTGTCCAGCATTTGTATACATATGAGGTAACTGAAAAAAACATGGCTTGGGTCAGGTGCACCTTAGCCTTCGAGGGGATATCTTTGCTTTTTAACACTTTAAAGAGGTCTTTTGTATCAAATTTGAAAATGCTGAATTGACAGATGCTGTGTTCCTAATATTTTTAAAACATTTTTTAAAAAAGAAAACATTAGTAAAGTAACAAAGAATAAATATATATATAGAAAATAAAAAGGAATTTTTATTTGATAAAAGTGATAGAAGCGATAAAAGCATACTTAATAGTTCACATTAAAGATTCCAAATAAGGCAGGCTGATACAGTGTCACCACTTTTTAACAACACTGTACTAGATATACTAGCTATTACAAGAATTCAAGACAAAATAAAAAAAAAAAACTATTCACAGATGGTATGGATGCGTGTATATGAAATCATAAGGAAGCCAACAAAATGTTGCTTGAATAATAAGTTGATTGAGCAAAATTGTAGAATATTAGTTCAGTATATAAAAATTTTACTGTATATATACATACCAACATAAACTTTGAAAATTAAAGATTTAAAATACCAGTTATAATAGATTAATAAAATGCAATAATTAAGTACAGCTTTGAAGAAAATATATATAAGATCTATACATTGAAAAGTTCATATATTGATAAGAGATATGGAGATAATGATTTACCATGTCCATGGAGAAAAATACTCAATGTTTTTAAGATGTCATTTTCCCCAAAATTATTCTATATGTTCAATGCAAGCCCAATAAATATCACAACCAACTTTTCTGTAGAAATTTATTTTTTAATTCTAAAATTTATATATAAAAAAAATTACCAAGAACAATCTAAATGATTTTGAAATGTTTAACTATGTTGGAGGACTTAATCTACCTGGTTTCAAGATGTGCAATTAAGCTACAGTAATCACAACAGTGGGTATTGGCATAAGGATAAACATATAGATAATAGAACCAGATAGAGTCTAGAAATAGATCCCACATCTATAATCAATTGACTTTTGAAAGAACTTCCCAAGATAATTCCAATGACAAAGGATAATGACAAATAATGTTGGGACAACAGCTACCCATGGGAGAAAAAAAACAAATAACCTAAATGTCACAACCAAACCCAGTCCCGTCCAGTCGATTCCGACTCATAGTGACCCTATAGGACAGAGTAGAACTGCCCCATAGAGTTTCCAAAGAGCGCCTGGTGGATTTGAACTGCCGACTCTTTGGTTAGCAGCCGTAGCACTTAACCACTGTGCCACCAGGGTTTCCAAGTGTTACAACATACTATTAAAATGAAATTTACTCAAAATGGGTTATGTACCTAAACATAAAAGTCAAACATAAAAAAAAAAAAAGCTTTCTATAAGAGCTGTAACACTGGCCCATGCAGGGCAGAGGCCTGAAGGTGCCCTGTGCAGTCGTTCCCTCAGAGGATCCTGTCAAGGTGTTTTCCCACACCAGGGCAGAGCTGGATGCTTTTGGGCCAGAGGCTTTCCAGCAGAGCTAAAAGAGCTTTAACATTTGTTTATGCAGGTCAAGAGAGGTCTGGCCTGAGTGTGCTCCATGTAGGGGCTGCATGCCTCCCTCCAAGACAGCCTTGGCCTTGGTAGCATGGTGGCAAGAGAGCCCCACAGGCCCGGGTAGCATGGTGGGAACCAGTAGCAGAGGCCAGTGAGGCCCTGTGACAGAGCAGAATCCTCCAAAAAGCGTGGTGGTAGTCAGGCGCAACAGTGACATGAAAACACCACCTAACTGGAAACACAGCACACTTGTTCAGCAATATAGAACGGGCATGGGTAATTTTGAAAAGGGTAAGAGGCTCTCCTTTAGGAATATGTTGTTATTATTTAATGTTATTATTTAATGTGGTGCATGGGTTAAGACGTGAGCTAAATATAAATAATAATTTTTATAAATATTTCTATAAATAATAATAATGGTTTTCACTTTGCCAGCACTGTGTAAGTGTCTCACCTGTCTGAACTGATCACAGATGACCATAGCATCCATAGAGTGACTAATGCCAGTGGTCTTATGTGCCTCATTTCTAGCAGTCTTATGTCTGCCTGGAAGTTTGAGACAGAGCCTGTCTGTGTGTGCAGTGCACATAGGCAGGGCATACAGTTCTAATGGTTTAGCCAGCAGAGTGTGATCAAGGTCAAAATATGGCATTTTGAAAGCATAAGGGCAACCCCCCCCCACTTAAAATAGTCTTGTTCTAAGAGTTGGTGAGTCGTTGCAACAATTGTCAGGTCTAAGTGAATAGCTGGGGCCATCTTGTCTAGAGTGGGGAAGTTGTATGTACTTCCTAACTTGTAGCTGGAGTGGGGGGAGACGGCACAGACTCCCAAGCTCGTACCCAGAATAGGGGGAGATCATTCAGCCTCCTTTGCTTGGAGCTCTCACCCACTGACCTAGCCCAGGGTAAGAGAAAGAGTTGTGTGTAGCAGCTGAGGTCAGAAAAAAGCAAAACGTAATGCAGTGACTCCTGTTAATCATGGGGTTATAGAGGAAAAAAAAGATAAACGGGCAAGGGATTCTGAACAGATAACTGCATGTGGCTGGGTTAAACAAAGCCTGAAGCCCAGGGAGCTATAAGAAAGGAGGAAATGTGTGGGAGAGGTGCCTGAGACAAGGCCACTATGCTAAGGAGAGTAGGGGTGGGAAGAGTGGAAGGGGTGGGGGGGCAGAGGGGGTGGGGGTGTGGGTGACCAGAAGTTTGGATAGAAACTCAGACTTTTAATCTGACTTAGCTTAAAAGTTTAGGAAAAACAGTTTTTGAATATATTTTAGGAAAACATACTGTGGAAAATATTTTGTTTGCTCATACTGTATGTAAATGCAAGTCTGCCTTTGAAGCTACTTTTTGATTGGATGTACTAAATAGGATCCATCCCAACACCCACAGGTGGCTATTTGGATACAATAGCCCTGTGTGGTGAGTAGACTGGGGAGGGGAGGGGGCAGGCAGGTGGGGGGGCTTGTGTGGAAGTAAACTCCACCCAGTCGAAGTTGAAAAGAAAATTTCTTTGAAAGCCCTGCAGACTGGCTAAGAAAGTTATCTGCAAAGAAAAAAAAAAATGTTTTGCTTTTTGAGCTAAAAGCAAGCAGTTTGCCCTTTTAAATTTCTGCTGGGGTCAGTGTCTTAGTTATGGAGTCAGGTTAAAAGGGTACTGAAAATGTGCTTGTGGAGAACAAAACCCAAAAAAACCAAACCTGTTGCCATCGAGTCAATCCCAACTCATAGGGACTCTATAAGACAGAGTAAAACTGCCCCACAGGGCTTCCAAGGAGTGCCTGGTACCTTTGAACTGCTAACCTTAGCAGTCATATCTCTTAACCACTCTGCCACCAGAAATGAGGGGTGCATCTGAGGCAGGAATGTCAGTGCCTCATGAGGAATGGAGCCTGACATAGTCCTTTTGCACCCTCTGAAGAATGAAAAACCAACAAAAACTGCTGAAAGTTGACAAAAGAGAGAGACTGCAAAAGACTATGTGGGCACGTTCCCTTGGGTGGAAGGCTCTGTGCACACCCAACAAGTCAGACTGATGTTAGTAGCTTTGAACTTGACTTTGTTGATGAAGGTGTGCAGATTTCTGGGAGAGAGAGCCAAAGATTAGACAGGCCCATAAAACAAACAACAATACCTGTAGCTCAACCATGTATACAAAACTAAATGGGCAAATCAGCCCAGAGGCAAGGACAAGAAGGCAGAGGGGACAGGGAAGCTGCATGAATGGAAATGGGGAACCCAAGGTCGAGAATAGGAGAGTGTTGACACATCACAGGGTTGGCAACCAATGTCACAAAAAAAATGTGTATTAATTGTTTAATGAGAAATTAATTTTCTCTGTAAACCTTCACCTAAAGCACACACACACACACACACACACACACGCAAAGAAATACATCAGTCACATAAGGACAAATAAATAAAGAGATGTGTGTGGAGACCAAGTTGACAAGGGGTAGACTGTCATGGGTAATTTTAATTTGTCAACTTGGCTAGGCTATGGTGCTCAGATATTTGGTGAAACATTAGTTTAGATGTTGTTATGAAGTACTTGTTGTTGTCAGGTGTTATCAAGTCAATTTTGGAGGGATAGTGACCCCCTCTGAGAGAGTAGAACTGCCATATAGGGTTTTCTGAGCTGGAATCTTTACAGAAGTAGATCACAAGTTCTTTCTTCCCCTGAGCCATTGGGTGGACTTGAACTGCCAACTTTTTGGTTAGTACCGAGTGCTTAGTTTTTGCCCCACAGAGCTCCTTATGAAGTATGTACATGTGGTTAAATCAATTCACCTTAAGTAAAGCAGATTATTTTAGTGTGAATGGGCTTTATTCAGTTAGTTGAAGACCTTAAGAGCAAACAGATTTCCCCAGGGAGGATTCTACCTCCAGACTATAAATAAACATCTTGACAGAATTCTCTATCTCCCATAATGTCCTACCTGTTGTTACCACCCAGGGCACGGAAGTACTCCGGATTCAGTGGGTTGTTGTCTTTCTCTTCTAAGAATACACAGAGGAGACAAATTTGGATTCAGCTCTAGCAGGTTTATTTTACTTGTGACAAGTAAAAGGAGTCAGTGCTGGGGTCCTGCCTCTTCAAAATACTGACTCAGAAAGGGAAGCAAGGATACGGCTTATATGGGTCCTTTGGCGACAATAGAGTAATGAGTATTTAGTGGATTTTTTTCAAGGGGCAGGTTCTTTTCAGAATGTCAATGCATACTAATTAGGTTGCTCGTGCAACTGAAATCCAAGATGGAACCCCGCTGATATTCAAGAAAGGGTCCTCTCGACAGCCCTTGGCATCACTTGTTATGGGATATAGCACAGGCACACTGACCTTTGGCACTACATCACCCTCTTCGGCGGGCTAAGGAAGGCCAAACAGTGGTCACACTTTGTTCCTTTGCACATGTGGAGCCTGTAAAGGGGAACGGGGCTAGAAAAACACTAAGACCAAAACCAAACCAAACCCATTGCCATCAAGTGAATTCCAACTCATAGCGACCCTATTGGACAGAGTAGAGCTGCCTGATAGAGCTTCCAAAGAGCACAGGGTGGATTCAAACTGCCGACTTTTTAGTTGGCAGCCATAGCACTTAACCACTACACCACCAGGGTTTCCAAACACTAAAAAAGAGGTAGTAATTCACAGGTTGTTTTAACTTTATTTCATCTTGACAGGATGTGGTTCCCGTTTACCCAACTTTTAGATGGTAATCTTTCAACAGCTCTTTTGTTCCACCAGCACAGTTAACCTTATCCATCTCTCTATGAATTTTGGGACAGCAGACTACCTGAATTTCCAACCCTTTGCCTAACCTACTAACCTATGGATTTTGAACTTGTCAATCTCCCACAGTTGCATGAACCAATTCCTCTACATGAATCTCTCCCATCTCTTTATACACACATACATGCACACACACTCCTATTTTGATTATGCTGATTCTGGTTCTGTCTCTCTAGAAAACCTTGACTAAGATACATTTGAAGTCAAGGTATTGTCAGAGTCACCCAGAGAAAGTAGATGGCGATGCTGACCTCCTATATCAGTAGAGCATGAAATTATTTGTACTGCAGAGTTTTTTCATAATTCATATTGCCCCTCAAACAAGAGCATACATAAACACGACTGCAATAAAGTGTTCGAGCAGGACATTTATCTTTGCTTTAGGAGCACATATCAAGAGTATGAAGAGAAGCTGTCTTAGGAATTATCTACACTAAACAATGCAACACAATTTTTATGGTTAATATGCTATCGTAGTCACAGATCATAAAACACAACCATGCTTATCAGTAGAGTTATGGATACCTTTCTAAAACCTTGAGACATAAATAGCATATGTCATATCATCCCTTAAAAAAAATTGCATTTTATCAGTCAAAGATTTTAAAATATTTAACTATTTACTCAAAACTGCATGGCATTTAAAAAATTATAAAATCCTTTTATATGTATGTAACATTTATTACTCTGCTGTTTGAATAGGATTTCTGGTTTGGCCATCATTACACTTCAAGGAAGGAGGAAAAAACAGAAAATCAGAATACAGATTTTACTTGAAATCTAATGGTCCTTCTCTGAAGCTTCCCTAAAGCAGTGCATGGTCAACACATACGACCCTTACGGGCCTGGTCCAAAGTAATCAGGTACGATACAGACTGCACTCTGTCCTTTTTTGTGAAGCCAGGTGGACTGTTGTTAAAGAAAAAAGAATTAAAAAGTGAACTTTAATGATATTTATAATAGAAGAGTAAGGTCCAGCACACCAAGTTCTGTCCCCAGCAAAGCCTGTGACTGAAGAACAGACCTTGTTCTACAAATGTGTCAGAAGCACTGGATAGATTTTCAGGGGATTCGTATACTCTACAATTTTTACATATATACCCTAACCATCTTCCAAAAGAAGCAGTGGTAAAAATTCCATCATATCTCATTAAAGATTCAAGACATTATAAATATTTTTACCTTTTGGACAATCCGTTGAACATGGTGTTTTCTTTAACCTCCATTTTTTGTAGGAAGTCATACACCACATCTTCTTTACCAAACAATGTGTATCTGCTATTATCAAATATATTGACATAATGACCAAATAAAAACTAGATCCTGTTTCACTACCTATTCCCTTCCCATCACAGATAGAGTTATCTTAGAAAACTGGTTCCCTTTCTTAGGCTTACCGGCTTTTAGCTACATACTAGCTAGAAACAGTTGTCTCATTTACTCTAGTGCCTAAGAAAAAGATTTTGGGTATTTCAGCATCAAATTTGGAATAGAAATACATTTTAACCAGTACATTCTCTGAGACTGACGTCTTTATTCTTTATTAGCACCTAGAAAAGGCATTTACTTCCATTAGTCTCTAAACTGGTTGGCCAGACTTAACTCAAATTCTAAAGCTGTTCTTTCTAATTCCTTCTTTATTTGATTTTTTTTCCCTTTCAAGTGATTGTTATTAAAAAAAAAAAAAGAAGAAGAAGAATGTTTAAAATATATTTCATCTGTTATATCAGTTTCTTCATTTTTTTCAATTTAGCTGAAGGTTGAACCTCAGGAGTGATTTCAGTACTGAGTTTAAAGGGTACCCAGGGGCCATACTCTCAGGGTTTCTCCAGTCTCTGTCAGACTAGTAAGTCTGGCCTTTTGTGTGTGTGTGTGTGTGAGCTTGAATTTTGTTCTACTTTTTTCTCCAGCTTTGTCTGGGACGCTCTATTGTGATCTCTGTCAAAGTAGTCGGTGGTGGTAGTCCAGCACACCTAGTTGTGCTGTACTCAGTCTGGTGGAAGCTGTGGTACTTGGGTCCATTAGTCCTTTGGACTAATATTTCCCCTGTGTCTTTTGGTTTTCTTCATTCTCCCTTGGTCCAGAGGGGGTGGGACCAGTAGAGTGTCTTGGATGGCTGCTCACAAGCTTTTAAACCCCTACTCACCAAAGTAGGACATAAAACATTTTTTTTTTTTTTGGTAAACTCTGTTATGCCAATTGAGCTAGATGTCCCCCAAGACCATGATCTCCAGCCTTTAGCCCAGTAACTTGATCCTTCAGAGAGTTTAGATGTGTCTATGAAGCTTCTATGGCTTTGCCTTGGTCAAGTTGTGCTGACTTCCCCAGCATTGTGTACTGTCTTATCCTTCACAAAAATTACTACTTATGTATTGTATAGTTAGTGTTTTTCCCTCCCCCTTCTTCTTGTTATCATCAAAGATCATTTCCTTCTGTCTACATGCATCTCTTTAAACCATACTCAATCTCTAAATAAAACAGTAGCAAAGTCATACATCCAACTAACATGATACAACTATCCTGCCTGTAACAGAAAACACACTAACACTTTCCCAGGGAGGATGCTAAGCTGTTGGATGATGTTCACTCTTCTCCTTGCTATCCTGTAACTTAAATAATTATGATATAAAGTTAATATATCTTATGTGATATGATAAATGATGGGATAAAATAGAGAAGAAAACAAAGATATTTCCTAAGATATAGATAGATAGATAGATGCACACAAACACCTTCATAATAAAATAAGGAAGAAATACAATAATTACAATCCCCATTCTGCAACTGGTCACATGTAACTGGTATTCATAGCTACCTTACTCTCCAACCCATTCCATATTTTCTTTGCCTTCAGCAAGAACCTCACGTGATCACGATTCTTTGCCTGTTTTGGTGACCCAATCTTTCATTTCTGAATAGTTTGGGTCATTAGTGCCCTGCTGGAGTTGGGTTGTTTTACATTTCCATTGACTTTAATCACAGGGCAAGGTAATACTAAAAGATGCCCTAAGGAATATCCAGTATTACAGACATACTATATTTTACCTCCATTGTGTAATAATTGGTAATAACCAAAACCAAACCAAACCCACTGCTGTCACGTTGATTCCAACTCATAGCGACCCTATAGCCAGGGACAATTATACCAGCAAGTATAGGAATTCCCTTCTTTGCCTGCTGATTCAGAGGATGAAGAGCCCAAAATGGTTGATGGCCATCTTAGCATCTAGCTCAGTGGAATTATTGTTGTTCTTGGACATACTCAAAACTAGTAGCTTCCACTTCATTTTTCTTTCTGTAATAGCCCTCATTCCACCGAGAACCAGTGTCTTAGTTATCTAGTGCTGCTATAACAGAAATACTGCAAGTGGATGGCTTTAACAAGGAGTAATTTATTTCTTCACTGTAAAGTAAGCTAGAAGTCCAAATTCAGGGCTTCAGCTCCAGGGGAAGGCTTTCTCCTTCTGTCGGCCTTCTCATCAATCTTCCCCCAGACTAGGAACTTCTCTGTGCAGGGACCTCAGGCCCAAAGGATGCACTCTGCTCCTGGCACTGCTTTCTTGGTGATTTGAGGTCTCCCTCTCTGCTTGCTTCCCTTTCCTTTTCTTTCTTGTAAGATAAAAGGTGGTGCAGGCCACACTCCAGGGAAACTACCTTTATATTGGACCAGGAATGTGACTTTAGTAAGGATGTTACAATCATCACCCTAATCCTCTTTAACATAAAATTACAATGACAACATGAAGGACAACCACACAATACTGGGAATCATGGCCTAACCAAGTTGATACATTAGGGTAGGGACACAATTCAAACCATGAGAACCAGTGAGATTTTCTTAGTTGCCAGATGTGTCTGCATTCTGGAACTGGGGAAGTAGCCATAGAATGGGTCGGTGACCCACTAGATCCACTGTGAGATAGACCTGAGGCAAAGCTCTATTGATAACTGACCTCCATACACCCCTACTTTGGTTGGTGGGCCTCTGTGATGTAGTAGGTCTCCTGGGTTTAGTGTCAGTTCAGAGCCAGTGTTCAGTAATGCCCCAAAAGTTAAATTATTTCCTTTACTCTAAAGCACAGTCACCTTGGTAAAACATCATAGGTTTCTTCATGGAAGGCTGGGAGAAGATTTAACAGTATAAATTTTGTTAATGGACTGTGATCTGTCCTCAAGAGTACCTAGCCTCCCCTTCTTTCAAGGGGTTGTGAGTCTTTAAACTGACTCAAGCCTGTGAATTGATTGAGTGGTCATGACTCCATACTTTGGTGATTCACATTAGACTTACGTTCACTTGATCAAGAACTCTTCTACTTATATAGATCAACTGAGAACGTGGTAAATTTCCCATCTATTTTACTCCTAGAGACACCATATTCAATTATACATTACCATGGGTCCAGGCTAGTCAGATGATTTTGATTATTGCTTTTGCTCTGCTGTCCATTAAATAATCATGCCCACCTTTTCCTTGGCAATTAAGTGCTACAACTTGGCCCCTGCCACCCTGGGATCTAGTCATTCTCCTTGCATTTAGGTTTCCCAATTCAGTAGCAGCAATTTCCACTGTAATATCTGACCTAAAGAGGAGAGTGGTAACAGGGCTCTTCAAGGATTCTGGGGCTCCTCTTACAAATAAATTCCTCACAGTGGTGGTTAAAGATGTTTCCTTGAACATTCTCATGTTGGGTGGATAGATTTGTCATGAAAAATCCACTCTAACGTTTTAATCTTCCTAAACTTTGGGATTATGCTATCATGTATAATGACATCAAGCATATCATACACGAAGAAAGTAAGAGGTCATTAAAAAGATAGGAAAGAAAGAAAAGACTAAAAGGGATGTCAGAAGAGACTCTGAAACTTGCTCTTGAACATCAAGTACCTAAAGCAAATGGAAGAAATGATGAAGTAAAAGATATGAGCAGAAGATTTCAAAGGGTGGCTCGAGAAGATAAAGTATTGTAATGACGTATGCAGGGCCTGGAGTTAGAAAACCAAAAGAGAAGAAAATGCTCCACATTTTTCAAGCTAAAAGAAAAAAAGAACTGAAGAAAAAATTCAAGCCTCGTGTTGCAATATTGAAGGATTCCATAGGCAAAATACTGAACGAGGCAGGAAGCATCAAAAGACAATGGAAGGAATACACAGTCTGGGTGGGTACCAAAAAGAATTGGTTGATGTTCAATCGTTTCAGAGGTAGCATACTATCAGGAACCGATGGTTCTGAAGGAAGAAGTCCAAGTTGCCCTGATGGCATTGGTGAAAACAATACTCTAGGAATTGATGGAATACCAGTTGAAAGGTTTCAACAAATGGTTGTAGCTCTGGAAGTGCTTACTCATCTATGCCAAGAAATTTGGAAGACAGCTACCTGACCAGTTGACTGGAAGAGATCCATATTTACGTCTATTCCCAAGAAAGATGATGCAACCAAATGTGGAAATTATCAAACAATATTATTATCACATGCAAGTAAAATTGTGCTGAAGATCATTCAAAAGTGGTTGCTGCAGTACATCAACTGGGAACTGCCAGAAATTCAAGCCAGATTCAGAAGAGACATGGAACTAGGGGTATCATTGCTGATGTCAGATAGTTCACGGCTGAAAGCAGAAAATACCAGAAAGACGTTTAAAAAACCTGTTTACCTGTGTTTTATTGACTATGCAAAGGCATTCGACTGTGTGGATCCTGACAAATTATGGCTAACATTGCAAAGAGTGGGGATTCCAGAACACCTAATTGTGCTCATGAGGAAACTGTACATAGGTCAAGAGGCAGTCACTCGAACGGAACAAGGAGATACTGCGTGGTTTAAAATCAGGAAAGGTGTGCATCAGGGTTCTATCATTTCACCATATTTATTCAGTCTGTATGCTGAGCAAATAATCTGAGAAGATGGACTATATAAAGAAGAACCAGGCATCAGGATTGGAGAAAGACTCATTACCAACTGGCATTATGCTGATGATACAACCGTACTTGTTTAAAGAGAAGAATACTTGAAGCACTTACTGATGAAGATCAAAGACTACAGCTTTCAGTATGGATTACACGTCAACATAAAGAAAACAGAAATCCTCACAGCTAGGTCAATAAGCAACATCATGATAAATGGGGAAAAGATTGAAGCTGTCAAGGATTTCATTTTACTTGGATCCACTGTCAGCATCCATGGAAGCAGTAGTCAAGAAATCAAAAGACACAGCATGTTGGAGAAATGTGCTGCAAAAGACCTCTTTCAAACGTTAAAACAAAGATGTCACTTTTAGGACTAAGGTGTGCCTGACCTAAGCCATGGTGTTTTCAATTGCCTCATATGCATTTGAAAGCTGGACAATGAATAAGTAAGATCAAAAGAGAATTGACACCTTTCATATTGATGAAGAATATTGAATATACCATGAACAACCTAAAGAACGAACACATTTGTCTAGGAAGAAGTATAGTCAGAATGCTCCTTAGAAGGGAGGATGATGAGACTTTGTCTCAGGTATTTTGGACACGTTATCAGTAGAGGCCAGTCCCTATAAAAGAACATCATGCTTCGTAAAGTGGAGGGTCAGTGAAAAAGAGGAAGACCCTCAAAGAAATGAATTGACACAGAGGCTGCAACAATGTGCTCAAGTGGAACAACGATCATGAGGATGGTTCAGGACAGGGCAGTGTTTTGTTCTGTTGTACACAGGATCACTATAAGTCAGAAATGACTCAACGGCACTTAACAACAATAACAAGAAGCCTTTGGATCACTGTTTCTACAGTACCCAAGGTAGTTTTGGCATTCAACTTCATTTAGTATGGGCCACCTTTTGGTCCATGTTTCAGCCAATGAACCAAAAATCTATTAGAACTTTTGCCATTTCCTGGAGCTGAAACAATAAATGCAAAATATTTCTTAGTGGGCTTATATTAATAAATTTGGCCATGTCAAACTCTGTATTGCTTCCACTGTTATCTCAAACTCTTAATACCCATTTCCACACATATTCGCCAGATTTCTGTCTGTATATATCATGTAGTTTTTTTGGAGTGTAGTGCATCTCCTCATGGGTCACATTTTGTACCTTGCCTTTGATTGTCTTCTTGGATTTGAGTCCAGTTATAAGCCTAGAAGCAGAGGCAGGATGCCAGAGTGTGGTTCCTGAGAATAATCAGCAGCGTCTTTCAAGGGAAGTGCCTCAGGGGAGGTCATTACATGTTCCTCAGAAAAAGCTGGATTCATCTCATCAGACAAAATGGAAATAACCATCACGTGGCTCAACTGCTACAATGAAACTGTTTTCCTGTGATAAATGTATGCTTACTACAAGATATTTAATTTTATCTATATTTCCTAAGCAAATTGCCATAACGTTACATAATTATAAGTTTTAACATTATACAGATTAAAAAGTTTAGAATAATTAAATTTTGTTTTATCATTCTACATATGGAATTACTATTATTTGTGTTATGTTTTTCCTCTTTTTCACTTTCCCTTTTCCCCTCCTTTCCATCAGCTACTTTTTCCTCCCGCACCTGGGCTTTTGTCATAGGAAGACAAGACATATAAGTCAACTCACATCAGTCATTAATGACTGTATCACTGTATTGATTTTTCTGATGTCTCTTTCCTGTGTTGTCACTTTGATTGTGTGTAGATGTCCATCTATGTTTTGCCAAAGTAATGTAAATTGAGAATTTCTCTGTTTTAGTCACTTTTCAACATTTACTTTCTCTTAAGTTATATTCACCTCATATTTATGGGTTAAGAGATTTCTATGTATTTACATTTGTGTATATTCTATGGCTGTTAATTGATTATGTTTCAAGATAAATTAACTCCTCTGTTACAGTTCATAGTTATTCTCATTCTAGAATGACTTCAGTTCAAATTCCTGATATTGGTACTGTTTTACCTAAAGAATTACAAGTAATATATATAAAATATTATATATTATACACATAATGTATATATTACTTGTAATATATTACCAACAACAAAAACATAATCTATATGAGCATTGGTGGTTCAGTGGCTAAAGCACTCAGCTGCTGACCAAAAGGTTGGTGGTTCAAACCCATCAGCCACTCTATGGGAGAAAGATGTGGCATCTGCTTCTGTAAAGATTTATGGCCCTGGAAACCATGTGGGGCAGTTCTACTTTGTCCTACAGGGTTACTATGAGCTGTAATCGACTCTGTGGCAATGGGTTTGGTTTGTGTGGTTATATATATATATATATATACACACACACATACATATGTATGTATCTATGTATGTATGTATATAATCAAATGAATATATAATAAAAATATAAATAGATTAGATAAAAATATACAGAGGACCTCCACATATGTACTGTTTAGCAAAAGAAATAAAACATACCAGCAGTGCCAGGGTATGTCGTGGAATGAGTTGTGTCCCCCAAAAATGTCTGTCAGCTTGGCTAACTCATGATTTCCAGTGTTGTAAAAAAAAAAAAAAAATTTTTTTTTTTTTTATGATGGTCCACCATTTTTTCATCTGATGTGATGTCCCTATGTGTTGTAATCTTATTTCCATGATGTTAATGAGATGGGTTAGCAGCAGTTTTGTTGATGAGATCTACAAGATTAGATTGTGTCTTAAGCCAACCTCTTGAAATATAAAGGACAGAATCGAGCAGAGAGACAGGGCCACCTTATACCACCAAAAAAGTAGTACCAGGAGAAGAGTATGTACTTTGGATCCGAGGTTCCTGAGCTGAGAAGCTCCTAGGTCAGGGGAAGATTGATGACAAGGACTTTCCTCCAGAGCCGAAGAAAGAGAAAGACTTCCCCTGGAGCTGACGTCTTGAATCTGGACTTCCAGCCTCCTCCACTGTGCAAGAATAAACTTCTGTTTGTCAAAGCCATCCACTTGCGGTATTTCTGTTATAGCAGCACTAGGTAACTGAGACAGAGTACCTTGTTTTTCTCCACCATATAGACCCATTCCTTGTATCCAAACCATCCTCAAATTTGTGTTTATTAGTTTTTTGCTTATTACCTATAATTAACATCCATTATGTAGTCTTGCATGTGTTTGTAATTTAGACACAAAAAATTATAATGTATACATTTTGCAATTTCCTCTTTCACTCAAAATTATGCTTCTGAAAATCTGTCACTTCAATGTACACAGTTCTAGTCCACTTACTTTTTACAACATATTTAATATTTCATTGTATGAGTATTTCAATATTCATTTTTGTATTCTTCGTTGACAGGCTTTTGAGTTGTTCCAGTATTTTTGTATTACAAAATGTTTCTATGAACGATTTTAGCCATTTCTTTCACAATCTCTCTCCGCCTTCCTCCTCCCCAGGTGGTGTGCAGTTAACATCAACCACTACTAAACAAAATGATGGAGGTTCCAGCCTAACAAGAGACACCTTGGCAGAAAAGTCTGGCAATCTACTGCTGAAAAATCAGACATTGAAAACCCTATGGAGCACAGTTACACTGTGACACACATGGGGTCACCATGTGTCAGTGCTGATGACAACTAGTTGAAGATACACACACAAACACACACAAAATTTCTCTAAGGGCACTGAGAGTGTGGCTTCAATTTTACCAGGTGACTTTAGATCATTTTTCAAATTGATTGAATCCACCACACTGCCACCATAAAGGCTAATATGTATCTTCACTAACAGTATTGTCAAACACTTTTATTTTCAACTGTCAGGTAGGATTAAGATCATATATCTTCGCGGTTTCAATTTATATTTCCCTCTTAGCTGAGTAAAATTAATTTTACTTTCAGTGTTTCTAAAAGCAACTGTTTTAATAACTACTATATCGAGGACATATTTCATTTTAGTAACAAGATAGCCCATGTTTCAAAATGAAGAACAAAAGAATATCATTTCTGGTTTATTTCTATTAATAAAAAATAAATACAGCATCTTCTTTGATAAATTTGAATTAAATACCTTAATGATAAATTAAACACCTTAATGATAAATTAAACATAAGTTGAAAATCGGATTCATATTTTTAATTTTTATTTTATTGTAAAATACAGAGAACAATAAAATAAACACTAACTTTAATTAAGAGAAATCCAAGTTTACATGTTTTTTTTTTTTTTATAAGTAAAGTTGAATCCAAAGGAAGTAAACATTTTTATGTATTCCTTTGAAAAGCTCACTAGAAATTAATAAATAACATTGTAGGAAGAGTCAAGTTACCATTATTTTCTATTAGAAAAATTTTACACTCCCTTTTTTTTTTGTTATCTTTTAATATAAATTTTCTTCTTTCATTTACCTTTAAAAAATATCTTGCAGGTTCATGCCTTTAAAACAAAGGCATTAATAAAACCCAAAACCCAACCCCACTGCCGTCGAGTGGATTCCGACTCACAGCGACCCTATAGGACAGAGTAGAACTGCCCCCTTGATTTTCCAAGAAGCGCCTGGTGGATTCGAACTGTGGATCTTTTGGTTAACTGCCGTAGCACTAAACACTAAGCGAAACAATAGAATAGAAACTCTATTTAAAGTTTCGCTTAGTGTTTTAATAGGTAAATTTTACTCTTCCCATTATAAATTAATGAAATGTATATTAAAACATGGAATAGGAGCATAACTGAAAATGCAACGACCTTGAAAACTTTGAAAAGACTTAGTCTTTACAAATGAAATTGAAAAATTCGCAAATGTTAATACACCCAGAAGTATCACATCACGTTTGGTAAGTCAAGAAACTTCTATATCCAGGTATAGTATTACCAGTTAGTAAGCTACGAAGTAATCTGAATACGTAGAATCTTGCACTTTTATAAATTAATTATTTCATGATACATGAACAATAAGAATAATTTAAAATACTATTTTAAATTTTTGTTAGTTATCTATACTGCATATCCAAATTACCTCAAAATTCAGTGAGTTAAAAAAAATTATCATTTATTGATTTGCAGTTCCTATTAGTCAAGAGGAGCCCTGGTAGCTCAGTGGTTAAGAGCTCGGGCTGCTAACCAAAAGGTCAGCAGTTCCAATCCACCAGCCATTCCTTGGAAACCCTATAAGGCAGTTTTTCTCTGTCCTATGGGGTCGCTATGGGTCCAGAATGAGTTGATGGCAATGCGTTTGGTTTTTGGTTTTGTTATTAGTCAAGAATTCAGGTGCAGTTAAGCTCAGGGTCTCTCATGAGTTACAGACAGATGTCGGTCAAGGGTACAGTCATCTTACCATTGGCTGGAAATGGAGGATTTGCTTCCATCTTTGCTCTCTCACACAGCCGGCAAATTTGCTTTGGCTGTTGAAAACTGTCAGTTCCTCGAAGTGTAGACCTCTCCATAAACTGCTTAATTGTCCTCCTAGCCAGGCAGCTGACTTCCAGAGCTGGTAGTCAATGAGAAGCAAGCTAGTAGCAGCAGCATCTTTTAGGACCTAGCTTCAGAAATCATACACTGCTGTTTTTACCCTATTATATTAGTCACACAGACCAACCCTGTTACACGTGGGAGAGACATTCATCAGGTATTGAATAACAGGATGCAAGAGTATCAGAAGCCATCTTGGGGGCTGGCTAACACATTCCTTTTCAAAACTGTATATTCTTTTTCATTTGTCTCTTACCCTGTAGTGTCAAAGTTAAAAACAAAAACAAAAACCCTCTCATAAAAAGTCTGTGTTACTTAATAAATATTCTAATGTGGTTAAGATAGTTTCAATGGTTCAGGAAACTGATAACATTCTGAGTCTGTGGAATAATAAAATACATATTATCAGTTCTTTTGACACTAACATGAGTTAAGGGTGAAGTCCAAATCTTTGGCAGTAAAAGAACACACCATCAAAGAAAATGTTCCTATTTTAAAAGTTGTTACATGGAAATTAACGAAAAATGAAGAATAATAAAGCGCTAGAACTACAAGTATCTCCCTCTTTTTGAAAGTTTGTTTTAAGCCCACTTCACTTTCACGAAAAAAGGCAAAAATCAAACTAGCATTCAGCATTTGTTTTGCAGGCGTATCCTGAGCTGCAGGAGTGGTGTGTCATCACTCTCCTTCTGCTGGAACTACACTTAGCATCTCGGCATCAAGCTGCCATAGCTTTGAACTGTGTCTGTGAACATTATATGTTAGTGTTACTTTAGGTTTTATGTGTTACTTGGTATGATTTGGTAGCTTAGTTTTTGGGTCTGGGAACATTCAAATTTTTTCCCTGTGTAAATTAATGGTAATTCCCTCTTTGCTTTATGCCATTTCAGTTTATGAAAGATTTCACTGAAATCCCCTACATTTGGAGAGTGGAGGAAATCTGAACATCTACTTTACAAATTTGCTGAGATCTACTTTTACAAGTTAATTATTAAATTTGCTTAAGGGATTCACAATGTGTAGATAATGAAGGTCTCAAGTATATTTTTATCATTACAAAAATGTGGTTAATATACAAACATCATTTGTACTTGAATGAATACAATTCCACAACTACATCAAATATTTACAAAACACATTTATTTAGATGGACATAACAGGAGCTTAACCCTAAAAATAATAATCTCAAATAGAAATCACAATAGAAATGGGGCAAAGGAGTCTAATATTAAGTATTACCTGTCCTTCTCTTGACTCAGTTACATTAATTTACTCAACTAAATTAACTTTGGCTTATTGTACATGATTGAGCATTGGTGGGTGAGCATGTTGATAATATTCCACTGTTGTACTTGATTTAAAATCTAAAGGTCACCTTTATAGGGGATATTTCAATGGATCTCTCTACCACTTTCAGGGTAGAAATTGTTATGCTCACTTTATCAGTGAGGACATTAAGGCCCTGAAGAGTTATCTCTCTTGCTCAAAGTCTTAGAGGTATAAGTGAGAGAATTTTGGATTTGAACTTTTGTCTGTGATTCCAAGTCAAAGCCTAATCTACGAAACCAAACTATTTCTTATGTCAATCTTATTATATAACAGGATGTCTTAGGTCTTATTCTTTTGAGATTAAAAAAAAAAGAAACACTTGGAATTATAAAGAAAAGAGCTAATTACTGACCATTAGAATATTGATGCCATCATTTTAGATGGAGCAGGATTGCAGATTTCTAGAATATTACTCAACAATTAAAAACAATAGAATGTCTTGAGTTTTTTGCCTATCAAATGAGGCCCTCAGCATTCATATTCCCATAAATTAGATGATAAAATACAAATGCATAATCTATTACGTTCATGTATGTCCTTATACTACTATTATGATTTTAAAGACTGCACTCTAGAGTGGGGGGCATGAACATACACTTGGTATGGTTTAAGGCTAATTTATGTTCTCCGAGAGAATATATTCATTTCACCATAACATTGTACAGAAGGAGACATATGTTTATCACCTGCTTGGTTTCATATTCATATCTATGAAAATGTAAATTTGATTAATGTTTTCATAGTAAATAGAAGAGTGAATTTCTTTGATGTTTTTGAAGGACTGAGAAAGTATTAAGCAATTCACTCCCACTTTGTTCTCAATTATTCAGAGTAATAGAGAAAAAGTATGGAATGGCATTTCTCACATCACAGCTAGGTGACAGAATATACAATTAGGCTTGATTCATAGCATTTATTAAAATTTCCATTTAATTGCTAATTAGTCTATATAGATTTGTAAATGTAGGAACTGGCACTTGTATAATTTTTTTTTTTTTTTTCCTACTGCTCAGCACGACAGAGAACATTGAAATTTCTATAGAACCAAATAACAGTGTTTCTTCATTATGCCCTGTGGTAGTCAGGGTAATAAAGATGGATTCACTAGTGCATTTCTTTTCTTACCATGCTTTGTGTCAATCAGTTACTTACCCTCCCCCTAACTCAAATATGAAGTGCGGAAAACCATAGAATTTTAGAGCTGGAAAGAAAGAGAAAGCCAACCTCTTCGTGTTATATAGGAAGAGATCAATATTCAGAGAAACTAATAATTACCTTTTTGGCGCATAGCAAGTCATCAACAGAATTCTAACTAAAAACAGCCCTAATTCCATTTGAAGGTTGCTATTGGAGCCCTGGTGGAGCAGTGGTTAAGAGCTTGGTTACTTACCAAAAGGTAAACAGTTCAAATTCACCAGCTGCTCCTTGGAAACACTGTGGGGCAGTTCTACTCTGTCCTATAGTGTCACTATAAGTCAGAATTGACGACAACAGTGGGTTTGGTTTTTGGTCTACTGTTAATAAATTAGGTCTGATTTATTTTCTTTTTGACCCCAGTTAGTCGGGAACAGAGCAAAGTTCAGATCATTTATAGGTAGCTCAGACAGGCATTATTGAGTCATTTAAATTTTGTTATTTTTCTTTCCTTTATTTCATCCTTCTTTTATTTATTTCTTTGAAATTTCAAAAGTGTTTAAGGATTTAATTCTATCATCTGGTGCTTCTAGTTTTAGGTATTTAAATCAGGAAAAAATTAAGGGGACACACACCCCAAACCAAAACCAAACCCATTGCTGTGGAGTCTCTTCCAACTCACAGGGACCCGATAGGACAGAAGAGAGCTGCCCCGTATGGTTTCCTAAGAGCAGCTGATGAATTCAAACTGCTGACATCTTGGTTAGCAGCCAAGCTCTTAACCACTGCTCCACCAGGACGCCAAGGACACACCCCCAAGACACATACATGTTATTGCCAAACACTGAATGCCTAAGTATTGGCAAATTTTGGCTTTAACATTATATGGGAAATGTCTCGGATGATTCCGTTCTTGTTAGCACAGTTAAGGAATAAAGTATAGATTGAGACCGTGGGCTTTGGAGGCTGAAAAACAGGCTTATGATACTGACTTTACCCTCACTGTTTATAGTCTTGAGTAATTAAAAAAAAATTTTGTAAGTCTCAGTTTCCCCATCTGTAAAATAAGAGAAACCAATAGAATGTTTCTTATGAAATATTTATGATAATTAGAAAAGATAACTTAGGTAAAATCTTAGCAAACTGTCTGAAATTTAGTAATTACTCTAAATTTTAGCTATTAGAGTGTGAGACTATTATTACAACTAGTTCTTCTCAGGAGTTTCTTGACTCCTGTAATCAATCTCTAGCTATCTAGCTATCCATCTATCTGTCTGTTGGTTCCTCTGTCCATCAGTCCATCCATCCATTCGTCTATGTATCTATCTATTAATCAATTTGTGAAACCATCTATGCAAACACTCATAGATCTATATATGCACACAGAGAGAGTGACTATCTTTTATTTTATCTTAAAGTGCTGCTATGCTTTATTTATGATGAAATATTATCCTTTCTTCAAAGACTGATAGTTCCCCAATAGGGAGCATTTTAAAACTAGGACATGAACTTTACTAATATACAGAATCTTATATTAAATAATAATGACTAAGATGGCCATAGAGCTCCAATTTAAAGAGAATTCATAAAGATTTACTCTACCATATTTCTCCTGAATAACAGCCTGTACTGCTCAGGTCCTAGGAATTACCAGTTTATATGACAACTCATCAGTTTCCTGTAAAGCTCACCATCATTTACCGTAAGGTTGACTTTGGTAGTTTGTTATGGATAAAATTGTGCCCCCCACATCCAAATTTTGTGTTGGAATCTTAACCCCTATACCTGTGGAATGGAGCCCTGGAAGCACAGTGGATAAATACTCAGCTGATAACCAAAAAATTGGCAGTTCAAACCCACCCAGCAGCTCTGCGGGGGAAAGAACCAGCCATCTGCTTCCATAAACATTATTGACACGAAAACCCTGTGGTGAAATTCAACTCTGTCATGTGGGGTCACTGTGAGTCAGAATCAACTCGATGGCACCCAACAACAAGGTATCCAAGGATGTAAACCTGTTTGGAAATTGAATTTTCTTTGTTACGTTAATGAGGGCATATCACAGTATATTTTGTCTTAAACCTAATCATTTCTGGGTTATAAGGAGCAGCACAGACACAGAGAAGGAAACACACAAAGGAAAAGAGATATCACCCAGGAACCTGGGAGACTTCAGAAGCTGAAGCAGAAAAGGACCTCCCCCAGAGATGACAGAGAGATTTCTCCTATAGCCAGTGCCCTGAATTCAAATTTCTAGCTTCATAACCTGTAAGAAAAAAAAAAAAAATCAGTTCTTTAAAGCCACCCACTTGTGGTATTTCTGTTATAGCAGCACTAGGAAACTAAGACATGGCCTTACAGAAAGGTTTCTTATCCTTCTTGTGTAAGAATTTATGCCAGCATCTGCTTTTTCTTTGCCTTCTTTGTTTATTTAAGCATTCCTGTCCATTACCAATTTTTCCTAAATAAGGTTCTATGATGAAGTACAATAGGAATATTTTTTGAGGTTCTACACTGCTGAAGGATAGAATCAGCATTCACACCATTATGAAATTGAATTGAATTAATTTTGATGGTAGTAAACAATGATGATGGCTAACATTTACTTTTCATTAACTATGTTGAACAAACTTGTTACATACTTTTTTATTTAATTCTAACAACAAATATATGAGATAGATATTAAAATTTGTTTTCAGTAATGTAAGCTGAGACAGAGAAAGATTAAATAAATTGTCCAAGGGCAAAATACTTGGTCTTCTTTAGATGACATTCTCCAGGCAAGCCCCATAGTATTTTTAGTGCAGTTTGCACCAGACTTGTCTAAAGAATTTTTCTAAACTGCAAAGCAAATATTTCAAAAACTGAATATTTAAACATAATTACTTTCCTTCCATTTTAAAATATAATAGGTTTGAAGTAACATTTCATTGTCATTGTATATTTATATTCTTAATTTTAAATAAACTGAACATCTTTTTGTAAATTCAATGAGCTGTTTCTTCTTCTATGAAGTTCCTGTTCTGATGTTTTGCCCATATTCATCTTGATTGTTTTTTCACATCAATATGTAGGATTATACCAAAGTTTGCCAGTATCTGGAATCACAGACTCTGATACCCTGCTATTGTGAGTTTAAATTAGAAAAAAGTCTCTGTAAAACACTCTGGCTATAAATAGTAAAGTTGAAGATGGTACACATCTATAAAACAGCACTTCCATTCCTAAGAATATTCCTCTGAGGAAAAAAATCTTACATATGTGAACAAGGAGACATGAAACAAATGAGCACTACAGTATTACTTAGTAAAAACTGAGAAACATCCTAAGTATTCACCAAAAAGACTCCCTCAGTTTCTCAGATAAGACTGCTTCCAAGCGCCAACAAATAAGAGATTTAGCCTACACTAAATGAAAGCAGTAGCTGCACACAAGATAAGTATAAGAAATCATTTGGATTTTATCCTTCCATTTGCTATATAAGACAAGGAACACTAGAAAATAGTAAACGTAAATGTACTAAGATTACACTAATCAACATGGATTGAACAAATTAAGTCCTAAATTAAGAAAACAGTTTAATAGCATTTTTTAAGCTCAAAAAGATGGAAATTAAAAAAGTAAATAAATCGTGTTATTGTGTTATATGTAGTTGAATCAACTCTGACTCATAGTGACCCTATGTACAATGGAAGGAAGCATTGCCAGATCCTTTGCCGTCCTCACAATCCTTCCTATGTTAAACCCCTTTATTGTAGCCACTATATCAATGCGTCTCATTTAGCATATTCCTCTTTGTCATCGACCCTGTACTTAACTAAGCACGATGTCCTTCTCCAGTGATTGCTCCCTTCTGG
This sequence comes from Elephas maximus indicus, assembly GCF_024166365.1. Taxonomy (NCBI): domain Eukaryota; kingdom Metazoa; phylum Chordata; class Mammalia; order Proboscidea; family Elephantidae; genus Elephas; species Elephas maximus. The sequence continues at coordinate 52,292,592 of NC_064836.1, read as the reverse complement.
TAGATTGTAGAAAGTAAGTAAGATGAATTCTCACCATCCTCGCTTCTAAGGAGCATTCTGGCTGTACTTCCCCCAAGGCACGTTTGTTTCTTGTTCTGACAGATCACTTATATTCAATATTCTTTGCCAACCATAATTCAAATGTGTCACTTCTTCTTCTATCTTCCTTTTGCATTCCAACTTTAGCATACATATGAAGTGATTGATAATACCATGGCTATGGTCCGGTGCTCCTTAGTCCTCAAAGTGAAATCTTTCCTTTTTTAGCACTTTAAAGAGATTTTTTTTAGCACATTTTCCCAGTGCATATGTTGTTTGATTTTTTTGACTGCTGCTTCCATGGGCATTGATTGTTGATCTAAGAAGAAAGAAATTCTGGAAATTTCAATTTCTTTGCCCATATCTTGATGTTGCCTACTGGTCAGCTGTAAGGATTTTTGTTTACTTTATTTTGAGGTATAATACATATTGAAGGATGTAGTCTTTGATTTTTATCAGCAAGTTCTTGAAGTCATCTTCACTTTCAGCAAAGAAGGTTGTATCATCTGCATATTGTAGGTTGTTAGAGAATCTTCCTCCAGTCCTGATATCACATTCTTACAGTTCAATTTATCAGATTATTTACTCAGCATACAGATTGAATAAGAATGTTGAAAGGATACAACCCTGATGCACACATTCTCCAATTTTAAACCATGCCCTATTCCCTTGTTCTATTCAAATGACTGCTTCTTGATCTATGCACAAGTTCTGCATGAGCACAATTAAATGTTCTGGAATTTTTATTGTTCATAATGTTATCCACACTTAGTTATGATCTAAACAGTTGAATACCTTTGCATAGTCAGTAAAACACACATAAACATGTTTCTCATATTCTTTGCTTTCAGCCAAGATCCATCTGACATCAGCAATGATACCTTTTGTTCCATGTCCTTTTTTGAATCCAGCTTGAATTTCTGGCTGTTTCGTGTCCATGTACAGCTACAACCATTTTTGAATTATCTTCAGAAAATTTTGATTGCATGTGTTTTTAATGATATTGTTTGATAATTTCTGCATTCTCTTGGATCACCTTTCTTTGGAATGAGCACAAAAATGGATTCGTTCCAGTTGGGGCCAGGTAACTCTCTGCCCAATTTCTTGGCATAAACGAGTGACCTTTTCCAGCATTACATCCGTTTGTTGAAGTTTGTCAATTGGTATTCAATCAAGTCCTGGAGCCTTGTTTTTTGCCAGTGCCTTCAGGGAAGGATGGACTTTTTCCTTCAATGCCATCAGTTCTTAATCTTATGCTACATCTTGAAATGATTGAACATTGACCATTCTTTTTGGTACAGTGACTCTCTGTATTCTTATTTTTATGCTTCCGGTTATTCAGTTTTTTGTCCATAGAATCCTTCAATATTGCAACTCTAAGCTTGAATTTTTTCTTCAGTTTTTGCAGCTTAAGAAATGCAGAGTGTGTTCTTCCCTTTTGGTTTCTAACTCCAGGTCTTTGCACATTTCACTATAATATTTTACCTTGTCTTCTTGAGTTGCCCTTTGAAATTTTCTGTTCAGCTCTTTTACTTTATCATTTATTCTACTGATTTTAGCTGCTCTGTGCTCAAGAGCAAATTTCAGAGTCTCTTCTGGCATCCATTTTGGTCATTTCTTTCCTTCTTTTTTATGACCTTTTGCTTTCTTCACTTATGATGTCCTTGATGTTATCTCACAGCTCTTCTGGTCTTCAATTATCAGTGTTCAGTGCATCAGATCTATTCTTGAGGTGGTCTCTAAATTCAGGTGGGATATATTCAAGATCATACTTTGGCTCTCCAAAAGTTTTTTTTAATTTTTTTCAGCTTCAAATTGAACTTGCATAAGAGCAATTGATGGTCTGTACTACAGTCACCCCGGGCCTTGTACTGATTGATGATATTGAATTTTTTAGAGATGCGTGTATGAATATTTGGATTATAATAATTCAATGGCAGTTCTACAAGATATAATGGTAAAAGTAAATAAAGGAAAAGGTGTTAATTTTTGTACTGTCAACATGCAACACTTAGGACTGGCCATTGAAATGATTTTTTCTCTAAGTATATCTGCTTGTAAAAACTGAGAACAATTTACTAAGTAATCCGTAGTATTTCTTTCCACTTTGTATCCAATATACACATCTTCCTGAAGGAATTATAAGCTTAATTTTGAGAAATGAATTAATGTACTTTCCTCTAAACAAACACAAAATAATTTTATTGAGTAATTCCTTTAGTATGACTGTTTAAATTGTGGTGTGTGTGCGCATGCAAGTGAGTACAGAGAGAGTGATTTTAGGACTGTTACCATGTACTTTTGTGGGGAAAAGAAGAACTAGAGCAGAGAGAAAGAGTGAGAGAGAGAAAAGAAAGAAAATCATCAACTGGTTTAAAATTTATAAAGGTAGTATCCATTGTCGTCGAGTCGATTCCAACTCATAGTGACCCTATAGGAAGAGTTAAGCTGCCCCATAGGGTTTCAAAGGAGTGCCTGGTGGATTCGAACTGCCTATGTTTTGGTTAGCAGCTCTAGCACTTAACCACAATGCCACCAGGTTTTCCAAAGATAAGTCTAGTACATAGTAAAAGTTCTACTTCTCAAATGCATTACCCCAGTCACACAGACCCTACACTGGAGCCAAAAGATATTATCTAAAGATATAAGTAAATGAAAGACTGTAGGTTCACATACTAGGAAATAATGTAGATAAACCTGTTGCCGTCGAGTCGATTTCGATTCATAATGACCATATAGGACAGAGTAGCACTGCCCTATGTGGTTTCCAAGGAGTGCCTGGTGGATTCAAACTGCTCACCTTTTTACTTAACAGCCATAGCTCTTAACCATTATGCTACCGGGGTTTCCAATGTAGACAGACAGATAGATAGATAAAAAATATATATATATATTCCCCTTTTTACATGCTAATGATTTAATTCTGTAAAAAAAAAAAATTAATTCTGTACCATTGTTTATTTTGGTTATTTTTTTATTTCTAGTGTTTCCTTTTGATTTTTTTTAGAGTTTTCATTTCTTTGTTCACATACCTATATGTTCTTACATAGCCTACCCACTGCCATCGAGTCTTATATGTTCTTACATATTGCCTACATATTTCATTAGGTCACTTCTCATATTAATCATAATTAATTTAAATTTCTAGTCTGACATTTCTAAAATCTATGCCACATCTGAGTGTGTTTCTTATTATTGGTCTTTTACATTTTAGAATACCTTGAACGTTTTGGTTGAAAGAGAAGGTACATGATGCCTCTGATAACAGAAACTGAAGCAAGTAGGCCTTTATTGTGAGGATTTTGTTAACCTTACTGTGAAAACCTGGCAGAGACCCTGCAGGGAAAGGTCACAAAAGGGACAGGGAGAAAACTACACCCCCAGCAGTTTCTCTTTTTCAAGCAAGTAAACCCTCAGCCTCCAGAATTTCATAGAATTAACATTTAAGTGTTCCTATCTGTTTATTGCTCCCATAACTTCTGCTCCTGATAAGTAGGTATCAGCTGAGTCTCTCTGGATGTACCTGTCTTTCCAGATTTGGGGCTGGTAGTTTGTCCTGCCACCACAGTTCTCTGATGGATCCATGGTTTTTTGATGGGGCCATAACTGTAGCACTACTTTTTTAAAAAGGGTATTTATTGCATATTTGCTAATTTTATAAGTACTTTGACTATTTCAAGAAATTAAAAAATGATTATATAATATTTAAACAATATCACATATATTTCGGTTTAGAACCAAACGTAAATAGGACAATGTGACCTAGTAGTTAATACCTGAAACTTTGGAGTCAGAAAGACCTGAGTTTCAATCCTGAATCAAAACTTTAGGAATATTTTTCATAGTAAAACAGAAATAATAATAGATATCTCATAGCATCATGTGAAGAGCATACGAATATATATATATTTACCACAGTACCTAATTTCCTGGAAATGCTCAATAAATTATGGCTACCTTAATCCTGTTTTACAGATAAGAAAATGAGTGTCAGTATGATTAAAGGCTTGTTTCTCTAATCAGTCGAAGAGCTCGTATTCAAACTGTTGGTCATTTTGTTGCCCGAATTGAATAAAGTCCTTGCCTCTCACTGGTCAAGAATGAACAGGTAAGGCACGGAGAATTTTCCACATGAGCAAAGCTTCATTAAAAGAGGCTTAGAAGTAGAGATGAGGAGGGCCTAGGCAATGCTTACCCCCATTTCGCAGAACAAAAGATTTGCATGGGTTCTTAAAGGTTTTTGGGTGGGAAAAGATTTATGTTTATTCATAGGTATAGGCGGAGATATGTTAGCTACAGTACATGTGCAGCAGCTTTCTAAGATGGCTTTAAGAAGGCTCCTGTCCCAGGAGGCCTCTGGGATTCGTAGCAGGACTTATTACGGGGTGTTGCGCCTGTGTAGTCTCTTTCTCCCTGAGTTCGATTCCCCAGCTGCTGCTGCAGCCCCTCTCTGCCCCTGGTGGAAGGTCACACAGCAGTCACAGGTAGATGTGACTGAGGCTGGTTTTATCTGGCTGCTTCTGAAAGACAACTTTTAAGGAAGTTTCCAGGTTTCCGGGCTGTTTTCTGATACCGTGCCCCATTGTTCTGCGGAATGGCTTTGTTCCTGCACCCTGACCCATTTCCTGTTACTTTGTTACTTTAATTTGTTTATGTGAATTGCAGATTTGGGGACCCCTCTGTTCCCTGTCTTAATTTCATTTCAAGTTTAAAATTTGTTTATGTAGATATGCTGTCTCTAAAAGAACATTCATATATGTCTTCCTTTAAAAAGAGATATAAAATCAGTACAAAAGCAACAATAATAAAATAAAAAAGCAAAACACAAAGAATTCAAAATTAATTATATAGAAAAGTGATATAGGATGGTAAGTGTAGAAAGTTGTCACAATGTATTTGGTGAAGTAAGAAAAGTCTCTATGAATACATGATATTCAGACAGGCATTAAAGGAACTGTAGAATTTTCATAGACAAACACAAAATAACTGTGTAAAGGAAGATATAATTAATGATTTTATGCAAGAAAACAGCAACAAATGCATTGTGTCTAGATGATAGCTTTTGTGGAAAATATTAATGAAAGGTTGGGGTTTTGGGGGCAGATAAAGTATTTGGACTTAATTCATTAGACCTTTTTTTTTTCCTTTTAAATGGAAAAGATAATAAAATGCACAATAAAATGTTAAAATTCCCATTTTATTTTCCTCACATAGATTGAAATTGAAAATTCAAGAGTCCAGGGAAATGAAAGAGCAAATAATTTGAGAAAGAGACTTAAAACTAGGGTTACTGAAACCTGCAGGGCAAAAGTAAAACAGTTAGGAAAAAGAGATGAAAAACAGATAAATAATAAAGGGGCTACAACAAACTGGATTTAACGTCAATGAATTGAATATAATCAATTATTGTTATCTGTGGCATTTAGTGGCATTTATGTTTCTATAAAGTCACCACAAACACTAGATTACTAAATATTGAACCATTTCTCCTAAAGGAAATACAGTTAGGTTCCTGAAAGCCTCTGGTCACAATATTTTCTGTACAGTAACCCATTTCCATCGAGTCGATTCCAACTCATAGTGACCCTATAGAACAGAGTAGAACTGCCCCGTAGGGTTTCCAAGGAAAGCCTGGTGGAATTGAACTGCCAGGTTTTTGGTTAGCAGCTGTAGCTCTTAACCACTATGCCAGTTACAGTAATGCAAATAAAGTCACGAAGAAAATTAAACAAAGATTAAGCATTTGAAATTTTATAAAAGCATTAACTAAAATCTTACCTTTGATGGAGCTGAAGGATGTGTGATGGGGCAATATACTGTATCGTTAACCTCTGACCTTTACTTGCCCAAACAAGGAAGAGATTGGTAAAACATTGAAAACCTGCTTTGCTGCATAACCCTATTCCTGTATAACAATTAGCAGACACTTTTTAAATTCTTTCACAGCCTCCTGATCTGCAGAGCCTATCTCACCTGCAAGTTTAACATTGTTTATGCCATATCACCATTTGAAGCAATCAAACCAACCAACACTAGCTAAAAAGAATTTAACTTTGTTTCGGAACCTAGATAAGCATGACCGTAAATTTCTTTGGCTTTCAGCTTCACAACTGTGCTGTCTACTATATTTTTTTTTTTAATCAATCAACTCATGAATTGACAGATTTAACCACTTTTCCATCTTTTACCTAGCTCATCATGCACTGTAGATGTTAGTTTAGCACTTTGCAGAGTGGTCTCATGTTCAGATTGCCAAGTTTTCCTCTTCCATTTTCTGGACTTAACCATATCGTTGATTCATTATTATTGAACTCACGACCAAGAGCATTATAACTCACGCAAGAACAAAGTTTATGTAACACATGTATCTTCTCCATAAAGCACATCACAGTCTTCTTGTGCTTAGGAGCGAACACTAGACAACACTTCAGCCATACATTTGGGGACAATCTTAAATAGCAAAATCCACAACAAAAAGCAAACAAATGCAAAATTTGGGGAAAAATGATTGCAAAAAGGACAGTTAATTACAGTATGATAGCAGAAATAAGGAGGCAGTGTGATGCCTTGTTCAATCTCACCTGGGAACATGCTTGACAGGCAAATTTTGAGTTACTCTGAACATGTACATGAATGTTCATAAAAGCACCACAAGTAATGATTTTGGGGCTAAAAGTAAATCGTAGTGAGTAGACTAATTTGCATATATAGAATCCATGGTTAACAAGTATTGAGTATATAAATGGACTTCTTTTTCAAACCAGATGATGAAGGGTGCCATGCTGTTGCATGTCCTACTTTATTTTCTTTTGTAAAATAGTTCACGATAAGGTGTAAAACCAAAGATGAACAGAAGTTTCAATGAAAATAACAGTACATGATTATTTCAATAGTATATAGCAAAATATTTCTCAAAAATATTAAGGATAGTGGTGTCTACTTCTTGGCAAAGGTCCCTAGTTGGCACAAACCATTTGCACTTGACAGCTAACTTAAAGGTTGGCTATTCAAACCCAAAAGAAAAGCCCAGAATATATGTTCCTCTTAAGATTACAGTCAAGAACATGGTAACACATGGGGTCGCCATGAGTTAAAATTCACCAAATGGTGCCCAACAACACCTTCTTGAGAAAATAAAAATTAAAAGTTGTTTTCAGATAACAAAATCAAACTTTTTTTTAAATTTAATATTCTTAGTTTTCAGTGTTTTATGATTCTTCAAAACAAATCTTTGAGGAAAACATGAAGATATACTAATGGGAAATATCCATGATGGCTATTAGCTTTGAAAAGAATTCAAGAAAAGTTTTAAAAGGAGATAAAATTTTAAATATATATTTAAACACACCTCATGTACTCAGTCAGATGTATCATTTCTTTTAGAAAATTGGCTTTAAGGCATTCTAGTAATGCTTCTCAGAAGCTTTCTTATTTTTCATGATACATTAGATTACTATTCAAAATCTTAACTGGGAATAAATACAATTAAAAAAAAGCTTGAGTTTCTTTTGAATAAAATTATTTACTCTATGTAGAGAGGATAACAAAAGAATAAGCAAACTCATTATTATTTCAGCCATACAAGGATTTTGTTAGCAGTGTCTATTCGAGGCCCCTATATGTGTGCCATGTGAATAGATTTGATCTCCCCATTAATGGTGTGGGTCACATGCCTTCTCTGTGGATAATTTAAAACAATTTGCCAAACTATACTAACATTTTTGGTTGGATTTGTATTGGAGAAGTCTGAAGCCAAAAGAGAAACCAAATAAACATGAGCTTCTTTTTAAATGCATGACTGTTTCATTTTCTTCAAATCTTACCAGGGGATACATATTTTCTTAACAAAAGTGTGTTTTAAACATAATTTTAGTGTTTAACTGTGCTGCTGACCAAATATTTTTGTAAAAAGTACACACTTTTTTTTTTTTCTTAGCAGTAAAGACAGGGGCTAAAGTAGAATTACCACATAGATTCATGAAGAGGCCACTGTCACCACAGCTCAGTAAGCATGATGGCTGCTGTCTGGACCAAAGATTCATTTTGCTTTCACTCTGGCTTTCTTTGCCAGTGGGGAAAGCTAAGTAATGCTGATGTCTTTTCAGTCATCCTTATCATAAACGATCACTCTGTGTGGCACGTGTTAATTATTCCAGCCGTCTCTTTTTCTCTCTATTAAATTAATAGTTGCCAATTACATAGCCTCTCTCCTGCCCTGCTATTGTGTATACATTTTCTAATTCTCTTCATTATACCAGTGAGTAGATATAATTATGGTTATAAGTTATCCATCTATCTTCTCAAGGACAGGGAGAACTGTAATGCTGTGAAGGCCTGGAGACCGATTGTGTGTGTGTGTGTGTCAGAGAGAGAGAGAGAGTGAGAGAGAATGTCTTGCACGAATATGAACCAATGGAATTGTAAAGTCTCAGATTAAGCTTGCTACATGAATGTAATTCACTTTATTTAAAAAAAGAGAGAAACAATAAAACAGAGGCAAAAATAAATAAAGGCCTGGTGTTATTGGAAGCATTTAGTCTGGCCACTGAGGAAGCATATTACCCTGTTGCTCCAGTATCTCCCCCAACTTACTGGTAATATAAACTCTTACTGGGACATCTGAAGAAGCTATATTCCATAATTAGTGATAAGGCTAAAATTGAAAAGCTATATACCATCAAACCTGTTGCTGTCAATTCCGACTCATAGCGACCCTATAGGACAGAGTAAAACTGCCCCCATAGAGTTTCCAAGGAGTGCCTCGTGGATTTGAACTGCCGACCTTTGGTAGCAGATGTAGTTCTTAACCACTATGTCACCAGGGTTTCCTATATAATATCATATTAACTAAAAAATTCATAACTTCTTAGAGTTTTAAAGAATTTCGTGAGTACAGTTCAACAGCAGTTGGAGTGGAGGTAATAGCATATGGACTTTTTTAATGCAAAGGATCTAGACACCTTCAAGAGGAAGTGGCAGAAATAGGAAGTAAGGAGTTCTGAAGATACCTACTTTCTGCCCCCAAATATGATTTTATAAAGCTTGTCCAAGGGTAATATAATTATTAGAAAACAGAATGAAGCCAAAGGAACAGAATATAAAAGACACTCTTTATATTACAAATATTTATATTTATGTTTCTCTTTTAAAAAAAAGGAACTGGAAAACATGTTTGAAGCAAACTAGACTAAGAATGTATTATCAGGTCAAAACTCTGTGCATCTGGCTGGTATTTCTTCAACCTTTTCTTCTTCTCACATATGAGAAAAGTACCAGTGGGCCATGAGACAAAACACTGATAGTGTGTGTGTTCAGTAGACTTGTCAGGTCCTTTGTCACTGGGGGTTCTGACCTTTATCTTCCAGAGAAGGGAAGAGATGAGTGATTGTCACTCATGATCACTGCAGCCTGTAAACTTTACTTTCATTTAAGTCCTCATTTCTGCAAGCCTTACATAGCCCCGTTAGCCAGAATATTTTCTCATCTATTCTTGATCTTTGTATATCTGTTAGCACTTAGCTCGTTGTAAAGGCCTGTTTATGTATATCTGATTCAATCCCTAGGCGTGAACTGCTACAAATCAGAGTCCCATTGAAATTATTTATAGCTTCCATTTGTACCATAAGACCTGGATTATAGCTGTTGTGCAATAAATGTTTTCTGAATAAATTATATAAATGTATATTTTAATAAAGTAAATCACTTAGAGAGTATTTTTAAGCAGCTATTACCCACCACACAGTGTGATAAAAGCCACTGTTAGGACTCAATTTGGAGTTGTTGATATCAGGCAGCATAAAATCAAACAGCAAGGAGGAATTAAATAAAAAAATAAACCGACTAAAATACATGATTGCATACATAATAAGTGGATTAGTGCTTTGATAAATCTGTACGTATGTGTGTGCATGTATGTGAGTACGTGTGTGTATGTGTATATTTACTCCTTAATATTTGAAATCTAGTTTTGAAATGAAATAAATGATATCATTACATAAGGCTTGAGGTTTCAGACCGGAAATGCTAATGGGGTAAACTTCAACTTGTAACAGTTATACAATGAAATATTTGCATTTGCATCCACTTTTTAAAATTAATTTCCTATTTGTGAATGGTGCTGTTGGTCCTAGTTAAAGGAAATTTTATTGAATGTTTATAGTAATTGCAGATATTTATTTACAGAATACTTTAATGCATTTAACAGAATAATATATAGCCTCACAACACCCTGTAGTGGCTTCTATCCCTGCATAATACATCATCACAAACTCTGTAGGTTAGAACAACACACATTTATTATCTTACAGTTACGGTAGTTCAGGAGTCTGGGTATCAATTAACTAGATCCTCTGCTTGGGGCTTCAAAAGACTGTTATCAAGATGTTAACAAGGCTATGTTCTCATCTAGAGAACTCAGTTTGTTGGCAGAATTAATCTCCATGTGATTATAGGACTCAATGTCTTGGCTTCTTCTTGGTTATTGGGTAGAAAACACTCTCAGCTTCTAAGGGCTGCCCTTAGCTCTTAAAATCTACCCTCAACTACTTGTCTGTGAGTCTCCTAACATGGCACTTGCTTCTTCAAAGTTCTCCTGCTAGTAATTCTCTGGAGACATGTACAAAGATGTGAACATCAGGAGATAGGTCTTAGAAGGAATGGAACAGAATTCCTTGTTAGGATTGAGGGATTGCAATTCCAGGTTTGACCGTGGTATGCACTCAGTTAATTATTGTCAAGTGAATATCTACTATACTGTGGAGGACACAAGAACATTTATACTACTGGCTAGAATTATGCAGGGTCTTAAATTGAAGTAAGAGAGTATAATACTTAAAAAAACAAAAACAACAAATGCTAAATTTGAATCTTGAAAGGCTTTAGATCCTCTGAATGAAGTCAGACTTTAAATTTGTTGTTCTCAATAGAGTGAAGAGACCATATAATGGACTTGCATAAATTATTACTCTTTGTCCTCCCCAGCGGCATACCAGACTTGAAAGAGCCAGCTGATCTCGTAATGCCCACTTAAGGAAAACCACTACCTTAAACAAAAAACATCACTGGTTTTGAGAATTATTTGATTGCTATTTGAGAGCAAGTCAATTGCTTTCCCTTCTATAAATTTAGAGAAAGTGCTATATATGGATCTGTGATATACATTCCCAGAGGAAAAAGAAACCCACCCACCCACTGCCATCGAGTCGATTCCAACTCATAGCTACCCTATAGGACAGAGTAGAGCTGCCCCATAGAGTTTCCATGGAGCGCCTGGCGGATTTGAACTACTAACTCTGATTAGTAGCCCTAGCACTTAATCACTACACCACCAGGTTTCCTAAAGAAAAGGAAAGAGGTAGTAAAAAGACACACATGAATATTTGAAGTACAGTTGACACTTGATCAAGAATGGACTGATAATAATAAAAAATAAAAAAAGGTAGTTATTAAATATGGAGATGTTTCCTGATTGGCTGATTTAACTTAAAAAAAAAAAAAAGAGAAAGAGAGGAAGGAAGGAAGAAAGAAAAAGAAAAACAGAAAGAACCAAAGAAAAAAGATGATCAGAACTGGGAAAATTTAAGTTCTCAAAGATGGCACTTTTCCTAATCAATTTAAGGAAAACCACTTAACTTCTGTCAGCCTCAGGTTTTCTTGTCTGTAGAAACGATATAATATTCACTCCTCCAGGCGCTTGCTGTGGGATTAAAAACATGTAATAAGTGGGGAAGAATTTTGTATGCAGCATTGTAAAATGATTATTGATAGCAGATAATGAATATATTTAACCAACTTCTTCAGACATTAGTATATCCAAAGTCAATCATTTAGGGGATTAGATTGCATTTTGAAAATGTACCTTAATTTACATATTTAATATAATCCAGATTTTTCAACTATATACAAAGCACTGAAGATGAATAAGTGATTTAAACTTCCAACCTGTTTAAAAAAAAAAAAAAATGGGTCATATTGCTGAGGGCATCACAAGTCATTCTTAAAATGGGATTTTTCCTCATTTAACTTAATGGGAAAGATTAAAAGTTTTTTTACTTTCCAGGTGTGATTTGATGCCTTTAGACATCTTTTCTCCCTTTGCAATCTAATTCAATTAAATAATTCCTATGGATGCAATTAACTCATTTGGTTTATAGCAAGGAAGTCATTGTTATAAAGACAGGCTAAGGATCCAGTTTCTTCTTCCTTCATTCTGTTTTCTTTCTTCCAAGTGTTAATCCCAATAATGAAAAGCCATTCATTTTCCAAATAAAAGTTTGTTCTTCAAGGCTATCAATTGCACCTTGCAGAGTTTGAAGCAGAGCATGAAATGGTTAAAAGCCTTAGAACCTGCCCTTCTCCACCTGCAAAAAGGAAGTGAAAAAGGATACAAAGTAAGAAAGGAAACAGAATACTCCTTCCAGGCAACCTGCATCAAGATAGGGACTTGTTGAAACACTTAAATGGACTTAAATGCTTTGCCTGAGATCACACACAAAAACAAACAAGCAAGACTTGGTCCCAGGAGCTCTTATGCTTGTCTCTGATCTTCGAATGGAACAGTATTCTTCTCTCGATTTCACACATGACCGTCACTTATAACATTGTGCAAACCAAAAAAGGAAATTTTGTGGGCAAATAAGAAGAGATAACTTTTCTTCTTGTTCCTAGCCCTCATGGAATGTACATGAATATAGATATGACTTTGTTCTCTGACAACTCAGTGACTCTCACCTCACAAGCATAGAGAAGCTCCTAGAATTTAGTGGAACACAGTTGCAGTCCAGAATGTTGAAACCTTGTTTTGCTAAAAGGCAAACAATTTTATCCAGGATTCTTGAACTGAGTCTAGGAAAAAAAAAAAAAAAAAATCTTATTGTTCAACACACACTTTTGGCTTGTTTTCATTTTCTAACTTTACATGGAAGCCAGTATGTTAGGTTAAAATGGGCAAAAGATAAGGAGGCAAGACATCTATTTTTGAATCCTAGGTATATGAGTAACATATATATTATATTGTGTATAATATATATTATGTTGTGTAAATTAACCAATCTTTGTAAATGTCAGTGCCCTCTGATGTCAAATTATAATCCATAATTCATAACCTACTGAAATCACAGGAATATTAACCTTGATAGCATAGTCATTAAGAGTTTGGCTGCTAACCAAAAAGAGCTGCAGTTCGAATCCACCAGGTGCTCTTTGGAAACCCGATGGGGCAGTTCTGCTCTGTCCTATAGGGTCGCTATAAGCCAGGATCAACAAGATGGCAATGGGTTTTCATCTGTTTTAACAACCCCTTTTTTAGAGTTAAGAGCCACTAATGTTCTTAAAAACAAATGAACAAATTAAAAAAAAAAAATCAGTGCTATGATTTCCAATTAAGATGGTTTGCTTAAGGTTTTCATGCATTGAGATATTGCATTGCTCCAGAAACATAACAACAGTGGATGGTATAAAAATAGAAAATTAAAAAAAAAAAAAAATAGCTATTTTAAAATCAAAATAATCATCTTTGTGGGCCAGAAACAAAACCAACAAACAAAACCAAAGTGGGTAAGTGGGTGGCAAAAAACTTTGGCCTACTAAGTGCTAGTGTGATAGCAGGCAGCAGTGGTTGATACCCCGACTCCTGCAGAGTCATGAGGAATAAAGTGTTCCAAAAGAGATAGGTAGAAGGAGCTAAACTTAGCTCTGGAAACCACATACTTGGGTAGGACTCACACAGCTTCTAAAGACAAAAAAAAAAAAAAAAAGGAGAATCTGTCCCCATTGCTTTTGTGACTATAGTTTCTATGAAGCTGCAAGTCTAAGGAGGTAAGAGACTTAGACAACTTTGACACTAGAAACTGAACAAAATATGTTACTGCTTCTATCTCCAACCATTCCCTTTATCATATATGCAATATCACTTCAATACTTCATGTTTTTCATGGGAGATATAGTTTACTCTTTCAATATTTAACTAAAAAACCAAACCCATTGCCATCAAGTCCATTCCTACTTATAGCGAGCCTACAGGGCAGTGTAGACATGCTCCACAGAGTTTCCAAGGCTATAAATCTTTATGGAGGCAAACTGCTACATCTTTCTTCTGAAGAGCAGCTAGTGGGCTCTAACTGTTGATCTTTTGGTCAACAGCTGAGTGCGTAACCACTGCACCACCAGGGATCCTTCTCTTAACATTTAGTATCTCCTAAATGCTGTCAAATGAATCTTGACTGAAAGCAGAGAATGCCAGAAAGATGTTTACGTGTGTTTTATTGACTATGCAAAGACATTCCACTGTGTGAATCATAACAAATTATGCATAACATTGGGAAGAATGGGAATTCCAGAACACTTAATTGTGCTCATGAGGAACCTGTACATTGACCAAGAGGCAGTTGTTTGAACAGAACAAGGGGATACTGTGTGATTTAATTGGAGGAAGACTCATTAAGCTGTGATGCACAGATGATACAACCTTGCTTGCTGAAATTGAAGAAGACTTGAAGCACTTACTGAAGAAGATTATAGACTACAGTCTTCAATATGGATTACACCTCAACATAAAGAAAACAAAAATTCTCACAAGCGGACCAATAAGCAACACCATGATAAACAGAGAAAAGGTTGAAGTTGTCAAGGATTTCATTTTGCTAGATCCGCAATCAACACCCATGGAAGCAGAAGTCAAGAAATCAAATGACATTTTGCATTGGGTGAATCTGTTGCAAAAGACTTCCTGAAAGTGTTGAAAAGCAAAGATGTCACTTTGAGGACTAAGGTGCACCAGACCCAAGCCATAATATTTTCAATGTCCTCATGTCTATGAAAACTAGGCATTGAATAAGGAAGGCCAAAGAAGTATTGATGTCTTTGAATTATGGTGCTAGAAAAGAATATTGAATTTACCATGGGCTGCCAGAAGAATGAAACAATCTGTCTTGGAAGTCATAGAGACAGAATGCTCCTTAGAAGCGAGGATGATGAGACTTCATCTCACTTGTCAGGATATGTTATCAGGAGGAAGTTGGTAAAGTAGACAGTCAGTGAAAAAGAGGAAGACACCAATGAAATGAATTGACTCAGTGGCTGCAACAACGGGCTCAAGCATAACTACAATTGTGAGGATGGCACAGGACTACGCAGCATTTCCTTCTGTTGTACATAGGGTGGCTATGATTTGGAACCAACTCAATGGCATCCAACAAAAACAAATGTTAATAATTCCAAAAATATATTTCCAGATCCAATTTTTTTGCTGAAATTCTCACTCCTGTTTCCAAACGTCTAGTAGAATATCTAACTGAAAACAGCCTCTCTCTAGTCTCTGCTTGCCCTTGAGTTGATTCCAACCCATAGGGATCGTATAGGACAGAATAGAACTGCCAGAGGGTTTCCAAGAAGCAGCTGGTGGATTCAAACTGCCAGCCTTTTGGTTAGCAGCCAAACGTTTAACCAAAACCAAACTCATTGTAGTTGAGACAATTCCAACCTCACATATAACAAAATAGAACTTCATAGGTTTTTTTTGACTGTAATCTTTACAGAAACAAATCACCAGGTCTCTCTTTCGTGGCTCTGTTGGAGGTTATGAACTGCCAACTCCTAGGTTAGTAGTGAGTGAAAACTGTTTGCACCATCCAGGGACCCTTTATATCAATAATAGAATGGTCATGAATAAAAATACTGACAATACAAAGCATTGGCAAAGATTTGAAGAAACTGGAACCCTCGTCTATAGTAAAGTTAGTGCAGCCACTTTGGAAGACAGCATGGCAGTTTTTTAATGAATAAACAAACGGGCATACTCACTGTACAATTCAATAATTTTACTCCTTGTATCCATTCAAAAGAATTGCAAACGTATGTCAAAACAAAGATTGTGTATGCAAGTGCTCATAGCAGCATTATTACTAAAAAATCAAAAACTAGAAATAATCCAAATGTCCAGAGACATACTAAGATCCCATTATTTTTCTGCAATATTCTACTGACTTTTGAATTTTGAAACAATATTTCAATTTCATTTGAAACAAAAATTTGTCTTTTTTGTACAAGAGGACCTTCATTGCATATCATTTGTAGCCCTTTTCAGGAAGAATAATGGTATCTGGAAAATAACACCATTAGAAACAACAGCCAGCATCCACTTCAGCTAGAGAGTAGGCATGCGTGTCTCTGCATTCAGATATTCTTTACCTGGGTGGTTTCCTCGATGAGCTTCACTTGGCCCCTAATGTTGCTGACATTTCTGCATATTTTATAAATACATATGTATATTTTTCTGGAAATAGTTTGATTCTTTTTCAATAAATTATCCCTAATTTGATGGATTTTTTTCCTGTATTGCATATTATTCACTAGTGTTTATTCACTGAAACAACTAGAATTTATATGCCAACTATTTATGCCAAAATTACTTATTACAATGCATAGCGTTTCCTCATCATTAGATAGACAGTTGCTGCTGACTTGACTCCTACTCGTGGTGACTTTACATACAAAATAAAGAAATGTTGCCTGGTTCTGTGTCATTCTCATGATTCCTGGCATGTCTGACTCCACCGTTGAGGCTATTGTGCCAATCCATCTCACCATGGGTTTCCTTCTCCTTCCTGACCCTCTACTTCACCAAATATGATGTCCTGCTCTGGTACTTGAACCCTTCTGATGATGGATCCAAAGCAAAAGACAGTGTTTGTTGTGATCCATAGATGCTCATCGGCTGATTTTTGGAAGTAAGTCACCAGGTCTTTCTTCCTAGCCTGCGTTAATCTAGAAACTGCCCTGAAACTTATCCACCGTGGGTGGCTCTGCTGGTTGTTGAAGTAGCGGTGACAGATGTTCCAGAATCACAAAAACATGCAAGCCACCACAGTACAACAAACTGACAGATGGGTGGTGGTCCTCGTTGATAATAGGTTGCTTAATTGACAAAAGAGAGAGTATATTTACAGGTAGAACAAGAGGAAAACTCCATAATCTAAAACACACGAAGAAGACACATGAGTCAATTTCATTGGTTATGGCATTGGATATTATATGGCCTCACGGTGAAAATCATTTTAATACCCTATATATATATACTCTACATATCCTTTATTAGTTTCAACTTTAAAAATTAACTTATAGACATGGCTGAAATTCAGCTGTGATATACTGGTATGACCTTACCAGCTATTCACAGATGGCATCTGATCTAATTGGTAGGTGTGCTAGATACCATTCCAAAACCAAACCAAACCCAGTACCGTTGAGTCGATTCCGACTCATAGCGACCCTATAGGACAGAGTAGAACTGCCCCATAGAGTTTCCATGGAGAGCCTCGTGGATCTGAGCTGCCGACCCTTTGGTTAGCAGCCGTAGCACTTAACCACTACCCACCAGGGTTTCCTAGATACCATTAAGGTCGTTAAATGCATTTAAATTCACATCTGCCTAGAATCAAACATAGACATAGCTATGGTTACAAGATGAAATGTTAATATTAAAGCATTTTGGTTATTAAAAACTAAAGTTGTAGCTATTAGAAGGCGGAATCAAAAAGTTAGATGGAAGGCTATAAATATAGCTATTTTTCTCCTTTTAAAAAATAGAAAAGCAAAAAAAAAAACACTGTCTACAGTTAACAGAACAAGAAATGGAAATCTAAGTGTATTATTAAAGTCACAAATGCTACTGACAAAATAATTAAATAATATAAGTATCAAACATTTGGAGAAATTCAGAGGAAAAGAACTTGGCATGTATAAGCTAACGTCTCCGTTTTCATAAATATGTGGTCCATAGGACACAAATTATAAATAGAGGTGTAAGTACCTTTTCTTATGGAGATAACCAGTAAGAGAAATTAAAACTATGGGATGACACTTGAGGTAAATAAATAGGACTGTAGCTTCACACTACTGCTCTTCATTCTAAGTCCTTTGTAACACCTGATTCCTTGCTATACATTTGCCCTAGTTTAATTAAAAACATAAAGGTAAATAAGTCTATAATGAGCATCCATCCTTCCTGAATGGAATCTGTATTTCCACCTATTGATAGTTGTGCAAGAAGATCACAAACTTCTGAGCTCGACTGCTGGTTTTTCCCTCCATGAGATTTAGCACAAACTGTGACAAAGAAAAAAGATGGAGGATCAACTAGCAGACTGATTCTTTACATACGTCCCCTTTGTACATTTCTGATTCAATGATTCCAATTAAAAATTATGAAAAAAATTATTGACATGAATATAACATTGGTATAAAATGCATATCAATATTCTTTTTTCTCTCTTTTTATAACTGTTTTGTCTTTAAGCACTTTTCTAAATACAAATTTTGCTCTGTTTGATACTAGACTCTCCCTTAAGCATTCTTGCTCCAATTCTTTTATGGAGCTCACTGATGTACTTAATACTCTTTGTTCCTGCAGTGCACATCAAAAGTGGTTCATGTCTATTTTGTTTATTCTAATTAAAGGAGAGATATGCAGGAACACCATGACCCCCACCACAGGGGTTGCAGGAGTATTCCTAAGTTGGCATCCTCTCAGAATTGTAATAGTCTTTGTGATAATCATGACCATACTGGTGCTTGTTTATATTCTCTAGCTCTCTGGTTCACTTGGTCTGCAAGGTCTATAATGATTTTTTTAAGTTTTTTTTTTTTTTTTTTAAGGCACTGCTCTGTCTTACCAATAATATACACTTAATTGTATATAAAATCGAGGGTGAAAAGCAGACATTTCAGAATTTGTGATTAATAACTTATTTAGGATAAATTCACTTAGGTTCACAGTTTTAATCCAGGAAAACTGCCACAAACAGTATTTGGTAACAATTTATGCTTATTAACTAATGTTCCATCCTTATCATGGCTATAATAGGAAAAAAAAAATCATAAGGCCTCCTTTACTTCTTTATAACCTAGTATAGATTCCTGGTTTGTGTTGTCCACATATATTTTAAAAAGTAAATAATAGGGGCTGGTGGCTGTCGGGAAACTATACTGCACGAATTTGGTAAATAAATAAATAAATAACCAAACCCATTGCCATTTCGTCAATTCCGGCTCATAGCAACCCTACATGACAGAGTAGAACCACCTCACTGAGTTTCCAAACCATAATCCTTATGGAACCAGACTGCCACAACTTTCTCCCTCAGAGTGGCTGGTAGGTTCGAACCAACAGTCTGTCAGTATTTTTCTCCATGAAATTGTGTTTTGTAACATTGAGAATTCATAAAGTCTTTTACTTTAATAAAGGAGCCCTGGTAGCACAGTGGTTAAAGCACTCAGTTGCTAATTGAAAGGTCTGCTTCTATAAAAATGTACGGCCTTGGAAACCCTTAATATGGGTGAAAGAATAGATTACAGTTACCCGAAGTGTACACAGGCCTGGCTCCTTTTTTTCAGGGCTGGTGTGTTACCTATTGACATAGAGATTCATATTTATATCTGTTATGCATCAGTATTCCCATTTGTGTATAACAGCCAAGAAAAAAAATTCATAAGGGCTTACATGTTTGTTGAATGCCCCTTAAAAAAGTTCATCTTGTAAACCGCAGACACTATGAACAGAGCTTAAAGATGGAGTAACAATTATTCAAAAAAAATATGTTAGCAAAAAATGACTTATAAGGCATGAGACCAATCTGATTCTTCTACGTTTCCCATAATACCCAGTGCCCTAGAGCACACCTATAAATTCAGCTCATCTTTGTATTGGCTACTGAATAAATATTTGTCAAATGCATAATAAATAAAAGTATGCAAAGAAAAAAAAAAGACACTACCATGTAAAACTTTAAAGATTATTCTAATACTAATATAATTAACTTCAAACTGCTACCATTATTGTCTGAAGTAATAATGGCAAATTCAGAACAAGGAGTCCCCCATTTTGGACTTATATTTCACAGCACTGCATCCTGAGACATTAAGAGCTTTCTATGACCCAGCTTCTCCTTTTGAAAAGTACTGTGAAAGAGGTCAGGCGATCCAGGCTCTGTCGCATGTGCTTCCGTAAGCCAGTCCCTGTGGCCACAGAGAAAGACCGTATGAGAAGATAGTATCTCCCATTTCTACTTCATAATAGAGTAAGAGCTGGGGAGAGAGGAGCAGCTTCCTAAGGGAAATGCAGTTAGCTCAGACATGGCCTCTGGGGAAACTGGTATGAATAGGCATCTCAGCTCCAATTTTTTCCACTGTATAGATTAAAAGTTTTTGTACTTTAATCATGTTTGGAATTTACTGACTTTTTTTTCTTTTACCCACATTTCATATTGAAAAAGCCAAAATAATAATAATGCTAAACAGACTACAAAGCAAAAATTTTAACTCTAGAATTGAGGAAAATTCTGTTTTCCTATTTCTATTCTCACTCCCATTTTACATGAGTGCAAGAATAATCTTCAGTTAAATACAAGTATTTCTAAAATATAAGATCCTTTGTTTTCCATCTTATCTCATTTAATAATTGTCAATGGTTTGGAGCAAGACCCCATTTTTTGACTTCAGAGTTATATCAGAATGTCTCGCTAGGGTAGAAACATTTTCATTGTGAACACCCGCCCCAGCTGGTTCTGATATTTTTCCTTCTAATACTTTGTTGAAGGCTGTGCTCCTCTCTCTCCTAGCTTGGTTCCTAAATCACCTTTTCGAAGAAGCCTTCTTGGCCACTTTCATATGTCCCTCTATGGGATCCACATGACTTGCCATGCTCTACATAGCAGCTTGCTTCACCCAGTAGATTGAAAATCCCCGAGAGCAGTTTCTTTCTTATCAGGGCTGGCATTCCCAAGGCTTGATGCAGAGTTGTTGTTTTTAGGTACCTTGGAGTCAATTCCAACTCATGGTGATCCTGTATACAACAGAACAAAACACTGCCTGGTCCTATTCCATACTCATAACCGTTGGTATGTTTGAGCCCATTGTTGCAGCCACTATGTCAATCCATCTCACTGATGATCTTCCTCTTTTTCGCTGGTCCTGTACTTTATCAAGTGTGGTGTCCTTCTCCAAGGACTAGTTCCTCCTGATAACATGTCCAAAGTACAGAAGCCACCCTCTCTTCTAAAGACCATTCTGACTGTTCATCTTCCAAGATAGATTTGTTCTTTTACCAATCCATGGTATATTCAATATTCTTCGCAAACACCATAATTGAAATGTGTCAGTTCTTCTCTGGTCTTCCTTAGTCATTGTTCAGTTTATGAGATGACTGAACATACTGTGGCTTGAGTCAGGTCCACTTTAGTGCTCAAAGTGACATCGTTGCTTTTCAACACTTTAAAGAGGTCTTTTGCCAGATACGCTAAATGTAATATGTCCTTTGATTTCTTGACTGCTACATCCATGGGTGTTGATTGTGGGTCCAAGTAAAATGAAATGCTTGATCACTTCAATATTTTTCTGTTTAGCATGATGTTGCTTATTGGTTCAGTTGTGATACAGAGTAATTATTCAATAAACACTTAAAATTCCATTAATCAGTCTGTAAAAATGAAACTTCTTGATTATACCTGTTTCCTATTGTAATGAATTCACAGCTGTTACGAATTGAATTGTCTCCCCAAAAAATGTGTGTCAACTTGGCTACACCATGATTCCCACTATTGCATGATTGTCCATCATTTTGTAGATGTGATGTGATCTTCCTGTGCCTTGTAAATCCTACCTCTATAATGTTAATTTCGCAGGATTAGAGGTAGTTAAGTTAATGAGTCGGGACTCAGTTTATAAGATTAGGTTGTGTTTTAAGTCAATCTCTTTTGTATATAAAAGAGAGAAGCGAGCAGAGAGACAGGGGGGAACTCATACCACCAAGAAACAAGAGCCAGGAGAATAGTGCATCCTTTGGATCCAAGGTCCCTGAGCTGAGAAGCTCCTTGACTAGAAAAGATTGATGATAAGGACCTTCTACCAGAGCCAGCAGAGAGAGAAAGCCTTCCCCTGGAGCTGGCACCCTGATTTTGGACTTACTAGCCTCCTAGACTGTGAGAGAATAAATATTTCTTTGTTAAAGCCATCCATTTGCAGTATTTTTGTTGTAGCAGCACTAGATAACTAAGACAACAATCATAGAATAAATGTTCTCCAAACCTTTGAGATGAATTAGTCTTTTCACAGAATTAGATTTAAGTTCCTTGAGGGTAGCATTTAGCAAAATTAATTTTTATCAGATACAAGTTAATTGAACGTAGCAGCTGGGACGCTGCTAAAAGCCATATATACGTTGAAAACTGGAAATATATTGCATACAAGTGGAAAGACATAGCATACCACTGGAAAGACATTTAGTTTGGAAAGACATAGCATAGCATATCAACATGTAAAATAAAACTCCTCTGATCAAAAATCCTTGCATACATCATAAAGCTCAAATATTTATGTGCAACATTTCAGCTCCTTTACACTCTGGCCTCAATATGCTTTTCCAAAAGTGTCTCCTATGTGAAATTTTTACTGCAGCTCAATTGGCATAAACGAGCTAGAGATCTTTCACTCCTGAGACTTGGCTTCCACCATACTTTCTGCAATGCTTCCCCTGATTCCAGTGACTTTCTAAATTCCATCCATTTTCAAGCTCTTTCTGTAGCAATCTGAACCCTTTCTTGGCCACTCAAGACCTTAGACATCTCTTTCTCTAGTGACATCTTAGCAGCATCATTGTTGAGGGTTGATCCTTTGATATTTAACCAATTATTCTTTTAAGTTTAGTTGTTATTTTACTGCCAAATTATTTTATTTTTGCTTGCATATAGTTTTTTTGGCGAAGTATATTTAAATTTCTTGACAACAAAGGTACTGTCTTTGTGGCCTCTCCTGGTTATCACCTGTATACAGAGTAGGCACTCGGTAATTATCGACTACATAATGCATGAGGAAACACCTTAAACAACACAGTGCTACGCAGATGTCTTAGAGCATAAAAATTCTACCATCATCTTCAAAAGGTGTACCTTTTTCTCCACAAGTTCAAGGATGCATTTTCTCTTTATTTATAAATTGAACATCTTTATTATCATTATATTGTGGAAGAGTGACCTATTCATTATCAGGTCATCTGCATCTATGTATTTGAAGGTGTTAATTTATAAAAATAACACATTGCAGTTTTTAAACAACCTTATACTGACATCTTCTTACTTAATTTCAACCTTTGCATTCTGCACATTGGAATGCAGCCTCCCTATCATGCTTCTGCCTAATTACACCAAAGTATACCAATTAAAAAGAAAGCCGATCATACTGGGATATATGATAGACTGTCACTAGTGTGATACAGAACAGGAAGAGGGAGGGAATCTATACCCAAAATGCTACATAAAATTTCACATAAAAATGAAAATTTTGTGTAATTTTCCACCATAAAGTCATACCCTCTGTAAAAATTGATCCAAGACTCATATACATATTAACATTTTATAAGTTGTAACTCTCTGGCTGCTTTAAACAAAATGTGGGAAAAAAATAAAAAACCTCCTTGAATCTAAGAATTATTTGTTTGAGATGCTTATACTGGTACAATTTTTTATTGCCACACAAGGAATCCAATTTCCAGGTTCATTACCCAAAACAACACAGAAATTTGAAACACAGAAATATCTTAGTGCTTGAACTATAGATCAAACTATAATTCATACACCTCATTCCTTTATGGATTCTTAGAATAAGAAGAAAGAAAAAGAAAAAAGGCAATTTTTCTGCCCACTTGATCGATGTTCCATTTGACCTCCGTAATGCCCTCTTGCCATAACCTTTTAAATACCATCTGCTCTTTTTGTGAAGAGTGTGATGGGAAGGAGTCACTTCCAGACAGCAATTGATTATAAGAGCATTAATCAAGGGCACGGATTATCTGCAGCATGGCACTGTGTGCTGTAGTTAAGCAATCTGGCCTTCAATGTGATTGGAAAGACTAATCCGTAAGTGGAAGCCTAAAATGGACTTAGCATCACATGCTTAAGGAAAGCAGAGCAAATAACGCATGACCATTTATTGGAATCTATGATAAATTTCAGCAATTTGGAGGCTAATTTGTTTACACAGTCTAATGGGATTGGATTGATTATAATATGCTCTCATAAAATGCTAGACAATGCTCAGAGGTTTATTCTAATCACACAGCACAAATAAAGGAGAAAAAGTCTTTGCTTAGGACCTGACAAGAGCTGGAATTTTCTAGTATAATGTGAATAATGCAAATATTTGATTTTTTTTTTCTTCCCCCAGTAGTCAATCAATTCTGACATAGGCTCACAAGAAAAAAAAAAATCTGAAAACATGATATGTGTGTACAAAGAGAAGAAACTTTTTTAACTTTCATTATAGATATGAACGTTAGGAAATTAGGATTCTAAACATCTGCATGCCTTTCTAAGCTAGAGTTTAATAAATCCAAATAAGTTTTCATTACATAGAAATAAGAATGGATTACAAAGAAATGCTAAATGTGTGTGTGTGAATATATGTGTGTGTGTGTGTGTTAGAGGCAGGAGAAGGAGAGAGCGAAGGAGAAAGGAAGGAAGTGAAGGGAATGACAGAGAAAGAGAGAGAGGAAGAGAGAGATTGTTTAAATCTACATACTTTTCTTTTTGTCTTATTGTGCCTGCCCTGAGCAAAGGAATTTTTTTTTATTATTATTTATACAAAGAAATTCTTGGGGAAAACAATCACATTATTAGTTCAAAGTGGGAGGCAAACAGTCTAAACAGACGAAAAGAGGAAGAAATGATAGTTACAGCAGGGTGGTTTCTGAAAGAATAATGAAAATTTAAGTCCTGGACAAAAACAAACAAAAAAAGAATATTCTACCAAATCATAAATAAAGTGTTACTTATTTCAGGAACTTATTAAAATTCTACTTGTTTTTAGGTGCCATTGAGTCAGTTCTGACTCAGTGACTATGTACAACAGAATGAAACACTACCCAGCCCTGTACCATCCTCACAATCATTGCTATGTTTGAACCCATTGTTGCAGTCAATGTATCAATCCATCTCATTGAGGGTCTTTCTCTTTTTCACTGACCTTCTACTTTGCAAAGCATGATGTCCTTCCCCAGGGACTGGTCCCTCCTTATAACATGTCCAAAATAAGCGAGACAAAGTCTTATCATCCTCCCTTCTAAGGAACATTCTGGCTGTACTTCTTTCAAGACAGATTTCTTCTGGCACTCCATGGTATATTCAATATTCAATATTCTTCACCAACACCATAATTCAAATTATCAGTTCTTCATTATCCAGTTTTCTCATGCATGTGAGGCAATTTAAAATACCATGGCTTGGGTCAGGAGCACCTCAGTCCTCAAGGTGACATCTTTGTTTTTTAACACTTTAAGGAAATCTTCTGCAGCAGATTTGCCCAACACAATACATTGATTTCTTGACTGCTGCTTCTATGGGCATTGATTCATACTAATAATCATTTATTATAATTTTTAAATCTCATGCTACTAATCAATGACTATAATTTTTAATCCTCATACCAACCCCAAATGCATAGACTCTTCAAAAACCAGGAAATAGGCAAGAGTTGATAAGTTATTTTGAAAAAAAAAAAAAAAATCTATTTAAGCTAACAGCACTGCCTTCCTCTACCAGGGACATTGCCACCAAAGGGCACAGATGTTGCTAACAACGGATGCTGCATCCATGAATGAACTCTAAATGATCTTGAACTTAAATTCCATGTCTATACTCTAGAAGTTTACAGAAGAGAAAAGGAATAAGTATCCAGACCCTCAAACTCAGAACACCAGTCCACTTTGCCCTCTCATTTTCTCTTTCATCTTTCTGGAGTTATTCCATACCAACCCAAACCCACTCCCCTTAATTCTGACACCTAGCGACCTTATAGGACAGAGTAGAACTGCCCCAAGGCTGTTAATCTTTACAGAAGCAAACTACCACATCTTTCTCCTGTACTCCTGGTGGGTTCCAACCAATGACCTTTTGGTTAGCAGCTGAGCACTGTAACCACTGCACCACTAGGGCTCTTGAAGTTATTATTAGGTTATTATTGGACTGGCTCGGGTGATACTGTGTTTTTTAGCACCTTGTGTCTATTTGCTTTATATTCCTGGGAAATTTCTTTTGCCTTTATTATAGTGGATTTTTTGGTTTGTTTTGCATTGCTCTAATTTATAGATACTTCAGAAATTCATAATTGAAAAAATTCTAAAAGATAGTTTTTTGTTCTCTAGCTGGCTTTTCCCAAAGCGCAGTGTTCTTGATAAGTGTCTACCCTATACTTTAATAGACTTAAAGTTCTGGCCAGTAGAATTGCTGGATGCTAGGAGGGTGCTTATTGCCTTGCTAACTAACTGTAAGGCACTTGGGTAATAAGAAGAACATTTTGTTAGAGAACCCCTGACATATCAGTACAAGGGGGTTTTTAAGTAGGCACATCCTTTTACTACTAAGATGGGTTCTCCTTTTCCAATTCTGGAAATTATAGCCCTGTCTGTTGAAATTCTAGGAGCAGGGTAAGGCTGATTGGCTGAGCAACCCTTTATCCTGTGAGAGGACAGATTTTCACCAGCCTTTCACTGGGGCCCTGTACTTTGTAAGGTGTGTAGGAATTTAAAGTCTCACCCATTCAATGCCCCTAGAGAATAAATGTCCATTCCTCTGTCTGAAAGCATAATTAATACATTGTGCACATGGTCACTCAACTCCACTGTTTTTAAACACTCCACCCTCATCTTCTGTGGTCCCTGGTTAATATATGAACTGATTTTCTCAGGAATTCTTTCCAGCTACTTGGCTTATTTCACTTGGTTGTCTCCTTCTGCAGATACTTTAGGTTTTTGGTCCTACTGACCATTAATCCAGCTACCAAGTCTACACTGGCTTATATTTTTCTAAAATATTTATACAATCACTTTTTCATTTATGTCTCTCGTTCAATAGTTTTTTTTTCTTTTTTAATCTTTGTAAAGCTGTCAGTATCCTTGTACACTCAATACACATATGTGTGTGTATATATATATATATATATATATACCATTGTTGTTTTTTAATACTGAGCTAATTCACAGATGTGTGGCCAAGCTTAAAGGAAACATCAACCTATGTTGTAGTACCTAAGGCTACCAACAGCAGAAAGATTGTTACTGTAGAACTGTGGAAAGCAGAATAATGGATTGGACCCCCAAAGATGTCCACATCCTAATTTCTAGCACTTTTTGCTTTGCATGGTAAAAATGACTTTGCAAATGTGATTAAGTTAATGACCTTGAGACAAGAAGTTTGTTGTAAATTACCCAGATGGGCCCAATTCAATCACATAGGTCCTTTACAGCTGAAAACCTTTCCTGGTTATGGTCAAAAGGACGTGTGACTATGGAAGAATGGTCAGAGAAATGAAAAATCGCCTACTTTAGAGATGGACAAAGGAGGCCACAAGCCTCTAGAAGACAGAAAAGGCAAGGAAATGAATTCTCTAGGGCTTCCAGAAAGGAATGCAGCCCTGTTGACAAACTTCACACTTCTAACCTACTTGATTGCATGAAAATAAATTTTTGTCATTTTAAGTCACTAAGTGTGTGGTAAGGAACCCTGGTGGCACAGTGGTTAAAGAGCTTGGCTGTCATCCAAAGGTCGGTTGTTCAAACCCACCAGCCACTCTGCAGCAAGAAAGTGTATGGTAAATTTTTTATAACAATAGAAAACTAATGCAAGAACTGAAGGGTCAAGAGAAAAGATATTACCAGAATGCAAAGAATATGAAATTAGTGTCAGACATTTGACCCAAAGAATTGTAAGAGAATAAAGTTGCATCATTTTAAGAAATTAAGTTATAGCAACAATAGAAAATTACAGAGGATTAATAAAACAATGAAAGGGAGAAAAAAGAGAAAGTACCAGGAGGCAGAGAAAGTATCTGTGACTTTAGTAGAGAACTTTGCAACAGGAGCTGGAGTCTTTAGTCAAGCTACTAATTTATGGTGACATGGCATGAATGGTCTTAGGGAAAAAAATAGCCAACCTCACTTTTCTCCCACTTCTTTTAAGCTCTTCCATTGGCTAGAACCAACCAGAAACCAAAGGGCAAAGAATGTGGTTCATAAAGGAGCACAGGGAACAGTGGGATATAAATGTGGAAGGACAAATGGGAAATAATCAGCATACATTTTGGAATTCTTTTCTTTGGCATCATTTTAATGTCATCTTGTGACCAAACTTGGAAAGGTGAGTCCTTGTCCAGAGCGCTCAAACTTAACAATTACCTGGACACTGGTCTTTGAGAAACAGAAAGTAACTTTATTGCAACGAATGGAGCAAGGAGCTGGTAGGAAGTTCCTCAGATCACGCTCCCTGAACTATGGGTAGGCAGAGTTTATATGGTTTGGGCAGCAAGATGGTGGCCATGCAGGTGTGCTATGGAAGGAAAATTCTAGAAGGTGGCCAGGAAATGGGAGGTGACATGATTCTTGTGGGACCTCTCCCTTCAGAATAGGGTCTGGATGATGATTTTCCTTCTAATTTGTTCCTTTTGTTGTTGCATCCTCTGTTGAGGTCAACTAGCAGTCACAGCTGGCCCTTCTGTGCATGCAGGACAGGCCAAATCTGGCTTGGGCTTGTTTAAGGAATAGGGTCAGTTTTCAATATCATAAAACAGAGCAGATGAACAAATGTCAGTATTACATTCAGTATTACAAACCATTTTTATATCTTGAAAAATGGTAGGCAAATGTAGTAATCTAAAATATTCTTTGGGTGCTGTCAAGTTGATTTAGGCTCATCCCAACCCCACGTAGGTTTTCTAGGAGGTGATCTTTATGGGAGCATATTTCCAGGTCTTTCTCCAGAAGAGTCACTAGGTGGATTTGAACCCCCAAACTTTCAGTTAGCAGCCAAACACTTGACTGTTGCACCACCACAGCTCCTATATAAAATATACTGTTACAGTAGTGTAGTATCGAATACTTACTGAACATTTATGCTTGCGACACATATTTACAGGTATTTTACATTTACTAATTTATGCTATGCTCAACACAACCATTTGAGGTAATTACTATTATTATTATTTTTTTAGAAAAGGAAACTGACTCAAAGACATTTGTTGATAAGTGGTAAAGCCAGAATTTGAGCCCAGTTTGTCAGTTTGTCATATTCTGCTGACTTGCATATTGTTATGATGGTGGAAGCTATGCCACCAATATTTCAAAACCAGCAGGGTTACCAACTGTGGGCAGGTTTCAGCAGAGCTTTCAGACTAAGACAGACTAGGAAGAAAGGCCTAGTGATCTATTACTGAAAATAAGTGTTGGGTAACAACTCAGTGGCAGTTGAACCCAAGGTCAGTGACATCTCCAAGAGACTGAAGAAAGACTCCGGAACCAGCTATCATGACATATGGGTTATTTGGGGAATGGAAACCCTGGTGGCGTAGTGGTTAAGTGCTATGGCTGCTAACCAAGAGGTCGGCAGTTCAAATCTGCCAGATGCTCCTTGGAAACTCTATGGGGCAGTTCTACTCTGTCCTATAGGGTCGCTATGAGTCGGAATCGACTGGACAGCAGTGGTTTGGTTTTTTTGGTTTACTCACAGTACCGTGGTCCAGGGCGGTGGCTGGACCAGTTTAGCGCTCCACAACCACCTAGCAAGGAACACAAGCTTATATGCCAAGGCTCATTGTTTTTCTCCCACGCCCTTGGGCAGCCAGTGTTGCAGAGACTTCACGTCCAGGCCCATATGTTTCCTTTCCTGTTGCTAAGGCATTCCTTAGTCTTGGCCGCTGGCGCTGACCGCTGACCGCTGACCAAGTCATGGCATTCCCAGTGTTGTACCTTAGCCTGAGTCCATCCCTAATTCATCCCCAGCATGCTTCAGGGAAGAGCAAAGCTGATTACATTAGGAGGGGATGCATATAGCTGAATAGCATTACGCTACAATAAGCCAAAGAAAATCCTATGCATCACAACAGGATATTGTCCAATACAGCACTGGATGATGAGCCCCTTAGGCTGAAAGACATTAAAAATACATAGTAGCCACAACAAAGAACTCAAGCATGTATGGACAATTGTGAAGATGGCACAGCACCAAGCAACATTTTATTGTGTTGTACACGGGGTTGCCATGAGTCAAAGCTGACTTGATGACAACTAGCAACAGACTGGTTCCAGAGCGTTTGTGTGTATATTCATATTATGTCTATATTAGTACCCTATATTAAATAAATAATGATATTGGTTGATTGGTAAAAAAAAAATTCAGAGTAGAAAAAAAAGGAAATTAAAGATCTTTTCCAAAGACTTTCAGTAAATATTGAAGAAAAGTTTTCTTTAGCTTGCATTCTTTGCCTTGACTTTTTCTTCTTTTTGTCTTTTAGCATTTGCTTTGTGTGGGTGTGTTTGTAATTACCGAAAGGTAATTATTTTACCTAATGTTCTTTAGCTGAGAAAATCAGTCCAGAATGCTTATTGACTTCCCCTGGGTGTAAAGCACTGTACCAGAAAGTATGAGATTAGTGATAGAGAAAAGTCCTCACAGATAAGTAAACAAACAATTACAAAGCCTGGTGATAAGTATAATGAGCATAGGGAGTTGTAGAAAAGAAAGTAAAATACCCTTTAGTCACATGAAAACATGGAGTGGTTGGGGTAGGCTTGCAGATGGTGGCCACAGGAGTGAGGAATGGCATGACAAAACCCGGAGAAACTGGTTCAAGCAAAAGGTTAGAGACAAGCATTCTAGAAAACTATGTGCAGAAAGAAGTGGACCAAAGGGACTGCTGCTTAGGTGAAGAGTTGCAATAGTTCAGTTTGACTGAAACATCGGATGAGACATTAAAACAGTAAGGGTTTAGGCAGTTGATGCTAAATGATTTTCATAATCTTTCAAAGTCTGACAAACAACCTGATATTTTCAATAATCCCCAACACAAACTTAGATTGAGTCTGTATATGCAGTATGCTGAGTGTGATGGTTAAAGTTGTGTTTGAACTTGGCTGAGCCATGATTCTTAGCAGTTTGGCAGTTATGATGTAGTTTGGCAGTTAAGTAATGATGTAATCACCTCCAT
The DNA here is from genome assembly GCF_024166365.1 of Elephas maximus indicus. Lineage (NCBI taxonomy): Eukaryota > Metazoa > Chordata > Mammalia > Proboscidea > Elephantidae > Elephas > Elephas maximus. The sequence continues at coordinate 52,261,536 of NC_064836.1, read as the reverse complement.
GATGAGATCTGATATAATGTAATCTCCTCCATGATGAGATCTGCTATACACATTTCGCTGGTTTTGCTTGTCCAGAGAACCCAGTCTAAGACATCTCTAGTTCTCTGCATACCTTTGTCCTCAACTTATTCTTTCTAGTTTGATATATGCTTTACCTTTTCTTCTAACTAGCATTTAACCATCTTTCAAAAAGTAGAAGGATAACAGTAATAGTTGCTCTTTTTTGAAGACTTTTATTCTGAAATTGAGTGAAGTCAGACTACATGTATTACTTCTACATCTTCCATCTTTTTGCATTAATCCTTCTGTGACTATTAACCTTTCTTTTTCTGTGCTATTTTAACATTATTGCATGTATTGTGCAATTTAGTACTTGACACAAAATGCAAAGTTATACTTAGATGTTTGTTCACATTAATTCTGTTAGATTATTTTTCCAGTTATTTACATGAATTCACACTTGTTTTGTGAGCAGGAAGCTTAGTAGCCATCTCTTTAAGACCATGTTTAAATTATTTAACATTTTAGGGCTTCTTCAGTACTAAGATGGTTATTATAATGCTAAGCTAATAGGTAAGTCAGTAAGAGCAGCCCATTAATATTGTGTCCATTGCCAAATGGCATCACTCTTATAAGTCTGGCCACTTGTCCAGACCTGCAAGGATGTCCTTGCTACTTGACATTCTGCCAGCCAGCAGTGGAGCCCAACAGTTGGATTACAAACATCTCTTGGCTAATTATAAGATGCATATCCATTGATTACCTAAAGCATAACCATACCATTAGGATGACTAGGCCTACTACACTTCCTTTCCTAAAATTCCCCAGAGTCTAGTGCTAAGTATGAATTAGGAATACAGACAAGTCTTAAAGAAAGTGCAATCTAGGTTCAAACTGGCTTAAATACTTTTACTGCAAAGAAGACCATCTTTGGCCACATGCATGTAGTCCATTTGAGAGCTGTTTAGGGTAGAGTTTCTCAACCATTGTACTATTGACATTTTGGGCCTGATACTTATTTGTTGTGGAGACATTTCTTGGGCATTGTAGGATGTTTAGTAACATTCTTGGTCTCTACCCACTGGATGTAATTAGTATTCAGCCCAAGTAGGTTAACAGTAGAAACTATTTCCAGACATTGTTATATGTTCCCTGGAGAAGGCAAAATCACTTGACATTGAAAACCTCCATTCTAGGTGATGTTGTTACCCTCTAATTAATTTCACTTACTTAAAGTCAGGCTTTTCTGTTTGTTTGTTTGTTTGTTTGTTTTATTTTTGGTCCTTCATGAGCATAGACTCTCAAAGTTATAAAAAAAACAAGAAGTGATTACCATGTATATGGGACACACCCACCCTCATTTTATAGGAAGCCTTTTAGAGTCGCAGGCTTTTTGGTTGTTTTAGGTGATTTTCTATTAGAAGCAATGTTATTGGATATTATGTCTTTAACTGTTTTCATGAATTTTACCTGTCTTCTCTTCTAATAATGGAGAAAACGTAAATGGATTTTAAAGGAAGACAGAAAATAAAAATCACTTCAAAATCATATTGATAAAAACTACTCCCTTCCCAAAGAAGCATTACATTCATGCCATTTAGATTTCTCTAGTGAACATGTTTTAGGGCCTTTCAGGTGGTACAAATGAGTGGAAAAAATATTTGATGTGACTATTAAAATTTTCACATTGCAATTTCTTATTTAAGTTGTTTATTTTAATGATCCATACACATTATGGCTGTGTTCTAGTATGTTTCACTTTTTTTTTTCTCTTCTCAGAGGATATTAGGATTCATTAATTCTAATAGGCTAGGCACTGCTTGCTACAGCTTCTGCAATTACTATTTCTAGAAGAGAAAGATGTTTTAATGTATAATATATACTTCTATTAACAAGCATGGTAATTAGATATTGAATATACCAGAAGATATATATCATATAAACAGATTTATAAAGAGGATAATTAGAGAGTTAATTTAAAGCAGAAGCAGCGAGCAGGCACATAAAGAACTACAAAGTCATCAATCTGTTCTTTCAGTCTTCATTTAATGTCTTATATTCAATAAAAAGCTTTGCAGCACTCTCTGGTCTAAAGGTCTGCTTCAGTTTATATATTGTCGATAGAATAAATGTAAGATACATTGATTTTGAGAGCATGATTTATACCATGAATTCTAATTTTGCAGAGTTCTGATAGCACCTTATATTGCACATATTTCATACCCAAGTCATTTATCCTATATTTAAATGGGAAATAGTCACAGTAAACAGTAAACTACTTGAGTTAAAGCCCAGAAAAATAAAACTCAAGGTTTGACTTTACAGAAGTCTTTCAAGAGAATGTTTTCAAAGGACAGGTAATTGTTTTACTACAGATGCAGGGCAAAAGTGAGTCTAAAAGAATGATTACAAAAATGCAAAATGAATTCTTAAATGTTTATTTATGAGGAAATAATGTAACTTGTTAAAATAAATTAAAGGTTTCATTGAGCAGGCAAGATTATTCTCATTCTAAACTAATGATCAAATGTCATATTTTAGTAAAATTAATTTGATTTTTCATATAGATTTTTCTTAAAATGTAAATATCTATTAAGAGGCCATCACCCAGGTAAAGATGATGAAGAGGGTGACATTGTAACTCCCAAAAGTGAAATACTGTTCTCTGCTTCTGCCTAGAGTGGCTTGATGGCAATCGAATCACTACAAATGCCCTTGCTAGGGCTAGCCAGAGGTAATGGTGTAGTTATACCTCCTGGTCAACAAAGTGAAAGAAAAAAATCATTGTTCTCTGTTTATAAAAATTACTGAAGTGGTGATTTGGTATTTCTCTACCCTCTTCCAGTAATACTGAAATAAAACACACAGAATATTACCACTTGGCTAGTTAAAATAAGTGTTATTTTAAGAAGGAGAGTCACCAAGTATGTCATGAAAAATAGTAATGTTTTTATTCCTTTAAAGTCTTATGAATGCAGTCTGTAGTGATTTATGTGTGGCTGACTTAAAGTGGCCTTTCCCTCAATGAGGAGCTTTGTGTAATTTTTGTATATCTCTGACTATCCTACCCTGAATGTATTAAATGGGTTTTCAGATGACATTGATAACCTAAGAAATCACCAATGCAGCAGTGATGAGAGAGATGGAACTGTCTACCACATCAACAGCAATGACTTCAACAGGTCCTTTAAAAAATTAACTCTTAAACAATGACTAAGGAGTCCCTGGGCAGTACAAATGGTTAAGCACTGACTGAACTGCTAGCTGAAAGGTTGATGGTCTCAATTCACCCAGAAGTATCCCCGAAGACAAGCCTGGCAATCTGCTTCCAAAAAGGTCATAGCTTTGAAAACCCTATGGAGCAGTTCTATTCTACACACATGGGGTAGTGATGAGTCAGAATCGACTTGATGGCAATAAACAAAAACAATGATAGTGGCAAACATTTCATTTTTTAATAAATCAATAGAATTGCCTTATGTTCCAATTTTAGTGTTTCAAGAGCTGGTGATATTAGTTTTCATAATTCAGAGTCACATAGCTGGACAGGATCACAGAACATTTATGTTTGTGGTTTTTTATTTCTCATATCATAGCCAGTGCTACTGAAAACTGTGCTATCTAGGAATATCTTCTTTGTCTAAGTCGACATAACAAAAGGCTCTTAAGAGGGAATTAGTTTTGTAAGCCTGGGAATATCTGTTCAGAGAATTTGCATATTAAATGTATTGTTTCTTTTTAAAATTTCTTTACTTTCTTTTTGAATATGCAATGCATTCTGATGCTTCAAAACCCAAAAGAACAAAAATGTTAGTGAAAGTCTCCCCTTGTGTCTTGTTCGTCTTCCATTTACTCAAGGTATACCTTCCCTGCAAAAGAATTGTTGTTATTGGTTTTTGGTGTGTCTTCCTAGAATGTCTTAATACATAAGCGAGAAAACCAAATACCTGATTTTTCCCCATATAGCATATTATTTACAGCATTCTGTACTTTTTCATTAGGCAATGTGTTTTAGAGATCACTCTATATTAACACATAAAAAACTTCGTATCTTGTATCACTACATGGATATAAATAATTTATATCATTACATTGTTTTCTAGTCTTAATGCATTATCAACAACGAGTTCAATAACCTTGAAATATATCACTTCAGATATGAGTAAGTGTATCATAAAAGTGCATTCCTAGAAGTGGAATTTCTGGCTCAAAATGTTAATGTGTTTTTAGTTTGATCAATAGTAACAGATAACTGTCTATAAGATTTGTACCAATTAATGTTTTTGCAGATGTTTACCTCTTTCCTCATAGCCTCATCAATAGGTTGTGGTATATTTATAGATGTCTTTCTTTCATTTTCTTCTTTTCAACTCTCTACATCTCTTTATGCATTTTATGCTGGATATTTTTGCTCATGCTTCTTCCAATTTTGTCTTCCTTCCTATGATACTGTGGTGAAATATTCCTGCTTCCTTTCTAAATTCTGCCTATATTCCCATTTCGTCTCTGCCATCTTTCTTATTTAGTCCCTGGCCTTTTTTTTTTTTTTTTTTAATTTCTGTGTTGTGTTTTTCCCTGACAGGTGTGATGTGTGTAATAATTTTTTTTTTAAGTTCATGGCAAAATATGTAGTAAAATTTTTTATTTTCTCAGTGGTAGTATTTTCTCTGATCACCTTATTGGCTTTGTTTTTCTTTTCTTTATCTTCTAATTTTACTTATATTACTTTTGCAATAATATTATGTAATTCTCTTTATTATGTTATTCATCATTGGATGTATTGAATTTGTCTGGCCTAGCCATTTACATTAGTTTTCTGTCCACTGGAAGAGGTCCAGGTAGTATATTTACAGGAACATTTCAATAAAGGCTCACTCCACCTCTGTTGTCATAAAAACAGTGTGTATCATTTGTGAGTCATTGTGTGGCTCAGAACCCAGAGCCAAATCACTTGGCTTCCTCGTTTAATCCAGTTACTGCATCTCTTGTTTTGTGTAAGAGATAATACTGTAGAAAAGTTATTCTTCCTGGAATTTTCTGAAACATACCCCCCAAGTCCTTAGTGTCATTATTCACACTTTCTCTCCATTCTCTCTCACACATCTTCCACCCTATCTCTGCTTTGCGTGCCCTTCTTTTGCATAGAAGCATAACATCCGTACAATCACTTATAATAGTCAATCACTGTATTTATTATATTTTGTTCATAACATTTATCATAGTTTGTAACTTCGTATTATACGGATTTCTTAATACTTCCACTAATCTGAGGTATTTCAGTAGCATTTACTTATCAGTTAGAATTTGTGGGTTAAATTAAAAAAAAGCTCCCCAGCCATCAAGTCAATTCCAACTCAGTGACTGTATAGATTGAGTTTCTAAGATTTTTTTTTCTTTCCTCATGCTTATCATTTTTGTTTTAAAAGATTTCCATGAGGAAAATGTAAAAATACTGACTAAACATAGCCACATCCATGTTTGCAGTCCCACCTAAATTTGTATTTAAAACATTTTCCATTCTTCTCAGACCTATTACTGCCCCTTCTTCACATCACATATCCTTGCTTTCAGTAGATATCTTCAAAAGCTACTTCATGAAGGAAATTGAAACCATCTTCAAAGCCTATTTCATGAAGGAAATTGGAACCATCAGACTAGATGGCCACAGATTCTTGTTCCTAAATCTAGATACCTAATTACCCAGATCTATGTTTTCACAATTACCGCCTAAGGCCAATAGCTCCTGCTGTGTTCTGGGTCTACTTATCCTTTCCTTCCTCCACTAACACTGCCTTCTTTCATCAAGAAATTCACCAGTAATTTTTTCTGGTTTTTTTGTATTCAGCCTTTCCCTCTCTACTGCAGCATTTCAATTAGTGTTTAATTCCATTTCCCTGCAAGATACTGTCCAACTTCTACACTCCTTCATATTCAAATTTTTCTAAAGAGCCTTCTACCTTTTATATTTCTATTTCTTTACCTCTTATTCACTCTTTCTCTCACTCCAATCTAGCTTCCACTCGTATACTCAACCAAAATAATATTTGATAGGGTCATTAATAACTTCCATGTTTCTAAATCCAAGGGGGATAGATTCATCTTTATCTGACATGACCTCAAGGCATGATGCAACTCTGTCAACCACCCTTTCTTTCCAGAAATAATCTTACAATTGTCTCCATGAAACTGCAGTCTCCTGTTTGTTGCTGCTGTTGTTATTGTTATTGTGTTGTGTTTTGTTTTCGATTGTGCTTGACCCTCTCTTGCCTCATTGCCTTACCTCATCATTGTATTTGCCTAGTGCAATGTTTTCCACCAATTCTTTTTATGAAGGATTTTATCAGATTAGGTACTAGGAAACATTTTCCTTTCTTTTCTCTTTTTGGTAAGATCTCATCCACATCCATAATTTACATTATCATCTTTATGCAAATGACCCAGATGTTTATATACTCAAGCCATACATTTTCCTTAATTGCATATATGTATAACTATTTTAATATACCACCAACAACAAAAAAACCAAACCCACTGCCTTTGTGTTGATTTTGACTCATAGCAACCCTACAGGACTTAGTAGAATTACCACATAGGGTTTCCAAGGAATGCCTGGTGGATTTGAACTGCCAACCTTTTGGTAAGCAGCCAAACTCTTAACCAGTACGCCACCAGGGTTTCCTTAATATATCAAAGTCATCTAGAAATTAATTTGTCTAAAATTGAATTTATAATCTTGTTTTCCTCCTTCACTCCACAGTTCTTTTTTCTTAGAGTTATCAAATATACAGACAGAAAACAAGGAAAATTCCATTTATTTCAACCCACAAATAATATCCAATACCAAATTCTATTCATTTTATTTCCTACACCTCAAATTCATCCCCTGCTTAGCGTTTCGTCAGCTACCCCTCACGTTCAAACCACTGTCATCTCTAACAAGCACTACTGTTATTGCCTTGTACCTGCTTTCTTACATCAACTGTACATCATCTCTAATTTGTCTCCATTCTGCAACCAGAAGTGTTGATTACATATGCAGTCTAATCATGCCACTCTCCGGAAACAATGCTATCCTTCTAGGATGGAGATTTAGATAGTCTAAAATTGCCTAAATTTTCTAGACCCTACCTATCCCCCTAGTATCAACTAGCATCACTGTTAATTTACCCTTTGTTTCCTAAACACACTGGCCGTGTTTCTCTACATGATACACTTTGCTCTTATTTGTGTCAGTCCTTTTGCATATACCTCTGCTTTGTACGCCCCTCAAATCTACTACTTTACATAGAGACTCCTAACATCTGTACAATCACTTAGAACAATCACTGTGTTTACTATATTTTATTCATAACATTTATCATAGTTTGTAATTTCATATTATATGGATTTCTTAATACTTCCAGTAATCTGAAGGTTCGTTACTACTTCCCTAGTACAGAACCTAGCATGTAATTGGTACTCAAAAAATTGTTTGGAATGAAGGAATGGGAGAATAAGTGAATATTTTGTGCCTTCTAACTAGAGAAGGTTTCCAATGAATTTCCCAAAATATTTTTTAATAATCATATATACATGTAGGGGAAACCAGTATAAGTTTTTCTTCAGCCAATCATTTTACCTGAAGGAAATATAATATTAGAACACTGAATTAAACCAGTAGTGAATAGCCACCCTGAGGCAGTTACTCAGTCTCTTTAAAACTCAATATATTGCATACTATTTTTTTTATTACAAGTCAAGCCTTGTTTAGGTATGTAAAATATTATATTAGATAATAATTGTACTTACAACATACAGTGTTTCTGAGGATTGAATAAGCTAATAAAAGATGCTGAGAAATATGTCTGATACATGAATTAGCACTCACAAATAACAGCAAACATTCTTTTTTATTGGTTCTGCTACCCAAATAATCTAGGTTGTATGGAGTTAAAATACTTCTGCTGTGGATTTAAGTTTTTGTTAATTTTTTAGAGCCCCAGTGGCTCAGTGGTTAAGTATTTGGCTGCTAACCAAAAGATTGGCAGTTTGAATCCACTAGCCATTCCATGGAAACCCTATGGGATAGTTCTACTCTGTCTATGCGGTTGCTATGAGTCAGAATCCACTCAATGGCAGTGGGTTTGGTTTTTGATTTTTTAGAGCAGAACTGGGTTTATGAGATTTCATAAGTTGTATTTACTTTGATGTTATCATATCACAGGCAAAAAGTAAGATGAGTTAAAAAGAAACTAATAAATTTTGCATCATTTCTATAAGGCTAGTGAGTATACTATCCATTAGACAATATTTTTAATATAAAAATCCTAGTGAACATTTTTCTTATGCTTTGGAAATTACCATGTTCCTTTCTGCTATTGACTCCTAGGAAGCTGAAAGTTTTAAGTTTGAGTGCAATAGAATCAAATCCTCTTAGATTTGTTCTTCTGATATAATTGTACTCTCTCCCTTTATCTGCACTTTTCTTTGCTTTCATTTTGATGATCTCACAGTTTTGCTGAATCTTTGTGTGTGTGTTTTACAAGTTAGTTAAAGTCTTTTTTGGAAATTGGTTAGGCAAATATAATAAATCAATACATTTATAAACAAATGTATACATAAATCTAAAATTGATTGTATATGTTTGGTGCCATAGTTGAGTAAGGGAAATGTGAAATTAAAACTTCCAACTGTCAACTTTAAGGTTTATATTTACCCTATGGTGATAACAATAACAGTCTATTAAATGTTTACTCCAAAATCAAAGCCAACCAGACACTTTACAACGATTTTCTCATAAAAATTACACTCATTCTTAGTTCACTTTATTGACTATTAGACAAGGTATTCCATGGTATTGAACTTGCTAATATCAAGATATTTTCTAGTATGTCAAACAGTTAAGGAGTTAAGAGTCTTTTGTTTTGACATTAAGAACATAAAGTCTTCTCACAGTTGTTTGCTCCGAGTTATGGTCTTGGAGCAGTCCTTCCCTAAGCAGAGTGAGATTACCACTTCAGCATTCAGGAGTGTTCAAGTAGATTACCAAATCATAATGTCTCAGGAACTTTACAGCTTATGTTTTAGGATTAAAACACCCTAACATTTTTAACATATTTATAGGTTGTGTTGTTCTGTGCTATTTAGTTGATTCCAACTCATAGCTAACCTTTAGGACAGAGTAGAACTGCCCAGTAGTATTTCTTAGGTTGTAAATCTTTAAGGCAGCAGATTGCCAGGTCTTTTCTTCTACAGAGCCCCTGGGGAGTTCCAACCAATGACCTTTCAGTTAGTGGCTGAATGTTTAACCATTGTGCAACCAGGGTTCCTATACATGTTTATACATGGAAACCAAAAACAGAAAGATAAAGTACTATCTAGATATTTTATAACAGTGCATTTAATTTTATGTGCATAAAAAAAGAGTTTGGAAGCTAAATTGCTAACACGCTATTTGTATGGTTTCATTTTACCTGAATAAAAGATTTCATTCCTTGGAATGAAAACTTTATCTAAAGTCCATTACATTAAACTTATATAAAAAGAATATTTGGATAATTGTAATTTCATTTAGAATAAAAATACTTTTTTAATTATATAATTTCAAGCAGGAAAAATAACACTCATTCTTATAAGCACATCTCAAAAATATGTTGGGTGTGGGTGGTGTGCTTATTATAATTTAATTTTCAACTGAGGAAAATAACTTCTGGTCTCCAAACATTTAGGATTAGGGATACTTACTATGATAATCAGAGCTACATGTACTGAATCAGTCTTACACGTACTGTTCCTCAGCTAAAGTTAGGCAATTTTGAAAGTTGAATTAGCTCTTGAAGGCCGTTAAAAACCATTTAGAAAATGACCACTTCTTTGCGATAACGTTGATGTTGTTAGGTGCTCTCAAGTCACTTCCGACTTAGTGACCCTATGTACAACAAAATGAAACACTGCCCAGTCCTGCACCATCCTCACAATCATTATTTAACTTGAACCTATCATTGCAGCCACTGTGTCAGTCCATCTCTCTGAGGGTCTTCCTCTTTTTCACTGACCTTCCACTTTACCAAGCGTGACATCTTTCTCCAGGCACTGGTCCCTGCTGATAACATACCCAAAGCAGCTGAGATGCAGTCTTGCCATCCTCGCTTGTAAGGAGCATCCTTGGTAATTCTACCATGACAGGCCTATTCATTCTTCTGGAATTTCACAATATATTTGATATTTTTCACCAACGCTGCAATTCAAAGGTGTCAATTCTCCTTAGTCATTGGCCAGTTTTCACACGCATATGAGACAATGGAAAATACCACGGCTCAGATTAGGTGCCCTTTAGTCATCGAGGTAATATCTTTGTTTGGAACACTTAAAAGAGGTCTTTTCGAGCAGATTTGCCCAGTGCGATACTTTGATTTCCTCACCACTGCTTCCATGAGATTTGATTATGGATACAAGTAAAATGATATCTCTGACAACTTCAATGTTATCTACATTTATCATGATGTTGCTTATTGGTCCACGTGTGAGGATTTTTATTTTCTTTACATTGAGGCATAATCCACACTGCAGGCTATAATCTTTGGTGTTCATCAGTAAGTGCTTCAAGTTCTCTTTGCTTTCGGCAAAGAAGGTTGTGTCATCTGCATATCAAAGGTTGTTAATGAGACTTCCCCCAATCCTGATACTGCATTCTTCTTCATATAGTCTAGGTTCTCGGATTATTTGCTCAACATACAGATCGAATAAGTGTGATGAAAGAATACAACCTTGACACACACCTTTCCTGATTTTAAACCGTGTGGTATTCCCTTGTTTTGTTCGAACATCTGCCTCTTGGTCTATGTACAGGTTTCACGTGAGCATGATTATGTGTTCTGGTATTCCTATTCTTTGCAATGTTATTCGTAATTTATTATGATCCACACAGTTGGATGCATTTGCTTAGGCAATAAAACACAGGTAAAAAAACTTCCTGGTATTCTCTGCTTTCAGCCAAAATCCATCTGTCATCAGCAATGATATTCCTCATTCCACATCATTTTTTGAACTCAGTTTGAATTTCTGGCAGTTCCCTGTGAATGTACTGCTGTGAAAACTTTTGAATTATCTTCAGCACAATTTTACTCCTGTGTGATATTAATGATATTGTTTGATAGCTTCTGCATTCTGTTAGATCACCTTTCTTTGGAATAGGCACTGTCTTAGTCACCTAGTGCTGCTATAACAGAAATACCACAAGCGAATGGCTTCAACAACAGAAGTTTATTCTCTCACGGTCTAGTAGGCTAGAAGTCCAAATTCAGGGCACCAGCTCTAGGGGAAGGCTTGCTTCTCCCAATCAACTCTGGAGGAAGTTCCTTGTAATCAATCTTCCTGTGGTGTAGGAGCTTCTTGCATAAGAACCTGGAGTCCAAAGGACACACTCTGATCCTGGTGCTGCTTTCTTGGTGGAATGAGTTCCCCATGTCTATCTCACTTCTTTGTTTTATATCTCAAAAGAAATTGGCTTAAGACACTATATAAACTTGTAGATCGCATCAATGTAACTGCCCCTAATTTATCTCACTAACATTATAGCAATAGGATTTACAACACATAGGATAATCACATCAGATGGCAAAATGGTAGACAATCACACAATACTGGGAATCATGACCTAGCCAAGTTGACAGATTTTTTTTTCTTTTGGCATAATTCAACCCATGACATTCCAGCCTTTGCCCCCCTCCCCGAATTCATGTCCTTTCCACTTGTAAAACATTCACCCCATCATATCATAGCAAAAATCTTAAATCAACTCCAAGTCCAAAATCCAAAAATTTCTCTTCATCTTTGAAATCTACAGTACAAGTTATCTGCTTCAGAAGTATAATGGTGGAACAGGCACAAGGTAGACATTTCCATTACAAATGGGAGAAACTGAAGGAAAAGGAGGCATAACAGGTAACAAGCAAGTCAGCAGAACACATTACATTAGCCCTCAAGGCTTTGCAAATAATCTTCTATTCTCTGAGAGAATTTATACAATGGCCCTGCCCTCCAGACTCTAGTTATTGGCCACACTCTCCAGATTCTGACTTGAGGGCCCTTGGCCCTGGGCTTCAGCTCTACCTTCCAAGCCCACGAGACAGCAACTCTACTCCCTTGGCTTTAGGCATATCATTTCCCTAGTTCATCTGAGTGGTGACTTCACCCTTAGAAACACCAGAGGTCGTGGCTCCACCCTTTAAAACACCAGAGGTTGTGGCCATACCTTTTGAGACTGAGGCAGCTCGGCTTTTTGTGTTCCTTGTGTCTTCAGTTTATACTTCCTGGTTTCTTGGCCCCTCAGCTCCTCAGTCCTCACATCCACATCTGTTCTACTGGGTCAAGTGCTCCAAAGCTCTGTAGCTGCACCAATAAGTGCCTGGAGGCACCCCACTCCACCAGGAAGCCTCCTGTGCACAGACACATAGCTCCCTCACTCCTTGGGTCGGCTCCGGTGCTGCTTGGTGCTGATCTCCTGGCTCTGTTGCTTCTGGTTCTCTGTTGCTGCCAGTCCTCTGCTGCTGCTGGTCCTCAGCTTTTGCCAGTCCTCTGCTGCCTCTCACCATTTGCGCTGTCTCCAGTGTTAACAGTTCTCCTCAATCCTTTTGAGTTCTCTATCCATTCAATTTAAAAACCATTTCCACATTTTAGGTATCTGTTAGAGCAACACCCCACTCCTGGTACCAAATTCTGTCTTGGTCATCTAGTGTTGTTGTAACAGAAATACCACAAGTGGATGGCTTCAACAAACAGAAGCTTATTCTTTCACAGTCTAGTAGGCTAGATGTTCAAATTCATGGCACCAGCTTCAGGGGAAGTCTTTCTTCTCTCAGTTGACTCTGGAGGAAAGTTCTTGTCATCAATCTTCCTGTGGTCTAGGAGCTTCTCTGCACAGGAATCCTGGGTCCAAAGGACACGCTCTGCTCCTGGTGCTGCTCTCTATGTAGCATGAGTTCTCCATGTCTCTCTGCTCCCTTCTCTCTTTTGTATCTCAAAAGAAATTGGCTTAAGACACTATCTAATCTTGTAGATCTCATCAACATAACTGTCCCTAATCTCTCACTAACATCATAGTGATAGTATTTACAACACATAGGGAAATCACATCAGATGACAAAATGGTAGACAATCACACAATACTGGGAATCATGACTTAGCCAAGTTGACAGATATTTTTGGAGGACATAATTCAATCTGTGACAGGCACAAATATGGATCTCTTCCAGTTGGTTGGCCACAGAGTTGAGTTCCAAATTTCTTGCCATAGACAAGTGAGCATTTCCAGCATTGCATCCAATTGGTATTCCCTCAATTCCCGGAACCTTATTTTTCACCAGTGCCTTCAGTGCAGCTTCAACTTCTTCCTTCAAAACCATTGGTTGTTTATCTTATGGTACCTCCTGAAATGGTTGACTATCTGCCAAATCTTTTTGGTACAGTGACTCTGTGTATTTCTTCCATCTTCTTTTGATGCTTCTTGTGTAGTTCAAAATTTTGCCCATTGAGTGCTTCAATGTTGTAGCTGATGGGATTAAACTGATCCAACTTCTGGAATGTAACCAATGGGGTTAAATTATTCCCCCCATCCCACCCAGGCTCTCTGAGTTCCTGATAAGACATTTCTGTGCTGTCTGTGTAAAAACACAAGGTTATTTTACTGCTTCTCTGCTCAAGGCCACTTCACTACTAATCAACCACTTTCCCCCTCCATTAGGACATGAGCAATAAGTCACAAAGCTGGCCTTAGATCAACTTCATGTGTCATATCCCCCAGCCTTCATATTGCAACCCCACTATACACCCATACATGTTAATTCGTTCCTGAAATTGCCTGCCTATTCCCAGAAACTTCATGAATTATGCATAAGTTCCCTGTCCCAAACCCTAGTAACAACCTTAGAATCCCCAACCTCAGGGAGCTTGATTTGAGGCTTAGTCTCCAAACTCCTTGCTTAGCCGGCTTCCAGTAAAGTCCACTTTCTCTTTCTCAAAGACCTGGTGTCTCTCAATTGACTTGAGCGGTCGGGCTGGGCAGGGCCCAATCCCATAAGGTTACAACATTTGTAACTTGAGGTTTGAATTTTTTCTTCAGTTCTTTCAGCTTGAGAAATACGAAGAGTCTTCTTCCCTTTTAGCTTTCTAACTCCAGGTCTTTCCACATTCCATTACAATACTTTGTCTTCGTGAACCCCCTTTGAAATCTTCTGCTCAACTCTTTTATTTCATCAGTTCTTCCTTCAGGAACAGATTTGTCCTTTCTTCTGGAAGTCTATGATACCATCAATATCCTTCGCCAACACTACAATTAAAATGCATCAATTCTTCAGTCTTCCTTTTTCATTGTCCACCTTTTGTATGCATATGAGGCAACTGAAAAAACCATGGCTTGAGTCAGGTGCACTTTAGTCGTCAAAGTAATACCTTTGCTTTTTAACACTTTAAAGAGGTTTTTTGCAGCAGATTTGCCCAAAGTAATACGTTGTTTGATTTCTTGACTGCTGCTTTCATGAATGTTGATTCTTAATCAAAGTAGAATTCATTCTTTGACAGCATCAATTTCTTTACCATTGATCTTGATGTTGCTTATTGGACCAGTTGCAAGGATTTTCGGTTTCTCTATGTTCAGCCATAATCCATAATGATGCCTGTATTCTTTTACCTTCATCAGTAAGCGCTTCCGGCTGGGCTGTCTTCACTTTCGGCAAACTGTGTCATCTGCGTATCTCAGTTCGTTAATGAATATTCTTCCAAACCAGATGTTTTGTTCTTTTTCATATAGCTTATCCTCTTGGATAATTTGTTCAGCATATAGATTGAATAAGTAAAGTGAAGTAATACAATACTGCCACACAACTTTTCCAATTTTATACCACAATATATCCCCTTATTCTGCTAGAAGAACATCTTGATTTATGTACAGGTTCTGCTTTTTTCTGCATGAGCACAATTAAGTGTTCTTCAATTCTCATTCTTTGCAATGCTATCTATAATTTGTATCATCCACACAGTTGAATGGAGGAATAGAGAAGTCTAAACAATATTCAGTAGCAGACTGAAGCTGATGGATTTGACACTGCCATTTTGTTTTCAGAAATTAGAGTGTGGTTATTAAGCAATATTTTCTTAGAACGTGGTGATATCATGCATATATTAAGGATTCACTATTTTCTTATAGTTACCACTTTGTATTTACAAAAATTATAAACTCACAAAATAATACTTTTTCATTATTATAGCTGATGAATCATTCTGATGTATACTTTTCCATTTTCATTGATTCATGCTTGAAAACATTTGCCAAATAACTCCATAATAATGTTCTAACTGGACACACTTTTTACTGTTTGAAAATAGGGGAAGAGAGGTGCCAGCATTGAGTGCGTTTGTATTATTCTCAAACTTAGTCATCATTTAATGAAACTTTTTACTTAGAGTTGAATGTTCCCCTTCACAATGCATTTCTTTCTTGAGGACACATCAAACTGTATTCAAATAATTACATCTATTAAGTAAAAAAATTAATAGCAAGAAAATTGCACCATTAGTAAAAATTAAGTTCTTAACATCACATAATAAAAAGTAGGAACCTTTCTACCATGACATTGAAATTTAACCTTTATTAGAGATGTCACATTTATAGCTAAAATGGATTTTAGTTATCTTTTTTATTATTGCTTCTGATAATCCTTAGCTACGGTTCTAGGAAAATTAATAAATAATATTTCGGGAAACTTTAAGATAGAATTCCAAAGATAATTTTTTTTTAAATTTCTTCTCATAAACAATGTACGTAAATGATTTTTGCTTATAAATGGGGAAGAGAAACAAAAGTATATACATATGTTTTATAATGTATTAAAATATAATGTATTAAAACATAATGTTTTGTTGTCTCACACCATTTTTTTTTTTATTCGTACCCTGCCAAAGACAGTCTTGTCTAATCTAGCTGATTAGACCTGGGCTTTGTTGAACTGTTTGGCCTAAATTGAGTATTATGTTTAGCTCAAGTTTCCTTTCCTCTTTACATACAAGATATCAATGCAGGATAGTAGATTTCCCTACATCGAGGATGAATACCAGTAAGACAACTTGTAATAAGTATTGATACTAAACAAGAGCAAATTCTCTCCTGCCAGTTTCGAAGATACATTTTCAGTCCCTTTTAATCAGCAGTTTATCAATAACTTGGAAGAAGATACTCAGAGCATTTGAATTTCATTTGTGGTTATCAAGACTTTGAAGGCCTGCTCTCCATAACCGATCCTGCAATACCTCACAGGCTTGTCCATTTCAGTCATCATCAGATTGTCCACCATGAAGATTCTTATCTGTATAGATGTTTTTACATCTCTTACTCTGAACTCATTTTTTGTTGATATTATGATCTCCCTCCCAAACCTTTGCCCTACCCTGCTGGAAACTCAGATCATATCATCAAGTCCCTCTACATCTGCAAACTTTTCCTAAATATTCCCCTTACCTTTCTGGCCCAACTATACTTGGCTATTTCTTGAGGGTGATACACCACTCCCACACACACCTCAGATACTCGAGATGACAGAGAAGCACTCATTGCTCCCCATTGTTATTTCAAAGTTGAATTTCCTATGCCTTTTTTAATGTATTTATGCCATAAGGTATTACCACCCACCTGGCTCTCACTCATTGATGATTCAGCAGTTGGCTCTCTTTCTCTCTTTTACACTTCTGGCAAAATCCCAACTGTAGCTATAAGTGTCTGTGTACTCCTTGGCTGCAGATGAGAAGCTGAATGTTGCTGGAGAAAATTACATAAATGTACTAAGTGATTTTCCTAAATATTAAAATTACGAACGTCACTGCAATTCAGTAACATAGTTCTCATATTTCCTCCTCTTTCTTCAGTTATATTAGTTCTTGGAACTATTTTAATACGTGACTCTAGTAAAGGTCAAAGGAGCCGTTGGTGTAGCGGTTAAATGCTTGGCAAAAGGTTGGCAGTTCAAACACACCAGCTGCTCCACGAGGAAAAGATGTGGCAATCTGCTTCCACAAAGGTTACAGCCCTGGAAGCCCTATGGGGCAGTTCTACTCTGTCCTACAGGGTCACTGTGAGATGGAATCAACTCGACTGCAGTGGGTTTTAAACCTTAAAGAGCAATCAGAACGGCTAAATGGTCGCTTTATATTTTTCTTAGTAAAATCACTTTTTATAAAATGATTTTTTACCCCTTCTTCTGTCTCCAACACCCCTTATAAACTCCTCATTTTTAGAAGATTATCACATATTTCATATGTAAAGTAACTGCAGCTAAGGGAAAAAATTCATCTACCCACTACCAAGTTTACCATTCTAGTTACATCTGTACTTGATTATTCTGTATTCTCCTCTGAATTAATAAAGGAATTTTACTTGCCAACTTCCCCATTGAAGTCTTGGCTCTCAACCAATTTTGCTTTCTCAAGGAATTAGCTGTTATGCTTTATTTTTCTCTCCTGCTACTTCAGTTTTTGCCGTTTACTGAATCATTCACATTAGATTAGAATACAAACTAACGTAAAATATGTAATTTTTTTTTTTAAAAAAAACTTTTTTCTTTTTGTCCTTTTCCAACAGTTATGTCACCTTTCTTCTATACCACTGCCCAACAATACTTCCTCAAATATACTTGTGGTTCACATATACTCATCTGCCGTTATCATCTCAGAACACTCCAGACATTTCTTTCTTGTACTTCAATTTTTATGTACATTTATATTGTCATCTTATCAAACTATAAAGAGCATTTTATCTTCTCTTCTGCTTCAAACACTTTCTTCTTTTATCTTCTCTTCTGCTTCAAACACTTTCTTCTTTAGGCTTTTATACCATCATAATTTTTCTTTCAATTCACTGGTTTCTTCTTTTCAATCTCCTTTGCTGACTTCTTTTCTTATATCAGACTTCTAAACATTGCAATGTTTTAGAATTGATATTCTCACATTAGGTGTTACTAGTCAGTTTCATGACTTGAAACACCAAAGATGTGTGGATGAATCTTAGATAGATATTTTCCACTAAGACATTTCCTCTGAGCACCAAAGCTGCCATCTTGATAAATCCTCTTTGATTGTAAATAGGCACCCCCAACTCAACATGGCCAAAAACACCTGAAATTTTTCCTTCACCTGAAATTTTCTTCTACCCATCCCAACCCTTTCCTAATCATTAAATGGTTGTGCCATCCATTGCATGTCAACTTTTCTCCACAGCCCATATGGACTCCATCAGCAACATCTATAGTCTTCACATTTAAAATAAATCACTAGTCCACCACTTCTTACCATCGCTATTATTGTTATTAAAAACCTACAAGCCATTTTATCTCTTCATGGGATGCTGCAAAATCTCCAAATGGATTACTTTGCATCTACTGTCTCTCATTTCACAGTCCACCCAGTCCAAAAGCCAGATAGCTTTTGAATCAACAAATATCATCATATATCACCTCTAATTTAAACTTTCCAACAACTTTCTTTTGTACTTAAAATAAAAACCAAACCAAAACAAACGAGATATAAAACAGAAAACCTTATCATGTCCTTCCAAATGGCCTTCCTTGACCTGACCCATTCTGTTGCTTTCCTCTTCACTAACTGTGCAATAATTACTCTGGTCTTCATTCCCACCCCAGGACCTTTCTGTTTCTTCCATTTAACTAGGTTGGCATTCACCAAGATATTTTTATGGCTGTACCCTGTTTGTCATACAGGACTCAGCTCAAACGTACTATCTTTAACGTACTATCTTTAAAAAGAGAGACTAAAAAAGTAAGTCCAAGTAAAGTTGTACTCCCACATCCACCTACGTACCCACTTAGTCAAGATCACCTTCACATTCATTACTGTAATTTTCATAGCACATTTCAGTATCTTAAGTTGTTTTAATTATTTGGTTGTGTATTTATTGTCTGTCTTCCAATACAGAATATAATTTGTTTTTGTCATGAAGTTTTTTGAAGTCACTAGTTAATTCCTGATGCCCAGCTCAGTGCCTGGCATGTGGTCATTATTTGATGAATATTTCTGTAGTGACTGACTTATCCTTTCCATGAAACAACATATAATCTGCTTTGTCAGGTTTTCCATCAACATTGTCATCATCATCATCGTCATAATCACTATAATTATTTTAAACACTCTTCTGTAGGAAAAACGTGTGTTTTATGTATTGATTTGACAAAGCATTGTGCTAAAGTTTAGTATCATACAATTGAATACAGCCCCTACCCTCATGAAATTTAGAGACCAGCAAATGACACAGGTAAATAAGGAATGAATTACAATATAGTATCAAAAAATCATTTTATAAACACATTCTTATACAGTAAAACCTGTGAAAGCCAGAGGCTGTGTAAGGCAGAAACCCGTCAGAGAAAGAAAACTCAAATATTTTGTATTAATAAAGAGTGATTAAAAAAAAAAAAAGTGGTAAGATGGCACCATGTCAAAAGTGGAAAACTTGCAAGACCCAGAAAAACAAGGCAGTGCAGTCGAGTTCCAGCTCTCACCAGTTTCACTGTATTAGATATTCACTGGGTGTCTGTAGTGCGAAGGGTTTTTCTTATACACAGTTTTCCTGGTCCTAACTTTGTAATTCTGCCAAAAATTACTGATTTTGCAGCAGTCTGCCCTGTGATTGGCCTATTTTACTCACTGTGAATGGATTGGTTGGTGTATGAGTCAGAAAGGTGGTGTGAAACCACTCAGTAGGTTTGAGAGACTTGAGGCCCACTAAGGGGATTGGTCCATTCATGGGCCTGCTGTGAAGGCCATTCCTTGAAATTGACAAGAAGTTTGCTTTTATAAGTGGCAAAGCCCACAGAGGTTTTAAGGGAAGAGAGAGGAGAAATCTCAAGACAAAGAAGATCCTGGAGTACATTGGTTTGGACCCAGGGCTCCTGTGAAGGGAACCACCTAAAAGAGCTGTAATAAAGGTTAAGTGCTATTACTTTGAAGACAGTGAGAAACCCTGAAAAGACTTAGCATCAGAACTAGAGGACTGAGAGGATCTGCATGGCCGAGAGGGATGTTACACTGGCTATAAACTGGCCCAGTTAGCAGCAGAGAGACTAAAAGCAGGAAGTTCTAAAGGCAAAGATGAACTGAGAGAGTTGTCCTGGTTGGAAGCTGTCCTTATACTTAAGAAGGGAGAGATACGCTCTCCACCTCAGGAGAACCTTCCAGACCTTGCCTATGTGCTTCCTGATCCTGACCTTGAGCTGTTTCTGTTACTTCCAAGTTGTTCCTGATCCTGAGTTGTTGCCTATTGCTTTCCTAATAAAGCACATTACTGTGAGTAGGGTCTATGAGTTCTATGTGGCTATTGCAATGAATTATCAAACCCTCCAGGGAAGTAGAGAGTGCCCTGGTGGGGGCAGCTGGTGTTAGAAATGGTGAAGAAATTGGAAAGTGCTTGTACGTCTGACCTCCACCTCATAGAAACCATCTTTGTGCTGATTCTGATTCTTATCTCATATAATTTTAGAATGTCCTTTTTGCTTCATTACAGTATCTATTATGTGTCAGGCATTGGTCTAGGTCCTAAGGATACACTGATCAATAAACATACAGCTTCTCTTCTTATGCAACTTAAATTCTAATGGAGGAAACATATAATAGGTATATAATATACAATAATGCATATGTATGTGCACACATATACAATAATATGCATCATTATATATATATTATAAAAAAATATACATACATATTTAAATAATAATAAATACTATGAAAAGTCATAAAGGAAGTAAGAAGAAAAAGTGACCAGGGTGTTATTTAAAGAAGAACTATCAAGGAAGATTTTCTGAGGGGGAAAGTGTTTGAGGAGAGAGATTAATAAAGTGATATAATGCAAAAAGAATGCTTTGCCTGACTATACTAAGACCCTCAAAGATTATTCTGTATCCTGTTTTATAATCAATCTCTTCTAAACTGTGATATAGTGAGTCACGTCAGTAAACTGTGCATCTCTGAATGACCTAACAACATCGAGTGTCTAGACCTACAAAATTGAGGATTAAATTTTGGTATGTAATGACACACAAAGCTGCTGACACAGGCCTTAGCTTCCAGCTATTTTCTTTCATATTCTATCTAAATGCTGCAAGTAACTTTATGGAGTCATGCAATTATATGCCCAAGAGTATTTTGTACAATAAGTTATTATTTCCCATTGACAATTTGTGAAGTATTTGGCTTAAATAGACATCTAGCAGACCACCAAGAAAATACACAGTGGTAGAAGTATGGTTGGTGGTGGCCAACATTTTCTTAGTGCCCAGCACAGCCTGCGTAATGATGTACAGCCTGAGCAATGTCTGGACCACCTGATCTCCATATTTTAAGGTCATCTGATTAGGAGCCTTAATTTCATTTGCAACTTTAATTACCTTTGCCATGTAAAGTGACTTATTCATAGACATTACATCAATGGGTGAAGATCATGGGGTCAAAATCTTTTCTGCCGGATATCATAAATCTGTATTCCAGTTACACTCTACTACCCATTCTTCTATGAACACTTCTTGCATTTAAGGGCAGCCACACATATATTAACTTTCCTTTGTATGTCTATTGTGTTCCCCAATATGTCCATAGCTAAAAGTACTTTTATAAACTTATTTGTTGGTGCCTAACTCAAAGCCATCTTTATCATAAAAACTTCTTGACCTCTAATTAGAATGAATACCTCTGTCTTTAGAGTCCTTATTGGAGTGTCAGATGGTGAGGACAATTAGGAAGGAAAGGGAACTACAATTTATTCAGTGCCTATGAAATGCCAGGCACTTTAACCATATTTGTTGTACACATCTAGCCTATTAAGTTGGCACTATTAATCTTACTTAATAGGTGGAAAACATGTCCCAGAGAGGGTCATTCACTTCCCAGATACCACATGGCTTACAAATAGAGGAGATGAGATATAGCCACTTATCTAGTTGCCGCTAAAGCATCTTTGTTTTTCTTTCCTGATGCCCAAGTGTACTTTGTACCTATCTTACAGCTCTTATCAGGCAACACACATTTTAATATTCCAGACATCAATAATTTCTCCAATTAAAATAACCGAGGTACTCATTCCACAGACTATGAGAACTCCAGTGCCGTTGCCAGCATTTCTAGAATGGTGACTGGCTAGTTTCTTTCCATGTAATAGCTTACTTTTGTGCCAAGCCCCTCCAAGCCCTCATGCAACTGTCAGCTGTTGTCAGTATATTTGGGGACTATCTCATATTGGCTCCCCTGTCTGTATGTACAGCAGCTTTCTCCTCCACTGTTGCCTGCATTATTTCTGTTCTCAAATCCTTCCGCTGGGGTTCTCTCTCTTCACTGCTTCAGCCCACATAAGAAAGGATGCTTCTTCCTGAATTTTGCAAAAACAAAGCACAGACGCATGATTGTAGTATTTAACATATTTTGCCTGAAAGTTTGGAAGAAATAAAAGAAAGAATTCCAGAAAGGCACAGAAGATACTTGAAAAATAAATACAAGACAATGCTGTTTTAAAAATTTCCTCAGCTGTCTCTGCCCTCGGGCATTTGTCGGTTAATGTCGCCCAATATACTGTCAAGCTGTTGACAATCCGTCTTTTCCCAGATTCTTCCTGGAAAGAATTCCCCCTCCATTTCAGATCACGCCTAAAGTCTTATATACCAGTCATAGAAAAAATGAAATATTTAGTTAATTTATTATTCAGCCAGTATAATTTGGGTATGTGTGGAAGGGAAACACTCCAATCCTATTCACAGTAGGGAGAAGGCCAAATGGGGAGAACATGTTATCCAAGTAAAAAGGCCCCTTACGGTGTTCTCCAGAATAAAGGAGCCAGTTACCTATAACATGAACTGTGTTCTCCTCTCCCCTAGAATATGGGTAAGAATTTATTTTTTTTCATGTTCTCATCGTACATATATGACATGTATGTATGTGTGAATGTGTGTTTGTGTGTGTACACTTCACCACTAGACTGTGAGTTGTTAACATTTTGGGGCACAGCCTCTCTCTTATTTATCTTTGTATATCCTAGCTGCCTATACTTTGCAGGCTGTAATTGTGAAATAACCAACATGCGAAACACTTCCTTAGTAGTTTACATCCTAAGTTACCTGGGAAAAGAGAGCTGAGTTCTTTGTGGTTTTCCTAAATGATTCTAGGATTTGTGACTTATTTAACTATTATCTTTTCTCTTACTTTAATTGCTGTTAAAGTTACAGTTACTTACTTTAACTCCAATGCTTTTTGTTTTACCTGTTATTTTTTTTTATCATTTAACTCAGATGCCATGATATTATGGAAAAAAAAAAAAAGATTTTCTTGAAAAATAAATTAGTTACAATAGTCATTTTATTTTAAAATGGTTTTTATATATTGCATAAGGGTTTGATTTTTTTTTTTTTAATATATAAAAGTAGCATATGGTCTAAGATATGTTTTGGTGAAAAGAAAGTACAGATTTCATTAAGAAACTCTGTATTTAGTCATAAGCCCTGTAATTCAAAAGCAGGTTAATTATTTAAAGGGTACTATTTGTTCATTCTTCTAGCATTTCTAAATGGTGTTGGGGGGTCTAACAAAATAATAAAATTAAAAACCTATGAAAAATGTTTCCTTATGTTCTCCATATTTCTTGACTCCTAGAATTGAGAAAAAAAGAACAATGTATCAGTAATTTCTTTTTGCTATTGGGAATTGCAGTTGATACTAATTATTTGTAAAAATCATATATAATTCCAACTATAATCCTTGGATTAATAGGTTTTAGGTTGAATTATTTTGGCCTATGCAATTTACCATAATTTATAATGATTCTTTCATGCCTGAAGAGATGGCAAGTAGCTTAAACAGAATTGGAGAGTGTTACACGTAGAAATTGTAAAGAGCATTGCACTACTCTGCTTTGGAGAACTGCCAAAGCAGTGGGCAAGTGAACTGCCAAATATGAGCACAGGGCATCCATGAATGACAGACTAAAGTGTGTTTGAGTACATGAAAACAGGTGGTCTGGGATGTCTGCTATCAGCAAAGCATCTGGGTCCTGAAGTGTGACTGCATTATATTTTCTTTTCATCAAGGAGGACAATGCTAATCATAAATGCAGAGGCTGCCATTGTTTACAGCCCTGTTGTTTTGTAACCTTTGTGGGGTGTTAGAAGTGGAGCCAGGCTTTTAATATTTGAAAACTCTAAATCTCATCTATATTATCTTTGGATCATATCTGTTCTTACAGTGCTGTTAGTAATACTAGTTGCACATATGTTAATACAGCTGACTAATTCGCACTTTTTTGCTTTTGAGGATTCACATATGCTAAACGGATGGATGGCTTTCTGTCTTCATTGTTCAGTTACAGATTTGTCCCCAAATAAATGTTACAAAATAAATATTAATTATTGACATAATGCCTCTTCCTCGACTTCTCTGTTTTTAACTCTTCACTTAAGGAAGTGTGGCTCCAAAGTACCTTCCTGTAGTACTTTATTATCTAAAAAAAAACTCAAACCAGTTTCCATTGAGTCAATCCTGACTCATAGCCACCCTGTAGGACAGGATAGAAATGCTCCATAGGGTTTCCAAGGAGTGTGTGGTGGATTTGAACTGCCGACCTTTTGGTTAGCAGCTGTAGCTCTTAACCACTGCAGTAAATTAAGCTGTTATGCATTTTCTAAGAACGTTAAACACTATTTCAATACATGTTGGTATAGTTTTCCAATGTAAATTTGGGCTGCACTAGAACAAAGTTTAATTATATTCAAAATAAAGAATGAGCAGAAATAAAAGCAACTGGAATAGACATTTTTATTGGCTTGATATATAGGGCAAAGTACTTTTCACTATATTATATTCTCAGTACTGGGTAAACTTTAGTGTTACTTGCAGGGATAGTTTAAAATTACTGATGTTTTATATCCATACATCCATTAATAGTTTTGGTTCATTGTCCTAGAGAAAGGCCCAAGCATCCAAAAAAAAAAAAAAAAACCGAGTGCTGTCTAGTCGATTCCAACTCATAGCAACACTATAGGACAGAGTAGAACTGCCCCATAGAGTTTCCAAAGAGCACCTGGCGGATTTGAACTGCGGACCCTTTGGTTAGCAGCTGTAGTACTTAGGCACTACGCCACCAGGGTTTTCGCTTAAGCATCAGTATTTCTAAAAGCTCCCCAGCTGATTCTAATGTGCCGCCAGTGGTAAAAACCACTGCTATACCTGAAGTTTCAATTCAAACCATTTTAATATTTGCTCCCCTCTCCACACACACACAGACGCACACATTGTGTTTGTATCTCTCTGTCTGTTGTTTCAAGGGTCCCTGGTGGTGCAGTGGCTAAGCACTCAGCTGCTAAACAAAAGCTTGGCGATTCAAAACTTCCAGTTGCTCTTCAGGAAAAAGGTGTGGCAGTCTGCTTCAGTAAAGATTTACAGGCTTGGAAACCTTCTACTCTGTCCTGTTGGTTCACAATGAGTCAGAATCAACTTGATGGCAATGGGTTTAATGGCTTGTTGTTAACTGGGTTTTGTTAGTCGCTGTTGAGCTTATTTTGAGTCATGAAGTATACTACTATACTATGGGAAAATGGTTTTTGCTTATCTCCTTTCTTAATGTTCTACTGAGCAAAATAAAGGTTCCATTTTTTTTAGGGTACCATATTTTGAATCACCATGAACATTAATTTCTTGTTTTGGTATCCCATTTTGTGCAAAAGGAGGAGTGAGGGTGGGGTGATTGCTTACCTACCTCTTACACTGTTTTAGTTATTTGAAAACTAAATAAAAATGCATACTCATTTGCCCTTTAAGTTTTAATTGTAAGTTGATTACAAATCTGTCACTTAAAAATCATGGTGTTTTGCAATGAGAATGAGAAAGCTGGTTGAAAATTCAGAAAGAGCTTTTAGTTTAAGAATTCTCTAAGCCTCTTACGTAAACAAAACAACATGAGTAAATGTCAACATTATTCCCTGGTTGGTATTACTGCTAAATACTTACCTTGCATTATTGTAATTCATAGCATGCAATATATTGATAAGTAGCTTTATGGAGCAGAGCCTAGGGAACATAAAGTCAGCAGAAATTAAAGTAGAGATATAGCAATATTAGCCATGTGTTTTGCTAACTGCCTGAACTAGCCTGGAGGCCTTCTCCTTCTTCTTCTTCTTTAATTTTATCTCCGTATGAACAAATACTGTGGTGCTTGGTAGATATTTTCATATTATCAAAAAGGCCTATAACATCAAAATAGTTACCTAAAATTTAAAATATCAATGCTTATGGTTTTGGGGCAGTAATAAGTAATTACAAGCAAAGAAAAACTTATTTTTAATTTGACTTAAGAAATTTTTCTGAGGATTGTTTTCTTCATCTTCCTTCTTCCGTCTTCCTGGCTTTTTTCTTTCCTCATTCTTTTGCTTCTTTTTCCCTTCCTCCTTCCCTAGCTCTCTCCTTCCTTCCTCCCTCCCTCCTTTCCTTCCTTTCTTCCTTGCTTCCTTCCTTCTTTGCTTTCGCCTTTTCTTCCTTCCTCCTTTTTCCTTAATTAAATATTTAACCTTAAAAGCAGAGACTAGCAGTAAGGAAAATATGTGAAGCAGAACATTTTTACATTTTGAAAATACTTTCTCTGTTTTCAGAAGTCACTATGCATTCTCTTTCCCACTTTGTCTCAGTGCATCTCATTTCTGACCTGGTGTAACTGCATGGTCAATGGAAGGCAAAAGAGTCCATGAGAGAAATGCCAAGTGAGAAAGGCTCAATCCCTCTTGCTAGCTTTGAAGATGGCGGAAGGTGTCTTTGAGCCTTGGAATGCAGGTGGTATCTACAAACTGGCAATGTTCCTCACCTTACAACCAGTAAGAAAACAGGAAGCTCAGATCTACAACCACAGGAAATGAATTCTTTCCTAGAGGCCCCAGAAATGAGCACAGCCTTCTGGCACCTAGGTTTTAGCTCAGTGAGAGCAGTACAGGACTTCTGACCTACAGAACTGTAATAGACTGCTGTTTTAAGCCACTACCAAACAAAAAACCAAACCCAGGTCCTTCGAGTCGATTCTGACTCATAGCGACCCTATATTTTGTTATAGCTCAATGGAAGTTTAATATATGATGTTAGTAAAAGGAAAATAACATTAGAAATATGATGTTCTATTCAAATTATCTATTGGAGGGTTTGAATTTCCTTCTGAGATGGATTATATTAGAAAGAATAACTTTAGTTCTAAGGATAAAATTAGATTCACACGGCTATAAACAGAATAAGGACATTTTTTAGTTCCAATAAGAAGTCCAATGTTAGGGCAGGTTCCAAATGTGGTATGTCAGAATTCCAACTCTCTCTATGACCGTTTGGGCTCTGTTCTTCTCCCCAAATAACTTAATATCTTGCTGATTGCAAGATGTCTGCATCATTTTAAGGCATCTCATCGAGAGACAAAAGAAGATTTATGTTCTTCCTTTGTCTTTTTCTTAGAAACTAGGAAACATTTCCAGAGGTGTTTTAACCTACTTCTTTGGAGCCAGAGTATATGGGTTTAGAAAGTAACTCTATACACATTTGCCCTGTTGATCTCCTTAACTGACAAACTCTATGTGCCTCAGTTGGTTCATCTGTAAAATGGGAAGAATAAAAGTATCTACTTCAAGTGTTAATGGGATAATTAAATACATAACTAAGTGCAAAGTGCTTAAAAGAGTGACTGGTGAAGATTAATTAAGTACTATAATGCTAGACATTAAAACACTGAAGAAGATGAAGAAAATGATTATAGTAAAAATAATAATAATGATGATAATGACAGTGTCTCATTGGACATAACTGGTTACATGATCATCCCTAAATCGAGGACTAGAATGGGATATGTTGTTGTTAGGTGCTGTCGAGTTGGTTTGGACTCAAAGCAAAACAGTGGCCAATCCTGCACCACCCTCACAATCATCGTTATACTTGAGCCCACTGTTATAGCCGCTGTGTCAATACACCTCATTGACAGTCTTAGTCTTTTTCACTGACCCTCTACCAAGCATGATGTCCTTCTCCAGGGACTGATCCCTCCTGATATAGAATTACCTTAACTTGCTTTTTTTTTTTAACTTGCTTACTGTACGCAGGATCACCTGTATACCATGCCTGGATCACATCAGATAGTAGTTGTCTTGGTCATCTGGTGCTGCTATAAAAGAAATAACACAAGTGGATGGGTTTAAGAAAGAGAAGTTTATTTTCTCACAGTAAAGTAGGCTAAAAGTCCAAATTTAGGGTATCAGCTCCAGGGGAAGCTTTTCTGTCTCTGTTGGCCTTCTCACCAATCTTCCCCTAGACCAGGAGCTTCTCTGCACAGGGACCCTGAGTAGAAAAGACACGCTTTGCTCAGGACACTGCTTTCTTGGTGGTATGAGGTCCCCAACTCTCTGCTTTCTTCCCTTACCTTTTATTTTGAGAGATAAAAGGTGGTATAGGTCACACTCTAGGGAAACTCCCTTTACATTGGATCAGGGAGATGACCTGAGTAAGGGTTGTGTTACAGTCCTACCCTAATCTTTTTAACCACAGACAGGAATTATAATTTATAACACATAGGAAAATCACAAAATGGAGGACAACCACACATGGCCTAACCTAGGTGACACATGTTTTGGGGGAGTACAATTCAATCCATTACAGTAGTGGAGAAGAGTAGATGTTGGATAGGAAAGCTTTAATAATTAGTTTTAGGAAAGAGCTATAGTAGATGCTGATTTTTATGAATATAACCTTTGAGGAAGTTTAATATGGGCTTTATTGTGGAGAGACTGGGTGAAGGGTCAAATATTCTATTTAATGAGTTGATGATAAGAGAATTAAAAGATTGAGCAGAGTAAATGAGAGCCATAGAAAGATCTTCAGAAGAGATTGGAGTCACAGAAATTGAGGAACAAATAATTACAAGGAGCTGCTGGGTGGGGATAGGGGGTCAATTGATTCATACGATGCAGAGAGGTTGAAAGTAAATTGTTTCCCAGTGTTAATGGAAGGGGGAGAATCATTACTTTGTATTCCAATGCCCTTTTTCTTTCCTTTTCCAACAAATATTTACTTAGAAATAGCTAGGTAATATTTTATAGGAGCAGCTGGAGGGGAATAAAATAAATTCCAGTGACAGTTTCTAGTTAAGTAGTCTGGTTGGGGGTCATGACATGATATTCATAAAATAGCACAAGAGACAACAGAATGTCTCAGATACAACAGTGTAATACAAACAAAGGTCAAGAAGCTAGTGCTATACAAAATGTTAAGGATCTAGTAGATTGGTTAAGGAAAGTCTACTCCAAAATGACATGTATACATTTAATTTTTTCCTAGTAAAAAACGGCTTTTCTGTTTTTATAATTAAGAGGCAATTGTTTGTATTAAAATTCTCACAGTGCTTGCCCTACCATTGATGCCTTTTATTGCATTCATATTACCTAGTGTGGGTGATACAGATATTTTTATCAAAGAGACAGATTTAAATTTTGAAAGATAAATATTTTTAATTCTTAAAAAGACCTGTGATACACTAGACAAGATTTCTACAACATTTAAGTGTTTGGTGGTTTTCCAGAAATATAAGTTTTCTAGCCAGGTCTCTGTTCTTTTGCTATTTATATGATTTTCTAACTATACTAAGGTAATTTGAAGATGAGTTAAGTTGCCACAGTACAGAAAAGCAAGTCTGTTTAAGATAAAATCACAGAAGTTTATTCCAAGCAAGGGTAACAGTTCAAACAGGGAACAGCACAGCTTATTGAGATGAGACAGAGGTGTCCGAAGAGGGGGTCTGAACCAGAAGTAATTACACTGTTGCAGCAGGCATCAGCCACCGGTTATTCTTGATTGGTGCATCTCTGATTAGGGAAGTGGGAGGCGGGATCTTGTGGGAGGGAGGGTACCTTATTGGTTCAGAGAGTATAGCTGCAAAACACTGATTGGTTACCAATTATTAATAGCTATAATTAGCCGTTACAGGCAGTTTCTGAAGATCCTCCTCTTTAACCCAGCTACATCCTTTGTCTACCTGCCAATCTTCTCCTTCAAGTTATATCTCAAGTCTGATCACTCACTAACTTTTTCCCTAAGATGCGAAAAGAATTAGCTGCTCACTTCTCTTGGCACTAATGACACTTATCCCGTACCTTATCATATTGCTTTGTTTCTACAGTGTCAGGTTTTTATTTGGTTGTGTTTGTGTGTGTGTGTTTTGAGGGGGGTTCTTTTTTAATCTACTTATGATGCTAGGCTCTGAGCTGTACCAAGAGCAGGAATGTTTTTTGAGATTCATCTTAATATAAGCAACACTGCCACAGGGCTTGGCACTGTGCACACCACATCATTGCATAAAAGAGTAAATTAATAAATACTTGATTAGCAGAGTTAATCATAACAATTAGAACAATCACAAGATGAAAGAAAAATAAGTCAGTCACAATTCCAAATTGATCACAGCTGAGTTTCTTATTTGAGTAAGTCGTATTAAAATTGTCCAAATCCTATACAGTAAGTTCCTTCAAAGAAATTCCTTAAAAAAAAATACAGATATAATGATAAATTATTCTAATATTCATTTTATGAGATAATGTAGTACTGTCTATCTTTTATAAAATGTACATGTTACAAGAATATGGGGTAAAAAGTATCCTTCTAGGGAAATTCTGCAGCATCTAATTCCAATAAAGTATGTGTTAAAATTGGGAGACTTAGGTTTAGTTGAAAAAGGAAGCTTCCCCTGCTCAATCAATTCTAAGTTATGGTAGCCCTATGTCTCTCAGAGTAGAAGTGCCCTCCTTAAGGTTTCCAATGGCTGATTTATTTGGAAGGAGATCACCAGGCCTTTCTTCTGAGGTGCCTCTGGGTGGACTCAAACCTCCAGGATTTAGGTTAGCAGCCTAGCATATTAATTGCATGCACACACTGGGACTCCAAATTTAGGTCAAGAAACACAACATCTTTCAAATCTACAAATCATGAAAACTTATTATGGATTAAAACATGTGGTTAGAGAAGAGCAAGATAAGGAATTATTTAAAAGAAAACGTTTAGAAAAAATATGAATCAAGGTACAGCTTAAAATATTTTTATACCATAGCCTTTTTATTTTGTAGCACTAAGAGAAAACTATGTAACAATTCCCCAAAACACACACAAATGCAAGACTTTTTTAGTAAAGGTTATATAATACTAACTAGGAGAAAAGGCACATAAGAGTCACATAGAGTTGTTTTCTGTCTGATTGTGTATATGAGGATATAACTTTTGGTTATTCCCCAGTGTATACAGAAAAATATAAAATAGACCTGTATAACAAAAGTCTCACAGATCATAAGTTATTAAAAAGCAATAAAATATAAGAAGTCATCTAATATTGAGTCTCCAAAATCTAATATATACCAATACTATTTGTTCTTATAGGTAAGGTAAAATTTAAAACCAAAGAATGAAAAAATAAGATTAAAAAAAAGAAAAAGTAAAAAAAAGTCATTTCTATAAATATTGATTAGCTCTAATTTATTGAAAATATTCTCCTTTTTTTTTTAGATAATTTTGACCTTCAAATACTGTGATTTTTCAAGATCTCCGTAACCCAGTGTTTAGCAGAACACCTACTACGTAATAGTCAATAAATACTTGCTGAGAATAAAAAGTAGTCTTATTCCCTTACCATTTATGCCCTCTTCAACTCCAAGAAAACTTAAGGAAATAATGGGTATATTGGCAACAAAATTTTGACATTACCTTTCCTAAAATGTGGTATTTATTTCAAATATAATTAGAGAAAGTGTACAGTGAAGCTAATTTTTCAATTTACTTACTTTCTTTGGTTACTTTTTTTTTTTTTTAATTAAATAAGACTATCAACATGAGTTTTATTTGTTTATTTTTTCCAGTGCCTACTTTTAAAGTTTCAATCATGTCATATTGTGCTCAAGATAAGCTTGTATTTTTTTAAGGTCAGACAACATTTTCTTTGCTCCATAATTTCAGTCCTGTTAGGTGATAAGAAACAAAGAATCACCAAAAACAAAAATGTGGCAAGTGTTACATTTCCCTGCAATGTTTACATGAATATCACCCAGATCTTTCTAAATATATATGCTTTTGAATGTTGTTCTTTCAGAGTTAGATGAAATAACTTTATTTTCCAGAATATGATCCCAAATATCTATAGTCACATAATTCTAATTTAAGTTAAAAACCCGTTCAGTCTCATATTGACCCTATAGGATAGAGTAGAACCGCCCCAGAGGGTTTCCAAAACTGTAACTATATATACGGAAGCAGATCGCCACATCCTTGTCCTGTGCAGTGACTGGTGGGTTTGAACCAAACACCTTTCGGTAAACAGCCAAGGGCTTTAATGACTACACCACAAGGGCTGGATTTCAACTGCAATTCCTTTAATGTTCAAAAACTGCATTTTTACAGCAGCTTATAATTTAAAAGTGGATCCATAGACTTCATATCCTTTGTGGACGAACATAATTAATATGGGAAAGTTACAATGCACAATGTCAAATCTATATATGCATATGTATGCATGAGCCAATCATTTGAAAATACAGGAAATAAAATTTTCAAATGCATAAAACTGTATTAAATAGGCCTAGACTATTGATTAATATACTATATGGAGAAGTAACATAAAATCAAAATGAAAATAAACATAATTTTAATGGTATTTTAAATTTCAATTATAATAAGAAAGGAATTGCCAGAGGAAAATAGTTTTATTTTATTTATTTAATTTCAAAGTGAGCTTTTAGCTAAACAATACAAGTATGTGAAATAATTTGGATGAACAATTATGGAATGATTCAGAAATATATATTTATATGTAAATTATTTATAAGTCATAAAGTAATAAATAAGCCAAAAAAAAAAAAGAAAAAACCTGCTGCTATCAAGTCGATTAAGTGCAAATTTATAAATACGGTGAACATTGTCAAGAAAAATATGGATTTATTTCAGTAATGTAGAGTCATGCTTTTGTTAGTAAACTCCATTCTTTACCATGTGTCCCAGGAGTCAAATTTCAAACGAGGACATAAAACCAAACCGTTCGAAAAAAAATTTCTTTGCTAGGCATGTCATTTTAACATTTTTAAAACAAAAAATTGAGACTAGATTTAAAAGGATGACTAATATAAGGCTAGGTGTCAAAGAGAATGAAAATGTAAAGGGATCTCAAAGTGAATAACATTGAACCAAAATGGGGAGTATCAAAAGGAATGATAAACTGAAGGGGAAAATTTCAGAGTGAATGCTGCAACAAAGGCAAATCTGTTGAAGACTGGGTTTTGTGATTTGCAAAGAATCAAATTTGGCCACTTGCCTCATATAGCTTTCCCAGTATTAATAACTATATTTCCTTAAATGTTATCTAATTCTCCTTTGGCATCTGTGGGACAAAAATAAATTTCCTTCATCCTTCACGT
This sequence comes from Elephas maximus indicus, assembly GCF_024166365.1. Lineage (NCBI taxonomy): Eukaryota > Metazoa > Chordata > Mammalia > Proboscidea > Elephantidae > Elephas > Elephas maximus. Next base: position 52,228,063 of record NC_064836.1, on the reverse strand, counting down.
GTTTATGTTCTGATTAGAAAATATCTTACTTTATTAGAATTTCATATTTATTTTATATTTTATTTAAGCTGTCTGTGAATTGTGCTTCTGATCATATTGGAGAGATTGGAACCTGAATTATTCACATATTGTAAATAACTATAGCTAGACAAGCCCTTTGAAACAACTGCTTTCAGACGTGGGCACAGTTCAGATCTGTGATTTATGTTAGAAGAGAAACCTACAAAGTGTGCTCTAAAAGTATCCCAGTTTTCTACCTAGAGGGCCATTTTGGGTTACAGTGAAGGGGACCCATAGGGTCTTTCTGAATGGTGAAGACAGAGATCAGCTTTCAAAGAGGCTTGCTGTTGTTGTTAGGTGCCATCGAGTCAGTTTCGACTCATAGCGACTCTATGCACAACAGAACGAAACACTGCCCGATCCTGTGCCATGCTCACAGTTGTTGCGTTTGAAACCATTGTTGCAGCCACTGTGTCAATCCCTCTTGTCGAGGGTCTTCCTCTTTTTCACTGACCTTCTACTTTATAAAACATGATGTCCTTCTCCAGGGACTGATCCCTCCTGATAACATGTCCAAAGTCTGTGAGACCTAGTCTTGCCATCTTTCCTTCTGAGGAGCATTCTGGTTGTACCTCTTCGAAGACAGATTTGTTTCTTCTTTTGACACTCCATGGTATATTCACTATTCTTCTCCAACACCACAATTCAAAAGCATCAATTCTTCTTCGGTCTTCCCTATTAATTGTCCAGCTCCCACATGCATGTTAGGCAATTGAAAACATCATGGCTTGGGTCAGATGTGTCTTAGTCCTCATGGTGACATCCTTGCTTTTCAACACTTTAAAAAGGTCTTTTGCAGCCGATTTGCCCAATGCAATGCATTTTTTATTTCTTGACTGCTGCTTCCATGGGTGTTGATTGTGGATCCAAGTAAAATGAAATCCTTGAGAACCTCAATCTCCTCTCCATTTATCATGATGTTGCTTATTGGCCCAGTTGTGAGGATTTTTGTTTTCCTTATGTAGAGGTTTAATCCATACTGAAGGCTCTGGTCTTTCCTCTTCATCAGAAAGAATTTCAAGTACTTCAAGTCTTCCTCAATTTCAGCAAGCAAGGTTGAGTCATCTGCATAACGTATAAATCTTCCAACATTCTGATGCCCTGTTCTTCTTCATATAGTCCAGCTTCTCGGATTATTTGCTCACCATACAGGTTGAATAGGTATGGTGAAATGATACAAACCTGATACACACCTTTCCTAACTTACCACGCGGGATCCCCTTGTTCTGTTCAAACAACTGCCTTTTTATCTATGTACAGATTACTCATGAGCACAACTAAGTGTTCTGGAATGCCCATTCCCCACAATGTTATCCATAATTTGTTATAATCCACATGGTCAAATGCCTTTGTATAGTCAATAAAACACAGGAAAACATCTTTCTGGTATTCTCTGCTTTCAGTCAGGATCCATCTGACATCAGCAATGATATCCCTGGTTCCATGTCCTCTTCTAAATCAGGCTTGAATTTCTGGCAGTTCCCAGTCAATATACTGCTGCAGCTGCTTTTGAATGATCTTCAGCAAAATTTTGCTTCCATGTGATATTAATGATATTATTCAATAATTTCTGAATTCAGTTGGATCACCTTTCTTGGGAATAGGCATAGATAGGGATCTCTTTCAGTCAGTTGGCTGGGTAGCTGTGTTCCAAATTTCTTGGCATAGATGAGTGAGCACTTCCAGCACTGCATCCATTTGTTGAAACATCTCAACTGATATTCCTTCAGTTCCCAGAACCTTGTTTTTCACCATGCCTTCAGTGCAGTTGGACTTCTTCCTTCATCACCATTGGTTCCTGATCATATGTTACCTCCTGAAATGGTTGATGTCGACCAATTCTTTTTGGTATAGTGATTCTGTGTATTCCTTCCATCTTCTTTTGATGCTTCTTGTGTCGTTTAATATTTTCCCCATAGAACCCTTCAGTTTGCAACTCAAGGCTTGCGTTATTTCTTCAGTTCTTTCAGCTTGAGAAATGCTGGGCATGTCCTTCCCTTTTGGTTTTCTATCTCCGGGTCTCTGCACATGTCATCATAATAGTTTACTTGGTCTTCTCAAGCTGCCCCTTGAAATCTTCTGTTCAACGCTTTTACTTCAACATTTGTTTCCTTTTACTTTAGCTACTCAACGCTCAACAGCAAGTTTCAGAGCCTCTTCTAACATCCTTTAGGTCTTTTTTTTCCCTCCTGTCTTCTTAATAACCTCTTGCTTTTTTCATGTATGATGTCCTTGATGTCATTCCACAACTCATCTGGCCTTCAGTCATTAGTGTTCAACGTGTCAAATCTATTCTTGAGACAGTCTCTAAATTCAGGTGAGATATACTCAAGGTCATTCTTTGGCTTTCGTAGACTTGTTCTAATTTTCTTCAGTTTAAATTTGAGCTTCCATAGGAGTAATTGGTGGTCTGATCTGTAGTCCACCCTTGGCCTTGTTCTGACTGATGATATTGAGCTTTTCCATCGTCTCGTTCCACAGATTTACTTGATTTGATTCCTGTGTATTCCATCTGAAGAAGTCCATTGAATAGTTGGTGAAAAAAGATATTTGCAATGAAGAATTCACTGGTCTTTCAAAATTCAGTCATTGGATCTCTGGCATAGTTTCTATCGCCAAGGCCATATTTTCCAACTACCAGTCCTTTTTCTTTGTTTTCAACTTTCCCATTCCAATCACCAGTAATTATCAGTGCATCCCAACTGTATGTTCAAGCAAATTCAAACTGCAGAAGTTGGTAAAAATCTTCAGTTGCTTCATCTTTGGCCTTAGTGGTTGGTGTGCAAATTTGAATAGTAGTCATATTAACTGGTCTTCCTTGGAGGCGTATGGATATTATCCTATCGCTGACAGTATTGTACTTCAGGATAGATCTTGAAATGTTCTTTTTTGAGGATGAATGCAATGCCATTCCTCTTCAAGTTGTTCCTGGCATAGTAGACCATATGATTCTCCAATTCAGAATGACCAATACCAGTCCATTTCAGCTCACTAATGCCTAGAATATTGACCTTTATGTGTTCCATTTCATTTTTGATGATTCCCAATTTTCCTAGATTCATACTTCATACATTCCAGGTTCCAATTATTAATGGATGTTTGCAGCTGTTTCTTCTTATTTTGAGTCATGCCACATCAGCAAATGAAGATCCTAAAACCTGACTCCACCCATGTTGGTAAGGTTGACTCTACTTTGAGGAGGCAGCTCTTCCTCAGTTGTATTTTGAGTGCCTTCCAACCTGCAGAGCTCATCTTTCAGCACTATATCAGACAGTGTTCAGCTTCTATTCACTAGGTGTTCACTGGCTAATTCTTTTCAGAAGTAGGCCACTGGGTCCTTCTTCCTAGTCTGTCTTAGCCTGGAAGCTCAGCTGAAACCTGTCCACCATGGGTGACCCTGCTGGTATCTGAATATAGGTGGCATAACTCCCAGCATCACAGCAACACACAAGCCCCCACAGTACAACAAACTGACAGATGAGTGGGAGTCAAAGAGGCTCTAGGTACCTGGAAATTAGAGGACACAATTTCAGAGAGATCTATGCTGAATGAGAATCCCAGGAACCTGCATCAGGGTCATGTACAGTCTTTGCTGAATATAGTCAGCTGAAGCTGCCTTTGTGTAGAGAAGAACTACCCGTGAAGCCAAACAATGAATGACCAATATTAACTCTATACTAAATAATTCCCAGAGCCCAAATAAAACAGAAATTTGAACTCTAACTAGCAAGATTAGAGAATCCTCTGTGAGAACGTGGGATATTCAGTAGGGATCTCAAAAAAGCCACACCTTAGTAATAGATCTAAACTATCTCTAAATTTAAGGCTTGTTGTTGTTAGCTGCTGTCAAGACAGCCTCCACTTCATGGCAACCCCATGTGTGTCAGAGTAGAACTCCATAAGGTTTTCAAAGTCTAATTTTTCAGAAGTAGACTGCCAGTCTTCTTCTCTGAAGTGCCTTTAGGGGAACTTGAATCTCTAAACATTCAGTTACCAACTGTTTGGATTAAATTTTGTGCCCCCAAAATATGTGTTGCAAACCTTAACCTCTATGCCTATGGTTATAATCCCATTTGAGAATAGGTTACCTTTGTTATGTTAATAGGACAGGATTAGAGTAGGATCTTCCTTGAGTCTATCTCTTACAAAATGTAAAAAGAGCAGATTAAACAAGTAGAGACGAAGGAAGAGAGATGCCAAGCAGCATCAAGTTTGGCCAGGAACAGAAGCTCAAAGAAACAAGGACATTCCTCCAGAGCCAACAGAGAGAGAAAGCCTTCTCCTAGAGCCAGCGTCTTGAATTTGGACTTTCAGCCTCCTAAACTGTGAGAAAATAAATGTCTTCTTGTTAAAGCCAACCATTTGTGGTATTTCTGTTATAGCAGCATTAGATAAATAGGATGGCAACTAACCATGTTAAATATTTGCACCACCCAGAAACTCCCGATCTAATTACAGCACAGGGTAATAGAATAAAATAATTAAGAATGAAGGATAACATTGATATTATTAACTTAACTTTTTACTAGAACAAACACAGTACTTTTTTAAAAAGTAGACAAAAAATCCAGATTCTGAAGATTACAATGCTTAATCCCCAATCAAAAATTACTTGGTACGCCAAGTAGAAAAAAATGTGTAACCGAAAGTACAGGGGAAGATCATCCAATAGAAATAGCAGAAGAAATGGAAAAGAAGTCATTAGCTGGAATTGGCTTTAAGCTAACTATCAATATGTTCAAATTCTCAAGACTAAAAGAAAAATGGGTTCTTTAGAAGTGTGTTCATTGATTCCACAATATTTAAGGATTTTCCAGGTATCTATGTCCTGCTGACTTCTAATTCAGTTCCCGTGAGGTCAAAGAAGAGGCTTTACAAATGTAGTCCTTATAAACATATATATATATATATAAATATATATATATTTTTAATAGTCCAGCATATAGTATCTTTTGATACGTATTACATGTACACTTAAAAGAATTCATGTTTTGGTGTTGTTAGATGGACTTTATAGGAATTCATTAATTTGGTCAAATTGGTTGATAGTGTTGTTGAAATATTCTATATCTTTTCTAATTTTCTATCCATTTGTTTGACAAAATGATGTGATAGATTTATTGGAATTTCCAAATATATTTGCAGAATCATCTATTTTCTTTCAGTCTCTTACTTTTTGCATCATTTATTTTGAAGTTTTTTTTTTTTTTACAGTGCTTTAAGTGAAAGTTTACAAATCAAGTCAGTCTCTCATACAAATATTTGTACACACCTTGCTATGTCCTTCTAGTTGCTTTCTCCCTAATGAGACACACTCCTCTACACTCTGCATTCCCCATGTCCATTCAGCCAGCTTCTGTACCCCTCTGCCTTCTCATCTCCTCTCCAGGCAGGAGCTGCTTACATAGACTCATGTGTCTACTTGAGCCAAGAAGCTCACTCTTTACCAGTATCACTTTCTATCTTATAGTCCAGTTCAATTCATGTCTGAAGAGTTGGCTTTGGGAATGGTTCCACTCTTGGGGTAAAAGAAGGTCTGGGGACCATGACCTCCGAGATCCTTCTAGCCTCAGTCAGACCATTATATCTGGTCTTTTAATGAGAAGAATTTGAGGTCTGCATCCCACTATTCTGTTCCATCAGGGATTGTCCGTTGTGTTCCCTGTCAGGACAGCCATCGGTTGTAGCCAGGAACCACCTAGTTCTTCTGGTCTCAGACTAATGTAATTTCTGATTTATGTGGCCCTTTCTGTCTCTTGGACTAATAATCACCTTGTATCTTTTTTATTTTTTTTTTTTTTATCTTTGGTGTTCTTCATACTCCTTTGCTTTAGATGTGTTGAGACCAACTGATGCATCTTAGATGGCTGCTTGCTAGCATTTAAGATTTCAGACGCCACTCCTCAAAGTGGGATGCAGAATGTTTTCTTAATAGATTTTATTACGCCAATTGACCTAGATGTCCACTGATACCATGATCCCGAGACCCCCACCCCCGCTACTCTGTCTTTTGAAGCTTTTCGTTTATTCAGAAAACTTCTTTGCTTTTGGTTTAGTCCAGTTGTGCTCACCTCTCCTGTATTGTATGTTCTCTTTTCCTTCACCTAAATTAGTTCTTGTCTACTGTCTAATTAGTGAGTACCCCTCTCCTTCCCTCTGCACCCTGATAACCATCAAAGAATATTTTCTTCTGTGTTTAAACTATTTATTGAGTTCTTATAATAATAGTCTCTTACAATATTTGTCCTTTCACCACTGGCTAATTTCACTCAGCATAATGCCTTCCAGATTCCTCCATGTTATGAAATGTTTCACAGATTCATTGTTCTTAATCACTGCATAGTATTCCATTGTGTGAATATACCGGAATTTATTTATCAATTCATCCATTGATGGGCATCTTGGTTGCTTTCATTTTTTGCTTTGGTAAATAGTGCTACAGTGAAAATGGGTGTGCATATATCTATTGGTCTAAACACTCTTATTTCTCTAGGATATGTTCCAAAGAGTGGGATTGCTGGATCATATGGTAGTTCTCTTTCTAGTTTTTTCAGGAAGCCTCCAATTGATTTCCAAAATGGTTGTAACATTTTACTTTCCCACCAGCAGTGTATAAGTGTTTCAGTCTCTCCACAACCTCTCCAATATTTATTATTTTGTGTTTTTTGGATTAATGTCAGCCTTGTTGGAGTGAGATGGAATCTCATTGTAGTTTTGATTTGCATTTCTCTAATAGCTAATGATCGTGAGCATTTCCTTATGTATCTGTTAGCTGCCTGAATGTCTTCTTTGATGAAGTGCCTGTTCATATCCTTTGCCCATTTTTAAATTGGGTTATTTGCCTTTTTGTTGTTGAGTTTTTGCAGTGGTTTTAGAGATCAGATGCTGATCGGATATGTCATAGCTCAAAACTTTTTCCCAGCCTGTAGGTAATTTTTTTACTCTCTTGGTGAAGTCTTTGGAAAAGCATAGGCATTTGATTTTTATGAGCTCCCTGTTAATTCTGGCATTTGTGCATTGTTAGTAATGTTTTGTATACTGTTTATGCCATGTATTAGGGCTCCTAGCATTGTCCCTCTTTTTTCTTCCATGATCTTTATCATTTTAGATTTTATCTTCAGGCCTTTGATCCATTTTGAGTTAGTTTTTGTGCATGGTGTGAGGTTCAGGTCTTGTTTAATTTTTTTTCAGATGGATATCCAGTTATACCAGGACCATTTGTTAAAGAGACTGTCTTTTCCCCATCTTACTGACTTTGGACCTTTGTCAAATATCAGCTGCTCATATGTGGATGGATTTATGTACGGATTCTCAATTCTGTTCCATTGGTCTATGTATCCGTTGTTGTACCAGTACCAGGCTGTTTTGACTATTGTGGCTGTATAATATGTTCTAAAATCAGGTAGAATGAAGCCTCCCATTTTTTTTTTTTTTTCCGGTAGTGTTTTACTTATCCAGGCCTCTTTCCCTTCCATATGAAGTTGGTGATTTATTTCCCCATCTCATTAAAAAATGTTGTTGCAATTTGGATTGGAATTGCATTGTATCTATCAATCACTTTTGATTTTGAAGTTATCTTAATGAGTGCTTACACAAATAGGTTGTACAAAGAATAGCAAATTAAACCAAAAGTAAGTAGAAGTTAGGAAGTGATAACAACGAAAACAAATCAATCATATATAAAACAAACAACAAAAAAAAACAGAAAACAATGAAACCAACTGATGATTCTTTGAAAAAAAATAGACAAATTTATCAATGACAAACCTATATTCTCTATGAGCATAGGTGACATTGGGTGACTTTAACATATATACAAATCGTCTTAGTTATCTAATGCTGCTATAATAGAAATACCACAAGTGGGTGTTTTCAACAAACAGAAATTTATTTTCTCACAGTTAGGAGACTAGAAGAGTAGGGCTTCCAGAACACTTAATTGTGCTCATGAGGAGCCTTTACATAGATCAAGAGTCAGTTGTTCAGACAGAACAAGGGGATACTGGTTGGTTTAAAGTCAGGAAAGGTGTGCACCAGGGTTGTATTCTTTCACCATACCTACTCAATCTGTATGCTGAGCAAATAATACGAAAAGCAGGACTATATGAAGAAGAACAGGGCATCAGGATTGGAGGAAGACTCATTAACAGCCTGCATTATGCAGATGACAGAACCTTGCTTACTGAAAGGGAAAAGGACTTGAAGCACTTACTAATGAAGATCAAAGGCCACAGCCTTCAGTATGGATTGCACCTCAACATAAAGAAAACAAAAATCCTCACAACTGGACCAATGAGCAACATCATGATAAATGGAGAAAAGATTGAAGTTGTCAAGGATTTCATTTTACTTGGATCCACAATCCACACCCATGGAAGCAGCAGTCAAGAAATCAAAAGACACATTGCATTGGGTAAATCTGCTGTAAAGGACCTCTTTAAAGTGTTGAAGAGCAAAGATGTCACCTTGAAGGCTAAGGTGCGCCTGACCTAAGCCATGGTATTTTCAATCGCATCATATGCATGTGAAAGCTGGACAATGAGTAAGGAAGACCAAAGAAGACTTGATGCCTTTGAACTGTGGTGTCGGAGAAGAATATTGAATATGCCATGGACTACCAAAAGAATGAACAAATCTGTCTTGGAAGAAGTACAACCAGAATGCTCCTTAGAAGCAAGGATGGCAAGACTGCATCTTATACACTTTGGTCATCTTCTCAGGAGGGATCAGTCCCTGGAGAAGGACATCATGCTTGGCAGAGAACAGGGTCAGCAGAAAAGAGGAAGACCCTCAACAAGTTGGATTGACAAAGTGACTGCAACAATGGGCTCAAGCATAACAATGATTGTAAGGATGGCGCAGGACTGGGCAGTGTTTCCTTCTGTTGTGCATAGGGTCGCTATGAGTGGGAACGGACTCAACAATACCTAACAACAACAAGGAGACTAGAAGTCTAAATTCAGTGTGCTGGCTCTAGGGAAAGGCTTTCTCTCTCCGTTAACTCTGGAGGAATGTTCTTGCCTCTTCAGCTTCCCTTTCCTGGTTCCATGAATATCTCCATGTGGCTTGTCATCTATTTTCCCCTATCTCTGCTTGCCACCTTACTTGTTAAATCTCTTTTATATCTGTAAAGACTTTGACTCAAGATACACCCTACAGGAATCCTGCCTCATTAACACAACAACCCATTTCCAAATGGGATTCTAACTACAGGCGCAGAGGTTAGGATATACAACACATATTTTGGGGGAACACAATTCAATCCATAACTGAAATTATCAATATCAGGAATAATACTAACTATTTCAAAAGTTTAACAGAAAAAGGCAAAAGTTGTTAGCAACTTTATTTCAGTAAATAGAAAGACTAAGGTAAAATGAATAAATTGTATAAAAGACAGCAAATACAAAAACTTAATAAGAAAATCTGAATAGCTCAGTATCTGTTGAATATATAGAATTTATAATTAAAATTACCTTCATACAGGAAATTCCAGACATTAGTGAATGTTTTCATGATTTTTTTTCAAACATTTCAAAGAGAATACCAATTCCTACAAAAACTGTTGCAGAAAGTAAAGCATGAAGAAAGACATACCATCTCGTATTACGAGGCTAGCGTTACACTGTTGTGAAAACCAAGCAAAGATGACATAAGGAAACAAAATGACAAATACCTCCTATGAACATATGTGAAAAAAAAAGTCCTTTAAATAATTAATTAATCAAAACCTGCGGTATACAAAAGGGTATTATAATATGACTAAGTGGGGCAGTTCTACTCTGTCCTATAGGGTCACTATGAGTTGGAATCTACTCGAGGGCACTGGATTTGTTTTTGTTTTTTGGTTTAAGTGGAGTTTATCCAACGGATGCAACACTGATTTAATATTCAAAAATCAAACTTTGTCACTAATGTAACATTTACATATTTATGTATTGAATTTCATCTCCTCAGAAGATATGTTGAAATCTTAACCTCTGGTACCTGTGAGTGTGACTTTATTTGGAAATAGGATCATTGCAGATATAGTTACATTGAGTTCTTACTAGATTAGGGTGAGTCCTAATCCTATATGACTAAACCCTTTTGCCATTAATCTATTCCAACTCATAGCAGCCCTACAGGAGAGAGTAAAACTGCCCCATAGGGTTTCCAAGGAGCTACCGAGCTCCTATAAAAGATACCTAGATATAAGGAGATAGGGAAAGAATGCCTTGTGACATTGTAGCCTGGCACTACCAGAAGCTAGGGAGAGAATAGAACATTTTCTCTCTCAGTGTCCTCAAAGGGAATCAACAACTTTGATACCCTAATTTGGACTTCTAGCCTGTGAAACAAATAATTTCTGCTATTTTAAGCCATCCAATTTGTGGTATTTCATTACCAGACTGATTTTTTTCTTTCCTGACTTCCAAGCATGTATACACTAAATGTACACACGTTAACCAATCCTAAAATGTATGCAGAAGGGAAAATAAAACTCTATATAAACCAATAATAGATTTTTGATCAAGTGCACACACACACACAAAATCACTTTAATTTTAAAGAATGAGACACAATTTATTCATTTGGGTACAGAAGAACTTAATTATATTACCTATTTTCCTTTAGCTCAAAGCCTTATGAATATTCTTTTTCATTTATTTTATTCACAGTTTCACAGAACTGAAGGTTCTATGCAGAGAAATAAATTTAAATTTCTTTTTAATTTAAATTTTGGAAAGAAAGAACCCATCTCTCTTTCTTGGTAGGTGATTTGATTGTTTATCTACAAAAACTAAAATTATCTACAAACTACTAATGTCACTTCAAAAATAAGAAAGTTTATTTTCACAATTGTTCAATAAGAAATGAATATGCAGGAATGAATTGTATCTCTGTAACAGCAATAAGCAGTTAAAATGTATCTCAAAATGTTCTATTTGTAATATCAACAAAAGCTTAAACATGTAAAAATATACCTAACAATAGACCTTTGGTTTACATGTAAAGGAAACCAGAACCCTGGTGGTGCAGTGGTTAAGATCTCAGTTGCTAACCAAAAGGTCAGCAGCTTGAATCCACCAGCTGCTTCTTGGAAACAATTTGGGGCACTTCTACTCTGTCCTATAGGGTCAACATGAGCGGGAGTCGACACGACGTCAATAGGTTTGGTTTGGGTATTTATGGAGAAAATTATTTTAAGTTATTGAACAAATTAAATTAAAGAGAAACCATGTCCATTATTACAAAAACGAAGTACTGTATGGTAAAAAGCCAGTTTTTCTCGTGTTAATCTATAGTGTAAAAGTAATTGTGTACGTAAACCTATCCTTAAAAATATATTCTAAAGAAATTCTTGTATATTTGAACCAGGGCATACACCAGGACGTACATAAGTTTACTGTTTACTGTAGCAGAATATATATTTTGCAAACAATACAAATGTCCTTAAATTATTCATTGCCGTATTGCTGTTTCTTCATAAAATGCAATATTACAAAGGGTGAAGATGAGTGACTTGTAACTACCCAAAGCAAGCTCGATGAATTTACAACGTATGAGTGGAATAAAACTAAGTTACAGAAGATTATGATATGCTTTTTGTAAGTGTGATACTGTTTTTTATAAAGATTAAATTTTTAAATGTTATTTTCTAAAGATATTTTGAAAGGTTTTATACATATTTGTGAAACTGTGGTGTTAAGAGCTGCTAACCAAAAGTTCGGGAGTTTAAATCCACTAGGCATTCCTTGGAAACTCTATGGGGCAGTTCTACTCTGTCCTACAGGGTCTGTATGAGTCAGAATCGACTCGGTGCCAATGGGTTATATATGTATATATAAAATATTTTAAAATATATATATATTTTAAAACTAAAATCGACAAAATGATAGAATGAAAATACAGAGATCGTGTTTATTTTGGGGTGGGGGTACAAGGTGATAAACTAGAGTACAGGTAAGGCAACAGCTTGCTAATGATATAGTTGTAAGTTGAATGGCAGTTCCTAGATGCCGCTTTAAGTACTACACTTCATAAGTTATATATGTATTAAACCCGTTGCTATCAAGTTGATTCTAGTACATAGCGACCCTATCGGACAGAATAGAACTTCCCCACAGGGTTTTCAAGGCTGTAAATCTTTATGGAAGCAGAGTGTTGCATCTTTCTCCTGCAGATAGGCTGGTGAGTTCAAACGGCAGAAATTTTCGTTAAGATCCCAGCCCTATAACAACTGCACCACCAGGGCTCCTTACGTATGTAGTACACACGTTATTTTCTAGTATGAAACTTTAAGTCATTACTGATTCTTAAGATGGACATGAGTTCGATGCCAGCAGTTGCACAAGTAATTTAGCTTCTCTGTGCCCCTATTTTCTCATTCTTTGAGGTTAGTGCCAGTGACATCCTAATTTGTGTTAATAGCCCTGTCACATAGTAAGCTCTCAAAAATGTTAACTTTTGTTATTGTTAGCTATTTTTCCCTGACACTTCATTCCCATGCTGGCCTCGTCTCTCGTTGCTTTTTCAAAATTATGTGTACATAGTGTTGAGAGTCTCTCTCCATGAGACTCCACGGGTCTCTCATATCTTCCGAGAAAAGGTAGTAACAGCTTCTGTTTGGACTGTCTTTTTGAGGATACTTGTATATCTTTGTAAGATAGAAATAGCAATTCTCTCTGGAGCAGATCACAAATTTGTTTGTTGTTCAAGAAAATACATAGACTGTTTCTGTCTCGAAAAATATTAGGCAGGTGTGCTAGATGCCACCTTATAGAAGGTTGGGGTTTTTCTAAACGTATTTGCCTCTCCTGCGTAACACCCCACTGTGTGTTCAGCAATTACCTAACCTTAATGAGATCACAGTGTAGGGATTTTGGCCTGGTGAGTCAGTACAAATGATTTTACTCTGGCTACTCTTGTTGATGTGAGCAAGAAATGTGTGCCCTTTGTCTCCAACCAAGAGGTTTATTTCTTCTACCAATACTCATAGAAATATGGCAGGTTTACTCGTTAGCTTGCGAGTAGGATAAAATCTTAGACACTCCGCAGTTTCTGAAGTGTCAATGGCGAAGATGGGATAGCAACAGAGACATGGCATTTTGGGAAATGAAAGACAAGGGCCTTCCCATAGTCTGACCAATAGAATTTATGGGAAGCCCTTGGGAATGGTTAGTGGATATACTGACTAAACTGTCTGGTCAATTAAGCAATAAATTCTCATCCATTATTTTTCCTGTAATTGAGGGAAAATTGAGGAGATGCTTGAAGACCAAATACCAGAAAGTAGATTCAAAGACAGCTGCCTGATGGGGCCCTGGTTGTTTCTCTTCCAAGAAAATGCTTTCATAGTTTTGGCTTGGAATGTCTTTTTCAAGGATATTTGTATATCGAATATCTTTGGAAAATAGAAATAGCAATTGTGTCTGGAGCTAATTCTCTTCTGTTTATGTGTAGGCTGAAGGTAGGCAATTTCCTCTGTAATCCGGCAGTCAGCCCCTGGTCCAACTCATTGTAAAAATTAGTACTAATATATCGTCTGGGTCGGCGGAGATTTCTCTTTTCAACCAAGAGCTACAAAACACGTACATATGCTAATTATGAAAGGAGGAAAATTCATTACTACTGCTGGGTGATACAAATGATTAAAATGCTGGCTGCTAATCAAAAGGTTGGTGATTGGAGTCCACATAGAGGCACTTCAGAAGGAAGATCTGGTGGTTTACTTCCCAAAAAATCCTCTGGAGTGCAGTTCTATTCTGACGCACTTGGAATCATTGCCATGAGCCAAAGTTGACTTGGGTGAAGCATTAGAACTTCGACTGGTTTATTTGGGAAATAAAGGGGGTGAGGTGTTTAATGTTTGTTTAGAAGTAATGCCTTCCTGTTGTTGTTGTTAGGTGCTGTTGAGTCGTTTCTGACTCATAGCAGTCCTATGCACAACAGAACAAAACACTGCCCTGTCCTGCACCATCCTCACAATCACAGCTCTGCTTGAGCCCATTGCTGTGGCCACCCTCCATGTCAGTCCATCTCCTTGAGGGTCTTCTTCTTTTTCAATGGCCCTCTATGCCTTCCTCTACTTAAGAAAATATAATTGGTTATAGCACATGCTACAATAATGATATTATAGCTAAAATAAATCTGAATATTTCACAGAGACACACAACTGTTATAAATCTCATAAAAGTCTTAATGTTGCTTCTTTTTCATTATGAATTGAAGTTGTAGACACAGTAAGAAGTGCAAATTATTAAATGTGTAAAAGCTATGAACATGGTGCACGATTGCATAATACAGTGAGGAAAAGATTCTAAACTTTTTGTTTCATACTTTACTCATTAACTGCTAAAGGGGATAGTCAAAAAAAAAAATGGAATAACAAAAATCTCTTGAAAGGACAACTTCTGCCGTGATTTCTAAAGAAACAAAAAAGTCCCCTAATACCTTTATTGTCAGTCAATTAGGCTCTTAAATAGTAAAAATGGAAGTAGTTGATCATGCAGTATCCTGTATTAATCTGCATTTCTTTTTTTTAACATTCAGAAATAATACGGAAAAAAGTTGTTAATGAGCATTATTATAATCTAGTCTTTGTTTTAAAGGAAAACTACTCTTATGTATTAAATAAACATATTTTTAAAAAATACGAATTGCACCAAAATGGTTTCTCTCTCCCATTTTCTTGAGTGTAGATTTTCCTCTGTATTCTTTCCTTTGTGTACTTTTCCCCCTTATATTAACAATCCTTGGTCATATAACACACTGCTGTAATCTAACGATTTCAATTATTATCTAAACTTTGGTGACTTGAAATCTTATATCTTCATCCTAGGTGTAAAACTTTTACAGGAGACTTTCAATTACCTATTCCACAGGTACCTCAAAGATCCACCCATGGGAAAATAAGCAAAAAAACAACTTCTACTTGTTTCTTATTTCAGTGACAAGCACAGTCCTCTCAGTAATTCAAACCAGAAATATCAGAAATATTTGCAAAATTTACCCTAGACTTACCCACAAAATGTTCACTGTTGAGTACCTATTAATTTTATCTTCTGAATGTACTTTGTCTGTGTCTACATCACTGGGATTCCATTGCTATTACCTTAGTTGATGACATTATCAACTCTCCCTAGACTATTTTAACTGGTTTCTATGTGGTCTCTGAGAGCCTCTGAGTGGTGAAAATGGTTATCTTGCCAGGTTGGTAATCTGAAGGTTAGAAGTCTGAGTGCACCCAGGAGCACCTCAGAAGAAAAGTCTGGTGCTCTACTTCCAAAAAATCAGTCATTGAAAATCCTATGGAGCACAGTTCTGTTCTGACACACATGGGGTCACCATGAGTTGGACTTGGCTTGATGGCAACCAGTAAGTGGTCTGTAGGTCAACTTTTTCTTCTATTCTATCCTCTCAGCCACCAGCATGCCTCTTTTCCACACTGTAAAATGATTATTCTAAATCTGTTTCCAAAAGAATTAGTCCACTTGCTAATTCTTCCATGGCTTCTCATTCTTTGCAAATAAACCTCAGTCTTTTATCAACCTACTTAAATTTTAACACTTGTTCCCTATTTGATTACTTAATCTATCATTTTTGCTATAATAACTCCAAGTATAGGGAAATTTGCAGTTTCTAGAATGACAGTTGTTTTCTCTCACATCCAGACTTTTTGAAAGTTTCTTGTATTTCTCTGAATGCTCTCTGCCCTCCAACTCCACCCTATCTTCATCACTACGCTACTTTTTATTCATTTTTCAGTTCTTTCATTGTATTAGTCACTTGTTCGGTGAAGCAGATTTTGAGCACAGTGAATAACTTAAGCATTCCTGCTGAGTTCAAGCAACCCTCTGTATTCACACTTATTATGGCACTTGATACAGTGCTATGATTACCTATTTCATTGACTGACCTGGTCTAGACTAAGTTCCTCCTGTGCAAGACTGTCATTTATTCCCAGAGACTAGCACAGGATTTAGCACTTATTACATGCTCAGTTAATAATTGTTTGAAGAATTAATTTAAAAAGGAAGCCCCTTAGCACCATGTAGTGCTATTGTTATATGAATGTTGCTAAAGAGATTCAGTTTCTAATATCATGTCCTCTTGACCTGCTAACCTCAATAGAGCATCTGGGTCCATTCCATTATCAAGGAAATTGCCCATTTAGTTTCCAATAGTGCTGGATTTTCTCTATACGTACTTTTCTGGATAGCCATCTAAATCTAATATCAGCTTTTTTCATCCATTGTGGTTGTGGCTATATGACTTTACACGCACTGGACTGACCTGGATATGGTTTCTTCAAATGACTCTTTCATTTGGTTTTCAGATTAATTTGAACAGAACTGTCTCATTTTTGTTATATTGGCCCTGTTTTGAAATACAACTAGATTATTTTCTTGGGCTTTGTTGTCTTACATTTATTTTTCATTCAACACACAGTTATCACATGCTTATTAAGTTTGTTACTGTTCTAGGTATTCTGCACAAGCAGTTAACAAAAAAGACATGCTATCTTTTCTCACAGTTTGTATTCTAGACTGGGAAGTAAACGAGCAAAAAAACTGAACCGAATATCAACTGCTTGACAAAAATATTACAGGGTGTTATAATTAAGAGAGCTGGAAAGGAGAACTGAAGGACATTTGCATGAATTTCTAAGGATTTTAGACATTGTGTCATGCACAATATACAGAGAAGTTTAAGTACTGGAATGATTGCTTTAAAAAAAAAAAAAAGTCTGCTGGTTATTGTGGGAAGAAACCTGAAGAAGGAAAACCATTTAGTAGAATATTGGTATAAAAAAAGAATGGAACATATGGGGTTGAATTAGATAAATGAAATGGAAAGCTCTGGCCTTAATAAAAACTTTAAGTAAACTAACAAAATACCTTGACAAGGATAAGGGTGAGCAATATTTTCAATTGTACACTTCACTGTCCTGGATGATATAAACATATCCTTTGATATGAAGATGACGCTTTTATATTACCATATGCTACAGGTGACATTAATAGGCAATTGATCTTTCAATGCAACCATTGTTAGAAATATGGTTCCATATCACTCAATCTAGAAATTAAATAATAATTAATTTTGACATGTTCTCCAAAATGGATTATCTCTTTTAATTATATGGCATAATTCTTTTACTTAATGATTGATCTATTTTTGGCCAAGAGACTTAGAATCAAATTCAGGTCTCAACTGTTATCAACTATGTAGTTTTTGATGTCAGATGTTCACTGTATATGGTTTTCCTAATATCCCATTCTATCCTGACTCATATTTCTCCAACCCTGAGTTTATACTTTTCACTGGTATTTTATCTTTACATTAGATGCATTTTTGTAAGGGCCTTCCATTGTTCAGTTGAGCAGGATATCATGAAAGATTTAGCCAATAAATATTGTTCTTGTTAGGTGCCACCTAGTCGGTTCCCATTCATAGCAACCCTGTCTACAACAGAGCAAAACACTGCCAGGTGCTGCATCATCGTCATAGTTGTTACTATGTTTGAGTCTATTTTTGCCAATAAGTAGAAATATATAAATAGGAATTTTGTCCCTATATTTTCTAAAGAATCTTTTTTTAATTGACTGGAAATGAAATAACACATGAAGAAATAACGGAAAGGGGCCTACGGGTCTCTGTCAATTTTGGAAGCCTTGTTTTTCAACAATGCCTTCAGCACACCTTGGGCTCCTTCCTTAGTACCATTGGTTCCTGATCATATCTTGCCTCCTGAAATGGTTAAACGTCCACCAATTCTATCTGGTACAGTGGCTCTGTGTATTCCTCCCATCTTCTTTTGATGCTTCTTGCATCCTTTAATATTTTCCCAGTAAAAATATTTTCCCAGTAGAATCCTTCAATATTGCAACTTGAGACTTGAATTTTCCTACAGTTCTTTCAGCTTGAGAAATGCTGAGTGTCTTCTTTCCTTTTTTTTTTTTTTATCGCCTGGTCTTCGCACATGTCATCATAATACTTTGTCTTCTTGAGCCACTCTTTGAAATCTTCTGTTCAGCTCTTTCACTTCATCGTTTTTTCCTACTCGATGTTCAAGAGCAAGTTTCAGAGTCTCTTCTGACATCCATATAGGTCTTTTCTTTCTCTCCTGTCTTTTTAATGACTTCTTGCTTTCTTCATGTATAATGTCCTTGATGTCATTCCACAACTTGTCTGGTCTTCAGTCATTAGTGTTCAATGCATCAAGTCTGTTCTTGAGATGGCTCTAAATTCAGGTGGCTATACTCAAGGTCATACTTTGTCTCCTGTAGACTTGTTCCAGTTTTCTTCAGTTTCAATTTGAACTTACATATGAGTAATTGATGGTCTGATCCACAGCCTGCCCCTGGCCTTGTTCTGACTGATGAGATTGAGCTTTTCCATCATCTCTTTCCACAGATGTGGTCGATTTGATTCCTGTGTATTCCATCTGGCAAGGTCTAGGTGTATAGTCACCGTTTATGTTGGTGAAAAAAAGTATTGGCAATGAGGAATTCATTAGTCTAGCAAAATCCAATCATTGGATTTCTGGCATCGTTTCTATCACCGAGGCCATGTTTTTCAACTACTGATCCTTCTTTTTTGTTTCCGGCTTTCACATCCCAATCACCAGTAATTATCAGTGCATCTTATTGCATGTTCAATCAATTTCAGGCTGCAGAAGATGGTAAAATCTTTGATTTCCTCATCTTGGGCCTTAGTGGTTCGTGCATAAATTTGAATTAAGAGTCATATTAACTGGTCTTTCTTGTAGGCATGTGGGTATTTTCCTACCACTGACAGTGTTGTACTTCAAGATAGATCTTGAAATTTTCTTTTTGAGGATGAATGCAAGCCATTCTCCTTCACGTTGTCATTTCCTGGCATAGTAGACCATATGATCGTCTGATTTAAAATGAAAAGTACCAGTCTATTTTTCCTATCTTTATGCATTGCATTTTATATTTGGTGATTTCCAATTTTCCTAGATTTATAGTTCATACATTCTAGTTTCCATATTAATGGATATTTATAGCTGTTTCTTCTCATTTTGAGTCATGCCACATCAGCAAATGCAGTTCTCAAGAGCTTGACCCCATCCATGTCATTAAGGTTGGCTCTACTTTGAGGAGTCAGCTCTTCCCCAGTCGTATTTTAAGTGCCTTCCAACCTGAGGGGCTCATCTTCCAGCACTGTATCAGACAATGTTCCACTGTTACTCTTAAGATTTTCACTGTTCACATGTCTGTCAGTTTGTCATACTGTGGGGGCTTGTATGTTGCTGTGATACTGGAAGCTATGCTACCGGTATTCAAATACCAGCAGGAACACCCATCGCAGACAGGTTTCAACTGAGCTTGAAACATGAATGCTGCAGAAAACAGAAAACAAAACATAGCTGGAAAATGGGGGAAAAAATAACCTGCGTTAGAAAATGCATACACATAAATAACTTAGAGGAGTAAAACCATTAAATGAGACACTGTCATATTTTTCAGTATTTTATTACTTGAAATTCAGTAAGCATAAGTTGAGGTTAATGTATCAGTTGACTCTGTATTCTAAAAAAAGACAACATTATCATGACGCAATGTTTTATTTCTAAAATCTCATTTTCAGTTGGAGTATTGCAGGGTAATTATTTTTGTGGCTATCTCAGACTTCAGAAATGAAGAGATTTCCTGCTGATAAAGGTGAAAAACCCCACCGATGCAAGTTATTTCTTTATTTCTGATCAGAAATATCTTTGGCAGATAATCCCAGTTGGGTTCCAGGGTTGTGAATTGGTATTGTCATTTCTTTTCTAACCACTTCACACTATTGGGGGTAGATGGAGCAATATAGAGAAAAGGTCAGTGCTCATATAGAAAGAAAAAAAAAAATCACTTTGAGTAAGGAAATAGTTTAAGTTACGAATACTGGATTCTGGGCCTCCTATCTCAAAATAACAACTGCCTACTCTTGGAAATAGTCACATCATTTTTTAGAAATTCTGTTTGTACATAATTCTGTGTTTATTTATTTCATATTAGGTAGAGTTATACTCTTTAAAAATGCATTGTATTTTAAAGTAATGAAAATCTATTTCCGTATATGACTTGAGGTAAAAGATTTTACGCAGTTATATATTTGATAATGAAAACACTTTATATAGTTTATGACAATGTATTTTTAAGAAAGTTTTAAAATATTCACTTAATGTAAATATATGTAAAAATGAGATGTTAATGGCCTCATGGCCAGAATTATGATTTAGTATTTAGAATATAAACATGTTACCTGTTTTGTTGTATTTGAATATAGATTTATGTTTGTTAAATATATTTACCTTCTATTAAATAGATAAGCATATTTATAGAGAATATCTGCCTCAAAAAGTCTTGAACTACATTTTTCGTAATTAAACTCTCCTTTGGCTTTAAAAAGTTTACAACTGGAAGTTCAAGAGGCTTAACAATAAGAGAAATTAAAGAAAATACTTCAAGTCAACAGCACCCCATGCTTGGTTCTTAAAAAGTGAAATCTACAAACCAAATTAGTTCAATAATGAATATCATGGGGCTTTCTTTCTCCCAGGAAGCATTTATTACGTGTGGAACTTTTAAAATAAGATTTCCTGTATTCTTACCCCCTGTCGTTATTGATTTCAGTGCCAAGGTGGATTTAGAGTATACATGCTTCTTAAGACTAATGGTCTTGATTTGGAAACGGCTTAGTGGGCTGCTAGGCCTTCCCAATTACACCTCATGTAGTAAGACCTCTAGAGATTTCCAACAGAATATTATTTTTCCATTATCACTCTGGTTATATCTTGAGGTTTATGAATAATAATCCTGCAGCCACTCAGTTTCACATAAGAAGCCCTTCCTCTACATTAACAAAGTATACAAAGAAAAAGCAAAAAATAAAGTATTATCTCAGTGACATGGAAGATATGGTATATTCTGTCTTTGATATATAAAAACCAACCCACTGCCGTCGAGTCGATTCCGACTCATAGCGACCCTATAGGACGGAAGAGAACTGCCCCATAGAGTTTCCAAGGAGCGCCTGGCGATTTCAAACTGCCGACCTCTTGTTATGTAGAAATGGGTCTTTGATAGTTAATACTAAAGTGAGGAACAAGATTACACTGCAATGAATGTCTTTTCTATGAGACACGAGCATTTGGTTCATTCACTTTTTTTTTTTTTTAGGAATGCCAGCAATAACTTGGCAGACACAACTGTTAAAATCATTATGAATCCAACACAATTCTCACATTTTAAGTGGGCTGAATTTTATGATATACTTTTGTAATTTACTCAATCACCATATTTTTATATATGTATATATTTCACACTAGTCAGAATACATTTCCTCAAAAGAGTCACCTTGCCATAACTCAATTTTCACCTGTGTAATTATTACCTAAACTGATTTTATCAGTTGGCCCTCATCTGGCCTCAATTATCAGTGTTTTCTCTTCGTTGTACAAAACCAATTTAAAGCCTCAGAGTTTACTGCAGATTGGTACCTTTCACCACAAATGGAGAAGAATAAGATGCAGATTGCATACTTTGTATATGTTATTTACATGGCTGTGATTTATTTGTTCATTCACTCACTTACAAAACATTTATTAAATATTGTCTCTATTCTTAGTTTTTGACATTAAAACATAAAATAAATCTTATGATTTTGAGAAATTGTCACAAGAATATTGCAGAAATTTGATTTTAACAGATGCCAATGCTAACTAAAAATGAAGTTTGCAACAGTGAAATTTAAACATCCAAAATATAGTTAAGGTTCTTCTTTAATTATATGCAATTTTATAAATCCATATTTACCTAAGAACACTGTACATCATCTTACTTTTTTTTTTAATTTTCTAAAGCTGACAAGTTTCACAGTCGATGTTATTGTTGGCATGGAGTCAGCTCCAACTCATGGTGACCTTATGTATAACAGAAAAGCACTGACAACTGATACCACCGGGGAAACACTGGGAGAGAGAAAGCGCTTACTACTTTTTAATATCGTTCTGATAACAGATTTGGTTATGGAATTATTTTCCATAATTTATCCTGGGTATGAGGTTTTGTGGAAGGGCGGAATCCAATAAGAAGAATCAAGTTACTATTAATTCCCTGGCATATACATTATCTCCCTTCCGTTCTTGTTAATGTCTTGTTACCAATATATGCTCTAACACATTGAGCAAGTGGCGTGAATT
The DNA here is from genome assembly GCF_024166365.1 of Elephas maximus indicus. Lineage (NCBI taxonomy): Eukaryota > Metazoa > Chordata > Mammalia > Proboscidea > Elephantidae > Elephas > Elephas maximus. The sequence continues at coordinate 52,205,802 of NC_064836.1, read as the reverse complement.
ACAATTAGAACATGGTCGGAATAAGTAATTCCCATAGGAAATATTTTTCTGTTGCATTTTGAAAAAAATAACAGTATTGCATTAAGGAGTTTATTCATTTCTATATAATGAATTATTTCAATTTTTTAAATATTACTAACATAAAGGAAAGTTTTTATTTTGGTTCTCCCAGAAGCATAGCCTGTGCCAAGAATTCAGATACAAGTGATTTATTTAGCATTCCAGGAGAAGCCTTTAAGGGAGCAGGAGATGCAGGGTAGTGAAGGGGAAGAAGCCAAGGAAGTGCCAGGCACGGTCAAGGGCACCATGGAGAATAAATAATCCCTCAGAGTTTGTTCTTCATCAAGTCAAAGAAGCTGGGTTTTTGTACTCCTATACCCATCTTTTTTTTATACCCATCAGTCATTGGGCTACAAGACCACCACAGGACTGGAATAATGAGTATAGAAAACTCTTTGTCAGTTCATGCCAGGCAGTTCCATTGTCCATGGGCAACTTTGAAGGTCATAAGTATAAATTCAAACATGGAGAAGGTGGAAGAGGATGGGCTTGCAAAACTGGTCAAAGGAATCAAAGATGATCTGGATGGAACACCTTCAATGTTCCACTTGCTCAAACCCACTTGCTTTTCACATTAAGTTTATTCAATCCTGCAATAGCTTCAAGATTATAATTGGCTACAATTTCTGGGGAACACAAAGAGAGGAAGATTATTGGGATGATATTCCAGCCTCTGTGCTGCAGTTATTCCTGAGATCATTACTTATGATTTTCCTCTTCTATTACCCATTCTGAATCCCTCACTTTTAGCTGGTACTTTTACTTGTCAAGATCCCAAAGTTGTATGAGTCTCTGGGTACCCTGCCTTTATAAATTTATGGTTGTTGCAAGTTCTGATCCACAGTTAAGACTGGGCATGTGAGTACCACACAAATCCACAGAGAGGCATATGAATGTTGCCTTAGTTTCCTAGAACTGCCATAGCAAGATACCACAAAGTGGATGTCTTTAAAGAACAGAGATTTATCATCGCACAGCTCTGGAGACTAGAAGTCCAAATTTAGGAGCCTGGAAGGACTGTACTTTCTCTCTGTTTTAGGGGAAGATTCCCCCTTGTCTCTTCCACTTCTGGTTGCCCCTGGTGTCCCTTAGCATTCCTTGGCTTGTGGATGTATTTTCACATAGTGCCTTCCTTCTCTGTGTGACTCTGTGTCTATTCTCCTCTTTTACAAGACGCTACTCAGAAAGATTATGACCAACCCATACTCCAGTATGACCTTACAAACCTAACCGCCTTAATACATGCATAATTCTAAACACTATGGGATTTCCCAGGTCACATTGCCTGGGTGGCAAGGCTTTTTGTGACACAGTTTGGCCAGCTACAGAACCTTCCCTTGCTCTGGATCCTACTCAAAACTACCATTATTCCACTAAAAAATGGGTTGAAGCCTATTGTCATATGTAGTATATGTTGCTTCCAAAGCATGAAGAAGTTTAACAAATGCTATGCTACTTTCTTAGTGATAGGAGATAAGGTTATTACGCAAAGAGCTTGAGTGGGGATTTTTTTTTTCTTCAAATGTACAAATGACTGGGAAGGCAGTTTCATAATGGTTGAGATAAAAATAAATTTGGTATTTTATCAATGATTTACCATTTTCATATTTTAACACTTCATGATTTATTTATTCAACCATTCAGAAAATTAACACCAGCTGGTAGAATTTCTTCACTGCCATAGTCTGCCTTTTCCTTTTTATACAAAAGTCCAGAAGATTTAGTAAATGATAATGGAACTTTCATCAAACCTTGTCTTCAGTAAAATAATTATTCAGTTTTCCACTCAAGGTTCTCATATATGCCAAGACACCATGAATGCCAAGATTTCAGCCAAGCCTCACATTCCTTTGGACTACATAACACTGTAAAAAACTCTACATATAGCAATCTGTAATAAAAATACGATCCTTTTTCTAACTCATAATTGTGTTTTGAGATACTATTAATGATTAGTGATTTTGGTAAAAAGTAGTTATGAGAATAAAATATGTTCATGTTCATTTATTTACTAAACATACATTGAGCACATATTGTGCAAAGTACTATGTTAGTGAAATTGCAGCATATATATATTTTTATTTTAAAGTTTAGCATTTTGAGAGAAAAATAAAATTATTAGACAAACCTAAAATATTGCAGCTATATAGACAATTTTTGACAAAAGAAAATTTATTTACACAAGAATCATGGACATATACTTTTAATTTGATGATAATAAATTAGAATAAAATCAAATACATTTTTAATTCTTTATGCAGTAAAAAATAAAATTCATTTTTCACATACATTTTATTTCTATAATGAATTGAAATCTAATGCATTGTATCATGGAGCATTGCCACTTTCTAACTAAACTGACCGGTAGAATATCACAGAATTGACAGTGCACCACTTTTAAGGCTCAGTCCCATGCCTTACAATGATATCTACAAGTTCCATATTATTGATATTATTAATATTAATTGATAAGTTCCACATTAGTATCTCCAGCGCTGGTTTTCTCCTGAAATCCAGCTACATACTTTTTTTTTTTCCAAATTTCTTCTTAAGACTTGTGTTTTGGTGTCCAGTAGGCATATCAAACTTATAATGAGAGCAGAATTAATAGTACCCGTCATCTTTAAGCTATTTGCTTTGGTCAAAATAAGAGAGGCATTCATGGTACCTGCCTTCCCCTCATACTACACATCCAATGTGTTACAATATTAACTCAATTTCAATACATACTCTGAACTGAACCACTTCTCACCATCTCTAATATCACTATTCATCCAAATGAAGCCACTATCATTTTTACAGTAATCTCTAAACAAGCTTTGTGACTTTTACTCTTCCCTTTTAAAATTCATTCTCCACACAACTACAGTGATGTTTTAAAAATATAAATTAGGTTATATCCTTCTACTTCTCACCTGACATAGCTTCCTACCACATTTAGAATACAATGCAAAATGTCTTAGTTTGGGTTCTCTAGAGAAGCAAAACCAGTAAAGTGTATAAATATATATATATAAAGAGATTTATACCAAGTAAACTGCTTATGCAATTGTACAGCCTGGAATGTTCCAAGTCCATGGATCAGGACAGGGGCTTCTCTCAATTCACGCAGCCGCAGGGGCTGGTGAACCCAAAATCAGTAGGTCAGAGAGCAGGGCTTCTGCTATTAGGCTGTGAAGATTAATGAATTCCAAGATCTGCAGATAAGCTGATAGCTCAAGTCCCAAGAGCCAGAGGTCAGAAGAACAGGAGGCAATGCCTGATCCAGAATAAACAAAAAGCCAGAACTTCTGCTTATACTCAGATGTTGGGCACACCCCAAGGAAACTCCCTTTCAACTGTTTGGCTACTCACAGCAGATTCAGTCATGGGAGTGATCACAAATAAACACTGAGAATCACGGCCCAGCCAAGCTGACACACAATATTAACCATCACAGAAACTCCTTACCTTGAAAAATCCAGACTTTTCTGACCCTTTTTTTCTCTGTAACCTCAGCTACTTCTTTCTCTCTTCATTCACACCTCACCAGCCACACTGTCCTTCTGAAAGCTATGAACATCTTTCCAGCCTAAGGGTTTTTATGGTTTGATTTTTTCCTCATGGTAACATTTTCTCCAGAAGCTCTTCACAATGATCACTTTTTCATTTCTTACGTCTCTACCCAAACATGTCCTCCACAGAGAGCCCCTCCATATCTATATAATTTAAAATAACATCCCTGCACATCACTCACTTATCATGCTAAGTATGTTATAGCGCCAAGGAAAATTTAAAGTTTTTAATATGTTTTGGGCATTGCCTTAGCACTTAATATTTTTTAAGTATATGTACATATTAGTATATTATCTGTGTCTCTGATAGTATGTGAACTGTCAGTGACAAAGCCACACTTGTCTTATTCTCTGCTGATTATCCTGTACCTGCAGCAGTGCCTGGTCCTCAGTAGGTTCTTCATAAATATATGCTGAATAAACACATGATTGAATGAATAGACCTGTCAAAGAATAAAATGATCATCAAAGCTTTACTAGTTAAGATCTATTATAATGCATGTTTAACAAACATGAATTCAACTTTTGGAGCATGCACAAAACAAGGAAACACACCAAAAACAACCCTCATAAAAACAAATGAAACAAAACAAACAACAACAAAAAGAGAAACTGCACAAAATAAGAAAGAATGAGCAAGTTAAATAGTTCACAGTTTGCAACCAAGCTGTCATTCAATAAATTCATGTCCAGAAGTTAGTTGAAAAAGAAGAGGTTATTGTGCCCTTGATCTCTCAGCCTCAGCTCCTATGAATCATAGGGGGATCATCTCATTTTGCTAAGGTTATAATTCCATTATCGTTTTATACTTTTGGTTGTTCTCTATAAATTCTAGTCAAGCACTTCCGCTGGAGCTCAATCAGAGCACAATGATTCATTCCAATGTGGAGGGAATCCTGACTGTTTAGAGCTAATGACAGACAGTGTTGGATTCTCCACCACGGAAACTTTCTCAGAGTATTGTTTATAATATATTCTTTAAACCATGTAGTAAGAAATAATGCAGTAGGTGTGTATACAGTGCCTACCATATGTTAGACCTCTTTAAAGTGTTGAAAAGCAAAGATGTCACTTTGAGGACTAAGGTGCACCTAACACAAGCCATGGTATTTTCAATTCCCTCATATGCATGTGAAAGCTGGACAAGAGAAACTGAAGAAGAATTGATGCCTTTGAATTATGGTGTTGCCAAAAAATATTGACTATACCGTGACTGCCGTAAGAATGAACAAATCTGCCTCAGAAGAAGTACAGCCAGGATGCTCCTTAGAAATAATGATGGCGAGGCTTCGCCTCAAGTGCTTTGGGTATGTTATCAGGAGGGACCAATCCCTGGAGAAGGACATCGTGTTTGGTAAAGTGGAGGGTCACCCAAAACGAGGAAGACAATGAGATAGATTGATGTGGTGGCTGCAACAGTGGGCTCAAGCACAACAATGATCGTGAGGATGGTGCAGGACCCTGCAGTGTTTCATTCTGTTGTACACAGGCTTGCTATGAGTAGGAACTGACACAACGGCACCTAACAACAACAACTATATGCTAGAGACATCAGATGCTGAGCATAGAGTAAAACAACAACAACAAAAAAAAATCCATTGCTGTCGAGTCGATTTTCACCCGTAGGGATGCTACAGGACAGACTCGAACTACCCCATATAGTTTCCAGGAAGAGGTTGGCGGATTCAAACTGCTGACATTTTGGTTAGCAACTGACTTTAAAAAAAAAAAAAGTCCCGGTCTTCAGGAAGCTTACTTTCTAAAGAAAGGAGACAAGCAATATATAGTGGTATGTCAAGTGGTGATGAATTTCTTGGAGAAAATGTGTAAAATGAAGAAGGGCAGTGTCCTTACGTGGATGTTCTTTTTTAAGGGCTGATAGAGTGATAAAGCATACATAAAGTCAGTCTGCCTATAGAAATGCCTTTATATGTGATTTAATATTATGCGTACAGAAGAGTACCTTCGATTAGTAACTCGCTTTGCATATATTTGTGTGTGTGTGTGTGTAATAAGTAATATGTTTACAATGTTCAAACAAAATAGAATAGAGTGGAAATCTTGCCCCTCATTCGGTCCCTCATTTCTTGGTTCCCATTTGACCACCATAACACAACTTTTTTTCCTCGTATGTGTGTGTCTTTATAATTATTTTATGCCAACACAGGCAAACATAAATATGTATTTTTACCTTTCACCCTTCTATATAAAAGTTATCATACTATATATGTGGATATCTGGGTGGCCCAAATGGCTTGCACGTAACTACTAACCCAAATGTTGGTGGTTCAAAACCACCTAGCGGTACAGCAGGAAGACCTGGAGATCTAATTACACAAAGATCACAGCCAAAAAAAACCCTGTGGAGCAATTTTACTGTAATATACAGGGTCCCCATGAGTCAGAATTGACTTGAAAGCAATGGGCTTTGTGTTTGTTTGTGGTTTTTTAACACATGACATTATATACGGTTTTCTGTGCCTTGCTTTATTTTTCATTTCATGTAAATTATCTTTATTCTCCTATAAGTAAATAGAATCCTTCCTCATTCCTCTTTAGCTCTGCCCAATGTTATTCTATATGAATGTGCTATAATTTAACTAACTAGTCTTCTGTTGATAGGCGTTTGGGTTGTTTCCAATTCTTTGCTATTATGAACAATGCTGCAACAACTGACCTTGAGCATTTGTCTTCTGCCTGTGCACTAAGAATATCCCAAGGATTAATTCCCAAAAGTGGAATTTCTCCAGGTCATAGGGTATATGAATTTATTATATTGATAGATATTGCCAAATATTCTCCACAGGGAGGGTGCCAGTTGATAGCCCCATCAGTAATATATGCATGTTCTTCTTTCTCCCCAGGCTTGCCAACAGAATGTATTACCATTTTTGCTAAATAAATAAGAATAGCATAGTAATCTTAGTAAAATTGTTATTTGCATTGTTCTTTTATAAATGAGGTTAGGGCTACCCTTAATAATAATTTAGAAAATAGGAGAACCCAGCTTTTCCTTAATGGATTAGTCCAGAGTGAAACTCCATTGATACATGCTGCTCATATTGACCACAGCAGTCTACGTTCTATGCTATACGGTTAAGTCATTAAACCACATTTAATTTTTGTTTTCAAAAAGATAATAGCTTTTTAATTCAAGAAAGTTTGCTTATTTATATTATACATTAAAAAATTAGAAACAAACTTTAAAATTAAGAAATTAAAAATAAATGCTGTAAACACAGAATAGAGAGCAACCAATGGCAAGAGAAGAAATCTCTAAAGAAAATAGAGTTGAAGATTGAAACTAGATAGAGAAATAAATATGGAAAGCAATAGGTAAAAAACTCATCAAAAAAGTTATCAGGAATGTAAACAAATATTTTTATTTTCTACCTGACCAAATGCAGAAATATTACAGAGGAAAACAAAAAAAATTGAGGAGATGCATTTTATGAACATGTAGTGACATTTAAATGTTATCTTCATGTGATAAAATTTCTTATCGGACCAACAGATTAAAATGTGAGATACACCAATCACACAGTTAATAAATAAAGATCAGAATTTCTCCTTGCCCTATGAATTTAGGTTTTAAACAGTCAATTGAATTTAAGAAGTTTTCTTCGTCTCTGCATCTCTGATAACTCTCTCAACTTAAAACAATGCCATCTATTGCTTCCTGCAATGTGTAAGTATGTGGATTATGTTTAAAACACAGACCTTCCAAATGCATTTGCTGATGTTAAATAATTAGTTAAGCTGAAAGTCTCCTGCAGAACAGTTAGAATTCCCGATCCTGGGAGAAAGGGGAAGCCTAGAATATAGGCATAATCGAAGTAATTAGATGCTATTGAACCTGTACAACAACAAGTACAACAACTGAGACACATCAGTCTACTTGACCACACGGGCACAAGCTGGCAGCTCTGACTTACAGGGGAGCAGAAGTGAACACAGCCATCTATTTCCAAAGGCAACAAAATCTTAAGTCTGTCTTCAAGGAAATGTTGAAATTATATTGAGATTCTTAGATAAATTAGAGTTCTGATCAATTACCCAAAATCAAAAAAACAAGCTCGTTGCTGTTGAGTCAATTCCAACTCATGGCAATCCTATAGGACAGAGTAGAACTGCCTCATGTTTCCAAGGAGAGGCTGATGGATTCGAACTGCCTACCTTTTGGTTAACAACTGACCTCTTAACCACTGTGCTGCCAGGGCTCCTCAATTCTAGTCTGTGATAATAAATATATATGTCTAGAAAACACTGGAGGCAGGTAAAAAGCAAGTATGATCATAAAGCCAAACCTGAAGTATATATTTGTATTTTTTTCCTAATCTTTGCTTTTATAAGCTTCTAAAAACCTCTTTAATGTGGCATTTTTAAAAAATACAAATTATAACTCAAACATATAAACTTTTTTTTAGGATATAACCAAGATACGTATAAAGTACGAGTTCTGCTGTCTAACCCCTTGTATCACATCACATGGCATGCAGAAATAGAGATTTTCATCAAAAGAGATTCCACTGAGCCTAGTTGGTCTGATGATGCAAGCCAATTGACTGGTGGACAGCTTCGAGTTGTGGAAGCTTTGGGAACTGACTCAAACCTACAAATTGTTGCATGTTTTTTGAGGGGAACTAAGAGAACTAAGAGAGCAAATTCTCCAGTCTGGCTGATTAAGGAGCTGTAACACTAGAAGTACCCTTCTCTTCCCATCTCAGCAAAAGCAGCCAGCGTTGGTGGTTGTAGAAAGGAAAATGAGATCTAGATTGGCAGAGACTAAAAGGTGAAACTTCAGAGGCAACTCAGGGTCAGAGGGGCAAAAGCAGTTGCTAATGAATCGTTCCAGGGGGCAGAATAAAGAGCAGTCCCTGAAGGTCGCAACAGAAAATTCTAAATGGCTCACAAAGAAAATAGGCCTGCCATCCAAAACACTCCCAGGAAAATGGTGGGCGGTTATGGGGCTTGAGTGTCAATTGACATTCAATAGTGCTCAGGGCCAAAGGTTATTTTCTTTACCAGAAAGATTGTTACTCATCCTTCCCTTAGGCTCTGCTACTCTGCTGTGCCCTGGGGAAAGAAAATTTATACTGAATGAAAGAGATATGCCCAGAATCATAGCTCGCACTTTATCAAATAAGGTAATTTGCATTTCTTTGCAGCCACTGGAGACAAACACGCAGGGTGTTTTTAACGTGAGGCTTCTGCTGCCCATAATTGGGAGAAACGTGACAAGACATTAAAAAAAGGGAATTCCAGAAAGGGGAAGCTACACAATTGACAAATTCTTAAGAGTTATGTGTACTGTTTGGCACTTTCTGAATTTCTTATCTGATGGTAAATGGACCTCATTGTATTATTATACCATACCTGAGGGTCCAGGACAGCGACTCCCTCTTCACCCGGCCCTCCTTGCCCTGTGATGTCCTTTATGGCAAGCAGTGAAAGGAACAAAGGTTTTTCCTCTGATTAAACCAGCAATTTTCAGTTCTAAAGGCTCCAGAATGAGTCACAGGTAGGTTATAAACTTTACCAAGTTCTAAAATACTATATATACACATGCATACATACATACACATCTATATAAACAAAAACTCTCTTATTATTTCTATACAACCACTGAATCGTTGAAATAGAGCTCTTTTTTTTTTTTTTTTTTGGAAACATCCCTCTCATTAATGAGATGAAATTCTACTTTCTGGTAGCTGAGCAAGTATAAGGAAAAACTCTTTATAATTTGACCTTCCAAATACATCATTTAGGTCACCAGCACCCTGATGACATAATTTTAGAAAACTCACAGCTATTTCCTGGCTTTCCTATCATTACATATTCGTACTCTTGACAGCTATTCTTCCATTAATTTTTCAACCAATTTGGTCTCTGCGTTTGCTAAGCATTCTTTACTATTTTACCTCATTGGAAGAGATCACAAACTTAGGCAACTTCATATTTACAACATTAATAAACAGATGCCATTTAAAATGTGCTTCTATTAAATGAACCCTTACAGTTACTTTCCCTTCTTGATTTAGGCAGGATTGGCTGACATATATGGCTGACAGGTTATAATTATTACAAAACAGCCCTTTTTCTAAACAAACTTGAAATGCAGACTATGCTAAAACGGTGTTCTGGAAAAGTTTAGTGTTTCATCTTCCTAACTTAACCAATGAAAAAAAATGTGATGCAATGAAATATGACTGTTATTGAATACATTTATTCATTAAATAAACATTTCGAGGAAGTTGAGACTCATCCCTGAAACACAAAGATCTTTGCTGTCTGGGAATTTACAGGGAGGGAGACATACAACTAAAAAACACACACTCTAGTTGAAGTAGTTATATAGTATGTTTCAAGCTGATAAATATTATAAAAAGAAAAAAATTAAAGGCAGAGTAAGAGGAATTGGAATATTGCCCGTAGGCACTAGGTGCCAGCTTGCAGTATTCAATATATTGGTCGTGGTAGGCCACAAAGGAAAGGTGAGAATTGAGCAAAGACGTAAAGGAGGTGAGGAAGTTAGGCAATCAGATACTGTGTCGATTTTTCACTCTTAAAGTTATGTTTTAAACATATAAATAGCAGAAATAATAGAAAAGCTTGGCTACTCATTTTGCAAGTTGTATTTAAAATGAAACGTAATGTATATGAAAGTAATGAAGTTTAGCCACTAAAATTAAACACATTTTGAGAAATCATTCTAAATCAATAGGGAGAGAAAATATAAAACTCTTTTTTTCTGTTATTCCTTGTGCTCCCTTCCAAAAAGAAAAAGAAAAAAAAATTATAATGCGATGGGAAATGCAATCAAATTATTCCCTTTAATTTCATGGTTGCCTAATTACTCTAAGCAGAACTATGCAACAGTTTATGGTGCATTAAATATATTTAAATTAGTTCATATTTATGAAGTAACAAAATGTGTCTTCTATTATTAACTGGGATATTTACATTTCTAATTGTAATTTGTTGGAAAATAAACTTAGTGTATTGCTTTACTAATTTGTGAGAGTATTATGCAACTCACATATTTAAAAACAAAAAACCAAACCCATTGCCATTGAGTTAGTTCTGACTCATAGCAGCCCTACAGGACAGAGTAGAACTGCCTCACAGAGTTTCCAAGTAGTGCCTGGTGGATTTGAACTGCTGACATTTTGGTTAGCAGCCATTGCTCTTAAGCACTACACCACCAGTGTTTCCAACACACATGTACGACTAAATAAACAACATTCTCTTGAGTAATATATATCGATTTTCCATTATTCAATGATTTGCTGAATAGGAATATGAGCCAATTTTATTTTTAATCAAGTTTAATATTTATTTTAAGCCTCAATAAAATATTAATAGAAAATTAGAGTGTCTTCATTTCTCAATATAAATTAAAAATGTCATTTACAGCAGTATAAACTTTCCTTTATATAATTCTAAGAGATACTCCACCACCTGTCAGTCAGTTTATCTTATTGATGCGGCTTCCATATTGCTGTGATGCTGGAAGCTTTGCCACAGTTATTCCAAATACCAGCAAGGTTACTCATAGTACATAGATTTCAGTGGAGCTTCCAGACTGACATGGACTAGTAGGAAAGGCCTGGAAACCTGCTTCAGAAAACTAGCCAATGAAAACATTATGGATCACAACAGAACACCGTCTGGCTCACTTGCTTTGGACACGTCATCAAAAGAGATCAGTAACTGGAGGAGGATAGCACGTTTGGTGAAGCAGAGGACCGATAAGGGCAAGAGAGACCCTCCCTGAAATGGATTGGCACAGCGGCCACAAGAATGAACTCAGCATGCTGGTGATTGTGAGAGTGACTCAGGACCCTGCAGCTGTTCATTTTTTTTGTACTTGGGGTCATCATGAGTCAGAGGGACTCACTGACAGCTAAAAACAACAAGAGATATTAGGCTTTCATTTTAGAATATCTGAATCTAAATAATGTAATATTTTATTCTCTGCTCTTTCTTTGAATGTAATTTTTTTTTTTTCTACATTAGGGTGGGACAAGGGAGGGGAAAAAAAAAAAAACCTATCAAGAAACTACTGTTTCACTTGATGTGTGTTAAAAAAACAAACAAAAAAAAACCTCATCTAATTCTCTAACTGCATGGGGGAAATAGTCTTTCTGTAATGTATTTTATTCCGTAAATAAAAAGACTACAACAAATGCTGATTAAAATGAGTTTAAAAAATGGGAACGTGGAGATAATTTGTATTAGTTGCAATTTTGACACGATACCTTTTTTTTTTGCTAATAAAAAGTCCTAATGTTAAAATGCCTTATTTTTTTTCCGAGATGCATAATATACTTTCAACTTGTAAACAAATTATTAAAGTCATATTTTTTCTAATTTTCTCATGAAAATATGAAATACATTTTAATTCTACTATTATCTTGATTTTTCTGTAATGATTTCTCTTTAATTTTTCAATGAGAGGCGTAAATCATCATCATAATAATATGTTCCACGTAGTTGATGCTTTGCATTTTCCTATAAGAAATACTCTGCTGCCTGCCTTCATTCTCTCACAAACCATATATGACTGTCCACAAACAAGCTGCAAAAATCAGAGATATGGTCAGGTTATCTCATGTAATGGACAATTTATGCATGGATTGTGAACATCAAGGAAAAAAAAAAAAACAACACTGTTTGAGTTACGTAAGGAGAAATTCCAAAGACGTGATCTTCTAGTCATCTGTTGTCTCCTTTTTTCCCAAGCCTCAACCTCAGTGTATGTTCACTGCTTGCTTCCTAGCTCTCTGCCATTTTGGAGATAGAATTCCTCTAAGTCACTGCTCTTACGGCTTTTTTACGTTAGCGGCAGACTCACAGCACTACTCAAAGTCAGCTTAGACTCTAAAAAAATTTCCATTCCAATTTCCAGAGGACACTATATCTTAGCCAGCAAATCACCATCCAGAATGTACCATCCCTGTTAGCCAGTCTATTATTGGAAGCAGACTCACAGTCCAGTGCTCGGACAGTGATACCTGGTCCCATTATTTTGATCAGCCTGGTGGTGGCACAGAGCGCAGGGCACGGTAACCTGTGCTTGAGGAACTTCTGGATGGCTTTACTAGGAAAGAGGCTGTGGCAAGTGGGTCACTGGAAGCTCAGTGGTTCCTCTTCAAAGCACACTTGAATCAGAATCCCTGATCCAGGTCATTTTTCAAGCACCAGGCACTACTTTCCAACCTCTATCTGGGTATTGCCAATAGCGTGTGGAAATGACAATTTTTCAAAGTACTATCCATTTTTATACTTACATACTTACTTACAATTTTACTAAGGAGAGACATTGTGTCTTTGATCCTATCCTTGAAAGAATGATCCGGTTTTTCAGGCAACAAAATAGAGAGAGGGAGTTCCAACGTGTGTGCATTTGAAAGAAGGCCAAGATTCTCTTCTTGGCTCAAGTGTGAGTGATGTGCCTGTGACAGAGAGTGTGTGAGTTTTCCTAGGGAGGGTCTATATGGAATGACAGGAGAAAATTAGTTTAACCTCTGGGACTTCATTTCCTTTGTATAAATGAGATGCCTGGATGAGTTGTTTTCTGAGACTCACTCTATGTGAGGCTTCTCATTTCCAGTTGTCCTTGAAAGGATGCCTCCTTGACTGTCCAAATCCACCTTCTAGTCATCCCAAACAGATTAGAATATGACGAATTATTTTAAGTTATTCTGCAGGGACTCAACTCTACAGGCACAATCAACCCGCTGAGGTTCATCCCGCCCCTGCAGACATCAGTTTATAAACAACAATTTTTCCTAAACTCTGTTCCACACTTATACCTGATCTTTGCATCTCACAGAAGCCTCTGACAATACAAGTCTTCAGGCCAAGAACATCTTTGACCCTTTCTTACCGCAGGTATTTTAAGGTCCTGCAAGGTCACCCACAGTGGACAGGTTTCAGCAGAGTTTCCAGGCTAAGACAGACTAGGAAGAAAGGCCTGGCAATCTGCTTCCAAAAATTAGCCAATGCAATTGTGTTCTCTTATAGCACATATTATACTAATTCATAAATTTCTGACTCTATCAGCCTTGGTTTGATCAAGCATTTGGTGTTAGAGTTGGACAGATGTACACTAGAAGCCCTACTCCGCTTATAAGCTTTGCGTTTCAAGGCAAATATTGAACATTTCTAGAAACCATCCGTGAAACAGAACTAGTAATATGTGTGCACAGGTGTATAAGGATTGGAGATGACATGTTTAATCACAGATCTTCTTTGTAGTATCATTACATGATTTTGAAAGGCCTTCTTTCATGAAATCCTAGCCCTATATTTCAATTCCCTAAACAAATTCCTTATTTTCCAAATTTTAGGACAATTTATATCACCAAAATGTCTGTGACTATAATATGTTCCTGTTATAGTAATGGCTACAGGACTATTTTCTACATTTTCTTTAAAATCTCAAGTTGTTATTAAATGTATTTATTGTTCATTTGAAAGTCACATTTTATTGACAACACTTTGGAGTGGAAGAGTCATACACATTTTTGGAAATACACTCTTTGATAACTGGAAAAAAATACATTTTTGGATATTAAAAAATCTTGGGGTAACATTCAAACATTAAACTTCTAAAACATTTGAAATAAAGTCTTTATGTTGAATTCTTGCCAGGCGCAATCTAGCAGTGTGTGTGTGTATCTGTGTATAGGTGCATAATGTTAATGTTAGATGTCAAACTGGAAAAGGTGAAATAAAAATAGGGTTTGGGTCATTGTAGAGGTTCCCCTTGTTTGGCAGCTTGTATTTGCTTTCTTTTGGGCCATATCATTCTTTCTTTAGGGCATTCAACTCATATTCCTCTTTCCTACAGACAATTACTACAATGAGACATAGTGAAGAAATTTCCTAGCAAACGGCTGCCACTTTGAGGACCTAGTATGTGAGAGTAATTTACTAGGGATAAAAGGAAAAAGCCCTGACATTAAAAGGATGTGAGATACCTCTGGTTAAAAAACCAGGTAGGGATGGGGCAAAAAGGGAATTGGCTTATTGGCAAAATTGCCAGCATCTTTCCTAACAGCAGGTCAAAACACTGGAAGCATACACTCACCCAGAATGTTTCAATTTCTTGATTAAAATTAATAATAATAATTTAAGGAAAAAGCAAGACTTGTTTCCTAATATTAGAAATAGTTGATAGGGTGAAGTGGGACTAATAATGCAGTTTGGATTGCCCTGTTATTATTATTTTTGTCTCAGTATTACTGTTCTCTTTCAAGCAGAAAATATTGCAAGCAAATATGACCATGAGATTAATGAATTCATTAACAATAAGTAGTTCAACCCCAACTGTCAATGCAATTTTTAATTTCTAGCAGCTTTTACAAAGCACCTTATCATTTCAATTTTTTTACCTCAGATTTTAAAATAGCATTTCCGGACGCTGGCCCTAATTACTTCTGCTTAAATTTTCCAGTTTACGTGCTCAAGGTGTATCTCCTATAGAGCAACTGAAAATCTGCACAACTAGGAAAAGCATATGCTTTCCTGCTGCAGTGACTTTAAATTTAAAAATCACTCAATAAATTTATAACTGAAAGTATTTCACCTGTGTTTGTTTGAGTAACGGTGTTGCCAGCATGCAAATGTTCGCTCCATATCCGTTTGTTTCCTTTCTGTTTTACACTACAGAAAGATCTCTTGCTGGTGTTTGTTAGTAAGTCAATCTTTCTTCCAGACATCAAGAGGTGACCTTTCGTGACCCAAAGATTTATCAAGTCAGCAGTCTCTCCCCTGGGGCCAGCATCTTCAGCCTCTTTCTCTGCCAGTCACATCTGTTGAAGGACTTTGCCAAACCCCAAGAGAAAATGGACTAACCTACTTGTTTCAAAGAACAAGAATGACATCTTTACTGGCTGTACTTTGTCTATAGGGGAAAGAAGCTAATAAAGGATGAAATACTTTATCCAATTTTGAGGGATCCAATGCAATGTTTTTATAATAAATGACAGAGAATAGCAGTTAGCAAGCAGCTACTCAGAGAAGATAAGGCTTTATTACTAGGAATAGAGAGGAGAAACTTATTACCATGAACTCAATGAGGCAAACATATTTTAAAAAGCACATTCCCTTTGGTATGTTCATTTAGTTTTCTGAAACAATAACATGGCTAGGATAAAATATATATATATATAGTGTAATAATTGTGCCACAATTGCTTTCTGGCCCCTTGTATTTATATTGCAAAGGTCCAAGCGCACCTGCAATTAAGGTCGAGTATTCGTGACTTGGGAGGTTGTCCCTCTAAAAGATGGCTGTTGAAAACATTACAGAGGCAGAGAGTCAAAGACTCCTTGAGAATCTAAGCAGTGTAAAGACTAGGCAATTATCATCAGTGCTGGTTTTTAGATGGAAAAAGACAGTTACGGCTACTGCAATAGCATTCAAAATGAGTTTCCATGTTAAGAGGGGTGAAAGTAATCCTGGGGGTTGACTAGATTTACAGAGGATGCCGCTAGGTTACCTCATGAGAGGCAGCCTGGATACCGCACTTTCCCTTGGAGCTTAAGTAAACCACTTGATTTTTTTTTTTTTCAGGTCAGTAAAATGAATAGCATTTCTAGACAGTTTCATGCCAATATATTAACCAACGTCATGCTTCTGAACACTAGTGCTTAGCTCTATGGGAATTTTGGATTGGATGGGGAATTTTGTGGTATGGTTCAGCGCTGAAATATATATATATATATTCACTGTTTTTAATTGCTTTTTTTTTTTTAATTTCTCTCTGCATCTTGGGGAGGTATCATAGTTATGTAGTGCTGCTATAACAGAAATACCAAAAGTGGAGGGATTGAACAAAGAGAAATTTATTCTCTCATGGTGTAGGAGGCTGTAAGTCCAAATTCAGGGTGCCAGTTCCAAAGGAAGGCTTTCTCTCTCTCCTTCATCTCTGGGGGAAGGTCCTTGTCATCAATCTTCCCCAGTCGAAGAGCTTCTCATGTGCAGAGACCCCAGGTCCGAAGGATGAGCTATTCTCTTGGCTATTGTTTCTTGGTGGTAGGAGACTACCACATCTCTCTTTTATATCTCAAAAGAGAGAAAGTTGCTATGAGTTGGAATCCACTCGACTATTCGATTGCAATGGGTTTTTTGTTTTAATCTTGTAGATTGAGTCTTGCCTCATTAACATAACTGTCACTAATCCCAGCTCATTAACCTCATAGAGGTAGGATTTACAACACATACAAAAATCACAGCGGATGAGAGAATGGACAATCACACAATAGTAGGAATCATGGATTAGCCAAATTGATACACATTTTGTGAAGACACAATTCAATCCATAACAGAAGGATTATATGTACATACTTGTAAACAGACAGTCACTGGAGAAAGCTAAGCTTTTAACTATATAACCATTAAAAATCAAATGTGACATTTTAAAGAATGAAATTGTTAAACCTGATAGAACTTCAACATGTTACATTTAATTTGCAACATTTAATGAACACCTCATGCTACTGGCATTTTTCTAGATATTTTCTAATATACTATTTTGTTTTAAAGTATGGAATTTAAAGAAAAAAACATAATATTTATTTTAAAAATCTTACGCTTTCACTACTCAGAGAAAAAGAGAAACAATGTATCAATATAAGCTACAGTATGGATGAACCCTGAGAACAGTGTACTGAGTGAACTCAGTCAGTTAAAAAAAGGACAAATACTGCTTGATTCCACTTCTATGAAATAGGTAAGTATATAGAGACCAAAGCTTATTAGTGGTCACCAGGGGTGGAAGGGAGGAGAACTGGGAAAGTCATTTCTTAGGGTGCCTAAGGTTTTGTTAATTAATCGTAGTAGACTAATTTGGAAAAGCAAACTGAAAATGGGTGCACAATGGGAAGAATGTAATCATTGTAAATGTAGCTTCTGGAAAAATTGTTGAATTGGCACATATTTTGTTAAATATATTTTCACAACAGTAAAATATATATATATATATATATATATATATATATATGACAGACACGTTTGTTGTCCTGTCGGGGCTTGCATGTTGGCATGTTGCTTTGAAGCTGGAAGCTATGCCACCAGTATTCAGATACCAGGCAGGGTCACCCATGGAGGACAGGTTTCAGCTGAGCTTCCAGACTAAGACAGACTAGGAAGAAGGACCTGGCAGTCTACTTCTGAAAAGCATCAGTCAGTGAAAACCTTATGAATAGCAGTAGAACATTGTCTGATATAGTGCTGGAAGATAAGCCCCCCAGGTTGGAAGGCACTCAAAAGATGACTGGGGAAGAGCTGCCTCCTCAAAGTAGAGTTGACCTTAATGACATGGGTGGAGTAAAGCTTTCGGGACCTTCATTTGCTGATGTGGCATGATTCAAAATGAGAAGAAACAGCTGCAAACATCCATTAATAATTGGAACCAGGAATGTACAAAGTATGAACCTAGGAAAATTGTAAATCGTCAAAAATGAAATGGAACACATAACAACAATATCCTAGGCATTGGTGAGCTGAAATGGACTGGTATTGGCCATGAATCAGACAATCATACAGTCTACTATGCTGGGAATGACTTGAAGAGGAATAGTGTTGCATTCATCACCAAAAAGAACGTTTCAAGATGTGTCCTGAAGTACAACACTGTCAGTGATAGGATGATATTCATATGTCGACAAGGAAAACCAGTTAATATGACTATTATTCAGATTTACACACCAAGCACTAGAGCCAAAGATGAAGAAATAGAAGATTTTTATCAGCTGCTGCAGTTTGAAATTGATCAAACATGCAATCAAAATGCATTGATAATTACTAGCGGTTGGAAACAAAGAAGAAGGATCGGTAGTTGGAAAATATGGCCTTGGTGATAGAAACAATGGTGGAGATAGAATGATAGAATTTTGCAAGACCAACAACTTCTTCATTGCAAATACCTTCTTTCACCAACACAAATGGCGATGATACACATGGACCTTGCCAGATGGAATGCACAGAAATCAAATTGACTACATCCTTGAAAAGAGACAAGGGAAAAGCTCAATATCATCAGTCAGATCAAGGCCAGGGGCCGATTGTGGAACAGACCATCAATTGCTCATATGCAAGTTCAAGCTGAAACTGAAGAAAATCAGAGCAAGTCCACAAGAGCAAAAATATGACCTTGAGTATATCCCACCTGAATTTAGAGACCACCTGAAGAACAGATTTGACGCATTGAATGCTAGTGACCGAAGACCAGATGAGTTGTGAAATGACCTCAAGGACATCATACATGAAGAAAGCAAGAGGTCATTGAAAAGTCAGGAAAGAAAGAAAAGACCAAAATCAATGTCAGAGGAGACTCTGAAACTTGCCGAATGTCAAGCAGCTAAAGCAAAAGGAAAAATTGATGAAGTAAAAGAACTGAACAGAAGATTTCAAAGGGCATCTCAGGAAGACAAAGTAAAGTATTATAATGACATGTGCAAAGAGCTGGAGAGGGAAAACCAAAAGGCAAGAACATGCTCAATGTTTCTCAAGCTGAAAGAATTGAGAAAATTCAAGCCCCAAGTTGCAATAGTGAAGGATTCCATGAGGAAAATATTAAACGACGCAGGAACCATCAAAAGAAGAAGGAAGGAATACACAGAGTCATTATACCAAAAAGAATTAGTCAATGTTCAACCATTTCAAGTGGTGGCACATAATCAGGAACTGATGGTACTGAAGGAAGAAGTCCAAGCTGCTTTGAAGGCATTGGCGAAAAACAAGGCTCCAGGAATTGATGGAATATCATATGAGATGTTTCAACAAACAAATGTAGCACTGGAGGTGCTCACTCATCTATACCAAGAAATATGGAAGACAGCTTCCTGGCCAACTGACTGGAAGAGATCCATATTTATGCCTATTCCCAAGAAAGGTGATCCAACAGAATGTGGAAATTATAGAACAATATCATTAATATCGTACACAAGCATAATTTTGCTGAAGATCATTCAAAAACGGCTGCAGCAGTATATCGACAGGGAACTGCCAGAAATTCAGGCAGGTTTCAGAAGAGAATGTGGAACCAGGGATATCATTGTTGATGTCAGATGGATCCTGGCTGAAAGCAGAGAATACCAGAAGGATGTTTACCTATGTTTTATTGACTGTGCAAAGGTATTCGACTGTGTGGATCATAGCAAATTAAGTATAACATTGAAAAGAGTGGGAATTCCAGAACACTTAATTGTGCTCATGAGGAACCTTTACATAGATCAAGAGGCAGTTGTTCCTATAGAACAAGGGAATACTGATTGGTTTAATGTCAGGAAACGTGTGCGTCAGGGTTGTATTCTTTCACTATACCTATTCAATCTGTATGCTGGGCAAATAATATGAGAAGCTGGACTACATGAAGAACGGGGCATCAGGATTGGAGGAAGACTCATTAACGACCTGTGTTATGCAGATGACCCAACCTTGCTTGCTGAAAGTGAAGAGGACTTGAAGCACTTATAAATGAAGATCAAAGACCACAGCCTTCAGTATGGATTGTATCTCAACATAAAACAAAAATCCTCACAACTGGACCAATGAGCAACATCATGATAAATGGAGAAAAGACTGAAGTTGTCAAGGATTTCATTTTACTTGGATCCACAATCAACAGCCACGGAAGCAGCAAGCAAGAAATCAAAAGATGCATTGCATTGGGTAAATATGCTCCAAAGGACCTCTTTAAAGTTTTGAAAAGCAAAGATGTCACCTTGAAGACTAAGGTGCACCTGACCCAAGCCATGATATTTTCAATCGCATCATATGAATGTGAAAGCTGGACAATAAATAAGGAAGGCTAAAGAAGAACCGATGCCTTTGAATTGTGGTGTTGGCGAAGAATATTGAATATACCATGGACTGCCAGAAGAACAAACAAATCTGTCTTTGAAGTAGTACAACCAGAGTGCTCCTTAGAAGCAAGGATGGCAAGACTGCATCTTACACACTTTGGTCATGTTGTCAGGAGGGATCAGTCCCTGGAGAAGGACATCATGCTTGGCAGAGAACAGGGTCAGCGGAAAAGAGGAAGACCCTCAACAAGGTGGATTGACACACTGGCTGCAACAATGAGCTCAAGCATAGCAATGATGGTAAGGATGGCTCTGGACTGGGCAGTGTTTCGTTCTGTTGTGCATGGGATCACTATGAGTCAGAACCAACTCAATGGCACCTAACAACAACAACATATATATATATATGTCATTCACTCTATGCTATATTAAGTATTTCAAAGAAGAAAATCTCGTACTATGTTAGGAGTAAAAGAAAAAGTTTTATTGAGGAGTAAAACAGCTTGAGCTGGGCAGCACTAAGTAAAATACAAAGCACTCCACAGTTCAAGCAGAGTTGTTGTTTTTAGGTGCTGTTGAGTGGGTTCCAACTCATAGTAACCCTATGTACAACAGAATGAAAGACTGTCCGGTCCTGTGCCGTCTTCACAATTGTTGCTATGTTTGAGCCCATTGTTACAGCCACTGTGTCAATCCATCTTGTTGAGGGTTGTCTTAGTTATCTAGTGCTGCTATAACAGAAATACCACAAGTGGATGGCTTTAACAAAGATAAATTTATTTTCTCACAGTCTAGTAAGCCACAAGTCCAGATTCAGGGGACCAGCACCAGGGGACGTCTTTCTCTCTATATCAGCTGTGGAGGAATTTCCTTGTCGTCAAGCTTCCCTTGGCTGAGAAGCTTCTTGCCTCAGGGACCCCAGGTCCAAAGGATGCTCTGTTCTCCTGGCTCTTGTTTCCTGATGGTGTGTGGTCCCCAACTCTCTGCTTGCTTCCTTTTCTTTTATCTATTCGGAGATAAAAGATGGTGCCAGACACACCCCAGGGAAACTCCCTTTACATTGGATCAGGGATGTGACCTGGGTAAGGGTGTTACATCCCACCATAATCCTCTTTAACATAATCTAATTTTGCCTCATTAACCGCAGGCAGAGATTAGGATTTATGACACATAGGAAAATTACATCAATCACAAAATGGAGGACAACCACACAAACCTAGGAATCATGGCCTAACCAAGTTGACCCATAGTTTTGGGGGACACGGTTCAATTCATGACAACGTCTTCCTCTTTGTCGCTGACCTTCAACTTTACCAAACATGATGTCCTTCCCCAGGGACTGGTCCCTCCTGATAACATATCCATAGTATGTAAGATGATGTCTCGCCATCCTGCTTCTAAGCAACATCTGGCTATACCTCCTCCATGACAGACTTCTTCATTCTTCTAATAGTCCACTGTATATTCAATATTCTTCACCTACAACATAATTCAAAGGCATCAATTCTTCTTCGGTCTTCCTTATTCACTGTCCAGCTTTCATATGCATATGAGATGATTGAAAGTACCATGGCTTGGGTCAGGCACACCTTAGTCCTTAAAGTGACATTTTTGCTTTCAAACACTTTAAAGGGATCTTTTGCAGCAGCTTTGTCTGATGCAATGTGTTGTTTGATTTCCAGTTTGAAACTTTTCCATTTATAAGTAATCTATAAGTTGATAATAAAAACATAGAGTTTATATTAAGTCAAAAAAAAAAAAAAAAGTCATGTAAGGGCTTTTTCCATGTTAAATATAGGACAGTCAGTAATGGTAAATGATATCCTCACAACACAATTCATCATGTGGCATTGTTGTCTTCAGTAATGATACTACTCCCTGTGAATAAGGATAATAACTTTAACAGAAAAACTTTTCTGAATGCAGAGCAATTAAAGTCCCATGTAGGATATAAATCCTGTTTATTTTCCGCCTAAGATGCCAGTTATAATATATATTTTAGTTCCACCATCTGACTGGAACATCTGTTACCTGTTTTGTTCTGGATATTGAAAGCTTCCCTTTTTGCGTGACTGATCCCACTATGTGTTTTATGATGTACAAGTGGTGTAACAGCGTATAGCAGATGCTCCTTGGCATTGGGCTTCATGCCCTTTCATTGACCGAGGCTGCAAATCTTCCTTTAACTCACCAAGTAACATAAGGATTCTTCAATAATCTAACCTTCAGCACTTCTAAGACATTCATAGAAAGACTTCCTTTGGTTACAAATAAATAAAGAAGAGCACATTTGTAACACCTGTTTTAAGATTAAAACACACTCATGTTTCCAACTAGTTCTCCACAGTATTACTACCTGGGCCTGAAGAAGTGCAGAAAGACAAAATAATAACATTTAAGAAAGGCAACAGAAAAAAATAATAACATTTAAGAAAGGCAACAGAGTTCATCTTAATTCCATTTTTCTGAAAAGAAAGGAGCAATATTAAACCAAAGAAATAAACAATATTAGTTTCAGTTTAATGAATGCCAACCAGGTGCCACATGGTCTATATTTGCTAGTAAGAGAGTGAGGGTCAAAGAGATGATGTGAGTTATGTCAAGTCACTCAGCTAACAAAAGCAGTCTATATCTCCCGACTGCAAAATCCCATGTCCTTTCCCCTCCTACATATCGTCGAATTCATATTATGGTTACTAAAGAAATGGCGAAGGGAAAAATGAAGGCCAACTTTCAACGCACCCTATCATCTACTATTCTGCTTTATATTATAACATCAAGAACACCAAAAAAACTCATTGCTGTTGAGTCGATTCTGATCCAAGAGATTCTATAGGACAGAGTAGAACTGCCTCATAGGGTTAGCTTTAGTAAATTGTCTTCTGAGCGGCCACCATGAATCATCATCAACTCCTTTCACATGTGTGTTCTTTTAGTGCCCTTAAATCTCCTCCCTGGAATCTGGGCTGGCCTTAGTGCATTGTTTAAGCAATAAATGTAGTGAAAAAGTGAACTTCTGGGGCTTCTGAGGCTGGATGATAAGAAGCCTTGCAGTATCTCCTTAGGCCTTTTGGAAGACTCAGGAAGAAGCTAACTTTTATGAAAAAAAAAAAAAAATTCTGGCTATTTTAGAAGTGCTGTGCTAGAGGGTCGCTATGAGTCCGAATCAACCGGAGGGCACTGGGTTTGGTTTTTTTTGGTTTTGGTGTTATAATCGGAAACCCTGGTGGCATAGTGGTTAACAGCTATGGCTGCTAACCATAAAGGTCAGCAGTTCAAATCCACCAGGTGCTCCTTGGAAACCCTATGGGGCAGTTTTATTCTGTCGTATAGGTTGCTATGAGTCGAAATCGACTCGACGGCAATGGGCTTGTTTTTGTTTTGCGGGGGGTGGGGGGGCGTTGTGCTGTGAGTCGTAATCTGCTCAACGGCCGTGGGTTTGGTTTGGGTTTTTTTGGTGCTGTGAGAGGAGTCCTGGTGGCGCAGTGGTTAAGAGATCAGCTGTTAACCAAAAGATCAGCAGTTGGAATATACCAGCCACTACTCTGTTCTGTACGATTGCTATGAGTCAGAAGCAACTCAATGGGACCTTTGGTTTTGGATGCTGTGTTGAAGGAGCCCTGGTAGTGCACTGGTTAAAGCATTCAACTGCTAACCGTAAAGATCAGCAGTTCCAACCCACCAGCCACCACACTAGTGAAAGATGTGGCAAGACTGTTTTTGAAAATATGTACAGCCTTGGAAGACCTGTGGAGCAGTTCTACTCTGTCCTATAGGGTCACCATGAGTTGGATCTGACTCACTGGCAATGGGTTTGGGGTTTCAAGTTCATGCTGTTAAGGAAGTCCAAGCTAGCCATGTGGAAAGGCCACAGATAGTGAGAGAGATACCCAACCAGCCACCAGCCATTCTAGCCATTTCAGCCCAGCAATCAGGATGTCAGTGAGTGAGCCACCTTGGACATTCTCATCAGACATCATGTGGAGAAAAAAACAAGGATCCTGAAAGACAGACAGATCTGAAGCTAGGACTTAGGGCCTCAGTCAAGTTGTCTCAGCTATCTTCAGCCATATGATCTACCCCAGATGAAGAACCACACATCATGTACCTTGCCAAAATTCCTGACCCAGAACATCATGGTTTTACATCATTAAGTTTTCAATTTTTGTTGCAAAGCAATAGATAACTGAAAAAGTAGTTTCTAGAATGATTCCTATAAAGGGCATCATATTTATCACTGACAAAGTGATCAAGTGACCTCCAGATCAATGATTTCATAAATGTTTTTGTAAATTTAATTTGTCCTCTTGTCATTTCCATCTCTCAGGCTATTTTTTTGAGAGTGATTACAAAACTTACACACTGAGGCATGGACATGGTATGTAGAAGCCATAGTCAATTTAGTGGAAATTAAATTAGCGATAGCCCCCTTTCATTATTGTCAGTATCTGAAAAAAGCATTGACACAAAAGTTATCCAGAGACTCCTTTTAAATCCTATGTGTTCTCTATACTGTCAAAAATGCTCAGGAATCCTAATCCACACATTTTGATTAGGTTCCAAACCATATGACTTTGGGCAATAAGATATTTCAACCCTTTCGGAGGCCCTTGGGGAGAGCATGACTGCTCAGCTTGATTTATTCCACTTGCGTAGCCACAGGAACTAATATCTCAATGAATAAATGTATCTATTTAACTATTCTTACACTTGGTTTACTAATCAAGAAAGCTGCTATATTTACAAGAACAGGAATTGCACTTTTTTTTTTTTCAGAACTAAGTACATTTTAAGTGCAAGAAACATAAAAATTTTAAGGAACTGGGCAATTAGTGGAAACCCTGGTGGTGTACTATTTAAGAGCAAGGGCTGTTCACCAAAAGGTCAGCAGTTCAAATCCACCAGGTACTCCTTGGAAACTCCTTGGGAACTCCTTGGGACAGTTCTATTCTATCCTGTAGAGTTGATGGCAATGGGTTTGGGTTTTTTTGCAGGGTGGGCTATTAGTTGAGAAATCTCCAGGTGGGAATTCAGGTCTTTGAGAAATTGGGACCAAGGCAAACATCAACTGGAAATGATTTTAGAAGAAGATAAAATTTTCCATTGGGAATTAAAACTTGTTCGAGTCCCTGCTCCATATGTTCTTGTTATAATAGTCACTACTTGGAGACTATTTTAGGATGAGGAAGGAATAGATGAGTTGATGTCAGAAAAGCCTGGGAAAAGTGTGTTTAATTTGATTAAATAAAAGCTTTTTTAAAAAATCCTCTTTTATGCCCTATGTTAAATTAATGAATATTAGTGACTGTCATGAAACTGGAACCCTGGTGGCACAGTGATTAAAAGCTCGGCTGCTAACCAGAAAGTCGTCAGTTCAAATCCACCAGCCGCTTCTTGGAAACCCTATGGAGCGGTTCTACTCTGTCCTACAGGATTGCTATAAGTCAGAATTGACTCAGCAGCAATGGGAATGGGGTCATGAAACCAGAAGCACCACAGTGGCAGGATATAATGGGGTGTTTAGTTGCTTCTTCTTTATTCCAGGAGGATATATTTCACTGAAAATAACACATGATAAAACCAGATTATCACCCCATTGCCTAGAGCTGGGGTCCACAAACTGGTTTTATAAATGGCCAGATAGAAACTGTTTTCAGGTTTGCAGGCCGTAATGTCTCTGTCACAACCATTCAATTCTGTTTTTGTAGTGTGAACATAGTCACAGGCAAGACATAAAATAATGGGTGTGGCCGTGTTCCAATACAAGTGGCGGTTTGCTGAGCCCTGGTTTGAAGGTTCTTGGGAGTTACTAGATTTTATTGTGTAACACACTGCCAGCCAGGAGACCAACTCAGGAGGCTCCAGTTGCAAAGTCTAATCATTAGAAATTAGTAGCCAGAAGGAGAGAGAAGACAAATAAGTCTCAAGGGAAGGGACAAGAAATTAAAACGTGATGGAGGGCAACATGCTTCTTAGCGTAGTGGATAAAGGAGACTCAAGAAAGGCACTGTTCTTCCTGTTGCAAGCAGAGTGCACAAAAGCTCTAAGGTAAAAATACCCCCTCAGAAATGTGTATAACAACTATACCTGTTTTTAATGCCCAGGGACTTGAAGACAGAGAGCTGAAACAAATTTTACAAGGTCAAGGAGCTACCACTTAGAGAAACCTTGTTGAAAATTAGATAGATATAGCTTTTTTTTTTTTTTCCTCTCAAAGCCGCATTTTTGTATGGTTATTCTTCTTCTTCTTTTTTTTTTTTTTTTTTTCCAACTCTTTAAATTAAAATGGCTTCCAAAGCTGTAATTGGCTTACAGCCTAGGTAGGGACAGGTCCTGGTAGTTTTGAAAACCTGAGTTCACTAGTGCGGAACATGACACCAGCAATGGCTTTTAAACCCCATGTATGGATAAGTCCACTTTGATATCACTAGTGATCTAAACTGCTCTACTTCTCCTCTTTGCATCATCTCACATCCCAGTGAATGATATTCATGGCAGCTCATTGGGCATTTTTTTTTTTTTTTTTTTTTTGCTTTGGGTTATGAATTGCAGCTAGGTTAAATAAGTAACAACTTAAAACTATTTGCAAAATAATTTCTCATGCTCTACCCCATCAGTTTTAATTTTGGGACTTCTTATGAGGTAGCAGCATTCATTAAGTGAACTGGGAAAAACCATTCTCAGGTAATACTTGGCCCTCACCTTTTCATAGCCTGTATAAAACACATAATGTGATATATGATATGGTAAGGCAGGGGAACTTGGTGGCGTAGTGGTTAAGAGCTATGGCTGCTAATCGAAAGGTCAGCAGTTTGAATCCACCAGGTGCTCCTTGGAAACCCTGTGGGACAGTTCTACCTTGTCCTATAGGGTTGCTATGAGTCAGAATCTACTCAGTGGCAACTTTTTTTTTTTTTAATGGTAAGACATATGATATGATGTAACCACAAAATGTAACAATATATTATGCATACATTACATGTATATATACATTGTTACTAGTTGAAGTTGAGTCAATTCTGACTCATGAGGACCCCATGTGTGCAAAGTAGAACTTGACTTCATGAAATATTGAAGGCAGTGAACTTTCAGAAACAGATTGACAGGCCTGTCTTCCAAGGCACCTCTGGGTGGATTTGAACCACCAGCCTTTCTTCCAGTAGTCAAGTGCTGAACTGTTTTCACCACCCAGGGACTCCTCGTACATATATTATGTACATGATATTCATATATTGTTTATATATGCATTCCTAATGATTACCAAATCAATCTATGTTCATATCATACAATTATATGATATATATAATATTTATACCAACATCAGTATTAGCATTAAATATTTTATATATATTAATATTAGCTATTAATATTAATGCAGCCCTGGTGTTTGGAGCCCTGGTGGCACAGTGGTTAATAGCTACACCTGCTAACCAAAAAGCTGCCAGTTTGAATCCACCAGCTGCTCCTTGGAAACCCCACAGGGCGCTTTTACTCTGTCCTACATAGGGTCACTGGTAACCCTGGTGGCAGAGTGGTTAAGTGATAACCAAAAGGTCAGCAGTTGGAATCCACCAGCTGCTCCTTGGAAACTCTATGGGGGGAGTTCTACTCTGTCCTATAGGATCACTATGAGTCGGAATAGACTTGAAGTCAGTGGTTTATATATGTACATGATCTCTATGAGTCGGAACGGACTTCAGGGCAATGAGTTTGTTTTTTTGTTTCTTATAGGGTTGCTAGAAGTTGAAATCGACTCGATGGCAACAGGTTTGGCTTTTTTTGTTGGTGGTGGTGGTGGTGCAGTGATTAAAGCGCTTTCGGTTGGCAGTTCAAAACTACCAGCTGCTCCACGGGAGAGTGATGTGGCAGCCTGCTTCTGCCGAGATTTACAGCTTTGGAAACCTTGTGGGGTCATTGTTAGTCAGAATCAACTCTACAGCAGTGAGTTTGGTTTTGGCTATTAATATTAACATGATACATAAAATCAGACCAACTCTAGTAATAAATCTAGTAAATAATCTGATAAATAGAGATACGTACTGTATTTTTACAAAATAGTAGGTGTCTTCTAGATTTGTTTGCAACCACTGCCCCCCGCCCAGGTATTTTCATAAGCTCTGCTATGCCAATTTTTTTTTTTTTTAACATGCTGCTATTAAAAAAATATATATATAGCATAGTGTGTTCACAAAAATATTTCCCCTGGTGGAGGGAGTGGTTGGCAAACAAAAATAGAAGATGAGTGTTATTTGGGTAAAAATATGGTAGATACATTAATAAGAAGTGTTACTTGATATTAGAAAGACAACAATCTACAGAAGATAAAAGAAAAAAAAAAGATTGGCATGGAAATCATGCATGACTTTATTTGCCAAAAGAAGAAAAGGTGCTACAATAATGGATTTCAGTAAAAGTTATATTTCCAAAATCAGATTGTCTAAATCATGCCTGACTTTATTTGCCAAAAGGGGAAAAGGTGCACAAATAAAGGAATTCCAGTAAAAGTTACATTTCCAAAATCAGATTGTTGTTTTATTTTGAAAAGATACGTTTCTACACAATTAAATGGGTGCTTTTCACAAAATTAAATTGACATAAATATCATGGAAAATGCATGGGCATTTTCTATCCAAATAATTGAAAGTGCCAGAAGAAGCCTGTACCAAAATAAGCAAGCCTCAATGGGTTTACTTATGCAAACTGACATTACAGTACTGCCAAGATGACTAAATTCTAGTGTTATCAGGATTCATGAAATGCAGCTTGTCTAAAGTGCCTGAGAACTCCTTCTGCAGTTCCAAATTAGATTCTCCTAGCACTGGTTTTTTTTATTTTATGTAGTTGCTGTGTCCTGTGAAATCTAAATTTAAATGGTATCCAATTTATAACCTTTTCCTTCTTAAAAAAATGAAATTATCCTTACATCTCGATGAGAATATTATATTATCCTTTTTAGTAACTTAAGTCAATGCAACAGACTAGTCTAAAAATACTGTGGGCTGAAATTGGTCTTATGCTTCTTCAATTATCCTCAGCAATATAATATGCATCAAACTGTGGATTTCTGAGAGAAGCCACGAATCTAAATTTAAGTTCTCAGGTTGTTGTCCTCATTTGCGTTAGTCCGTACAGAAAAAGTTGCAGCATTTTTGTTCTTTTTTAGGCATCCAAAATATCAATAAAGATGTCGTTGTACAAGCAAAGAACGCTTCAGAAACAGAATACAGCTGACATTTCAGCCAGAAAGACAGTTTTCCTTGAGGGCTCTTTCATTGCGTTAACACTAATCTGTGACAGAAAGGTCTTGTCAGATTCTTACTGCATTTAAGAAGCTTTGGTGAGATTTGTATTGATCTGGAATAAGGCAACTGACAACACCGTAATAAATTTTTACTACTTAGTACTGATCAGTGTGTGTTTTTCCCCTTAAACTTTTTTACAGAAAATTGCCTTGGATTGTTTCGTATATGACCAAGTTTTTCTAACTTAATTCTATCGTATTCAAAAGGTTACACACACACTTAACGAAGAGGAAAACATCGATATTCCTAAGATCTGCCTTTCCCCGGGATCAATTAGATCAAATAGCACGTATGTAAAAAACATTCGCACAGGCACACGTACACATACCAGCAAGCATATGTGCTTCCATGCACACACACAGATACATGTATATATTTGGCAGATAACACAAAGGTCTGTGTACACTATTTTTCAAACTGATCACCATGTGTATGTATAAATTTTCTGCTTATAATAGTAAGATCATAGAGATTGTCAATGAGTGAGACAGTTATGCCTAAGTATATAATGTAGAATTGAAATAAATTGATAAATATACCATTATATTCTACCCAGATTTTAAGACTATTTTCTTTCATGTGCTTTAAGTATCTGGAGGTTTTTATAACAAGCATGATGTATTTTAATTATTGATTTTCTTCTCTTTTTAGATGCATTTTTCCATCTTTCTTTCCCATGCTATCTTGATGTTAATACAATTTTTAAAACTCACTTCTTGATCAGTCATACACCAGGGTGTGGAGAAACTAAGTCTAAGAGAGAAGCAGAGGGAATAAGAAAATGATTTCATCAACAATGTCGTGTAAAACTCCCAGTGAAAGGGTAGATATGGTGAGAAATTACATATTTTAATTAGAGTGTAGTTTTTTAAATATGGATTTCTAGTGCATTTTCCTGTGACTAATGCCTAAAAATAATTGTTTGCTTTTAGATAAATTTAAACCATCAGAACAGTAGCCTTCATTACATTGTTTTGGAAAACTGAAATCGCACTAGAACAAAGAGTTGCTAATACATTTTTATTTGAGAACATTGAAATACTTTAGTTTTACAACTCAATGAAATATATTCTCATTCCACTTACACCCAAACCTAATATAAATCTGAAATATTTAACTGATCATTTTAATTTTGTGCTATTTTTAAAATACTGTATATACACACACATATGTATGTATGTATATGTACACACATATAAATTACCTGTAAATTGTTTCAAAAAGTTTATAGAAAAAAACCTTCAATGTGTGAAGCTTTCCGTTTTATCAATATAGTTTCTGTCTCTGAGCTATTTAGTTAATTATCCACTCTGTTCTTGTAGCAGCAATGGTTTTCATTTTGGATTGACAGCATATACATGAAACACTATAGCCTTCACTCAACACCAAATTGACTTAGCTCTAAGGAACATTTCAGGCCAGGAAACGCCACAGTATGTGTAGCAACGACAGAACAGCAATCTCCTGGTTCTCATACACAATTTCTCATGTCCATGTCTCTCCACATTTAGGCTACGCACAGTCAAAAGAGATGAGGCTGCATTCGTGCAGCCTGTTACAGTTCAGAGAAGCCATCAGCTCTTGGGATCTTTCAGCTTTTACACATTTTTTTTTTTTAGCCTTGTACCTGCCTAGTTCCCCAGGGGTACCTGATTCCTTTTCATTCTCAGATGAAGCTGCTTCTCATCAATACTAGCCACAAGTTACCCGACATGCAAACTCAATAATTAGAAACAGGCGAGTGGTCAGTCATAGTCCTCAATGGATTCTCTTTTATTTGGATCTGACATATTGCTTGAATTAGTGTTGCAAGAAAAATTCAACCAAAGTTCAAAGCTTCAGACCTATCTGAGGTTACAGGAAAGGCCACAGAATCAGCTTATACACCTATTTTTCCATTTACAAATTCAATTTAATTATCCTCAGTGCTAAAATGAGGGACATGTTGACCATCTGAAATATTACAACACTTATGTGGTGATAATTATGCTATAATAATAAATTACTTTTTATAATTAAAAAAAATTTTAATTTATTTGTTTTAGAACTAAAAAATGAGGCTATATGAACTATAAATTGTAAACTTTTTTTTTCTAAAGTTAATTTTATTTTACCTCTATGTAAAAGTAGGCTATAGTAGTATATTGGATTAGTATAATACCTTCTTAAAAAGTTAGTTATCTAGTGCTGTTATAACAAAAATACCACAAGTGGGTGGCTTTAACAAATAGAAATTTATTTTCTCACAGTTTAGGGGGCCAGAAGTCCGAATTCAGAGCACCAGCTCTAGGGAAAGCCTTTCTCTCTCATTTGGCTATGGAGGAAGGTCCTTGTCTCTTTTCAGCTTCTGTTCCTATAAGCCTTGGTGATCTTTATTTAGCCTGGAATCCATCCCCCCACCCCCATCTCGGGTTCTTTGCTTGCTTAATCTGCTCCTTTATATCTTTTAAAACAGTTAGACTTAAAACACACCATACACTAATACTGCCTCATTGACATAGAAAAGAAAACCCATTCCCAAATGGGACTATAACCACAGATATAGGGGTTAGGATTTATAACACACAATTTTGGGACACAATTCAATCTATCTTTTTTTTTTTTAGCATCTATTAAAGAAAGTTCATTTAATAAGTGTTTAAGATCAATTGACACATTACTTATCAGATGGAGTTGTATTCAACTAAGGCAGGATGGAAAGCCTTGTAACTGTTTCTGAATATTCAGAAAAAAATAAATAAATCTCAGTGTATAGTACATATCTTTGAAAACATATAAAAACACAGCCTACCTGACAACCAAAATCTTTGAAAATTTAATAGAGGAGAGAGAGAGGAGAGGGAAAATAAATAAATAAAAACATCAGAGTGTGACTGTCCAGAATTAAGGAAAGGCTGATGTTAGAATTTGCCCTGGGTTAATTTCCAGTCTTGCTGGCTTGTCACCTGGGTTTTAATGGGACACATGTCAGGAACGGAATGCAATTCATTATGCCCTTGAAAAGTGAGACATAGCATTTGAGAATTCTGAAGAAACAACCACGATGTAAGACATATTAAGTATATGACTCAGGGGAGAAAAATAAATAATACTAACCAGATAGAGAAAATGTGAGAAAGCTTGTGCCAGTCTTGGTATTAGCTCTCGCAGGAGAGTGTGAGGAGAAAGGAAACAAAAAAAAAAAAAAAAAGCATTTCATGATACCACTTACCTTCAAGCAATAATCATTTAGTTTTAGTCCAGAATTCACAATAATTTTATGGTCTGAAAATAACCCAAGCAAAAAATGTAAAGTGGTTCTTTATTGACAGTGCCTCCAGGTAAACGCAAAAAGTAAACAAAATATCCTTGCTGAAGGGAAGCATTTTAAATTCAAATCACCAAGAATATCTACAGATCTACTTCCAAGAACATGAGCTTATAATAAAAATTTCTGAACTCATGGGAAGAAAGTAAGTTACAATAAGTGTGAGCAGAGAAAAACTATAGTATCAGACCTATAAATAATGCAGAAATATCATAATATAAAATAAAAAGTTAAGATGTTAAAAATAACTAAGGATGAATGTTTTAAAAGACATAGGAAAAATAAGGTTTAAAATGAATAAGGCAAATTTAAAAAAGAGACAAAATTCATTTAAAAAATAAAAGCAATAAGTGAAATGAAAAAAAGAAAATCAATGGCCAACTTGGTTCTTTTCCCTGGTAATGGAGGACGGATTTGTTTTGTATTGTTCCTTTTCCTGAGAACAAATACAAAAGGCAAACAAGAAAAAAAAAAAAAAAAAGATGAACAATGCATCTTAAGTATTAGAGAGCTACCAAGGCAACTCCAAGTCCCTGGAGAAACAGAAACCCAGAAGCACTGAGCCAAGCGTTTGATACTAGTTTACCCCCGATTGGCATTTGCCATTTCCAAAAACAGTAGCAATCATTAGACAGAATTACATTGTCAACAGAAATTGGAATTCAGTGACCAACAACCAGAAGGGGTTTCTGTTTTATCACAGTGTGGCATCAGCACCAAACTTGTTGCTGTTGAGTCAATTCTGACTCATAGAGACACTATAGGACAGAGTAGAACTGCCCTATAGGGTTTCCAAGGAGCAGCTGGTGGAATTGAATTGCCAAACTTTTGGTTATCAATTAACTCTTAACTACTGCACCACCTGGGCTCCTGATGCATTAAACAAATACATCAATCTGAATAGAGAGCCCAAAAAGGGACTCTCAACTGTATGGAATCCTGGCACCTGTCATCGCTGGCATTGATAATCAATGGAAAAAGTATAAAAAATTCAGTAAAGTGTGTTGGAAAAAATTGTTTATCCAAATGGAGATATAGAAAGTAAGTTTCCATCTTTCCCCCCTCCTGGGCTTTGTAATACCAGGTTGATAGCCTGCAAAATACTTTCCTAAGAATGTCATCTTGGGTCTTATTGCAATAAACTATAACTGCCCCCAGATCACTTTCTAGATTCCTTAACTGCTATTAATATATTACAGTATATTTTTAAAAGAAAAATTGTTACATATGGATCAAGGACACAGATGTGTAAGGCAAAATTTCAAGTTTTTGCTAGAAAATAGAGAAGTTAATCTTAAGATTTTGGGTAAGAAATAATTCCTTTTCTTCCTCAAAAATTTTTTTTTATTGTACTTTAAATGAAGGTTTACAGAGCAAATTAATTTCTCACTAAACAATTAATACAGATATTGTTTTGTGACATTGGTTGCCAACCCCATGACATGTCAAACTCTCCCTTTCTCAACCTTGTATTCCCCATTACCAGGTTTCCCGTCCCCACCTGCCTTCTCGTACTTGCCCCTGGGCTGGTGTGCCCATTTAGTCTTGTTTTGTTTTATGGCCTGTCTAAACTTTGGCTGAAAGGTGAACCTAAGGAGTGGCTTCAGTACTAAGTTAAAAGGGTGTCCAGGGGCCATACTCTTGGGGTTTCTCCAGTCTGTCAGAGTAGTAAACCTGGTCCTTTTTTATGAGTTAAAATTTTGTTCTACATTTTTGTCCAGCTCTGTCCAGGACCCTCTACTGTGATCCCTGTCAGAGCAGTCAGTGGTGGTAGTCAGGTACCATCTGGTGGAGGTTGTGGTAGTTGTGGTTCATTAGTCCTTTGGGCTGATCTTTCTCTTGTATCTTTGGTTTTCATCATTCTCTCTTGCTCCTGTTGGGGTAGGACCAGCAGAGTATCTTAGATGGCTGCTCATAAGTTTTTAAGACCCCAGACGCTACCCACCAAAGTAGGATATAGAACATTTTCTTTATAAACTCTGTCATGCCGATTGAGTTAGATATCCCCTGAGACCATGGTTCCCAGCCCTTAGCCCAGTTGGATCAGAAGGAATTCTTAAAATGAGATGCAAAAATAAAAATCATGAAGCAAATCTGATAACTTTTAGAACTTTCAAATAAAATAAAATAATCTTAATTTTAAAAGACATCGTAAAAGGACTAGACAGATAAACCACATGTTGGGAGAAGATGTTTGCAATTTTTGTACCCAGACTATACAAGGAATTCTTACAAATTTAAAATAAAAAGACCATAATAGAAAAGCGGGCGCAAGATAAGACCAAACATTTTACAGGCTCTATTTTTTATTTCATTAGTAATCAGGGAATGCAAAGGAAAACCACAATAAGGAGCCCTGGTGGCACAGCAACTTAAAGCAATTGACTACTAACCGAAAGGCCAGTGTTTGAAGCCACCAGTGACTCCGCTGAAGAAAGATGTGGCAGCAGGCTTCCGTAGAGGTTTACAGTCTTGGAAACCCTAAGGTGTCTCTAAATAGATACCACGGCAGAGGTTTTTTGTTTGTTTGTTCGTTTTTTCCTTTCTTTTTGTTAAAGTACATACACTATATTGAATTCAACAGATTGGGAAAAATTAAAAGGTCTGAAAATCCCAGTCTTATCAAGGATGTGGTATAATATTTTCTCTCATAAACTGGTGCTAAGAATGTAAATTTATACAAATGTTCTAGGGGTAGAAAATTGGGTAATAGCTACTAAAATTGAAACCACATGTATCCTATGACCTAGCAATTCTGCTCACAGTTATATACCCAACAGAGAAGCAGCTTGGATTCTGTACAGTCGGGAACAATAAAACGTGTAGAAAGATTCCCGAAGACCCTGGGGCTCTTCTAGTGGAAACACGGTTCTGGGATGGTCTGCCCACCTGCCAGCAGATGTGATGCTAGAGACTGGAAGAAAGGAAATGGCACCACTACTTCAGAGTATGACAATTCCTCTGCCACCGTACTTGCAGGAAAGAAACTCTTCCTTTGCTTGACTGACACATCACTCTTCTAATTTCAGCATCCAAGTTTAAGCCGTTGAATTCACTTGTTATTATTACCTAGTAAAGTTAAATATGCATGTAACAAAAATCAACTCCAGGGTGATGGAGTTTATAATAGCAAAGGCTATAAACAAAGCAGGTATCATAAGCAATAAAAAAATAGAGTGGGTAAATTAACAGCAATATGTTCGTGCAGAGGTGAAAATATTGTGCAGAAGCAAAAAATGAGCAAACTTCAGATGATGAATCTGCTTGAATGAAAATCACAAACATAATCTGCATAAAAATTAAAAAATAATGATGCTAATCAAGTCACAAGTCACGGAAGAATACATGCAGTATGAGCCCTCATCACGCTATTCAAAACTGGCAAAACGGAACCTCTCATTGTTTAGCAATGTAAAGCTAGATGGCGAATACATAAAGAAAATGAACCAACTTATGGGGTGAAAAATGAGGGGCAAGAATGGTGGAAGACTCCTTGTGTGCATTAAAATTGAAACAATATTTATATTCTATTTATTAAACTGGTGGTCTGCCATACATGGCAATTGCTATCGTTCTTTAAACTATATGCTCTTTCAAATGTGTGGTATGTTGCACTACAAAACTAAAACCAAAGCCATTGTTGTGGAGTCCAGTCCAGCTCATTGCAACCCTACAACACAGAGTAGAGCAGCCCTATGTTTCCAAGGACTGAGCTGGTGGATTCCAGCTGCTGACCTTTTGGTTAGCAGCCGAGCTCTTAGACACTACACCACTTGGGCTCCATATTGCACCATAGGAAGGTTTAAAAATTATGGTGATGTTAAATTTGATGATCTCTCTTGAAATTATTGCTGGTTTCAAAGTATGTTCTTTTTATTTATATGTCATACATGACTAGGTGGCATTCTGATAGGATTTTGCTGCATTTGAAAATGTGAATGACCAGTTTTTATCGGTATGCATTCATCTAAAAATAAGTCAAATTGCACACATATTATGTTGCTTATTTATGCTTTAAATTACACCTTCCAACCCCTCTTCCCTTACTGTGAAAGGGAAGTGAGTTTGAAAACATATACAAAGGTGTATAGACTAAAAGGACATTTTATTTCCTAAAAGACATACTTGGGTCTTCAGTTAAGTAGAATTTTAAAATTTTTTTGTAATCCTGGAGAAAAGAAAATTTAAGTTTTAGAAGGGTGGCTGATGTTAATAATGGGATTTGAATTCTGTATTAATATTTCACATTTCATATTCATGGTTTAATGATTTTGTTTTTTTGTCTTCAGCAAGGAGAAAGGAAGTAGGCACATTTTACTGTCTGAAAATTAGAGGTGGGGAGGAATCTTTCACAGAAAAATTGAACACTGTCAGTAGTTAAAAATCTGTATTAACGTTGTTAATGGCATTGGAGGCAAAATAGCTATACACTTCTTTTGCAACTAATTTATCCTTAAATATTGCATATATTTACGTGTGTGTTTTTTTTTATGTGTATACACACACGTATACATATATACATACATATATAAATTATTTGGCAAAAAATTATACTGGAATGGATATTGCCACTTAAAAAAAAATCTCAAAATAAACTGTGAGCTCTTTGAGGGCAGGAGACACAAATGAACATATTTTAAATCCTACATGATAACTTCTTGCTGATTGATGCCTGATTCAATAATAACTAAAATCCTGCTTACAGACACATTTTTAAACTATAGTCCACCGTTAAAATCACATTTAAATAAAAACAAATGATAGTGGTGGGTATAAGATAATTTGTTATATTTAATTCCAGAATGTCATCATACTGCAGCAAGAGTATTTACCAAAGAAAGTAGAATATTGTTCACTACTTCTTCAAATGCTATGGAATTTTTCCTCCAAATAGCATAATTTATGATTTGGTAGTTAACATTTACACTGATACATAAATTTATAAATGAATTACAATAAAGTAATGCAGGTAAGGGTTGAGGTATAAAACAAAGTGTTATAGAGATGCTTTTGATAAAACCAAAGTGATAATGGTAAAAATATATATATAGACTGTAGATAGCCAAAGATGTAAGAGAAGAAACTATAAGTAAGGCATAAGGTCAAATTTGTATAATTTTGCCAGGGCAAAAATAAAATATTCCAGTGAGTACATGTTTCATTGTTCAAATTTGCAAAATAAAATAGATTTAGCAGATAATATTTCAAACTTGTTTGTAAATAATAAAGTATTACTAAGTATTACTAGTAATTCAATAGCCAGTGATGGAGTGATATTGTAAGACAATGGGTAGAGGAAACTTATTGCTGAACGTAGACCTTCTTATCTGCAGTATTTTTAAGTCTTCCTAGGGATCTTGCCTAAAGTGGTAACGACTTTAAATAGAGTGTTAGATATTATTGATCTCATCCTATAAATTAGCAAATGGAAGCTCAAGTTATGTCTTAAAAGTAAAGCAAACCTTCAATGTTTGCATAGGATCAGTGCATATTTAAATTATACCAGCTATCGAAACCCCATTCTAATATACTATGACTAAAGCAACCTACATTTTATAGTAGTCGCGAGAAGTTACTATGGAAATGAACAGGGTAAGTTTTTATATATCTCTTCGGACTTTCAGATAAGAATCTTTTCTCCTCCTTTGTCTGTAGCATATTGGAATAAACATTCCCCCATCTTTCTTTGGATGTTTTTAGCGAGGTGGCCTTAAGAATGGGAATAATACTTTTTTTTTTTTTTTTACAGTATTTAGGACCCGTACAACAAAGATCAGGTTCTTCCCTATACATTACTCATTCTGATCTTAAATAACTTCTGATTATACTCACCCATGATTCAGTATTTCTTGGTAGGTTATAGATATGAATTCGAAGCCTGCAGTATTACTGGATCATGACACCAAGGCACAAAATGATTGCCCTTTCAGCATTCCATTTGCCTTCCCGAGCCAAGGGAATGGCGGCATATATGAAAAATTAAAGACCAAACACTTGGAAATTCTTATATGCCTCATTGTAAAATTTCTGGTTCTCAAGAGTAAAGGGGAAGGGATATAATTCAGATAAATGTTTTATCTCTGAATTCATGGGCCTCTTAAACTTTAGTTCCTATTTTAAAATTGAAGGTTTTATGAGTGACATTCTGAGATATTTAAACAGTATACGGAAGCAGCAAAGATGGAAATGATTAGGTATTTAGGTAACAGCATGTTTTTTTTTTTTTTTCTATTCAAATTAACTAAATTGTGGAGATGTTCCATGATATACAATATTCTTAGACATTTTAACAGGTGTCTCTTTTTATGATGAATTATTTTGGGAAATAAACTCTATATTCCATTCACAAAAATTCATAAAGATTAAAATAATCTCAGGAGTATTGCTGATAGTGATTCAACTGCATTTATTTAAGAAGGTATTTTAATTGCCTATATATGTGTGTATATAAATACATATATTGTTATTGTAGTGTGCTGTATAGTCAATTACAACTCATAGTGACTGTATAGGACAGAGGAGAACTGTCCCTTAGGGCTTCCTAGGCTGTAATTTCTATGGGAGCATATCACTAGGTTTTTTCTCCCAGGGAGTTGCTAATTGCTTTCCAACCACTGACTTTTCCATAGACCTTTCAGTTAGCAGCTGCCAACCAACCAACCAACCCATTGCCATCAAGTTGATTCTGACTCATAGCAACCCTATAGGACAGAGCAGAGCTGCCCTGTAGAGTTTCCAAGGAGCGCCTGGTGGATTTGAACTGCCCACCTTTTGGTTAGCAGCCCTGGCATTTAGCCAGTATGCCACCAGGGTTAGCAGCTGAGAACTTAACAATTGCACCACCAGGGTTCCTTTCCTGGAGAAAGACATTATGCTTGGTAAAGTAAAAAAAAGTCAGGGAAAAAGAAGGAGACGGTGAGATGGATTAACACAGTGACTTCAACAATGTGTTCAAACACAGCAATGATTGTAGATGAAGCAGGACCTGGCAACATTCCAAATCTGTTATATGTAAGGTCAATATGAGATGGCACCTAACAACAACATATGTGTGTGTGTGTGTGTGTATATATAAAATTCATACAGAATGCCAATTAGGATCTCAAAAAACAGAAAGGTTTGATGAACGCAGATAAAAGCATGTAGGTACAGATTTTTTTTTCTTTTTTTCTGGGACAAAAAGAGAATGTTGTAGATTGAGTCGAAGCATAGTATTGGAAAAAGCATGAAGGGTGTGTCCTTCCTTTTCTTTCTTCATCCTAATTTCCAAATTTCTCCCAGTGCTTGTTTTGGTTTTAGTTCAACTTTATGGGGGAAGACAACAAAACAGTCACAGTCTTAATATTATAGCTGATTAATATTTGATTTGTTTCATATTTGGAATAAAAGCAGTCATGTTCAATAAAATAATAAAAATGTGATTATTTCCAAATACATACATACTCAAATCTTTATCATCCAATTTTTTCCAACTTATCACTTACAATTTCAGAAACAAGAAAAAGAAAATTTGCCATCTCACTTCTTATTTTACTAGTGGCAAGTTATCATGATAACCCCTAATTATGCCAAGACTTCATTAAAGTGCTCTGTCATGATCATTTATTATGTTTTATGATAATTTTATGTCATTTATAGAGGGAATTAAATTAATGTTTTTAATAACACCTTTAACCTTCCTTGAGTTAGTTCTGCATGATAAACAATATAATAACTATATTTAAATGCATCCTTTAATTGGCTGTCACGCTAATTCTTTTGTAGAGTAATAAACTGGGCAAGGCATTCCTATTATTTGTCCTGTGTACACTGCAATTACATTTTCAGCATGTTTGAAAGGGAATATTAAAGCAGGCTTAAATTAGTGTTGTTACACTAAATTAATTGTAAAATACCTAAGCACGAATGCCTCACTTGGGCATAGCACCTTTAATTCACCCTTGGATCTCACACGGGCACATTACATGGAACTTGTAGAGTGGGCATGTTCTCTCACTGAATATTAGATAATGAAATGTGTGAGATGTAAAACTAAAATAAAATCTAAAAATCCATAATGTATGAATGCTAGATAACGATATGTTTCCTTGAAAGTTGACAACCTTTCAGTAGGAAAATGAGTTGGGGTTAGAGACAGAATATTTAAATTTCCCACATTTTGGTAGATTACCAAGAGTTATATTTTTAACCCACTGTACAGGGATTAAAATTAATTAACAAAACAAGCATAAGACTTTCTGCGACCTGCTGTAGAGCTTGATGCAGGCAAGTAATACTGCTTCTAGTTACAAACATGGGAAGGTCATCACTCTACTTCCTCAAGAAATTTAGAAAGCCAGGGGGTGGTGGGTGGGAGTGATGAATGAAAATTAAAATCATCAAACCACCGATTAGTAATAGGAAGAAGAAATTTACACTTGATCTTAGATTTCTGAGGAATATTGAAATGTTCTTCTGAAAAAGTACAGAATAGGTAACACAGAATAAAATACATGCAGTCCCTGGGTTAGGAAAGCCAGACTTACATACAACCTGTTGTTTCGAACCAACCCCTGTCAAGCCTCTTATATTAAAAACTTCAGGTATGTACAGTTGTTCATAATAACAAATGGGCACTACTTTGTGATGCATATCAAAACATTATTATTATTGTTACTACTACTGTATTATTACATTAAATATGTTTTAGTGTATCTGGAAGTATTTCTTTAATTTTTTTATGCATAGAAAATAACGCTATATACTAAGACAAACACATGACTGATGTTAGGTATAAAGCATGCTTAACTGTTCCAACTTAACACACAAATTCGACTTAAAAACAAATTTAGGAATGGAACTCATTTGTAATGAAGGCACTGGCTGTAATGTAAAATTATAGTAAGATATATTTTTATCATTGTGTTTAGGTTGAAGTAAAATAAAAAAACAAAATTGGGCTTTGAGGAAAACCCACTCTATTGTTTTGAACAATAAAAAATGTATCACTTAATTAGAATAAGTCAACTCAAAATACACATTAATACTACTGAATAATTTTGACAAATGTTTTATATTTTTAAATATAAAATATGTCTTTAGAACAAAAGGATATACTATAATTCATCAGTAATAAACTCCATATTTTTTCAATGTTAATAATGCTGAGTTAAGGATATATCTTAAGATAGATGGCATACTAGAATAAAAATACTGATTTGAAATACAAGTCACAAGGGATAATAAAGTAAGTTGTCATATATCTACCACCCAAGTAAAACAGTAGAACATTACCCATTCTGTGGAATTTACTTGTGTGTTCAGCTGTAGCTGCCTCCCTCACCCTCACTACAACAAATGTTAACACGTATCTAAATATGGCATTTATCATTATCCTCCCTTTCATTATAGTTTTAATATACGTATATATGCATATATTCCAAAAATATGTAATGTATTACATAGTATTTTCTTAACTTCTAAAGTGTTTTCCTAATTTCTGTGACCTTTTACTTCATATTCTGTTTTTGAAATTCATTCATGTAGATCCCTATAACAGAACTTCAATTATTTTCATTGCTGTATTATTATATTCCAGTTTATGAACACACAACATTTATCCATTTGCTTGCCCATGGGCACTTGTTTGACTTCATGTTCTTTTGTAGTGTTAAAAAATACATAAATAAAAAAAACTATTATAAATATTTTTTGCATTTCTCCTGATATACATATTCATGACCTCTAAAATCATATGTAGGAATTTCTTTGTAGTAGTTCGATATCTCTTCATCTTTTGAAAGAGTTCCAAATTATTTTTTAAATTGATTTTTAAATTTATACTGTCTTTAGAATATAAAAGTATCTGAGGCTTATTTCCTTAAAAATACTTGATGTAATCTAATATTTTTTTCAATTTTTTATATTTTCAAATCTCTCATCTTTTAAATACTTGATGTGCTTATATGAGTTTTTTAATTATTTTTTTTCCTAATTGAAGCAAGTATTGGAGTGTTTTGAATAATAATCTTTTGTTAGTTACATAGTTGCAAATATCTTCTCCCTATGCTTGGTTTGTCTTTTACTTTATTATATTTTAAGGATGAATCTGTTAAGATATTTTAATGGAATCAAATTCATCAATGTTTTCCATGATAGCATGGAAATGTGTAAATATTATGTGTTTATTTATTCCTTTAAAATATTTAAAGTTTTGCTTTTTTTAAAACTTCCTTGGTTTTGTGAACCAAGAGATTGGGTATGGACTAAGGGAACACTTACTTCAAAGGACGGGATGAGAGATTCACTCATTTGCATTGTCATCTATCAAAGTCACTTTTTTTTTCTTAAAAGGAGGGAAATTTTTCTGCAAATAAATTCTACAGGGGAAAAAACAAAAAATACAGCTTTGAAGAACCCCCAAAATCCTCATGTCCTAAATCTTTATTACTCCTTAGGAAAGTAAATCTATTAAGTGTTGTGTTTACTCATGGAGGAGTTGGTAAATGTTTAGAGAGGATTTAATTCAGCAACTTTTCTGTATCTCAGTGTTTTTTTTTTTTTTTTTTGTAATAACTGGAGAAAAATCACTGTTTTCTGAGTCTCCTTTATATATGGAGGTAAGGATTTTCAAAATGAAAATTTTTTAAGGAATGGATTAAGGATTTGAAATTATCCCATTTATCACTATTGCTGGAATTTCCTCTTGAGATTATTGAAAAAAAAATTGAATTTATTGAATATGTTACACAGAAAATATGGGAAAAACGAATAGACCATTAAAATTATGATACTTAGGAGCACACTAGATAAAGGTATATATAAATTAGGGATAGGAAGTTAAAATAGGTAATTTCAAAACTATTAGGGTAGGTAAATATTAACTATAAAAAACCCAAAGAAAATTTTAACAAGAACGGAAAAATAGCTAAAATAGTGTAGATATATTTTGATTGTTAAGGGGCTAAAGTATATATTGTGAGAATGGTGTGAGTCTGGACAGTGTTTCATTCATCGTACATAAGGTTGCTAGGAGTTGGAACCAACATGATGGCACCTGGCAACAACAACAAAATTAAAAGTTATTTAAAATGATGAATTAAAATAAATTACTATTTTAAAACAAAATATCTTAGAGGTAAGAAATTAAGACCAAAGTCAAATAAATATAAGGACTGAAAAATAAGAGAATCATGCATTCAGAAGTAATATTTAACATGAACAGGATGTTAAAGTAAAAGTGAAAGTTAAGACCATCAAAAGAAAATTAAGTTAACGGGAATGGATTGATGGGAAATACATTCTTAAAAAGGGTAATAGAAAAGAAAAACATGCAACTGGAAGGTGGCAAAAGAAATTATTTCTAACAAGAAATACTAGATGAGAAACACATTTCGCATAGTGTCATTCGATTGTTTCATAGGTAACAGTTCACAAAAACAGCA
Source organism: Elephas maximus indicus (assembly GCF_024166365.1). Taxonomy (NCBI): domain Eukaryota; kingdom Metazoa; phylum Chordata; class Mammalia; order Proboscidea; family Elephantidae; genus Elephas; species Elephas maximus. The sequence goes on along the minus strand of NC_064836.1, from coordinate 52,161,336 downwards.
AGAAAAGCATTTGATCTCATTCTTCCACTGGACAAAACATCCAGTAAAAAGTAATAGATATGGAGAGGAGCAGGGGAAATAAGTCAATACAATAGAAACCATCCATAAATGATAGATGTGATAAAATTAGTAGACAAAAACTTAAAAAAAAAAAAAAAAACTATAACTATGTTACAGGAGTTAAAAGAAAATGAAATACCAGAGAAATCTGAACAGGCTGTAAAAATAGACAAATTGGTTCTAAAATTTAAATGAAAAACTAAAAGTACCTAGAGAAGCCCAATTTGAAAAAGAAAAACAAATTCAGAGAACTTATACTATGTAACTTCAAGAGATGCTAAAAAAGTACATTAATCAAAGTAAAACAGTACTGAAAAAACTCACAGATAGACATATAGATCAATGGAACAGAAAAGAAAGTACAGAAATTGGTCCATACATATATAGTCAATTGAATCTGGACAGAAATGTCAAAGTGATTCACTGGGGAAAGAATAGCCGTTTTCACAAATAATGCTGAATCAACTTAATGTTTATACGGAAAAAGAGAAATGTCAGCACTTCCCTCACATCACACACAAAAATTAACTTCAAATGTATCATAACCTTTATGTAAGTGCTAAAACTATAAAAATTTTAAAAACAAGATTCCCTGGATGATGCAAACAGTTAAGCACTTGACTATTAGATGGAAGGTTGGCAGTTTGTACCCACCCAGAAGCACCTCAGAAGACAATTCCTGGGGACCTGCTTCTGAAAAGTCACAGCCTTGAAAATTCTATGGAGTAGTTCTACTCTGCACATGGGGCGGGGGTCTCCAAGAGCTGGAATCGACTCCATGGCAGCTAATAATAAGAACAATTTTAAAAACAAAAACAACAGCAACAAAAACAGCTAATTAAAAAAAATTGATAGTATAGGAGAAAATCTTCACAATCTTTGCTTAACAGCAGTATCTTAGGAATCAAAATAACTAACCGTAAATGAAAAATATGAAAATTGCACTTCATTGTAGTTAAAATTTTCTACCTTTGAAAGACATTATTTTGCCAGGTGTTTTCAAGTAGATTTCAACTCATGGTGACTCCAGGTATATGTTTTTAGTATATGTCAAGTATCTAAAATCATAAATGAAAGTGGGGACATTGCAATTGACCCTACAGAAATAAAAAGGATCATAAAATAATACTATAAACAATTACACGCCAACAAATTTGGAAACCTACATGAAATGGACAAATTTCTAGAACCCATATACTTCCACAATTGACTCAAGAAGAAATAGACGATCTCAACAAATCCACAGCTAGACAGGAGATTGAATACCTAATCAAAAACTTTTCAAAAATGAAAAGTCCTTGATCGGATGATTTCACTGGGGAATTCTATCAAACTTTTATAGAAGTGACCCCAACCCTCTTTAAACTTTTCCAAAATAAAAAAAGAGGAGGGGACATTACCCCAATAGCAAAGCCAAAGACACTGCAAGAAAAGAAAACTACAAATATACCTTACGAACACAGGTGCAAAATTCTCTGTATTATCATAGATATCCCTTGGTGATAACAATCTGGGGGTTTGGTATAACATATTAAATGCAATCTAATTTTTGTGTGAATTTCATTTAATTACCCCAGAGAGTTCACTCCTCTTGACTGAGTCAACATAACTCTCTCTCTATATATATACTTTTTATGGTGATGTTAGATTTGGACAGTTGATGACCTCTTAGATAAATATCATATAAATATGACAATGGAAAACATAAATAATAAGAAAATAAATTTTGTCAGTGTAAATTAAAATTGCTTTTTCATTCATCACAAAAAGGCAACAAATATCTTATTCATATGACACAACATAATACTAACAGTTACCCTTGATGAAGCACTTGCTATAAACTAGGCATTACGCTGGCACTTTCTGTAGGTTACTGTATCAATATTAACGATTTGATTAATATAAATAACAGTATTTACTAATAATATCAACAGTAATACTAGTAAGAATCATACATTACTACTATGTGCTAAGCATAGTTCCAAGCACTTTACATATAATAAAAAACCCAGACCAAACCCATTGCCGTCAAGTCACTCATAGCGACCCTATAGGGCAGAGTATAACTGCCCCATAGGGTTTCCAAGGAGCACCTGGTGGATTTGAACTGCTGACCTTTTGGTTAGCAGCCATAGCTCTTAACCATTAAGCCACCAGGTTTCCTTACGTATAATAAACTCAAAAACCCAGTAGGTCCGTTAATTTTACAATAAACCTACGAGTTAGGTAGTATTACCACTGACATTCTGCTGATTAGGTGATGAAAAGACCGAGAGGTTAACTGAATTGCTAGAAATCATGTAAAAAATAAGCGGCAGAGCCAGGATGCATATTACACTGTTTGCCTCCTCCGGAATGTGCTCTTCCCCATTGTACTATAAGCCAGAGTTATTGGGAAGCACTTATAGTTTTTGCAAAGTTGCAGAATCTATCTTCTGAGAGGTTAAGCTATTTGCACATGATCAAAAGTGGTATAATTAGAACTTGAACCCAGGCTTTTCTGACTCAAAGGTTGTGTCTGCTGTGTTACATTATGAGACACATAATATTGAATCAAATGCTGACCATCCAGTGTTTCAGTATATCAATATGTGTTCAGCACTTGCTAAGTGCTTAGAACTCTGCTAGATATTGTGAAGAATGCATATGAATTAAAAAGTAAAGAAAGCAAAATGTATTCCTGGAAAGTTCATGGGAGCAAGCTAAGAAGCAATAAACTGTCAGACAGTAAACAGTATGAGACAGTACATGATTAAGTACTAAATAGTACAATACCAACTTTATAACCTTGAGAAATATAGACGAGAAAGAAATACATGAGCAGCATGGTTTTCCAGAGGGAATTGCTTTACAGAGAGGATCAGGCAAGGCTGGACCCTGAAGGATGGTGTGGCTATGGACAAGTAAATACGTACATGAAATCCAAATCCAAATGAGGGCTGAAAGCAGCAAGCAATTCGGAATGAGAAAGCTTTCAGAAACAGTGAGGAGTCTGGCTTACCTGAAACAGAATCAAATGATTTCTAGAGAGAAGAGTAAGATATTTAAGTTGCTCAAAGGCAAAGTAACAGAAACAAACTTTTGAAATCCATAACAGCAATTCAGCACAGTTGCAAAGAAGGATAGAAAGTCCCTAAGATTTATTGTACAGAAAATTTACATGTGGGAGATGTGAGATGCTCAATAAATTAAAGTTATTGTTAATTTCGTAAAACCTCACTGAGATAATTCTGTGGTCCCTGCTAGTTAGTGACTATACACAGATGAAGTAGACTAAGGAGGAGGTAAGTGAGCTCATTTTGTACCAAACTGAAGCATAGCCACTGTGTGAAAAAAAATATATATATATATACACATATATATCTTTTTCTGGACCAATGTGAGATTAAAGATTTCTAAATTTACAAAGGCCTGCATATATATCTTATTCTCTTCTCGAAAAACATAGTTGTTGTTGTTAGGTGTCTTTGAGTAGGTTCCAACTCACAGAGACCCCATGTACAACAGAACTAAATACTGCCTGGTCCCACATCATTCTCACAATCACTGCTACGTTTGAGTCCATTGCTGCAGCCACTGTGTCAGTCAATCTTGTTGAGGGTCTTCTTTTTTTTTTTTTTTTGCTGACCCTCTACTTTACCAAGCATGATGTGCTTCTCCAGGGATTGGCTCCTTCTGATCCATGTCCAAAGTACATGGGAAGAAGTCTCAGCATTCTTGCTTCTAAGGAGCATTCTGGCTATACTTCTTTCAAGAAAGAGTTGCTCATTCTTCTGGCAGTCTTTGGCATATCCAATACTCTTCACCAACACCGTAATTCAAAGGCGTCAACTCTTCTTTGGCCTTCCTTATTCATTGTCCAGTTCTCACATGCATATGAGGTGATTGAAAATGCTCTGGCTTGGATCAGGACTACCTTAGTCCTCAAAGTGACATTTTTGCTTTTTTACAATGTAAAGAAATCCTTTGGAGCAGATTTGTCCAATACAAGATGTTGTTTGATTTCTTGTCTGCTGTTTCCACAGGCATTGATTGTGGATCCAAGTAAAATGAATTCCTTGGCAATTTCAATATTTTTCCTTTTATCATGATGTTGCTTATTGGTCCAGTTGTGTGGATTTTTGTTTTCTTTATGTTGAGGTGCAATCTATACTGAAGGCCATGTGGTCTTTGATCTTCATCAGTAAGTGCTTCAGGTTCTCTTCACTTTCAGCAAGCAAGGTTGTGTCATCTACATAACACAGGTTGTTAATGAGTCTTTCTTCAATCTTGCTGTCCCATTCTTCTTCATACAGTCCAATTTCTTGGATTATTTACTCAGCATACATATTAAGTAAGTATGGTGAAAGATACAACCCTGAAACATGTACTTCCTGACTTTAAACTGCACAGTATGCCCTTGTTCTATTGGAATGATTGCTTGTTGATCTATGTACAGGTTCCACACGAGCACATTACGTGTTCTGGAATTCCCATTCTTCACAATGTTATCCATGATTTGTTATGATCCACACAGTCGAATGCCTTTGCACAGTCAATAAAACACAAGTAAATATCTTTCTCGTACTCTCTGCTTTCAGCCAAGATGCATCTGACATCAGCAATGATATCCCTTATTCCATGTGGTATTCTGAATCTGGCCTGAATTTCTGGCTGAATTATATTCAGCAAAATTTTACTTGCATAGGATATTAATGATAATATTCGATAATTTCTGCATTTGGTTGGGTCATCTTTCTTTGAAATGGGCACAAGTATGGATCTCTTCCAGTCAGTTGGCCAGGTAGCTGTCTTCCAAATTTCTTGGCACAGAAAAGTGAGCACCTTCAGCACTGCATCTGCCTGTTAAAACATCTCAATTGGTATTCCTTCAATTCCTGGAGCCTTGTTTTCTACCAATGCCTTCAGTGCAGCTTGGATATCTTTCTTCAGAACCATCAGTTCTTGATCATATGTTACCTCCTGAAATGGTTGCCTGTTGACCAATTATTTTTGGTACAGTGACTTTGTTTATCCCTTCCACCTTCTTTTAATACTTCCTGAGTCAAGAAAAACATTAAGATGTGCCAAAAGTTTAGAGACTTTACCTAAAAAAAGCGTGGAATTGATTTGGTTTTGTATTACTTGTAGTAGTTTTCCCCATAAACAAATGCCCTTTTTTGGGGGGGGGGTATCTGTTTTAGTAGAAAAATAGTTCCTCATACATAGAATGCTACCAAATTTAAATTTTCTTTTACATTACTTATAAACAGAGAAGTAATATCAAATAGGACAAGTTCAATTTTCTATCTAGAATTATATCTTTGGTACCATAGGGTCTGTCACTGAAATCATTATTATTTTCTTTTCTGAGGACATAAAATGTTTACTCAGGAAGTTCTCAAACCTGATTCATTTATAAGAAACTCATAATCAGTTATTAAGAAAAAACAGTATTGTTTTAAGTTCCGTTGGCTTATTTTAACATTATTTTCATTTATTGGAAAACATTCCTAAAGTAGGTAAAGTCAAAGGGTTTGTTTCCAGATTGGGCAGTTTTGTTTTATTTTGGAGCCACAGCTCTTAAAGCTAAGCAGCTGCTTTATAAATGTTGCCCATAGTCACAAGAGGATGTTGTGCCCATATGGACGCATGAGCAAAAGTCTTCACTATTGAGAAAACAAGTGGTTGCACATGGCTTATAGACTGTAATGACTTGTTTGGACAGGGTATCATGAGAATATTTATGAATAGCAAGTGATCTGTGATGTGTGTTTTTATGTGGGGTTGAATAGGAGGAGAGGGAGAGGAGGGTTATTCTGTATCAGCGATATGGAAATCACAGTACCAATTGATGTCTTTTCAGCTCTAACTCTTGGAGCTAATACACATATGAGGATGCTGAAAAGATATATCCTAAATTCTACAAAAACAATAGGGCTATTTGCCCAAGGCATCTGGAGGTGATATGGCCGCAGAGGTTTTCCTGGTTCATTGCTAAAGACAACCAGTTCACATTAAGAACACAGAAAACAGGGTTATTCTCAAAGAAAGAATTGTGGACCACAATTAAATCATATGTCTTGAGGATCAAAACAAAAGGAGAAATGGAGTGCAGAAAGATGTTGAGATAGTGACTTAGAAACTAAGATAGTAATGGGGAATGTATAGTAGACTTTCCTCTTCCACGTAAAACATTGCAGAGTTTTCAAAGGATGATGTGGTTTCTTAAAAAAGTTATACTAGACAATGTTCATGCAATCCTCTGAATCTAACAAGGGAAAAATAGGAAGCAATTTTTGTGGACAAGACCTACAGCTGTGATTATGTAGTAAGAAAGGGACAGAGGTTACTCCTTTACAGCATGGACTCGTGCATTTGATGGAAAAACAATGTATCCTGAGAGAAAAGAGGCAGTGTGTTCAGCTCAGTCCAGTAATATTAGCTGGTCATCTACAGGCATCCTGAGCATGTCATCATGTGTGCTGTCAAGGCTGGTACTCGTGGAAACGCTACACTCAAAGGCCTATCGAATGAAACTGACAGTCAACTGAAACAGCTGTTTGACTAGTGACATTATGATAATTGAGAGCCCAAGATTATTTGAAATAAAAAAAAAAAAAATAAGCTTAACCTTGGTGGGAGTAAGCTCTTGCCCTCACTTCAACACAGTATATCACTACGAAGAACAATACGTTGGCACTGCCTGGGGAAATAATAACAATGTGCACAGTTACAATGGATTGAGGATTGTGCTATGAAAATTTGTCAGGATCAGTAGTCATATGGTATTCATATTTATCTCACACAATTTCAATTTTACAAAATATTTTTCTTTCATTTATGTAATTTAAAATACTTTAAAATTATATTTTAAACATGTACTCTTTACTATGTGTCCTGAATAAACAACATTTATTTTACAATTATGCATATGTTCTACTGCACATTGCTTTATGCTCTACTATCATGATTGATATAACAATTTTTGGGGAATGGTAAGAGATTTTTAAAGGTAACATTGACAGTTTCTTTTTTTTTTTCCATCTTAAACTTTAGAAACAAACCTGTGCAAAAGAAGCAACTTTGGTGTAATGACAGAGAAACCCACTCAGCAATTAAAGAAGATACAGGGAATGACATAGGTGAAAGTTTCAAGAACCAAATACATGTAAAGAGTACAAGATATGTAGATAAAACAGTTTGTAGATTATCCTGGGGTGATCTTATTGCAATGGATTGAATTGTGTCCTCTAAAAATATGTGTTGACTAGATTAGGCCATGTGTGGTTGTCCTCTATTTTGTGATTTTCATATGTGTTATAAATCATAATCTCTGCCTGTGGTTAAAGATGATTAGGGTGAGATGTAATACACTTGCTCAGGCCACATTCCTAATCCAATGTGCAGGGATTTTCCCTGGGGTGTGGCCTGTACCACCTTTTGTCTCTCAAGAGATGAAAGAGAAGCAAGCAGAGAGTTGGGGACCCCATACCACCAAGAAAGCAGTGCCAGGAGCAGAGCATGTCCTTTAGGACTGAGGTTCCTGTGCTGAGAGGCTCCCAGACCAAGAGAAGATGGATGACAAAGACCTACCTGCAGAGCCAAGAGAGAGAGAAAGCCTTCCCTTGAAGCTGGTACCCTGAATTTGGACTTGTAACCTACTAGACTGTAAGAAAATAAATTTCTCTTTGTTAAAGCCATCTACTTGTGGTATTTCTGTTATAACAGCACTAGATGACCGAGACACTTATGGACAGAGATTTTAAGAGTTAGGTTGGTGGTTGACCTAGTGACAATTCACTCATTCAGTATATATTGGGCATGTGCATTTTTGTTTGCTAGGCACCATTTCAGGGGCTGTATATAGGAGTTAAAAAGATAGAAAAGGCGATAGAAAAAATCACTGCCTCCATGGAGCCTTCATTTTTGAATGGGTTACATCTTAAATAATAAAACAAAATCAGATAACAATAAGTGCTATAACAAGAAATAAAGAAGGCAAGGAAACATAGAGGTGTGGGGATGGCACATGGCTGGAAAGTGTTTCATTCTATTTTGCGTGAGGCCTCCATGAGCTAACAACAATAAGCACTTGAGAAAAATAATTTGTTGATGCACTTGTTTATCACTGCTAAGAATTAAAGAGTAGCTTATACAAATTTATATAATTTGTCATAATTTTGTACCCAGATCATGATCATAAATGAAGTATTATCACCAACAACAAGATTATGATTAATGTGGGCTGAATGAATGCAGATTCAGAATAAATATCCATAATCGGGTTTCTGAATCAATATTGATAGTTTTGACTAGCAAATTATTTGGGGGCAGGAACATGTCTTAGTCCGGGTTCTCTAGAGAAGCAAAACCAGTAACGTGTATAAATATATATTATATAGAGAGAGATTTATATCAAGGAAACAGCTCATGTGATTGCAGAAGATGAAACGTCCCAAGTCCACGGATCAAGATAGAGATGTCTCCTGATCCATGTAGCTACAGGGGCTGGTGAACCCAAGATCAGCAAGTCAGAGAGCAGGGCTCTTGCTCACAGACTGTGAAGGATGACAAATTCCAAGATCAGCAGGCAAGACTGCAAGGCTTTTCCTGATTCCCATGGCTGCAGGGGCTGGCAAACCCAAGATCAGTAGGTTGGAAAGCAGCACTCTTGCTCACAGGCTGTAAAGATCAACAAATCCCAAGATCAGCAGGTAAGCTGCTAGCTTAAGTCCCAAGAACTGGAGGTCAGATGAGCAAGAGGCAGCTGCAGGATCCAGAGACAGCAGAAGCCAGAATGTCCACTTAGATTCAGATGCAGGCTACATGCCCAAGAAAACTCCCTTTGAACGTATTGGCTACTCAATGCAGATCCTATCATGGGGGTGCTCACACATAAATACTGAGAATCATGGTCCAGCCAAGTTGACACACAACATTAACCATCACAGGGCATGTCCTATGCTTTGCAGGATATTGAGCAGCAGGTCTGATCTTCCTCCTGTAGATGTCAGTGGCACATCTGCTCCCCAGTTGTGTCAATCAATATTACTTCCAGCATTATAAAGTGTCCTCTGGGAGATAAAATCACCCCAGCTAAAAATCACAGCAGTAAAGTAGGTATAATTTGATCTAAAGTTTGTTATAAAGCTATAGTTTCAAACTGTGCTAAAGGGAGTTCTGGAGTTCTAAGGAGCCAGGGTAGGAAGGGAGGGAAAGGTGAATGAGTGAACTGAATTTAGCTAGCACAAGTAAGAATGAATTTTTTTCACATATTGATCTTTTAGGTAAGATTTTATTCAGAAAGTATTTCGCAGTCTAAGTGTTTAAAAAAAGACTAAGAAACCATGTAAGACAACTTTACCAATAAATATATTTTATTTCCAGTAACAGAATCTAAGGAGAAAAAACTCAAAAACAAACTAAACCATTTGATATATACATAATATAGAAAAATAAAAAATTAAACAATTTACCCCGGAATATGTCAGTCTGCGGGTGAAATGCCATAATAAGAAAAGTAATGCATTTTTTTTCTGCTTTAAGGTTATGAAAAGACAATGGTAGTCATATAAATTGTACCATCATACTAGAAATTACATTTGAGCAAAGAAAAAGTAAATTGAAAATAAAAATATTCTTAGTTGAGATTTTAAAAATATAAAGGATAATGTAAGAGTAGCTAGGGATATTGATAATAATGGAAGACATTATCCATAAAAGAGCCTTAAAGAAAAAATTATTATTTTAGTTTATTTATGTTACATTAGCGTAGTAGATTTGATTAATACATCAAAAAATAAATTTTATATTCACAAATAGACAAACAGAAAAAGTAAAAATTACACAAAATAATTGTTTTAGGAGCCCCAGTGGCATGGTGGCTAAGTGCTCTGCTGCTAGCTAAAAAGTTGGCAATTTGAACCCACCCACACCACTCCACCACGAGTCGGAATCGATTCAATGGCACTAGGTTTTAGGTTACACCACTCCACGGGAAGAAGACGCTGCTTCTATAAAGATTTACAGCCTTGGAAACCCTATGGAGCACTTCTACTCTGTCCTATAGCGTCACTATGAGTCAGAGTTGACCCAATGGTAATGGGTTCATAGGCTATACGTTATTCTGCTTACAGGACTACGTGCTAAATTATCTCAGGTTAAAAGATTTATGGATTCATGGAAAAGTAAAAAGAAGTAGGAACCATCTCAGTAGGCCTCATGGTCAAGGAGGACATTGTTTATTCCCTTGGATTATGCAAAAATTGCACTAGTTAATCTAATGGGCAGTATCTTAGATAAGCCAGCAGCAATTCTAGAGACTTCTGTGTCCATAATTCAGATCCTCTATCTATACTTCTCTCTATATCTAAAAACTAGGTTATGCAAAATACATTATTATCCATAATTCTGTGTTCTCTGCATCATAGATTCTGCTTTTTCATATATTTACTGCTTCAGCTTTTTTGTTTATTTTATATTCTGTTAATTTTATATCTCCTCCCAGCTTCTTCCTACCCTACTGTGTCATTACTCTGTCTTATATTCAAATCTCCCAGAATAAGATATGATGAGTTATTTTATGTACATAACTTTCAAAAACAGCAGAGCTGTGGAACCACCCCGTACATTTTTCAGCCTTGAGACTGAACACCATCTTAAGTAGATTCAGGAACATTCACCACATAGCTTCATATAGAGCAATGTACGAGGTATAGGTTGTTCATTAGTAGAATACTTGGTTCTCATGCAGGGTAGAAACCCAGGGTGCCCAGATTCAATTCCTGGCCAACGCACCTCATGAGCAGCCAACACCCTTCTGTCAACTATGGTGTTGAACAGGTTCCAGCAGAGCTTTAAGACTAAGATGGACTAGGAAGAAAGGTCTGGCAATCTACTCCTAAAAATCAACCAGTGAAAACAATATGGATCACAGGAGCCTCACCCACAGCCCAGCAGCATTTCATTTTGCTGTGCATGTGGTCACCATGAGTCAGGGGCCTACTCGACAGCATCTAACAAAAACAACAACATGGTCCATTCATAAAGAGTTCCCCAGAACTCTGTGATAAGACTCATTCTCCTCAAAAGGGGGCAATGAAAGAGGAGCCAACTTTCATATAAGGCCATTACAAAAACAAAAAGAAACAAACCCATTGCCGTTGAGTAGATTCCAACTCATAATGACCCTATTTTAGTGCAATAAAATTTGTTAGCAAGAAAAAGGAAGAAGACAATCTTCCTTTCTCATCTTTACAAGGAAATCATACCAAAAATTAAAATAACTAGAAGCTTCCCTAAAGAATTTAAACATTTACATCATTCAGTAAGAATATTAGGTAGTCAAAACATTATAAATTGAATTTTACCAGCTTATTGAGATATAATTTACATATGATACAATTCACCCTTTTAAAGTGTACAATGTAGTTTTTAGATTATTAGGAGAGTTGTGTAATTCTTGCCATTATATAATTTTAATTTCATTACTCCCTCAAATAACACATGCACATTAGCAATCACTTGTCATTCTTCCCTTCTGCCCAGGCTCTGGCAACCACTAATCTGCTTTCTGTCTCTATGGATTTGCCCATTCTAGGTACACAGATGGAAACAGGGGACCTGGTGGAGCAGTGGGCAAGGGCTATGGCTACTGACTAAAAACTCAGCAGTTTGAATCCAAAAGCTGCTCTTTGGAAAACCTATAGGGAAGTTTTACTCTGTCCCATAGTGTCACTATGAGTCAGAATCGACTCAAAGGCAACAGGTAGATGGAAACACACAGAATGCGATCATTTATGACCTGCTTCTTTCATCAAGCTTAATGCCATTTTTTATATCAATACTTCATTCCTTTTCATGGAAGAATAATATTCTATCATATGAATATACCATATTTTGGCTATTAACAATTCTGCTATAAATATTTGGTACAAATTTTTGAGAAGAAATATGTTTTCATTAATATTGTTGTCATTGATTGAATTGTGTTCCCCTAAAATATATGTTGAAATTCTAACCCTTGTACCAGTAAATACGACTCTGTTTGGAAATAGGGGGAGTTCTTTTGTCACATTAATGATTCATAACAGTGTTGAGTGTGTTCTAAACCTAATCCTTTCTGACTTATAAAAAAAAAGCAGAGTGGACACAGACATAAGGATAAAACAGATGCCATGTGAGGGCCTGTCTAAGAGCGAAGGAACACCGAAGATTTCTGGAGACACCCAGAGCTTAGGAGAAAGGCCCTCAGAAAGAGTCAACAAGACCAAGACCCTGATTTGGACTTCTAGCTCCCAGGACTGTGAGAATATAGATTTCCATTTTTTTAAGTCAGGTTTGTGGTATTTTCCATAATGGCAGCACTAGGAAACTGAAACAATTGGTGACATACACCAAAGACTGCAATTGCTTCATCATACAGAAAGGTCATTTCGAGGAAATGCCATAATATTTTTCAAAATGGGTGTGCTGTGTTATGATCCTTTCAGCAACATACGATGACCCTGATTTGCCTACATATCCACTAATAATTATTTTAGTCATCTAGGGGTGCTTTAACAGAAATACCGCAAGTGGATGGCTTTAACAAAGAGAAATGTATTCTCTCACAGTCTAGTAGGCTAGAGGTTGAAATTCAGGGCGTCTGCCCCAGGGAAAGCCTTTCTCTCTCTGTCGGCTCTGGAGGAAGGTCTTTCTCATCAACCTTCCCCTGGACTAAGAGCTTCTCTGACCAGGAACCCCAGCTCTATAGGACGTGGTCTACACCTGGTGCTTCTTTCTTGGTGGTATGAGGTACCCAACTGTCCGCTTGCCTCCCTTTCCTTTTATCTCTTTTAAGATAAAAGGTCTTGCAGGCCACCCCCCCAGGGAAACTCCCTTTACATTGGATCAGGGATGTGGCCTTAGTGAGGGTATTATAATCCCACTGTAATCTTCTTTAACATAAAATTGCAATCACAAATAGAGGGCAATCACACAATACTGGAAATCATGGCCCAGCCAAATTGATACACATATTTTTGGGGGGACATAATTCAGTTCATGGCAACTGTTATTGTCTCTTTTTTATTTTAGTCATCGTAGTGCATGTGTTTTCTCAACACAAAGAAATCAAAAACCCTCACAACTGAACCAATAAGCAACTTCATCATGAATGGAGAAAATATTGGAGCTGTCAAGAATTTCATTTTACTTGGATCCCCAATCAACGCCCATGGAAGCAGCAGTCAAGAAATCAAGCAATGTATTGCATTGGGCAAATCTGCTTCAAAACACCTCTTTAAGGTGTTAAAAAGCAAAGATGTCACTTTAAGGACTAAGGTGCACCTGATCCAAGCCATGATTTTCAGTCTCCTCATATGCATGCAAAAGCTGGACAATGAATAAGGGAGACCGAAAAAGAACTGATGCCTTTGAATTCAGTGTTGGTGAAGAATATTGAATATTCCATGGACTGCCAGAAGAACAAACAAGCTTGTCTTGGAAGAAATACAGCCAGAGTGCTCCTTGGAAGCAAGGATGGGGAGACTTTGTCTCAGGTGCTTTGGACCTGTTATCAGGAGGGAGTAGTCCCTGAAGAAGAACATCATGCTTGGTAAGGTAAAGGGTCATCGAAAAAGAGGAAGACCCTTGATGAGATGGATTGACACAGTGGCTACAACGGGCTCAAACATAACAAAGAGTGTGAGAATGACACAGGGCTGGGCAATGTTTTGTTCTGCTGTACATTGGGTCACTATGAATTGGAACCGACTCGACAACACCTAATAGCAACAATGAATATGAAGTGATATCTCATTGTGGTTTTGATTCACATTTCCCTAATGATTAAGAATTTTGTATGTCTTCTTCAGAGAAATGTCTACTCAAATAATTTACCCATTTTTAAATAGGTTATTTGTATTTTCATTTTTGAGTTATAATTTCTATGTATGTAATAGATACAGGTCCCCTATCAGATATATGGTTTACAAATATATTCTCCCATCTGTGGGTTTTGTTTTCACTTTCTTGATAATGTCATTTGAAGCACAAAATTTTTAATTTTTATGTAGTCTAATTATCTATTTTTTTCTTTTGTCTCTCATGTTTTGGGTGTCATACCTAGGAGATCTTTGCCTAATACATGGTCAAAAAACTAAGTCTATATTTTATTTGACGCATTTTTTAAATTTAGCTCTTATATTTAAGCCTGTGATCTATTTTGATTTACATACCATGTTTATATTCAAATAACATGTGCCTTCCGTATTGTTTATTTGCCAGCTGCACCCTCCCCGGTGCCCTCACAACTGCCACCATGTCAATCCTCTTCCACATGTTGTTGTAAAAAACAATTAGTGCAGCACACTTATGAAAATACCTCGAGGGGGAAGGAAGCCAGCAAACAAATGCAGTTACTTGCATAAAATATGGTATCCCTTCAATATTGAATTTTTTGTGTTACGAATTTAAAAGAAAAAAAAAGTTGATGGCATGTGTTTTCAGTAGTGGAATGCATGCAAGTTAACTGACTGTGTTTAAATTTTTCATTGGTAATATGAATTTGGAAATATTATCTGGGTATACAAGTTCCCATCTGTCACTGTGGTGCCATGATATGTGGGATCACAATTTCTCAATGATCATGTGGGGCCACAATTTATTGTGGTTACATTGGGCACCTCTGGTTTTCCAAATATGACACACACACACACACACACGCATACGCGCACACACACACACATGCATACACACACATACAAACCAAACCTCCCCAGGGCTCCCTATCTCACAAAAAAATCTCACAGGAAACCATAAATATGGTCACCATTTGTATTTAGCTGTCAAAAAGCCAAAAGGCACAAACGTTTTTCTCAATCACACTTCTTGGATGCATTGCCTCATACGTAAACCTTCTATCTTGGTGAATTTTTGCCAAAAAGCGTTATCTTTTGCTTTTCATCATTACACAAGACCCTACTGGAGGGTGACATATACTTTTACCAGGACAAGTAGCCTCCTGGGAAACCTGAAAACCTGAAAATGTTTTTGGGAGTATTCTGTCCCGGGAATCATGAAAACAATATTTCGTGTGGTGTGAGGTAGGAATCCAAATTTATTCTTTGCATGTGGATATTCAGTGGCCCAAGCACCAGTTTTTGAAAATACATGCTAGATTTTAAGTACTCTTTAAAATGTTGAAGAATGACAATATTGTCACATAAAATAGTCATTGAAACCATTGTTCCTTTTTTCAGAAAAAATTAATTAAAATTCTGTCAATTCACTCCCAAACATAGTAAAAATTCACAAGTGAATTAGAAAAGAAAATGACAGAATTTTAAATAAAGGAGTCAGATGATTAAGATCTACTGTGTCTGAAAAGTATTTGTATTATTAATGACAACTTTCATATCTTTAAAATTTTTATTTTTTTATTTTTCATATCCTTAAATATATTTTTATGAAGATGGCAATATTAAATATTAATGGTTTATATAATCAACATTGCTCTAATTGATAACTATAAACAATAATTCTGTGATAGGACACACATAAAGGCAGAGATTATTTATTTCACTTATTCACTCATTAATGTATGTACCACCTGGAATATGCCAGGTGCTATGAGGTCTTTGGAATACATCAACGAACAAAACAGGAAAACACCCCTGAGTAGGAGGCAGACAATAAAAAAAAAAATAAGGTAGGGATCAAACATTGTGGATATTTGGGGGTAAAGAGGTCAGCAAATACAACAACACTGAGGTAGGCCTATTCCTGGCTTGTTTGAAAAAAAAACAAAGAGAGCATTCTGGTAAAGTGGAATGAGTGAGGGTGAACGTTAGTAGGAGGTGAGGTCAGAGAGGTGATGAGGAGCTCAGTCATGTTGAATCTTGTAGGTAAAGTTTTGACTCCAAATGCAAAGGAAAGTCCTTGAAAGGTTTTGAGTGGACTCATAATAGGATATGACTTATCTTACAGAGAGTTATTCTAGATGCTGTGTCCAAAACAGACAAATTTTAAAAATCAACTTTAATGTGAAAATTGAAAATAGTATAATTTTCATTACTTAAATTATAGATGAAAGTATAGATAAGTTATAGTCATAGAATTATAAATAAAAAGCATGCTTATGATGCCTCATTAAATGTTTTATAGAATAAAGTTGCTATGAAAACTAAAAGAATGATTACAAATATATCCATTTTCTTAAACTGAAAAATCAATTGCATCATATTATTTCACAAGTTATTACTTAAAACAATCTAGATATAACCCAGGCTTCCTAAATCAGAATGTCCAGGGTGGCCTGTATCTAAGTACGTATTTTTTTGAGAACGCTTCAAAGGTATTTTTACTATTACTTATTGAGAACTATTGCTACAAATGTATACCAAGAATTAGCTAGAATTATTTGACCAAAAAAAAAAAAAAAAAGAGACAGAAAAAAGAAAATTAACAATATTTTTAGCCCAGCCCAGAAAATCAAACATAAAGGTTTGATATAAGACTCTGCAAAATTTTTTGTGGAAGTCGAGACATTATATTTTCGACACCTTCCTAGTCTACTGGCCTAATACCTGCAATGAAACTGGAAGGGCAGTTACTCTGGCATGACTTGCAGCATGTGAATTCATGTTGGTGCCTAGTGATCAATATCATATGTGAGAAGTGTTCACAAACCATCTACTACGTAATCTGGTTTAGAAGTTTGCCAAAGGCGGATGTCAAGCTTATTGGCTAACTGATATGTAGTTTTAGAAGCCCCTCATTTCCCATTTTGGAAATTTGCAATAATATTTGTCTTCATTCTTTGGGCTCTTCCACTGTTCTCTGTGGTTTTCTTAACTATTGTTCATAAGCCCTCATTGTGCATAAGCCTTCTGTACTTTCGGATTTGTAGATATGAACTGTTTTATTATTAAACTTTATTTCCAACACATTGTTTCCCCACATACACACGCCATATATCGTTATTTGTACTTAGTTCTTAAAACCGTTTTTCCCGTTGTGTCCGATTTGGTTATGATTCTTCTTTCTGATGATGACGAAAACAAATTAAAGAGGAGCGAAGGTGCACTCTGGGTCATCTAGGGATACGTCGTTATTTCTTTCAATCAATTGGCCAATTTCCTTGGTCTAAGAAATATTTTTTATTGTTTTCATCCTTTATTTTGCCTCACAATTCCAGCTGTTTGCTTCCATAATCTATTTAGAAGTTTTACCCTTTCCAATTTTGCACAAGCTATTTAAATTGTGATCTTAGAGAATTCACATTTCCATTGCTGGTTTTTCAGATAACAACGCTGACAGAAGTACAACCACCACCAACAACCACAACACACTTTTATCGAGTGGTTATTAGATGCCAGGTATGTGTTTAGCATTTTAAATGCATTACTTCACCTAATTTTCGTGAGGCTTCAACTACTTCATTGTGCTAAAAAAATTTCTCAGAGCTGTGCAGTTAAAAGGTATAGAATTAAAATCCACATCCAGGTCATTCCCACCCTATTGTCACATCTATATTCTGAAAATATATGCCACAGGAGATTCTCTAGCCAGGAATATATCTACTCCTCACAAGAGCTTCTTCCTCTTCACAATCTCCATCTTATCTTACCCATCGTGACCAGCTTAAGACGATATTGTACTTTCCACTCTTAAAACCTTTGACAGAGTGAGTTTTATTGCTTCATTTTCCAACTTAACTCTTCCTCCAACAGGTTCCTCTGAGAGTAGAAGAGGATACAGAAAGAATTGATAACTTGTGAATTCATAACGAAATAAAATAATTGTAATGTCTTCTGCTCTATCCTAATCAGATATTTTATAGGGTTTATATCCACATATACTTAATTGAACAATCATTAAACACCAGGGCATTCCTGTGTCACATAGAATAGATTGCAGGATCAGAACATACATGTACAATGACACCAGGTTATATAAGTCACACACTGTCATCATCAAATCTAGCTTGAATCTTTTTTTTTTAATGTCCTTTTATAGCTTTGATAGAGTTTTCTAGTATGTTTATTAATACTGGGTTACAATATCAGTCATGTATCCAGTCAACCATGCTTTCAAAGCATATATGTGTGTGCATATGTGTTTCCTATAGATTTTATGGTTTGGATCCTATTGATAATAGAAAACAAATTTGACCTTCTTTTTTTTTTTTTTTTGCTATCATATTCTTATTTTGCACTAGTATTGAGGAAATTATCCATATGACACACAAGATAAACCTTCTTCCCTAGGGTAGTCTGGAAAGTTTGTATCAATCCTACTGATTCAGAAAGTTACCAAAGTAGAATAAAAGCTCGAAAAGCTAAGGTTTTTGTTTTGTTTTATTTTGTGACTTTTTTTTTTAATTTGGTTTAATTGTCTTCATTTGGTGAACTTGTAATATGCCCAAGAATATAATACCCTTCCTATCATCTTTCTTAGGAATAGGTCTGCCTCTTGTTAATAGGTTTAATTCAAAATTTCCCAATGGATGCTATAGTGAACACTGTTGCACAACAAATGGCTTATAAGTGCACTGATATATGAGTCACATGAGACCCCTCATCACAAGATAGATCTTGGGTAAATAAGCCTACCTCAGGGTCATCTCTGGTCATATGACCTTGTTGTTTACCCCTATATGTCTTACGTGTATCACTTTCTATTTGAGTCAGAACATGAAGAAGGATGAGAGTACTGGGTCTAATTGTCCAGCATTGCAGGCACTATCCATGCAGAAAATTCTTACAATCTTTCTTGCAGTGACCAAATTTTTCATTAACTCATGTTTTATTCTTAGATTCTTCTGGTGATTCACAGAGCACAAGTACTTATATGCAGCATCTCTGTCGATGGCTCCTAATATTCTCTCTTTGGCTTTACATTTTGTTTGGAAAATTCTGATCTCTTTATGGATATAACTTAGACAATCTGCTTCTCTTTCATATACGCACAACTACTTATTTTACCAGTTTCAACAATAGCTCTAAAAAACCCATCTCAGAAATGAGTATTTATAATAGAATTGTTTCTGCACCTGAAATAAAATAATTCATACATTTTGCTTTGAAATTTGCTTCACATTGTTAAAATTAATGTCTTTGTCACCAGTAATAACATTTTTCTTCTCTGCTGCTCTGACCTTGCTGGATACTTCAATACATTTCATTAAGAAGCTGTAACATACAGTGTAGTTTCTAAAACCAAGTCTTCTATTTTCAAAGTTTCACTTGCACTCTGAGATGACTGATTGTTTTGAGATTCTCATTTCAAAGATAATCTTAAAAAAATCAATAAAAGTACCCTCTGCATCACATGGCCACCCTGTAACCAAGTGCTACCACACATTTACGTTTATTATCAAGATGACAGTTAATAAAATGAAAATTTCACAAGCTTATTTCATTAGTAAGTGTGGTGTCCTAAAGTACTACTGTCTTAACAAAGTGATAGCAAATCACTTCTTTGTTCTACTACTTTATCAAATAATAAAAAATTATCTTCTGATAAGATAATTAGGAATTGAAAGAAATGCTTACAGAATATACTTTGGCATTTTCAAGCCATCTATTAAATTCAAACTTGGATTTGTTGTTAAAATAAATGACAGTTTAGTATGGTATGGCAATGTACTATCTTATGCTAATATGAGAAATATTGAGAAAATAACTGAAGTGGATTTAGTAAGTAAAATATGATGCATATTTTAAGATAATGAAGTCATAACATTATTCTCCACTAAAATACTATCCCAAGAAGAAGAAGAGGACTAAGAAATGGCAGTGCAAACAGCATCTTCAGTTCAATGAAGGTAAAATCCAGAATGACATCCATGAGGCAAGGTGGCCAAACGCGGTGATGATCAGTTACCATGAGTAGATTAAACTTAAACTTAAACATTAAACTTAAACACAAAATTTAAGGAGGTGTAAAAACATCAGTAATCAAGATAAATAATATTTTACTCCAATAATATTTTGATTAAAATCAAAATTAATGCAAAATTTCCGTGATGAAGAATATCAGATTTTAAATAGGAGTTACATGTATGCCATTTTTGTAGAAAGCTGCTTGTCAGAGAGTGTGGAAGAAAACAAAACAGTTATGAGAGGGCATGAGGCTAGTGCTCTCTGTTTACTAAGTAGAATTAAAAGCTAAAGCATTCATATACTAAGCAAACTTTTGCCTTTTTAGGGGGAATGCTACGAACAGAGGAGAATCCCTCCTAGCCTGGCTCTCTGACCTGGTTCCTCCTAAACACAATCCAGCTGCAAATAGCTGTCTTGGAAAAATTAGTATCAATAAAAGCTAATAACAATAACCAGTAGAAGATTTATGTAAATACATTACCATTATTATAAATATAAATACATTATTATAAACATATAAGTATAATATTATAAATATATTATTATTAAACA
This sequence comes from Elephas maximus indicus, assembly GCF_024166365.1. Lineage (NCBI taxonomy): Eukaryota > Metazoa > Chordata > Mammalia > Proboscidea > Elephantidae > Elephas > Elephas maximus. The sequence continues at coordinate 52,140,874 of NC_064836.1, read as the reverse complement.
TATATAAAATGAGGACATAGATATAAAAAAGGAAGTAAATATTGCTGTGTGGATAGGTAAATATTGTGGCCAATGCATTGCCAAAAACTTCAATGCATGAAAAGTACTAAAATGTTCACGGCTGAAATACAAATGCTCAGGTAGTATATGACAGTATAACAGAAGGAGCTAAGATATGATGTGACAAAATTTAGAAAGTAGAAGGAAAAATTAAGACCATGAAATAAAGTAGTACAAATGAGATTTATACTACTAAAAATAGACTAAAGTTCATTATAAAGCTGAACAAAGCAAAAAAAAAAAAAAATCCTTTGCCTTTAAGTTGATTCAGACTTATGGCTACTCAACAAAGTAAGGTGAACAGTAAGATTAAAAACTGAATTGGAGAGGAAAGGCTAGATGTAGCAGGTAGAAATGGGAGATCTAGCATGCGCTTATTGGCACTCCTACAGAATAGAAAGGGACAAATAGAACAGAAAAATTCAAAAAGTATGTTTTAAATTATTTTCTAGAAATGTAATAAAATGCAATCAAAATATTGCAAAGGGTCCACTATTTCCAAAGAAAATGATATTGAATAATAAACAATGAGACATTATAGTAAATATAACAGACTTTGAAAACGAACTAAAAATTTAAATAGGCTTCTTTTCAAATGACTGTTTCATATAGGCCATCAATAAATATTGCTGCATGGATAAGCACAGTTTCTTTATATAAGGAGCATATGGATTTAATTTTGTCTCTGTTAAACTAAATAGATATGATTAAAAATTAATGCTTTCCACTGGTTATAGGAATAAATTATACATTTTAACTGGTTGGGAATGCTGACCAGTGAAGAATTACAAAGAACCTAATAGAAAACAGAAATAGGAAAGGAGTAAAGAAGGGTGTGGAAATAAAAAAACAGGGGGATAGTTGGCAAACAACCGTAGAAGATGTGTATCATTTTCAAAAAATGCAGTATTTGTCATGTGTGTGTTAGTTCTTGGGTAATTATGCATTGAGAATTACAACAAAGCTATTCTTTTAAAGTAAAATGGGATACTTACTGAAACTTTCAGTTAGTACAGTCATGAAAAATGTTTACTCAATTACCAGAGAACTGATATTAAGAAGAAATGCAGCATATATTACCTATGAAGAATGCAACAATTGAATAAATAAATAACAACAAAACAACTAGATAGGTGGAAACTAAGAAGATTAACCAAACCAAAACCTGATTTTTTTGAGGCTAATACAGTTAGAAAAATTAATTAATAAATAAGAAAAGGGAGAGAGAAAACAACAAACAGAAAAGCAACAGCTATTAAGACTGAAAAAGGGACATAAATATAATTACATTAAAAACAAAAATATATATATAATTACATTAGGGATTGTAAATATGTTGGGTGAATATCATGAGCAATATTTTGTCTGACACTTTCCAAAATTCAGAAAATTTGAATAATTCTGAAGAAACATATTAATACCAAAATTTGACTTAATAATATGTAGAACATTAGTAGATTTGTATTGTCAAATAAATTGACTTGTTAGCAAACAATCTACCCACTTCCACTCTTTATCACATACACACAAACACCAGGATAAGGTTATTTGGGTTTTTTTTGCTTGTTTGCTTGCTTACTTGCTTACATTTTGTTTGTTTGTTTTCCAGTATGTTATGTGAAATATTAAGAAGCACATAAGAGAACCCATAGAGAGAGTAATTTTAGTATACACATGACCAGGCTATCCTTCATATTATCTATGATAATGTGATATACCAGGGAAGATGGCCAAAAATTTATTTGAGGAACATAAAAATCTATATCAGAGCATTGCAAGGTTCATTTGTATTGCTGGCTTCTAAGTATGGTTAAATGTGTGCTTCAGTCTTTAGACATTCTATTTTGTCTGAAAATTTGTTGGGATGCCATCTTTGCATTTATGAAAGATAAATCAGGCACACATAGATTTTGTATTTTAATTGGTGATTCATATAATCCTGTGTTAATTAAGCTCCACAGAGATAACAAATTATACTGTTCAAATTTAGTATTTTCCTAAAACTTTGTACCCCAGGTTTTTCCCTAGTACACAAGCAAAGTTTCACACATTGAGGAAAAATATATAAATATATATTCAATAGTTTTCTCTTGCTTCATATGAAGGTTAAATAAAAGTTCAGATCAGCCATTTCTTTGATCTCAGGGTGTAAAGTGAAAAGGGCAGCTTAATAGAAGGAAACATATTTGACAGCAAACACTTCTCTTTGTCTGTGATGCACTTTCTCTGTGGGCTCCATAGCTTTAAACAGATTCCTTCTGAAGAGGAGATATTAGTTGGTGCTGTAGTCATTGAGTAGATAAAACGAATTCAGAAATGTGCAACTGTAATATAATTGTGTGTGCATTTGTAATCATATAATTTATAGCACTTATATTTTATCAGGATGGTGCTGTGAACAATCATTAATATTTCCGGAACAATAAACACTTGCCAAAATCATGTTTAAATATTTTCTGAGTATTTGTCATGAAGTTGTTTCACCAAGGGAAGAAAGAAATGTTCATATGAATGAGAAATTGCTCTTACTCCAATGGGCTACCCATGAATGGATTTCCTGGTGTCTGAAATCCACAATTTTTTATGTGCAAACTATATTTTTTATACGGTACAGTCTCAATTTTATTGCATTTACTCTTTAACAAGAGAAAGTACTAATAAGTAGCAAGCTCCATCTTCTGAAAATTCTTGTGAGATATATTCTGGTTGCTTTTTTTTAGGCCCTGGTCTGCTAGATTCTATTAAACACAAATATTGAGAAATTTTTTCAATGCTGATTACAGACTTCTGGCTTTTAATTACAGAGTAATGATGCTACCTTTTTCTCTCTGAAACCAAATAAAGAAACATAGATGTGGAAGAGAGTTTGGAAACAAAATTATCATTTCTGACAAATATGGAAACTGCCCATTACTGAAATTGTCAATGGACCTCAGAAGTTTAATAATTAGACTACATTGATGGAGGCACCAAGAGAGGACCCTGTGACTACAAATATTTGGTACAAGTGATAAATCAGTAATTCTAGGAAGTAGGTCTCACACCCTGAGGGAAAAGCAAATGACTCAAAAATCAAAACAGCCCGCTGCTGTTGAGTCCATCCCAACTCATAGTGACCCTACAGGACAGGGTAGAACTACCCCATAGGATTTCCGAGGCTGTAAATCTTTATGGAAGCATACTACCACATCTTTCTCCCACGGAGCGGCTGGTGGGTTAGAACTGCTGACCTTTCAATTAGCAGCAAAGAACTTCACCACAGCACCACCAGAGCTCATGCAAATGACCACTTGTTTAAAACAAGGGTGTATAGTGCTCACTGCAGAGTTCTCTCTAATGCTGTTTGACACTATGGAGGAAAGGAGCAAATATCAAATATTTCATAAAAACAATCTATCAGATTATGAGATTTCAAAGAAAACCATGACCTTCCCGCAAAATAAAACAAAAATGAACAAAACACATGAGCTGACACAATGTCCTGTGGCTATCAAGTTATTCAATTATTTAACAAATATTTGTTGAACATAATTTAGTGTCCAGTAGTACAATGCAAGGCACTGATGCTTGACATTTGAAAGGCGAACCCTCAGGTACTCACTTGCAAAATTCAATGCATAATACGTCATTGTAAATGAAGATTTCTGCTAATTTTGCTCATTTTTCTACTCTATTCTTCACAAAATATTTCTGCAAATCTTTGGCCCAGAAAGAACTGTACCACTTAAACATCAAACATAATGAAAAAGACCCTAAATATTTATGTGATGAAGAATCTAGGAGGAAATATGATAAGATACAGACGCAAAGTGATGACCAGATCAACGAGAGATGTTTTGCCACAGAAGGAATGAAAATCATGATCAACAGTTACCCACAGATTGAAATAACTTATGAAAATCTTTTTTTGTCTCAAGAACTCAGGGTTGAAATGTGATGAATCAAGTAAGAAACAGTAAGATATTAAAAAGATGAAAAATAAGCGGTAGTGTTCAGGAAAGATATGAAAAATAAAAAAAAAGGAATAAAAATTAATGACCACATTTATAACACTAAGAAAGAAACACAGTCAAATATATTAAGAAGTATCAGAAGGAAAGTAATAGCTTTGTCAGAAAAGAGAAACATTGTACTAATAATTACATGTTCTAAGGAAGAGAACAGAATAAATGAAAGAGCAATGACTTAAATTGAATTTGGGTGCCAGTACCACACAAAACCTCGTGTACATAACTGATAAAAACTGGACAAATATAAATACAACTCTTTGAAAACAAATTGGAGAGTAGGCGGAATCAGGTCAATAATGGAGGGTAGTAGATCCTTGAAGAAGGGAACCACACTGGGTAAGAAACATACCTATTCTTTTTCTTTTTTTTTCTCCCCATGCAGCAGGGAGGTTATTATTCTAGAAGAAATACCCAATAAAGTGACCAATTTGAAGACAAAGTTTGGTACTTGTACACTCTCCTCAAATCCTTGGCTGACCCAAGAACTGCAGTCACGGTTAGTTCCCTTAAAGTGGGCTCTAACTCAGGGAGACTTCACGTATAACAGAATGAAATGCTGCCTGGTCCTGCACCATCTTCATGATCCTTCCAACCTAAAAACAAAAACAAATATTCCAGTCAAGTTAATTCCGACATATAGTGACCCTACAAGACAGAGTAGAATTGCCCTATAGGGTTTCCAAGGAGAGGCTGGTGGACTCAAACTCTTGACATTTTGATTAGCAGCTGAGCTCTTAACCACTACACCACCACTGCTCCTCTTCCAATCTACCAAGCTACCATTCTTCAGGCAGTTTATCAGACAATGTTGTGTTGTGAACCGTAAAGTTTTCATCTGCTGTTTTTTTTTTAAAGTAGATTTAAAAAAGCCAATGTTGCTGTCGAGTCCATTCCTACTCATAGCGACCTTACAGGACAGAGTAGAACTGCCCTACGGAGTTTCCAAGGAGAGCCTGATGGATTCGAACTGCTGTCATTTTGGTTAGCAGCCATAGCTCTTAACTACTATGTCACCAGGGTTTCCTGGAAGTAGATTGCCAGGCATAATCCTAAATGTCAAATTGAATTTAAACATAACTTTATTTTTTTCTATTTTTAACTACATATGAATTTAAAACACATTTTAAAAATTTTGATCTTTTCCATGTAATTTATGGACCTGGTAGAGATCAACATAAAGCCGTTTTACAGGATTAGTATTATTACATGTCAACGTTCCTCAATCTTCCTGTTTTGCAGGATTACTTGATTGCTAGGCAATCATCTATTCTTAATTTGTTTTAGTCTGGAAGCTATGTTGAAACCTGTCTACAATGGATGACCCTGCTGGTATTTGAAATACCAGTGCATAGCTTTCAGCATCATGGCCATACACAAGCCACCACAGTATGACAAACTTTGACAGATGACAGGGAGAAGCATGAATAGAAAGTACATGAATACAATCCCTAAGTCTAGTACCCCAGGACTAGAGTAGGGAGGGGTAGTGAGGAACCTGATGGCAGGCTGAAATGATCATATTTTATTTTGTGTGTAAACAACACGTGTGAGCATATATACTTATATGCGTGTGCGTGTGTGCATATCCAATCTATCAAACAGGTGAATCACTCATAAAATATATTTATTTGGCTATAATTATAGCATGGTTGCTCTAGGGCAGTGCTTCCCAAATGTTGGTTAGTAAATCCTGGGGGTGATAAAGTTCTTTGATAGATAAGCTTTACTGGATCAAATAATATTCATTTGAATATGTTGTTCCTTAAGGTAAAACGGTTTACGATTCTCTAAGTGCATATTGTGTCAATTTTCACCCACTGAGTGGACAGTACATAGTCAGGACCGGTCAGTCATTTGGTCTACTGACAATCAGTAACTACTACAGTACTTTTAATAGTCATACAATTGTAAATTGGTTTTATTCTTAGACATATTGTTTAACAAATACTTACAAACACACAGATTTCAAAGCAGGGAGGTTGAGGAGCACTGACATGTAATAACACTAATTCTGTAAAATGACTTTATGTTGATCTCTACCAGGTCTAAAAAATTGCATGAATAAGATCAATTTTTTTTTTTTTTGTATTTTAAATTCTTATGTAGTCAAAAATAGAAAAAAATAAAGTTATGATTAAATTCAATTTGACGTTTAGGATTATGCCTATACCTCTTGGGTATGTTTAAAATGTATTTACCCACAAAGAATGTTTTTTCCTCATATTTTAATTAAATTGGTTAAAAAGTTTTTTTTTTTACATTTAATGGCAAAACTACATTTTCTTTATATACTCAGTGAAATAACATTATACTAACGTTATTTCAGGAAACCCTGGTGGCAAAGTGGTTAAGTGCTACGGCTGCTAACCTAGAGGGTGGGCAGTTCGAATCCGTCTGGTGCTCCTTGGAAACTCTATGGGGCAGTTCTACTCTGTCCTATAGGGTTGCTATAAGTCAGAATTGACTCAACGGCACTGGGTTTTTTTGGGTAACATTACTTCATAAAGTGATATTAAGTAATAATCTGCTACAAAGTAATTATCTTATGTAAAATGTTTTCATTTGTCATTAGATGTAACATAATATTTTTTTTAAACTCCAAATTGAGTTTTTTATAAAATAGAATTTTTTTTCATACTTTACTTCTGCATAACATTTATCTCTTTTTTTTTTTTTCTTGTAGTGTTCATCATTCCAGGTGGTGAGGATACAGTTATTGTCTTCCTTTGGGTTATATTGGTACAGAGCATGAGACAAGGTGTTGGATGCAGGTACTTAATTTGGGAGATGGTCTTGGGATGTAGGTGCAAGCAAGTCAGGAAAGTGAGAGAGGGAGGGAAGAGAAGTCAATACGGGGACGCATTATGAGGGTCACATCTGAGAAGCATCTAACATGGTTTTCCATCTGACAGATGGGAGGTGGGCCTTATATCCACTGGCTTCAGCCTTTTTTCATTTGTAGATTATCCTGGCAGTGTTCATTTCCTTGTGCTTGCTGAAGGAAAGCACAATGACTTAATGTGCCTACATAAGCTGTCACCACGAATCCAACTCCCAAGTAACTGTCCAGTACAGCTGGGGCAGAAATTAGAGGTGAATGTAGTAAAGAGATAGAATGGAGGGAAAAGTCATTACCTTCAGAGGTTACACTGACTTAAATTAAAAAAAAAAGGGGGGGAGCTCTCCATAGGATCTCATGTCTAAAGAGAATAATACTTAAAAATATAAACAACACTCCATATATGTTAGAGAAATTTCCTCCTTTTTAATGAAAACACCTAAAAATATATTTTAACTTATACTAACGTGCATGTGTGTGCAGGCATGTAACTTGTATCTGTTTGTGGGGTTAATTTTATAACTTCTTGAACTATTTCACATAAGTGAAAAGTGAGACAAAATATTATTATTTAGCTTCTGCCCATTGAACCCATTACACCATTCTACGGTAATATTCCTGCAAACACATCACAACGGTTTTAGTGAATTCCTTGAAAATATATATTCAGAGAGAAAGTAACCATGAGACTATAAGTATCATTGGCATGCTTGAAAATGTCAAGCAGGACACTGGATTACTAATATTTAAAAGGATGGTGTTCCAGGTATTCTATTTCAATATTAAAGAATTTTGACCCTGGAAGCCTGAAACACTTAAGAATCTCTGGGTTATGTCGAGCAAAACAAGCTATAGTCATGTCCTTCTTTATTTCTATCCAGAAAACATCTTAAGTAATATTTAAGATAACTCCATGTTGCAACACATTCTCTCAAGACAAACTCTGGGATTTGTGTAATCTCATTTTTCTTAAAATCTAGAAATTTAAAAATAAAATGATTTATTCCATGTTCTGCAGAACCCTAGCTAATTATTAACTTCAATATTAATTAATCAAAAGACTATCATCACAGCACCAGTGTGTTTCCCTTAACAAGCCTTACTCAATTACTGGATAACTTTGGTTCCTTTTTCCTGTATATATTACTTCTCAAGATTAAGAAAGAGAGTGAGAAGAAGAGTGAAAGTGAGGGAGAGAGAATTACGTTTATCGATTATATTTCCTGAGGAAGTTTACAAGAACATGGCGTTCGTCCTCTGTGGAGAGATAATGCCAGTTTGAGCAAGAACATTAGTTATTTAAGGACCTGAGACTCTCTTTGAAACAACAATATTATTTTGTCACCTAAAACATAAAATATTCACCTACAGAATAAAAATTAGAGGGAAAAAGAGACTTTTATAAGCCTAACATATTGGGACTCACTGAATTCTAAAAGAAGGTAGTGATTTTACTAAATAAAATTTAGCCAGTTTTGCTCCTTTCTTAATACGTAAATTTTCCAGATACATAATAAAATGCTGAACAGAATATGACAAAGTAGCATTTCATAATAGCATGAGACTGTATGTCCACAGTATATAGCTTTCATATCTTTCATGTTTAAAAAATCCACATTGTATTTACTTTAGTCAAATTTTGGGAAAATTCATACTGTTTAGAGTTATGAAGATGTATATTGAATATGCAGAAATGAATTTAGGGATATAAACTAGATTAGTTGTTGGAAGCATTATGAATATTTTAATTTTGTTGTCAAATGGAAGGATATTTCACTTGTTGTCCTTTAAAGACTCTTTTCCCAGAAATAACCTAGGCTTTACTGTTTTGTCATGCAGTATCTGCTCTGTGACTAGAGTTTTTTTTAGGTAGTTGAACATACTAAATCAGCTGGGACAGCAATACATAAATTTAACAAAATGATGAAACTGGACAATTTTAAAGAATAAAAACAAAAGAGAATCTATATACTTTTCAAACTGCTATTCTTAAATTCAAGGAGATGAAATGTGGGAATTATAACACGTTACCATTACCAACATGCAATAAAAAAATAATAAAATTAGTATTAACAGTAAATGTCCTACTGGTTATTTAGTACATTTTAGGCACTCTTCAACACACTTTTATATATACTATCTCTATGACCTGAAGTTTTCAAATGTTTTTTTCTTATCAACCTATTTACCAATTTGAATTTAGAATCATATAAATAAACAGGCTGCCTTTGGTCTTAGCAAGGTCTTTAGTTAATTACTGGAGATAATTCTATCACCATTTCACATATATTTTCTCTTTCGCAATGAAGACTACTGTAAAATCCTCTTTGAATCAAAATCACTGGGAAAAGCATCACCAAAGGAAATTTTTTATTTAGGGAATAGTCCTAACATAATATACTATTTATTCAAATTAGGATAATAACTTATTACCAAGAAGCAATTATTGCTAAATCAACAAATATTCTTGAACATCTTGTATTTGTGAGACAGGATATATTTTTTAAAAATATATAAAAAATATTCTTTGTTGTAGAAAGCTTTGATTGTTGAGCATGAAAAAATACAACTATCTTTTTCCCCCCTTTAAAAAGTGATTTTGTTAGAAACACTGTGAAACATTTTTTCCTTAGATTAAATTACCTTTTTTTATTATATATAAATTATTCCTTTTTCCCACATTAAGCTTAAAGATACATTTCAGCATGAAGCCACTCAGAAATCTCATAAATTCTGGACTCAAAGAATATAAAATAAAAATTATTTAATATAATGTTTTCTTTTGAAGAAAATCTATGAAAAGAGGCTGTTGCACACACATTCCCTTACCTACACACATTATCTTTAAATCTTGGTTTTATTTTTTGACTAACTGTTAAAAATGAAAAAAGCCAAGTGAAATAAAATCAATAGAAATAATATTAAACAAGTAAGCTTAATTGTTCATTTTACCTGTAAACACAAGCAAAATTTTGCTGAAGATCATTGAAAAGCAGTTGCGGCTATGCGTCTACAGAGACCTGAGGGGAATTCAAGCTGGGTTCAGAAGAAGACAGGGAACCAGGGATATATCGCTGCTGATGTCAGATGAATCCTGGCTGAAAGCAAAAAATACCAGAAACATGTTTACCTGTGTTTTTCGACTATGTAAAGGCATTCGACTGTGAGGTTCATAACAAATTATGAATAACATTTCAAAAAATGGGAATTCCGGAACGCTTAATTGTGTTCATGAGAGGAACCTGTACATATATCAAGAGGCAGTCACTCGAACAGGACAAGGGGCTACTGTGTGGCTTGAAGTCAGGAAAGCTGTGTGTCAGGGTTGTATCTTTTCACCACAATTGTTGTTATGCCTGAGCCCATTGTTAAAGCCACTGCGTAATTCCATCTCGTTGAAGGTCTTCTCCTTTTCACTGAGCCTCTACTTTATTGAGCATGATTTCCTATTTCTGTAGCAATGATGCAACCTGATAACTTTTTCCTGATATAATAAACAGTGCCAACACATTCAAGAAATGTTTTTGTTACGATTTTTCTGCAAGTGTCTGTAATTGTAATGGTAGTCTAAAATATTTTATTTTCTTGATGAGCAGTTACTTTTATGAAACTGAAAATACGTTTAAATTCCCTAGTAGCTAATTCATACATTAATTAGGAATTACTGTGTATCTATTCTTTGACAAGGGGGAGGGGGGTGAATAAGACATTAGAATATTTCATTTATATATATATTATCTTTATTTTTTACACAGTATATTATTTTTCATGCAAAATTATGCTTTTATCTAAAGCAACAAGAGAAAAACTAATTTTCTCAATGACTATTTAATGTCAAATATGTTTATTCCAGTATCAGGTTATGACTAATTTCTGCACCATTTTCTTTACTCAAAACCAAACAGAAAACCAAACCTGTGCTGTCGGGTCAATTCTGGCTCATAGGGACACTCTAGCACACAGTAGAACTGCCCTATACGGTTTCAAAGGAGTGGCTGGTGGGATTCTAACTGTTGCCCTTTTGGTTAGCAACCAATATCTTAACCACTGCTCTGCCAGGACTCTTCTTTACTCAAAACCAAAAACCAAACCCAAAGCTGTGAGTTGATTCCAACTCATAGCGACTCTTCTTTACTTAGCTAGGCATAATTTCAAACTCAGTAGAATGTATTATTTTATTTCCTCTTACCAAATCATACTTTCCTCAAGAATTAGATGAGAATAGCCATATTTTCTTATTTCTCTTAAATAAAAGGTCCACAGAGTTAACACATTTCTTGAGTGATAAGGAATGCAGAGACGCAGACCCCCTCAATAATCATTAATCTTCCTGATTTTTCATTGTAATTTAGGATGATGTTAAAATAATTGAAAGGATTTTGAATCATCCCATAACTCTTTCATTACAAAATTTTTATTGTTAATTGTTTTTAATGCTATGTGTTTTCAGTATTGCAATGCATGCGTACTGATTGAGTGTGTTTAAATTTTTGGTTAATAATATGGACTTTGAGAGATATGATCTGGTAATACAATATACCAGTGAGAACTAAATGGTTACTTTATTGCCAGAGCCTTTCTGTTAGGTTAGTTAGGCGGACCTCTGGTTTTCCAAATATGACACAGAAAAACCAAAACAAACCCATCAGGGCTCCCTAAATATCCCACAGGAAAGCCATAATTGTGCTTGCAAGTCTTATCTCTCAGAAATACAAAACTAACACATCCAGGAAGCATCGACTAATAGATAGTTCAACCTACACAATTATGAGGCACCAACTCTGGTTTACTGAGCTTCACACATTTCAAAAGAGACCTACCTTGATGTTAAATGCCTTAGAATGGAAATAACGCCTTACCTATGAGCTTCAGAGGCATAAAAATTGGCTGGGTCGCTACAGGGTCGCTATAAGTTGGAATGGACTCTATGGCAACAGGTTTGATTTTCCGTTTTGTTTTGTTTTTTGTTTGGTATACCATTACACCAATAGTAATGAAAGGGATATGATATTTAACATTTGTTCTGGTTTCTAAGCTTTTTCCTCTGAGAGATTATTCCAGTCAGGTTTGTCACTAAATTAAAACTGTCTCAGGATTGACTTGATGGCAACAGGTTTAGTTTTCAGATTATTGCTTTTTAGGAGACCCCTGGCATAGTGGTTTAGAACTTGGCTGCTATCCAAAAGGTTGGCAGTTTAAATCCACCAATTGCTCCCTGGAAACCCTATAGGGCAGTTCTACTCTGTCCTATAGGGTCACTATGAGTGGAAATCCACTTGTTGGCAAAGGGTTTAGTACTTCTTAAAGGAGCTGCAGAAACCCTGGTAGCATAGTGGTTAAGTGATAAAGCTGCTAACCAAAATATCCGCAGTTCCAATACACTAAGCACTTCTTGGAAACTCTATGGGGCAGTTCTACCTTGTCCTATAGTGTCGCTATGAGTCGGAATTAACTCGATAACAACGGGTAAAGGAACCTTGGTGGTGCAGTGGTTAAAATGCTCAGCTGCTAGTCTAGTGGGTTGGAACCCACCACCTTATCTGGGGGAGAAAGATGTAGCACTCTGCTTCTTTAAATATTGGAAAAAAAAAAAAAAAACACTAAACCCACTGTCCTCAAGTCGATTCAAACTCATAGTGACCCTGTAGTTTACAGCCTTGGAAACTCTATGGGGCAGTTCTATCTTGTCCTATAGGGTCTGTATGAGTAGAATCAACTTGATGGCAGTGGGTTTTTTTTTTTTTTTTCAGTACTTTTTAATCATTTTCCTCTTTAGAATCATTATCCAAAACCTCAAATTTAAACCTAATCGTGTAGATTTCTGTTACTATTTTATTGTTGTTGCTTATAGATATTGTTTTGGAAATGCCATATATATTTTTTTTAACATATATTGGCAGGGTTGAGGTTTTTTAAATAAATTTCCCAAGCCACAACAATAATTTCTAATATTTCTGTAAGACAAAGTTATAAGTGATATTGGATCCTATGGATATCACATTTTATTACTTTAATATAATACTTATCTATGGAATTTTCTGATACTAATCCTAATAAATTGAGAGTTGATGTGCATTAAAATTCCAGAATGATATTTAAATAAGTTACAGAATAAAATCTTATTTTAAAATCATAAAACAATTTGCCGAATGTAGCTGGAAACTTATAAGGATGTTTTACACATTTCATTGTTATCTAAAAAATACTAAAAGCTTTTTCTTATCTTCCTGCATTATTAAAAAAAAAATTAGCATTAAAAATGGCACTAAGGAAATCGATTTTTACAAAAGTAATTTACTTTGTTGTTGTATTAATTTATAATGACCATATTCTCTTTGCTAAAACTTTTAATTTTTTTTTTATAGAATATAGATGGTCTCTACTGACTACTGTCCTAAAAAACCCATTTATTTTCATTTTTTATTAAAACTTTATATTGTATTTAAGTCAATTACTTTTTTTGTTAATATTAAATTTAACTTGTTTGTAAGTGAATTTTTTAAGTTAAAAATTAGTAAAAATTACTGATTTAAAAAATGTGTAATCGCCGAAAGTGGTGAATTTCTAAGAAATATTTAAATCAACTTTGATGTGAGGCATTTCTATTCTGCCCTATAGGGTCTGCTGTGAGTCAGAATCAATGGCAACAGGTTTGGATTTGGTTTTACACACTTATGGGACTGTTTATAGAGCTTTAAAGCTGTCACTAACACGACTTTTCAGAATAACTTAAATTCATTTTGAAGCGCAAAATGATATTTACTAAAAAAAATCCTGACAAGATACATATAAACCAAACCAAAACCTGATGCTGTCAAGTCATAGCAACCTTGTAGAACCACTCCATAGGGTTTCCAAGGCTGTAGATAATTAAAATTACTTCAACAAAATAATTAAAATGGCTAATGATATATATGGGGTTCATAGAAACATAATTCGGGAATTCTTAAGGTATGATACATTCCTCTAAACCAAGAGCTGGCCAACATTTTTCCATAAGGAGTTAGCTAGTAAGGAAGAAGAATGGGGCATCAAGATTGAAGGAAGACTCATTAACAACCTGCATTATGCAGGTGACACGACCTTGCTTGCTGAAAGTTAAGAGGACTTGAAGCACTTACTGATGAAGATCAAAGACTACAGACTTCAGTATGGATTACACCTCAACATAAAGAAAACAAAAATCCTCACAAATGGACCAATAAGCAACATAATGACAAACAGAGAAAAGACTGATGTTGTCAAGGATTTCATTTTACTTGTATCCACAATCAGTGCCCACGGAAGCAGCAGTCAAGAAATCAAAAGACGCATCGCATTGGGCAAATCTGCTGCAAAAGACTTATTTAAAATGTTGAAAAGCAAGGATGTCACCTTGAAGACTAAGGTGCACCTGACCTAAGCCATGGTATTTTTAATCGCATCATATGCATATGAAAGCTGGACAATGAATAAGGAAGATCGAAGAACTGACACCTTTGAATTAGCAAAGAATATTGAATGTATCATGGACTGTCAAAAGAACAAACAAATCTGTCTGGAAAGTAGTACAACCAGAATGCTCCTTAGAAGCAAGAATGGCTAGACTGCATTTTACATACTTTGGACATGTCGTCAAGGGGGATCATTCCCTGGAGAAGGGCATCATGCTTGGTTAAGTACACGGTCAATGAAGAAAAGGAAGACCCTCAGTGAGATGGATTGACACGGTGGCTGCAAAAATGGGCTCAAGCATAACAATAATTGTGAGCATGGCACAGGACTGGGCAGTGCTTAGTTCTGTTGTACATAGGATCGCTATGAGTCCAAACCAACTCCATGGCACATAACAACAACAAAAATATGACCATAATGTCTCTGTGCAACTACTCTTTTGTTATACTGCAAAAGCAGCCATAGACAATAATACATAAATGAATGAGTGAAGCTGTGTTGCAATAAAACTTCACTTACATGTAAGGGCTCATGGTGGATTGCCTTTCCCAATGCTAAGGAGCAATCCCAAGCTCACAAATTGCGACTGAAAAGTTTATCTAGCTAAAAGTTTTATGAACTGGACACTTGATCAGAGTTTATCCATATTTAGCCCAGCTGTGTGATGAGACAGGTCATTCCAAATTGTAGTAAGATTAAGGAGGACAATCATAGGCTCTTTTTTCAAACGGAGTTTGTGAGAAAAAAAAATTTTTTTTTTTTAAGGGGACTACTGGGAAGGGGAAAGGATACAGAAATGTCACATCACTGCTATAAATAAATGTATTCAAATAATCCTTTGCTTAGACATTCAAATTTCATTCTAACTTATGTTGCATTCACAAAACATCAATCTATAAAAATATTTTGAACTGTAATGCACATACATACAATATTATACATAGGTACATGCATTAAAAAAACATGCATACACATATATAATTGTCTATATTTGTATGTCACTCCTAGTTAAATTTGATGCCAGAGATATATTGATACCTATATATGCTTTTTTTATATATATGCTTGTACTTTATTCAAAATTTTCTTGTACTTTATTCAAAATTTTATATATGCTTGTACTTTATTCAAAATTTAATCCTGCTTCTGATTAATGTCTGGATATAATCCATGTATGATATGTAAGTTGCTAGAATGGATGTCTATTTCCCTGGCCAGGAAAATATAAACAAGAAATGTGAACTCTTCACTATATCTATAATTTGTAGGAATAATTCTAAGGTAAATCAACACCAAATACTATGAAACTCACATTGGATTTCAACGTGTGTTTTAAAACCCCAGGCATGATGCAATTTTCTGAATTATTCACACATAATCACTCCAGAGGTTTACATTTAAGCATGATGGGAAAGTGCCTTAAAGCAGCCAGCCTTGGAAAATCTTGTCCTTTAGTCAATACTCCGAATACATTAAGGATGATGATAACCTAACTCTCGTGACCTAAATGTGTTAAATTTACTTATTCAGAGATGATGGTGGAGATGATGAGGCCTTCACATGTCTCAGATAAGCATTTAATCATCATTTTCTTCACTTATTTGTTATTAGAGGAATGTACATTAAAGAATAAGAAAAAGAAGACTAATTCACTAAGTGGCATTGACTCTACATAATACATGAGCAGTTAGAAATGCCCATCAAAGGTATGGCTATCAGAAACACTGGATTAAGTAAATTGAGTCTCTTAAACTAATAATAGAAAAATACTATTATTACTGCTGTTTATAATCATGGATTATAAAATGAAAGTACATACCGTTTTTTTTTTTTTTTTTTGAATATAAGAGAGTGAAACAGGTACAATGAAAATTACAGCTAAAAAAAAAAAGGAACCTGAAAAAGCATAATTAATTTAGGAGATTTTTTTAACAAACAATTTGGCACAAAAAGAATTGCTTAAGTTTAAAAAATAAAAAGCAACTTTTGGATTTCCAGGAACATTACACAAATGCACAAATACAGTCTCATAATAAGTAAAATTAGATTAATATTTTAATATTTGTAAAATTATATAGTACTTTTTTTTTTTTTTTTAAGATTATCCTCATTTGTAGACCCTGCCTTCAGACTCCCACTAGGTAGCCAGCTTTCTTTATTCCGAGGATCACTGTCAAACATAGGGAAGGGTGCAAGTGCTTTGACTAGTGAAACATATGAAAAAGCCTTGATGCAGGAATGGCATTTTGGTTTGAACTTGTACAAGTAGACAGGGAGAAGACTGAGAATGCAGGGCCAGATCCTGTAAGATCTGTAAACCATGTAAAAGTTGGCTTCTTATTCCATTTGTCATGGGTGCCTATTAGGAGATTTTAAGCGGGATAGTGATATAACAATTTAATATCAAGAAATGTCACCCTGGGAACTCTGGAAAACGGACTGTTAGGAGGCAAAACTGGAAGCAGGGAAATCTCCAAGGGAAGGCAATAATTGGGCAGATTCAAGACATATGTTGAGCACAGGAAAAACAACAACATTGTGATAGATTGACTGTGGATGATGACCAAGGAAAGTGGGTGGTTGAAATGAAGATGACAGGAATGGAAACAGGTTGTAGGTATGCAGAAGCAGAAGTAAAGCTTCAGTTTAATGCTTTGTGATGTGTAAGTCTGAAGTTTAGAGTAAAAGCTCCAGGCTAGGAATTAAGTTCAAAAGTTATCAGCATGGAAATAGCATTTTAAGCAAAGGACTGAGAGAAAATCAGGGATATGGTTATTAATGAACACTTAGAGTATATTATGGAAACCAACATTACTTCTATATTTTGACAAGCGTTTTTCATTTCGTTTGGGCTAAATCTTTTGTTTTCATTTTAGTTTAGTTGCCTATAGTGAGAAGTAGAAGAACTAGGAAGAACATATTTTATTTAGTTAAGTACTCTTGTACAATTTTTACCTTACCATTCCATTAACATACTTCACCATAGCTAAAATGTTTATGCAAATTATTTCCATCAAATAAAATTGTTCCTTAGTGATTTTAGAAAATATTATTTACTACACGTGAGAAAGTTGTTAAGAGAAAAATAAATGTTACAGGAAACATACTTTATAGTTGTTATTTTGTTATTAGGTGCCCTCGATACAAAAAAAAGATACAGCTCCTACTAATTCATAGTGACCCTATGTACAACAGAACAAAATGCTGCCCTGTCCTGCACCATCCTCATGATCATTGCTATGTTCAAGCTTATTGTTGCAGCCACTGTGTTAGTCCATTTCATTGAGGGTCTTCCTCTTCTTCTCTGACCCTCCACATTACCAAGCATGAGGTCCTTTTCGAGGGACTGTCTTTTCTGATAATGTGTCCAAAGTATGTGAGATGAAGTCTTGCTATCCTCACTTCTAAGGACTTGTCTGGCTTTACTTCTTCCAAGACAGGTTTGTTTGTTCTTCTGGCAGTCTGTGGTATAGTCAATATTCTTTGCCAACACCATAACTCAAAGGCATCGATTCTTCCTCAGTCTTCCTTATTCATTGTTCAGCTTTCCCATGCATATGAGGTCATTGAAAACAGCATTGCCTGGGTCAGGCACACCTTAGTCTTAAAGTGACATCTTTGCTTTTCAACATTTTAAAGAGGTCTTTTGCAACAGATTTGCCCAATGCAATTCATCTTTTGATTTCTTGACTGCTGCTTCCATGGGTGTTGATTGTGGATCCAAGTAAAATGAAAACCTGGACAACTTCAGACTTTTCTCCATTTATCATGATGTTGCTTATTGGTCCATTTGTGAGGAGTTTTGCATTCTTTATGTTGAGGTGCAACCCATACCGAAGGCTGTGGTCTCTGATCTTCATCTGTCAGTGCTTCAAGTCCTCTTTACTTTCAGCAAGCAAGGTTGTGTCATCCACATAACACAGGTTGTTAATGAGCCTTCCTCCGATACTGATGCCTAGTTCTTCTTCATATAGTCCAGGTTCTCAGATTATTTGCTCAGCATACAGAATGAACAAGTATGATAAAATGATACAATTCTAATGCATACCTTTCCTGATTTTAAAGTACACAGTATTCTGTTATTCGGATGGAATTACTATTTCTTAATCTATGTACAGGTTCCTCATGAGCACAACTAAGTGTCCTGGAATACCCACCCATCACAATGTTACCCATAATTTGTTATGATTCACACAGCCGAGTGCCTTTGCATAGCCAATAAAACACAGGTAAACATCTTTCTGGTATTGTCTGCTTTCAGCCAAGATCCATCTGAAATCAACAATGATATCCCTGGTTCCACATCCCCTTCTGAATCTACCTTGAATTTCTGGCAGTTTCCTATTGATGTACTGCTGCAGCTGCTTCTGAACGATCTTCAGCAAAATTTAACTTGCATGTGCTATTAATGATATAGCTTGATAATTTTCTTATTCTGCTGTATCATCTTTCTTTGAAATAGACATAAATATGGACTTCTTCCAGTCGGTAGGCCTGGTAGCAGTCTTCCAAATTTATTGGCATAGTGGAGTGAGCACTTCCAGCTCTGCATCCATTTGTTGAAACATTTCATTTGGCATTCTGCCAGTGCCTTCAGTGCAGCTTGGACCTCTTCCTTCAGTACCATTGGTTCTTGATCATATGCTACCTCCTGAAATGATTGGACATCGACCAGTTCTTCTTGGTATAATGGCTCTTTGTATTCCTTCCATTTCTTTTGATGCTTCCTACATCGTTTAACACTGCATATATGTACATATTTATAAACAAATGTAACTCAATATTTAATTCATATATAATTTGTATTTATAAATACATATATTTGAGTATATCCATAAAAGTATCTTCATATATTATCCTTTTTCATTTCTGTATGTTATCTATTTTATGTATACTTGACATATATGTCTATGTGAATGTGTGTGCTTGTTTGGTGCAAATGGTTAATATTCTTGACTGTTAACTGAAAAGTTGCTAGTTCAAATCTACCCAACGGTGCCTCAGAAGAAAAGCTTGGCTATCTACCTCTGAAAAATCAGTCACTGAAAACCCTGTAGCACACACTTCTGCTCTGACACACATGAGGTCACTACGAGTCAGAATCAACTTGATAGCAACTGGTACTGGTTTCGTGTGTCTGCATATAGCTTGTGAAAGCAGGCATATGTTTTCCTTAATAGAAGAGTGGAAAGTATGCTGAAGTTGAATCATAAAACAGTGGATCTATTTTTAAATTCATGTTTCAATAATAGGCAAATATTATACATTCTGGGATTCAGAGCCTGATCTGTGTCATGACAGAATTGAACTAGGAAATTGTGTGTCAATCGTAAAACTCATAAGAGTTTTTCTTATGGAGTAGGTCCGATTCACCTTTTGTGAATTAATGCATCTTATCCTTTCTAATTTTCATCCAAAGCCCCTGGGTAGCACAAACACCTAAGCAGTGGACTATATCAGCTGCAACATTGGCGGTTGGAACCCACCTAGTCATGCCTCAGAAGACAGACCTGGCAATCTGCTCCAGAAAGGCCACAACCTTGAAAACCCTACATAGCAGTTCTACTCTGCACACATGAAGTCACAGTGAGTCAGACATTGACACAATGGCAACTACAACAACAACAGTCTTTATTCAGTGATTGCCTTTATTATTTTCATTTCACAAATGAGGAAAATGAACAGAGAGATTATGTAGCTTTGTCAAAAACATATAACCTATAAGAAGCCAAGGTCAGTTTAATAGAAGCAATCTATATTCAAAGCTGGATCCTCTAACCAATATATGATATTGTAAAAGGAGCCCTGATGGCACAGTGGTTAAGTGCTAGGCTGCTAACTGAAAGGTCAGCAGTTCAAACACACTCTGTGGGAGGAAGATGCAGCAGCCTGCCTCCATAAAGATTACAGCCTTGGAAACCCTCTGGGGCAGTTCTACTCAGTCCTATAGGGTCTCTATGTGTTAGAGTCAACTCGATGGCAATGGGTATATGATATTGTGCATTTATTATGAAAAATATTTAAGGTTTGGTGATCTTCCTCATTTTATATTCCATTTAAGATTAGAAGATCTATAAAAGCAAGCTAAGAACATTGCTTTGTATTTCTAAATATTTGGCACTATCTCATTTTTTCATCCTCCATTCACACTCTTATAAAATGTAAATGTAATCAAATAACCAGCTACTCATTTTAGCATTGGTAGTTTCTTAAATGTGATTAAATTACTAAGGATTCTAAACTCAAACTCCTTCTTTGCTTTGTTGGTTGACTTGGTTCAATAAAATCTTGGTGAAGACTAAAATAATTATATTTGGGGTATATTTCAGAGAAAAATTATATAAACAATTTCTTTAAAATATGCAATATTTCAACCACACTTTTGATATTTCAAATAGCCTCCTGAGGTTCCTCAAGTGCTCTTAACAATGTGAGTTAGTTTGTTGTAGTTGCCAGAATAATAGTTTTATGATCATATAAGTTTATATTCTGTAAGCAGAAATGACTAATCAAAAATTTAAATAAGCTTTTGATATAACACCATATTCTATTAAGAGATAATATTAAATCGTAAAAAAAAACACAATGAATCTATTAAATAATAACAGAATTTCTTTATACTGAATAATACTTGTTTTTACTTCATTCAGTTAAGCTAAAGATGAATTTTATTTGACAAATATCTATTAGCTACCTAATATTTGTTTTGTTACATCTAATTAATTGTAATCTGTCGTTAGAATTCATTTTTCTTTCTAGGTCAAAATTTAGCTATTATGAGAATGAAAACAGTCTCTATATTCTGTACTATATTCATCACCATGAATAACTTTCTTAGTTAGCGTACTATTATCCAAGATAATTTAGAAGCAATCTCTAAATCAATATTAGAACACTTCATTTCTTCAGTATTGGAAAACTACATTTCCATAGCAACTCTCAGTCAGAGTGCCCTTTAAAGTACTCCTGCCATTTGGGACACGTGAAAGTCATTTCTGGGTCTCTGTTTATAGCTATGTGTGTGTGTGTGTACACGAATACGGAAGAGATATACGGAAGAGATATATGCATGTGTGCATGTGTACATATATATGCATATATTATATGCAAATTTACTATTTCTAAATGACAAATTGTATAAGCTGTTTCTGAAGTATTTTAATTTTGACAGTTTAGCCCCAAATCACTTGTCCTGCCAAGTTTCAAAGTCATTCTGTTCCACTTTCAATTCATAGAGGAATAGGCAGCGGGGAAAATAAGGTATTTTAAGATAGCAGGCTGCAGGGTGTAGTATACAATAAAATTATTGAAAATCAGTGGGCAAACAAAACACACAAACAAAATTGGAAAAAAAGTAACATATAGAAAGGTTGTAGTGGGGGAAAGGTGAATGAGAGAAAAAACAAAAATTGCCACAGGCAGGCTTTGTCAAAACCATTCAAGGAATGTTTGCATGAGGATATTAAATCTGCCTGAGAGACCTGGGGCTCAAGGGCTTCCTGGTAAGTAAAGCAGCACAGATACACTGATCAGGTAACACACTGCTGGAGGACTCAGGTCTCACAAGACGTGAGATGGTTACAAAAACAATGAAAGAAAAAAAAACCTGCTGGAATCCCCGAAATGTGCACAAAAACTTTTATGATATTTACACAGTGCTGCCCTTTGGCCTTTAATGTCATTGCAGAATGTGTTTTTCATCATCGTATCAATAATGCACTGGCATTAGGAATCTCCATTAGGTTTGTATTTCCAAATAATTACCAAAAAAAAAAAATCAATCTCAAAAATATCAAAGGTAAATTCATGTGTTTCGTCTCCTCAAAAGCAATGATGCCAACAGACAGATGTTCACTATTTATGGTCTTGATCAAAGTATGATTGGTCAGGAACCAAATTGGGGTGCCAGCAAGGATGACAACCCAGTAATATATCAAAGCCTGTGGACATTTCTTGTCTTCTAAAACTTGGCTTTAATTTTTATCTGGTTTAATAATAATTGAGTTTAGTGGCCTCCCTGACAGGGAACACAGCAGGAAGTCCCTGAAGGAGCAGGAGAAAAGTGTGGTACAGAACTCAGTTCGCATAAAAAGACCAGACTTAATGGTCTGGCTGAGACTGGAGGAAGCCTTGAAGCCCTGGCCCCCAGACACTCTGTTAACCCAGAACTAAAACCATTCCAGAAGCCCACTTTTCAGACAAAAATTAGACTGGACCATAAAATATGAAATAATACTCTTGAAGAGTGTGCATATAAGTTCAAGCAGATATAAGAGACCAAATGGGTGGCTCCTGTCTGGAGGCAGGATGAGAAGGCAGGAAAGGATAGGAACTGGTTGAGTGGACACAGGAAACCTGGAGTATGGAAAGGGGGAATGTGCTGTCACATTATAAGGATGGCAACTAGGGTCACATAAGAATATGTGTATAAGTTTTTGTATGAGAAACTAACTTGAGCTGTAAACTTGCACCTAAAGCATAATAAAAAAGTAAGTAAATAATAATTGAGTTTAAGCTCAAAATTATATCATATTCTGTTTGTATTCTAATATTTGGTTATGTTTCTAATTGTTGAGGTAGGATTAAGTTTTTTTTTTTTTTTTAGTTTACTTTACCTCTCCTTTCTCTGCCTTATGCTGTGCTTGGGCAGGCTCTATAATTATTATATTATTAGGTGCCTTCAAGTGAATTTTTGACTCTCGGTGATTTCATGTGACAGAGTTTCTTAGGCTGTAACCTTTACAGAAGTAGTTTGCCAGGTCTTTCTGCCCTTGGAGTGGCTGGCTGGGTTTGAACTGCCAACCTTTTGATTAAATGTTGCGCTAGCAGGTCTCTTTTATCTAACACCACAACCTATTTTGTAAAAAATATGACTTTACATGTTTACTTTTAAAGATTGCAATATATTTAGAGGCTTTTACTTGATTGATTATACGTAGTTTTTTTTTTTTTTTCTCTCAAATCTAGGCAAAATTTTTTTCTTTAAAGTACATGTTATCTAATGAGGACAAATGATACTGCTAACTATCCAGCTGAAAATTAACTAAGAACTGCCTTTACTAACATGTGAGTATTTATCACTGTGATTTTTGCAAATATTTTCCTTTGGAGTTTCTCCAATTTGTTCGTTCAGCATGGTTTAGAGCTAACCAATTTTACTTAGATAACTAGAAAAATAGGATGTATGCTTTATCAGGCCATTCATCCCTTCGTTCTTGAGAAAATATCAGAAGATTTCACTTTTCCTGGGCTTATGGTGTTGCAATCCAATATTTTGAGAGCTCTGTGAATGTAGCTCACTTCTGACAGTGTTAATATAATGTCTGTGATATCATAAAATTTCTACTTAAATTCAACCTTAACAACAATGTATCTAAATATTTTATAAGCAGGTAATCATAAGAAAATCCATGAAAGTCCATACTATGTATGGGTTAGCTAGATCAACTGATGAAGGAGAAACTTCCCTGAGAAAAAATGGAAAGAACATTGAATCAAGCACAAACACTTGTGTTCAGATGGCCAATTATTGAACTTCTATGTCAATTTCAGTTTTCTCAAGTGCAATGTAAATGTTCATGCCTCAATAACCTCAGAGTTTTAAGGATTCATAAGGTGCAGGGATATAAGGTAACTGTAGTATAAATGTTAGTTTCCTTTCTTCACTAGGTTCCCATAACAACGATTGATTGTGAGAATGGTGCGGGAACAGGCAGAGTTTCATTCTGTTAAATGTATGGTAGCTCTGTGTCAGAACCAGCTCAATAGCACCTAACAGCAACAGTAACAGATATGCAATGTATGCAATAGAGATGGCTTATCCAAAGGCATGAATAAAGCAACTGATCTCAGAAAACTATGGTTTTACTTTTAAATTATCTTTTTGATTTTGGGAAAAATATTTAAGCACTCCAGATTCAAGCCTCATCTGAAACGTTTAGAATTCAGTAGGTGATGTCCGTGGTCACGCGCAATACTGACAAGATCGATAACTTTCTGAAATACCAGTGACTATATATATGTATATATACATATATATATATATGCATACACATTTACATTTTTGTTTATACCTACCAGTCATATATATATGCATATATATGAAACTAATATGTATAAATAAATATATATGCATAGTATATAAATATGTATATACATAAAACATGTATGTATAGTTATGTGTGTTTGTATACATTAGGTCACCATGAGTCAAATTCAACTAGACACCAACTAAAACCGTATATATATACACACACACACAGACACATAAAATAACATACATGTGTTTTTTGTGTATGTTGTTATTGTTAGGTGCCGTTCAGTCGATTCTGACTCATAGCAACTCTATGTCACAGAGTAAAATTATCTCATAGATTTTTTTGGCTGTAATCTTTATGAGAGCAGATCACCAGATCTTTTTCCTGTGATGTTGCTGGGTGGGTTTGAACTGCCTATCTTTCTGTTAGCCACTGAATGCATAACATTTGCACCACCAAGTCTCACTTTTTGTGTACGTACATTTATTTATAAATCACAAAATACATATATACACAAAAACACAGACCTATACATATATACTACCTTTTTTGAAATTTGTAAAAATCTTAATAAAAAAATATGTATTATGATTTTGAAGAGTTTAACACTCTTATATAAAAGAAGCAGGCAAATAAAATCCATGAGACTAATTGATTAACTGATATTAGTAGAACTGTTTAACCAAATATTTGCAACATTCATCTAGATAGAAAGTATAGAATATATGCTATGCCATAAAATAAGTCTAAATACCTTTAATAAGATTGAAAATTAACATAATACAAATTATGAGTTAAGATAAATATAATACATCTCTTTAAAAATTTATCTTATAGATTCACAATTTTTAGCCAAGGGCATAATTTGGAGTGGTAAGCTAAAACATTTAGAAAAGATATGGTAAAATATTAATTGACTAGTAACTCACATTAACTCACATTATACAAGAGGACAGTTTTAGTTTTTGCTTTTATCTTTACTTTTATTTAATGGCTATAGACCTAAAAATATTGAAATGTTTTGAAGAACATTATAAATATATTTATACATGTTCATATGAGGAAAGAATGTAACTATTTTTTAAAAAAGAGAAATATATATATAGCTAGATAGTTCTGAGATAAATAAAAAAGGGTTAGCATAATTGTCTTCAGTGACTAAAATAGCAGAAATTATGTTTGTATACAGAAATGCATCTGCGAACAAAAATATGATTTAATAAAAATTAAAATCCTAAAATACTGTTCAGATGTGGTTACAAAAAAGAGAAAGACCAACCGATGTTGCAGTTTATTCATATCCATCTTGCGGCATATCCCATTTTCTATGAGTTATTTCTGTGTTATAGCCGTGGATATACATTGCTGCATAGTACACAGACATTGAGCTCACAAATACTTGTTTTATCATTTTTTTTTTTTGAGCACCACCTCATTTCCCAGTTCTCAATCAATGTGTAATTATTTACCTAGGCCTCTAACATATTAAAAAACTTCAGAGAATAGTCAATGAAGTTTTTTTTTTTTTTAATCTGGTTGCTACAACAGATTTATAATTTTCAATGATGGCCCATTGAAAAGAATAAGACCAGGACAGAAACTGCCTCTATGCAATCCAAATAATGAATACATTAGAAGAATGTAATACAAGAATATTAAACAATTTCAAAGAACTAAAGGAAATGAGGAAAATAATGTGTGAACAAGCAAGAATATAAATAAAGAGATAGACTCTAAAAGAAGATACCAAACAGAAATTTGAAGACTCAAAAACACAGGAATGGAATAAAAAAAAAAAAAAAACTAATTGAAGGGACTTAACAACACATTTGAGTTAGCAGAGGAAAGAAACAGTGGTCTACAAGATGTAATAATTAAAATTATAGAGGTTGAGAGCTACAAAAGAGAAGATTACAGACTACTGAGCATAAACCAGTTACTGAAGAGTCAAATTCAACTCATGGTGAGAACTACCAACCTTTCAATTAGTAGCTGAGGGCTTAGCCATTTGCACCACCCAGGGAATCTCTGTTGAACATAACCTAATGGAAATGTGGGACATGATCAAGTGAACTAACACATGCACCATGGGAATCCCAGAAAAAGACAAGAAAGAAAGAAAACAGTTAAGAATATTTGAAGAAATAATGGTAGGAAACTTTTCAAATCTGACAGAGAACAAGAATCACAAATCCAAGAACCACAAAGTAGGATCAATCAGAAGAAATACACATTGTGTCATATTATAATCAATCTTTCAAAAATTCTTTAAAAGAGAATTCTTAAAGCAGCAAGGGAGAAATGAATTGTTATATACAAAGGATTTCCAATAAGATAAAGTGAAGATTTCTAATCAGAAACCTTAGAGGCTAGAAGACAATGGAATGGCATAAAGTCCTGAAAGAAAATAACTGTCAAAAAATAATATAATATTAAGCAAAACTCTTCTTCAAGAATGAGGATGAAATTAAGACATTTCCCGATAAACAAAAGTTGAGATAGTTCATAACCATTAGAGTGTGTCTACAAGAAATGCTAATGGGAATCCCTTAGACTGAAATAAAAGGAAACTAGACAGTGACTCAAAGCCATACATTTAAAAAAAAAAAAATGCTACTAAAGGTAATTTGATGAGCAATGTAAGGGCAATTTTTAAAGTTTATTTTGGTTGGTAAATCTAGTTGTTGTGTACTTCATGCTTTAAAGTGATAAATGCATAAAAAATAAGTACAAATTTATGCTATAGGACACATGTATAAAGATGTAATAGATGATAACAGCAACATAAATGGGAAGAGTGATATAGGATGAGAGTTTTTGTAGGTTACTGAAGTTAAGTTGATATCAATTTAAACCTAAAGTTATAAATGTAAGATGTTAAATGTAAGCATCATGGAAGCCATAAAAAAATACCTGAAATATATATATATATATATACACACAAAAGGAAAGGAGATTGGAATTTAGTGGTTCACCACAAACAAATAAAATAAAATAACACAAATGCTGGCAACATTGGAGTAAATGAGGGACAAAGGAAAGTATAAAACACACACACACTCACACAAATAACAAAACAGCAAAAATAACGCCTTTTTTATTGGTAATTACTATGACTACAAATGGATTAATTGTTCCAATCAAAAGGCAGAGAATGGTGGAATGCGTAAATAAAATATGATCCATTTGTTTGCTGTCTATAAGAGGCATTCTTAGGACTAAGTACATAAATAGATTGAAAGTGAAGGCATAAAAAAATATTCCATTCAAAAAACAACTGAAAGAGAGCTGAGGCGGTGATTTTAGCATTAGACAAAATAGATGTTAAGTCATAATCAGTTATAAGAGCAAAGAAGGACATTACATAATTATAAAAGGATCGGTTCATCAAAAAAGATATAAAAATTATAAATTTATGCACCTAACAAAGTCCAAAAAATGTAAAGCAAACACTGACAGAAATAAAGGAAGAAGCAGACAGTTCTACAATAATAGCTGGAGACTTCAATATACCGCTTTCAATAAAGTACACAACCTAGAAAGATGATCAATAAAGAGAGGATTTGAACAAGCTATAAACCAGCTAGACCTAATAGACATATATAGAACACTCTATCCAACAACAGCACAATATATATTCTTCTCCACTGCACATGGATCATTCTCCAGGATAGATCACGTTAGGTCACAAAGCAAGCCTCAATAAATTTCAAAAGATTGAAATCTTGCAAACATTTTGCCCAACCACAATGGAATAAAACGGGAAATTAATAACTGAAGGGCAACTAGAAAATGCACAAAAATGTGGAAATTAAACACACACTATGAAACAACCAGTGGGTCAAGGAAGAAATCAAAAGATAAATCAAAAAATACTTAGAGTTCAATGAAAATAATAGAGCAACATACCAAAAACTTATGGGATGCCTCAAAGGTAGTGCTCAAAGGGAAATTTATAGCTGTGAACACATACATTAAAAAAGAAAAAAAGATCTCAAATCAATACCTAATTTTACAAATTAAGAAACTGGAAAAGATGAGCAAACCACATACAAAGTTACCAGAAGAAAGGGTATAACAAAGGTCTGAGCAGAGATAAATGAAATAGGAAAACAATAAAAAAAATTAACAAAACCAGAGGTTTTTTTTTTTTTTTTAAAGATTTATAAAATCAACAAACCTTAACCAAGACTGACAGAGAGTGAAAATGAAACTATCTAAAATCAGAAATGAAAGTGGGGACATTACGACCTACCCTAGAGAAATTAAATCATAGAGAATACTATGAACGATTGTACACCGACAAATAACACAGCTTGGAAAAAATGGGAAAATTTCTACAAACACATAAACTTCCTATATTGACTCAAGACGAAATACAATGACAGACCCATAAGAAGCGAAGCATTGAGTCAGTATTCAAAAACCTCCCAACAAAGAAAATTCCCAGCATCAGATGGCTTCATCGAGGATTTGACCAAAACATTATAAAAGAAGTAAATCCAATCCTGGCTAAACTTTTCCAAAAAATGGAAGAGGAGGGAACACTTCCTAATGCATTCTATGAGGCTAGCATTACTCTGATACAAAAAGCCAAAGACACCACAAGAAAACAGAACTACGGATCAATATCCATTATGAACTTCGATGCAAATATCCTCAACAAAATGTTATCACACCAAATCCAGTATATTAAAAGAATTGTACACCATGATAAAATGAGATTTATCACAGGAATGTACAGGAAGTCCAACATTAGAAACTCAATCAATGCAATACATCACATTAATAGAACAAAGGAAAAGAAACAAATGATCATCTCAACCCACACGCAAAAGCCATTTGACAAACCCCAACAACCTTTCATGATTAAAGCACTCAACAAGCTAGGGATAGGAAGAAAATTATTCAAGATGATAAAGGGCATTGAGGAAAAACACAATTATCACGATGCTCAATGAAGAAAGACTCAGAGCTTTCCTCTTAAAATTAGGGTAAGACAAGCATGCCTGCTCTCATCACTGCTTTTCAGTAACGTACTGGAAGTCCTAGCCACCAAGATTCAGCAAGAAAAAGAAATAAAAAGTACCCAGATCAGGAAGAAAAAAGTATAACTATCTCTTTTCACAGATAACATGATTCTTTATACAGAAAACCACAAAACATCCACAAGAAAGCTCCCAGAGGAAAGAATAAAGTAGGAGGACTCACACTTCCAAATTTCCAAACTTACTATAGGTACAGCAATAAACAGTCTGGCACTGCTATCATAGATATATAGACCAATAAGATAGAATTGGAAGTCCAGAAACAAATCCATACATGTACAGCTCATTGATTTTTGATATGCATGCTAAGACAATTAAAAAGAAAAATAATAGTCTTTTCAGCAAATGATTCTTTATCAACTGGATTTCCACGTGCAGAATAATGAAGCTGGACCCATACATCACAGCATATATTAAAGTTAACTCAGAATGGATGAAGGACCTACAAAGAAGAACCAAAAGCTTAGTTCTCTTAGAAGAAACTCTTAGAAGAAAGCATAGAGATAATGTTTGGGGATTTAATTTTCAATAATGCATCCTTAGATGTGGCACCAAAAGCATGAGGAACAAATGACAGAGTAAACAAATTGAACTTCATCAAAATTAAAAAAAAATGTGTGCATCAAAAGAGCTTATCAACAAAGTAAAGAGACAGCCTACAGATGGAGAGAAATTTGGGGGGAACCATATCTAACATCCAGAATATGCAAAGAACTCCTACAACTTAACAACAGAGACAATCTAATCAAAAAAATGGGCCAAGAATTGAATAGATCTGTCATCAACGAAGTAGCCAACAAGCACATGCAAAAATGTTCAACATCATTAGTCATTAGAGAATTGCACATTAAAGCTACAATGAGATAAGACTTCACTCCCACTAGGATGGCTATGACAAAAAGAAACGGAAAACAAAGTGATTGCTTCAACAGCACGTATACTAAAATTGGAACAATACAGAGAAAATTAGCATGGTCCCTGCGCAAGGATGACATGAAAATTCATGAGGTGTTCCATATTGTTTTGCAAGCTTTTAAGACCACAGTCACTACTCAACTGATGAACAGATAAATAAAATGTCATATATTTAGTGAATGAGGTTTCAAACATTATTTTGACACTGCATTTAATAATATTTCTAAAGTCAAAACATTATAAACAGTGATTATTGAATTTAAAGTTTAAAATAACCTTAAGGTCAAAACAATAAAGATTTAATATATACAAAAAAAGTATTACTGCTATTAGCTGTGTCTTAGTTTCCTAGGACTGCCCTAACGAAATACCACAAAGCGGGTGGCTTCTACAAAGAGAAATTTATTGTTTCACAGTTCTGGAGTCTAGAAGTCCAAATCAGAGTATCAACTACGTTGATGCCTTATAAAGAATAGGCTCTGAGGGAAAAACTGTACCACGCATCTCTCTTAGCTTCTGTTGGCTCCTGGAAATCCTTGGCATTCCTTGGATTGCATCTGCGCTGTAGTCCCATGGCCATCTTTTTTCTGTTTAACCCTCTGTGTCTATTTTCTTTTATAAAACAACCCTCAGATGGGATCAGGGCCCAACCTACTACAGTACGAATTCATGTTAACCTAACTGATGACATCTCAAAGACCCTATTTCCAAGCAGGGTCACATTCACAGGTACTGAGATTAAGACATCAGTATAACTTTTGGGGGATGTGATTCAATCCAGTACAGTGTGACAATGTAAAAATAAGGGTAAGTGTGTGAGTAGACAGAGAAAGACTAAAAGTTACCATAATCAGGGTATCATAGAGCTTGGTTTGCCTGGGATAGCATTGGTTTACCCTTAGAGTTCTAATGTCTCCTGCAGTTTGGCATTTGCCTGGGATTTTTTTCATTTTTAGTGAGGAATTCCTATTTATAGTCTTATTACTATAAGTCTGAATGGGTTTAGAAGACCTTCCATATATGGTAAGCTCACTAATGAAATGAAGTGCACTCAGACCCTAGTGCTTGAGACAGCTAACACTTGTGAATCTTGGGTGTTAGCGAGAAAAGTATTTAATGCTCAGCTGAGCATTTGGCGTACCAGCCAGGTGTTCTATGCAGAATGCCTGAAGCCACTATGTATTTAACCCATTGATGTCAAGCTGATTCCGACCCATGACAGTAATTTGTGAAAATGAGAAATTGTGTTAGGTCTGTGTGAAATATGTTTGGGGAAAGGAGGCCGAACATATGTAGGAAATAATATAACCCCTTTTATTACAGTAGTTTTGTCATTCATTTTGTAGGTTGATTCTACAACTATTTATTAATTTAATTCTTTGGTGATATGTTATAATTTTTCAGTTAAGCCTTTGGAAGC
Source organism: Elephas maximus indicus (assembly GCF_024166365.1). Classification (NCBI taxonomy): domain Eukaryota; kingdom Metazoa; phylum Chordata; class Mammalia; order Proboscidea; family Elephantidae; genus Elephas; species Elephas maximus. Next base: position 52,109,111 of record NC_064836.1, on the reverse strand, counting down.
AATGAGCCCAACCTACTAAAAAAGTGATACGTAACAACAACAACAAAAAAAAAACTACATAGCTTTTTCTCAAAACATTGAAAAAAAAACATGTAATTTGTACAAAATGTTTGTTGACATTGGCCATCTACTAGCGGGGCTTTGTTGATATAAAAAATTACATGAAAACTAGATGACACAAACCTGCTAAAGAAGTTTCAGTATTGATTAAAAGTTAGAAGTTATTAAAAAAAGCTGCTTGAAGACAAAAATTTGACACATAGGTCTGAAGAAATGTATTTTCATATCACTCTGTGAAATATGACTTTTTATATTGATCATATGACTATTTCTAAAATAATTTGGCTCAATTTTTTACTTTCTCTAAATTAATCTGGCACATACAGAAAACGAGCAAAAGACTTAATTTTTCAGTACTGTAAGAAATTAGCAAATGGTTGTACTCAGCCAATCTTATGTGCTTCAAAATGATAACCAGTTAAATTAATTCCAATAAGAGACTTTTTTCATTCTATTCATGTAGCCAAAGTTAAGATTCTGGAAGCTCTTTCTTTAGATGGTGAAACATCTGATATTAATAGAAATGATGTACATTGCATTGAATTTGCAATGTTGAGGATAAAATTATTTGTATGGTGATAATGTGACTACAAAATTTGATGGAGCACAGCATCATGGTAAACACAATGTCCTTACTATCTGAAGAAAAACGTGGATGAGAAAAATATTTAGACTTCCTTGTGGTACATGGAAACCCTGGTGGTGTAGCAGTTAAGTGTTATAGCTGCTAACCATAAGGTCGGCAGTTTGAATCTGCCAGGCGCTCCTTGGAAACTCTATGGGGCAGTTCTGTTCTGTCCTATAGGATCCGTCTGCCATCAACAATGATATCCTTAGCTCCGCATCCTCTTCTGAATCCAGCCTGAATTTCTGGAAGTTCCCTGTTGATATACTGCTGCAGCTGCTTTTGAATGATCTTCAGGAAAATTTTGCTTGCATGTGATATCAATGATATTGTTTGATAATTTCTGCATTAGGTTTGATGACCTTTCTTGGGAATAGGCATAAATATGGATCTCTTCCAATCCTTTGGCCAGGTAGCTGTCTTCCAATTCTCTTGGCATAGACAAGTGAGCACTTCCAGTGCTGCATCCGTTTGACAAAATCTTGCTTGCTGAAAGTGAAGAGGACTTGAAGCACTTACTGATGAAGATCAAAGACCACAGCTTTCAGTATGGATTACGCTTCAAACAAAAATCCTCACAACTGGACCAATAAGCCACATCATGATAAATGAAGAAAAGATTGAAGTTGTCAAGGATTTCATTTTACTTGGATCTACAATCGACACCCATGGAAGCATCAGTCAAGAAATCAAAAGACACTTTGCATTGGGCAAATCTGCTGCAAAGGACCTCTTTAAAGTGTCAAAAAGCAAAGATGCTACTTTGAAGACTAAGGTGCACGTGACTTAACCCCTGATATTTTCAATCACATTATATGCATGTGAAAGCTCGACAAAGAATAAGGAAGACTGAAGAAGAATTGACGCCTTTGAATTGTGGTGTTCACAAAGATTATTGAATATACCATGGACTGCCAAAAGAATGAACAAATCTATCTTGGAAGAAGTACAAGAATGCTCCCTAGAAGCAGGGATGGTAAGACTATGTCTTACATACTTTGGACATGTTATCAGGAGGGATCAGTCCCTGGAGAAGGACATCATGCTTGGTAAAGTACAGGGTCAGCAGAAAAGAGGAAGACCCTTAACGAAATTGATTGGCACAGTGGCTGCAACAATGAGCTCAAGTGAAACAACGATTGAGAGGATGGAGCAGGACTGGGCAGAGTTTCCTTCTGTGGTACATAGGTTCGTTATAAGTTGGAACCCACTCGAATAATCCAACAACAACAACATTTTTCAAAGAAAGAGACTCTGAATAGACTAAAAAGTAGTGTGAAAATATATGGACTGCAATATTTATAAACTTTCATATAAAAATATTTGATTGAGAATGTCCTTAATGTTTATCACATAGCAAAAATTTCCTCTGAGCTTATCAAGTGCCTCATTTCTTGTGAGAGAGAGTTTTCTTAATTGCAATATCATGGTTTACAGAGCAGATTCGTTTGAAGTTGTCAACAATTTAAAATTTATTAACTGTAGAATATAACCAGGGTTTATCGTTACTATGTATACTTTTTTCTTTTACAATACATTATCATAATTTATAGAGTTGAACTTGTTTTTGCCCTTAGTAACATATTTTAGTATTATTCTGGTCCATGCATGTAGATCCATAGCATAAAATACTTGTTGTGGTATGCTGTAGGTCTTACCTTGGTGGTGTAAATGATTAGGCAGTTGAGTACGAACCAAAAGGTTGGTGTTGAAACCCATTCGGGACACCTCAGAGGGAAGTCCTGGTATCTGCTTCTGAAATGTCACAGCCTTGAAGATCCTAAATGCAGCATAGTTCTATTCAATTCACCATGTTATGTCTTCAAAAATGGCTGCAACTCTACCTCTTATCCAATTCGAACATATTACAAAGTGACATTGACATTCCTCCTACCCATAGGTGGACTCTAGATTCTCTCATCATTCATCCATGTACAATTAACTAAAAAAAAAAAAAATTTTTTTTTTTTTTTTAAGAGGCTATATAAAGTAATACAACTCCCACCTTGTTCTCTTTGGATGCTTACTCTCTAGGATACTCACACTTGGAATACAGCCACCAAACTATTAGGAAGACTAAGTAGTTACGTGGTATTTGGGCCAATACCCCAGCTGAAGTTCCAAAGGATAGCCAACATCAACTGCCAGACAGGTAAGTGAAAAAGTTTTCAGATGATTCTACCATACCCTCTGTTTCCTGTCTTAATGCCTGACCCACAGAATCTCTCCACATAATAAAATAGTTATTTATTTATGTCGTTAAGTTTGGAGAGGTTTATTTATTTTGCGACAATAGATAACAAATACACTTGCATAAAATTGAAATGCATTAACATACTGTAATTGAATTAAGTTTTATTTTCATTATGGACATTCAGGTTATTTGCCAGGGTTAAATAATCTTGTAATGGACATTTTTGTTCTTATATACTTGTAACTGTACCATTTATATCAATAGATAATATTCCTTCAAGTGGTATTCCTTAGTAAAATGTGGTTTATAAATTTAAGAGACTTATTATTTTCCATTTTACGATGTTTTTTTTCTTTATTTTTGTCGATTCTAGGTTAGAGTATTAAAAGTATTGCCAATTTAATGTTTCATGAGATATTATTCACTGTAAGTCAGAGGAACAGAACTTAAACTGATGAACAAAAGAGAAGAAAATATTTTAGCTAAAAAAATCAGGGATAGTTCTTTAAGGATATTCTATGTAGGTGCTTAATTCAAATTATAAAATACACATTTTTTCCCTACCTTCAGGTATGTTTTCCCCAGTTTTACTTATATGGCTTTTTTTTTTTTTCCATAAGATATAAATTTTAAATTTAGTTTTTCTAGGTAAATTCAGTGTTTACGTGTTAGCCAGAAGTAGATTATGCTGCAGTAAACAAACAAACAAAAAGGCCTTAGTGACTTAAAACATCACAATTTAATGATGTATTTCTCCATCCTGCCACATGGTCACATAACTTACCTGGGGGCTTTGATTCATGTCATGTTTACTCCATATCACAGTGGCTTAAGTTCTTTCATCCTGACATGAAACGTCAACTTGGAAATGGATCAGCTGACTTAACCAGTCTCTACTTCACAGGGCCTTGGTTGGTCTAACTTATGTTTTTGCAATCAAATGGTGGATTGGCTGTGACCTAGCTAGTCCTAACAGGTCTCACACACATGTCTGCAGTCCCAGGTGCTCAGGTAAGACAGCTTGAATGACTGTGATGGCTGGTCTGTTCTTCACAAAATCTCTCTTTCTCTCTCTCTCCATGGTATCTCTCATCTGAGGAGGTAGGCTGAGCCTGTTCACAAAGATGCAATGTCCTAAGTCAACTGAAGTGGAAGCTGAAGAGCTCTAGGAGGCCAAGTCACATGACGACCCTCTGGAGATTCTATGGGTCCAAGTCAGCCATAAGACCAACCCAAATTTAAGAGGTGGGAAACTAAAATCTACCTCTTTAAAGGAGGCGCTTCAAAGGATTTGTGATCACATTTAATCTCTTGTAAAACTTGATATTCTCTGTTGGAATTAATTCCTGTCATATGACATTAATAATTATTTTCCGTGCCAGATAGAAACAGTTTTGATTTTCAAAGGCTTCGGATTTCATTCATGGTAGGCTTTGAAATTAAGTATAAAAACTTTTAATTTATATTTCTACAGAGGTTAAAATAACTGATGAAATACATAATGTTAAGTGAAAGAAGCCAGATACTAAGTAGTATGAATTGTATTAGTCCATTTATATAAGTTTCAAATTAACAAGTAAGACTAATCTAGGAAATTAGAAGTCAGGATAACATACAACTTTGGAGGAGGGTAGTGAATGGAAGGAAAAACAAGGATGGATATGGATTCTGGAATGTTGGTGGTTATATATATTTATGTTTGTGTATGTATTCAATTATCCCATTCTATACCTTAAAACCATTGAGGTATTTATGAAGTTATGTGTAAATGTCCCTATTGTATTTTGAGATGTGTTGAACTTAAGTTTAATATTTTCTTCTGGAATGTAATTTTGAACTTTAAAAGCCTACTAGTCTAGTTAATCATCATTTGTAATTTTAAACAAATGACATGCTTAAGTCTGGAATATAAAATATATGCGTCTTTGTATTATAGAACCCATTGCTGTAGCTCTTAACCATTGTACCACCAGGGCTCTGTGTTTTATAGAAGAAAGTGAATTAATGTAATAATCTCTAATTTTTTAGACAAAGGATAAATTAGCATATCAATGACCCTAAGACCTCTGGCAGCTAACCAAAAGGTCAGCAGTTCGAATCCAACAGCTGCTCCTTGGAAACCCTATGGGGCAGTTCACCTCTGTCCTATAGTGTCACTATGAGTCAGAATCAACTCAACAATACACAACAATAACAACAACAATATATTATTTATCTTAAAATGATACCTCTGAAAGATTGGGTTTATACCAAATCTTAGTGCACTGAGCCATCATCAAGCCATCTACTCATCAGGAATTTCAGATACACAAAGTGAGACGTTGATAACCACTGCCGTCGAGTCAATTCCAACTCATAGTGACCCTATAGGACAGAGTAGGACTGCCCCACAGAGTTTCCAAGAAGCTCCTGGCGGATTCAAACTGCCGACCCTTTGGTTAGCAGCCATAGCACTTAACCACTACGCCACCAGGGTTTCCAAGACATTGATCGAGGGGTATATATTTGGGAAACAGCACTTTACCTGTCTTACCTTATTGAATCTTGTTTAATTGGTAGACTGGGTGGTAAAAATGAAAAGCTTTTATAACATACTTTAGCATTTCAAGTCTGCCTTTATTATTCTTTTAAACTATTTTTAATTCCAGTTTTAGGGTGCTTTTTCTTACGATGAATTTCTATTTTCTATAAGATAATAAGATAATATCTATTAAATATCTACCCACCAAAAACCAAACCCACTGCCGTGGAGTTGATTCCGGCCCATAGCAGCCCTATACGACAGAGTAGAACTGCCCCATAGAGTTTCCAAAGAGCGCCTGCCGAATTCGAACTGACGACCTTTTGGTTAGCAGCCGTGGCACTTAACCACTACACAACCAGGGTTTCCCGTTAAATATCTACAGAAATATAATGACTACATTTACTGAAAGGAAACTACAGCTTCTCAGATTTAATTTATTTATTTGAAAACTGTTTTATTCTAAAAGAGTTTGAAGCTAACAGCCCCAAGTCCTGGCATCTTTAAAAAAGAGAATAATTCCATTATATTTTTTTTATTCATAGTAAATGAAACTGATATATTTTTAAAATGTTATCCAAAATTGGATTCCAAAGTTTTGAACAAGATTACATTAAAATTACTATTTTTCTTGATTGAAACATTTTTATAATCTAAAACACCAACTGGATTATATATTTGGTTTGATATGTTGTACTGAAAACTATTATAAAAACCTATCAGTAGCATTACAGTTTGAAATAAAGAATATGATCATTTAAATTAACTACTTCGCTCTCAATCATAAGAACCTAGAGCAGTGTTAAATCATAGTAAAGATTCCAAAGGCATCGTGTAGCATTTAAAAGCTGTTGCCCCTTAATTATATAGTCTTAGAACTATCATGTAATTTTAAACACAAAGATATTGAATGCTTGTATTGTAACTTCCTGATCATTCACTTTCCCCAACACACACACACACACACAGAAGCACATGCTATTTCATTGACACATATATTGGTAGACTGTCACATAAGTAGATTGTCACATATGGTATATTAATAATTTGGAAAATTGCCACAAATATTATGCATCCATGTTTACAATTTTTAAATGTATTTTATAAACCAGATTAAAAGGAATAATTTCCTCAAAATATTTATAGAACATGGGAATGCTAGGTTTATACACATGAAGTAAAATATAAATGAAACTCTATCTACAAGATGATTGTTCATGTTTTACCAGACATTCTATCGTTATAAAGTGTCTGACTGAGTAGAAGTTAACTAAAAGAAGGTAAATTATCTTAGAGTAAAATCTTGTGAATAAATGGCCTGAATTGGATTATGCCAGTGGTTCAAATATGACAACAGGATATTTATTTCTGTCAATTTTTCAGCTTCAATTATTCAAGGCATATTTCTAATGCAACTGAAATAATGGACCAGCAATGATGGTATTTATATTTAATAACAGCTGGATAGAATGTTTAATGATTGATAGGACACAGTAGTACATTTCTACTGGGAAGAATCACACATATTTCTCATCGTTTCTTCCCAAATATATAGAAATTATTTATAAACAGCATTGATTTAATTACAGGTATAACAGAAATCACACATAAAATAAGTTGTTATTCTATAAATGTGCCATTGAGCATTCTGGATAAGCATTTTACTATTGCCCAAAACCCAAAGCCCATAACATAAGAATGTTGCTTTATGCAGAATTCTTTCATGCCAAAACAAACTCCACTCTTTCTAGTTCAGGAAGAAGAATATTGTTTTTAGAAAGTGTTAGATAATTCAATGACTCTCCATGAGGGCAGAGAGTCTGGTTTGAAAGATATGACCAGAAGCTATGACATAAAAATGATGGTGATTAGGGCATTCAGTAATTCTACAGATAGTCTTATTGGCAAAGGTATCCACTCAAGGAAGTCAAATAAAACCCAGATTGTAATTTTAATGCCATAAAATTGCTGACCTTCAATGATCGAAGGAATATTAAAATGTATTCAGTCTGCTACTATATGCCTTGCTGGTTTCTCAAGTGTATGGTAACATATATGTTATCAGGAAGCACCAGTCCCTGGAGAAGGACATCAGGCTTGGTAAAGTAGCAGGTCAGTGAAAAAGAGGAAGACCCTTAGCGAGAAGAATTGACACAGTGGTTTCAACAATGGACTCAAGCACAGCAACAATTGTGAGTGTCACAGTACCAGGCAACATTTCATTCTGTAGTACATAGGGTCACTATGAGTCGGAGCACCTGATGGTAACATACTGCAACTCCATTTTATTCTTTTGGCAGGTTGGGCACTTAGCAGTGACAGTTGAAAGCTCAACTTTACTAATTGGGAACTCTGTATTATTGATCCCATCCGTGATCCAAAAGTCTGTAACCATGTCTATACTTACAAAAATTCATTGGGATGACTGAGGCAAATGGGAAAATCTGACCAGGGTGATTATTGAAAAGTATTAAAAAAAATAGTTATTAGCTTTTCCCAATGTAAAAACCAGAGAACATATTACTATACTATCCTGGTGGCGCAGTGGTTAAGAGCTACAGCGAGCTAAGGCTGCTAACCAAAAGGTTGTCAGTTCGAATCCACCAGGAGCTCCTTGAAAACCTCATGGGGTAATTCTACTCTGTCCTATAGAGTCACTATGAGTTGGAATCAACTCGACAGCAACAGGTTTGTTTTTATTTTTTCCGCTAGAGTTTTATCATGCAGTCATTCCTCTCAAAGTTTTCCATCCTCCTCTTTGATCAAGGGGTCCTGGCTCTGTGATATGCCATAGGTTTAAGAATTATATGAGGATCCTTAATTTATAATTTGAGGTTCAGGTCAAGAGTTATTTTCTGCAGATGTAGTATTTTTTAATTATACAGATCAAGTAATATGTTAGTTAGATCCAATATATCTGAGCTCTAAGGACCTGGTATTTTCTTAGCTACCATCAAAGGTCTGGGAAGATCAGAATACTCAGATTGTACTCTGCTGCTGTTGAGTACTACACTTTAGCATTGTACTTGTCTCTTACAGGTAAGGGAATCTAACCAGCACTATCTTCAAAGGATCCTTGGAAAGTATAAGACTACCTTTGATCAGCATAGGGAAGTGCTTCGTATTGAAGGGCATTCAAGAGATGCCAGAAGACTCCAGTAACAGCAAATATTCACTTGAATCCATGTCTTACCATTCCATTTGAAATCTGGTAACTCATTCTAATGACATAATAACCAGTATCAGTCATCTTGGTGACAAAACACTAGCAATGCTTTTCAATGTTGCTGGTGTTCCCCTCAATAATACGTGATCTATCACAGAATGAAGTGAATGTTTTCTGTGACTCCTGGAGGGGCACTATTGAGAGCTGGGTGAGCAGACAGCTTATGGTAATTCCATTCCAATGTTCATACCACTCCAAATCCTTGTTTATTCAATATTTCAGCAAGAACTCTTGGTCAACTTACAATTTCCTTTATTGTAAACTGCTTTTAAATCCAGGTTCTAGTCAAGCAGCCAGGAAAACAATTTGAACTATCATAGCACATTGCATCCAGAATTTCTGATAAGTTCATCCACACCAATAAATTCAACCTCATCCAAAATTATGTTCCTCCCTTTTTGTCCTAACACTGTAAGCATCCACACATATTTTCAGGTTTTTGGTTTTTGTAAAAAAGTAAAATCTTTCAATTCTTTGGTGCATAGATCTTCTCCTGTCAGGATTTAACCTTGTATTTCACACAAAGCAAATGCTGGACTCCAGCACTTGTTATATTTAGGAGTAGTGACTGACGTTGGGTATGAGAAAGGTTGAATTCTTTTGGGCAAGATTATCTCATGTTTTTCAACAACAGCAGAAAAACTTGTGAGATAGAGCAGGAAGGGCTGCTTATGATAAAAATGAAGCACCATGGGACTTGGTGTCTAATATTCTTATCAATTAAGTCTTATGAATTCTGACATATGTTTCCTTTCCAATTCTCAAAGTCCTAATCTTTCCCTGATAATGTCTGACCTTCATATCAAAGACCCACTGAAGCTGCGAATTACACTTATTTTTAATTAGACACTTGATATTTATTTGCAATTTGTTGTTATTTTAGCCCTATAGTTAGAAGAAACGATCGAGTTTTTTAGAACAGTCATAGAAAGTACCTATTTCTAATATAGTTGTTTGTGTTAAAAAGCTAAGACTGATAAAAGACCATTCTCATTCTTTAAGTTCTCTAATACATTTAGAAGAGCCAATTAGCCAGTTCATGTATTCCACTTGACTTTTATGGTTTTTTTTTTGGTAACAGCCATATTGATCCTGTAAGGAATTGTTTTCAGTTTACACTTCATTACAGATGACCAAAGTAAATTATCTACGAAACATTTTGCCAATTTGTGTCATATGTTGCTAGAGTCCTATCCTCTGATACTAGCTGGATACTTGATGCACTTCAAATTAATTGAAGCCAGATGACCTATGCTTGACTCTCATTCTTTTATGGATCTGAAAGCTGAAACCACATAGAATATAATTTTCTGTAATAAGTGGTGTTCTTAGAAGTTAATGTTTAATGCTACTTTTGTGAGTTTAGCCATAAAATTTAATTTATTAAGTGATGTTTGCTGCTATTAAAAGCAGCTTGAGTTGTTGATTCTGGTTCCCAGGTTCCAGAGAGGTAACGATTGCTGCCTCCAAAAGTCAAAAGAATCCACCATCCCCTTAGTAGAAAATAAAATTTACATCGTGCTTTCTTCATTACATTGCTCTCATCTAAATGGAAGACTTGCATGACTAGATCTGCTTGGCAGAATCTGTATTATAATAGTTTATCCTCAATCAGTGGCAATGCAGTTTTTGGCTTCTACCCTGAGGAAGTATGTAAGAAATATGGAAAGCTCCCCAAATATGGAAATGGTATGCAAAATATGCAGAAAGACTTAACCTTGTTCAATATAGGATTCAGGGGCATATTTGATAACCTTACCGTATGCATAGAAGCAGACTGGTTACCACATCTCACAGTGTTAAGAGTCAAGGCACGGAGAAATAAACAGAGCGGCTTCAACATAAATTTGGTTAAAATATGCCAATGCTTTTAAGAGGCCCATAATAAAAGGAAGTTCAATCTACCTAATAATTCTGCCACCAGAATTTATTTCAAATTCAGAAGATTATTGACCAAATGTAAATCTACATAAAAAATGTTTAGCTCTCCTGTCAGCTTCTGAATAAGAAATGATTCTCACTTGCTATTCTTAAATCTCTCTGAAATGGTGCCTTTCTTCTGTTCAGGAAAATTTAAGACTGCTAAAAAGGACATGCTCATTCTCTCTTTGAAAATCACCTATGCCCATTCTTTTTCTTCTTCGTTCCTTGAACTTAGTGTAAAACGTACTAGAACATCTAACTATAGTTTCCATATCTGTTAATCTCTTTTCCATTTTTTCTCACTTATTAGTTCTTTGTAAATAAACACAGTTGATTTTTGTGTCTTGATCTTGTACCATACAAATTTCCTGAAATTTTTTTATTAATAGCTGTTTTGTGAATCATGTCATCTATGAAAACAGGTAACTGTACTTCTTTTTTTAATTTTGGGAGACTGCATTTCTTTTTCTTGTTTAATTGCTCTGGCTAGAACTACCAGAACAATGTCGTATCGCAGTAATGAAAGTTGGCATCGTTGTCTTATTCCTCATCTTTAGGGTATAGTTTTCTGTCTTTTACATGACTGATGAAGATCAGAGACCACAGCCTTCAGTATGGATTACACCTCAACATAAAGAAAACAAAAAACCTCACAACTGGACCAATAGGCCACATCATGATAAACAGAGAAAAGATTGAAGTTGTCAAGAATTTTATTTTACTTGGATCCACTATCAAATCAATACCTATAGAAGTAGCAGTCAAGAAATTAAAAGACACATTACATTGGGCAAGTCTGCTGCAAAGGACCTCTTTAAAGTGTTGAAAAGCAAAGATATCACCTTGAAGACTAAGGTGCGCCTGACCCAGGCCATGGTGTTTTCAATCACCTCACATGCACTTGAAAGCTGGACAATGAATAAGAAAGACAAAAGAAGAATTGAAGCCTTTGAATTATGGTATTTGTGAAGAATGTTCAATATACCATGGACTGCCAAAAGAATGAACAAATCTGTCTTGGAAGAAGTACAGCCAGAATGCTCCTTAGAAGCGGGGGTATTGAGACTTTGTCTCACATACTTTGGGCATGTTATCAGAGGTAATCACTCCCTGAAGAAGGACATCTTGCTTGGTAAAGTAGAGGGTGAACAAAAAAGAGGAAGACCCTCAATGCGTTGGACTGACACAGTGGCTGCAATGATAGGCTCAAGCATAACATTGATTATGAGGATGGCGTAGTATGGGGCAGTGTTTGGTTCTGTTGAACATAGGGTTACTGTAAATTGAAACATCTAACGACACCATTAGCTATGGATTTTTCATAAACGTTGGTGCAGTTTCCATCTATTCCTAGTTTTCCAGTGTTTTTATCATGAAAGGATGTTGGGTTTTGACAAATGCTTTTTCTGCATCAGTTAAAATTATCACAGATTTCTTTTCTTTATTTTATTAATGTTATTACTATATTAATTGATCTTCCTATGTCAACCATCCTTATATTCCTGTGATAAATTCCACTTAACCATGGTGTATAATCATTTTAGCATGCAATATGCTGTCAGATTATGTTTGCTAGATTTTTAGAGGATTTTTGAATATTAATAAACCCTATGCCCTTGAGTCAATTTGGACAAATAGCAACCCTTCAGGACAGAGTAGAACTGCCCATAGGGTTACCAAAGAGTGGCTGGTGGATTCGAACTGCTGATCTTCTGGTTAGCAGCTGAGCTATAAGAGGTATGCCTTATGTTTTGATATTTTATCAAGTGATATGAAATACGAAACATGAAATTTAAGGTTGTTATAATAGTGCTGCATTATATGTTTTGCATCATGTATTATCTGTCTTTACCTCTAGTAAGTCATGTTTTTGGCCTGATGTTGACATAGGTACATTAGATTGCTGTTGGTTTGCAATTTCATAGCATATTTATTTTCAAGCTGTTATTGCACATCTTTTTATTTATATTTTAAGTGAGTATCCTATAAAGAGTATATAGCTAGATTTAAGTGCTTTTTGTCCTTTTTCTGATTCATTTAATTCCTTCCTTATTAGCTGCCTATGACTTGATTTTTTATCTTTTATTTATTTTCCTTTCCACTAACTTAAATTAACATTCCCTGCAAATGTCTAATGGTTGTCATAATATCTGCTCATATGTTATCTCCTACCATTAATTAATGGACATTTTATCACTCTCCTGAGTATCTCTGATAATTCCCTCCAATTCACACCACTGTTACCTAGTATTATAGATTTACTTTGTTTTATTTGCTACATCGAATTTAATTTATTTAAAATACATTTGGCTTTTTTACAAATTTACACATTTTGTAATATTTGTATGTATCTTCTGAAGATTTCTTATATTTTCAATTATTTTCTTTTCTTACTTGATTTTTTAAAAAAATACCTAACTAATATTATGTCTCTTATATTATCACTAGCTGAAGTTCAAGTCTTCACATGTCTGGTTCTTTCTGTGAAGTCACTTTCATTGTTCCTTGTTTGAGTGCTGTATGGATTTTGGCTGTTAGGTCTCCTGGAACATTATCTGTAACATCATTTAAGGTCAATGTCAAGTTGTATTCCTTCTGCAATTATTTGCACTCTACTGGTTGCTTGATAGCAATGTCAACTGGGGACCATGTTAAATGAAATTGTCCATGTTTTTTAGAACCATATAAGTATTGTAAATTTATGCTATGAACACATGTAATAACTGGCTTGCGGATCTATATTTTCAGTGAAGATTTCTTTTTTTTTATTTTTCTTTTCTTCATCTAACTACTAAGTCAAAACAAAACAAATTTGGTGCTTTGTTCTGCTTTGCAGGGTTAATTTTTGTTCAGTCTCGCACTGAGGTATAATGATTTGGGATCTGAACTTTAAATAAGTTCCAATATAATATTTTCTGTCTTGAGTGAACACTAGGCTTTAGCTCTCATTCTGTGTAAACATTCAACTTTAAGATTAAATTCATTAAGTTTTGAAATATAATTTCAAGATGAAAGCTGACATGCGACATAACTTACCATACAAGGTTTTTCACTTTTGTTTTGTTCTTGCCTTCTGGATTTTTTGATTTGTTGTAGCTCAAGAATATACTTTAAAATGTTTTTAAAAATTATCAACTTTTTAAGATATTTTTATCGGAAAGATCATTCATGGAATTTAGCAGATTTTTTAGTATTGTAGTAGAAGAAAACCTCTGGGAAATATTATTATTTTCTTACTGGCTAAAGGTAATGAGAAGTATGCTTGTGTCTGATTAACAAATATTCACTGAAGATTTTATAAAGGATCTTATTTTTAAGCACCAAGCGCTCCTTGGAAACTCTATAGGGCAGTTCTACTCTGTCCTATAGGGTCGCAATGAGTAGAAATTGACTTGACGGCAGTGGGTTTGTTTTCTTTTTATTATTATTATTCTTTATCTACTAAAGAGTTCATTCTATTTGTAAGTGTCATGAATCTTAGGCCTTAGGCTATATGAAGCAAGATGACTGAACCCTTACAAGGTTTGAGAGATACATAAACCTCCCACTTCCCATTATTTCATTATAGGTACTAAACCAATATGAATTATTAATTATATCTTCTTTTTTTTTTTTTAAAGACTTTTCTAATATTGATTACATGCATTCTTTCAGTTCTACACATCAGGATAGATGATGTGTAATGACACATTATTCATTATATAAACCCCAGACAAAAAACCCAGTGCCGTCAAGTCGTTATATACCTATGGCTTTTCTGGTAGAAAAATTCTACTTTTAATTTAAGCAAGAAAATATTGACAGTGTTAGTATACGCCATTAAAATTTTACTATACAGTACAAAAAAATATTGAAGTATGTTAACTTCAGTATTACTATCTGTCAGCAATTGAATTGTATTCCCCCAAAATATGTGTCAACTTGTCTAGGCCATGATTTCTAGTATTTTGTGGTTGTCCTCCATTTTGTGATCTGATGTAATTGTCCCATGTGCTATAAATCCTAGTCTGTGCCTGTGGTTAAAGAGGCAAGATTAGGTTATGGCGAAGAAGATTAGGGTGGAATGCAGCACCTTTACTGAGGTCACAGCTCTGATCCAATATAAGTGGAGTTTTCCTAGGGTATGACCCACATTACTTTTTATCTTACAAGAGATAAAAGGAGAGAAAAGCTAGAAAAAGAGAGTGACCAACAAGAAAGAAGAGCCTGGAGCATAGGGTGTCCTTTAGGCCTGGGGCCCCTGCACTGAGAATCCTCGAGACCCAGGGGAAGATTGATACCAAGACACATGGAGATACCCCAGGAACACCAGGCCTCCAGATGTTGAAAAGAGATAAGGACCTTCCCCAAGAGCAGACAGACAGCCTTCCCCTAGAGCCAACACCCTGATTCTGGACTTCTAACCTCCTAAACTGTGAAAGAATAAATTTCCATTTAATAAAACCATCAACTTGTGGTATTTCTGTTATAGCAGCACTAGATAACTAAGATACTGTCTCAACATAGAATTCATCTGAAAAGGATACACATAACAAAATTTAAGTTTTATCACACTCAGTTCATTGACTAAATTCTTTCACCAGACTAAGAAAAAATAATAGTAATTAAATTAACAAAAATCTGCCTTTTACAGCTGTATTAGATGTGATGAATTATTTTCTAGTCTCAAGAGTACAGAAATATGTTATATTAAAGAGAAGTACAGAGAATAATTTGATTTATTCAATAGTTTTGAGGTGAATTTTTTATAT
This sequence comes from Elephas maximus indicus, assembly GCF_024166365.1. NCBI lineage: Eukaryota > Metazoa > Chordata > Mammalia > Proboscidea > Elephantidae > Elephas > Elephas maximus. Next base: position 52,093,811 of record NC_064836.1, on the reverse strand, counting down.
TAGGGAGTTTTACATAGTAAAAACTGACTGTAAACTTATCAGAAATAGCATCAACTGTAGGAGACACAGAAATGTTCATTTTATTTAAATTAGTCATAAATATGCACATTGAAATGGCTCAGTGTATTTTAGAAAATAACACTCAGGAAGAAAACTTAATTAATATCCATTTCATTGGTTATTAAAACTGAAAATTCCCAATTCTCTAACACAGTGAAAAGTTCTTATTAATTGAGGATAATACCTTTTCAAACATTTTCATTCTAGTAAAGATTTAAGGTTATTAAGTACTTCATTTCGTTTTTATAAAACATTATGTTGGAATCTGTGTGACTCTTCAGGTAAGCCAAGATATCACTTTAGAAACATTTGTCAATTTCTCATGTTATCAATTATGAATTTATTTGGTCTGTGAAGAACAGTTTCAGTTGGGAAAACACACAGCAGTTTATTCTCACATATAACATAGATCTTTGGTAAACCCATCCATGGTTGGCTTGTTAGTTTACAAAGTTGTTAGGGATCTGGGCTGAGTCTACCCTTCTTTTTGCTACACCTAACTTCCTTTGAAATCTTCTGTTCAGCTCTTTTACTTCATCATCTCTTCCTTTCACTTTAGCTACTCTACATTCAAGAACAAATTTCAGTATCTTCTGACATCCATTTCAGTCTTTCTTTCCTGTCTTTTTAATAACCTCTTACTTTCTTCATATATGATGTCCTGGATGTCATTCCAGAACTCGTTTGGTCTTCGGTCAGTTTGCAATGTGTCAAATCTATTCCTCAAATGGTCTCTAAATTCACGTGGGATATACTCAAGTCCTACTTTAGCTCTTGCCGACTTGTTCTATTTTCTTCAGCTTCAACTTGAACCTGCATGTGAGCAATTGATTGTCTGTTCCACAGTTGGGCCCTGGCCTTGTTTTGACTGATGATATTGAGCTTTTCCATTGTGTCTTATCACAGATGTAGTCAATTCGATTCCTGTGTATTCCATTTGGCGAGAGCCGCACGTACAGTCACTGCTTATGTTGTTGACAAAGTTATTTGCTGTAAAGAAGTCCTTGGTCTTGCAAAATTCTATCATGTGATCTCCAGCATCTTTTCTATCACCAAGGCCATATTTTCCAACTCCAAATCCTTCTCCTTTGTTCCCAGCTTTGGTATTTCAATCTCCAATAATTATCAATGTATTCTGATTCATATTTGATTGCTTTCAGACTAGAAAAGTTGGTAAAAATCTTCAATTTCTTCATCTTTGGGCTTAGAAGTCAGTGCATAAATTTGAATAATAGTAGTATTAACTTTTTTTCCTTGTAGGTATATGGATATTATCCTATTGCTGACAGTGTTGTACCTCAGAATATATCTTGAAGTATTCTTTTTGACAATGAATTTAAAGCCATTCCTCTTCAATTTGTCATTCCGGGTATAGTACGTCATATGATTGTCAGATTCAAAATGGCCAATACCAGTCCATTTCAGCTCACTAATGCCTAGGATATCAGTGTTTATGCATGCCACTTCATTTCTGATGATTTTCAATTTTCCCAGATTCATACTTCATACATTCCGTGTCCTGATTATTAATGGATATTTGTAACTGTTCTCATTTTGCATCATGCCACATCAGCAGATGCCTGTCCTGGAAGCTTGACTCCATCCACATCACTAAGGTGGACTCTACTTTGAGGAGGCAGTTCTTCCCCAGTTGTATTTTGAGTGCCTTCCAACCTGAGGGCTCATCTTCCAGTACTATATCAGACAATGTTCTGCTGCCATTGCTAAGGTTTTCGCTGGCCATTTTTTCAGAAGTAGACTGCCAGGTCCTTCTTCCTAGTCTGTCTTAGTCTGGAGGTTCCACTGAAAACTGTCTGCCTTGGGTGACCCTGCTAGTATTTGAATACTGGTCCCATACCTTCCAGCATTACAGCAACACAGAAGCCCCCACAGTAGGACAAACTGACAGGCCTTATTATATTAAAAATGGATTAAGAAAAGGGGACAAGCTATTTTTACTCTTCATCTACAAAAAAATAAATGCTATCAAAAAATGGAGAATTTTCTAATTAATGTTTTATTACAGAAGTAAAAAAATTTCAATACATTAAAAGTAAAAACTGATCAGAAGTAGAAATATCAAGGTTTTGATTGTTAGAAATCTGTTCTATTAACTGTACAGTAAAACCTAGCATGATATTTTATCTTAGCCAATATGTGTTTAATCTTAGGTATAAGTTTTACAGTATGTTAAGTTTTAAATATTTGTAAAAGAGAAATGATAAGAAAAGGAACTTGAAATTTTTCCCAATCAAATAAAAATAGAGAAAATGACAGTGTATTTGTGTCATTCTGAAGTGACAGAAGTTGACATAAATAAAATACTGTCTGTTAATTGGTGTAAAAAATGTTATAAAGATCACAACTCTTTGTAATATAAAGAAGAAAGTTTCTGCATGTCTCATTTTCAGTTTTGTACCTTGAAATACTCAATACATTCATGTCCTGCTATCATGAGTTGGAATCGACTTGAAGGCAATGAGTTAGCATGGTTGTTATTGTTTTTAGGTGCCGTCAAGTCAGTTCTGAGTCATAGCGACCCTATTTAAAACAGAATAAGACACCGCTTGATCCTGTGCCATCCTTACAATAGTTGCTATGTTTGAGTCCATTGTTGCAGCCACTGTGTCACTCCATCTTGTTGAGAGTGCTTCTGCTGTTACCGGAATAAAGCTCTTGCTTCTCACTGGTCAACAATGAGCAGGTAAGGCACGTAGAGTTTTCCACACAAGCAAAGCTTTATTGAAGAGGCTTGCAAATGGAGACAAGGAAGACCTAAACAAAGCATACTCCCATCTCACAGAACAAAAGACAGGCAGGGGTTTTTAAAATTTCTTGGTAAAAGTTGTTGGGTAGGAAAAGATGCATGTTTATTTATAGTCACAGGTAGGGATATGTTAACTATGGTGTGCGCAGCAGCTTTCCAAGATGGCTCCTGTCCCAGAGGCCTCTGGGATTCATAGCAGGAATTATTATGCGGTGTTGCACCTGCACAGTCTCCCAGCTGCTGCGGCTGCCCCTCAGTGCCCCTGGTGGATGGCCACACAGTGATCACAGGTGGATGTTTTGCACATGTCCTTGAGGCTGGTTTTTTCCAGCTGCTTCTGGAAAAAAAAAAAAAAAAGGTTTTTTTTTTTTTCTCTGAAAGACAACTTTGAAGAAGTTTGAGGGCTATTTTCTGATACCCTCTCTCATCATTCTGGGGAATGGCTTTGTTTCTGTGCCCTGGCCCATTTCTTGTTACTTCATTTGCAGATTTTGGGGCCCCTCTGTTCCCTGTCTTACTGTCTTTCAATCACCCTCTGCTTTACCAAGCATGAAGTCCTTCTCCAGGATCTAGTTCCTCCTGATAATGTCCAAAGTTTGTGAGAAGAAGTCTAGGCAGCCTCACTTTTAAGGAGCATTCTGGCTATACTTTTTCCAAGACAGAATTATTTGCTCTCCTGGAAGTCCATGGTATATTCTATGTTCTTTGCCAACACTGTGACTGAAAGGCATGAATTCTTCTTTGGTCTTCCTTATTCATTGTTCAGTTTTCACATGCATATGTGGTGATTGCAAAAGCCATGGTTAGATCATAACTTCAGAGCGGTCTGACAAACGTTCTGTGCCTTTCATTATGTCTAAGGTTTACAAGGACTGCAAAAATCCATCAGCTCCTGCTAATTCACTCCACAAGGTCACTGAGCAAATGTAGTGTATGTCCTCTTTAACAGTCTGATTATAAATGCTATCAAATGTCCTTTAAGACTTCTGGAGACAAATCCCTGTACAAGGAAAAATCTTTATTTGCTCACAAATGTGAGATATTGAGAGAAAATATTGCACCATTTGTATTCTCAATTACTCTCTTGGTATACACAGGGACCTCATGCTTTTGTCTTATAAATGATGATTATTCTTTGTTTTGGTACATTTGCATACTTTTCCATTTTCTACAATGAAGTATTTCTATATGAATCCATGCCTTTCATCATGGCACTGGAAGAAAAAGGTAGGAATAGAACTACAAAAAGGAGTGGGAATATCGAAAGTGGTAAGAATCTCCTGTCAGTATTGTCAGGGTTTTTTTTTTTTTTTTTCCTGTATTTGAGGATGTCTGAGAGATCATCAATGAGATCTCTTAATAGAATTTATTTTAACATAGGAAACCCTGGTGGCTTAGTCATCGAAAGCTACAGCTGTTGACCAAAGTGTGGCAGTTTGAATCCACCAGGTGCTCCTTGGAAACTGTATGGGGCAATTCTACTCTGTCCTATGGGGTGGCTATGAGTTGGAATCGACTTGACAGCAACGGGTTTGATTTTGGGGTTTTATTTTAAGATAATTGCTGTTTTATGTAGTTAAACTTATTTTTTGGGAGAAAAAAGTATCAGTAAAGAATAGAGCCTGGAACATTTAGTGAATCACAATTTAAAAATAAGCAATGAGCATTCATTTTCAAGAAATAAAATTTATCTTCTGTGCAAAACTCTGAAAATCAGCCTCTGGAGCCCTAATGGATGGCAGCAGCTATTTTATGAAGATAAATGTAAAATTGCTATAATTTCAATGAGTCTTACATCACAGAAGCCTGAACAAATTACGAATTACGGGTTAAAGATAAACTAGTTGACAGAAGACAATGGACTTGTGTGTTTTTGCATCATTCTTAGGTTCTTAGTTACAAAAAGGCAAAAATCAAATTCCTATGCACAGAAAAGCAGTGTCACACTACCTCTGCAGGTGAGCTTGACCTAAAACATATGGAACAGAAATCAGTATAATCCTAAAGCAAAAGGGAAGGATCTACCTTACTTAATATATTCATATATAAAAAGTCAATTCTCAGTAACAGTGTCAATTGGCTGAGAGTCGTAGTGGTCCTCAACCCAGACAGTCCAGATTCCCTTCCTGGTACCTGGTTATAACCCTAGCTCTTCCACGTACTGGTGTGTAACTTTGAATAAATTACTTAACCTCCATTTTCCTCAACCTATTCATCTATAAGATATAGATGATATGTAATATCGCTAGGGTTATTTTCATGTTTAAATGAGTTAATACGCAAAGTGCTTTGACCTACCTGGACTGTGGTAAATATATATTATTAAGAATTTCTCAATTTCATGATAACATTTTGTATAAGATAAAGCCAAGATTCTTTAATGAGAATTAGCAGATTCATTGGTAGTATTTACTATACTAACTTCAATATATTTAATTCATTGGATCACATTGCTAGAAGAAATAAAGGATAATAAGATTTGTGGTATAAATTACAGTATCTATCTACTTGTCCTTATTTAAACAATCACGAAATTAGCAAAAGTAATTTTCATAATTGAAAACTCTAGTATTCTAGTTACCATGTTCACAAAATACATACAATACAAACTACCTTTGGAGTATTATTTAGGCTCTGTTGATGGACAATATATCAGAAGATCACTGATAACACTGAATCTATAAATTCTGGAAGCTCTAACAATTGCAAACAACGAAAGGCATTGGGAAAATCTGCTTCAAAAGATCTCTTTAATGTTTCAAAAAGCAAAGATGTCACCGTAATGACTAAGGTGCTCCTGACCAAAGCCAGGGCTTTTTCAATTATCTCATATGCATGCGAAAGCTCTACAATGAAAAAGGAAGACAGAAGAAGAATGGATGTATTTGAATTGTGGTGCTGGCAAAGAACACTGATTATACCATGAACTGCCAGAAAAACAAACAAATCAATCTTAGAAGAAATACAACCAAATTGCTCCTTAGAAGTGAGCACGGCCAGGCTTGCTTACTTTGGACACGTCATGTGGAAAGGCTCATTGCTAGAAATAGACGTTATGCTTGGTAAAGTAAAGAGTCAGTGAAAATGAGGGAAACCCTCAGTAAGATGGATTGACACAATAACCAAAACAGTGGACTCAAACATACCAATGATCATGAAGATGGAACAGAGCCAGTCAAAATGCTACTGTAATATTCTAATAAAAACTCAAAGGTAACTTAGAACAATAACTACAACCACAAAATTTATTGCTTCTTTTGTACATTTGAAGACTTTCTGAATCCTATCACCTATGCAGCATACATACCCATACCTATTGCCGTCAAGTCGTTTCCAACTCATAGAGACCCTATAGGACAGAGCAGAACTGCTCCATAGGATTTCCAAGGAGTGGCAGGTGAATTCGAACTGTCAACATTTTAGTTAGCAGCCTGAGCTCTTAATCACTACGCCACATAAGTAGGAATCGACTGGACAGCAATGGGTTTATGCAACATAATTATTAAATTTTACTCAATGAGGATATGAAAAACTATATTTCAAAAGTGTCACCTACACTTCGAAATACTGGAAAAGTATAAAGCACAATGTTTCAAACTTAAGAGTACATTGAACATTTTTTTCAATGAGAGTAACTAACTTTCTGATAAGAAGCCCTGGCGGGGCAGTGGTAAAGTGCTGGCTACTAACTGAAAAGTTGACAGAACCCACCAGCTGCTCTGTAAGAAAAAGATGTGGCAGTCTGCTTCCATAAAGATTATAGCCTTGGAAACCCTACTGGCAGTTCTACTCTGTCATTTTGGGTCACTATGAGTCAGTATCAACTCGACGACAACAGGTTTAACCTTTCTATTTAGATGTAAGACTGACACCACAGACATATTTTCCTCAGTTTTCTGTAGATCATTTACGAATCACAATATCGAATAGAAGCAAGATTGACAATGTAAGACTGAAGAAGCTAGGTAGAAGCAGTTCAGTACTGTATCATTCCATTAAGTTAAACGCACAAAAACGTATACATATGTTTCTAACAAGTTGGAAAGAAAAACTGGCTAACTATATAAAGAAGGAAAGACAGGAAGAAGGCTTGAAGGCCCTGTGTTAAAGGTGAATCTATCAAAATAATCACTTTAATTTCAGAATGGCTTATCTAAGTCAGCCTTTCCAAAATCAATTAAGTAATAAGTTCCAGTGAGATATGGGGAATTTCTTACCTTTCTATTAACAATTATTCTGGATGACTTAGATGGTTACCTGCCTAGATGCACAGTTATTTAATCAAATATTTTGACTTACTTTGTCCACTCTTTCATTTATAACTCTTATAAATAGCAGCAAAAATGAACATCGTTATTCTAACCAAACAATTGCTAATCAAAGAGCATAGAATTACAAAGCATGCTACTAGCAGCTGTATATTCCCTTTAAATGTGATTTCATTTTTGTATTTAATTTCCTGTTTTCATCTTGCAATAATACTACAAAAAAATTTTTTTTATTATATGGATGTTTCCTATAACTGTATAATTATATGCATTTATACTAATTACGTATCATAATTAGAACAGGTAATTACTATGTTAACATATTTAATTACATAGTTGAACACTTTATGCATGCAAATGTACTTAACACTTAGAGTAATGTATGCTGTACAATGTGAACTTTTTCTTAACCTCTTATCAAATCAACCTCTACAAAAATCAATGGAGAAGTAAAAATAAATTCAGATTTTCATAAACCTGACAAGAAATTAAATTTGGGAAAATCTGAAGTGTCTTTTAAAGGAATAAAGTGTATTTGTTGAAATTTAGAATTTTCAACCCGTAAAGCCATGTTTAATGTGCAGAATGTAAAACTTGAAAGTTTTAGGTTACTTCTCAGCATTTGGGGCATTTGCTATTGTTGATACTGAAATAAATGCTTTTGGGTATCTATTTTCTAAGTAGACATAATGTGCAAATCATATCTAGATTTGTTTTGTGAAAATAAGTTTAATGGGTAATGAGCCATTGGAAAACATTATTAACAAAACAATTTCATATATTTTCCTATGTGTGCCTAAATCTTCTATAAATCTAGTATTTCCAGATACAGCCTAATTGCTGTTTTTTGTGTTCTTGATAAACATTACAAGCTTGTTGCTAATACACAGTAAACATTCTGTAAAGTTTGAGATTAACAAATAGTGCGTTCCAATTACTTCAACTCCCTGGATATATAATTTTTTTTTCCCTGATATTCTTAAATCTGGCTTTTGTTCAACTATGCTAGTAATAATTTACATTACAAATTACTTCCTACTTGACAAATCCACTGAATTTTTCTCATTCCTTATATTGAACGATCTTTCCAAGATTTTATGTTTGTTGCAAGTCTTTTCTCTTTGAACTTCCTGAGTTCTCCTTGCATAGGAGATGAAAAAATTACAGACAATTTGAAATTTAGAACAGAGTGATTTTTGATACTAGGAGATTAGTAACAATATATTACAAATGCTATATATAATGAAAAATAATACTTTCACATGAAAGTATGAATAAAAATGTCTATAGCAACTCTATTCATAATTACCAAAAATTAGAAGCAATCAATATGTTCTTCAATAAGAGAATAGATGAACAAACTATGGCAATTCATAGGCTGGAGTATTTTTCAGTGATAACAAAAAAAGAACTATCAAGCCATGAAAAAAAAAATTGGAAAAAACTTCAATGCATATTGCTAAGTAAAAAAAGCTGTTCTGAAAAAATTACTTACTGTATGATTCCACCTATATGGTATTTTGGAAAAGGCAAAACCATAGAGACAGTAACAAGATCATGGTTTCCTGGAGGTAGGGGAGCACAGGGTATTTTTAGGGCAATTAAACTATTATGTATGACAGTGTAATGCTGGACACATGGCAAGGTGCATTTGTCAGATCTCATAGAACTCTACAACACAGAGTCAATCCTAATGTAAACAATGGGCTTTACTTAATAATGATGTATTAATATTGGTTCATTAATTTTTAAAAAAGTACCACACCAGCACAAGATAATAACAGGAGGAACCGTGTGCAGGGAGAAATGGAGCTTTTCAGCAAAATTTGTCTGTAAGCCTAACACTGCACTAAAAAATAAAAGTCTATTAAAAGAAAAAAGATGTAGAGGCAAGAAATTACATGGCTGGCATGTTGTGCTCTGAGCATAAATGGTAGAATGCTCTTGCAGACAAGACAAGGGTCTTGTAAATGATCACATTACTCATGCATTAGTTTGTTTGTTCTGTAGCTAGGTAAGGTTGCAAAGAAAAAATAAAGGGAAGCCTGCTCTCTGGTGTATTTTGTTGAATGTAGAAGGTAAATTATTCTGTTCTAATGAAGGTGCCAATATTGTTATACAAGGCCCTTTTGAAATTCATTACTTTTGTAGTAATGATTTGGAAATGAAAAGACCATCATAATAAGTTTATATTTGATACTCTTAATTCAGCTAATCCTGGAAGTAAGATTTTTAAAAATCTATATACCTAAAGAAAGAACTTTCTAGGTTCCTTCAGAAGTCAGGCATGGGGAGGACAATAAAAGAATAGAAACATGAGTCTTCACATAGCCTTAAGAACATTGAACATAAACTTCTCTTCTCCAGCATTTCCCTCCTATCCTATATTAGATCACACTCAGATGATGCTTTTATTACCACCTTCTTAAAGCTTCCATTGTCAAGACTGACAATGATGTGATGACGAATCCAAAGGTCATTACTCAAGTCGTTAGTTGGCTAAAAAGACACCACAATCTTGATTTTTCTCATACCCCTTTGGTTATTGGTTCACAACTTTCTTTGCTTTTTTCATCCTGTCTCCTAGAAGCTCGTACTTAACAATTGCAAGACACTCTTTTCAAGTGCACACAGAACATTTGTCAAACTAATAATATGCTGGTTCTTAAAGCAAGTCACAATAAATTTTGAAGAACTGAATCATATGAAAAAAATTTCCTACTCACAGTGAAATCAAATTAAAAATTAATTACAGATAGATTAGCAGATAATCCACACAGGTTTCTAATCTAAGTACAACCAAAATAAAACCAAGCCTGTTGCCATCTAGTCTATGTCTAAATAAATATAGATCATATTTCATGTTAAAACATTTTTTGATGAATTTTATAAAATATGAAGCACTTAAAAATACAAATGTCAGCATATTAAAGTTCTTATTAAAATGTTATAAGGAAGATGATACATGAAGAATAACTATTTGTTCATATGTTATATTAGAAGATCTTCAGTATATGTTCTTACAAATAATCCAAAAGAAAAATGTTGAACATAATGAATAGAACATTCATAACAGAATAATGAAATACCCAATGACTATGTACATGAAAATATATCGAAAACTAGATTTTCTTTATTTGCCTATCAGATTGAGAAAAGTTAAAAAATATTGACAATGCTTTGTATCAGTGACAACAGTTTGATTGTTACTTGGTAAACGGCATTTGGATGGTGATTTGTCCACATATGTCAAAATCTGGGTACTACGTGTTCTTTGAACTAATAATTTGTATTCTAGGGAATTATTTTAAATAGATAAATGAAAAGCATAAGTGAAAAAAAATCAATTAAACTTTTTTTGTGATGGTGAGACATTCTATACCCACTAAATTTTGTAAGGGATAGACTAAACAGCCTTAATACATTAATTACATGTCAAGAGCACCTGATTACATCAGACAAGGATCACTTATAACTATATGACCTTGATAAAGCTTGTTAAGTCAAGATAGGTGTTCTTTTCTATAAAGTGGAGATAATGATTACAAATGTAAAAGATATTTCTAAAGATTAAGAGATACAGTTTAAAAATAATAATGAACATTTAGCATCCATTATATGTTGATTGTATTGTTGTGTCCAGCACATAGTACACATTCACTAAATGGTAACTTTTCGTATAACCAAGACAAATATTTATTGATGAGAAATATGTCTATAGAACATTGTTTAGTTACAGAAGATTTACAAAGGAGCAAATATGTTGTTCTATTTTTGTAAAATTATTTGTGTATATAAGTGTATTATACAGACAGAAAGATGTGTTGAAGATTTTCTAAACAATGTTAAAAATGTTTATAGGAGGCGGGGCAAAGATGGCTGACTAGGTAGAAGCTACCTCGGATCCCTCTTGCAAAAAAGACTTGGAAAAACAAGTGAATAGATCACATACATGACAATCTAGGAACCCTGGCCACCAAACACAGATCTAAAGAGTTGACCTGAGTGACAGGGGAGAGAAAAGCTGGGCTCTGAAGCAGTGACCACTTCTGGAACTGGTGTCCCACGCCACAGTCTTCAGCCTTAGTGGTTCTCTGGTGAGAGTGGTGGGGCTGATGGTGGCTTGCTGAGGTGGGGTAGACACGGGACACAGCCCTAACCCCTAGCCCCCTGGGGTAACCTTGATAGAGACTCAGCCAGTGTAAGAAGGCTGCACACTGAAGTGGCTAACAAGAGAACGAGCAACCACGGGGAAGGAGCGAGCCAGCATCCCAGTCAGAAAACCTTGGCACCGGGCTTTGGACTGGGCACAGGGGAGCTCAGCATGGCTTCCTGAGACAGCGCAAACATGGGAAGCAGCCCTAGCCCCCTGAAGTGACCTCGGGGGAAGCCCAGGCAGCGCATGCAGGCAGCGCAGTGACATAGCTGACAGGAGGAGAAGTCACCAGGAGGCAGTGACTGGTTTTGGAGCCTGGAGTGCGGCGACCAGCCGGGGAACCTTGGCGCTCGGCTTTGGACTGGGAGCAGAGGAGCTGACCATGGCTTCTGAGACAGCACAAACAAGGGAAGCAGGCCTGACCCTGGGGGTAATCTGGACCCAGCCAGTGCACACAGGCTACAAGCCCCTCAGGAATCTCAGATAAAACAGTCATCACCAAGCAAGATAAGTAACTTTGTCTATATTGCTGGGTGCTACTCTCTCCTATGTATCTGATCTCTCCCCTCCCTGCCCCAGGCGGCTTCATTAACATTGGAATTTCCTGGGCCAGGGAGTGAAGTGCGCTGCAGTTTTTTTTTTTTTTTTTTTTGTCTTTTCCTAACCCATTCTCCTGGCCTGAGCGAAACAGCTACTAAAATCCTAGGGACCAAAAATCCTTCCCTGACTTCCCTAAATTGGAATAAAAATACAGAACCAGCTCCAGCCAAGCCTATGAGATCCACAGTCTTGGGCTTTCATCCCTACAGGGAACAAGGTGGCTATTATAATGCAAAGGCAATTCTGATAGTAATCTGACTGTAATTGTTTTAGCAGATCCCTGGAAAGACAAGTTTTCCAGGTTTGATATCTCTACCTATTAAACAGAGCCCTCACTGATCCACAACAGGGAACTGAGGGCTGAAGCTCCACCCAAACCACCTAGCCACCTGCCAAAGTGGTCTGAGGATACTGACACCTACCAATCTTTAGAGGTACATGCATTGGGTGCTTAAGGTACAGCTGCAGAGCCCACCACCAAAGTGCTTTAGGAATAGAGATGCAACTACCTCACTGGCACTTGGGGGAACCCTGTCAGCATCCTGCCCCCCCTGGAGTGTGACCCCCTACTGCTACTAGAATCTGGTGCACACAACTATCACCACTACTCCTCTAAGTTAATAGGTGACAGTCTACACCACACACTTGGTGACCCAAAATCAGATTCTATTCAAGAATAGTGAATAGACTCTTAAGCTTATATATTTGGTAACAGCTCAAACCAGCTGGTATGAGGACATAAGTGATTCAAAGGCTACAACAATCAAGACAGCTTAATCTAGTAGTCCATCTGCATATACTGAAAGAAAACAAAACAAGATAAGACTCAGTGAACAAATATAAAATAAATCATTACAATATCTTATAGATGGCTTGGAGACAGTGGTCGATATCAAACCACATAAAGAAGCAGACCATGATTGCTTCTACAACTCCCCAAATTAAAGAATCAAAATCTTTCCCAAATCAAGGTACAATCCTGGAATTGCCAGATGAGGAATATAAAAAACTAATTTACAGAATGCTTCAAGACATCAGGGATGGTCTCAGAAATGAAATAAGGCAAGCTACAGAAAAAGCCAAGGAACACGCTGATAAAACAGTTGAAGGAATCAAAAAGATTATTCAAGAACATAGTAGAAAAATTAATACGCTGCAAGAATCCATAGAGAGACAACATTCAGAAATCCAAAAGATTAACAGCAAAATTACAGAATTAGACAACTCAACAGGAAGTCAGAGGAGCAGAATCGAGCAACTGGAATGCAGAGTGGGGGAGCTGGAGGATAAGGCAATTGACACCAATATAGTTGAAGAAAAATCAGATAAAAGAATTTAAAAGAATGAAGAAACCCTAAGAATCATGTGGGATTCTATCAAGAAGAATAACTTGCGTGTGATTGGAGTTCCAGAACAGGGAGGGATAACAGAAAATACAGAGAGAATAGTTGAAGATCTGTTGGCAGAAAACTTCCCTGTAATCATGAAAGATGAAAGGATATCTATCCAAGATGCTCATCGAACCCCATATAAGATTAATCCAAAAAGAAAATCACCAAGACATATTATCATCAAACTTGCCAAAACCAAAGATAAAGAGAAAATTTTAAAAGCAGCCAGGGAGAAAAGAAAGGTCTCCTACAAAGGAGAATCAATAAGAGTAAGTTCAGACTACTCAGCAGAAACCATGCAGGCAAGAAGGCAATGGGATGACATATACAGAGCACTGAAGGAGAAAAACTGTCAGTCAAGGATCACATATCCAGCAAAACTCTCTCTCAAATATGAAAAAAAAAAATTTTTTCTTTTGAAGGTGATATTAAAACATTCACAGATAAACACAAGCTTAGAGAATTTGCAAAACCCAAACCAAAGCTACAAGAATTACTAAAGAAAATTGGTCAGAAAATCAACAATATCAGATACCAACACAAGGTCACAGAATGGAACATCCTGATATCAACTCAAATGCGGAAATCACAAAAACAAATTAAGATTAATTTTAAAAAAGAAAAAAATGCTCAAAATGGAATCATTGAAGTCATTATGTAGAAGATCACAATAATCATAAAGAGGGACTAAATACAGGAAGCATAGATCTTCCATATGGAGAAGAAAACAAGGCGATATAGGATGATACAAGCTAGGCTTTTACTTAGAAAAATAGGGGTAAATTTTAAGGTAACCACAAAGAGGTCTAACAATTCCATAATTCAAAATAAAAACCAAAAAAAAATAATGACTCAGCAAACATAAATTCAACTACTATGAACATGAGGAACACACAATTTATAAAGAAAAAGTCTCAGCACAAAAAAGTCAGTGCAAAAATGAACTTGTCAACAACACACACAAAAACGCATCAAAATGACAGCACTAAACTCATAAAAAAAAAAAGAATCATATCAGATTATTATGAAAAAGTGTACTCTAACAAATTTGCAAACCTAGAAGAAATGGATGAATTCCTAGAAAAACACTACCTACCTAAACTAACACAATCAGAACAACTAAATAGACACATAACAAAAAAAGAGATTGAAAAGGTAATCAAAAAACTCCCCCCCCCAAAAAAAATGTTTATACACAAAGGGTTTTAGAATTGTGTTGACTTTATTTTTTGAACATTTCAATATTGCTTCATAAATTCTAATGTGGAGTTTTTTTTTTTTTTTTAACTCAAATATAAATAAGAAAAAATAATTTGGGGAAACAAGTAATGCATTGCATCAAAGGTTTTACTTGTGGGAAGATTATACATGTCCAAAAGTAAAATAGGGTTTCGTAGGAAATTTTTAATGCCACATTCACACAATTTATATAGAAAATATGTGTGGAAATTAAGGATGAGGATTATGTAATTAGGTAAATATGTGAACAAAATATAGTTTATATCTGAATGTACTGTATGCTTCTAAAACTCATGTTTTGGAAGTTCTAAGATTAAAAAGCAAAACAAAAAAGCATTGCTGTTGAGTCTATTCCAACTCATAGCAACCCTATAGGACAGAGTAGAACTGCCCCATGGGTTTCCAAAGAACGGCTGGTGGATTCAAACTGCTGACTTCATGGTTAGCAGCAGAGTTCTTAACCACTGTGCCATCAGGGCTCCATTATTAGATTAGAATCAATGAAAATTAAATGTTCATCAAAATTTCCAGTTAATGTTTTTTAGAGGTATATTCAATGAAGCATTCAAATGCATGAAAATGATCTAATACCCTTACATTTTGGCTTCAAACTTTTAGTTTCTTCCTTTGGTTTTGCTATGATCTAATGCTCTTTATAACTTTTTCAGCTATGAATATGTATTTTCCTATCTTTCTTTTTCCATGAGGGCACTTTACATTCTACTTATCATTCCAAAGGATCTGGATTTTCCTCCCTCTCAGCAGGATTCCCCAGTTTTTTTTTTTAATTCGATGATACCATCTGCCTAATAGGCTTTGCTGTGTGTGATTCCCATTGCAGATTCTTCTGTATATCCCTAGAGACCATGGCCCAAGTCTTCTCATCATTAGTGAAAATCCTTTGCATTTGAAGCAGATTTTAGCAACCAGGTTTTCTACATGTCTCATAAAATTTACATACAGAACAGTATGCTTCTCCTCTATCCTCCTGGCTTTAACAGACATTGAGCACAGAGGATTTTCTTTTGCCACCCAGTTCACACTTGTAGCTCTCTATAGGATTAAAAGGAGATTTGTATTAGTGTAAACTCTGAGAAAACAAAAGTGTTGAGTCATGAGTGGATAGTAATTAAATAAAAAGTTGTTATTCCCATGCTTGTATCAGTAAGTTTTAAATAAATGAATTATATATTCAAAAATAATTACAGTTTTTAATGACATGTAACTATTGAATTAGTTAACGATACTGTGATTTTAAACAGGGATAGAAGAAAATTATATTTTGTTGCTTCAGTCAAATTTAATGGCAATTAGCACTGGTATATTCTTAGAATACGTGATGGACTCTTCTTTGAGTGGGAGCAGAACATTTTACATCCATTAATAATACCTCATTGCATTTAGGATTGAGATTTGAATTCTGCAATAACTAGTAAATCTTTTGTAATTTCTAGTTTCCTTTATCTGAAACTCTAACACATTTGGATTTGCTTTATATAAATTTTTAGCCTTTGTGCCTCTGGAGGCCTGATAGAGAAATGATTGGAGTACGAAGAAAAACTTCATGTATAACCCTCTAAGCTGGTGCTCTGATTAAACGCAATATTAAAAGAACCAAACCTTTTTGATAGACAGGAATTTTAATTCTGGTTTTGGCATTAATGATGACCTTAATTTCTCAGAACTTAATTTCTTTTTATGTAAAATGAGGAGACTACAGAGGATAACTTTGAAAGTCCCATCTAGCTCTAAAAAAAAAAAAAAATCAGTCTATGGCATGTAAAATTATATGTTGATATACACAATACTGGCAAAAAAGTGTTCTAAACAAGGATAGATTTAAAAAAATCCACAATATTATGAACTGTAATTCTTAAATTATTGCAGCTCTCTTTATTGATTCTGAAAACTAAATTTTTTAAATCATCAATGTGGTGATTTTTTTTACATCCTTGTAAGTGGTTTGGCCATTTAAAATAGAAATATAGGCAATATTCTTTCTATACGTATTTTTATTTCACTCTAAATAAGCTATGACATTATTCAGGGAGGGAACATTTTTTAATAGGGTATATATATATATTTATATATATGTAGATATATGTATATAAAACCAACATATACACACACACACATATATATCAATAGTCAGTAGTGTGTCAGTTTGGGTCCCCTGGGAAGCAGATGCCAAGACAGAATTAGAAGTACAAAAGTGTACTGAGTAAAATGCCTGTGGACAAAGGGGTCAAGGTTCAGGAATAGGCAAAAAGAGCCTTACACTGCTAGGAATGTCTTTTCACACCTGTGAAAAGAATGAATAATGAGGGACTGTGTAGGAGTGCAGCTCTGAGTAAGTCTCGGCCAAGCCTTAGAGAACTCCATAGCAAAGATCTCCGGTTAGGAGTGTCCTTCACTGGACAGAAATGGTCCAATTCTTGTGCCCCCACCGTGCTAACTCATTAACTAGAAGCAGCCAGAAGATTCTGTGGTATACTGGCGAGTATCTTAGCAAAATCCCAAAATGCAGCAGGGAGAATCTCTCAGCTAATTGTACTTTTCTAAACAGTTTCTCTCCTGACAGAAGATCTGAGTGGTACACCTTCATAGCTGCCACAATTAGTGCCATTTACACCTTTACAATTTTATGCATTCTACTAATTGTGCTCAGTGCATGTGAAATATTTGAATCACGAAGCACTTAAAATGGAACAAAAATGAATTTCTTGTTAAATTCAAAGTTGGTGATTTTTTATAGAATGACTTTTGTCTTTTCTGTATAAGGTTTCCTACAGAGTAAATACCTAAGCTGGGTGAGACTGAGTGACTGGCTGCTTTCTCTATGAATTAAGCAGATTGATTTGGAGATGGCAACGTTTGAGTATGATCTGTGCAAACCTATTTTACATTTTACTTAAAGTATCCCACTTAGTCCTCATAACAGCCTTGTGACATTTCAGTTCTATAAATGAAAAACTAATCTTTGATCCAAACAACATGTGCTAATTGAACTAACAGCCCATTGATACGCACCTGTGGAGAGCCTCCAAGGAAAACTTGTGTTTGATTGGATGGCTTGAATTAGCTAAAGGTTGTATTTCATCAGATTAAATGGTATCAAGGCAGCCCTATCATAGAAATTGTCAGGTTTTGACAAACAGTCCTATAATCAAGTATAAGCCTTGGATCGTGCCACGTATAAATATGCATGAGAAATTCACTTTGCAGAAATTTCTTCTAAAATTAATCTTCACAATGTCTCTTAGGCTTATTATCATTATTGTCTATCAGAACACGAGTTTATACATATTACTTACAGACTTTAGAATGTAGATAGGAACAGATCCAGGTAAAGATGTCAGCAACGGCGAGTGAAGACACACAAAATAACAATATGTGAAAAGGAAAAGACTCAAGATATGATACAAGAGAAAATACAGAATGATTGAAAAATGCAGAAGCACCATCCAAACCATAGAAGAAACAAAATTAAAATATAAATTTAAAATATTGAAAACGAAAAAAAAAAAAATTCTAAAATTTAAAAAAATCATCTTACTCTCTTACAAATTTGAAATCTTCAGAATATGATACTGGAGGAAAAAAAAAAGCAAAATTTTAAAAAAAAAAAGTTTTTTTCTTCTCTTAGAAAAATCATGGAAAATATCTTGACATTCCAGTTTGCTATAATATATTCAATTAATATTCAATAATGTGAAAGAATATAGTGCTATACACTATACAGTAGATTTTATGAATATTCAAGTAATTTGTTGTATTTGGTGCTGGAAAGACGAAAGAGTTTGTATTAATGTTTCTTCTGACTTCCATTACCATATCGAGTACAATAAAAGCTAACTAAAAGACTATATTTTTGCTTACTTTTGGTGTTTATAGTTGTGTCTCCAAAAATACATATATTTACATATAATTTTAAAACATTGTGCACTATAAAGTTGAAATCATGAGTAAAATATACCTTTTTCATAGAGATTGGAAACATTTCCTGAATTCCACTTATGGTTCATTTCAAAACTTCAGAGTCGTTAATCAAATCCTAATTTACTTGTGATAAATGCAGACTATCTACTGAGTTATAATTTAAAATATATTAGTAGATGAGATCACTAACAATTTATGTATATATGCATGATGATAAATTGCATATTGATATGAAGTGCCTGTGATATCTATGTGTGACAACATGATGTCAAATATTCAAAAATATTATGGCCAGGCAACACCACTTGTATCACATCTTAAACAAAACTGGATTAACTGAATCAAGAAAAATGTCATCCGTGAGAATCAACTTTATAAAATATACAAATGAAAATTAATCAAAACAATTGTTAAAATAATCCTTTTAATTATAATTTAAATAAATGTAAATTTTATGAATAGTATTAAATTTAATGCATTTGTGCACATTATACAGTTGTCGATACCTAGTATAAATACAACTGAGCTTATGTAATAACACTATTCAAATGAAAATCTTTAATTTTTTAGAATTTTATGAACACAATTCTAATTTATCATAATTAAAAATAATTATCATAATTTATCATAATTAAGCTAGTTTATCATAATTAATTATCATAATTAATCAACAAAAAAAGATTAATACTTGATACTCTTTAAGGAAGTACATGCTCTTTTTCTCGTACTGATTCAGTTATAAAGCACATCTTCAAACTGATAGATTTTTGTAAAAATTACCAGTTTTATATAAAATTTTAATTAGAAATACTTGAAATAATGTGGATATTAATTACAACTTAATATATACTTCCTCGTATGATTTCAGTACTGTCATTTCTTTTTCATTTTAGTGGGCTTATTTCCAGTCTTACTTCCTTGGATTCTAAGTACATTGAAGCTAAAAATGTTCTTGTAAATGCTCAGTTTCTTACTTTCAAATAGAGTTACTTGCAGACAATAGAATGTGCTTATAAAAAGAATTTACTCTTCACTAGATCTACCTGTGCTCACATCTGTCTAGCCACTTATTTGTGGAAAAGTCACTTGACCTGGCTGAGTTCCAATTTATTTACCTACAAAAATAAGGATAATTACGATACCCATCTCCCTGGGCTGATATGATGACCAAATTACATAATATACAAAAGTACTTGTCAAAGGGTCTTCTACATAGTAAGTGTATGATAAAATCTGATTATTATTTTATTTTTGATTAGGCAAGTACTCAAAAAGTCTTGACTGATGATGCAGAAATCATAAACTGAAGTATTATTACAGGATGGAAAATTACACCTCTTACCACTGATTATTTTTAAATCATATCACGCTTTTAAAACTCCTTTCAAATCCAGAAGAAAATGAATATTTTATTAAAACACAGTTCTTTGCCACAGAGTAGGAATTCTTTCTTTCAGTTCTGGATAAGGTATCATTATTTATATTACAAAAAAGTGTCAAAATGTTTATTTTTCTCTAATACTGCAATAAATTTTTGTTTTCAGGAGGGATTATCTTCTGTAAATTAATACTTTTGAAAAAATGATCATCACAATTACCGGAGTTTTTAATCCTCTTTAATAGGCTCTCTAATATTTTATTATTCTTCATTTTCATCATCAGATTTCTAAATTTATTGCATTAAGACTTTTATTTTTACCTGTTAACCATTTCTCCCAAATTTTTTTGTAGCTCCTTAGCCTCGTTCTTATCCCTTTCATGGACCAAGGGATATACACACCTGTATTACATTTTTCCACCTCTGGAAGTTTGTTGGCAGGCATTTCAGCCACTTTAGCACGTTCTTGCATCATGGCAGACACCAAAACAACTCCTAAAAAACAAGGAATTTGGTCTGTGCCACATTTGCGTGTTGAGAATCATTCATATGAGTTAACGCCTCCCAGAAGAGTGACTGTGTAAAACTTTTGTGTCTTTCTGTACAGTGAGATAAGGCCTCCAGGTATGTTTACTATTTTCTTTGTTTTATTGGGAATGTACAGTTACCAGCATTCAGAAATATTAAAGTAAATGAGTTATTTTTGTGTGAAAACAGTTTGTGATACACTTCCTGGGCCTTGGGACCAATATGCCCCACAAGTGTAATGTGCTTCATGGAACACGGTACCAATACGGCCCCCTCTAAATCAAACCGATAGCAATTATGTGCAGCAAGTACAATGTTTATTTAGTATTTCATTTACTTTTTTGAATATTTTTGGAAATTGAGTAAGAAATTTATGGCTCAAATGTAAATAGGTAGTGTGATGCACTATGGGACTGATACATTCCGTGTGTGATGTGCTTCGTGGAACGTGGAACTGACATCTCCTGCTTGCAATTAGCACCCAATTTTTTTTCAAATAATGAAAAAAAAGCTACCAACAAACAATGCTTTAGCATTCATTCCATTAGTGAAAAACCATGGTGTCACCAAAAGATTTCCCTCCTAAAAAATTTTATCTATGAAAGGGTTAAGGTTAAAAAATAGGACTTTAAAATATTAGTCCCCTGGCCTCAAGGTCTCACTAAAAATATTGAGCAAGGATTAGAATATGAAGATTTTATCCAATGTATAATTTTATACCAAATCTTTGCTGAATTGCAGAGTTCTATTTTTCGATGCTCATTTTAAGATGTTGTTCATAGAATAAAAATTTTTTTATCATATAAACCAATTCATTCACCTAAAAATCGTTTTTCAGAAATCTAGTATCTGATAATTTTCCCTACGATATTGCTTACCTACATTCTTGACAGGAAGAAATTTAAAAAAAAAAAAAAAAAAGGAAAGAAAACAAAATGTTTATTTGAACAAGGTTTTGTTTGAATTCATTTATATGATAATTCGATGCCGTAAGATATGTTTCTAACTTCTTTTATAAAAATAGTAGAAAGACCTTTCAGAAACAGGAAAAACAATACAGGAGGATATAATCTGAGACAAAAAGTTCCCTTCCTCCAATGTTACTGAATAACACCAATACATAAAGGCTATCACTGTGAAAATTTAACATATTATAAGCCCGAATGTATTTAAATAAGCTTTTATGAAAAGTAAACTCAGCTGACACCACCAAAAGAAAACTCATTGCCATTTAGTTGATTCTGACTCATAGCAACTCCTCAGGGCAGAGTGGAACTTCCTCATAGGGTTTCCAAGGCTACAACCAAACCCAGGTGGTGTAGTAGTTAAGAATTTAGTTGCTTAACCAAAAGGTCAACAGTTCGAATCCACCAGGCACTCCTTGGAAACCCTATGGGGCAGTTCTACTCTGTCCTATAGGGTCATTATGAGTCAGACTCTATGGCAACTTTTTTTTTTCTGGTTAATCATTATGGAAGCAGACTGCCACATCGTTCTCCAGAGGAGTGGATGGTGAGTTCGAACTGCTGAGCTTTCCATTAGCAGCCAAGGCCTCACTGTGCCACCAGGACCAGTGGTGATAGATTTCTATGTCATGAAACTAGAGAAAATGGGAGACTAAGTTATATGAAAAGATTCTTTGAGAGTGCAAAGAACTGAGTTACCTAGAGCTGGGCAACTTCTTTTAAGAGGAAGATAGAAGGCAGCAGGATATTTGTATATTAAATACACTAAATATATAATCATTTGGAACAATAAGCAACATCACAATAAATGGAGAAAAGATTGACGTTGTCAAGGATTTCATTTTACTTGAATCCACAATCAATGCCCATGGAAGCAGCAGTCAAGAAATCGAAACTACATATTGTTTGGGCAAATTTGCTGCAAAAGACCTCTTTAAAGGTTTCAAAAGCAAAGATGTGACTTTGAGGACTAAGGTGCACCTGACGCAAGCTGTTATATTTTCAATTGTCTCATATGCGTATGAAAGCTGGACAATGAATAAGGAAGACTGAAGAAGAATTCATACCCTTGAATATGGTCTTGTCGAAGATAACAGAATATACTGTGGACTGCCAGAAGAATGAACAAATCTGTCTTGGAAAAAGTACAGCCAGAATGCTCCTTAGAAACAAGGACAAGACTTTGTCTTAATTTCTTGGGACATGTTATCAGGAGGGACCAGCCCCTGGAGAAGGACATCATGCCTAGTAGAGTAGAGGGTCAGTGAAAATAAGGAAGATCCTCAGTGAGAGATTGACCCAGTGACTGCAATAATGGCTCAAGCATAACAACGATTGTGAGGATGGCACAGAACCGGACAGTATTTCCATTCTGTACATAGGGTTACTATGAGTCAGGACTGACTACACGGCACCTAACAACGATATATAATCATTACTAGATTTGATGAACAGGTTTTTCATGCCATATTTATACTTCATCTTACTTTGTCATAATAAAATTAAATTCTGATTAGTTTGTTTTAATAAAATTTTCTTATGAGTTTCTACTTTAATATGTTTGTTGTAAGGAAATTCTTTGTCTTGATACAATTGTATTTATAGCTTTGTTGAGTGTGCTTTGACTTGGAAATTGAATTTCAATTTCCTCTCCTACCTTGTAATATTTAACTCAATGATTATGCGTTTACCGATCTGTGTTTATTTCCTTGCATCAATTTTGGTGCAAGTCAAAATTAATATTGAATATGAAAAAAATATTTAAAAGCACAACTCATAATTTATCTCAGCTATTAATAATTTATCCATGCAGAAATGAATTCCACCTATCTATGTAAGGGAAAAAAATACATTTGATTTTATAGAGACAATCTATTCTCTAATTTGCTTTGAATATACAAATATATTTTGGATACAAAGCTGTCATTGAAGACTGAACGGTCAAACAGACACGAGGTTTGTAGATCTTACCCATCATGACCTTTACTAATAATTGGCAGAGAATACAAGGACAAAGCAACACTACCAAAAATATCCCATCCACACTGGGAAACATTTTGGTTCTGGAATGAGAACCCAGTACTCTGTGATATATAAGTTAGTCCTGTGAATCAGCTGATTCTCAGTACATTTGTTTTATACCCCATTTGCCCTATAGGGAGTTAGACTATGCACCTAACTTCTTCCTCCAGTGGAGCTGTTGCTTAAAAATCTATAAATTCAGGTTTATTTACACTAAAAAAAAGCCAGACATATCACATACACCCTGTTAAAAGAAGTCTTGGATAAAAAACTGAGAGCACCCTAACAGCCTTGAGGTTATTATCCATCTGAAATTTTTTTTTTTTATGTGTAGGAGGCGAGCTGGTGAGGTCAAAACTGCCTAGACATTTGCAGGAAGGAAGAACTGAATTACAGACCTACTGTTAACCCACTTCCCCCCCATATATTTCCACAGCAATATGCAGAAATCTACCTAATCCCTTGTAATGCAGAGCTGCCTACTATTAAATAAATGGTTAATTTCTTTTTATTTTTTCACCCGAGCCCTATTGATGAACTGTATACTCATTTCAAATAATCTTGTAAAATAAACAATGCCACAATTGCAACCCAGTATTTCCATAGCTATGTGTGGCCAATTGACTTAAAAAAAAAAAAAAAAAAAAGGTCTGGAAAATGATATATAAACAGAAGTGTTGGGGAGACATTCAGGATGTTCTTAAAGGAGACTTCTAAATTTTTAGAAGTCTACCTGCTGGAACAAAGCGTACATAAATATTAAATTCTGTTAAGTACCACCAAATGGCTTTCAAATAATTTTCACCAATTTACAGCCATCAAACCATGGACAATGTATATGAGTTCCTCTTTTTTCATATCAACAGAAATAATCTCAACCTTTTTGTTCTTTTTTAAATTGATAATTAAAATAGCTTTATTTATTTATTTATTTATGAATGAGTTTATGTCATAAAGGATAAGGTACATGTGCATAAGAAAGGAAACCCAAAGTAACAGTGCATTAAGCCACATTATGGTGTATTTCTCATCTGCTAAAAATAAAACAGGAAATTGAGAAGGAGCTCAAGGCCAATAATGGCAGCACTGTGAAGCTGCATGTGATCTAGGCTCATGGCTCTAACCTTGAGCTCATGTCAAAAACAGCTGTTGGACCCTCGACTATCACAAATGTGTTTTAAAAAGGAACGAAGAGAAAGAGACAGTGAAAGATGTGCTCTCTTTCCTTTAAGGAGACTTCTTGAATGTCTCCCAAATACTTCTTCTTACATACCATTTTCCAGACCTCTCGCCAAATGGACACACAGAGCTGACAAAGAATAAAGGGTGGCAGCTATAAAACAGAGTGGTTGCTGTTGTTATCATTGTAATTTGTTTTGTTGTTGTTAGTTTGTTTCCTAAGGAAAATGAGAGAAAAGCCTTGGGAAACAGGCAATCAAAAGTCTCTGAATTTGAACATCTTTGCATAGATTAAAAAAAAAAGTTTCCATTCAATTTTTTCTATGTAGTGCATGTTTATATTAATGACAAAAACTCTACTTGATTCCTAGCTTTTCATTTTTTCTTTTGATTGAGTTTATAACTAGGCAGACTTCTAGACCCTATGTGGTTGAACTTTTCATGATGGTAGCTTACTCTGGAAAATATGCATATTACTTAGATCTACAGAGGTATGTGTGTATGAGCTTGTCTTAGTTATCCAGTGCTGCTATAACAGAAATACCACAAGTGAATGGCTTAATAAAAAGAAATGTATTTCCTCACAGTAAAGTAGGCTAAAGTCCAAATTCAGAGCATCGGCTCCAGGGGAAGTCTTTCTCTCTCCCTTGGCTCTGGAGAAAGATCCTTCTCATCACCCTTCCCCTGGACCAGGAGCTTCTCTGCGCAGGAACCCGGGTCCAGAGGATATGCACTGCTTTCTTCCTGGTATCAGGTCCTCCTATCTCTCCGCTTGGTGCTGTCTTTTATATCTCAAAGAGTTTGTCTCAAGACACAATCCAATCTTGTAAATTGAGTCCTGCTTCACTAAAATAACTGCTGCCTATCCCCTCCCATTAATGTCATAAAGGCAGGATTTATAACACATAGAAAAATCACATCAGATGACAAATTGGTGGACAATCACACAGTACTGGAATTCATGGCCCAGCCAAATTGATACACACATTTTTGGGGGACAGAGTTCAACCCATGACAGCTCCTGGTTATTTTTTTCATGAACTGATCCAAATTTAAATGCATTCAGCGTCTGTTCTTCACAGTTTCTAGTTTGGAGTTATAGCAGAAATGTTGCCTCCTTATATACAAATTTAGTTACAGAAATTGTTTTTTCCTAGGCTATTCTGCCCAAATTTGTCTACCAATATCAAATCTGGTGCTGTCGATTCAATTCCAACACATGGTGACCCTATATGACAGAGTAGAACTGCCCCATAGGGTTTTCAAGGCTGTAATCTTTACAAAAGCAGACTGCCATACGTGTCTCCTGCAGAGCAGCTGGTGGTTGAAACTGCCGAGCTTTAGTTAAGCAGCCGAGCACTTAACCACTGCTTCACCAGGGCTCCTGTAAATTTCTCTATTGCCTAAAATAAATCATCAACTATGGTAAATTTAATTTTTCCTTACATTTATCATGATTCCAATGAGATAAAGTGGTATCTACAAATATCTTTTATATTTAATTATTAAGAAAAGTTTTGACCTTTGCCAGTGAATGAAAATAGCCAGCCGGTTACAACCATAAAATTATAAAATAAATTTCTAGATGCTATGATTATCATAAAACTTTGTAATGATTAATAGCCACTTCAGATAAGGTTTAACTGAATCCATATATTTGCAGTTACTGAAGTTATTTCTGAAAGGCAGTTATTAATTTAAAGTTCTAAAGATTGAAAAATATTAAATTTTTTCTAATAAGGATATACATATAAACAAATGCCCATATACATGTGACTGAATACTTTCAAGGTCAAAGTAACCAGGTGATAAGTTTAATTTATTTGTAAATAGCCCCTTTTTTAAAATTTCTAATTGGATCCAAATTATGATAAAACCAAAAAAACCAAACTCGTTGCTGTCTGGTCAATTCTGACTCATAGCAACCCTGTAGGACAGAGTAGAACTGCCTCATCGGGTTTCCAAGGAGCACCTGTTGGACTTGAACTGCTGACTTTTGCATAGCAACCTAACTCTTAATCACTATGCCACCAAAAACTCCACCAGGGTTTCCAAATTATAATAAACTATTGAATATTCCTGGATAATAAAAGAAATCAACATGTAAGCATTAGAAAGAAATGCTGGAAGATAAAAAATGGGATAAGAAGGGGGAAAAAAAAAAAAAAGACAACCTAAACAATTGTCATTTGAGGATATATATTATCCACACCAATCAGTAAGCATGTGCTTGGTCTCATTATTTGAAAAAAAAAAAAAAAAATCAGCACTAGGTTGTTAAATGTAAGATAAGATAGATTTAATTTATAAACGATGATCTATAATTTTCAAGGTACATGTAATCTATAACCAAACTAACATATTTTTAACAATAGAAGATTTTTTAGATTCATTATTTTAGGAAACCCTGGTGGCTTAGTTGTTAAGAGCTATGGCTGCTAACCAAAAAGTTGGCAGTTCAGATCCACCAGGCACTCCTTGAAAACCATATGGGACAGTTCTCAAAATTTTCAAAATTAAAAAAAAAAATGCATGCAATTGAAACCAAAGGTGATTTTATCATTAGCTTAAGCTAGTGGTTTATGACTTAGAGTAAACAAAAAAAAAGAAAAAAAAGAGAGAGAGAGAAAGATAATGTGTTATGAAAAAAAAGGCACAAAAATACATGGTCCTGTATATTAGCTGGTCAGAAGAAAATCGCAAAAAAAACATGATGTCATTGTACTAGAGGAATACATGTAATGTATTAAATTGTAAGTCGAATTGGTCTAGTTTGCTAATGTCACTGCAACAGAAATACCACAAGTGGGTGGCTTTAACGAACAGAAATTTATTTCCTCACTGTTTAGGAGGCTAGAAGTCCAAATTCAGGGCGTTGCATAAGCTGTAGGCTCTGTCTGTGGGCTCTGAGGGAAGGTCTTTTCCTCTTTTAGCTTCTGTTCCTAGGTTCCATGTGGCATCCACTCCCACCTCCCCATGTGTTCTTGCTTGTCCCTATCCCTATTCTGCTCTTTTCATATCTCAAAAGTGATTAGGCTATATCCATGTGTCCTCATTAACTCAGCAAAGAAAACTCTATTTTCAAAAGGAATCACAACCATAGGTTTAGGGGATAGAGAGAAAGAGAGGGTTTGATTCACAAAGGCAAAATATTAGTATATTTAGGGGGTGGTTTTTTTTAGTTGTCTTAGTTAAGTAGTGTTGCCATAACAAAAAAATAACACAAGTGAGTGACTTTAAAAATAAGGAACTTATTTACTGTCTCATAGTTTTGGAACCAGAAGTCCAAATCAGGGCACTGGCTCTAGGGGAAGGTCCTTCCTTATTGTTAGCTCCAGGTGTTCCTTGGTGTTCCCTGACATGCTTTGGTATCTGTCTTCCCCTTGTGTGTATGTCTTTGTGTCTATTCTTCTCTTTTTATAAGGCCTGTTTTTGTTTGCTCTAACTAAACTAAAACTAAACCTCTATGCCTGAACAGAGTCATAGCCACAGGTGCAGAGGCTAGGACTTCAACATAACTTTTGGGGGGACATAATTTAAACCATAACTGGTTAATGTAGTAGAGAAAATATGAATGTAAAATATATAATATTCCTAATAATACAATTGACCTATTTTTTGAAAAAAGTGCCTAATCACAGGTAACCCAAAAGGTGAAAAAAATAATGTAAGTCATGATATTTTTTGTTATATTTTTCATGACAACAGCTTTTTCCTAGCTCTGTTATTCTTAATGAAAATACAAAGGCACCATAGTTAGAAACCAATTTTGCTGTCATTATGGATAGAAAAATAAAAGGGTGATTGTAAAAACACCAAGCTGTAATGTGGACATGATTTTAATTCCCTGTGAGCAAAAGGAAACACTCACTACCTTGCATAAATTAATTGGCAGCTATCATAATCCACAAAATTCCGATGAAATTGTAAATGAACTCTGTGGAATTAACAGCTACAGTATATCCTGTAATTATGTTAGAAACACTGTTTCTTATTTTAAAATGTCATAGAAAATAAATGATGTTAATATTTATCCTCTGAACAAGTTTTACAGTCCACATGGTGAGGTAAATCACTAATGACTAATCAGAAATTACATAAAAACAATGCTAGTGAAATGTAACTCACTATGAAAAAAAAAAAAGCATGGATTAATAAAGTACAATCCAACATAAAAGATAAGTAACAGATCCCAAAGAAGTTGTTTAAATGAATAGGTGCTGTTGTTTTCATATGACATTACGTACAATAAACATTTATAGGATTATATAGAAAAATATCACATCCTCCTATCACTGAGCAGAGTTTAAATTCAAAGTTCCATTGTATTTGTAAAAGATTGTATGCATCTCTACATTTTATGCTAATTTTATCTTCCTTGATAAAAGAGTGTTTTCATTTTCAATTATATATTAATATAAATTATTTATTTTTTATAAAAGTCTGGTAAGATTAAATATTTTTTAAATATGTCCATCGCTTTAGAAGTTGGTGTTAGTTTTATATGCATGTTCTTCTTAACTACTCAGCAAATATTTACTATAATCATTGTGTTTCTAATACTTCAAAATATAGAGGAAAGAAAAGCTCATTTTCCTGCTATTAAAATCTTTTTGTCTGTTATAATGGTAACAAATATTTCAGGCAACCTAAAATAGCATATGTATATATTTATATATCCGTGTATATATAATATGTACACATACATATGTATATATATGGTATATTTTAGGTATGTTGATATGCTGCATAGAAGTAATATTGAAAAGTAAGTCTAACATACTCATCAGATATTCTTCTCAAAGTTACTACACTGCATATTCCTGGTAGGTTACTCTTTAGTAGGGCTCTAACAAGTTTTTTTAACAAGTTTTATCTGATGGATCTACAACAGCAAATATGATAAAGAAATTTTATCTACTGGCCAGCCAATCTTGATTAATCAGTAATATCTGCCTGGATTGCCACACTGAGAAGGATATTAATACTATATTCAGGTTTAGCAGAAAAGACCATTAAGAATGGGAATGAGTAGTCTTTACGACATCCTTTATCCACTCTCTACTCAGTGCAACCGAAGACTCAGAATTGAAGGGTTGTCTCAGAAGCCCTGGTGGCATAGTGGTTAAGAGCTCAGCCGCTAACCAAAAAATTGGCAGTTCAAATCCACCAGCTACTCCTTGGATACCCTACAGGGCAGTTCTGCTCTGTCCTGTAGGGTGCTATGAGTTGGAATCTACTTGACAGCACCCAACAACAGCTCAGGACACCAACTAGGTGACTATGCTGGATACCAGGAAACAATTACTCTCCCCACTTTCTGTGCTTCCATAACATTTTGTAAACTCATTATACAGAAAAGTTCACTTCTTTTAATTTTTAAAATCATTTTTCTCTAGTAGAGAATGAGCTTCTTTAGGGCATTATTTCCATGTAATACATGGTCAAGAAGAATAAATACATGAAAAGATTGTGCCATTCTGACGTTTGGACTTTAATATTTCCTCAGTGGAAGCAACTCAAAAGCAACTATTGGAGGTATAATTCAGTCCTCAGGCAAAATACATTTGGGTGAGATCCACGTCTGAAATCAAGCTGGAATGATGTATGTTTTCTATTCTAATGGACTATGTAATTTAATTCATCAGAAAAGATCTCTGCTCTGCCAAAGGCAACTCTTTCATTTAACCTTATCACATGATTTAAAAAGAGCTTTCTTTGTTTCCTGAGTAAGTTCACCTTGATTTCTCCTGAATGTAGCCAAATATAAGGGAATGACAAAGATGTGGAAGGCAAGCAAGAAGAAAGCAATCATAAGCTTCTACAAAATATTAATTCAGAGGAGGAATACCAAGATAGTCCCTAAATTTAAAAAAAAAAAAAAATCTACCCTAATAAAAGCTGTATCAAGAGTAATTTCATTGGTAGCCTTTGACTGTAAAATTTTATGAAGATATTTTTATTCAGTCATTACTCATTTATTCATACAACATGTTGCAGCTCTTTCTGTATTCCTGGAACTCTTCAAGACACTGAAGATTAAAAAAAAAAAAAGTATAGAAATCTTCCATGAATGTAATTTGTTCCACTTTGCGGCTCATGGAGAGTGGTTCAACTATGGGTTTATATTACAGAAAAGTGTGATATTGGGATCAAAGAATAAAATACTGCCATACCACTGACTACATGCTGTTTCGAAGGTAAACGATGCCAATATACAATTCCGTTGCTATAGAGTTGATTCTGACTCATAGCGACCATATAGGACAGAGTAGAACTTCCCCACAGGGTTCCCAAGGAGTGGCTAGTGGATTAAACTGCCGACCTTTTGGTTAGCAGTCCAACGCTTAACTGCTGAGTCACCACTGAGTCACCAGGGCTCATGCTAAAATTATTGACAAATTTTTAACTCTAATTTTAAAAGAAATAAGATCTACCAAAGTTCATGGAATCGTTTGGGGAATTTTTTTTTTAGTAATTTTTAATAGAAATATAGTGTTGGTAAATTAGTAAACTGCCACTCTAGTTTTTATAGGCAGGATGAAGTGGATTGATGGGAAATGTCCATCAAATTTATATACAGGTTCTAATGACTAAAGGCTAATGTTGTAATATTCAGACAATAATAAGCAATGAATTGGAAATTATGGGGTTGGAGTTAGGGAATCCAGTTGTCAGAGTCTTTTAATAATCCTGGTTAAAAAAAAAAAAAGAAAGAAGAAGAAGTGTTTAAACTAATGTGATTCCAGGGGAAAGGGGTCTTTACTTAAAAAAAAGAAAATAAATTATGTTATCACTGATGATTATGGCAAGTAAAATGAAGAGAATAGTGTAATTAACTGGATTCTGCCCTCGATAACTAGCAAATAAATCTTCATATAATTGATGATGATTACGTTAGAATCAAATAAAATTGAATTTAGGATTCCTGAAATTCTTGTGTGAAATATAGGTGGAGAATTAGCTGGATTTTAGAAGATAAATCAGGATCAGAGTTATGATGGGGGAGTCATCAGAAAGTAGTTCAAGGAATGAAATTTGAGAGAAAAGAAAAGTGCTAAAGCTCTAAGCCTGAAAGTTACGAACCTCTGTGCCCCAAGGGAAAGAGATGGAGAGCATGACTGGCAGCGCTAGAGGAAAAGACACTTCTAAAAATAAGTTAGTAATATGTAGAGCCAAGTGTTACAGAAAGCACAGAAACGATGAGGACTGAAGGAGACCTTAAGACTTCTGTAAGATCTTTTCATTTAACGTGTTAGGAAAGAAGCATACATATTATTAAGTCACACCTCTTAATAATATTTTCTTTATTATTAGTTTTCTTTATAATGCAATGCATTTTGTTTGCATATTTGAAAAAAACATTATTCTGGGGAGTCCCTAGGCTCTCGGAGATTGTTCTCTACATCAGCACACACCCATAGACATATGCCACATGTGCAATCTTTAAAAACTGTTAGGGGGACACATTAAAAATAAAAAATTAGACACAAGAAAAGCCAATTTTAATAATATTTTTTATTTAGCCAATTATATCCAAAATAATATTCCAATATGTAATCTATATAAAAAGTACTGAGACATTTTAGAATCTTTTTCTCTCATGTAAGTGTTTGAAATCAGGTGTGTATTTCACACTTACAGCACATCTTAATTCACATTAGATGTATTTTAAGTGTTTCATAGCCACATGGGAAACCCTGAAGGTACAGTCGTTAAGAGCCAACCTGCTATTCAAAAGGCCTGCGGTTTGAATCCACCAGCCACTCCTTGGGAATCCTGTGGGTTGCTTTGAGTCGGAATCGACTAGTCTACAATGGGTTAGGTTTGGTGTTTTATAGCCACATGTGTCTGGTGACTTTTCTTATGGACCATACAACTGTAGAGTATTAGTTCTTAAATTCTTAGTTTTGTTTTTCGTATGATTCTCCCCTTAGTCTTGTGAAACTGGGCTTACAGTTTAGTAAACTTGTAATTTATATCTTAAGCATTTATTACAGTATCTGGCAAAACATTTGTGAAACGATAAACAAAATTAGACTGAGGAGTAGGAGTAAAAGTGAGATTGCTAAAGGTCAAGGGGTGAATGGAAGGTGAGAAAATAGAAAAAAGTAATTGCGAACTACTCTAAACTAGCTGTTACTGTGATAAAATTGCAATCTTGGATATAGCTTCTATTTTGTACAGTATGCTGTATTAGTTTTCTATTGCTGCTATTAAAAAAAAAATTACCACAAACTTAACTGGCTTGAAAAAACATAAATTTATTATTTTACAGTTCTGGAGGTCAGAACTCCTAAACTGGTTTCAATAAACCCAAAGCATGGTGATGACAGGACCATTCCCTGCGTTCCTTGGCTCGTGACCCCTTCCTTCATCTTCAAAGCCAGCAGAGTAGTATTTTCACATTCCTCTCTGCTTCGCTCATCATGTAGCCTTCTGTCTCTCTGATCTCCTGGCTCCTTTCTCCTATATTGGATTTACTCAGATAATCCAGGCTAATTTCCTGGATTTAATCATATCAAAATCCTGAATTTAATCATACATGCAAGTTTTCCCTTTTACCATATAAAATAACATTCACAGGTTCCAGATATTAAGTCCTGGACATCTTTGGGGGCTAAAATTCAGCCGACCATATATGCCTTTTGATTTAGACATTTGTTTGTTAGGTTGGTATATTTAAAAGAATTTCAAAAACATTTTTAAGATATAAATATTAACACATTGTGCAATTAAGCATTAAACACATATATCCATGAGATAAGGATACTGTGTTGATTTTTTTATGTTAAAATTATATTTTCTAAATATTTTCCAAATGTACATGTAGAATAATATATACGTGTGTGTGTGTGTGTATAAACCAAATCAAAAAGCCAAACCCATTGCTGTCGAGTCGATTCTGACTCATAGTGACCCTATAGAACAGAGTAGAACTGCCCCATAGAGTTTCCAAGGAATGCCAGGTAGATTCAAACTCCCGATCTTTTGGTTAGCAGCCATAGTACTTAACCACTATGCCAGCAGGGTTTCCTATATATACCAAAAAAAAAAAAACCTAGTGCCGTCGAGTCGATTCTGACTCATAGCGACCCCACAGAGTAGAACTGCCCCATAGAGTTTCCAAGGAGCCCGTGGTGGATTCAAACTGCCGACCCTTTGGTTAGCAGCCATAGCACTTAACTTACCCACTATGCCACCAGGGTTTCGATAGATAGATGATAGATAGATAGATAGATAGATAGATAGATAGATAGATAGATAGATAGATAGATAGATAGATAGATAGATAGATAGATAGATAGATAGATAGATAGATAGATGATAGATAGATAGATGATAGACAGACAGACAGATAGATAGATAGATAGATAGACAGACAGACAGATGATAGATAGATGATAGACGATAGATAGATAGACGATAGATAGATAGATAGATAGATAGATAGATAGATAGATAGATAGATAGATAGATAGATAGATAGATAGATAGATAGATAGATAGATAGATAGATAGATAGATGATAGATAGATAGATGATAGACAGACAGACAGATAGATAGATAGATAGATAGACAGACAGACAGATGATAGATAGATGATAGACGATAGATAGATAGACGATAGATAGATAGATAGATAGATAGATAGATAGATAGATAGATAGATAGATAGATAGATAGATAGATAGATAGATAGATAGATAGATAGATAGATAGATAGATAGATAGATAGATAGATAGATAGATAGATAGATAGATAGATAGATAGATAGATAGATAGATAGATAGATAGATAGATAGATAGATAGATAGATAGATAGATAGATAGATAGATAGATAGATAGATAGATAGATAGATAGATAGATAGATAAAAAAAATTTTTGATAGATATAAAAAATAAATTGCTAGTGACCTGCTATGGAAATATGGAAAGAAAATTGTATACTTTTGGGGATTGCACATGTGACAGAGCTCCATTCCTCTCCATTAACAGTGAGATTTCAGGATGTTTAATAGCATTTTAATTAAAACTATACAGATGATAAATTTTAATCATTAATTACTACTAAAAGGCATGTGAGTAGCATAGAAATCATTTTCCCGTTCTTTTTTTCCCCCCCTACTAGCATCAAAAGTTTAAAAATAATGCTTAAATTAAGCATTGCTCAATTCTTGCTGCCTTCTTCCCTCCTTTCCAGTAAGAGTAAACAATTCAGGTCCAGTAGAATGCAGCGCGATGCTAAAGCATCCTCCATAAACACACGGCCTGATCCTAAGCATCTTATAACTCAACAGGAGAGAGTACCAAATGAGATTAATAAGGCCGATAAAAGCATTTCAAGTAATTCTTTACCATCATGACTGCACTATACACTTCTTCAGTGTTTAATAAATCAGCATGATCAAACCTGGACAGAAACGTTCTTCAAAAGAACAAAGACTTGTCTTCATTTCTGTACATACTAAACATAGGATTTAAATGCTATTTCTTTATTGACAATTATATTTTGGTTTCTATTGGTATGAATTATAAAATCAAAGTATTCTATAAATGAAACAAAATTCCCACTGAAAGAAAAACAAATCAAGGGGGTCTTATTTTGTAATAACAAAAACAATAATAATAATGAATTCATTTTTTCATTATTATAATACGAGTACTGCTAGTCCCTGTGTGGCACAAACAGTTAAGTGCTCAACTACTAGTGGAAAAATTGGTGGTTCAAATCCACCCAGAGGTGCTCAGGAGTCAGACCAGGTAATCTGTTTCTGAAAGGTCAAGCCTTGAAAATCTTATGGAATAGTTCTACTCTGCACACATGGGATCACCGTGAGTTGAAATTGACTTGATGGAAAGGAACAACAATAATAGTACTAAAGGACTGGGGACGGTATCTTAAATGAGAATTCTGGTTATTTTCTCCACCTGTAAATAAAAAAAAAAAAAAGCACTGTTAGAGTGAACCATAATGCCTAGAATATATTACTTGTTTTTAGGTGCCATCGAGTTGATTTTGATTCATAGTTGTCCTATGTACAACAGAACAAAACACTGCCCTGTCCTGCACCATCCTCGGAATTGTAGCTGTGGCTGAGCCCACTGTTGCAGTCACTGTGTCAATCCATCTTGTTGAGGGTCTTCCAATTTTTTGCTGACCCTCTGCTTTACCAAGTATGTTGTCCTTCTCCAGACACAGATCCCTCCTGATAAGATATTCAAAGTATGTGAGACTTAGTCTCACCACCCTTGCCTCTAAGAAGCATTCTGGCTGTACTTCTTCCAAGACAGATTTGTTCTTTTGGCAGTCCGTGATACATCCAGTATTCTTCGCCAACACCACAATTCAAAGGTGTCAATTCTTCTTTGGTCTTCCTTATTCATCGTCTAGCTTTCACATGCATATGAGGTGGTTGAAAATACCACGGCATGGGTCAGGTGCACCTTAGTCTTCAGGGTGACATCTTTGCTTTTCAGCGCTTTGAAAAGGTCTTTTGCAGTAGATTTGCCCAATGCAATACATCTTTTAACTTCTTAACTGCTGCCCCATGGATGTTGATTGTGGATCCAAGTAAAACGAAATCCTTGACGACTTCAATCTTTTATCCATTTTTCATACTGTTGCTTATTGGCTAAGTTGTGAGGATGTTTGTTTTTTTAACTTGAGATGTGTCTTGGTCATCTAGTGCTGCTATAACAGAAATACCACAAATGAATGGCTTTAACAAAGAGAAAATTATTCTCTCACGGTCTAGTAGGTTACTAGTTCAAATTCAGGGTGTCAACTCCAGGGGAAGGGTTTCTCTGTTGACTCTGGAGGAAGGTCCATGTCATCAGTCTTCCCTTGGTCTAGGAGCTTCTCCACGCAAGGTGTGGGAACATCAAGTCCAAATGACACAGTCTGCTCCTGGCACTGCTTTCTTTGTGGTATGAGGTTCTCATGTCTCTCTATTCACTTCTCTCTTTTATATCTCAAAAGAGATTGGCTTAAAACACTGTCTAATCTTGTAGATCTCATCAATGTAACTTCCACTAAATCATCTTATTACACCATAGTGTTAGAATTTACAACACATATGGAAATCACATCAGATAGAAAAATGGTAGACAATCATACCAAGTTAACAGATATTTTGGGGGGACACAACTCAATCTATGACATTCTACAATTTGGCCCGCAAAAATTCATGTCCTTGCCACATGTAAAACACATTCAACCCATCATACCATAGTGAAAGTCTTAAATCAGCTCCAAGCCCAAAAATCCAAACCTGTTTCCTCGCCTGTGAAATCTAGAATACAAAGTACAATGACAGGACAGCAGGCACAAACTAGACATTTCCATTAAAAATGGAAGAAATTGGAGGGAAGGAAGGTATAACAGACACCAAGCAAATTAGCAGAACACATTGTATTAGCCCTCAAGGCTTGAAAATAATCCTCTGTTCTCTGAGACCATTCACACAATAGCCCTACCCTCCAGACTACAGGTATTGGTCACACTTTCTGGATTCTGAGTGGAGGGGCCCAGAGCTCTAGGCTTCAACTCTGCCTTCCAGACCCACTAGGAAGGCAACTCTGTTCCCTTGGCTTTAGACACACCATTCTCCTCGTCCATCTGAGTGGCAACTCTACCCTTAGAAATATCAGGGGATGTGGCTCCACCCTTTTAAACCCCAGAGGCCCTGGTCATATCTTTTGAGACTAAGACAGCTTGATTTCCTCTGTTCCTTATCTCTTCAGCTTCTGCTTCCTTGGTTACTCAGCACTTGGGCCTCATGCTTGCATCTGCCCTGCTGTGACAAGTGTTCCAAAGCTCTGTAGCTCCACTGAGAAGTGCCTTGAGGAACCCTGCTCCACCAGAAAGCCTCCTGTGCACAGGCACTCAACTCACTCTGTGGGTTGGTTCCAGCACCACCTTGCACTGGTCTCCTAGTTCTGCTGCTGCTGGTCCTCTGCCGATGCCACTTCTCTTCTGCCACTGCTTCTCTGCTGCTGCCAGTCCTATGCTACTGCTAGTCCTTTAACCATTCACGGTTTCAAAACTGCTTGCATGTTTTAGGTATCTGTTAGAGCAGCACCCCACTCCCAGTACCAAATTCTGTTTTGGTCATCTAGCGCTGCTATAACAGAAATATCACAAGTGGATGGTTTTAACGAAGAGAAATTTATTCTCTCACAGTCTAGCAGGCTACAAGTCCAAACTCAGGGCATCAGCTCCAGGGGAAGGCTTTCTCTGTTGTCTCTCGAGGAAGGTCCATGTCGTCAATCTTCCCTTGGTCTAGGAGCTTCTCCACACAGGGTGCAGAAACCTCAGTTCCAAAGGATATGCTCTGTTCCCAGCACTGCTTTCTTGGTGGTATGAGGTCCCTATGTCTTTATGCTCACTTCTGTCTTTTATATCTCAAAAGGACTCAACTCAATCTATGACAAGGTGTAATCCATAATGAAGGCTGTGGTCTTCGATCTTTGCAATTGCTTCAAGTCTTCTTCACTTTCAGCAAGCAAGGTTGTGTCATCTGCATAAAGCAGGTTGTTTGTGAGTCTTCCTCCACTTCTGATACCATGTTCTTCTTCATATAGCCCAGCTTCTCAGATTATTTTCTCAGGATACAGATTAAAAAAGTATAGTGAAAGGCTATAACCCTGACAAACACCTTTCCTGATTTTAACCATCAGATAGCCCCTTGTTCTGTTGGAATGGCTGCCTCTTGATCTATGTACAGATTCCTCATGAGCACAATTAAGTGTTCTGGAGTTCCCATTCTTCTCAATGTTATCCATAATGTATTATGATCCTCACAGTTGAATGCCTTTGCACAGTCCATAAAACACAGGTAAACATCTTCCTGGTATTCTCTGCTTTGAGACAGGACCCATCTGACATCAGCAATGATATCCTTGGTTCCAAGTGCTCTTCTGAATCTAGCTTCAATTTCTGTCATTTCCCTGTCAATATACCACTGTATCTGCTTTTGAATGATCTTCAGCAAAATTTTACTTGCATGTGATATTAATGAAGTTGTGTGATAATTTCCACATTCGGTTGGATCACCTTTCTAAGGAATAGGTGTTCAAGAGCAAGTTCCAGAGTCTCTTCTGACTTCCATTTTGGTCTTTTATTTCTATTCTGTCTTTTTAATTACCTCTTGCTTTCTTCATGTGTGATGCCCTTAATGTCATTCCACAACTTGTCTGGTCTTCAGTCATTAGTGTTGAACATGTTAAATCTATTCCTGAAATGGTCTCTAAATTCAGGTGGGATATACTCAAGGTTGTACTTTGGCTTTCGTGGACTTGTTCTAATTTTTTTTCATTTTCAACTTGAATTTGCATATGAGCAATTGATGTTCTGTTCCACAGTCAGCCCCTGGCCTCACTCTGACTGATGATATTGAACTTTTCCATCGTCTTTTTCCACAGATGTAGTTGACTTGATTCCTGTGTATTCCATCTGGCAAGGCTCATGTGTATAGTCACTGTTTATGTTGGTGAAAAATGGTATTTGCAATGTAGAAGTCGTTGGTCTTGCAAAATTCTATCATGTGTTCTCCGGCATTGTTTCTATCTCCAAGGCCGTATTTTCCAACAACAGATCCTTCTTTGTTTCCAAGTTTCATATTCCAATCACCAGTAATTATCAATGTATCCTAATCACATGTTTGATTGCTTTCAGACTGCAGAAGTTGGTAAAAATCTTCAGTTTCATCTTCTTTGGCCTTAGTGGTTGGTGTGTAAATTTGAATAACAGTCTTATTAACTGGTCTTCCTTGTAAGTGTATAGATATTACCCTATCCTATAACTGACAGCATTGTACTTGAGGATAGATCTTGAAATGCTCTTTTTGACGATGGACTCAATGCCATTCTTCTTCAAGGAGTCATCCCCACATAGTAGACCATATGATTGTCCCATTGAAAATAGCCAATAACAGTCTATTTCAGCTCACTAATGCCTAGGATATCAATGTTTATAAATTCCGTTCCGTTTTTGACGATTTGCAATTTTCCTAGATTCATAAGTTTTACGTTCCATGTACCTATTATTAATGGATGTTTGCATCTCTTTCTTCATTTGCCGCAGCAGCAAATGAAGATCCTGAAATTTTGACTTCATCCTTGGCATTAAGGTTGACTCTACTTTGAGGAGGCAGCTCTTCCCCAGTGGTATTTTAAGTGCTTTTCAACCTGAGAGGCTCATCTTCCAGCACTGTATCAGACAGCCTTCCACCACTATTCATAAGGTTTTCACTGGCAAATTCTTTTCAGAAGTAAACTGCCTAGTCTGTCTTAGTCTAGAAGCTTAGCTGAAACCTGTCCACCATGGGTGACCCCACTGATATTTGAATACCGGTGGCATAGCTTCCAGCATCACAGCAAGACACAAGCCCGCACAGTAGGACAAACGGACAGACACATGAGGGAGAAAGTATTATTTGGATGATATATCATATGAATCAATTTAGCTCTTTTGAGAAAATGCCAACTGTACTTTTACCTGATAGATATTATTATAGCAATGTTGTTTCAGATTAATTATAGCTAAAGAAATTAAAATTGCAATAATCTTACTTTATAACAAATTGCAAAACCAATATTATTTTAATTGAGCTTTAACAAACTCTTTAAGAGAAGAAAATTTCTCTTACCTTCAAGTTATTAGACATCGACATCATTTGAGAGGAAGTCTATGAGAGTGATTAAGGACTGCCTGGGTTTGAATCCTGGTGCCACCTATTAGTAATTATGTGGCCTTGGACAGATTGGAGCCCTGGTATCATAGCAGTTAAGAGTTCAGCTGCTAACCAGAAGGTTGGCAGTTCAAATCCACCAGATGATCCTTGGAAACCCAATGGGGAAGTTCTACTCTGTCCTATAGGGTTGCCATGAGTTGGAATATACTTGATGTCACCAGGTTTGGTTTTGGTTTTAGACAGATTACTTAACAGCTATAGCCTTCAATCTCCTCACAAACATTGAGAATAATAGTAGTACCTAACTCATAGTGTTTTTGTGAGGAATAAATGATTTCATACCCACCAGAAAGGCAAAAAATCTAATTTTAATAACATAAAGTGGTGATAAGATTGTGGGGAAGCTAAAGTTCTCATGTGTTATTGGTAGAAACTTAAATTTTTGTAGCCACTCTAGACAGCAACTAGGAAATACTTTAAATGATCTAACAATTCTGCTTCTTATATAGGCCTTGAGAACCTTTTGCAAAACCACCAAGAGACATGTACAAAGGTATCCATTGCAACATTGACTGACATAGCAAAAACCTGAAAACTGCATAAGTGTCCATCAACTGAAAATGGATTTAAAAAAAAAATTGTGATGTAAGGAAATAGTGGAAAAAAATAAAGCTGTCAGAAAAAATGGACTAATTCTACAGGTATAATTATAAGAGGAACTCAAAAACAGAATATTTGTGAAGAATAAGAAACACATCGAGTTATGTAGCACCATATCATGGATGTAAAAGTGCAAAATGAGGTGTCTTTCAGGTTAAGATGCAGAAGGGGAACTGGCCTATCTAAGAGTGAAGACGAGCACAAACATATTTAAATAAAGGACAAATAAAAAGAAAGAGGACTATAGTTTGTTGTAAATTGTACATTCAGATCAATACAACTCTCTGAGACTGATTAAAAAGAAAAACTAACTAGATAACCTATACTTTACTCAATTTAACTCCTCTCAAAAACCTTTAAATTTTTGTTGAACATTTAACAAGACATTATTAAGGCAAGTTTTAATCTGCTACTAATTAGCAAATTAAGGTATAGTTTAAATCTAATGACCAAAAATTTTATCTAAGTAATATTACCTAAAAGTTGTAAACTATTTGAAGTGATATAAGGAGAAAGAAACTCTAACATTTTACTAATAGATCATTTTTTTTACTTAACTTGCTTAGTATAAAATATACAAGAATAATCCATTCCTACCTGAGATTTTTCAACTAATCTATCTATATCACAAGCATTTATTATTGTGGATATTTAGCTGTAATTATTATAACAAAGAATAATTACAAAGAGGATTAAAAGGAAATATCATTAGCTAAAAAAACAAGCCATACACTACACAATTTCAAATCTGGCAAACTACATCAAATAGGCACATAGGGATGTAATTGTTATATATTGGCCATATGATTTACACTAATTTAGTACCTTTAAAATAAAAAGACCTCACATTAAAAAATAAATGCATGTTTTCAGTCTTTTTTCTCATTCTTCCACAAAATGTCTGTATATCTACAGCTATATCTATGTCTTATCTATATGTCTATCTATCATCTATCTATCTACAAACACAAGCTATGGTTCTGTATATACATACAGAATATAAATGTTTACAAAGCCATAGCTTTTTCCTAAAATGAATAAACCACCAGGGTTAAGATCAAAGAATACATATTCTGTATTCAAAGGGATGAGAACATGAAAAGGGAATTACTCAAGGCCACAAGAAACTTCAGTGGGCTGTTTAGGCCGATGATGATTTTCAAGGGAACAAGGGAGTATGAAAGCTTTTTCCTGAACACTGGACCAGAGTCTTGAAGACCTGTAATTACTAAGTTTAGAAATCAAGACTTCTCATTTTAGGAAACAAATGTGTTTTATCCAAAATTAGAGCTAAGTGAAAAGGTATCTGTGATCTAGCTAACCCTTTTTTTTAAGGACTCTTCTTAATAACTGAATTGTTGCAGACCAGTAGGTAGTAACTAAAACGGTTAATATCTGATGGCAGCATTCAGTACTAATTGAAAACAGTTGAGATTCAATAATGAAAGTTTTATGAGATATTAGAAGTTGAAGCTAGCCTCTCATTTGAAAGTATTCACCTATATTTTAAATTAAAAAAACCTCTACATTAGATGCTGTATTTCTGGTGATTTTTAATTTTTATTATAAATTTTTAAGCTATGTAACGAAAATATTGTAATAAAACATGAAAAATATTTTAAGTAGTTACATGAATGGTTATAGTTAAGGGTAAAATAATACTTCAAAATATGAATGAGATTTACTTTAATAAACAATCAACTAAAAGGCAAGTACTTGAAAACTTTGACATATAGCTACTTGTAAAATGTTGAAATATGAAAAAAATGAAATACCCATCTTACCAAAGAGTGCATTTTACAACATGGTGAAGAAAGAAAGTTCTCTTTTGTACCCATCCATGAATGTCATTCCATGGAGCTCTCTTCTGGGCCTATGTCAAGTCAACAACAATTTTTATTCTAAAACAAACTTTGAGAGCAGCAAGTCTGGCTTAAGCAGATGGTGCGACAGCCAAAAGCTGAGGCAAAACTGTCATCCCTGTCGTTCTGTCTGGCTTTCAGAAATATGAGGAAACTTGTGGGATGAACTGTTTTTAAACACTCTAACATGCCCCTGTAGATGAAAACTCTAAATTACCCAGCCAATACATAGTTTCCAAAAAGCAAGTGTCAATGTGCAAAAGATGTATCCAGCAGCTTGTGTCTCATTCTCTCTAAATCTGAGGAGGGCTCTTTGGAATTCACAAAATCAGTGTTTGTCACAATACTGTCATCAGTGTCTTAATATGTATAATCCCTAGCCAGACTTTGATTCAAGGATTTTCATGCAAGTGGTTTATTTTAGAGGTTATCCCAAGAAACTTCCTCAGAAGAGTAGGAAAGTAAGACAGGGATGGGAGGCAGCCAGTCAAGTATGAGTTCCCCAGCCCAGTGTCGCCGAGTTACCAAGCAAGAAAGCCCAGCAGATATCTGGAACTCCCTCAATGGCAAACTCTGAAAAGGAGTGTAGAACTGGAGACTCGGAGCTATAGTCCATGTCCCAAAAGTGAGGAAACTGACATCATCTCCTGTCAGTTTTGGTTGAGGCTACTGAGGGGAAGAGGGAAAGAGGTTTCTGCAGAGAGGGAGGAGAAAAGCTATACCTGAGGCAGAGTTGGTCCCATTCTTCAATGAAAGTTCCATGTAGAGAGTACGTAAGTTGGCAGCTAGTAAGCATTACAATGCTAAGATTTGAGGGGATGTGAATAGGGCAGACACATGGGTATTAATTCCATCCATCAAAAATTTTATTTCTCTCAGGGGAAAATCTTTTTAAAAACTTCAGTAAGTTAAGTGACCAATCAACTCACAAAAAATTTGTATCAAAAAATATATGACATAGGGAAAGATGACCTCAACTTTTTAGAACCCTTTGGTGACTCTATTATTTTCTGCTTTGAATTTTTTTTTTTTTTTTTGGATACCATATGTTTTCATTAATGGAAGAATGCTGACTCATGCAGCGTGCTTAAATTTTTGGTTGGTATTACAGGTTTTGAGAAATATTATCTGGGACCACAAGGTTATCACTGAACTTTCTGCATTCTCAAGCCTGCTGATTGATGGATGACCATCTGTCCCAATAAATCTTACTTGCTGAAAGTATGGTGGGGCACCTTCTACTAGGTTACCTCTGGTTTTCCAAATATAACACAAAAAAAAACAAAACCAAGCCCATCAGGGCTCCCTAACTATTACACAGGAAAACATAAATATGCTTACAAGGTTTATCTAGGTGTACAAAAGCCAAAAGAGACAAAAATTTTACCCAATCAGACTTCCTGTTTGCACTACCTTACTTGGAAGCCTCATACTCCCAGGTATTTTGCTTCAACTAACATTACTTTTCCCTTTTGCCATTGTACAAGTCCCCACTGAAAGGCAGCCAATACTTTCAGAGGGAAAGGTATACTCACAAAGAACCCCAGAGGCATAAAAAGTGGGTGAGATACCTTATGTCCACAGGTCCCCTAAGGGTCCAATGATCAACCTCAAAAAAACTCATGTGTAAGAATGAGTGTTAAAAACAATAAAGTATGTAGTTACCAATGACCTTGGTTTTGAACTTAGAACATTTGGAGCATAGATTAGTGATTAGGAGAAATTCTTCACTTCTATATTCCTTCATACTCACACACAAACAGATGCACACACACAAGAATTAGTATAGCACTGAGCCACTTTTACTAAGGCGAGTAGCTCATATCTATCAAGAGTGCTAATGCAGGGAAAAGGTAGAGAACTCCTGACCCAGAAAGATATTTTCTTATATACAGATCTAGACATGAAAGGAATTATTCATGTTATTCATTTTTTAACTGCTGCTCTATGTTCCAGAAAAAGAACCACTGCAATGAGAGAAGGAAACATATTCCAGGAGCCTTGATTTACAACTCAATTAACTCAAGAGGCCTTTTGTCCATAGACGACCTGAGGTGTATGTTGATTAGTGCCAGTAAAAATCCCTCTA
Organism: Elephas maximus indicus; assembly: GCF_024166365.1. Classification (NCBI taxonomy): domain Eukaryota; kingdom Metazoa; phylum Chordata; class Mammalia; order Proboscidea; family Elephantidae; genus Elephas; species Elephas maximus. Next base: position 52,049,007 of record NC_064836.1, on the reverse strand, counting down.
CAATACATAGTGTAGCACAACATTCAGGTGTTTTGTAAATTAATACATTTTGTGTCTATATATATGTATGTCTGTGGACAGAGAAAGTCGCCATATATAGTATATCATTATTACCCTTTTCAAATAACCAGCTTGCAATTTTGGAAAACAATTTTTATATTTGTACTCTTAGTCTGCCATTCCTTCTTCCTCTGAAAAAAGCTTCCCTGAATTTCATTTGGGAACATATCACAGCTTTTCTAGTGACTCCACCATCACCTGCTCAAAAGTGTAATATGTGATCTGGTCAAGAAGCAAAATGGCTCACCGGAGCAACTCTGACTGATTCAAGCAAAGACATATAACCCATTATTGCCAGTCAGCATGTGTGAATCCATCTACCCATACGGGGTAACTGGTCTCTCTCTCTCTCTCTACCTACATATCTATTGAATAGAGTAGATATATCTGAGGTAAGAGACAAGCATGAGGATTAAATCTCAGTCTTGTTTGAGAAAAATATATAAATCAAAATGTTTTGCGTGCTCTTTTGTTCCTGTACATCACTCAGGACAATTTCCTATGTCACATTTACTTTGTTCCTTTAAATGTCCCCTAATTCCTGTTAAATTTTGAAACTCTAACGCCGTAAGGAGCTATTCCTCACATGGTTACACATATTTTATATAATAATGTCACCCTTCATGGAAAGTCTTCAAAACTCAGCAGATTAAATTTCTTAGGCAAGTCTTTGGAACTATTGGAAATCTACCATGAAAATGTTTGTATATAAGTATATTTTTTATGAGACCGGGGTTCATAATTTTCATCCAATCTTGTTAAAATCTTGTTAGAGGCCCATAACTCCAAATCTCATTAAGACTCTCTGCTCTAATATCAGGAAGCAACGTTTTCTGATACACTGCTGAGAGAAAGACAATTGCATGAACCACTCACCCTATCCCTAATAGGGCACCAAAGAGTAAGCGTGCCCTTCTGCTCCTCTTAAAGATACCCCGCTTTCTGTTTTATATTTGGTCATTCTAAACTACAGAAAAACTTTGAACAAGGTAAAAAAGCATAGATTTTTTTACCAAATTCCTTATAAGTATAGCATCCCAGTCATTAAAGAGTTAATTGTTTAAAGCAGCATTGAAAGGTGGTTCGAAGAGTCCCAAAGGAACTTAAATGAAATTTCCCTTTAAGCAGCTGTCACAGTTGTGGCAAAATGTGCATATGACCTCCTCTCAGACTGCATCTGTTTCTTTTGAAAGGTCCTCGGAGCACTTCATGTAATACTGAGAAGTGGAATGATCCTGTTAAATGTACTTGCCTTCGAATTTATTTCAAGTATGTTCAGGGCAAAAGGCAGTGTAAATAGATCATCTGAGGTCAGCCACCAACTCTGGTTCTGCCTTAATCACAGAAATTTTTCCTTGAACTCTTTTATTAAACAATATTTCTCTATTTATTCAAAAGTAAAATGAGAAAAGGTAGAATTTTAGGGCCCAACCCCCTCTCTACTACCAGTGAGTATCTTAGTGCAAATATGATAAGTCAGCAAGTTTCTGGGGGCTCATTATGTGCAGAGAGAAGGGAATTATTAAATCCTACAAACATGATCATTGCTTCTGACAGACCTGGTGCAATTTTTTTTTTTTTTTTTGTACTGAAAATAAACAGTAATTATTATTCTCTCTCTTTCTTTGTTGTTCTTAGGTGCCTACGAGTCAGTTCCAACTCACTGAGACCCTATTTGCAACAGAACAAAACACTGCCAGGTCCTGCACCATCCTCATAATTGTTGCTATGTTTGAGCCCATTGTGGGAACCACTGTGTCAATCCATCTCGTAGAGGATCTTTTTCTTTTTCACTGACGCTCTACCTTACCAAACATGATGTACTCCCCCAGGCACTGGTCTCTCCTAATAACATGTCCAAAGTACGAGAGACAAAGTGTCTTGTTCCTCGCTTCCAAGGAGCACTCTGGCTTTTCTTCTTCCAAGACTGACCTGTTAGTTCTTCTGGCAGTCCACAGTATTGTCTTTATTCTTCTCCAACACCATGCTTCAAAGTAATCAATTCTTCTTTGGTCTTACTTATTCATTGTGCAACTTTTGTATGCATATGAGGTGATTGAAAATATCATGGTTTGGGCCACCTTAGTCTTCAGGATGACATCTTTGCTTTAAAAAGGTCTTTTGAAGTGAATTTCCCCAATGCAATATGTTGTTTGATTTCTCGAGTGCTGCTTCCATGGGCACTGATTGTGGATCCAAGTAAAATGAAATCCTTGACAACTTCAATCTTTTCTCTGTTTATCATAATGTTGTTTATTAGTCCAGTTGTGAGGATTTTTGTTTTCTTTAAGTTGAGGTTCAATCCTTACTGAAGGCTATAGTCTTTGATCTTCATCAGTAAAAGCTTCAAGTCCCGTTCACTTTCAGCAAGCAATGTTGTATCATCTGCATATCGCAGATTTTTAAGAAGTCTTCCACTAATCCTAATGCCATGTTCTTCTTCCTATAGTCCAGTTTCTCAGATTTGCTCTCTCTCTCTCTATAGAGTATATACACCAAAAAACCCATTGCCATTGAGTTGATTCCAATTCATAGTGACCCTATAGGACAGAGTAGAACTGCCCATACAGTTTCCAAGGAGCGGCTGGTAGATTCAAATTGTCGATGTTTTGATTGGCAGCCGTAGCACTCAACCACTACGCTACCAGGGTTTCCATATATATATCATCATGGATTGAATTGTGTCCCCCCCCAAAAAAATACATGTCAACTTGGTTAGGCCATGATTCCCAGTATTGTGTGGTTTTCCTCCATTTTGTGATTTTCCTAGTGTTATAAATCATAATCTCTGCATGTGGTTAAATAGGATTAGGGCTGGATGTTACAACATTGCTCAGGTCCCTGATCCATTGTAAAGGGTGTTTCCCTGGGTGTGGCCTGCACCACTTTTTATCTTATAAGAGATAAAAGGAAAGGGAAGTGAGCAGAGAGCTGAGGACTTCACACCACTAAAACAGCAGTGTCAGGAGCACAGCAGGTCCTTTGGACCCAGGTTCCTGTACAGAGAAGCTCCTAGTCCAGGGGAAGATTGATGACAAGGAACTTCCTCCAGAGCCAACAGAGAGAAAAAGCATTCTCCTGGAGCTGATGCCCTGAATTTGGACTTCTAGTCTACTAGACTGTGGGAAAAATAATTTCTGTTTGTTAAAGCCATCCACTTGTGGTATTTCTGTTATAGAAGCACTAGATGACTAAGAGATATATATATACATATACATATTATATATATATATATATATATATATCAAATCCAAATCTGTTGCCATCGAGTCAATTCCAACCCATAGTGACGCTATAGGACAGGGTAGAACTATCCCATAGGGTTTTCAAGGCCACAACCTTTAAGGAAACAGATTACCACAACTTTCTTTCATGGAGGGGCTTGTGGGTTTGTACCTCTCATCAAACTTTTGGCTGGCAGCTGAGCACTTAACCACTGAGACCCCAGGGCTCAGTGTATTTTTTTGCAGATAATACATGCCTTCTGCATTTGTTTGTTGGTTGCACCCTCCCCATGAGGTTTTTTTTTTTAATTAAAAAAAATCTTTTTTATTGTGCTTTAAGTGAAAGTTTACTAATCAAGTCAGTCTGTCATACAAAAACTTATACACACGTTGCTGTGTAGCCCTAGCTGGTCTGCCCCTAATGTAACAGCATACTTCTCCTCTCCACCCTGTATTCCCTGTGTCCATTCAACCAGCTCCTGTCTATCTCTGCCTTCAGACAGGAGCTGCCCACATAGTCTCATGTGTCTACTTGAGCCAAGAAGCTCAATTCTCATCAGTACCATTTTCTCTCTTAAAGGCCAGTCCAATCCCTGTGTGAACAGCGGCTTCGAAAATGGTTCCAGTCTTGGGCTAACAGAAGGTCTGGAGACCATGATCTCTGGGGGTCCTCCAGTCTCAGTCAGACCATTAAGTCTGGTCTTCTTATAATAACTTGAGGTCTGCATCCCACTGTTCTGCTCCATCGGGGATTCTCTGTTGTGTTCCCTGTCAGGGCAGTCATTGGTGGTAGCGAGGCACCATCTAGTTCTTCTTGTCTCAGGCTGATGTAGACAGCCCATGAGATATTTTTGTAAGTGTGTTATGCTAATGTTTTTATAGCAACATGTGGAATAGGGATGACATGGTGGCACTTGTGAGAGTGTCTTTTGGGGGAAGGGAAGGGCACTGCTGGTAAACAAATAGGGGGGCACGTGTTATTTGAGTAAAATATGGTCTATGTGTCTGTCTGTCTGTCTATCTATCCAGCTATCTATAGAGAGACAGAGACAGACAGAGGCAGACGGAGTAATAAGTAGAATAAATATACAAATCATTGACAAAACTAAGATGGTTTTGTAAGTGAAAGAGATAACTATTAATAAATACACCAAAACAATATAAATGAAACAGAATTGTTCTAGGCAAAGAGTCTGTTCATTCCTTTATTTATAGACTCTTTTTGCAATATCTTCATGGTATGGGGAAGTAAGTCTATAAATAAAATGGTGCCTTGGGTTCAGCCTAATATATTTTCACTTTACAACTGAAGCATTAAGTAAATAAAAGAACAAAAGATCTATACAAATCACTAATGAAGTTCTTGAGTTTCCTTCTGCCTCTGTTGGAACTCAAGAAGTTCATTGGTCTAAGGAGTCCCCAGGTAATGAGGAACCCACTCTGGCAGAGATGCCTAGAACCCAACACTATTGTCATTTCTATTATTTCAGGCTGAGAGGAAGAAGCACGTCAGTTCTCTTGTGGATTGACTGTAAGGGATTTCTTGCTCTTCTTTGTAATGTACTGAAGTGTACTGTTTCTTACTGCATCATTGAACCTACTGGAGGTATTAAGTTTCACCAAGGCTTATTATGGCCATATCGTCAAGCTTCTCCTTAAAGTTTTCTAAGCAGTTTTGTTCTATCAAATGTATGTAAAGAAAAATGTCTGAATTTAATACTTCTTTTATTAAAACTAGAACTGGCTGAGATAGGTTTCAAAATTTATAACTTTTCAGATTTTAGAAAAATAAAAGCTTGCTGATAGTTTATAACCTATAAAAAAACAAACCCACCATTGAGTAGATTCTGATGCGTAGTGATCCTACAGGACAGAGTAGAACTGCTCATAGTGTTTCCAAGGAGTGGCTGGTGGATTCCAACTGCTGATCTTTTGGTTAGCAGCCAAGCTCTTAGCTGCTGTATCACCAGGGCTCCTTGTAGTTTATAGCATGTACTATATAACACCACCAGTCAGGTCTTAGGGGCAACTTTAACAAAAATATACCAAGATTTATGTAGGAAAACATTGATGATTTATGCAGGAAAATCCATAACTTTCACTCTTCACTATGACATGTGAATTAATTTCTCAAAAGTAATTGTATTGTCCCCTCATTTTCCTTTGTTTACCAAATTCTCTAAGAAAGTTTTCTACAGTAGATGTCTCCACTTCTTTATTTTTGGTTCATTTACTTTTAAAACCACTGGATGTTGTCTTCTTCTCCTATACACCTCCTTCACCCAACCCCTAGTATCCCAGGCAGTGCCGTAAGTATCATACAGATGAAGGTGGGCAGGATAGATTTTTTTATGTAATTATTGGTTGAATCCCCCTAGAGGACTGGACATTCTATGAGGTCAGAGGTCATGTTTATTTCTACTAATACTGTGTCCCCATCACCTATTATAGTGATTGGCACATAATAAAACGTCAGAAAACACTTGTAACATGAAGCAAGAAACAATTGACAGAAGATAAAATTAAATGATACAATAATGGAGGATCAAAAATATCTCAAGTTTTAAGTCTTTGGGTCAAGACCTAAACAGTGTGTTGATATCGTTAACAGACAGGAAAGTGAAAAAGAATGATGTGTCAAAGCCAAAATTGATAAATGACATTCAAATAGATTACATTTGGGATTATGGCAGAAAATCTAGAAAAAATATGCCTGATAAGAATTTGGATCTATAACTCAGGGGAGATTTCAGACATGGGATGTCAATTTAGGAGTCATGTGCATATGATTATACATTTTTCATCCTCCATGTATTCAGTTCCAGTAAAACAGAATCTTAACATTTATTTCTGAAAACCTTTGGATTAAATGAAGTGCTGATCTAAGGTAGCAGCAGTAATAGGTGTCCAGATTTAGTCCATGCATGTATTCCATGCCTTACTTGTTGGTTGGATTCATTTTAGCATATTATCATGAATGATGTTTATATGCCTAAACCAGTACCCTGATGAATGGATCTTTTAGGACCACAAATTCTTGGGATCTTTAGGAATTTATCACTAGTAGATTTGGGAGAATTCTTTAGTAACCAAATGAATAATAAAAGCATGTTATATGCCATTGCAGCAGCCTATATAGTGGAAAAAATAGGGATTTTGAGATAGGCAAGCTAGGGTTTGAATCTGGGCCCTAGTGTTTATCATCTCAGTCCCTTGGTAAGTTACTGATGTCCCTTACTTTCAACTATGTAATACCCATATCTCATAAAATGATTATAAAGATTAAATGAATAAGATACTTTAGCACATATTACTACAGTTTGCACACAATTTGTAAAACAGGTAAGTCCATACTAAACCCACTGGAATAGAAAAATATTTGGAAAATGGGAGTGATTGAGACAAAACTTGGCCAGAATTGTAAGGGAAGTGAATTGGGTTTTCAGTGTGCTAATGCAGTGCTTTCACCTTCCATCATGTTCCCTCTGCTCTCATGGCCTCTCTAGCCTGGTGTGTCAAACAAAATCATGACCAACTGTACTAAATCCATAGTAAGGAGTAGCAATGGATTCCTTGTGTGGGGCAAATGGTTAATGTGCTCGCTCTTGACTGAAAGATTGCCGGTTCAAGTTAACTCGGAAGTGCCTTAGAAGAAAGACTGAGCAATCTACTTCCCAAAAAATCAGCAAGCGAAAACCCTATGGAGCACAGTGGTACTCTGACACACAGAGTCACCATGAGTCAGGACTGACTTGATAGCAACTGGTTAGTTAGTTCTTTAATGTGTAGTAATACAATTTGTAATAGCCTTGCCTAAGATGCTTTATAAGGAGACAATCCTGAAACTTAGAAGAAGGCAGATATAATAAAAAAAAGAATGCATATATAATGAGAGAACTTACCAGCCAGGGATATATGGGATAATTCTTTCAGTGATGATTATATTCTACAGAAACTCTAAGTTGTACCATAGAGTTAACTATGCTCATTTAGATATAATTTTAATTTCCATACGAATGATGTTTTTGGTTACCAACAACAGAACCTAATCTTGCCAGTATAAGACAATAAATTTAAGAGTATTTGGTAGTTTCCTAAATCTCTGGACAATGCAGAGTCAAGCCTGACACTTGCTCAGCCAGGATCAATGTCCAAAGCACATCCAGTGGACTATATCTAAGTTGGTGCTAATCATGTTCCTTAGCACAAGCACCATGTGTCTCCCTGGGCACGTGGACTGTTGCCACTATTGTCTCTGAAGGTCGATGTCTCCCCCAACAGTTCCAGGGTAATATTATTCTAAATATCATTTACTTCTTCCATTGCTCTTCTGAAAAAAAAAAAAAAAGTCTAGTGTGGATAATCAGAGCCTGAGTTACATGGTTGAGCTACAAAGAAGATTCAGACAGAACAGAAATACTTAAATAAAAAAATATATTTCAAAACGGGGGTTTGTCCTAGCTTTGCCATCTCTAAATACAGGCAGATATTTTGCCCAGTTAGCCTAAGGGAGGCTGAAATTGCAGAAACAAAGGAAAATAAATAACTCTGCTATCATCAATACTAATTGGGTAGGAAGTGGAAAATATTTCACATAATGATTAAGGATGGGGGAAAAAAAAAAAAGATTGGCACCACCAACAATCTGACCTATCTTACCTTTGAATCCCTTTTACAAAAAGGGACTATTTTTAAATTTTGCATGTTAGCCTCAGTAAGAAGCTGAGTAAAAAAATAATAATAATAACATTCAAGTAGAGATATATTTTTATTTTTTTACTACTGTGTAAAGTATAATCTGCCAATAGAAGCTAAAAAAAAAAATACATTCACATCACATAATGACCTCACAGTGGCTCATAGTTACTTATTACAATTTTGATTATTTACTTTTTAGAGGAGGAGCTGTAATCTACTGAGATCACTACACACAGCTTCAGGGATCCTGATGAGAGCACTTAAATAGATTATCCATTATCCATTAGTTCAAATAGGTTATCTAACAGAAATAACCAAAGAGCCCTTCAAGGCAAATTTCTTCTGGATTAATCTAAGCAGATTTTATAGCCTAATTTTTTTTTTCCCTGAACCTTTTTAGAATCTCATTTTTATCATGTCCCCCAAAAACACTTAATAATTGACAATACCCCATAACAGAATGTAAACATATGCTCTGACTGCATTTCTTCAAGTCTCTAAAAATTGACCGACAATCCTCTAGCAGCATAATTCCCCAACATTTATTTATTTTTTTAAAAAAAATAGAATGAGCTAGAGAGCAGTTGATAGAGCATCTTGGTTGAAAAACACAAATGCCCTAATAAATTAATATTTAGATTTAAAGTTTAATGAGGTAAAATAAACTCATAAATACTTGTGATGAGAGTTTCGAAAGTTTTAAAACTAAATTATGTGTCTCCACAAATAATAAAAAGAAAAATATATGTTTGGAGTTGATATTCTTTGGACATTTTCCAGGCATAGTTTTCCATTTGTAGGATAATATGCCTGACATTAAAATACACTTTGAGCAGCAAATTTTTACAAGCCACTGGTAATTAAACAGGAATCAATCCCTGTGATATGGGACTTCGCATGTATTTAAGATGCAAGGGAAAGCCTTTAATTAACTCCTTATAAATTTATGATGTGACATGATATTGTCTGTTTCTTTTCACAGGAGACCTCCCAGAGCCATGAGAGGCCCAGCTCAAGCTATTAGTTACCTTTCTGTGGCAGCAGAGCTACTGGAGAGTTGAATGGAATCCATAGTATCGTGCTGCACATCAAAACAACTGCATAAAATATTAATCACTGTAGCTCCACATGTGAAATATTACAAAAGAGAATGTCAAAGACTGATGGGAAAAAGAAATCACCACAGGATGCCATACATTAGCATCAACAAACCATTCTTAATGGCTAAAGCAAAATGTGGTGGCCCAAGCCCCACATGCTAATAATTTTCAAACTTTTGTCATGGTTAAATAATGACCCAGCCAGAGTGGGATGCTCTGATAGAAAAGGAAGAGATTCTATCCAAATGGAGAAAACAGTCCTAGTACAATGTTACAATTGAAACAGTAAAAAACCAACCAAAATGCCAAACTGATCCTGTTGCATTTCTAAGCCTGGTTATGCTTGATAGCACTCTGCTTTAAATATAATGATAATTTTAGCTATCATGTTTAACCATTATCTCATGTAATCCATGTAACAAAACAAAGAAGTTGGTGCTATTTTCACCAATTTTTAGTTGAGTAAACTCTGCTGAAAGCAGAGAATACCAGAAGGATGTTTACCTATGTTTTATTGACTATGCAAAGGCATTCGACTGTGTGGATCATAACAAATTATGGATAACATTGCGAAGAATGGGAATTCCAGAACACTTAATTGTACTCATGAGGAACATTTACATAGATCAAGAGTCAGTTGTTCGGACAGAACAAGGGAATACTGATTGGTTTAAAGTCAGGAAAGGTGTGCATCAGGGTTGTATTCTTTCACCATACCTATTTAATCTGTATGCTGAGCAAATAATCAGAGAAGTTGGACTGTATGAAGAAGAACCGGGCATCAGGATTGGAGGAAGACTCATTAACAACCTGCATTATGCAGATGACACAACCTTGCTTGCTGAAGGTGAACAGGACTTGAAGCACTTACTGATGAAGATCAAAGACCACAGCCTTCGGTATGGATTGCACCTCAACATAAAGAAGACAAAAATCCTCACAACTGGACCAATGAGCAACACTATGATAAACGGAGAAAAGACTGAAGTTGTCAAGGATTTCATTTTACTAGGATCCACGATCAACAGCCATGGAAGCAGCAGTCAAGAAATCAAAAGACACATTGCGTTGGGTAAATCTGCTGCAAAGAACCTCTTTAAAGTGTTGAAGATCAAAGATGTCATCTTGAAGACTAACGTGCGCCTGACCCAAGCCATGGTATTTTCAGTAACATCATACACATGTGAATAAGGAAGACCAAAGAAGAATTGAGGCCTTTGAATTGTGGTCTTGGTGAAGAATATTGAATATACACCATAGACTGCCAAAAGAACAAACAAATCTGTCTTAGAAGAAGTACAACCAGAATGCTCATTAGAAGCAAGGATGGTGAAACTGCGTCTTACATACTTCGGACATGTTGTCAGGAGGGATCAGTCCCTGGAGAAGGACATCATGCTTGGTAGAGTACAGGGTCAGCGGGAAAGAGGAAGACCCTCAACGAGGTGGATTGACACTGGCTGCAACAATGAGCTCAAGCATAGCAACGATTGTAAGGATGGCTCAGGACTGGGCAATATTTCGTTCTGTTGTGCAAAGGGTTGCTATGAGTCGGAACCAACTCAACGGTACCTAACAACAGCAAACTTACAGAACAGGTTTCAACAGACCTTCCAGATAAAGACAGAGTAGAAATAAAGGCTAAGCAACCTGCTTTGGAAAATTAGCCAATAAAAACCCAATGGGTCACAACAGTCCATTCTCAACCGATCATGGGTATGGCTCAGGATCTAGTAGTGTTTTGTTCTTTCGTGCATGGAGCTTCCGTGGGTTAGGGACTGACTCCATGGCAGCTAAGAACAACAACAACAATTACAGGTAACTTATAAGTGGGGATTCTGGGATTCAAACTCGGGTTTTTTCAGATCTAAATCAGAAGCTTTTAGACTCATAAGGAAAGACTTAACTATTCATCCTTTTTTTCTTCAGAGATGTTAATATCATCTTGTCTTTTTGAAGATTCTGCTTGCTTTAAAAGCAAAATTCTCCTTTGGATATTATTAAAAGAGGCTACAAGACCTTCCAATGAAAGGTTCTTAAATTATACTTAATAACTTACATACTAATAACACAAAGAAGAAAAAGAAAGAATGCAGATTTAAAATACAAATTAAACCTGGATTAAAAACAAATTTGTTAGCATTAAATAACCCTACGCCTTTTTTTACGGTATCTGATTCCATAATGGTTTTTCATAACTCTTTCAAATGCTGGCAATAATTATTGTTTTTTAAAAAAGGACAACGTTAAGGCAATAATTAGTCTACAACATATATTAAGGGTATACCTGTTCAGAGTTGCCATTCTAAACTCTAGGTGAAGTTACCAAGGCTATTGAAGAGTAGTTTGGTAAATAAAAGAAACTCCGCATATATAAAGATGCATCCATAGGCACATTTATGTAAACAAAAATGAATTCAGGTTGGAATAATAAGAGAGGATGAGGGGATGTTCGGGATGTTTAAGAACCTGTTGTTAGTGACTGGCAGCTGATGCTTTAGCAACGCTTAATGGAATAAGGAAGCAGAGTTCCTTCAGGTCACTAAGCTATCAAACATAACAGTCCACTACTGGATCATCTTCTCCTCTGAGAATACAGGCTTGCCAGGTTGTTGACTCAATCTACTCAGATCCTAAAAAAGATCCTTAATTAAAGGCTTCTTTTTATTTAAGTTAAAGGTTATGTTTCGATGAATTGAAGCAAATATTGTTTTACTTAATGGGAGTTAAGAAAAGACACAAATAGTTCTACGAATCAATCAGAAAGTATTTAACTGCCCACAGCGTATCTGTTGGTATCATAACAAGGAAATAACTTGCACTTTTTGTTTACTATTTGGAAAAAAAAAACTATTCAAAGTGCTTTATACAAATTAACTCACTTAAATAGTGTTATTATTTGTATCTAATTCATAAGGTTAAACATAACCAGAATTCAATTACCAATAGTCTGCCGGTGGGTTGAACTTCTAGCCACTGGACTGTACAGTCTTCCTAGCAAAAGTTTTTATAATTAGGTGTACTCCCTTCTCTCAAGCTACTTAACCACTTGTTAGAAAGCAGGGTGGTCATCAATAAATACATTTAGGTGTTTAAAAATAAAATAACTATGAACACTTTGGGAAACCCTGGTGGAGTAGTGGTTAAGTGCTACAGCTGCTAACTAAAATGTTGGCAGTTCGAATGCACCAGGTACTTCTCAGAAACTGTATGGGGCAGTTTTACTCTGTCTTACGGGGTCGCTATGAATCGGAATCGACTCAACGGCAATGGGTTTTTTGTGAACACTTTATGTATGCAACGACAAGGATGGGTTAGTAGTAGTGTTTCCAAATAAGGGGAAAAAAGCTAGTGTAAAATTGTAGGACATAGTCCTGAATTCATGATTAAGTCAAGTGAAGAGTGACTTCAGTCTATATGAAAGGATAATGTAGTTAATTATTATCTATATGCCAGTTTGTGATGATTTATGAGATTGGAGAGTGCTATTTTCAAAGTGAAAGACTATGTTTCCATAAACAAAATTTTTTAAAAATTGTGTAAAATTATACAGTGATTTTCTAACCAGAAATAATAGCAAATGGTTTTAAGAACAGGAATCCATTTTAGGGGTTCGGGAGTTAAAGCTACTGAAGGCTGTATTACTATTGTTTCGATTCTAAAGTTCAGAAGGTTTGAGTTGAAATTGCATCATTGCCTTTCATATTGGTAACAAAATGTACTTTACATGACACTGAATATAAGATTAACCAAAAAAAAAAAAAAAAACTAACCCATTGTTGTCGAGTCGATTAAGACTCATAGAGACCCTATAGAACAAAATAGAACTGCCCCTCAGGGTTTCCACAGCAGTAAATCTTTATGGAAGCAGACTGCCACATTTTTCTCTCATGGAGCAGTTGGTGGGTTCTAACAACTGAGCTTGCAGTTAGTGGCCTAGTGTTTAACAACACTACAATCAATGGTCCTTGCATATAAGTTTGGACCATATCAAATTGCCAATGTTTAACCTACAAAAAAAAAAAGGCAACTTCATATATTTCAACTGAATATACATTACAGTGTGATAGCCAGGCCATGTAGTGCAGAGGCACTAAAACATACGAGTTAGATTAAAGTTAGAATGTATTGTTTTGTTTTTTCCGGTTTCTTGATAGCAAACTACTTTTCAAAAAGACTAATAGTTAAACCATGAAGTTGAAGCCTTGTCATGCTAGAATTATTCTAGCTTCTGCCACTGATAAACCCCAAGTTTAAAATGACTTGAATGCAATTGGAAGTATTTTTTCTTGCTAACAGTACATAAAGGGTAGTTGTTCTTGACTGGTGGGCAGATTTCCACCGCTTAACTATTTGTGAATCCAGGTAACTTCTGTCTCTGATTCTGCTACCAACTAGGTCTCATCATCATCAGGCCACTCCTTGCCGGAAGAATGGAGTAAAGGTCATAGTATAACACACCCCTTTTTCAAAAGTACTGGCTTGGAAGTGATCCACATTACCATTGCTCATTTCCTTTAGTGGGAACTAGGCACAAAGCCATATCTAAACGCAGAGAGTTGGGATATACAATCTTGCTGAGTGCTTGGGAAAAAGAGAAAGGAGACCTTGGAGGGAAGCTAGTAGGATCTATCACATTGTCATGTAGGAAAATTAGATGATATTTTCTCTATAATGTGGCAAAGATATTTTCAAACATTGTCACATAAGTAAATTTGAAGACATGAAACTAAACAAACACCTTTGAAATAAACATTTTTGCTTGTTTATAGGCATTGTGTCATAATAAACAAAATCATATTTTTTTATTTTTATTGTGCTTTAAGTGGAAGTTTACAAACCAAGTCAGTCTTCCCCAACAAAAACCTATATACACCTTGCTACATACTCCCGATTGCTCTCCCCCTAATGAGACAACCCGCTCCCTCCCTCCACTCTCTCTTTTCTTGTCCATTTTGCCAGCTTCTAACTCCTCTACCCTCTCATCTCCCCTCCAGGCAGGAGATGCCAACATTGTCTCAAGTGTCCACCTGATCCAAGAAGCTCACTCCTCACCAGCATCCCTCTCCATTCCACTGTCCAGTCCAATCCCTGTCTGAAGAGCTGGCTTTGGGAATGATTCCAGTCCTGGGCCAACAGAATGTCTGGGGGCCATGACCACCAGGTCCTTCTAGTCTCAGTCAGACTATTAAGTCTGGTCTTTTTACTAGAATTTGGGGTCTGCATCCCACTGCTCTCCTGCTCCCTCGGGGATCCTCTGTTGTGTTTCCTGTCAGGGCAGTCAACAGTTGTAGCCAGGCGTCATCTAGTTCTTCTGGTTTCAGACTGATGTAGTCTCTGGTTTATGTGGCCCTTTCTGTCTCTTGGGCTCATAATTACCTTGTATCCTTGGTGTTCTTCATTCTCCTTTGGTGCAGGTGAGTTGAGACCAATTGATATATCTTAGATGGCTGCTTCCTAGCATTAAGACCCAAGGTGCCAGTCTCCAAAGTGGGATGCAGAATGTTTTCTTAATAGATTTTATTATGCCAATTGACTTAGATGTTCCCTGAAACCATGGTCCCCAAACCCCTTCCCCTGCTATGCTGGCCTTCAAAGCATTCAGTTTATTCAGGAAACTTTGCTTTTGGTTTAGTCCAGTTGTGCTGACCTCGCTTGTATTGTGTGTTGTCTTTCCCGTCACCTAAAGTCAAAATCATATTCTTAATGGAAAATATAATATGTAACAACAGTTGTCAACACAGAAGGCAACTTAAGAATTGCAGTTGATAAAAATTGAATTATAAAATGCAAATATGATTTAACAGAAAAAAAAATGTTTAGCCAAAATCTTAAGTCAAAAACTCTTTTTTAGTCTTCACTTCGCTTCCTATTTCTACTACTTTACAATGTAATAATTGCATACTCATGCTATGTATAAGCATAAGAGTACACCAACATTTCTGAAATCATTTTAATACCCTCACTTTCCTTTTCCCAAAGTCTTCAAATTACTCTAAATAATCTAAATGTGATACAACAGTCAACTTATAAAAACAATTGGCTTCAGGATATATATTCTTTTTATGGCCATTTCCTCCCCTTCTCTCCTAGCACTTTCATTTTTTGCTTTTGTAGCTAAGTATTATTCATGGTTATATAAATAATCAGGAAGTGAACTAGAACCAATTGTATTTACTTCTTGTGGTCAAGTTCTTTGTGTTTTATCTACACAGCCTCTTTTTCAACATTTTATAGAGATGAGCATCTAAACAGAAGATGCTATTTCCACTTACACATTGTTGCCCAATTAGGGTGCGTACCCAGGAGCAGTCAAGCCCATGAAACGTACTCCAAGTCAGAAAGAGAGAGAAAGTTTATTTAGGAGGTGTCCACTAACGGGAAGTCCAACAGCAATGCAGGCTGTTTCTATGGAGTCCCAAAAGGCATTTTTACATTAGAGCTTATATATGATTTTTACTTGGGTTAGAAGTGTCTTTGTAGCCCACAGAAAGCATGGATGATGGACAACTCCTTTTCAGGCTAAAGATACACATGCCAGACATCTGGGCTGTAATTTTCCTGGGGCGGGGGGAGGGGGTTGTAAGTCACAGGTGGTGGGACAGAGCAAAACAAAGTCATAAAGAAAGTCTGTGGAAAGGAGATGGCAGGCAAAAAAAAAAAAAAACTTACAAGTTCATCACAGTGTTAGTTATGTCAAGCTCCCAGTTGCCCACTTTGAAAAGGAGAAAACATGCTGGGGAGTATTAGGGTCACAACATGATCATCTCATAGGAGGTGACAAAGTATACATCAGATATAACTTAGGTGTTTCATATTCTCACATTTCAACACTTATCTTTCCCTCTGTCTTTCTCTGGGAAAGAATTGATACTCAAAAAAGTGAGTGACTAAAAGCTGAGAACAGAAATATACAGAACTTCCAAAAAAGCTTGAGAAATTAAAAAATTATATTCTAAACAATGATTGGCTTTAAGGCAGAAGCCAGGATTTAGCCAACTTTTTATCCCTGGACCGTGAATACTGACTAGTACTTAGTAAGCAACATGATAAGCGTTTGTTAAATAAATGGGTGGTCTTATCCTGAATCTACTTGAGTGATAATACAATATTTGAAAGAAATTATATTCCATTGAAGCGTTTTACCTGACTTAACTCTTTTATCAGATAATCACAATTAAGTCATTTACATCAGTACAAAATATGATACAGGAAACAAAAGTATATTATTCCTTTTTTTTTCTTTTGGGGTTTTATGATAAAGATTTAGATCTAAATAAATTTTGTAATAAATGTATTTTACCTTGCTGGAAAATACAAAAAATGATGTTACTAGAACATTCTAAGTATGTATATTTTCTGAAAAAAAAATCTAATAGTGTTTTTCTACAAGTGAATAAATTCAGCCAGGCTTTGGTCATTTTTTCGGAGAAAAAATATTATACGCACTGAAAGAAAAATTTGATCAATGACTCTGTTAGAGTTAAGATGGTTTTTTGAAAAACAAAGCTGTTCAAAAACAGGAAGCACCTAAACTGAAGGACTCTAGTTTACACAGTTAACTGTTTTTTTTTAAACTTAATGCTTTTTTAAAATAATATAATGCTTTTTTAAAACTTAGATGACTAAGTCTTTGATTGGTTAATCACATTTAATTATTCTTTTATTTTGGGAAAGTTGGTCACTGAATGCCACGCTGGCTTATCTTGACTGGATGAGTCATGCTAACTCATGCTGGTAAGTAAAACTTGCCTAAGTTTTGATTCTACATAAAATTGTTGTTTCTTGTAAATGGCCTGATGACTAATTTTTTGTTTGACTCTTGGTCCAGGGAAGTCATCTGGACTCTTGCTTCTTCTTTTTTTTGTTTTTAAACACACACGCACACACATATATTAGGAATTAAAGTAATTATGTCAAAGGCCATTGCAAATTAGAATTTAAGCTTAAACAAGCACTTGAGAAATGACTAGGACATTGAATTTCATAAAAAGAAATCAAACTGTCTCACACTTAAGGATGTGTGTTTATTTACACACGTGTTTGTCTTCACTTGGTTAATATCTTAAAAACTTTTGAACCTGCTCATTCTTCCGTTATGGTAGGGATCCTACCATACCCCAGTTCTGACTCTAATCTTCAGATTGTTTAACCCTTTTTGTCATACTGCAGAATTCTCTAAAGATGAGTCAAAATAAAAGTCCTTCTTAAATAACATTGCATGAATCAAACATTTTTATTAAGAATTGAGATTAGAAAGAAACTTCCTCCTGCTTCCTATCAATTGAAAAGCATCCCATTCTCATTTTCACAGTATTTTACCATCTCTAATCAATTTTAACCAATGATGGAATTAAATGTTACTTTCTCCAGAAACTGTAATTATAATGTGGTAAAATAGTCAGAATTTTTTTCAAAAGGCATAAGAAATTAAGGAGACCCTGGGTGGTACAGCCAGTTAAGCACTGAACTACTAGTGAAAGGTTGGCAGTTTGAACTCACTCAGAGGCTCCTCTGGAGATCTGCTGCCGAAAGGTCACAGCCTTAACAACCCTGTGGAGCAGTTCCGCTCTGCACATATGGGGTTGTCAGGAGTTGGAATCAACTCAGAGGCAACAAACAACAACATATATATGTAAGAGAGTATATAGTTTATATTATCAACATTTAATTTCTTACCCCCTTTTTCACCTCTAAAGGAACCTTTCTGAAATGTTTTGAATATTTTAGTTTTCCCTTTTTAGAGCTCTTTTTTTTTTTAAATTAGCCTAAATTACCTTGTCCATAGACAACATTCACCTTATGAAAACAACGTGCTGCAGGATGTATATTATTTTCTTAAGATCAATTCCCTTCCTTCTCTCCTAGCACTTTGTCTTTTCTATTCGTCTTAACAAAAGACAGCCTGCCAGTGTAAAGGGCTTTGCTATTGTTACAGAATTTAATTTTAGCAATGAAAAGAAATCTTTTTCCACTACAAACTGGTGAAAGGCTAGAATGTTTTTCAATGGAATGAAAGAACTATATCAGATGCACAATGCATTTTATCCCTGCCTCAACAGCCTGGGATTTTGTTTTCTTTTCTATTTCTCCATATGAGCCATAGATAAGGATGACTGTAATAGGGCCTGGGAAAAAATTCAAGGTGGTTGCCAAAAAACACATGTCCGTCCAACACACAAGGGAGATGATAGCCTTTATCTTTAAACTCCAAAAATTACCAGTGTTTTATTGCAATTGTCTTTCATCCTTATTCAATTATAACTGCATATTTTTTAAAAAATAATGAACTACATACCCACTGCCCAACAATTACTCTTATTTCACATGATTTTCAGCCCAATTTGCTATATCTAAAGAATGGTTATTTGGTTTTATTTGATTTGGCTTTGTTTTGTTTTCTTTTGTAAAATAGATTAAACAATACATCTCTGAAGCATGAGTTAATTATTTGCCAAAAGCAATCTCTCTAGCCAATCATAGTCTTGGAAAAAGATTTATAATTTTTGGCTGGGCTAAATATATTTATTTTGTTCTCTACAATTCTTTGGAAAAAAAAAAATGTGTTTAACTCTGTACCATGAATTCAGATACTGCAGTGGAAATACTTCTATCACAGGCTTTGAAGCCAATGGCAAAGAAACACAAAAGTTAAAGTAGAAAGAACATAACTCATAACTTGCATATTGTAGGTAAGTAATTAACATGTGCTAATGGTTAACATGGACTCCTGGTGGCACAATTGTTAAGAGCTTGGCTGCTAACCAAAAGGTCAGCACTTTGAATCTACCAACCATTCACTCCTTGGAAACTCTATGGGGCAGATCTACTCTGTTCTATAGGGCCATTATGAGTCAGAATTGACTCAGCAATAATTAGCTTGGGCAATGAGTTAGCAAGCAGCCTTGTGGGTGCAGTGGTTTAAGTGCCAGCTGCTAACCAAAAAGTCAATGTTTCAAACCCACC
This sequence comes from Elephas maximus indicus, assembly GCF_024166365.1. Lineage (NCBI taxonomy): Eukaryota > Metazoa > Chordata > Mammalia > Proboscidea > Elephantidae > Elephas > Elephas maximus. Next base: position 52,029,959 of record NC_064836.1, on the reverse strand, counting down.
AGCTGCTCCACAGAAGAAAGATATGGCAGTCTGCTTCAAAAAGACTACACTTTTAGAAACCCTATGAAACAGTTCTATTCTGACCTATAGGGTTGCTCTGAGTCAGAATCGACTCTACAAAAAAGGGTTTGGTTTTGGTTTGGACTGAGTTACCAAGCAAAATTAAAATGTCACTATAGGCAAGCTACATTTAGACTTACAAAATTAACGGTTTAAAAGACAGTTAAATATATAAGCTCCTGTAGAGAAAATAATAAATAAAAATCAACTAATTTGAAGTTGTTAGCTGTCTAATGGATTCCAACTCATGGTGACTCCATGTGTAGACATAAAGTAGATAAAATTATTATATCCATGAGGAAAACAGAGATAGACTGTATAAGTAACACGGCTGAGGTCATGGCGTCTGGTGGATATGAACTAAGCAGTTTGATTAAAATTTAACTCTCATTTCAGCCACATTTCAAAAGCTTCCACTCAGAACCTAATGCAGATAAACTGTGTTTAAATTGTGATTTACTAAAAAAATGAGACAGGCAATGATAGGAGATGTTAAGTTTATCTGCAAAAGTTGTAGAGATGGCAGAATTGTCTTTTTCTCCTTTGTAAAGCCCTATGTCCCAAGTGCTCTTCTGGATAACTCTTTTAGCTAAGCATATAGCCATAGAAAGAAGTGAGATATTAATTAATAATTATTAATGCCCCACACATCTGTCTACTGCGATGGCTTGCATGGTGCTGTAATGCTGGAAGCTATGCCACCAGTATTTCAAATACCAGAAGGGTTACCCATGGTGGACAGGTTTTAGCTGCGATTCCGGACTAAGACAAACTAGCAAGAAGGACTTGGTGGTCTACTTCTGAAAAATGAGCCAGTGAAAACCTTATAAACAGCAGCAAAACACTGTCTGATACAATACCAGAAGATGAGTTCCTCAGGTTGGAAGGCACTCAAAACATGACTGAGAAAGAGCTGCCTCCTCCAAGTAGAGTTGACCTTAATGACATGAATGGAGTCAAGCATTTGGGACCTTCATTTGCTCATGTGGCATGATTTAAAATGAGAAGAAACAGCTGCAAACATCCATTAATAATAGGAATGTGGAATATATGAAGTATGAATCTAGGGACATTGTAAACCTAGAAACTGTCAAAAATGAAATGGAAAGCACAAACATTGAAATCCTGGGCATTAGTGAGCTGTAATGGACTGGTTTTGGCCGTTTTAAATTGGACAATCCTACGGGAATGGCAAAATGAAGAATGGCATTGAACTCATTGTCAAAAAGAACATTTCAAGATCTATCCTGAAGTGCAACCATGTCAGTAATAGGATAATATCTATAAGCCTACAAGGAAGACCAGTTAATGCAACTATTAGTCAAATTTATGCACCAACTACTAAGGCCAAAAATGAAGAAATTGAAGATTTTTCACCAATGTCTGCAGTCTGAAACTGATCAAACATGCAATCAAGGTGCGTTGATAATTACTGGTGAAGAATTGGTAGTTGGTAGTTGGAAAATATGGTCTAGGAAAGATGCCAGAGATCACATGATAGAATTTTGCAAGACCAATGAATTCTTCATTGTAAATAACTTTTTTCAACAACATAAATGGTGAATATAGACATGGACCTGGCCAGATGGCATACACAGGAATCAAATCAACTACATCTTTGAAAAGAGACAACATCTGGAAAAGCTTATTATCGTCAGTCAGAACAAGGTCAGACCATCAATTGCTCATATGCAAGTGCAAGTTGAAGCTGAAGAACATTAGAGCAAGTTCACCAGAGCCAAGTACAACCTTGAGTATATTTCACCTGAATTTAGAGATCATCTCAAAAATAGATTTGACACATTGAAAACTAACGACCAAAGACCAGAAGAGTTGTGGAATGACATCAACAGCATCATAAATGAAGAAAACAAAAGGCCATTAAAAAGACAGGAAAGAAAGAAAAGACCAAACTGATGTCAGAAGAGACCCTGAAAATTGCTCTTGAATGTAGAGGAGCTACAGGGAAAGGAAGAAATGATGAAGTAAAAGATCTGAACAAAAGATTTCAAAGTAGGCTGAAGAAAACAAAGTATTATAATGAAATGTGCAAAGACCTGGAGATAGAAAATCAAAAGGAAAGAACACGCTGGGCATTTCTCAAACTGAAAGAACTGAAAAAAAATTTCAAGCCTCAAGTTGCAATATTAAACAATACAGGAAGAATCAAAAGAGGATGGAAGGAAGGTATAGAGTCACTATAACAAAAAGAATTGGTCAACGTTCGACCATTTCAGGAGGTAGCATATGATCAGGAACCCCTGGTACTGAAGGAAGAAATCCAACCTTCCCCAAAGGCATTGGCAAAAAACAAGATGTCAGGAATTGCCAGAATACTAATTGTAAAAGACCTCTGTAAAGTGTTAAAAAGCAAATATGTCACTTTAGGGGCTAAGGTGTGCCTGACCCAAGCCATGGTGTTTTCAATCACATCGTATGCATATGAAAGCTGGACAATGAATAAGGAATATGGAAGAAGAATTGAGGCCTTTGAATAGTGGTGTTGGCGAAGAATATTGAATATACCATGGACTGTCAAAAGAACGAACAAATCCATCTTAGAAGAAATACAACAAGAATGCTCGTTGCCTTTTTTATATGGAAATTGTGCAAACAATATAAATTGACAATTTATAGTATATACTGGAATGCATTAGTGGCTACATATTGATTCTGACTTTATCCTGAAAATAAAAAGGCCACTTCAAAGACTCTTAAACTCTCCCAAGAGAAGAGCCTAATTCCTCACCACTTACATGCATAAAAGTGGTGAAGGAATACAAAGAATAAGAAGGCCAGAGGACAACTATTAAAATTATCTTTTTGCACCAGCTGGATCTCTAAATACAAGGTAAACTTTTTTTGTGAAATAAACTGATAAGGATGTGAGTCTTTCATTCATGTATGAATGTATTATAACCATTCTCACTCAATACCCTGCATTGTATGTGGCCATATGCAAGAACTTGAGAAACAGATATTAGCTGAAATGCCTGTCATATTCAGAGCTTTTAGGGCGCTAGCCCTCAAATGAAACTTCATAAAAGATCAATCCATAGCTATGTATAAACCTTTCGTAATCTCTGTGCTTCTGTCTTCATTTAAGAATTCCCCTTCTTTCCGTAAATTGTAATATTAGATCTCGATGCTGGAGAGAAGATTATATCAACTCAGCCCCCTTGCATGATCCAACATTGAACGAGTTATTGGTTCTCAAAGAGTACTGTGTAAATCCTTGGGCAGGCCTAAGAAACTTTCGGGAGATGTGTGAGGTCAAAATGACTTTCCTAGCAATAATAAGATGCCACTTGCCTTTTTTATCGTGTTGACATTTGCACTGATGGTATGACAACAATGTGAGTAAAAGTGTGCACTCCTTAGCAGGAATAAAAGCAGCAGTACAAACTGCATGAGTAGTCATTGAAATCTTTGTCAGCACACAGAAAGAGAGTTTTAAAAAAATATCTATTTGATTTAAGACTGTCTTTGATAAAGCAGTAAATATTATTTACATCTTGACCCTTGTGTAAACATCACTTTAATATTTTCTGCAGTGAAATGGGAAGCACTCATAAAGCATTTCTATTGCATATTGTGATACAATGGTTTTCTCAAGAACTTGGGCAATTGTTTGAATTGGGAGCTATTATATCCTTTGACGAACAATGCCCTTCAGTCATCTGGAAGAACACGTGAGCTAATCTAGTTACCCCCTTGTAACAAGCCCACATCCCATTGTATCTGCTCTCACACTCTTATTTGGACTTCGGTAACTCCTAGCTGCTACCACCACATTCAAGCACCACTTAGAACTGATGGTTTTCTATGAGGCTCACTGTCTCCTGGATTCTACCCTGAGAAATCAGATAGTGGTCACATTTACTCTGGATTCCCTACCAGTGGATTTTCTGTCTCACCTTCCCATGCTTACGTCCCCAGAAAGGGCAGGTTTTTGGACAGAATTTTAGATGTTTATTTCATCTAAGGTCTAGACATGTTCCTATTTGAAAACTCCATTTGTCCTTTTGCTTTGGGGAGAGAAAACTCTGCATGACTCCTCATGCATCCATCTGCTGTGTTGTTGTTGCAGTTAGGTGCCATCTAGTCAGCTGTGATTCATAGCAACTATATTTATAACAGAAGGAAACATTGCCCAGTCTTGCACTATTCTCACAATTGCTGCTATGTTAAAGCCCGTTGTTGCAGTCACTGTATCAGTCCGTTGCAGTGAGGGTCTCCCTCTTTTTCAAGGACTGAGAATGACATCCTTCTCCAGAGATTGGCACCTCCCAATGATATGTTCAAAGTGAGACAAAGTCTTGCTATCCTTATTTCTAAGGAGCTTTCTGGCTGGGTACGCTGTTAAATCCATACAGGTATGGGTTGCTTAATGTCTATTCGGGCAATGACCAATGGCACATACATCCGTGGTTCCATAAAGTTACACAGTAATAGAGTTCAGAAGTCCCCACTGGAAAACCGGACGAAGAGGACATACTTGGCAAGGAGAGGTGGCAGCCGGGAGGCAGACAGCTGGAAGGTGAGTGAGTGCTGCAATGGAGGCACAGGCTGGTGAGAGCCAGGTGCGGTTCTAGGAGACCAGGTGGCGACCACACAGGACTGGTGGCCCCAGAGCCAAAGTTCTCCCAAAGTCTTTTGGCATGGTGTCAGCTGCAGTGCAGACACGGGGCAGACTGCTGGCCATCCTGTAGGCCTCTCTTCTGAATGTAATAAGGTGGTTGTGCAACATCCAAGACACATAAAGTCCTATTTCACAGAACATATCATAGACATTAAGCGACATATGCCTGTATATTGGTTCAGCCTGGTTCTAGCCTTTGATATTAAAACCTAAGTATTAGAATCTTCTTCAAATATTTTATCCCTCAAGAACTTAGAAACAAAATTTTTCAAAGTCTCAATTTTGAAAGTGACTTTTTGGTTTTATTTTAGATCAATGTTTTCATGAAAGTCAATGACTCAACGGGTGGAGTGCCTCAGGAAACTAGGAACAACTAGTAATTACTGAGAAAAAATATTTATTAATATATAAAAATAAAAGCATAAATTTGCATGTGAAATCTATAAATCTAAAATTAGAAGTAGAATGTTTGTAAATACAATGTCAATCTTACAGAATTCATCTACTGATAATTGAAAGTAATTTAGAAATATAAAAAAGAAAAGAATCTGAATGTAATGACGTAATATAAATTTCCACCAAATTAACAGCTTCTCATCCAAATAAAATAACAAAATACTGGGAAAAAAACTATATACTTTTATGAAGGTTTTTTTCAAATTTCAGACATTTTATATTAGAAAATTTAATGACTATGATAAATTTTAAGTGAAAAATATAAGAATCCAGGTTTTGGGTTTTACTTTCTTTCCAAAGAATAAGAATTTCAAGGGTAACAATTTAATACATGTTTAAAATATACATAATTACTTTTTATTAGACTGAAATACATGGACGGGAAAATATATGAATAAAAATAATAATGAGCACGTTAGCTTTTCTGAAAGCAATAAATTGTGATGAATCTTTTTATCATCAAATTTTTATACATTGGCTAACTGCTTTATAGCTAGTAAGAGATCACCATTACGAACAGTTATAAAAATTGTCACTTTTAACTGCAAAGAATTCATTTTTACAGAAGCATCCATCAAATTTCTTGGTTTTCATAAAATTTTTCCTTAACCTTATGAATATTTCAGTTTCCATGAACACTTATACCAATTATAGATGTAAATGCTTTAGACAGAGACTTATGTAAAATGGCACCCCTTTAAAAACATGTGTTTCTTTAAGTGATGTTAACACAAAATACCAATGGCACAAATTGCTTAAATTTTCAATGTCATTAATATGTCATGTGTCATTTAGACAGTTCATATTTATCTGTATCCTTGAAGTATCAATTCTGTGTATTTTCTTAGCCATATATTATAGAATTATTTCTATATTTGGAAAACATATTTTATTGGGTAAAAATTAGTGTAAGAACTCCTACATACACAGGTGCTAAGACATTCTGTTATACTGCCCCCAGCATTAACTGCCAAGAGATAAACCTATTGACTTATCCGCCAGTTTTTTAAACCTCCATTAGCTCCCCATGGCCTGGAGTAGTGTTTCTCAAAGTGAATGTTATCAGAATCACCTGGAATACTTGCTGAAAAACTATTGATTCCTGGCCCTTATTCTTAGCTGTAGGATGCCCTGGTAGTACAGTGGTTAAGCTCTTGGCTGGTAACTGAAAAGTTGGCAGTTTGAATTCTTCAACCATTCTATGGGAGAAAGATGTGACAGTCTGCTTCTGTAAAGATTTACAGCCTTGGAAGTCCTATGGGGCATATCTACTCTGTTCTACAAGGTCGCTATGTGTAGGAACTGTCTCAATGGCAATGGTGAGGGATCCTGAGCCTTGCTGATTAAGAATCTTTAAGGGAAGAATTACAATTTAGGAACGTACTTCAAAAAAAAATGTTTTTCTTCATTTATCTTACGTAGAGCAAGGTTTGAAGACTACTAATCTGGAGGATAAAATCCACACTCTTTGGTTTAGTATACAAATATTTTTATTCAGCCTCCAGCCTAGTTTTTCAGCGAATTAAATTCATACTCCCTAGGTATGAACCACCATACCATATCAACTGCCACAGAGACTGACTGAAGGCAACTACACATATGCAGAACACAACTGCTCTATAGGGTTTTCAAGGCTGTGACCTTTCAGAAGCAGATCACTAGGCCTGTCTTTCAAGGTGCCTCTGAGTAGGTTTGAACCACCAACATTTCTGTTAGCAGCCTATTAGCTTAACCGATTGTGCCACCCAGGGACTGCCCAACACTAAACCAGCCATAGCATTTCATAACTCTCAACAAATTTACCTGTGTGGAATGATCTTCCCAGTTCCGGTTCCCATTTGTTTCTTTGTAAAGGTTAAATCACTAAAAGATTCTTCACAGCAAGGCTAAGACGAGATTTATGATCTTCAAACTTCAGGTTTTAAGGTATATCCTCTCTTTAATTTATTAAATTAAAAATTAATAATAATAAAAAAAAGTTTGAAGGCTGATGATGTGCACACCATTGGAGGGAATTAAGAGAAATCATCCTTTTGTTGCACTGTCCTGAAAATTTTGTTTCTGTCTTGATTACAATCTGGAAAGCCTTCATTCTTCTTCATTATGATTTCATTCTTTTAAATTAATCAATAGACATTATCTTTGGCATTAAATCATCTAATTTGCCAACACACGAGAGACTATTGTTCAGACAAACTTAATCAAATGTTTAAAAGTTAATATTATAAATGGTAAGTTTACGAAATAGAAGATTTTTAATTATCTCAGTAGAAAAATAACTAAAAATCTCATTTATTTTTCAAGTGGAGTTATTTTCCCTATTAACTTTTAAGATGGTTCTTGACATTAAAGGTATTTGACATTTTTTAATAAGAATATTGGTCTATATGCAACAGGCCACTCAGCCATATCTTAAATAGAACCTGCCCCATTTTTCCTTCTTTTTTTAACCTGTCTCTGCCTCCATGTATGATTTTGCTGTTTAGCTCCTCTAAAAGTTAAAAGTTAACCAGTGTTTCCCCTAGGACCATGGAAAAACAAGTGATATTGATCTAAACCTGTCAAACAGGACAATGCACCCATCTTGTGACCAGGAACCAGGATGGTGCCAGTCACCCCCTGGGCTGATGGGATAGTGACAGGAAAAGATCAACATGTTTGAGACGTGACCACTGAAACCACACAGAGGCAGAATGGACATTCCACAAGTTCCTAAAACCCATGTCCCTTTCCTTATAAAACCCTAGCTGGCCTTCAGTTTGAGAAGACAGGTTTAGGAGATCATTCCTCTCTGTCTCCAGTACATCAATATATAATATAGCTATTGCTACCCACCTCACCCCATCTCAAGAATTGGCTGTTTGCACATATTTCAAGGTAAGAAATTGTATACGACTGTAGGTGATTGCATATATGGCAAGCATTCAAGTGTGTGAAGAAAATTCCATGAATCCAAAGTAGTTCCCTCACTAGAATGCCCCAAAGTGTAAAATTCCACAATAAGAATCTGACATTCCCCTAAGGAAGTCTTTGAAGATACACTTGACATGTGAGAATAAAAATGTAATTTATACAGCAAAATACGGACAAAGGAGTTGAAATGGTGCCTCAGGGACGTAGAGTGGGGAATCAGTAATCTGGGAAATAATGAAAATGATTGTGGCATGAAAAGAGTGACACTTTAAGAGGTTCAACCTGGAGAGACAGGAAAGACCAAAAAAAGGTTATTCAAAATATTCCCTAACTTTAGGCTGGATTGTGAAGGAAGGCTGAGATGATATCCATTTACCCATCCATTTAATATTTATGTAAGTGCAGTATTTGCTAGACAGTCTTTCTCTAGATTTGTTGAGGTGAACAAAAATAGACACAGTTGTTTCTTTTCTCATAAAACTTAAGGCTAGGAGGGAGGAGACAGAGTGACAGTCTTTAATAAAATGATCATGTAGAAAATGCAAAATTGCATCATCTACTCCAAATGCCTCAAGAGAGTAAAAGAGAGGGGTTTGAGAACTCCAATGAGGGAGAATGCTTCAGGAAAGCATTCTTTAGTCAGGAAAATCAGCTATTAAGGATTTATAAGAGTTACTAAGTCAGGAACACAGGGAAGAGTCTTGGCAGAGGAAGATTCCTATAACAATAGGCAATTTGAGAGTAGATAGGGCCAGTAAGAGCATCTGAAAGAAGACCATAAAGTTGGAGCTGAGAGAGTGAGTGGGAGTAAGATAAAGCTGGACAGTTAGGTGAGTGCTGCTCAATGTGAGTCCTTATCCACTATGTTATGCAGCCTGTTTTTATATTCCAAGCAATGGAAAGAGATTGTTGATTTTTAAGCAGATGTGTAACACTTTCAGATTTGCATTTTGAAATAATCAGTCTGGTTTCATTAAGAAAAGCTTTTTGAATTTGATCCAGAGTGTTTGTGACAATCAATTTAGGGAAATATGGAAGTGGGTCTTATTGGAGATGATTAAGTTATGACCTGGTATGGTGGATAAGGAGTCCCTGGGTGGTGTAAATAGTTAACACTCTCAGCTACTAACCAAAAGATTGAGTTTCAAGACCACCCAGAGACACCTCAAATGAAAGGCCTGGTGAGCTACTTCCAAAAGGTCACAGCCATTGAAAATCCTATGGAACACAGTTCTATTCTGAAACACAAGGAGTCTCCATGAGTCAGAGTCGACTGGACAGCAACTTTTAAAAAAAAAAAAACGTGGGTAATGGTAAGAAAATTGAAGAGAGAAAAGTCATAAAATCAAAGGACCTAATGATTCCTGAAATGAAATAAGAACAATTCATTATGCTCAGTAAGTGAGTTTCATAGGGCCACTTTAACAAAATACCACAAAGTGGATAGCTTTGAAGAACAGAAATTTATCTCCAATTTTGTGGAGACAAGGAGTCTGCATTCAGGGTGTCTGCAGGCCATGCTATCTTTGCTCCAGCGGAAGATCCTTCCTTGTCTCTTCCAGCTTTCAGTAGCCTTGGAATTTCTTGGTTTTTAGCTGCATATTGACATAGTGTCTCCTCTTGTGTAACTCTGTCTTCCTGTCCTCCCCTTTTATACAACACTTTTCAGAAGAGATGACCCACCTGAATTCAGCATGATGTTGATAGTTGATAACATCTTCGAAGAAAGAACCTACATCAAAACCAAGTCACATTCACAGGTTACAGGGGTTATAACTTTAGCATATCTTTTTGGGGGAGACACAATTCAGTTCAAAGCACTGAATAAATGTCTGTTCAAAGTGTCCATTTTTACCAGAAAATTGAAAGTATTACTTTAACAATTCATATAAAAGCTATATTTCTTATAATACATTATGCATTTAGGAAAAACTCATTTTCCAGAAAGGAAATATCGACATTGATTTTCCTTCTGGGAGTCTTAAGCTTGTTCAGTGACTAAATCATTCTAAAGTAACTTGATTGTCAAAGTATATCAAACTATCTGGAAAAAAAGACACATAGAATTAACAGTACTAGGCGGGGCCAAGATGGCTGACTAGGGAGAAGCTACCTCAGATCCCTCTTGCAACAAAGACTCAAAAAACAAGGGAATCGATCACATACATGACAATCTATGAACCCTGACCATCAAACACAGATCTAAAGAGTTGACCTGAGTGACAGAGACTGAGATCGAGCAACCACAGGGAAGAAACGACTGTTTTCAGAGCCTGGAGCCAGCATCCCAGTCAGGAAACCTTGGTGCTGGGCTTTGGACTGGGCACAGGGGAGCTGAGCATGGCATCCTGAGACAGCGCAAACACTGGACACAGCCCTAGCCCCCAGAAGTGACCTCGGGGGAAGCCTAGCCAGTACACACAGGCAACACAGTCACACGGCTGACAGGAGGAGAAGTCACCAGGAGGCAGCGACTGGTTTTGGAGCCTGGAGTGTGGCGTCCCAGCCGGGGAATCTTGGTGCTGGGCTTTAGACTGGGAGCGGAGGAACTGACCACGGCTTCTGAGACAGCACATGAACAGGATGCAGGCCTAACCCTTGGGGACAATCTCGACCCAGCCAATGCACACAGGCTACACACACCTCGGGAATCTCAGATAAAGCAGTCATCACCAAGCAAGATAAGTAACTTTGTCTATATTCTGGGGTGCTACCCTCTCCTATCTATCTGATCCCTCCCCTCCCCTTCCCAGGCGGCTTCATTAACATTGGAATTTCCTGAGCCAGAGAGTGAAGTGCTCTGTGGTTTTTTTTTTTTTTTTTTTTTGGTCTTTTCCTAACCCATTCTCCTGGCCTGAGAGAAGCAGCTACAAAAAAACCCAGGGACCAAAAATCCTTCCCTGACTTCCTGAAATTGGACTAAAAATACAGAACCAGCTCCAGCCAGGCATATGAGATCCACAGTCTTGGGCTTTCGTCCCTACAGGGAACAAGGTGGCTATTATAATGCAAAGGCAATTCTGTTAGGGATCTGACTGTAATTGTTTTAGTTGATTACTGGAAAGACAAGTTTCCCAGGTCTGATATCTCTGTGTATTAAATAGAGCCCTTACTGACCCACAACGGGGAACTGAGGGCTGAAGCTCCTCCCAGACTACCTAGCCTCCTGCCTTAGAGGTGTGAGGATGGTGAAACCTACCAATCTGTAGAGGTACATCCATTGGGTGCCTAAGGTAGAGCTATAGAGGCCATCCACCAAAGTGCTTTAGGAATAGAGACACATCTACCTGACTGGCACTTGGGGGCACCCTGTCAGCATTCTGCCACCCCTGGAGTGTGACCCCCTGCTGCTACTAGAATCTGGTGCACACAACTATCATCACTACTCCTCTAGGTGACAGTCTGCACCACACACTTGGTGACCCAAAATCAGATTCTGTTCAAGAATAGTGAATGGACACAGGATTATATATCTGGTAACAGCCCAAACCAGCTAGTGATAAGACATAAGTGATACAAGAGCTACAACAATCAAGACAGCGCAATCTAGTAGCCCATCTACATATACTGAAAAAAAAAAAAAAAAACAAGATAAGACTCAGTGAGCAAATATAAAATAAATCATTACAATATCTTATAGATGGCTTGGAGACAGCAGTCAATATCAAACCACATAAAGAAGCAGACCATGATTGCTTCTACAACTCCCCAAATTAAAGAATCAAAATCTTTCCCAAATCAAGGTACAATCCTGGAATTGCCAGATGCAGAATATAAAAAACTAATTTACAGAATGCTTCAAGATGACCTCAGAAATGAAATAAGGCAATCTACAGAAAAAGCCAAGGAGCACACGAATAAAGCAGCTGAAGAACTCAAAAACATTATTCAAGAACATAATGGAAAAATTAATAAACTGCAAGAATCCATAAAGAGACAGCATTCAGAAATCCAAAAGATTAACAGTAAAATTACAGAATTAGACAACTCAATAGGAAGTCAGAGGAGCAGAATCGAGGAATTGGAATGCAGAGTGGGGGAGGTGGAGGATAAGGGACTTGACACCAATATAGCTGAAAAAAATCAGATAAAAAAATTAAAAAAAATGAAGAAACCCTATGAATCATGTGGGACTCTATCAAGAATAACTTGCGTGTGATTGGAGTTCCAGAAAAGGGAGGGATAACAGAAAATACAGAGAGAATAGTTGAAGATCTCCTGGCAGAAAACTTCTCTGGCATCACGAAAGACAAAAGGATATCTGTCCAAGACGCTCATCAAACCCCATATAAGAATGATCCAAAAAGAAAATCACCAAGACATATTATCATCAAACTTGCCAAAACCAAAGATAAAGAGAAAATTTTAAAAGCAGCCAGGGAGAAAAGAAAGGTCTCCTACAAAGGAGAATCAATAAGAATAAGTTCAGACTACTCAGCAGAAACCATGCAGTCAAGAAGGCAATGGGATGACATATATAGAGCACTGAAGGAGAAAAACTGCCAGCCAAGGATCATTTATCCAGCAAAACTCTCTCTCAAATATGAAGGTGAAATTAAAACATTTACAGATAAACACAAGCTTAGAGAATTTGCAAAAACCAAATCAAAGCTACAAGAAATACTAAAGGAAATTATTTGGTCAGAAAATCAACAATATCAGATACGAACACAACGCAAGGTCACAGAACAGAACATCCTAATATCAACTCAAATAGGGAAATCACAAAAACAAATTAAGATTAATTTTAAAAAGAAAAAAGTGGTCAAAACAGGGAATCATTGAAGTCATTATGTAAAAGATCACAATAATCAAAAAGAGGGACTAAATACAGGAGGCATAGAACTGCCATATGGAGAGGAAAACAAGGCGATATAGGACAATACAAGTTAGGTTTTTACTTAGAAAAATAGGGGTAAATATTAAGGAAACCACAAAGAGGTATAACAATTCCGTAACTCAAAATGAAGACCAAGAAAAACATAACAACTCAGCAAACATAAATTCAACTACTATGAAAACAAGGAACACACAATTTACAAAGAAAAACGTCTCAGCACAAAAAAGTAAGTGGAAAAATGAAATTGTCAACAACACACACAAAAAGGCATCAAAATGACAGCACTAAACACATACTTATCTATAATTACGCTGAATATAAATAGACTAAATGCACCAATAAAGAGACAGAGAGTCTCAGACTGGATAAAGAAACACAATCCGTATATACGCTGCCTACAAGAGACACACCTAAGACTTAGAGACACAAACAAACTAAAACTCAAAGGATGGAAAAAAATATATCAAGCAAACAATAAGCAAAAAAAGAGCAGGAGTGGCAATATTAATTTCTGACAAAACACACTTTAAAGTTCAATCCACCACAAAGGATAAAGAAGGATACTACATAGTGATTAAAGGGACAATTGATCAGGAAGATATAGCCATATTAAATATTTATGCACCCAATGACAGGGCTGCAAGATACATAAAACAAACTTTAACAGAACTGAAAAGTGAGATAGACACCTCCACAATTATAGTAGGAGACCTCAACACACCGCTTTCGGAGAAGGATAGGACTTCCAGTAAGAAGCTCAATAAAGACACGGAAGACCTAATTGCTACAATCAACCAACTTGACCTCATAGACTTATACAGAACACTCCACCCAACAGCTGCAAATTATACTTTTTTTTCTAGAGCACATGGAACATTCTCTAGAATAGATCACATACTAGGTCATAAAACAAACCTTTGCAGAATCCAAAACATCGAAATATTACAAAGCATCTTCTCAGCCCACAAGGCCATAAATGTAGAAATCAATAACAGAAAAATTAGGGAAAAGAAATCAAATACTTGGAAACTGAATAATACCCTGCTCAAAAAAGACTGGGTTATAGAAGACATTAAGGAGGGAATAAAGAAATTCATAGAATGCAACAAGAATGAAAACACTTCCTATCAAAACCTCTTGGATACAGGAAAAGCAGTGCTTGGAGGTCAATTTATATCGATAAATGCACACATACATAAAGAAGAAAGAGCCAAAATCAGAGAACTGTCCCTACATCTTGAACAAATAGAAAGCGGGCAACAAAAGAATCCATCAGGCACCAGAAGAAAACAAATAATACAAATTAGAATTGAACTAAATGAATTATAGAACAGAAAAACAATTGAAAGAATTAACAAAGCCAAAAGCTGGTTCTTTGAAAAAATTAACAAAATTGATTATCCATTGGCCAGACTGACTAAAGAAATACAGGAAAGGAAACAAATATCCCGAATAAGAAACGAGATGGGCCATATCACAACAGACCCAAATGAAATTAAAAGAATCATATCAGATTATTGCAAAAAATTGTACTCTAACAAATTTGCAAACCTGGAAGAAATGGATGAATTCCTAGAAAAACACTACCCACCTAAACTAACACAAGCAGAAGTAGAACAACTAAATAGACCCATAACAAAAAAAGAGATTGAAAAGTTAATCAAAAAACTCCCCCCCCCAAAAAAAAAAAAAACCCTTTCCCGGACGGCTTCTCTGCAGAGTTCTACCAAACTTTCAGAGAAGAGTTAACACCACTACTACTAAAGGCATTTCAAAGCCTAGAAAATGATGGAATACTACCTAACTCTTTCTATGAAGCCACCATATCCTTGATACCAAAACCACGTAAAGACACCACAAAAGAAGAAAATTACAGACCTATAACCCTCATGAACATAGATGCAAAAATCCTCAACAAAATTCTAGCCAATAGAATTCAACAACATATCAAAAAAATAACCCACCACGACCAAGTGGGATTTATACCAGGTATGCGATTTTTTTTTTTATGCAAGGCTGGTTTAATATTAGAAAAACCATTAATGTAATCCACCACATAAATAAAGCAAAAGCCAAAAACCACACGATCTTATCAATACAAGCAGAAAAGGCATTTGACAAAGTCCAACACCCATTCCTGATAAAAACTCTCACCAAAATAGGAATTGAAGGAAAATTCCTCAACATAATAAAGGGCATCTATGCAAAGCCAACAGCCAACATCACTCTAAATGGAGAGAGCCTGAAAGCATTTCCCTTGAGAATGGGAACCAGACAAGGATGCCATTTATCACTGCTCTTATTCAACATTGTACTAGAAGTCCTAGCCAGAGCAGTTAGGCTAGACAAAGAAATAAAGGGCATCCGGATTGGCAAGGAAGAAGTAAAATTATCTCTATTTGCAGATGACATGATCTTATACACAGAAAACCCCAACAAACCCTCCAGAAAACTACTGAAACTAATAGAAGAGTTTGGCAGAGTCTGAGGTTATAAGATAAACATACAAAAATCACTTGGATTCCTCTACATCAACAAAAAGAACATCGAAGAGGAAATCACCAAATCAATATCATTCACAGTAGCTCCCGAGAAGATAAAATACTTAGGGGTAAATCTTACCAAAGATGTAAAAGACCTATACAAAGAAAGCTACAAAGCACTACTGCAAGAAACTAAAAAGGACCTGCATAAGTGGGAAAACACCTTGCTCATGGATAGGAAGACTTAACATAGTAAAAATGTCTATTCTACCAAAAGCCATCTATACATACAATGCACTTCTGATCCAAATTCCAATGACATTTTTTAATGTGATGGAGAAACAAATTACCAACTTCATATGGAAGGGAAAGAAGCCCCGGATAAGCAAAGCATTACTGAAAAATTAGAAGAAAGTGGAAGGCCTCACTGTACCTGATTTTAGAGCATATTATACAGCCACAGTAGTCAAAACAGCCTGGTACTGGTACAACAACAGGCACATAGACCAATGGAACAGAATTAAGAAACCACATATAAATCCATCCACATATGAGCAGCTGATATTTGACAAAGGCCCAGTGTCAGTTAATTGGGGAAAAGATAGTCTTTTTAACAAATGGTGCTGGCATAACTGGATATCCATTTGCAAAAAAATGAAACAGGACCCATACCACACAACAAGCACAAAAACTAACTCCAAGTGGATCAAAGACCTAAACATAAAGACTAAAACGATAAGGATCATGGAAGAAAAAATAGGGACAACGTTAGGAGCCCTAATACAAGGCATAAACAGAATACAAAACACTACTAAAAATGATGAAGAGAAACCAGATAACTGGGAGCTTCTAAAAATCAAACACCTATGCTCATTTAAAGACTTCAGCAAAAGAGTAAAAAGACCACCTACAGATTGGGGAAAAAAATTTCAGCTATGACATCTCAGACCAGCACCTGATTTCTAAAATCGATATGATTCTGTTAAAACAACCACAAAAAGACAAACAACCCAATCAAAAAGTGGGCAAAGGATATGAACACACATTTCACTAAAGAAGATATTCAGGCAGCTAACGGATATATGAGAAAATGCTCTCGATCATTAGCCATTAGAGAAATGCAAATTAAAACTACAATGAGATTCCATCTCACTCCAACAAGGCTGGCATTAATCCAAAAAACACAAAATAGTAAATGTTGGAGAGGCTGCAGAGAGATTGGAACTCTTATACACTGCTGGTGGGAATGTAAAATCGTACAACCACTTTGGAAATCTATCTGGTGTTTTCTTAAAAAGTTAGAAATAGAACTACCATACAACCCAGAAATCCCACTGCTCAGAATATACCCTAGAGAAATAAGAGCCTTTACACGAACAGATAAATGCACACCCATGTTTACTGCAGCTCTGTTTACAATAGCAAAAAGCTGGAAGCAACCAAGGTGTCCATCAATGGATGAATGGTTAAATAAATTATGGTATATTCACACAATGGAATACTATGCATTGATAAAGAACAGTGACAAATCTGTGAAACATTGCATAACATGGAGGAACCTGGAAGGCATTATGCTGAGTGAAATTAGTCAGATGCAAAAGAACAAATATTGCATAAGACCATAATTATAAGATCTTAAGAAATAGTATAAACTGAGAAGAACACATACTTTTGTGGTTATAAGGGGGGAAGGAGGGGCGGAGAGGTTTATTTACTGATTAGTTAGTAGATAAGAACTACTTTAGGTGACGGGAAGGACAATACTCAATACAGGGAAGGGCAGCTCAACTGGACTGGACCAAAAGCAAAGAAGTTTCCGGGATAAACTGAATGCTTTGAAGGTCTCCAGAGCAAGGGCGGGGGTTTGGGGACTATGGCTTAAGGGGACTTCTAAGTCGATTGGCAAAATAATTCTATTATGAAAACATTCTGCATCCCACTTTGAAGTGTGGCGTCTGGGGTCTTAAATGCTAACAAGCGGCTATCTAAGATGCATCAATTGGTCTCAACCCACCTGGATCAAAGGAGAATGAAGAATACCAAGGTCACACGATAACTATGAGCCCAAGAGACAGAAAGGGTCACATGAACCAGAGACTTACATCATCCTGAGAGCAGAAGAACTAGATGGTGCCCAGCTACAACGGATGACTGCCCTGACAGGGAGCACAACAGAGAACCCCTGAGGGAGCAGGAGAACAGTGGGATGCAGACCCTAAATTCTCATAAAAAGACCAGACTTAATGGTCTGACTGAGACTGGAAGAATCCCGGTGGTCATGATCCCCAAACCTTCTGTTGGCCCAGGACAGGAACCATTCCTGAAGACAACTCATCAGACATGGAAGGGACTGGACAATGGGTTGGAGAGAGATGCTGATGAAGAGTGAGCTACTTGTATCAGGTGGACACTTGAGACTGTATTGGCGTCTCCTGTCTGGAGGGGAGATGGGAGGGTAGAGAGGGTTAGAAACTGGCAAAACCATCACGAAAGGAGAGACTGGAAGGAGGGAGCCAGCTGACTCATTGGGGGGAGAGTAAGTGGGAGTATGAAGTAAGGTGTACATAAACTTATATGCGACAGACTGACTTGACTTGTAAACTTTCATTTAAAGCACAATAAAAATTATTTAAAAAAAAAGAGGGAAAGGAGCTAGCTTCTAATAATTCACATTAAATAATCAAATTGAATTCATTCTTGATTTATAGTATTGTGTAAACCTACCTACATGCTCACATTAAAAAAAAAAAAAAAAGAATTAACAGTACTACGAAGTTAGGGCTATGTACTTCCTGATAATTCTTTAACTATTTATTAAAAAGAGTTTTGACTAAAGTTTTTGATATTAATTTTTCCCAAGTGATTTTAATATTCAGCCAACGTTGTGAATCACTGCTTTATAAAGAACATTCATACGTAATAATCATATTCTACAAAAATGTATGTCTATGGATATTATAAACCAAAAAACCAAACCCACTGCCGTCGAGTCGATTCCGACTCATAGCGAACCTATAGGACAGAGTAGAACTGCCCCATAGAGTTTCCAAGGAGCACCTGGCAGATTCAAACTGCAGACCCCTTGGTTAGCAGACGTAGCACTTAACCGCTATGCCACCAGGTTTTCCATGGGTATAATAGAGGTTTAAAAACAGAGTCTGGTAGAATAGTACGTAACAAAGTAAATAAGAAAAGCCTGAATCCCAAGAGGATGTATATCTTTGTTTCTTTATGTATCCAAAGTTATTGGGGTGATAAGCTCTTTAAAACTGATACGGATGCAGATGGGGTAAATGAAAGACACAGATTTAAAAATTATTTGAGTTTTAATACATATATAGAAAAATCAAATAGAAATAGAAATAGAAAACTTTCAAAAATAGAAGCATTTATATATATATATATAAAGATATCACCTGTATCAATATATATATCAATACTTGTATCTAGTAGCCCTGGCGATGCAGCAGTTAAGAGGTTGGCTACTAACCAATGGTTAGCAATTCAAATCCACCAGCCGCCCCTTGGAAACCCCATGGGGCAGTTCTACTGTGCCCTTCAGGGTCTCTGTGAGTCAGAATTGACTCCACGGCAATAGGTTTATATTTATATCTCTACCTCTATCTCTCTATTTGTTTTTTTACCTCTATCTCTCTATATAATGTAATTCAACTTTTCATTCTCTTTTTGAATTGTATAAGAAATAGAAACATAAAGCAGATCTAGGAAGCAGCTTCTTTCATAACTATAGGTCTAGTTATAGAAAATGTGTATACGGAAGTGTACTTTGTGGCAAAATCTGACACTTTCCTCCTGTTTGGAAATATTTATTCAGAACATCTGGGTAAGGGAAAGCTTTTCATAGTGAATACTTTGTATTTGTATTAATTTATATTTGGATCACAAATTTCATTTCCTTTAAAACGATATCTATCAGTAATGAATAAGAAAATATAAAATTCGTAAATGATCTACTATAAGAGAAAAACAAGATTCTCTGAGTAGTGTTTTTAGATTATTGTTAGTGAAGATGTCATTTCAAACACTAAGTACCTTTAAAGTTAAATTTAATTTAATATTCAGAAAATTTATTATTTTCTATTGCAGGAATATCAAATTGAGGCACCGGGGTGGAACAGGGTATCTCACCCCGCTTTTATACGAACTCTGTATTGTTAACTAGACTCCATGTCGAAATCAGACTTTAGCTTCACTAAAGCCTCTGCCTCTGTAATCCTGAAAATGTAGCCCAAGACTTCCTTAAACTTTAACCGCTCTTAGCAGATGAGGGTGGGGGTGAGAACGTGGCTGTTCCTGCAAGGGTGTGTTGATTACGATTTTGTGGTCCCTCACTGCCCCTCCCTAGTCTGTTGATGTTAAGAGAAGATTGTGGTGTTCATGGCCTCTCGCTACTCCTCCCTTTTGTACTTTAGTCACGTATTTACGCTCCACATTGTACCATGTAAAAGACTCGCCTCTCCCTCAGAAGGCAGGAGCACTTGGTAGATTCCTCTCTACCTGCGTTTCCCCAATTCATAAATTATGTTACCTTCACTAAATCTCTTTGCTTTTACTTTAACAGAAATAAGCATTCTTACTCTAAGACACTATCTTCAAAAGAGTAAGAAAACATTCTCTCAAGCAAACCATGTGCACTGAGCAAGTTTCAAAGTACTTTTCAGGCTTTGCTTGAAATTTTATTTTAGTAAGGGACAGTCACTATCCATGTCCTTTATCTACCCCTCACTTAAAAAACACTGTGACCTAAAGCTACTGTTTGATTTAAATATAATAAAAAAAATTTATTTTTATTTATTTTTACATATCTGAAAATTAAATTCCAATTTACCTGTAATTTAATTAATTACAATCTTGCCAAATTGTGTCAGTTGTTAATCTTCGCCAAATACAGGCAAAATAAAAACCCAAATAAATTCCTGGGTATTAAATTTTCTGATGCAATAAATATTAACGTTACACTAACTCTTAGTAAACACTAGTATGAGTGATAAGGAAAAAGTCTTTCCCTAATTTTAATTGTTTTCCACTCCACTTCACTTTTATACATGCAGGATATCAAAACACTATTAAGGAATGTCTTTTCCTCCAGTAACTTTTTTTTAGGCATTTATTATAATAACATTAACCAAGCTAAGAGAAGAACCCTTTATTTTGCATTTGTGAGTGTGTTTTTTAAGGGCATGTTTTAAAATTGAAGAGTCTAATATCCATTATAAAGCGATAAAAGAAAACAATGTAACCATAATCAAGAATAACTACAGTGATACATATACAACTACAGAGGAAATGTTCACTGTTCTTTCTTTCAGTTTTACTATGTTTTAAATATTACTGCTCTACAGTAACAATGTCCTTTTAAACGTGCTGAAAATGGTGTCCTCTACACCATCTGAAGGCAACAGCAGTGTAGATTCAATAACACTTTCAGACCCAAGATACCATGACACTCTTATTTTATAGATATTGTTTTTGTTAGAGTTATTTCTTAACTACATTTGTTTTCTAACATTTTACTATGGAGCTATGCTCAAAAAAAGTGATGAAGTCCTAGCTCCTGATATCTGTGAATGTGACCTTGTTTGGAAATAAGATCTTTGAAAATGTCATCAGTTAGGTTAACCTGAGGCCATAGAGTGGGTTCTAACCTTATAAATTTGGTGTTATTATAAAAGAGGAGTAGATACACAGAGACAGCAAGACAGAGGAAAAGTACTGTCTCAGACTGGGTTCTCTAGAGAAGCAATACCACTAAAGCATACAAATATATATAGAGAGATTTATATCAAGGGAACTGCTCACACGGTTGTAGGGGTTGGGACTTCCCAAGTCTTTGGATCAGGATAGAGCCCTTTCCCAATTCACAGTGCTGCAGAAGCTGGTAAACCCAAGGTGGCAGGTCAGTGAACAGGGCTCTCACTCAGGCTGTGAAGGAATCCCCAAGGTCAGTAGGAAAGACCACAAGGTTTTCCTGAGTCACGTAGCCGCAGCGGCTGGCAAACCCAAGATAGGCAGGTCAGGGAGCAGGACTCTTGCTTGCAGGCTGTGAAGATGGACAAATACCAAAATGGACAGGTAAGCTGCTAGGTCAAGTCCCAAGAACCAGAGGTCAGACAAGAGACAGTTGCTGGATCCAGAACAAACCAACAACATTTGCAAGGCAAGCAAGAAGGCAGTAGGTGGCAGAAGGCAGAGAAATGAAGTCTGAGGGGAGTGGTAAGCCACCACAGGTCCCACCCCCCACTGGCACCGCTCAGCAGATTCCACCATAGGAGTGATCACATATCAAATATCAACAGGGAAGTGATCGTGACATTACACAAATGTCAAAACACTGAGAATCATGACTCAGCCAAGTTGACACACAATCTTAACCATCACAAGGACCAAGTGATGCTGCAGCTGCATTGCAAGGAATGTCTGGACCACTGGCACCGCAAGGGAGATTTGGGTGTGTGGACCACACCAGGTGACACTGTCAGAGGGGGTGACAGCAGAACGACTATCTATACAATTTTTGTGCAGTGTTTCAGCACAAATTTATTGTTTTTTTAATAAGAATGCCCCTGTAGTTAGTTATAACAACAACAACGAAAGTTTCATAAGCCCATTACATATGTCAATATATCTACAAGGCTAAAACTCTATGCTAATTTACTTTTTGGACCTTCTAATGCACTCCAGTCAGAGCTGTCATTATTAGCCAATAACAATGATGCATCCGATCACTTGGTTTCCTGCACACTCACTTCAAGCATACACTGTTGTTTTTCTTGTGGCTGGTATTTTCATAGTTGGTGACTTTGTCCATTTTTCTGGTATTTTAGGTACGATATTGTGGTTATTAGCATGGTGGAGGTAAGACTATGATTTACTGCACTGAGTGACACTAAGCCTAGTAATGCCACTGGTCTGGAGCTATCAGAAGCCAGGAAAGAAGCATGGATACAATTCTCCCTCAAAACCCCCGAAGGAATCAATATAGCCAACACCCCGATCTCAGACTCTCAGCCTTCAGAACTATGAGATAATACATTTCTGTTCTCTAAAGCCAGCCTCTTTATGGTATTTTTTTTTGTGACAGCCCTCATAATCTAATATGAGCTTCCTTAGGGTTTCCTCAGAGGGATCCTAAAAGAAATGAGGTTTAAGAAACTAACCCAAAGAGGTTCTGAAAATGTCAAGTGTTTGAAGGAAAAAAAAAGTGACACGAAGCCCAAATTTATCTCTGCTCTATCAAAATTTCCAAAATATTAACCTTTTCAAAACAGTATTTCCAAAATATTAACCTTTTCAAAACAGAATTGAATTCAATACTTACTAGATGTTTTCTAAATATCTTTAATTGGAAACTTCAGATTACAAATAGACCATTTTCTCAAAATCGGTCAGAGAATCTCAGAGACACTATGCTTCAATATCAAGTTTTTTGGCTCATATTTAAAATTGCTTGTAGTTATAAATATACTTGAATTACTTTCATATTGATTTGAGATTTAATACTAAAGATTTAAAAATATATATTTTAAGAATTTGATTTTATTTTTAAATAGCATAGGCATTATTCATTTATTGCATAAAATGTACCCCCTATACCCTAAAGAAATAGGTAGGGAGAGAAGTTGCTGTCTCCTTTTTGAAGTATTGACATACTCTAATTCTAATCACCATAAACAAAAACAAAACAGACAGAAACACAAAAATAATTCCTACCCCAGCAATTATAAAATCGGGAATATAATTCTAAGCAAAAAATTCAGCGACAAAGAGAGTGCAGAGATCTTTTCTTATGCTAAAAATAAGCTAGTTTCTTGTCTTTGGCCCTGACTTAGGTTTAAATGTCGCACATCTTTTCACTCTCACCATAGACAAACAGTCTCCCGAAGGCAATATAAAGAAGGATCAAATGATAAGCAATTTCGTCCCTAGGGTATTATCTTCCTCAATATATCTTCTCTGAGAACCCTTGAGCCTTTAGAAAATTAGTGGTCCTGAAACATTTTGGTTGTCTAAGTTAAAAAAAAAAAAAAAAGACGAAAGTCAAAGAACTCATTGGTTCCTACGTTACAAAGGAAAAATAATTAGTGAAAATGAAGTCCCTGAAAAAGCAAAGACTAGGTGATAAATACATGTACTTTAGCAATAGTTCATTCATATTTGATTTGCAATGTGAACATTACAAGTTTAGGACTGAAAAATTATAAGTCAAATAAACCTGTAAAGGAAATATGCATTATCGTGAACTGCTGTTTTTGTTAGTTGCTCTCAAGTCAGCAACAACTCTTAACGACCTTCCGTAGAACAAAAGGAAACACTGGCCTGGTAGCGTGCAAACGTTGTTATGCTTAAGCCCATCGTTGCAGCCACTGTGTCAAACCGTCTTCTTGAGGGTTTTCTTCTTTTTTCACTAGCACTCTAATTTACCAAGCGTGATGTCCTTTCTAGGGACTGGTCCCCCTTGATAACACATTCAAAGTACTTCTCCCAAGACATATTTGTTTGTTCTTCTGGCAGTCCATGTTATATTTCATATTCTTTGCCAATACCATAATAAAAAGGTGTCAATTCTTCTTCAGTCTTCGTTAGTCATGGTCCAGTTTTCTCATGCGTATAAGGCAATTGAAAATATCATCGCTTGGGTCAAATGCACCTTAGCCCTCAGAGAGACATCTTTGTTTTTTAAAACTTAAAGAAGTGTTTTGCAGCAGGTTTGCCCAATATGATACGTTGTTTGATTTCTTGGCTGCTGCTTCCATGTGCATTGATTGTGAATCCAAGTAAAATGAAGTCCTTCAAAACTTCAATATTTTCTCCTTTTATCATGATATTATTTATTGGTCCAGTTGTGAGGACTTTTGTTTTCTTTTTGTTGAGGTGTAATCCAAACTGAAGGCTGTATTCTTTGATCTTCATCAGTAAATTCTTCAAATCCTCTTCCCTTTCAGCAAGCAAAGTTGTGTCATCTGCTCTTTGAATCAAAGGTATGGCTCACTGTATAAATTTCCTGTGACTTCTTATAATTAATTATCACAACATGGTGGCTTAAAAAACACAAATTTATTCTATAACAGTCATGGAGGCCAGAAGTCCAAAGAGTAGTAGAAGTCCAGACAGAGTAAGGCTAGGGCCATTCTCCTAACAGGGCTCTGGGAGATAATCAACCCCTTGACTCTTCCAGCTTCTGGTGGCTGTCAGCATTCCTTGGCTTGTGGTTGTACCACTCCAACCTCTGCCTCCATCTTCATATGACCTTCTCCTCTATGTGTGTCTGTCTAATCTCCCTCTGCCTTTGTTTAGAAGGACACATGCCATTGCATTTAGGGCCCACCTGGATTATCCAGCAGAAGCATCTCCTCTCAAGATCCTTAAATTAACTTTTTTTTTTTTTTTTTTTTGCCATATAAGATTATATTCACTCTTTCACAATATAAGGTAATATTTTCTAGTTCTAGGGGTTAGAACAATGGCTTAAGAACAACGAGCGTGAGCATGGTGAAGGACCAGGTGGTGTTTCGTTCTGTGACACATAGGGTTGCTATGAGTTGAAACAAACTCAATGGCACCTAACAACAACAACAAGGGTTAGAAAATAAATATATCTTCAGGAGATCATTTTTTCTGCCTACCACACTTCATAAGGAGCCCTGGTGCCACCGTAGTTAAGCACTTGGCTGCCAAGAGAAAGTTTGGCTATTGGAACCCACCTGCAGCTCTGTGGGAGAAAGATGTGGCACTCTGCTTCCATATAGATTACAGCATTGGAAGACGTATGGGGGCAGTTCTACTCTGTCCTATAGAGTTGCTATAAGTTGGAATCAACTCAACAGCAATGGATTTGGGCTTTTTTATTTGTTTGTTTTACCACACTCCACAAAATGATGAATGTATGGAGAAAGAGTTGGAAGAAATTTTGCACTCTACTTGACTCATCTTTTACTGGAAGTTCTATTTAAAGTTACTAGACCAAGCAATGAAAGTTTAATTATATTTAAAATCACAAAATTGAGCGATGAATAAGAAATGAAAATATAATTAGCAAAATTTGGAGGATGGATGTGATGATTCAGTGGTAATAATGTAAGCGGGCTAAATTCCTAATATTTTTATACAGCACAGTCAAATATTATAAATAATATATCTACATACAGAGTTGAATGCCCATTGTTTAAAATATTGAGAAAAAAATTACAAAAGTCACATAAATGGAAACAGTCTATAACGTCATTTCTGTGGCTGTGACTGTTGATGTGGCTGGAAAGTGGGGTGGAAACCAGGGTAGGTAAACCAAAAACATTTATTTTGCCTTTTATACCTTTTATAATACTAACATTCTAAAACTCATGATTTATTGTATGTATATAGATGTTGTGTGTTAGGGTCACTATGAATTAGAATTTTCTGATGAGAATGAGTTTGGGTTTCGGTACATGGCTAATAAAGACCTTTGTGTTAACGTATTAATATTCAAAGTAGTTTTATTCTTAATAGCAAAAAAAAAAAAAAGAGGAAATAAGCCCTTTATTTTTTTTTCCCCAGTGCTACAGCTCATTTGGCAGTCAGCTTCTGTTCTCCATTCATAAGTTTAAATGCACAAAGCTACAGGTTACTCTTGAAGAACATAAATAAACCTACCCAAGACTCAATGTTTCTTGCTTTTTCTTTTCTTTTTTTTAATTCCAGGAAAACAAAATAGAAAAGACATGAAAAGTATGTTAAGTACATCATCTTTCTACTGACTGAGGTTCTTTACCTATAACTAGTATTCTATTCCCAGGGGAGATCCTGTTTTGTCTCTGCATGTTTGGTTGGTGGGCTGGTTTATTTTCAGATGTTACAGGGATGTGCCTTCCCAACATAAAAATCTACGAGAATTTATGTAATTTATAACGCTTCATGTTCTCGTGCATGTCTGTCAGCAATCATTTGATCTGATAAGATATACATGAGAATTAATCAATGACTGACAATCTCAGCTCTGAAATATTAGTAACAATGACATTGTTGTCATATTCATTATTAAGAAAATACATTTAGAAGCTTAACCTCTCCAAAATTTATCATGTAAGTTCAATTGAAATGGCACATTATTCATTCTCACAGGTTACCATTTTTTAATGTTTATCTTCAGTAGCTGGGCTTTGAGGAAGGAGTTCAGTGACTAATCCCAGAAGCTTTGAGAAATTGAATACTTGAATCTTATTTAATGGCTTAGACAATTATTATAATAGAAGTTACTTAACATCTTAATGAAATTGGAGGTTGATCACTCTTTGTTGCTCATTTTAGATAGCTTTAACTTTGCAAAATTTGTGTCATAGCTGAAATGTTATGCTTTAGTAGCTGATCCAACCTATAAAAAACTTTGAAAATAGCAAATGTCTAGGGTTGCAAAGCATTCTAGAAAAATGAACGCATGTGGAGTATTATGTTCAGTTCTTTAGTCAGAAGGCGAACAAATGCATAGTGCTCAGCAAAAAGGCCCATGGAAGCAGTGTGTTTGTGTGTGTGCATAGGTGGGTGGGTGTAATATTATGAAGGAGTAAGCAAATGATGAAGAGGGACTGTCACTTGAAGAACACCAGTGGATTTTACTAGAATCAGAATAAATTGAATACCGTAAAAATGCTGACCAGTAACAAAAACTCTGAAACTGAAATTTTTGGACTGCAAAATTTTTAAAGACTGATCACCAATATCATCACTTGACTCATAGAAAAGTTTAATAAAAGGACGACAGAGACTACAGTGTCGAAACATAAAATGCTATGTTCTTGCTGATAGATAATATAACTGCCTAGTAACCCATTGCCATCGAGTGGATTCTGACTCATAGCGAACCTGTACGACAGAGTAGACCTGCCCCATAGATTTTCCAAGGAGTGCCTGGTGGATTTGAACTACTGACCTTTTGGTTAGTAGCTCTAGCTCTTAACCACTACGCCACCAGGGTTTCCAACTGCCTAGTAGTCTTCTCATTTCTCTAATTGCTGTTATTCTGTATTCTCTTGTAGGTATGTAAGGGTCTAGTATCCATGGAAAGTTTAACATACATAACAATCACATAAAATGCTTACTCAAATACAGATTCTCAGGCTCTCATCTGTGAGAATGTGATTCAGTAGATCAGTTTTTAAAACAGATGCCTGACAACTAATGTTCTCTTAAGCCTTAAAGTGTGCACGATGGGAGAAAAGATGATGAATTCGGTTTTGGAAATGTATAATTTGAAAAGCTTATGAAATTGGAACAGAATCTTGGAAAAGAGATTGAGAATAAAGATGTATATTGGTGTCATGGATTGAACTGTGTCCCCCCAAAATATTTGTCAACTTTGTTAGGCCATGATTCCCAGTACTGTGTGATCATCCACCATTTTATCTTTTGATGAGATTTTTCTATGTGTGAAAGACAAATGGTGAATGACACACTTTGTCTCAGACAGTTTATAACTGTACATACTATTCTATAGAATGGGTGGCCAAATGTGACTGTATTAACATAGAAAAGAGGATGGGTATTAGCTTTTGAAAATATACTTATATTTACAATGTGAACAGAGGAAAAAGAGATAAAAATTCAACCACAGAGTTAGCAAAAGAAACACAATTATTTCTTCTAGAGAAGAAAGTACACAGGATGAATTGAACAGCAGGAACAAATATGACAAAGACTGGTGAAGATGAATACAAAGAAAAAAAAGACTGGATCCACCAATATGACAGTCATTAGTTAACCCCTTAAAGCATATTCAGTGAAGTAATAACAAAAAAAGCCACCTTCCAGTAGATTCAGAATTGTCTTGTTGAAGAACAAGAAATAGAGTCAAACAATATACACTCATTTGAAAAGTTTATTGCCAGAATTAGATAGCAGAACAATGTTAGCTCAGGGATATAGCAAGGATTATGATATTATAGGAAAAACAAGAGAATGGTTACTGGCAGAATAGAAGTAGCCACTGTAGAATGAGAACTGAAAATGCAATTTAAAAATGCGAGGATTAGCTTATGTGGCATATACAGTAAACCTGCAAAACCTGGAACCCGTGTAAGGCAGAAGCTTGTCAGAGAAGGGAAACTGTATTTTCCACTAATAGAGATCAATAGAAAAGTGGTAAAACTGCACCCTGTGAAAGGTGGAAAACTTATGAGACATGGAAAAACTAGACAGTCCCTGTGAGTTCCGGCTTTCACAGGTTTGTGATTTGGCCAAATTAACCATATCAGGTAGTAATAAATGACACAACAAATAGCATTATACTTTAATAAATGCTTTAAAAGTCTATCGTTGCTTAGGCCACTTAGATAAACTGACAACATGGGTTTAATTTGCTTAAAATCAAGATTGCAATGCTAATTATCATCAGTGAAGTGCGTTTGGTGGAGGCGTTACTGTTAGTTGCCTTCAAGATGATTCGCACTCACAGTGACCCTGTGTGATAAGAACCATAGAATGTTGATGGTCTTCAGAGCATGAGGATTTCTTCGTATGTAAGAGCTTTTGCACAAAAAGCAGTAATGAGCTGTGCTTGCGTCTGAAGCCTTGGCATTCTCTTTGGCCATGCAGCATGTGAACCTCTCTACCGTGTCTGGAGAATCCCTCATCTGGTGAGGCAGACCTAGTCTCCTGTTTATCAGCCAGGTATGCCAGATCTTTACTGTCCCACTTCCTTAGGGTTAAAGTGCGAACACATGACCAAAGATTGACATTGAACAAGAAGCTAGTGACTGAAAGAAGACAGAACATGGAAAATACTTTCTCACAGGTTGCTGTAATACCTGTGGGTAAATCAGGAGGCTGATCACAGTTTCCTTATCCTCTTTCAGCAGTTTCTGTGGTGCAAACAGGTATCATCTATCAGTTTCAGTCAGAGGCAGAGGCAGTTGTGTTTTGGTTGACCAAATGTGTGCCATAATTTGGGCCTTTTTTTCTGGCCATGTGGTTCCAAATTTGGCTCTGTGGAACTCTTGAGATCCCATGAGTTATACAATATCTTTCCAGTTAATTCCTTTTTTACTTAAGTAATCTGGAATCATTTCTCTTTTTTGCGACTAAGAACCCCTATAATCAACTCTATGAGTCATCAATTGTGGACCCAATATTTTAAACTATTTTTGCCTTACTTTGCATTATTCACTTACAATGTATATGCATGCCATCTAGATTCCTATCTAAACTGAACCACATCATTGATTTTGCTTATTTTATGTGGCTTCCTTTTCACTCATCAATTTGTATTCCATAATACTCCCTAGTTGAGGGGAAAAGCAGCTATAATTACATGGTGTCTTTTCTTTCTCCCTTACTGTATCCTCTCCACAGGCATGGTTTGCTACTCTAATTCTCATCCCATCTTGGGTAGTCATCATTATTGACTGAAAGAAGTGCTGTGCTGTGTAATACATCCCTGCCGCAAAAATCATTCTTCTTCGTTGAATCCTCTTCACTCGCAGCTGCCTGCTGAGCTTCACTCTCAGCCTAGCTGCAGACACTGCATTTTCTCTGATTGTATGTGTGGCACTTTCATAAATGCTTCTTGGGTAAAAAATCATTCCAAACTAATAAATCAAATCAATAAGTAAGTCAATAAATCTCTTTTGCCTTACAAACATCAGTCTTTAGCAAAATGAATAACTGATACTTGTTCCCATGTTTTGGATCTTTGAAACTGTTTCACGTACTATCAGAGACTCCTCTGGTCTTGTGTTAATGCTTATATTAGATAACACACTTGACCTTATACAAGATCTAAAGACATTTGGCCCTAGAAGTCAGTTTCAGTGAACTCTGTTTTTTGTTTTTGCTTTTTTCTAAAAGAGACTTCCATCAGGCTTAGAAAATGTTGAAGAAATTGGTTTACCACACACAATAACTAAGTCAAAATGGATTGAAGGTCTAAATATAAAACCCAAAACTTTAAAGATTATGGAAGAAAAAATAGGGTCAACACTAGGGGCCATTAATAGAATATAAACCATAATTAACAATACACAAGCACCAGAAGATAAGCTAGATAAATGGGGTCTTCTAAAAATTAAACACCTGTGTTCATCAAAAGATTTCACCAAAACAGTAAAAAGAGAACCCACAGACTGGGAAAAAATTTTGACTATGACGTATCCCACAAAGATCTATTATCTAAAATCTGTAGGAAAAGTTAATACCTCTAAAATAAAAAGACAAATAATCCAGTTAAAAAATGAGCAAAGGATATGAACAGAGACCTCACCAAAGAAGACATTTGGGCAGCTAACAGACACATGAGGAAATGCTCGAGATCACTAGCCACTAGAGAAATGCAAATCAAAACTACAATAAGATACCAACTCACCCTAATATTGCTGGCACGAATAAAAAAAAACAGAAAATAACAAACGTTGGAGAGATCGTGGGGAGATGGAACTCTTATGCACTGCTGGTGGGAATGCAAAATGATACAACCACTTTTTAGAATGATAGAGTGTTTTCTTAAAAAGCTAGAAGTAGAAATACTATATGATCTAGCAATCCCACTCCTAGGAATATATCCTAGAGAAATAGGATCCATCACATGAATAGACATATGCACACACATGTTCATTGCTGCATTATTCACAACAGCAAAACTGTGGAAATAACCTAAGTACCCATCAGCAGATGAATGGATAAACAATCTGTTGGACATATACACACAATGGAATACTATACAACAATAAAGAACAATGAAGAAACTGAAACATCTCACAATGCAGACAAATCTGGACAGCATTATGCTGAGTGAAATGAGTCAATCAAAAAGGACGAATATTGTACAAGAACACTACTATAAAAACTCACCAAAATGTTTCCACACAGAAAGAAGCAATCTTTGATGATTACAAGGGAGGAGAGGAGTGGAGTGGCGAAAACACTGATTTGATAGTAGATAAGTGATAACTTCGGTGAAGGGTAAGACAGTACACAATACTGGGGAAGCCAGCACAACTCGATCAGGGCAAAGTCATAAAAGCTTCACAGGCACATCCAAAATCCCTGAAGGACCAAGCTATTAGGTTGAAGACTGGAGAACATGGTCTGGAGGGACATATAACTCAATTGGCATACATCTGACTGTGGTGAGTAGAGGCTGGGTCTTAAAAGCCTGAGAGCTACCATCTAAGATACATCTACTGGTCCCATTTCAGCTGAAGCAGGGGAGAATAAAGAAAACCAAAGACACAAGGGAAAGATTAGTCCAAAGGACTAATGGACCACAACTACCACAACCTTCACCAGAGTGAACCCAGAACAGCTAGATGTTACCACCACCAACTGCTCACTCAGGTATCTCGATAGAGGGCCCTAGACAAAGAGGGAGAAAAATGTGCAAAAAAAATCAAATTCACCAAAAAAAAAAAAAAAACGGGCTTGCTAGGCTGATAGAGACTGGAGAAACCCTGAGAGTATGGTCTCAGACACTCTTTTCACTCAGTACTGAAGTCATTCCTGAGGTTCACCCTTCAGCCAAAGATGAGACAGGTGTATAGGACAAACAATAACACACGTGAGGAACATGCTTCATGAACCAATCATGTATATAAGACTAAATGGGCACACAAGCCCAAAAGCAAAGATGAGGAATACTGAACGTATAGAAACAAGGAACCCAGGTGGAAAAGCGAAGAGTATTGGCACATAGCAGGGTTGGCAATCAATGTCGTAAAACACTTTGTGAATTGACTGTTTAATGAGAAACTAATCTGCTCTGTAAGCTTTCACCTAAAGCACAATTAAAATATATATGTATATTAGTTTAACCAAACTCTCTTTCATCACAGTGAAATTATGCACCACAAATCAGCAAGTAAATACAATTAAACCTGAGACTACCTTGGTTATAGTAAGCCAGTGCATACCGTGTTTATTGATTAACTCATTTTAATTATTTTGTACCTACAGTATATTATATAAATATCCCTCAAGAATACAATTTAAATATTTTATACCTACAGTAAAATTTATGATTAATCTTATTTTTTGGAATCTTAATAAATTAATACAACAGAGCAGAATTTATTATGAAGATTTTTGTCATATATATTAACCAAAAAATGTAATGATTCAATTATTTAATGTTTCCAAAAGATTCTTCTAGTGGGGCCATGTGCCTATATTCTCACCTCTAACCCTCTACTACAACCTTCCCTAATAGGAATACTCCTATTCTCTACCATCTCTGCCTTGCTCTGTGCCTCAAAAAAGCTGATTTCCATAAACTGCATCACCCAGCCTTTCTTGCCCTCTGGTTTTCAATTGAATTTGACCAATGGGAAGCTCTGACAGAAGATCTGAAAGTTCGAGGACAGAGTTCAGTGTATTTTACCCCCGTTTCCTCCCTGTTTCTTCTGGCTGTACCTGCATCCCTGTAAATTGGACTAAAAGCTCCTGTCAGGCTACAACAATTCTGAGGTTTAGCTCTGTGAACACAGCATTCTCTCCTTGCCCCTTTAAGCCTGGGTGGCTCCCTGCTGCTGCCAGCCTTTGTACACACCTTGTTCCATATCTATAAGTAGTCTATTATTAATGTCTCATAATCCCAGCTAAGCATGCCTTCTGCTTCCTGCCAGGACTTTAACTGATGTAGACTGTGTTCACGTTAAGAACCAGAAACAGGGATTAAAAAGAATTAGCTAGTGGTTTAAAATCTGGCCATGCTCTCACGGTCTCAATGACCATTAATTCAACTCCTAAAAATTCTTGACTAGCCGAATAATTCACCTCTTTTACCTTAACTGCACATAATCCATTAATTATTTCTGAGAATCCCCTGCCTCAATCTTCTGGTCCTAATTTTTGTGTCTGGGATATTCCCTTCCCACTCTGTGCCTTGCTGTCTGATTTCTTAGATGTCTATGAATGGCAAAGCGCATTCTAAATTTTGTTGTCTCTAAGATATATTGATTGATTGGTTCCTGCTTTGTAGAGTATAATTTCTCTAGAAGGCAGCATTTTCTACCTCTTCTACCCAAACCTCAAGACACTATCCACCAAGCTATGAGTTTTTCTTGTATACACTCCTCTTTCTCAGCTGGGTCATAAGCATTCTAGTTGCTAAAACTCACTTACTTTTTTTTTTTTTTATAGGTCTCAACCCTCAAAAATTCAAGATTCTTTTGCAATATAAACAAAGATACTCCAATAGACAGTTTTACAAAGAAAGACATCTCATAGCTTGAAATAATAACAATAATTTTTTAAAAAAGGAACAAACTGGAGTATTATTCCTGATACTGGAAATAATTTGCTCATATAAATAGAAGCCAAATGGTTTTTAAATTCCCCAGGGAAGAAACTAAGACCTAGAGAGACAAATTAGTTTGCTATTCAGTTATGTAGTGAGGAAGTTGAAGCCATATCCCATGTCTCCTAATTTCTTATTCTACCAAACTGCTTTGGGAAAAAATATGTATTTTAACCAAAAGTCAAAACAGTTATACAGCTAATGTATATTACTGTGAAGTTAATGAATATTTAAGGCATAGAAATATATTTTCTCAATAAAGTGTGTCCCAATGTTTCTGTTTGAATATTTTATAATTTAATATGAGAAAAGTTCATGTAATTTCTTAAGTAGAACTGTCCCATAGGGTTTCCAGTGAGTGCCTGGTGGATTTGAACTGCTGACCTTTTGGTTAGCAGCCATAGCTCTTAACCACTATGCCACCAGGGTTTCCAATAATTAGGTAGTATTATTATATAAAATACCTACATCCATAAGCCTCTTATGTGGATGAATACTTGGAAGTTTTTTTGGAAAAAAATGATATTGTATATTTAACAGCATACAATAAAGAACAAAAATTTGTCAAATTTAAAATCTTACTCTTATGGCACATTCTTACTTATATGACCAACTGACAAAAATTTCAATGAGAAAGTAATGATTCCCCTATGTATATTTCCAACATAATGACCAAATGCTATGCATTAAAGAGCCAACACACTTACACTATACTTACTGAATACTCTATATTGTATGTTTTAGTTTTATAATGTTAAAACATGTTAACCCAATGCTCAAAGAGATATATTTATTAAATAGAGCTGTTAATATGGCTATTCATTTAATAGCCTTATTGTTTTAGGCATTATATTTTGAACAAGAGATTTAAACCAGTAATAAATGAACTGGTGCAAATCAAAACATTTTTATTTTTTTCATTATTTGAGGGAGAAAATTAACGTAATTCCAGGAGTCGTGAGGAAAAGAAGGCACATATTCTATTTTTTGATCTTAGCCCAACAATCATTAAGGTCTTTGGGTAGCTCTGCGTGAGCAGAAGCATTTTTTATCCTGGTGCTGTGGCTGTGGGTTTACCACGTATTCATGATGTTCATGGGTACTGTATACCAACACTGTGTTCAGGGACTGGGCATAAACCTTTGTGCATAACTAGCAGTAAAGGGCAATGATTTTGTAACAGGTTTCATCTTTGTTCTCTCTCTCTTTCCAGTGTCTTAGCTATGTTTTATA
Source organism: Elephas maximus indicus (assembly GCF_024166365.1). Taxonomy (NCBI): domain Eukaryota; kingdom Metazoa; phylum Chordata; class Mammalia; order Proboscidea; family Elephantidae; genus Elephas; species Elephas maximus. The sequence goes on along the minus strand of NC_064836.1, from coordinate 51,995,055 downwards.
TTTAAGATGCCCTGAATGAATCATTTTTAATTAGTTTCATATTTTTCCTTCTTTTGATAACACATTCTACAGCTATATGTAGGAAAACTCATAAAGAAATCCAATAGTTTTAAAAATTTGGATTCGTAAAATGATGCAAAAGTATCAAACACTGTATCATGGAAATGTTTCCTTGGAATGACACTCAGTGTCTGGGACTCATGCCAGGAAGTAAAAGCTTTTTGGCTATGTCCTTTCATGATCAAAAGATCAAATGTTTTTCATAATCTATCGTGCAAGTTATTTGCTTAATTTATAGTCTTTTTCCTCCATTCTCAGAGGAGGTAAACAGACGATATAAACACAAAAATATATTAAAGGTTTTATAGATCAAATTGTGTCATTCAAAGCTATGTACTGTAAATACTAAACTCTATGCCTGTGGTTGGGCTATTGCACTCAGTGTGGCAAAGTGGTTAAAAGCTAGGCTAATAATTGAAAGGTCAGCAGTTTGAACCCACCTGCCCCTCTGTGGGAAAAAGATGTGGCAGTGTGCTTCCATAGAGATTACAGCCTAGGACACCCCATGAGGCAGCTCTACTCTGTCCTACAGGATTACTATGAGTAGGAATCAACTGGGTTTATGCCTGTGGTTATAATCCCATTTGGGAAAGGGTTATCTTTGTTATGTCAATGAAGAAGAATTAGTATAGGGTGTATTTTTAGTCAATCTTTTTTGAGCTAGAAAAGACATTAAACAAGCCAGCAGAGAAAGAGATGGGGTAAGATAGATGCCAAGACACATGGAAATCTCCAAGGAACTAGGAAGCAGAAGCTGAAGAGACTAGGACCTTCTTCCAGAGTCGACAGAGAGAAAGCCTTCCCCTAGAACTGGCACCCTGAGTTCAGACTTTTAGTTTAAACTGTGAGAAAATAAATTTCTGTTTGGTAAAGCCATCCACTGGTGATATTTCTGTTATAGTGGCACTAGAAAACTAAGACAGAATTTGGCACTGAGAAGCGGGAGTGCTGCTCTAACAAATACCTAAAATGAGGAAGTGGTTTTGGAATTAAGTAATGGTTACAGGCTGGAAGAGTTTTAAGGTGCCTGACAGTAAAATCCAAGATTGCCTTAAAGAGACTGTTGGTAGAATTACGGGCATCAAAGACAATTCTGGTGTGGGCTCAGAAGGAAGTGAGGAGAGCTATAAAGTCTCTACTGTCTTAGAGAATACATATGGCATCAGCAACACAATGTGGCTAGAAATGTGGACATTAAATGTCCACATTATGAAGCTTTAATAAGAAATGATGAAGATGTGATTGGACAGTGGAGGAAGGACAATGTTTTTTATGCAGAGGCAAAAAACTTGTCTCTATTATGTTCAAATATTTGCTGGAAGGTAAAACTTATAAGTGATGGATTTGGATATCTGGCTGATAAGATTTATTACCAGGATCTTAAAGGGGCTGAATTGTTTCTCCTTGCCACTTAATGTAAAATGTGAGAGGAAAGAGATGGACTTAAAAATAAACTGTATAAATAGAAAACAGAGTTTCAAAATTTGGAAAATTCTGTTGTACAAACTAAGGACACGTGTACTAGAATATACACCAAGTACTTGGCTACACAGTCTTTAGTTAAAGACATTAAGCCTGTGACTGATGAATCTAACCAACCACCACAACAGAAAACCCATCAGCTTAGACGGAAGTGGACAGAGAAATAACAGAAAGAAAGAAAGCTGTCTGCTTCTTGGAATTCTACAGGCAGGAAACAGGCCAAAGGAGCTATATCTGATGTCCTCCAAGAAAAAAAATGGATCGTCTTGGAGATCAGCAGAACTGTTACAGGGAGCACAGCCAGCAGGGTCTACTTGAGTTCCATCAGTGATGCCACAGCCTTCTAGGACTAAAAAGTTGGATCTTTGCCAAATTGGCACTGGAATGTGGTTCTGCTGTTAAAATGTGCTGTGGGCATGGGGCCACTTCCCAAAGCTGGGAAAGCAGGGCTGCCATATGCAAGGGGCAGAAGAAAGGGGCTTGCTGGAGTTGAGAGGGTGGGGTCGCTACCCAGATAGACTCGGAGAGTCAGGCCACCTAAAGCCAAGGAAACAGCGTTGCCATTTTAGAGGGCCTCCACCCAGAATCCAGAGAACAAGGGCAACACACAGCATCTGAAGGGCAGGGCCATCACCCAGATGGTCTTCAAGAAGAGAAATTTTTTTTCAAGCCTTAAGAGCTAATATAATTTGTTCTACTGAGTTTTGGACTTGCTTGGTGCCTATTATCCCTTCTTTCCCTCCAGTTTCTCCCATTTGTAATGAAAATGTCTACCTGGTGTCTGTTCCACCACTGTACTTTGGAAACAGATAACTTGCATTTTAGAATTCATGGGATCACAGATGAAAAGGAATTTTGCCCCAGGATGGACTATCCCTGAAGTCTCACCTATATTTGATTTAGATGATCCAAAAGATGATACTTTGGCATTAGAGTTGATTTAAGACTTTCGGGATGATTTGATAGGGAGAAGGTTTCACATGTAGCAAGGACATGAAATCCTGGGGAACAAAGTGTGAGGTGTTACGAATTGAATTGTGTCTTCCAAAAATATGTTTTGTAAATCCTAACCTCTATGCCTCTATGGACTATCTTTGTTATGCTAATGAAGCAGGATTAGTACACAGTGTACCTTGAATCAATCTCTTTTGATATATACCAAAAAAACAAAACCAAACCCAGTGCCGTCGAGTGGATTCCGACTCATAGCGACCCTATAGGACAGAGTAGAACTGCCCGTAGAGTTTCCAAGGAGCGCCTGGTAGATTCGAACTGCCGACCCTTATGGTTAGCAGCCGTAGCACTTAACCACTACGCCACCAGGGTTTCCGGACTTTTGACATATGAAAGAGATTGAACAAACCAGCAGAGAGAGAGATGGGGTAAGATAGATGTCAAGACACATGGAGATCTCCGAGGAACCAGGAAGAAGGTGAAGAGACAAGAGCCTTTCTCCAAAGCTAAATGAGAGAGAAAGCCAGCACCCTGAATTCCACCCACTTGTGGTATTTCTGTTATAGCAGCACTAGGTAACTAAGACAAAGGGAAAAGACTTGTTTGCATTATGGAAGTGCCAGGATTTGTTACTTATTTTTGATAGCTTGATATCTCTTAAATCATGACGTGTATACGTGTATATTATATTTTGGAAGCCCTGGTTGTCTAGTGGTTAAGTGCTATGGCTGCTAACCAAAGGGTTGGCAGTTTGAATCTGCCAGGCGCTCCCTGGAAACTCTGTCGAGCAGTTTTACTCTGTCTTATAGGGTCGCTATGAGTCGGAATCGACTCGACGGCACTGGGCTCTGGGTTAACATCTAAAAAGATGATGTTTTTTCTTATCTACATTCCCATATTACCAGAACAGTCTGTGGTTTGCCTATGTAGCTGTATCTTTTGAATAGTTATCCTTGATAAATGTTAAACTAATGTGACTTAACTAAGGCTCAGTGTAGTTAAAGGGGTAAGGACAAAGTTAACTTGTTTCATAATAAATAGAAGAGAAACATTAGAAATTTTTTAGGTAAATACATTTGACATGGACATTTGACATGGGAGCCTGTGTCTAGTAGTAGTGTTGGGAATTAGTTCCCTACTTTGAATGTAGTTAAATAGATATTTATATGATTTAGCCACTGTAAATGAAAATTTTAAAGGATATATGTTGTCAGTATGTCAATTCAATTAACATACTATTGTTATTATTAAAATTATACCATACTCTAAGAAGATATTCACCCAGTTTTTGCCATGAGGATTTTTAGACCAGAATTAAGTGTATGCTGGGCTGTGTTCTAAGCATTTTTCATCCCTGATTTATTTCACCCTTATGAAAGCTCTGTATGGTGAGTAAAATTATTTTATCTATTTTAAGGATGAAAAAATTAGGCAAGAAATTGTGCAAAGTTATATACATAGTGAACAACCATTCTAAAAAAATTATTTTGAAACTCTAGTAACTTCAGTATATTTTTTAGTCCTTTCATTTCTACCTTTTTTTCTCCTGATTTTTTTTTTTTTTTTTTTTTTGATGGCATGTGTTTTCAGTATTGGAACTCATGCTTACTAATTGAGGGTGTTTAAATTTTTGGTTGGTAATACGGATTTTCTATTGCCATCAAGTTGATTTGGACTTATAACGATAGGGTTGCTATGAGTTGGAATTGACTGGACTGAAATGAGTTTGGTTTCATTTTTCTTTCAGTAAGGATTTTGAGAAATATGATCTGGCAATACAATCCACCAATGAGGAGAGTGGCACTTTGATGCCACTGGGAACTAGGTAATTTATTGCTGGCACCTTTCTACTAGGTTACATGGGGAACCTGTGGTTTTCCAAACATGACACAGAAAAACCAAAACAAACCCATCAGAGCTCCCTATCACACATTCTGTAATCATTAAAATGACAAAGTAAAACATGCCACTTCTTGAATGTCAACATGAGTCCGAATTGACTCTATGACAACTGGTTGTTATCTTATGAACACATGTATCAGTCATAGAAATATTGGAATCATAATAAATATCAAATAAGACGAGACTTCTTATAAGAATTATGAATTGGAGCCAGAGAATGAGAAGGCAGAACATCACACAGGAAAGCCGTAATTATGCTTACAAGCCTTATTTCACAGAAATAAATGGAAAGAAGGTAAAAGTTTACAAAACAAACTCATCCAGCAAGCATCACCTAATAGAATGTTCAACCTATGCAAGGAAGAAGCTCCAACTCCTGTCTGCTGAGCTTCCTGCATTTCAAAAGGGGCCCAGCTTGACACAAAATGCATCAGAACTGGAGTAATACTTTATCTCTCAGGTCCAGAGACATAAAAATTGGCTGGCATACTATGAGAGGGTTAAAGAATTGTACAGATAAATCTCTGTGGTCAATAACTTCCTTGAATCCAAACCCCCTACTATTTGGCTTTCAAAACTCTGGTGGTTTAACTCATAAATTATTTAATTGGTGAGATCTCCTTTGGTTACATACAAATGGCATTAGTCCCAGCAAAAATGTGTGGTGTTTTAAGGGTATAGTGGTCTTACAGAATACAGTGGCAAAAATACAGCTGAGTCTTACAGACTAAAACAAGGCATTGGAAAGTCATCTGTACAACAGGTAGATGTTTCTCTCTGGTTATTTCTTCTCTTTCTGTGCATCTGCTTTCTTTTGTGCCTCTAGAAATGATTCTCCTACTTCTCTCATCCACATAACTAAAAAACATAGCAGCCAGAAGCCGAATTCTGGAATGCAGATATGAGGAGCCCACCAACTCAGTCCCCACTGAAACAACCATAGCTGGAGAAATTAGAAAAACAACAACTATTTAAAGTCTCTGGAAATTTTGCTTAGGATATATATAGCAAATGAAGACACGTTTATTCAAAAAATGTCTACGTCTCAGAACAGCAAGTGTCTGTGGTACTTAAGCTAAAACAGCTCCCACTTTTGCCCTCTCCTGCTCAGCTTCATAGACGTTTTACTCCAAGTGGGGGTTGCTGAGAATATGTGGTTTCTTCTCCTTTCAGCTCCCAATACAGGAATATACTATCTCACTGGCAGGGGCAGACCTCTTGTATTTCTCATCCATCTCTAACTTTGAGTTTCAGAGGTTAACCTTTGATGAATGTGGTTGAAAAGTCAGGTGTCCCCTCCTCCACCTAGTCCACATTCATAGGGCAGAGTATCTACCCCAGGCATGGCAGATTCAGAATAAAGGTGTTACCACAAATTGCAGATTCAAGCCATCTGCCACAAGCCAAGAGTGAGACAGGAGGAGGTAAGCAGCAACAGGGCTTTATTGAACACCGTGTTCAAGGGACAGAGGGGGCAAAGTTTTCCCCAGATTCTGTCTGCCCCAAGAGGGCTACAAAAGGGTTTTATAGGGAGAGGGTCAGGGTTTAGAAATTCCCAGGAATGTTGATTCTTCTTTGAGGGGGACGTAATGACGAAGTGACTTATTGTTGACGTCTTGCAGACCTCTTTACGCCATCCTGGTTTCAGTCACTGAATGGGTCCGGGTTTGCTCAATTATCTCGGGTGCTGATGGTATTGCTCATTGTTTTTGTCACCTCGGAGAGAAACATGGTTCAATCAACAACAAAAATCTAGATTACCTTGTTTTTCTACAATGGAATTTGTATTTGTACAATGGAACAATCGTGAGACAGATTCCAGAGCAAATAATGGACATTTTTAAAGACTAAAGGTTTTAATCACAGCTTATACAGCTAAACTAGAAAATATATTCTTTCTTATTTTAATACTAAAACACCACAGAAAATGTATTTTCTCTACTTCAATCTCCCTTTTTTATGAAGGTTTCTTAATCTTGGGAAACTGGGCATCGCTCAATCTGGCTGCTTCCTGCTGAAGAGGGGCATGAAGTCAGGGAATGTTTATTTAGTGTAGGTGTTAGAAGCAGAGTTAGCATAAAAGACAATAGTGTCTAATTGAATCAGATGGTGAATATCCCCTTGGTTGACTGTAGAATTCCCTCCGCCAATTAGGGCAAATATATTTCCTGCTTTTAAGGTGGTCTCAGTTCCTTTGGCACAGATTTTTAGAAAACACGGAACACAAATACACACCATTAAAATTACAATTCCCAAGGTGACAAGAGGGACTGACCAAGATCCTATGGATGGGAATAGATTCGAGATCCAATCCCACAGTCCACTGGGCCATGCTATGGGATTTGTCCATTCAGCAACTTTGTGGATTGCTTTTAATCTGATGTCCCCTTCCCCCAAAATGTTAATCCAGGTATGAGCCTTATTAATTATGGTGCAAACACCCCCTGATTCTGCCAGTAGGAAGTCTAATGCAATTCTGTTGTCTAAGACCACTTCTACCAGGGAATTTAACGAGGCTTGCTGGGCCTTCAGGGCTCTTTCTGTACCCATGGATAACAAATGGATTGTATCTGAAAGGTTTTTAATAGGCATTTCCATATGGTACATGCCTAGTCCAGGGATTATGGTCCTCAGATACCACCAACCAAAACCAGTTTCTTCTAACACCTGGTTTCTGGTGTTTCTAATGTTAATGGGATCTGGGAGAAAACATCACACTTTTTTCTTGATGGATATGGAATGCTGGCAGTGGAATGGACTTGGGTGGGGAAGACTAGGAACTCTAGTGTGCATTGACCCATGAAGTAGATTCCATTTAAGCATTGGATGGCCCAAGTCCAGGGTGAATTAGATGAATTGGGTGACTCACTATTGGGGTATGGCTTACCTCCACATAGAAAAGTATAACCTGGAGGGGCACATAAAGACAAATCTTCATTTGGGACATCTGGAAGGCTTGAATTAAAATGTAACAAATAAGGATTGATGAGAGAGTCATTGCGTGAAGTGAGGAGCTGGAAATCCCTGAAAATTTGCTGATCTATTCATACTCGGTGTACTTGGGACTTTAATTCCCAATTTCCTTTTTCACCATGGCTATACAGATTAGAGAGGAAAAAACAAGGGATGGCAAAAGGATATTGCACTAATCTTGCCCTTATAGGTGCTCGGGGAGCATGGTGTATTAATGTACTGCAGACATAATTTTATCATAGTCAAAAACTGGGGCAGCCATAGGACTTAGGGGTGTACCAGATCATGGCAAATGTTGGCAAACCCAGCAATCACTGAGATTCCCTCCCTCAGCCACAGCTTGGGACATGGTAACTAGACCATTAGATGACCAGTCCCAGCCATCTGGAAGGTGAGATGATTCTTTTTTCCCAATAATAATTACATGAGTCCCCTGCCCCCTGCTGATTTCTGTATCCATAGGAGATCCTTTCCTATATTTCACACAGAAATATATCCCTGTATCAGGTAGAGTAAATTTCTGGATAATAATAGAAAAATCACGATTTTTAGACTGAGTAATGTCTGTCATGGGGGAAGCTTGAGGAAAATCCCCAGTAGCTCCCCAAACTATAGGCTGCCCTTCATCTGAGGATTCCCAAATCCACATAACAGGACCTACAGGAGTTAAAGTTGAAATAACATAAGGGAGAGTCAGGGTATCTCCTACTTGTAAAGTCAAGGTGACTCCTGACTGGAGAATTGTAGGAGCTTGGCTTGACTCTTTTCCGGTCTAGGGAGGCCCGACCTGTAATAGAAAAAGAATAAGGATTAGAGTCATGTTTGAATCTTTGAGAATCTATATTTTACGCCTTGAACTGGGGTGAGGTATATGAGGATTCCTCAGTCTTTTTGCTAGGTTCTTCTTGAGGAGGCGGAGTCACTTTCACTCTAGTATGATGTACCCATGCAGTTACTCCAGCCAGTTTCAGAAAGGAATGACTAATCAGAAGGACCTCATATGGTCCCAACCAGATATGGGCCAGTTGATTTTCTGGATGTTAATTTTTCTAAACCTTTAACAGGACCCAATCTCCTGGCTTGAACCTATGAAGAGGCACATTAGACTGGAAAGACAAACGAGAAGAGGCATATTTGTTAATGTTATTTATAACTGTTCTTAAGGATCGGACTCAATCTCTCTTCTCAACTTCTGTCATGACTGAAGTGGGGAAAGTTGACCATTTCAGGAATGGTCTCTCATATATAAGTTCATAAGGACTCAACTTAAGTCCACTTTGAGGGGCCACCTGAATCCTAAGCAGGGCAATTGGTAATACCTGTAACCAAGTGGAGTGGGTTTCTTGGCAAAGTTTAGCAAGAGTCTTTTTCAAGGTACAGTTCATCTTCAGTCTTTCCAGTAGATTGTGGTCTCCATGCTGAGTACAGTTTCCAGGTGATGTCTAAGGCCTTACTAAGTTCTTGATTTACCTGGGCCACAAAGGCTACCCTGTTTTCCCTTTGAATTGAGAGTGGCAAGCCAAATCAGGGAATAATCTCTTTGAGTAATGCCTTAGTCACTTCTTGAGGTTGTTCAGTCCGGCGAGGAAAAGCCTCTACCCACCCAGAGTATGTGTCTACAAAAAGCAGTAAATACCTGAAATTTCCAGGTGCTCGAGGCATCACCGTAAAATCTACTTGCCAGTCTTCTCCCATATTCATTCCTCAGTGCTGGATTCCTGGCTCTGCTGGGTGGGGTACTGTCTTTGGATTATTTTTAGCACATAATGGACATCTTTTAGTGACCTCACATACTGTCTTAAGAATCTTTGGTCTCGCAACTATTTGTTGAATCCATTCGAGACTTGCGTCTCTTCCATAGTACATGCTTTCATGTAGAGTTGATTTTATCTTGTACACTTGGTCTTCTGGTAACAATATTTTTCCTTCAGAATTAGTCAGCCAACTAGAGCCTGGTGAAGACTGAAACCCCCACTCTTTTGCTCTATCTAAATCTTGGGGAGTATATGTTGGCTTGGGGAATTCATTGAGGTTTAAATGGGGAATCAGGGCTAACTGTTGTCCTGCCTTTCTCCATTCTTGTAAGGCAGCCCTTTTTGCTTCTATGTCAGCTTTTCTATTTCCAATGGCCTCAAAGGATTGGCACCTTTGATGCCCTGGACAATATACCACTGCCACCTAAAGGTTATCGTGAACAGCTTTTGAAAGCTCAAAGATCTCAGGCACATTTTTTATTTCTTTATTAGCAGCTGTCAGGAGTCCTCTCTCCTTCCATAAGGCGCCGTGGGAATATAAAACTAAATGAGCATACCTGCTGTCCGTGTAAATGGTCACTTGCTTCCCTTTTCCCAGATGGAGAGCCCGACCAAGAACTACAAGCTCAGCTTTCTGGGCTGAAGTTCCCTTAGGCAAGGGGGCAGCCTCCAAGATATTTGTCAGGGTTACCACTGCATATCCTGCTGCTCTACATCCTTCATGCATGAAGCTACTTCCATCTGTGAATATTTCAACGTCAGAATCCTGCAGTATGACATCAGACAGGTCAGGCCTACTTGAATAGACTTCTTCAATGACCTCTACACAGTCATGTATTGGCAGTTCCTCAGATATTGGCAGCAAAGTAGGGGGTTCAGGGAGGAGACAGCTTTTAAAGCAACATTAGGGTTATCTAACAGGATGGCCTGACACTGTCCCATGCGGCCTGCCATAAGTCAGAACCCCTCTTTTTGTTCTAAGAGAGGAAGAACTGCGTGTGGGGTATTTACAGTCACCTTTTGGCCAAGTGTGAACTTATCAGCCTCCAGGAGCAAGTCGCAGCTTGCAGCCACCACCCGTAAACACAGTGACCATTCCTTAGCCACAGTGTCCAATTGGTCTCAGAAGTATGCCACAGGATGCTGGGCTGGGCCCAAAGTCTGAGTCAGAACTCCCACAGCAATCCCCTTCCTCTCATGCACAAACAGTTCAAAAGGCTTTTGTAAATCAGGCAGTCCCAACGCTGGTGCATCAACTTACACTTAATTTTTTCAAATTCTTCCTGACATTTTTTAGTCCATACTAAAGGTTCCCTTTCTTCTCCTTCTAAGGCTTTATAAAAGGGGTGTGATTTTTCCAATTATGTAAGTCAGAGGTGGAAAATGGAGTATATACCAGCATTGGCCTCCGGGGACGGCCTGCTTCATCCATCCCCGCTGGTGCCTATCGAAGGGGATATTGTCCTGCCTGGTGTTCGGGGGCTCCCTCACTGAAAACTCTACCCTGTTGGGTACGAGAAGGGGAAACCATACCTGAAACCGCGTCTCCTCTGTGTCTACCCTTTCTGCTCCCCTCGATGGACTAGTACTAGAGTCTGGTTCTGGCCCTGGCGGGGAAGTGTGCATTCTCCTCCTCCAACCCTGTCTTCCTCCAGCAGCAGCATCACCGCCACCATGAGGAGAAGGAGCCGCAACCGGAACCGGACCCCCTCCAACCAGGGTCCTCACTGGAAGAATAAGGAAGCACGTTTGGCTTCTCTTTGCCTTGAAAAAGAACTTGGTTAGAAGGGTGCATATTCTGATATAGCCACATAAAAGCTTGAACATAGGGGACTTCATCCCATTTCTCTTCTACAAAACAGGTCCAATTGAAAAATTGTATTAAAGTTTAATGACCCAAACCTAGGTCAAGCTTCCTGACTTGCCCATTTATATTGTGGCCAAACACTATTGTATAGAAAAATCATCTTTTTTTAGTCATTGGGGCGTAACTATAGTGCCTCCAACTGGTCAGAATGCATCCCAAGGGGGACTTTTCCGGTACTTAGGATCCCCCTCCCATCCCTGGTCCCCGGTGTAGTTTCTCAACTGTGATGGAAGGCCGGGCCCTTCCTTCTGCTTGAATGCAATTTGTGGCCCGAACTACTTGAAATTTAATCTCTGCTGTTAGCAACTTAATTTCAGTTAAAATTCCCCTGATACCAATTTATTTGGTCCCCAATTCTCACTGAGACATTTTGTCAACAACACCTGAGCTTGATATGTTACTGAAAATTTATGAAACCGGTCGTCATGCTCCAAAAACCGGGACCAAAAGTATTCATGGATTTGGGAACAGGTCTTACACAGATAGGGGCTGACATGGCCACGGAGGTGGTGCAGTATCTCCTGTGCCTCAGTTGGACACTGTCCATCAGTCAAGTTCAAGCAAAGTTCCCACATTCACACATGTAGATACACACATACGCACATACACCAACTACTTGGCCGGCTTCACATTCACCCCTGGCAATCTCAACCTCCCAGACAATCCCTAGAATGACAGAGGTAATCTTGACAGCCTCAGCTGCCTCAACCTCCCAGACAACCCTTAGAATGACAGAGGTAATCTTGATAGCCTCATTCACACACCCAAAAAAAAAAAAACCAAGACTCTTGAGCCACCAAGAGTCCCTTATGCGAACCTACTCACAGGGTCAGTCATCCGAAGGAGCACTCGCTTCAGAAACCAAGAGTCTAAGCCCCCTCTGGGCTTGCTCTATCTGCCCTGGCCCTGAGCGCAACAGGGAGAGGATTCTCGGACTCACCCCAGGGGGTTTTCCTTAGCCAATCTTGCTCCCTGCTTACCTTGTCTCCGCTCGGTTAGGGACTGGCGGTGCTGTGGCGAGAAAAAGGAACGGGCAATGTTTCCCTTCTGAGGTAAAAAAAAAAAAAAAAAAAACTCCAGCAGCTGCTTAGGGGGTTAATTGGCCAATCCGAGCCCCGCCCGGGGCCACCTCATCTCAAGTGGCGAAGTACCCCATGTTGGGCGCCAGAATTTGTTACCGCCAATTGCGGTTTCGAGCCACCTCTCCCAAGCCAAGAGTGAGACAGGAGGAGGTAAGCAGCAACAGGGCTTTATTGAACACCGTGTTCAAGAGACAGAGGGGGCAAAGTTTTCCCCAGATTCTGTCTGCCCCAAGAGGGCTACAAAAGGGTTTTATAGGGAGAGGGTCAGGGTTTAGAAATTCCCAGGAATGTTGATTCTTCTTTGAAGGGGACTAATGACGAAGTGACTTATTGTTGACGTCTTGCAGGCCTCTTTATGCCATCCTGGTTTCGGTCACTGAATGGGTCCGGGTTTGCTCAATTATCTTCGGGTGCTGATGGTATCACTCATTGTTTTTGTCACTTCGGACAGAAACATGGTTTAATCAACAACAAAAGTCTTGATTACCTTGTTTTTCTACAATGGAATTTATTTTTCTACAATGGAATAATCGTGAGACAGATTCCAGAGCAAATAATCAACATTTTTAAAGACTACAGATTTTAATCACAGCTTATACAGCTAAACTAGAAAATTTATTCTCTCTTATTTTAATACTAAAACACCACAGAAAATGTATTTTTTCTACTTCAAAGGGACTCATCACGCTTTTTCAAGCTTGCTGGTTGTTGTTGTTGGGTGCCGTCGAGTCAGTTCTGACTTACAGTGACCATATGTACAATAGAAGGAAACACTGCCTGGTCCTCCACCATCTTCACAATCATTGCTACGTTTGAGTCCATTGTTGCAGCAGCCACTGTGTCAATCCATCTCATTGAGCGGCTTCCTCTTTTTCATTGACCCTCTACTTTACCAAGGGTGATGTCCTTCTCCAGGGATTGGTCCCTCCTGTTAATCTGTCCTAAATATTTGAGACAAAGTATTGCCAAACTTGCTTCTAAGGAGCATTGGCTCCTTAGAATTGGCTCCCAGAATTGGCTGTACTTCTTCCAGGACAGACTTGTTCATTCTTCTGGCAGTCCATGATGTATTTAGTATTCTTTGCCAAGACCATAATCCAAAGGCGTCAATTCTCCTTCGATTTTCCTTATTCATTGTCCATCTTTCACATGCACATGAGGCGATTGATAATACCATCGCTTGAGTCAGGCACACCTAAGTTCTCAAAGTGATATATTTGCTTTCAACATTTTAAAGAGGCCTTTTGCATCAGATTTGCCCAATGCAATATGTCATTTGATTTCCTGACTGCTGATTCCATGGATGTTGATTGTGGATCCAAGTAAAATGAAATCCTTGACAACTTCAGCCTTTTCTCCATTTATCATGATGTTGCTTACTGGTCTCGTTGTGAGGACTTTTTTTTTTTTCTCTTTATGTTGAGGTGTAATACATACTGAAGACTGTAGTCTTTGATCTTCATCAGCAAATGTTTCATGTCCTCTTTGCTTTCTGAAAGTAAGATTATGTCATCTGCATATCATAGGTTATTAATGAGTCTTCTTCCAATCCTGATGCCATGATCATCTTCATATAGTCCAGCTCCTCAGATTATTTGCTCAGCATACAAACTGAATAAGTATAGTGAAGGATACAACCTTTACACACACTGTTACTGATTTTAAACCATGCAGTACCCACTTGTTCTGTTCAAATGACTGCCTCTTGATCTAGGTACAGGTTCCACATGAGCACACTTAAGTGTTCTGGAATTCTCATTCTTCACCATGTTATCCATAATTTGTTTGGATCCACACAATTGATTGCCTTTGCATAGTCAAAAAAACACACAGGCATACATCTTTCTGGTATTCTCTGCTTTCAGCCAAGATCCATCTGATATCAGCTTGCTGATAGGGTGGAGTATCCATGCTGGGAGAGGCAAGCTGAGACCAAAGGCTACAGTCTCCCATCTTTACCTAGAGCAGTGGTTCACAGAGTTGCCTAGGGTCAGAGGTATTCCATCAGAACAGAATGCTCTGAAGTTCTCTCAGGTAAAACTAACTTTATTTGAAACAGAATGTGGGGAAGTTCAAGACTCAGAGTTCTCTTGAGAATAATGTAAATTTGGGAAATAAGCAATTAAGAGGAGACTGGTTACTCTATTAGAGCAACAAACCTAAATCTTAGGCAAGTAGATTACCAGTGAGAACCAGGCATATAAAGACAGCTAAGATGAGCCCTCCTGGGGTTAGAATAAACTTCAGAGACCGGCCTCAGAAGGTACTCTTGCCCAAATCTAATTGAAATGCCCCATAGAGCTTCCAAAGAGCACCTGGTGGATTCAAATCGCCAATAGTTTGGTTAGCAGATATAGCTCTTAACCACTACACCACCAAGGTTTCTGAATCAGACTGCAGAGCAATTTATCCCCTAGGCATTTTTGAAAATAATAAAGCCATCAGCCAAGGAGGTAGAGGTCAGAGAAAGAGACTGTCAAAAGAGATACCTGATAAAACCACGGTAATTCTAGGATAATTGTGTACATGTCCAAGGAGGCACCCTCTCAGGAGTAACACCAGAGGCTGCACAAAGTGGGAGAAGTAGAATTTGCTGAAAGAGTCCAGCCAAGTCACTAAATAAATAAAGAAGTAAACAACAACAACAACAACAAAAAAAACCCCTATGAAGGAGGAGTAGAAAACTAATATCCCAAAGTTTCTTCCTTGTATTACCTGACATATCTAGCTTACAACAAAGAATTACAAGACATTCAAAGAAATGGAAAGTGTAACATATGCACAAGAAAACAAAGCAGGCAACAGAAATTTCATGTGAGAGAGCGCAGACATTTGATTTAACAAAGATTTCAAAGCAGCTATTATATTTTCAAAGAATTAAAAAAATAATAATTTTAAATAAAGCAATGTATAGTGACAATATCTCATCAATGCAGAACATCAGTGAAAAGCCAGAAATTATGGAACCAGATGGATGTTCTGTGTTTGAAAATACGACTAGTGAAATGAAATAAAATTTCACTAGTGGGGCTCAGCAGTAGATCTGGACTGGCAGAAGAAAGAATCAACAAAACTGAAAATAGATCATGAGATTATGTAATCTGAATAATAGAAAATAAATATGAAGAAAAATGAACAGAGCCTTAGACAAAGATGGGACACTGTTAAGCACACCAACATTTGTGTAATATGAGTATCAGAAGGAGAGAAGAGAGAGGAGAAGAAAAATATTTAAAGACATGATGGTCAAAAACATTCCAGATTTCATAAGGAACATTAATCTACAAACCCAGGAAATTCAATAAACTACAAGCAAGATAAATACAAAGACATCAACATCCAGATACATCATAGTAAATATCCCGAAAGCCAAAGATAAAGAGAAAATTTTGAAAGCAATAAGAGGAAAAAAAAAAAAAAACTCATTACAGACAAGGCATTCCTGATACATTAGCAGCTGACTTATCATCAAAAATAGTTGAGGTCAAAAAACTGTAGAAAGACATATTCAAATTGCTGAAAGCAAAACAAACACAAATCTTATATCTGGCAAAATTATCTTTCACAAGTGAAGCGAAAATTAAGACATTTGCATATTAACACATAATTTAGAGACTGTTCCTAGCAGATTTACCTTACAAGAAATACTAAAGGAAGTTCTTCAGACTGAAAGCATGTGACTCCAGACAAAGACACCAAAAAATCAAAGGACATTGATAATGGTCACTGTGTAATTATAAAAGACAATACAGATGCATATTTCTTCTTTATTCTCTGAACTGATTTAAAAAGCAATTATATGAAACAACATGGTATAATTGTGCTGTGGGATCTATAACACATAAATATATTTGACAATCACAACATGAAGCAGGTGGATGGAAACAAAGCTGTGTTAGAGTAAGGGAATGAAACCAGATGATACCTAGAATCTATAGGAACAAATGAAGAGGACCATAAATAGTAAATAAGAGGGTTAATATGACAAACCATATAAATACATTTTTTTAATACCATACCAGCTACAATCTCTTGAGTTTTTAGGATCGTTGCTGTTGTTGTTGTGTGTGGTGGAGTCAATTCTGACTCGTAGCTATCCTATAGGATAGAATAGAACTGCCCCATATGGTTCCCAAGAGTGGCTGGTGAATTTGAACTGCCCACCTTTTGTTAGCAGCCTGAGCTCTTAACCACTTCACCACAGGTAAGGTTAAAGGTACAGGCCAGAAGAAAGAAAGAAACCAACAAACAACTGATAGTAATTTTTCTGTATCCCATTTATTGATTTATGGAGAAGGGAGCTCTTATTGACTTGGTTAACTTCAGATTCAACCCCACCTCCCCTGCCAGCCAACACAAAAATGACTATGGAGGTTTGGTTTTATAAGCAGTGTTGATTGTATCACAGTATTGTAGCCAGGGGAAAAGCATTTTGCCCAAGAAGGAAGGATTATTCCTTTAGAGCTATTCTGGTGAAATGAGATGCCCAGAAATACAAAGACAACTATAAACCTTATAGATATTTTCTCATAATATGACCTCTTTTGGCACACCATTCTCTCACCTCCTCTGCTATTGAGTACTTCTATGCACACAGAGAAAGGAAAATGAAACTGTGTCTGGATGAGGGCTGAAGGCTTTCCAGACAAGATGACACATAAGCTGAGTGTTGAAGGATGCATACATGCTAAATAGGATGGAAATACATTTTCCAGACTTAGGAAGAGACATGAGTGAACATGTGGTAAGAGGCAGGATATTAGACTGGCAAGCTAGTTTGTCTTTGTATGCTCTTCAAATTTAGGATATTAGCCCCAAATTAACAAGGCACAATGGTGACATTTGGAGCCCTAGTGGCCCAGTGGTGGTTAAGAGCTTGGCTGCTAACCAAAATGTTAGCAGTTTGCATCCACCAGTCTGTCCTTGGAAACCCTATGGGACAGTTCTACTCTGTCTTATAGGGTCACTATGAGTCAGAATCTGCTTGACAGCAACGGCTTTGGTTTGGGTGTTATCATGACATTTTAAGCTAGGGACTGACATTATCAGATTTACATTACAGGAAAATCACACGATCAACAATATAGAGCATAAAATGGAAGATGGTAGAGGGACCACTTAGGAGGCTGTGATAATGATCTCAATGACCTGATGCTGTGCTCTCAAAAGTCATTGTCCACATCCAGATTTACTTATCACATTGTATGCAAGAATGAGCCTGAAGTCATCTATTAAGAGCCCATTGGCTACAGGAACGAGGAACCAGGCTGGACATGGTAACTTGGGAAATTCAAGTAAACCTTCATTGAGTTTGTATGTCCTAACCCACTAAAAAACCCACTGCCATCAAGCCCAGCTCATAGTGACCCTATAGGACAGAGTAGAGTTGCCCGATAAAGTTTCCAAGGAGTGTATGGTGGATTGAAACTGCCAACCTTTTGTATAGCAGCTATAGCACTTAACCACTATGCTACCAGGGTTTCCTTGTATGTCCTATGTTGTAATAATTATTTATTACTCTTGCTGAATTTTTAGTACTGCAATAAAAGTTAAACATAATTTTATCTTTTAATTGCTGAGTAATAGTTTCCATGATTTTAATATTTAAATTAATTCTATTAACATAAAATATGAATGAGTAAGTAGAGAAATACACCACCCACAATTAATGCAAGGAGCAGAAAAGATTATCTTGAAGGCTGATTTTTGTAATCTAAATGAAAAATAGATTCAGGCTTAAACCAAAAACCAAAACCAAACCCAGTGCTGTCGAGTCGATTCTGACTCACAGCAACGCTATAGGACAGAGTAGAGCTGCCCCATAGAGTTTCCAAGGAGTGCCTGACAGAGTCTAACTGCCGACCCTTTGGTTAGCAGCCATAGCACTTAACTGCTGTGCCACCAGGGTTTCTTTTTATGCTTTTGAGTACTCCCTGTGACTCACCTTCCTACTTGTTGTTAGGTGCTGTGGAGTTGGTTCCCATTCATAACGACCCTAAGTACAACAGAATGAAACAGTGCCCTGTCCTGTACTATCCTCACAATCATTGTTATGCTCAAGCCCATTCTTGCAGCCACTGTGTCAGTCCATCTTGTTGAGGGTTTTCCTCTCTTTGCTAAAGCATGATGTCATTCTCCAGGGACTTGTTCCTCCTAATAACATGTCCAAAGTGAGATGAAGCCTTACCATCCTCACTTCAAAGGAGCATTCTGGCTGTACATCTTCCAAGACAGATTTGTTCATTCTTCTGGCACCCCATGATATATTTCATATTCCTAACCAACACCATAATTCAAAGGAATCAATTTTTCTTTGGTCTCCCTTATACATTGTCCATCTTTCGGATTGTACATGAGACAATTGAAAATATCCTGGCTTGGGTCAGAGGCACCTTAGAACTCAAAGTGACATATTTGCTTTGAAACACTTTAAAGAGGTCTTTTGCAACAGATTTGCCCAATGTAATACATCATTTGATTTTTTGACTGCTTCTTCCATGGGCGTTGACAGTGGATCCGGTGATTGATCCAGTGATTCATTTCAGTAAAATGAAATCCTTGACAACTTCAGTCTTTTCTCTGTTTATCATGGTGTTGCTTATTGGTCCAGTTGTGAGGATTTTTGTTTTCTATATATTGAGGTGTAACTGAAGGCTGTATTCTTTGATCTTCATCAGTAAGTGCTTTAAGTCCTCTTCTCTTTCAGTAAGTAAGTTTGTGTCATCTACATATTGCAGAGTGTTAATGAATCTTTCAGTTTAGTTTCTAAGAATTAAGTGAATAATTTTTATTAACTTATGGAGTGATTTTATCCAAAACAAACTTAGACCTAGAAGTACGATAGGCTCATAATTTACTTATATTTCCCACATACAAAATAAAGCAAAATCCAGCTGATAAGGGAATATTAAAATTTATGTTTAAAAATATTTGTAGTACTAAGTAGAAATTCATTTCAAATCATGTCGGAGATACAATTCTTATTTATAGCAATCTGTAAGTACAGTTATTTCACTGGAGGATTATGTTTTATAACATTTAAAAAATGTCTGCTTGATGCTTATTTCCTATTTGTTTCTTTCCCTTTAAATATAAAAAAAAATATTTAGGGGAAAATAACACATTTTGTAAATAATTTATTTAATTTTGAGGCAACAAAGTGTCAATTACAAAATGTGCCACAATTGGAAAGACCAAGACACTTTAATTTTTACACTTTCCAATGAAAACTATTATACTTTATGCTATTCTGAATTTACTATTGTGTTTCAATAAACTACTATTTATGTGCAGACATGAGGATACCTCTAAATTGTTAATGTCTAAATTTCAGAGCAATATTAAATCCTTTATTAAATCTTACTATGAAAACACATTCAATAGGGGCTCAAAAATTATACAGTAGGTTATAAAATAGGGTAGGTTATAAAATTTGAATGTGAGCATAGAGTAGAGGGCTGTACAAATCACAATTAGAAAGCCAGGTTCAATTTCTCTGCTGCATAACGTAATGGGATAATAATTCAAACCATGTAGTCTTGTACTCCAAAAATAAATCAGAAAATTTTTCCAAGTGGAAGCAAAGCAAGGAGATTTAAAAAAAAAAAAAAAATTCTGATACTATATAGCTAGTATCTACTCAAGGGCACTGGGCTTTTTTTTGGAGGGGGGGTTATATAGCTAGTATCCTCATAAAATAGAAGAGGCAAAGAAATACACAGAGGAAGATGGTTATGTGAAAACAGAGGCAGAGTTTGGATTTATGCTGCCACAAACCAAGGAACACCAAGGATAGCCAGCAGGCACCAGAAGCCAGGCAAGAGGCATGGAAAAGATTTTCTTTAGAGCCTATCTTAGTTATCTAGTGCTGCTTATAAAGGAAATAACACAAGTCGATGGCTTTAACAAACAAAAGTTTATTCTCTCACAGTCTCACAGGATGGAAGTCTGAATTCAGGGCAACAGCTGCAGGGTAAGACTTTCTCTGTCAGATCTGGAGGAATGTCTTTTCCATGGTCTAGGAGCTTCTCAGTGCAAGGACCTGGGGCCCAAAGGATGTGCTCTGCTCCTGGCACTATTTTCTTGGTGGTATGAGGTCCCCCTATCTCTCTGCTCACTTCTCTTTTTCATATCTCAAAAGGGATTGATTCAAAATACAACCTAATCTTGTAGATTGAGTCTTGCCTGGTTAACATAACTGCCTTTAAGCCCACTTCATTAACATCATAGAGGTAGGATTTACAACACATGAAAATCACAACAGATGACAAAATAGTGAACAAAACCACAATAGTGGGAATCATAGCCTAGCTCAATTGACACACATTTTGGGGGGACACAATTCAATCCACAACAGATCTCTCAGAATCAACATGTCCCAAACCACGATTTTGGAGTTCTGGTTTCCAGAACCATGTGACAATAAATTTCTATTCTTATGAGTTACCCCATGTGTGGTACTTTGGTACAGCAGCCCTGGGGAACTAATACAGCAGGACTGCATTCCTTCTGGTGCATCTAGCGAAGGACGTGTTTCCTTGCCTTTTCTGGCCTCTAGAAGTTGCCCACATTTCTTGGCTTTTAGCTCCATATCAAGTTGTTACATTTCCTTCACTCTCTCTGCTCCAGTCATCACATCACCTTCTCTTTCTGCTTCCACCATTGCATTGTGTTCTTTGACTTTCCTGACTACCACTTACAAGGGCAGGGTGATTATATTGGGCCAACCCAGGAAATCCAGGATAATCTCCTCATCTCAAGATCCTTAATTTAATCACATTGTTAAGGTCTCTTTTGCCATGTAAGGGAACATATTAGCAGGTTCAAGGGATCAGAATTTGGTTATTTGGGGGGAACATTATTCAGCCTATAATACCACCTATGCTTGTATGTTCTCAAAATCAATAGCCTTGTGGTAGACTCTTGACTTCTGTGTTCACAGCCCTTCTGCTGATTTTGAAACCACCTATTTCTTTCTGCTAACTAAAAGGCCAGCAGTTGGAATTCACTAGCCCTTCCTTGGAAACCCTAGGGGCAGTTCTACCCCATCCTATAGGGTTGCTGTGAGTCAGAATCAACTCGAAGGCAATGGGTTTGGTTTGGTTTTTGGGGTTACTTCTTCACATTAAACCCCTCTCTGCTTCAGATGCCTAGAGTTCCTATTTACTATACAGAATCCAGATTGGTATACCATTGTCTCAGTTATCTAGTGCTGCTATAACAGAAATACACAAGTGTGTGGCTTTAACAACAGAAAGCTATTTTCTCACCATTTAGGAGGATAGATGTCTAGGGGAAGGTCCTCGTCTCTTTTTGGCTTCTGTTTCTTGTATCCTTAGAGATCTCATGTGGCTTGGCATCTGTCTTCCTTTATTTTTGCTTTCTTGCTTGCTCATTCTGCTCTTTTATATCTCAAAAGAGATTGGTTTAAGACACACCCTACACTAATATTGCCTCATTAACATAAAAAAGAAAACCTTATTCCCAAATGGGATTATAACCACAGGTATAGTAAAATTTACAACACCTATTTTCGAGGAACACAATTCAGTCCTTAACGTATTTACCCATATTTACCCATATGTCTGCTGCATAAAGTAATGGGATAATAATTCAAACCATTGTAGTTTTGGACTCCAAAAAAACAAATCAATTGGTTTGTAGAGAATTCTTTAGTTAAGTGTTTATATACTTACATTAAATGATCATTGAAAGTTAAACTACCAATTTAGCTTATTGAATAAAATCCCTAATACTGGAATTGAATATACCTGGTAGTAATCTGGACTTTTTCCAGTCTCTGAGTCTTCGTTTCCCCATATGTAAAACAAGACTAGCAATACCTGCTATAGGATTATTGTAAGGGTTAAATGATGCAATTTGGTTTCAGCACTCTATCCAGTTCATGAACATAAAAGTAAAAAAATAAATAAGAGCCCTTGCTTTGAGTCTTCGTTTGCCTTTCTTTCATTAAAAAAAAAGAAATTTGGTGAGAAAATCAATCAAGATAAACATTGTTTATTTTTTTCCTCCAGTTAGAATAAAATGAGAATATCAGCACATTTATTTTAACAATATTGTCTTATTTCATAAACAATCAATCTGTATTATGGAAACATGTACCTTTTCATTTTACCATGGAAAATCACAAACATATTTATATGTATGCAAAATAGAACACTGAATCCCTGTAAACTCTTCCCCATGAGGAGTTCTGGTGGTGCAATGGTTAAGAGTGTGATTGTTAACCAAAAGTTTGGTGGTTTGAACCCAACAGCGACTCCATAAGAGAAAGCCGTGGCAATCTGCTCCATAAAGATTACAGTCTAGGAAAGCCTATGGGGCAGTTCTACTCTGTCCTATGGGTCACTGTGAGTCAGAATAGATTCAATGGCACATAAAATGACAAAATCTTCACCTAAATGGAATTCCTGGGTGGCACAAATGGCTAAGTGCTTGACTACTTGCCAAAAGGTTAACTGAAAGGTTGGCAGTTTAAGCCCACCTAGAAGTGCCTTGAAAGACAGGCTTGGTAATCTGTTTCCAATAGGTCACAGGCTTAAAATCCCTAATAAGCAGTTCTCCTCAGCATACATGGGGTTTCCATAAGTCAGAATCAACTTGAAGGCCACTAAAAACAACAAACCTTTACCAACTCATGGCTAATCTTATTTCATTGATTTCTACATTTCATCCCTCACTTTTGTATTATTTTGAAGCAAATTCTGACATCTCATTCTCTATCTAAATATTTCATTACATATCTCTAAAAGATAAAGGCTCTATTTTATTACATAATCATAATACCATTATCTTATCTAAAGAATTTGACAATAATCAATGCCATCATTAATGTCATCAAGTATCAGGTCAGCATTCAAATTTCCCATTACACAATTTCCCAACACTTAAAAACTATTTATTTGAATCAGTATTCAAATAAGGTCAGACATTGTGATTGGCTGGTATGTATATATACATATATATATATGTATATATATATATATATAATACCACTTTTATGTCAGAGCTTCTAGTTCCACTTCTCTTTTCTTATTGTAATTTACCTATTTTATAAAAGATTTATCATTGAAATGCCTTATTTATTATGTGCTAAAGCTCTCTGGAGAAGATTCTTGCTATAAAAGTGTGTTGCTAAGATGCTTGCAGAGGACTGCAAACATTTGATGAGCGATATTAAGTATACTCTGTTAAGTGTGATTAATATCTAATAGAATTTCAAGAATAATTTTAACTAAATTATTTTTCTTGGAATAAGTTTAAGATTTTCTCTCTCTACATCTTGTATTCAAAAGTGTTTGTTGAATAGATTGAAAAATGTTTTTCATGTAGGATATCTTTAGTAAATTATGTTGAAAAAATACTTGAATTAGGCCTTTTTCTGTAGTCAGAAGCAGCAAATCTATATGGAATCGAGCCGTTAAATCTAGTGTATCAGTTTGAACCATCAATAGATGGTATCGTTTTGGGGAATGACATTACTGAAATCAGTAGTGATCATGAAGACAAAGTCTTATTCTTATGGTATGATTTATTACAGATCCAATTATATTATTTCAAAGATTGGCTAGGTGCTAGTTTTATTAATATCCGAACTGTGATTTGCCCATTAAAGGAGGAGGCTGTGTTAATTGAGACACACTTCAACAGGAATAACCTCCACTGCCATGGAGTAGATTCCGACTGTTACCAACCCTATAGGTCAGGGTAGAACTGTTCCATAGGATTTCCAAAGCTGGAAATCTTTACAGAAGCAGACTACCACATCTTTCTCCTGAGAACTGACTGGTGAGTTCCAACAGCCAACCTTTCGGTTGTCAGCCAAGACTTAACTGGGCCCTCAGGGCTGCTTTCAACAGAAATAGCTGTATATATTTTGCTTCATTAAGTACAAGTTTCTCTTTTTCTTAAAAAGTTTCCATTCTTGCTGATCTCTCTAGTCTTAAAAAAACAAAAAGTTACAAATTTGTGTGAGTTTTAAGCAGCAGATCTCCATTTTCTTCAGAATAGCTAAAATTTTAAAATTCATACATTAAATTGTGAAAATATCGAGAAATGGTTGAGAAAACCTGAACATATCACATGGAATGAGTTTTAAATAGTCCTACACAGTTATCATAGACATGTGTATACACGTAGACATTAGCAATTGCAAATTTATTCCAGTGAGTGCCTGATTAAAGACACATTCAGTTGTAATTACTGTCTTTTAGATTTTTTTTCCTAGCATCATTTTTCATCATATTTGAGAAGCCAGAATGAACTGCTATTCCTTTGAACCAAAAAGCTAAAGTGAAATATTTACTTTCTTTAAATTACTATGAGTTGTGTATTTAAAAGTGAGTTGTATAATAATTTAAAAAATATATTAAACTATTAAACAACTATTAAAAAATATATTAAACTATTAAACAGAAGCAAGTGTTGCAGAAGATCACGCAGAGCCTACTTCATCTCTAGAATGCTGAGATAAATGGCCTCTATATTTTCTGAATCACCAGTGTTGACTTTGCTGACTCTGCTTCTCCTTTTTCTGGTGGCTAGGCAATGACTGTGTCCTAATTCTGGTAGGAACCTTTTCTTTCACCCTCTTGACTATACTCTATTTGCTTCTTTAACTTCTGCGGTTCACACCAGGACACATGAAATTTGTCACATTCTTGGATTAGTATAAATGTAGTGAATACAGACAGTATCCTACATCAATGGCATCTGCTAGGCATTGTGCCTACCAGACACTCATTCTGATAATTAGTGTAGACCATCTTTCTGCCAGACTCCTTCTTCTCCAGGAAGACTAAATAGTGTAGACTTCCTGAGTTGCCACAACCCATACTTAATCCCGTCTAAGCCTGCACTGAGGTGTTTAGTGTAAGTTTTTGTTGTTAGGTGCCATGGATTTGATTTCGACTCATAGCAACCCCATGTGACAGAGTGGAACTGCCCTATTATAGGGTTTTCTAGGCTGTAATCTTTACAGAAACAGATTATCAGTTCTTTCTGCTGCAGAGCTCTAGGTGGATTCTCTTACTGTTGCATCTTCAGTGACAATGCATACATATTTTGTCATTATATGGTTAATGACTTGCATAATGTCTGGATTGGAGTAGATCTGAATAAATGTTTGTTGAATGATTTTACAAATGAAATGAAATAATATAATCACCGATCTCAACTTGATTATATAGTAGCATTGAAAGACAAGAAAATCAGCATCCGTGGTAAGTGGTAGTAGAAACATGGACTGGTGAGAGCACAAAGGGGCATCTAATTCAGTCTGAAGGATTCAGGGGAAGCTTTTCAGAGGAGATAAGGCATGAGTTGAGTCTTCAAGAATGAGTAAGATGTTGTCAGGCTGAAAAAGAGTTGATAGGTAGAAGGAGCAATACTTGCAAAATGGAAGCAAAGAGAACATGGATGTTGGGTGAATACAAGACTTTGAGGCCAGCCATTTTGTCCCACTTTAAAGAGTTCAAAAGTGACTCTGTAATCAGAGAGAAATCACACTCTTATTTTTTATGAGAAGAATACAACCACCAGGATTTAATTTTAATTAATTTCCATTAAATGTATTTATCCAGCATAATAGGAGCCTGGATTGAAGAAAAAATGAAATGAGGATGGGGGAACCACATTCTAAGCTAGTGTCAGAGGTCAAATGGGAAATAAGTAGGGTCTTGTAGTAAGGCAGCAGTGTTGGAAATTTATGGTTAGGGAAGATTTTGAGATTTTAAAACAGAAGAATTAATATTAATCTGTAATTATATGTTCAATAATATTAATTTGTAACTATATGTTCAATAACTTCAAGTCTTAAGAACTGCCCACTGCAAACATTCATGGGCCCTAGATCAAGTGTACAAAAGAAAGCCCACATAACCCAGGTCTAAATATTTAAAGTTTTAAATCAAAGGACAAAATCGTTAAATACAATATACCTAGCCTCTACCTTGGGAATATAGCTTCATAATTACCTGTAATGTCAAATTTAAAATTAAAATTCTAGCAGTCTTTGGAGTTCCTTGCTGAAATTTGACAACCTGAGATCTCTTGTCACCCACACCACTTGGTGAAAGGCCTCAAGCATTCACATGTGTACATTCAAGCCCCATCCAAAACATATCACTCTGAAAAAGACACCCCTTTGTCATTCAAGGTGGGCCTTGGAAGTCTACTTTCTACAGGACTGACCAGGAAAAAGACCTGTTTAAGTCTTGAAAGCAGACTCAGGACCAAATGGGTAGAGGTTCTAGGATTCCAGGTACCCAAAACAAGGTCTACTAGAGAACTGCTGTATCCACACGGCCACATCTCTGTACCCTATAGGCCACTTGTCCTGACCCTGCAAACCACTTGAACTGTGTAGTGGTCTTGTAATTGGTTCAAATGGAGATTTTTTAAACACAGACTCTTAGTAGATTTCACTCACTACATTCTTTTGTTTCGTTTTTGTTTTCCTTTCTGGCTGTTCATTGTCTTATTTTCTGGCTTGCTGGATGTGAGGTTCTCTAAGTGGTATCTTTGAATGTAAGTATTCTCCACTAATGCTTTCTATAAATTTTCTTGAACAAAAAGACTGCATCTCCTGAGAATGTCCACCACTGCGACAATGAAAGGGGGGTAAAAACTAGCCTGGTTTTAAGCAGGTAAATATGATCTTGCTGTCTGCTTTTGTTCTTTCAATTCATTACTGAGTTTCACTATCAAATGTCTCACTGCATAAACGGGACTTAGCAGCTCTCTGCTTTTTTCCCATTTTATTTTCCTGTTTCACTACCTTCTAGCCAGTTACATGTGTGTTACATTAGTATAAAGATTTTTGCTTTGTATTCTGGTCTCTGTCATTAATTATCTAGATGACCTTGGGCAAGTTACTTAATCACTCTGCATTTACATTGTTCCCTTATTATCTGCCCTACCTGTCTCAAAGACTTACTAGTAGGGGAAAGCAAGGTCATGTATGTACAAACACTGTGAAGACTATAAAACATTATGCAAATGAAATACTTTAAAAACAAGGGTTATTTCTCTTCTCTTTGAAAGATGTTCATTTGCTAGCTTTCAGTAGGCCTCTTGCCTTACTCACTAAAATGGGTAGTGATTCATAGGCATTTGTGGAATTAAAGTCGATAATATTCCCTTCTTCCAAACACAACTGGCTATAATAGATTAATATATTGCTTCAAACAAAATATTTGACATTGTCGATAATATAAACATGTGCTTAATGAATTTTTTCTTTTTTATTTAACTAATATAAAAATAGATTTCACAAGAATTTCTCTTTTATTCAATCAGATAAAAAAAGCACATTTTATTAAAATGATTTAAAAGATGCATATGTATGTTCAATTAATAATATATCCTAAAATATAAGCATTTTAAAGCTCCCAGAGACAGTTTAGTCAAAATTTACGTCTCATACCTTAGAATGGTTTTACTCACATATTCTAGGGAAATTGCTATAGTGTCATATTAACTAATTCATTAATATTTATTCAGATTATCAAAGAGCTAAGTACTGCTCATAGTAATATATAAATTTTACTAATGTGGTCTTTCTCCCCTTCCATAAAATATTTTCTTTGCAGTTTCTGGAATTCTTACTATTGAGCATTCAGTATTCAGTTTGAAATTAGAATGAGGAGTCATGAGACAGTCTTAGGTCAATTTGTTTGGTAGGGGTGGTGTCAGGGAGAAGCAATAAGTCTAAAGTATGATTTCCAAATATTTCAAAAATCAAGATGACATTTTATCAGGAAAAAAAAATACAATGATATACCTTATGAGAACAATTGTACTTTTAATATCCATTGCCTTAGATAAAAAGAAAGTAACCAAAAGCTATCTTTATAGGGCCTGAAAGCACTGGCTACTAACTGAAAAGTTGACAATTTGAACTTACCTAGATGTCCCTTTGAAGAAATGTCTGGCAATATGCTTCCAAAAAGTCACAGCCCTGAAAACCCTATGGTTATCATGAGTTGGAATTGATTGGATGGTTGGTTTTACTTTTGGTTTAGAACTTAACACAATGTCTTAGAAGCAACAGGTATAAATTAATGAAATAATTGATTAAAGAAAATTCTTTTTTTCCCCACCATTAATTGTTCTTATCTTGTTCTTTATCCTCAACTTCCCATGGTGGTATAAAAAAAGGTAAAAAAAAAAAAAAAAAATTGTTCTTGCTATTTTTCTTTAGGGTAAATGCTCAATCTTTCATGAAATTTTTTTTTTTTAAGTTAATTTTTCCTTCTTTTTCATGGGTGGCATCTTGGTATATTGAGAAGTTTATGCAACATGTTGTCATCTGCTGTCTTCCCTGATAGTGGCTATGAAAGCTCATCTCAATTTAACTCAGGTATCACCCTCTATCCTACAAACATTCACTGGAGAAGTGTTTACGGCCAGTGTAATTGTCTATTCTCTTGGAAGGGCTAACACACAGCAATTACTCACAGAGAGTTTGACCATTACCCCTCTGACTCTACTTATTTACAAGAATATATATAGTGTTTACTACGTGCCAGGTACTGCTTTAAGTATGCCATAGTTATAACTGATTTAATTTAATAACATCCCTAAAAGGGAAGTGCTATGGACAATTTCATATACATGATGGAATGGAGGCCCAGTAAGGTTAAGTAACTTGCCCAAGTTCACACAGCTAGAAAGGGACAGGCTAGATTTAAACCCAAACAACTGTGCTCTTGAGTTCATGCAGTTAATAGTTTGATGTGATGCCTCTAGGCTCCTGTTCACAACCCTCTCTGGTACTGCTAAAACCAGAGACCCATTGTGTTCTTCCTATGATGTGGCTTGAGTCTGCACAGCTTTCCCAGAGGTACCTCTATTACTGGGGTGCTTCTCCTCACCCTTCTGCTGAACCCTAGACAGGCCCATCAACTGAATTCTCAGCTATTATTGTATTAACTAAGTATCTCATTAAAAACTGTGGATCTACCCTGATACCAAAGCCAGGTGAAGATATCAAAAAAAGAAAATCACAGACCAATATCCCTCATGAACACAGATGCAAAAATCCTCAATAAAATTCTAACCAATAGAGTTCAACAACATGTCAAATAAATAAATAAATAAATAATTCATCATGACCAAGTGAGATTCATACCAGTTACATAGGGATGGTTCAACATTAGAAAAACAATCGATATAATCCATCAATAAATGAAACAAAAGACAAGACCCACGTGAGCTTATCAATCAATGCAGAAAAAGCATTTGACAAAGTCCAATATCCATTCGTGATAAAAACACTCAGCAAAGTAGGAATAGAAGGGAAATTCCTCAACATAATAAAGGGCATTTATACAAAGCCAACAGCAAACATCATCCTAAATGATGAGAGTCTAAAACAACCATACAGTATGTCCTTTATCACCACTTTTATTCAACATTGTGCTGGAGGTCCTAGCCAGAGCAATAAGGCAAGAAAAAAAAGGGCATCCAAATTGGTAAAGAAAAGTGAAAGTATCCCTATTTGCAGATGATATGATCTTATTTACAGAAAACTCAAAGAATCCACAAGAAAACTACTGGAACTAATAGAAGATTTCAGCACAGTATCAGGACACAAGATAAACATACAAAAATTAGTTGGATTCCTCTATACCAACAAACAGAACTTCGCGGAGGCAATCACCAAACCAATACCATTTGGTTAGGAATAAATCTAACCAAAGACCTATATGAAGAAAACTACAAGACGCTACTGCAAGAAACCAAAAGAGGCCTACATAAGTGGAAAAACATACCATGCTCATGAATAGGAAGACTCAATATTGTGAAAATGTCTATTCTGTCCAAAGCAATCTACAGATACAATGCAACCTTGTTCTAAATTCCAATGACATTTTTTAATGAAATGGAGAAACAAATCAACAACCTCATATGGAAAAAGAAGAGACCCCAGATAAGTAAAGTCTTACCGAAGAAAAAGAACAAAGCAGGAGGCCTCACACTACCTGATTTTAGAACCTATTATATCACCATGGTAGTCAAAACAGCCTGGTATTTATACAACAATGGATACATAGAACCTAGACATAAATTCATTCACCTTTGAGCAGCTCATATTTGACAATGGCCCAAAGTCCATTAAATGGGGAAAGACAGTCTCTTTAACAAATGGTGCTGGCATAACTGGATATCTATCTGCAAAAAAAAAAAAAAGACCCATAGCTCACACAATGTACAAAAACTAAATGAAAATGGATCAAAGATCTAAAAATACAATACCTAAAATGATAAAGATCATGGAAGAAAAAATAGGGATAATGCTAGGAGCCCTAATACACGGTATAAACACAATATAAACCATAACTAACAGTGCTCAAACACCAGAAAAGAAACTATATTACTAGGAGCTCCTAAAAATCAAATACTTATGCTTATCAAAAGTCTTCACCAGAAGAGGAAAAAGACAATATAGAGGCTGGGAAAAAAAATTTGGCCATGACATATCCAATAAGGGCCCAATCTTTAAAATCTACAAGATACTGCAAATCCTCGATGACAAAAACACAAATAAGCCAATTTAAAAAATGGGCAAAGGATATGAACAGGCATTTCACCAAAGAAGATATCTGAGCAGCTAACAGATACATGAGAAAATGCTCATGATGACTAGCTATCGGAGAAATGTGAATCAAAACTACAATGAGATACCATCTCACCCCAACAAAGCTAGCATTAATCAAAAAAACACAAAATAATAAATATTGGAGAGGTTGCGGAGAGACTGGAACACTTATGCACTGCTGGTGGGAATGTAAAATAGTACAACTACTTTGGAACTTGATTTGGCTGTTCCTTAAAAATCTAGAAATAGAAGTTCTGTATGATCCCAGAAAGCCCCTCCTTGAAATATATCCTAGAGAAATAAGAGCCTTCACATGGATAAATGCACACCCATGTTCATTGCAGCACTATTCACAGTAGCAAAAATATGGAAACAACCTAGGTGTTCATCAACAGACAAATAGATAAAGTATGATGTATTCCCACAATGGAATACTACACAGCAGTAAAGAACAATGATGGCTCCACTAAACATCTTACAACATGGATGAATCTGGAGGGCATTATGCTGAGTGAAACTAGTCTGTCACAAAAGGACAAATATTGTATGAGACCACCATTATAAAAACTCAAGAAAACGTTCAAATGCAGAAGAAAGCATTCTTTGATTGTTTGAGGGTAGGAAAGGAGGAAAAGCGGAATTCACTAACTAGATAGTTTACAGGAATCATCTTATGTAAAAGGAAGGTCAGTGCTCAACACAGGGGAAGTCAGCACAACTGGACTAAACCAAAAACTAAGAAGTTTCCTGAACATAACCAAACACATTGAGGGACAGAGTAGCTAGGGTTGGAATCTGGGCGCCATGGCTTCAGGGGACATCTAGGTCAATAGGCATAACAAAGTTTATTAAGAAAACGTTCTGCATCCCACTTTGGTGAGTAGTGTCTGTGGTCTTAAAAGTTTGCGAATGGCCATCTAAGATGCATCAATTGGTCGCAACCCACTTGCAGCAAAGGAGAATGACGAACACCAAAGACACAAGGAAAGTATTAGCCCAAGAGACAAAAACCAAAACCAAACCTATTGCTGTGGAGTCAATTCTGACTCATAGCGACCCTATAGGACAGAGTGGAACTGCCCCATAGGGTTTCCAAGGAGCGCCTGGTAGATTCAAACTGCTGACCTTTTGGTTAGCAGCTGTAGCTCTTAACCACTACACCACCAGGGTCCAAAGACACAAGGTAAGTATTAGCCCAAGAGACAAAAGGGCCACATATAGAGACTCTATCACCTGAGACCCGAAGAACTAGATGGTACCAGCCTACCATCATTGACTGCCCTGAGAGGGAACACAACAGAAAGTCCCTGACAGAGCAGGAGGAAAGTGTGGAGCAGAACTCCAACTCACGTAAAAGACCAGACATAATGGTCTGACTGAGACCGGAGGTACCCCCAAAGCTGTGGACCCCGAATGCTCTGTTAACCCAGAATTAAAATCATTCCTTAAGAACCCTCTTCAGGCAAAGATTAGACTGGACTATAGAACGTAAAATAATACTCGTGAAGAGCATACTTCTTAGTTCGAGCAGATACAGGAGACTCAATGGGCAGCTTTTGTCCGAAGGCAGGATGAGAAGGCAGGAAAGGACAGGAGCAGGTTGAATGGTCACAAGAAATCCAGGGTAGAAAGGGGGAATGTGCTGTCACATAACAATATGTATATAAATTTTTTAGAGAAATTAAGTTGAGCTGTAAAATTTCACCTAAACACAATACAATAATAATAACGATATTAAAAAAAAAAAAAAGAAAGAAAGAAACCCTATGGGATGGTTCTACTCTGTTCTATACTGTTGTTATGAGTCAGATTCCACTCGACTGCCAAAAAAAAAAAAAAGAAATTGTGGATCTATTGCATGCCATGGAAAACCTGGTGGTGTAGTAGTAAATAGGTATGGCTGCAGCTCGAATCCAAGCAGATGCTCCTTGGAAACCCTATGGGGCAGTTCTGTTCTGTCCTATAGGTCACGATGAGTCAGAATAGACTGGACAGCAACAGGTATTTTGGTTTACCGCGTGCCACACACAGCCCGTTTGGACATAAAACAGAAAATTGTCTCACAATGTTCTTCTGACTAAGCATATCCTGTCGTTGTTTCTGTTCTAAAGCGGCCAACTTGTTATCCTTCACGAGCTCTCAAAAGTAAATGGGACAAAAGCTGTCTGCTTTTGGCTTTCCCTTCAACCTATCTGGAAAGTCAAGAGTAAGGGGAAGTTAATAGGACATTTCTCAAGGATTCAGGCAGCGACTTCACCAGTATCGTCTCCTCTAAACCTGTCATGTAGGCTCACCTTTCAGAAACTCTGAGGACTCCATGTTCCTTCTGTGGGGAAGACTATTTCTTATATTCACCATCTTCAAATCGTTGCATACAGTAAGCTTTATTCTTGAAGATTTTAATACTTAAAAAGACTTTTTTTTCTTTCTTTTCAAAGAGTCTATTTAAAAAGACTATTATTTATTATTTCTCCATTGATTCAAAGAAATTTCATTTAAGATTGAGAGCTGAGCAGGCTTCTGCTTCCACGTCTAGCCTACTATGGAATCACAGTGGCATTTATTCAACAGGTGGACTAAGGGCAAGATTATTAAAGATGCATCGGTTTTATATCTCAAATATCTCTATAACACTCGTGTGTTCAGTAACTCTTTATGTTTACATATTATTATTATTACTATTCACAAAAGCATCTACTCATATTTGAAAAGGTTTAATACATGAAATAATAAGACATTACACTTTTAATATTTGATGGACCAATATACAAATATACCAGTATTTGAAGGACACAGATATTAAATGACTCCTTATCATAACCCCTGGCCACCTCTTTTGCGCAGAGTCTGGATCACAGGTATAAAAAAAAAAAAATGCGCAGAGTCTGGATCACAGGTATAGAAACCTGAAAATGCACTGACCTGGATGGTAGAAAATAGCTTCACACTTTGTAGAGAAACTAGGACCCTGTCATAAACAAAGAAATAAATGAGGGCAAATGACAAGATCCTTACAGAAGAGGTAGGAGGACTTTGAACTAAAGTGTACTTTTAGCCACAATTAGAAACCCACAATTTTGGATCAGATGTTCTAAAGCTGGAGCCTGGTGCTACAGTGCTTAACAGCTATGGCTATTAACCAAACAGCAGGCAGTTTGAATCCACCAGCCGCTCTTTGGCTGTTCTACTCTGTCCTATGGGGCAGTTTTACTCTGTCCTATTGAGACGTTATGAGTCGGAATCAACTAGACAGCAACAGGTTTGCTTTGGTTTATTATGTTCTAAAACTGGCCAATATATATCATTAGAAAACTATTGAGTTGGCTAGGAAAAAAAAAAAGGTAGAAATCATAGTTTTTATATTGTCGGAAAGGGCCTAGTGACAGCAGAGATAATAATAGCAGCGACACTTTGATGGCAGTTCTCCAAAGGTCTTGTTTTTCTGTTTAGAGCTCTCCGAAGGCTCCAGATAGTATGAATGCTTTATTAACACTTGGACCTCACGAGGCGGCTTCTTTCTGTGGCGAAAAAACAAAGGCGCTCAAGGATTCCAGTTCCACTCACGTGTAGCTTCTGCTTTTGTCTCAATTTGATATTTTTGACAATACACCCTTCAGCAAAAAGCTTCAACAGCATGTGTAATTATTAACATGAGTGCTGCAAACCTTTTTTACTGTACTTAGGAGTTGCCAACCTTCACTGTCAGGAAAATCATGGAAAATTAGATTAGGACAATAGATGAAATAATGGATGTGAGGGAGTGAAATCTCTAAGTGCTTTGGTCATGCTGCTAATGAAGAAAGACCTCTCCCCCTTTTCTCTCAGTCATGAATGTCAGGTCTCAGCCATAAAAGTGTGGCTTATATATTATTTTCTTTTTATAGAAGCTGCTAATGATTTCTTGAGTGGCCCCTTTAAAGCAATTTCTTTTAAAACAGTGTTTCAAAACCATGGTTGCATTAACAGACTGCTTTAAAATAAGACAACTTACACATTACAAAAGAGGAAGAGGGGGAGAGAGAGAGAGTCTAGAATGAATAACATAAAAGGGAAGCTACCAGATCTGCCCTGCCCTTAAGGTACGTGTTTAAAAGCATTGTTATGTGGACCCATATTAGAAATGACACAAAGTGACCGAAACACAGTCATTATCCTAGAGGAAGCTATACAATGGAGCAATATATGACTGATTTGATCCCAAATAAAAACAGTGATTCCCACAGAAACATTGAAGGAAATAATTCATATAATATCAAGCATGCTGATCAGTGATTACCACACCTCTTTCAGTGCCTGCTTAATTTATTTTGTAATTTTACATGAACGTTTACATCCATTTTATCAATGTCTAACGTATTATGAAACATTGGTGTAAATGAAAGGAGGAAGTTTTGCCATTTTGTAATTAAATGTGAACCATGATACAACACAGCATTGAAAATGATAGAGAATTTAGTTGAAATACAAATGAATTCAGTTTGGTGTCGATACTAATAAAAAAGGTAGGAGACATGCTATAATTGGAGAGTTAGAAGAAAAGAATACAGTAACATGATTGGACAGAAGGATAATACACATGCTGAAGAAAAAAAAGAGAACCATCCTGCCCAACACCAGTATGAACTCAGTTAACATACCATCCTACTGAGAGTCCTGGCTTCCAATTCCAGAGAGTTTAAAAAGATACCTCTGCACTATTATAAGAACTTAAGAAATAGTTTAAACTGAGAAGAAAACATTCTCTTGTGGTTACGAGAGGGGGCGAGGAGAGGGGTATTCACTAATTAGATAGTAGATAAGAACTACTTTAGGTGAAGGGAAAGAGCACACAATACAGGGGAGGTCAGCACAATTGGACTAAACCAAAAGTAAAGAAGTTTCCTGAATAAACTGAATGCTTCGAAGGCCAGCGTAACAGGGGCAGGGGTCTGGGGACCATGGTTTCAGGGGACATCTAAGTCAATTTTCATACTAAAATCTATTAACAAAACATTCTGCATCCTACTTTGAAGAGTGGCGTCTGGGGTCTTAAACGCTAGCAAGCAGCCATCTAAGATGCATCAATTGGTCTCAACCCACCTGGATCAAAGGAAAATGAAGAACACCAAGGACACAAGGAGCCCAAGAGACAGAAAGGGCCACATGAACCAGCGACTACATCAACCTGAGACCAGAAGAACTAGATGGTGCCAGGCTACAACCGATGACTGCCCTGACAGGGAACACAACAGAGGATCCCTGAGGGAGCAGGAGGGCAGTGGGATGCAGACCCCAAATTCTCATTAGGCCAGACTTAATGGTCTAACTGAGACTGGAAGGACCCCGGTGGTCATGGCCCCCAGACCTTCTGTTGGCCCTGGACAGGAAACATTCCCGAAGCCAACTTTTCAGATGATTGGACTGGACAATGGGTTGGAAAGGGATGCTGGTGAGGAGTGAGCTTCTTGGCTCAGGTGGACACTTGAGACTATGTTGGCATCTCCTACCTGGAGGAGAGATGAGAGGGTGGAGGGGGTTAGAAGCTGGCAAAAAGGACACGAAAAGGGAGAGTGGAGGGAGAGAGCAGGCTGTCTCATTAGGGGGAGAGTAATTGGGAGTGTGTAGCAAGGTATATATGGGTTTTTGTGTGAGAGATTGACTTGATTTGTAAACTTTCACTTAAAGCACAATAAAAATTATTTTAAAAAAAAGATACGTCTAGCTAGAAGTCAGGGAAGGGTAGTGAGGATGGTATTACAGTCATGCATATTTTCATATTGTTTGGTAAAACATGTGCATGATCTAGAAAACTTAGTTCTCAAGTATCTCAGAATCAAAGCTATCTCTTTTTTTATAATAAATATTTTATAACACCTTCATTATACATATAATTTAAAAAGTAATAGTATAATATACTGTTGTTGTTGTTAAGTTCCCTCGAGTAGGTTCCCATAGAAACCCCATGCACAACAGAACGAAACACTGCCTGGTCCTGCACCATCTTCACAATTATTGCTATGCTTGAGCCCATTGTTGCAGCCGCTGTGTCAATCCACCTTGTTGAGGGTCTTCCTCTCTTTTGCTAACCCTCTGCTTTAGCAAGCATGATGTCCTTCTCCAGAGACTGGTCCTGATAACATGTCCAAAGTACATGAGATGAAATTTCACCATCCTCACTTCTAAGGAACATTCTAGCTGTACTTCTTCCAAGACAGATTTGTTCATTTTTCTGGCAGTCCATGATATATTCAATATTCTTCACCAACACCATAATTCAAAGGCATCAACTCTACTTTGGTTTTCCTTATTCATTGTTCAGCTTTCACATATATATGAGGCAATTGAAAATACCATGGCTTGGGTCAGTGGCATCTTAGTCTTCAAAAATGACATCTTTGCTTCTTAACACTTTAAAAAGATCTTTTGCAGATTTGCTCAACACAATACATCATGTGATTTCTTGACTGCTGCTTCCATGGGCATTGATTGTGGGTCCAATGATTGATCCAATGACTGATTTCAGTAAAATGAAATCCTTGACAACTTGAATCTTTTCTTCTTTTATCCTGATGCTGCTTATAGGTTCAGTTGTGAGAATTTTTGTTTTCTTTGTGTTGAGATGTGATTTATACTGAAAGCTGTAGGCTTTGATCTCCATCAGTAAGTGCTTCAAGTCCACTTAAAGGAGAATAAAGATAATCTAATTTGTAACAAATAGTTTTATGTATAAATGTTCAAAATGACTATTCTAGAAGAAACAAATGAAGTTTGAAGGCACACACAACACAGACACACACATTTATAATTTTATTATCATCATGAAACCCAGCTATAAATGAATAATGACATAGAAATGATTTACTGAGAACCCAAGTACCAAGATCAGTGTTAACATCAGTGGTCCAATTTCTTGAAATGAACACTAATGCTTGGTAGTTCTGAAAAACAACAAGAAAATATAATCTTTGAATGTATTTGGTAGTATCCTGCCTAGAAATTTTAATGTGTATTTTAAAACCTGAAAAAATACTTTGAGTTTGCATGTAAAACAGAATTAGGTTGTATCACATACAATTTAAACTAGCTTTTCACATCCTTGATTGTCTGGGGGAAATTTTGAATTTGTTGAGGTGCACAGTAATTCTTCATTTTGAAAGACGGTCTCAGATATTTCAAAATGTCTAACATACCTGGCCTCTGCCCATGAAAACACTTTAGCACCCAAAACCTCCCCCTAATCATTGTGACAAACAAAGCATCATCACGAATTTCCAACACTTCCCTTCCCCTTTGCCATCGAGTCGATTCCAACTTATAGTGACCATATAGGACAGAGTAGAACTGCCCCATAGAGTTTCCAAGGAGCACCTGGTGGATTCGAACTGCTGACCTTTTGGTTAGCAGCCATAGCCCTTAACCACTAAGCCACCAGGATTTCCACATTTTCCCTATTGAAAATTAATGTTCTAGAAACATGCAAAATAATGCTTTAACTTGGATGTATAGTCTGTATTTCACATCATATGAAATCCATGGGGGTAGAAATTCTGGAATGTTAGCCAACTCCTCTTAGTTGAAGATGAATACAGTGTTTCACATTTATAGCTCCGATCAGAGTACCTGGCTATATTTCAAAAATTGTTAAGCATTTTAATCATACCCAATATGTGCCTGCCTGGGTCCTTAAAGTCAATGGCAAAATAATAATAATATAATCCCTATGTGCTGTTTGTAGCTCCACGCCCAGATATCATAAATCTTGGTTGTTTGTTGCACAAACAATGAGGCTTTTGACTTCTTTCTTTAGTTCTACTATGTAGTATTGCCTTAAAACACAGTGAGGTCCCCCCCACCCCTTTCTGGTCCCAATTAGACTGAGCAATTACTCCTACATGGTAGCTTCCTTGAGCTTTGCCTTCAAGTTTTTCTTTGATTGCTGGGAACCAGTGATGTGAACACTATCTAAATTCAGAAATATATTAGCAGTTGCATGTTGGGTCCATCTCACTTTACTTCTCAGCTTCTATTTTACACACCAAAACATAAATGAGAAGGAGAGTTGAGCAATGCACCCCAAACTATTGGTGAAATAGTAAACTCAAAACTAAAAATAGTTATAGGTGTTTCCCTGAGCCTGAACACATAATGCATGTGATCATTATTTCTAATAACAGCACAAATTTCTTTTGAAATTTTAGGGTCACCAAAAGTACACAAGTGGAAGTATAAATCCATTTAGGTTATTTGATACAATGGATATTTTCCCTAGAATCACTAAATAGAACAGTTGCTTGTGGCCTTAGCATTTGCCAGGGATCTGGGAAGTCCCACAACATTGGCATGGCCATGGAGGGTGAGGAGAAAAGAGAATACTGTTTTCTGATACGTTCTATGGCCCCTATATCTTGCTCTGCATCCTTTTC
Source organism: Elephas maximus indicus (assembly GCF_024166365.1). NCBI lineage: Eukaryota > Metazoa > Chordata > Mammalia > Proboscidea > Elephantidae > Elephas > Elephas maximus. Next base: position 51,955,957 of record NC_064836.1, on the reverse strand, counting down.
CAATAGTTAAAACAATTTCTTTAGGAAGATGCAGTTAATCATTCATTCTACATCATTATCAAAATATGGAGTGCCTTTACTAAGGATTCCCCATAGCTACCTATCTGACACTTGCCTCAAAGATAAAACTTAGTTTCCAGTGTCTTACTAGCCTCTGCAGAGTTTAATATTTAGCTTCAAGCCTAATGACTGAACATTGAAAAAAGTGAAATGGATGGGATGAGCGTTACATACTAGTACAAAATTTTAACTACCTCTTTATCTGCATTTGACAAATTCTGAAAATGTGGTAGTTTCAATGTCATTTATTTCTAAGAAATTTTTTAATTTTATTATGATTTCTGTTTTTTTAATTTATAGATTTTGTTTATTGGGTGTTTTTCTCCAACTTAGTTGCATTATGCCCAGCAAATACTGTATTTAGTTCCTCGATATCGATTAAGATTGTGTTAAAGCCAACAAATAAATAAACAAAGCCAATAAAATTTAGCCAAAGACCACCAAAAACACATTTACGATCAAATTAAGGTAAATATTTCAGTTTGCTATAGCACAGGGCAACACACACAATTTTATATTTTTGTAAATATGATTTGAGGGAGCACCAATGACATACGTACCCATAAAACCAACATAGCAATCTAGAAAATTTAAATCATGGGAAATTAAATCCCAACCTGGCACCATAGTGGTTAAGTGCTATGTTCTTAACCAAAAGGTCGGCAGTTTGAATCCACCAGCCACTCCTTGGGAACTCTATGGGACAGTTCTACTCTGTCCTATAGGGTCTCTATAAGTCAGAATCAAATTTTAGGCAGTGGGTTTTATTTTGTTTTGTTTGTTTTTGGTTAGTATATTAACTAGCATATTGTGTTAGTAAAATCTGTACATGGCAATAAAATTGGGACAAGATACACTGTTTTAAAACTAAAATCACTTTTTTCCAGTGAGTCTTCTCTTTATCAGCAATATTACATCAACTCTTCTTTTAATAAGTCAAATTTTTTTACAAACACTTGAAATCATTCCAAAAACTCTGAGTGTCTGAATTTTCTTATCTTGGAACCTGATGACAAAGGTCATTAATAATACTCACAGGCAAACTTTTCCTTCTGTTTTTGAGTTAGTGTTTTGGCAAGAGAAATATTGAACAAACAACACATATAGAGAAATAGAAAATTATATCTCTTTAAGCTGTTGTTGTTGTTAGGTGCCTTCAAGTAGATACCAATTCATAGCAACTCTATATACAACAGAACAAAACATTGCGTAGTCCTGTGCCATCCTGACAATCACTGCTGTTTGAGCCCATTGCTGCAGCCACTGTGTCAATCCATCTCATTGAGGGTCTCCCTCTTTTTCACTGATCCTCTACTTCTTGGTAAAGTAGAAAAAAAAAAAAAGAAAAAGAATTTTTTCTTTTTTTCTACTTTGCCAAACATGATGCCTTTCTCCAGGGACTGATCCCTCCTGATAACATGTCCAAAATATGTGAGATGAAATCTCGCCATCCTCCTTACAAGGAGCATTCTGGCTGTACTTCTTCCAGGACAGATTTGTTTGTTCTTCTGGCAGTCTGTGATATATTCAGTATTCTTCACGAACACCATAATTCAAGGGCATCAATTCTTCTTAGGTCTTCCTTATTCATTGTCCAGCTTTCACATGTGTATGAAGCCATTGAAAACGCCATGGCTTGGGTCAAGCACACCTTGGTCTTTAATGTGACATCTTTGCTTCAGAACACACTAAAGAGGTCTTTTGCAGCAGATTTGCCCAATGGAATGCATCCTTTGATTTCTTGACTGCTGCTTCCATGGGCATTGATTGTGAATCCAAGTAAAATGACATCCTTTACAACTTTAATCTTTTCTTCTTGTATCATGATATAGCTTATTAGTCCAGTTTTGAGGCTTTTTGTTTTCTTTATGTTGAGGTGTAATTCATAGTGAAGGCTGTGGTCTTTGATCGTCATCACTAAGTACTTCAAGTCCTCTTCACTTTTAGCAAGCAAGGTTGTGTCATCTGTACATGGTAGGTTGTTAATAAGTCTTTCTCCGATCTTGATGACACATTCTTCATACAGTCCAGCTTCTCAAATTGTTTGCTCAGCATACAGATTGATTGAATAAGTGTGGTGAAACAATACAACCCTGACGCACACCTTTCCTGACTTTAAACCACGCAGTATCCCCCCTTACTCTGTTCGAAAGACTATTTCTTGGTCTAAGTACAGGTTCATTCTTCCTAATGTTATCTATAATTTGTCATTATCCACACAGTCAAACACCTTGGCATAATCAATAAAACACAGGCGAATATTTTTCTGGTATTCTCTGCTTTTAGCATTGATCCATCTGACATTGGCAACAATAGCCCTCATTCCATGTCCTCTTCTGAATCTAGCTCGAATTTCTGACATTTCCCCCTCTTGATGTACTGTGGTAACCACTTCTGAATGATCTTCAACAAAATTTTACTTGAGTGTGATATTAATGGTATTGTTTGATAAATCACCTTTCTCTGGAATGGGTACAAATATGGATCTCTTCCAGTCAGCTGGCCAGGTAACTGTCTTCCAAATTCCTTGGCATAGATGGTTGAAACATCTCAATTGGTATTCTGTCAATTCCTGGAGCCCTGTTTTTCTCAATGCTTTCTGTGCAGCTTGGACTTCTTCCTTCAGTACTGTTGGCTCTTGGTCATATGCTACCTCCTGAAATGCTTAAACGTCGACAAATTCTTTTTGGTACAGTGACTCTGTGTATTCCTCCCATCTTCCTTTGATGCTTCCTGGGTCATTTAATATTTTCCCTGTAGAATCCTTCAATATTGCAACTCGAAGCTTGATTTTTTTTCTTCAAATCTTTCAGCTTGAGAAATGCTGAGCCTTTATCCTTTTTTGGTTTTCTATCTCCAGGTCTTTGTACATGTCATTATACTTAGTTTGTTTTCCTGAGTTGCCCTTTGAAATTTCCTGTTCAGTTCTTTTACTTCATCATTTCTTCCTTTCACTAATAGCTACTCTCAATGTTCAAGGGCAAGTTAGAGTCTCTTCTGACATCCATTTTGGTCTTTTCTTTCCTGTCTTTCTAATGACCTCTTGCTTTCTTCATGTATGATGTCCTTGATGTTATTCCACAACTTGTCTCATCTTTGGTCATTAGTGTTCAACACATCAAATCTGTCCTTAAGATAGTTTCTAAATTCAGGTGAGATATCCTCAAGTTTGTACTTTGGCTCTTGTGAACTTGTTCTAAGTTTATTCAGCTTCAAGTTGAACTTGCATATGAGCTATTGATGGTCTGTTCCTCTGTCAGCCTCTGGCTATGTTCTGACTGAAGATACGGAGCTTTTCAATCATCTCTTTCTACAGATTTAGTCAATTTCATTCCTGTGTATTCCATCTGGTGAGGTTCACGTGTATAGTCGCTTTTATGTTGTTCGGAAAAGTTATTTGCAATGAAGAATTTGTTGGTCTTGAAAATTCTATCATGTGATCTCTAGTGTCCTTTCTGTCACCAACTCCATATTTTCCAGCTACCTATCCTTCTTCTTTGTTCCCAGCTTTTGCTTTCCAATCACCAGTGATTGTCAGTGCATCTAGGTTGCATGTTTGTTCAATTTCAGACTGCAGAAATTGTAAAAATCTTCAATTTCTTCATCTTTGGCCTTCGTAGTTCATGTGTAAATTTGAATAATAGCCATATTAACTGGTCTTCCTTGTAAAAAAAAAAAAAAAATTTTTTCTTCCTTGTAGATATATGGATATTATCCAATCACTGACAGCTTTGTACTTCTGGATAGATCTTGAAATGTTCTTTTTGACAATGAACATGATGCCATTCCTCTTCTATTTGTCAGTCCCAGTATAGTAGACCATATGTTTGTCTGATTCAAAGTGGCCAATACCAGTCCATTTCAGCTCACCAATCCCTAGGATATTGATGTTTATGCATTCCTCTCTATTTCTATTTCCAACTTTCCTAGATTCATACTTCAAACATTCTGCATTCCAATTATAAATGGATATTTGCACCTGTTTTTTCTCATTTTGAGTCATGCTACATCAGCAGACTCTGGTAGCATAGTGGTTAAGAGCTGTGGCTGCTAACCAAAAGGTTGGCAGTTCAAATCCACAGGGAACTCCTTGCAAACCCTGTGGGGTTGTTCTACTCTGTCCTATAGGATAGCTATAGGGTGGCTATAATTTGGAATGGACTCGATGGCAATGTTTTTTTTTTTTTTTTTTACATCAGCAAATGAAGGTCCTAAAAACTTGACTCCATCCACATCATTAAGGTCCCTCCTGATAACACGTCCAAAGTATGTAAGACACAGTCTCGCCATTCTTGCTTCTAATGAGTCTTCCAGCTGTACTTCTTCTAAGAAGATTTGTTCATTCTTTTGGCAGTCCATGGTATATTCAATATTCTTCGCCAACACCACAATTCCAAGGCATCAATTCTTCTTGGGTCTTCCTTATACCTTGACCAGCTTTCCCATGCATATGATGTGGTTGAAAGTACTCTGGCTAGGGTCAGCCACACCTTAGTCTTTAAGGTGACATCTTTGCTCTTCAACACTTTAAAGAGGTCCTTTGCAGCAGATTTACCCAATGCAATGCGTCTTTTGATTTCTTGACTGCTGCCTCTATGGCTGTTGATTGTGGATACAAGTAAAACGAAATCCTTGACAACTTCAATCTTTTCTCCATTTATCATGATGTTGCTCATTGGTCTAATTGTGAGGATTTTTGTTTTCTTTATGTTGAGATGGAATCCATACTGAAGGCTGCGGTCTTTGATCTTCATTAGGAAGTGCTTCAAGTCCTTTTCACTTTCAGCAAGCAAACTTGTGTCATCTGCATAACGCAGGTTGTTAATGAGTCTTCCTCCAATCCTGAATATAAAGGAACTTCCTTAATTAGTTAAAAAGTGTCTCCAAAAATCATACAACCAATATCATACTTAATTGTGCAACAATACAATTTTCCCACAAGGTACAGTTGTGTTCTCTCCCTAATCCAATTCATTTCTTAAGATTTATGTGTTTTATGGTTTACATCATAGCTCAATTTAAAAATAAAGGAATAACTCTCTGCGTTAGAGAGACTTTAACTGACTCAACAACCAGAACTGGAATCCATTATTCTTCTAACTCTTCTAACTGGATTTTGAACAAATTGGAAATCTTTTATGCTTATTGCTGTGCAATTTAAAATGAAATATTAATGAATGTATCAAATGGCAACATAATACTTCAAAAGATATCAAGTGGCTGTACTTTATTAATTATCAGATATGATTATAACTGATGTGCTGTGATTTCAAAACACGGAGAGGTGACTGTAGGATGAAAAAGTCTGGAACAGCTTAAGCTGAGCTTTGAAAGTTCAACTTATATTTGAATGTTATCAAAGCTTTTACTTATTGTTACTGGTATACAATTTACTTGTTAAAGCATATCTTTTAACATTTAAATTGTTCAGAAATAATGATAAACAAATTTGGCTGCTCTCAAACTACTATAAGGGGTTTATTTCATGAAATTTAATAAATGGCAAGAGATTATTTGGGAAAAAACATAAAAATATTACTTCTCAGTACTTAATATCTGCAAATGACAGAAAACACACTATCTACTAACATCAATCAAAGTAATCATAATTAAAAATGTAGACTGAAAAAAGAAATAACTTTGATGGTTAAAAGGGAGATGAGGGGTGGGGAGAGAAAATGTTAACTATATACTAGCTAACTGGTAACATTGGTGAAGGGTAAGACAAAACAGAATACAGGGGAAGTCAGCGCTACTTGACCAAGGCAAAATCATAGAAGCTTCATAGACATATCCAGAATTCCTGAGTAACCAAGTTACTGGGCTGAGGGCCGAGGACCATGGTCTCAGGGATATATAAATCAACTGATATAACATTTTGTAAAGAAAATGATCTACATTCAACTTTGGTAAGTAGAGTCTGGAGTCTTAAAAGCCTACAAATAAGGTTCATCTACTGGTCCCAGTCCATTCAGAGCAAAGGAAAATGAAAAACAAACAAACAAAACAAAGACACTAGTGAAATATTAGTCCAAAGGACTAATGGACCACAAATACCATAGCCTCCCCCAGTCTGAGCCCAGGACAACTAGATGGTGACCAGTTACCACCAACCACTCTGATAGGGATCACAATAGAGAGTCCTGGTAGAGTGGAAGAAAAATGTAGAACAAAATTCAAATTCACACATACATACAGAAAGACCAGACTTATTGTATGATTTCTCTTGGGAGAAATCCCAAGAGTGTGGTCCCCAGATACCCTTTAAACCCAGAAATAAAGTCACTCCCAAAGTTTAACCTTCAGCCAAAGATTAGACCCATCTATAAAACAAACAGTAACACACGTGAGAAAGAGCTTTGCAGTTCAATCAAGTATATGAGACTAAATGGGCACACTTGCCCAAAAGCAAAGATGAGAAGGCAGGAAGGGACAGGAAAACTGGACAAATGGAAACAAGTGGAAACGGGGAGCCCGGGTGGAAAAGGAGAAAGAGTTGACACATCACAGGGTTCGCAACCAATGTCACAAAACAATTTGTGTACTAATTGTTTAATGAGAAGCTAATTTGCTCTGCAAATTTTCACCTAAAGCGCAATAAAAAATTAAAAACCAAAGAATAAATTTTAAAATATGTGTACTAAGTCTACAGGTACATAGAAATAACCTGACTTTTTGGATACTTCAGTAAAGAAAATGTGAAAGGCAAACAGTAACACAAATTTGAAAACTTTTAGTCAGTTCAGATTTAAAACACTACATGAGATTCATTTTTTTCTCTTCTGACATCTGAACATTATTATAGTATTAAATTTAACAACTGACAACACAACACTCACAAGTTGAAGAATGATAGGTAGTAACTGTTGAAGGAAAGCTTCCGAACAATACGTTTCACAGGTTACAGTTTCCAATTTCCTGATGTGACAGTTTTTAGTATCTTAATACCTAAAGGATAGTAAATTGTTCACTTCATGAGCATTTTTGGCACAAACTTTTAAAACCAATTTTCAAGGGAGTCATTTAGGATGACTGATACAGTACTTAGTACAACACTGGAGTACAACATTGAACAGTCACCATGTGCAGGATATGACATGATATGCCCCTAATTGCAACTTGTAAGCAAGAAGAACAAGAGATGCTCATTTTACATGACACACATTTTATCACTATGATAGGAGAAAAGGGCTTTCAGCCACCAGACCATTTTAAATGATAAAGCTCAAGTTTACTTAGAAATTGAATTTCTTAGGATGGGAGTTTTTGTTTTTATTTTATTTTTTAATTAGTTATCAAACAAAGCTACACATCAAGGAAAAGAATCAGTTCAGTGTGTTGCTATTTTGATAAAGCATCCATCTGCTTATGGGGGCTAAATTCACTCAGCAATGGGACCATGGTACTGCATGGTACCGTATTCTCTCTAGGGAGTTCTTCCTTCTCGTTTCTTTAGCTTTCAAGAATTTGTGTGTATAAATTCTTCAAAATAAATTCATTTTAGATAGCAAAATATGTAACTCAGACTAAAAGGAATCTATATTTTTCTTTGAGCTATAAAACACAATACATTAACACTTGGTTGTAGGCTAATCTCTTTTACTTAACTCTCAGTTTATCATTTATGCAAAAGTAAACAACTTGCAATGATGGTCTCTGTGGCACATTAAACTCTTTGAGAAAATAGGCATTTGGTAATTTCTAGAAGGAGGATACACAGGTAATTAAGATTGGGGATCTGGAGCCAGCTATCGAAGTCTAAATCCTAGGTAGGCCACATATAAGGTCTGTGATGTTGGACAAGACTGTGCATCCATGATCTTATTCATAAAATTAAAACACTGGTTGTGTATATGTCATAAGGTACAAAAAATATTAAATACATTAGCAAATGTAAAGCACTTTCAAGAGAAACTATAACATAGTATGAACTAAATAATTATTTGCTATTATTGGCTAATATTTGGATCTTTTTTCGTACATCACTTTTCAGACCAGTTGTTGTGGAAATCAACATTTAAGAAAAATAGAAAATATAAAAAGTATAAAATAGCCCTCATTTTTATTAAGTGTTGGTAATGTAGATTGGCATTTTTATTGTTGCTGTTGTTGAGTGCCATCAAGTCAATTTCAACTCATACTGACCCCATGTGACAGAGTAGAACTGTCCCATAGGGTTTTCTCAGCTTCAATCTTTATGGAAACAGACCACCAAGACTCTCTCCTGGAGCTGCTGGGCAGGTTTAAACCACCAACCTTTCAGTTAGCAGGTGAGCATTTAATTGTTACACCACCAGTGCTCCTGTTGTATAATAGTATTCAAATTGGCAATTTTAAACTGTGATGCAATTGCTAGCTAATGCTTAAATTTGAAAATTAGTTTGAAATAATTTGCAATTTAAGACAGAGAAGGAAAGGAAAGAACCAGAAATCAGAATGTATCCTGTCACTTGGAACCCAGACTCATTCTGAGAGTCTGAAAAGGGTCATGTGGATTTGTGCAGAGATTTCTTCAGGGAGCACTAATGGCAAGTACCCCTCACAAGAGGTTTAGGAGGTAATAGTAGAAGAAATCTCAAGGAAAATCCCTTGAACACCTCATATGAGTTCCTCTGGGATTACTAGGGTTCGCTGGGTGGATACTTGAGAGATGCCTAAAGTATCTCAAGGTGTAGGCATAGGGCTGTGAACCTGAGGAAGCTGAGCAGAGAGAGAACAAACATCTGCATTTGGAAAGTAACTGATCTCTCAACAAGGGTGAGGTAAAGAATGTAACAGTGTGTCCAGCATGTATAGGAAAGACATTGAAGTCAGTCTAGAGACCTTGCAATATTTCATTCTGTTTTTCATAATGTCACCAAGTCAAAGCAGACTCACCAAAAACAATGACAAGGACCCAAGAATTTCTGTCATAGGGTATGAGGAGAACCCTTAAAACCAGAAGCAAAGAGGGGACTGCTAAGGGAGAGGCACCACTTATCCGTCAGTTGATGCAGTCAGGGATCCAGTAACGGACTTCTGAGGAGTCCATGACATCACTGAAGACTGCAAGAGTGAGCTTCAAATACCTGCCATTTCCAAAGAGTCAATGCCATCTTAAGATTGTTTTAGCCACGTGGCAATATTTCTTCTGTCTTTCTTTTCCTATCTTTAGGTGCTCCAACCTCTGAGGGGTAGGTAACTGCAACTATACATAGCAGAGTAAGGATTTAAACAGTCCAATAACAACTTTTAATAAAAAGAGAGGCAGCCAAGACCTAGATAAGGTTGGAGGGGCAAGAAAGACTTACCCTTGGATAAAGATTGAAGTGTAGAATATATTGGACACGACATTCTGGTTTCATTTTGTGCATTAAATAACCTGAACAGCCTCTGTTACCTAAAAGTAACAGAGAAAGCATGAGGCTTGCCAGAGTTATCTCGTAGCAAGAGAAAAATGTTCCCCCACCTAAGGAGACTCATGAAGCAACACTGAAGTTGCATTTTGATTTTATCTCACTAGCTGTGTTTGATGTTCAAATGTACCAATTACACTAATACTAATAACACTGTTGTGAACAAGTGAGAATTGGCTCTTTATTCCTATCATCTCCCACCCACCTGATCCTAGAAATCTACTTCTGCCCCATTCTTATCCATGTTATTAGTGTGAAAATAATTCTATTTTTTAGTTCCAAGAATGTGCCGTGATTGGCTTATGTCAATCACCATATCTCATCTCTCCGCACATTGAGAAACAGGCAAGATTTGTGATTGTAGCTGGCAAGAGAGGAATTACCTTTCAAAAGGGTATTGCAGTTAAAGAGACCCAGTTCTTTCCTCCAGCTAAGAGAATGTGGATTATGGAACTGCTGTAACCCTCATGGCACAGCGGTTAAGAGCTTGGACCTTAACAAAATCATCAGCAGTTTGAATCCACCAGCCACTCCTTGGAAGCCCTATGGGGCAGGTCTACTCTGTCCTATAGGGCTCCTATGAATCAGAATGGACTCAACAGCAACAGGTTTGGGTTTTTTTGTTTGTTTTTTGGTAGCCACTTAGCTATCAACTTGGAGAGTCCTTAACTGGGGAATAATGACCTGAGGGTAAATAAAGGTGATCAGAATAAGGCCGTTGAGCTACTGTATCAAGGTTAAGTGAAGCTAGCTCTCTGAGCTATTCAGTTGTTCAAACCAGTAAAGAAATTGCTTGTTTAACTCAGTTTATTTTTGCATCATTTTAACATAGAATGTCCTAACTGACAAAGAATTTGAGAATTTTTGATGCCTTAGCATGAACCTCATATTTTTTTTCCTAGACAAACATATTCCTATCGGCAAGTCCAATAAAGGAAATTCATTTTTTTCCAAACAAAATCCATGCTATTAAAATAAGGATCTAGTTTCAGCAACTTTCTGCCTTAGGACATATATATCTTGAATTAACTATTTAACTACAAAAACTCCTGTTATTTTAGTGACATATTTTATACTTTTTAAGAATTGAAACAATGCAAATATTATTATTTTAGATCCATAAATAATATTTCAAGAAATCAGCGCTATGAGGAAATATGAGTAGCCAAGCAGTCATATTTATAATAAAATAAAATTAAAAGTCATGTGTTAAATTAATTCAAATAAATGTGAGAAGGCAGAAACACATTTATAGATATGAAATATATTCATAAGACCATTGAAAGGAGGCATACTTTAATTCCACCCTCCCCAAAGTCTCTGCACATTATAATTATTTGATTTGTAACATTTCCCTTCTAGTCATTTCTTTATTCTTCCTTGCAAATTAACATAATTGCCAAATGTTTCTCAATTTTGATATATTACTTGTGCTTCAAAGTTAGTATTTTCCAAGTCATAAGTAACAAATTAATATTAATCTCCATAAATAGCGCTGGGTTTCTTTCTGCCTTCTTCCCAGGCCAATTCCTGACCCCTATCTCCTACAGCTTCAGAAGAATAACACGTTTTCTATTCTGCTCTAATAGTTGTTTTCCTTCTGTTCTGTTTTCTGGAGCAAATATTAGGCCATAGCTTATGGTCCTTAAGGAATAACTTCTTCCAATTTCATGTCCAAATACATGTATCGTACAGGGAATTTTAGCTGCTTTTAAGATTAATTTTTTCATAGACTATATTTTTCAATTGAAAGATAGGAACAACTTTACAGCCTCCCACTGGCTTAATGATTCTATAAAAATAGCAATATCCTTTTTCTTATTCTAGCAAGGCATAAATGATACTATCTGAGAAAGCGTATTCAAAGGTTATTTATATGGATTATTTACCAAGAAATTGCAATTCATTCATACTTGTAAGCCAAAATGACCCATACATACCAATATCATTAGCCTAGAAAAATAATATAGTGAGTTATTTATCTGTCAGAGACCAGGAGCTCAGCAAAGATGAGATGGAGCAAAGTCTGATTAGGAGATTGTTCAAGAAAAGTATTTGTGAAATATCCTTTGTATACAAGAATATAGATTGTAACTGCTCTCATAGTAAGGATGCAGTAAATAATCTAAGGACTCCTAACACAAATGCTAATTTTGCAGCTTCCAATCAAGAGTATTTTAATCAACTGTCATGTGAAATATTCTTCATAAGAATGAAACATAACTTATCAAATAATTGGCTCTAACACTTCTTAATCAATTCATATATTCCATTTCTTTGATTATTATATTAAAAATGAAATACAATAAGAAAAATAAATCAAAATACATAGGTTGGGATGAAAATTATTTAGTACTTGATATACTCCCGTCATCGAGTCGATTCCCACTCATAAGTAGTTAAGCATTATCAGAAATGTTGATGATATAGTTTAATTCAAATACGCAATATTAGATTTGCCATTTTATTTCCATGAAAGGATATGCTGTGCCCCTAGTATGATGTAGATACTAAGAACTAGAAGAATTACACTGTTTCACCCTTCAAGTTACAACATGGAACCACTGACCAAAGTAAAATTTCAGAAAATGTGAACAATAATATATATATATATATATATATAAAATTATAAGAAAATTTTTAACCTTGGAAAAAGATAGTGTCTCTGTTTACATTTTATGAAAGTTATTACAAAAGGAAGCCTGATATAATAATTAACTACACAAAAACTGGAAAAATGGGTGAATGCAAAATACCATAAATAAAATTAAAAGCTAACCATCAAATTAAGAAAACGTGTTTGCAGTGGATACAATAATCAAAAGGTTAGTATATCTAAAAATAAATGAAATATAAAAGAGAACAAATCCTCAAAATAAAATGCATAAAAAATGTGAATAGAAACTTCACAAAGAAAAAAAAAAGTAAATGATATATTATAAAATGGTAAAATTTATACACTACTCTTTTAGTTTCTTCCTATGTGTTAATGGAACAATAACAAAAAAAAAAAAAATGCAAGTCCTTAGCGTGGTGACTGACCCATTAATGCAGTCCATAAACATTATATGCTGCTGTAAGGAGCTATGGGCAGTTCTACTCTGTCCTGTGAGTCAGAATCGACTTGATGGCAATGGGTTTGGTTTGGTCAGGCTTATTAGGAACTAGAGTAGGTGTTGGAAGAAAATGGAAAAAAAAAATCATATAGATATCATTACATGAAAATAATCAAAGAATTTTAGGAATCCTACTTGGTGCAGAAAATTGTGGGCTCTCAAATAATGTAAGAATATGTGAATTTTTAAAACCTTCCTAGAGATTAATTTGATGATGTATGCCAAGAGCCTTAAATATGTTCTTTACACTTCACTCAGTAAGTCTATTGCAGACTGTCTTAAAAAAAAAAAAAAAGTAATGAGATATCTAGTAAAATGTTCACTGCTATTGTATTTATATTAATAAAAATGCTGAAGGCAGAAGTATATCCCGTTGGAAATATGAAATATTTGGACACCAATCTTGCTTTTCACTTGCTATCTAAGAAATTTGTGCAAGTTTTTTATCCTATCGAACTATCATGAAGGAATAATCGTGCAGACTACTTCATAATATTATTGCAATAAAGGAAATACTGCATGTAAAATGCCTAGTATTTTGCCAGGGCAGATTAAGATGTTAGGGATTGTTAATATTGCCTGTGTTAATGTAATTATATTAGCTAGGATTTGCTAGGCTGTAGTGAAAAATAGACATTCGAAATTCTCTGAGAGAAGAGAAAGTTTATTTCTTTATCTCATAGTAATGGGGCAGAGTTTCTAAGCAGCAGCGGTGCTGTCTACAGAACCATTGTGGGGCTCAGGCTTATAGAAGTTTCTAGATCTTTAGCACAAAGTTTCCAGGATTGCTGTAATTGCTCCCATTCTAATCACCTGGAGGCAGGAAAAAGCAAAGAGCACCAACTTTTAGGAATTTTTCAGGCTAGACCTGGAAGGGACACACATACTAGGTTGCACACCTGCTGGAAGGGAAGCTGGGAAATGCAGTCCAGCTGTCTAGGGGGGTGGGGAGGGAGGGGAGGAGGGAAAGTGAATGAAATTAGTGATCAAGTAATTGTCTCTGTCCTATACTCATGTTTAATGATGTTGGTCACTTAGTGTATCTAATATTATTTATTAATAAGTCAAAATAGCTGGAAAAAAACTGTATAAACTATAATTTAAAATAAAAACAAATAGAAAAACAACTAAATGAAATATAAAACCAAAACCAAACCTGTTGCTATTGAGTCAATCCTGACTCATTCTGACCTTGTAGGACAGAGTAGAACTGCCCCCACAGGGTTTCCAAGGCTGTAAACCCTTATGGAAGCAGACTGCCACATCTTCCTCCAGCACAGCAGCTGGTGGGTTTGAACAGCCAGCCTTTTGGTTAGCAGCCAAGTGCTTAACCACTGTACCACCAGGGCTCCTTAAGTGAAATATAAACCCGCTGCCGTAGAGTCGATTCCAACTCAGAGCAATGTGAATGAAATATAGTAATTGTTTAAAGTGGGTGACAAACTTTTTAAAAATATTAATTTTTAAATGGTTATAACTTTTCACATTTTAACAAGGATCATAAGTTTTTTACTTTGGTAGAAGAAAAATACTTATACAGGCTTAAATATGGGTGAATATTTCTGCCTCTGAACTGTAACATAGATATTCTGCCAGAGCTCCCAGTCCACTGTCACCTGGTCATGAGACTAAAGAATTTTTCAGCCTTTCACTTGACCTATGGATTTTGAACTTGCCATCTTCAACAATTCCATGAGCCAGTTCCTTAAAATCTCTCTCTCTATATATATATACATATATATATACAAATGTATATACACCTACTCCTCACTTATTGACTAGCTTATTATTTGACATTTTCCATCTACAGTAGTAAAAAATCTACTATTTTGCATATTAACAATGTATGTCTGCCAGGAACAAATATGTGCAAGGTGAGAGTAATACTAGCTGTATTGGTTAAGGTTACGTGTCAGCTTGGCTGGATCATGGTTCTCAGTGGTTTGGCAGTTATTTAATGATGTAATTTGACAGTTATGTAATGATGTATTTTGGCAGTTACGTAATGGTGTAATTTAGCAGTTATGTAATGATGTGATTTGGCAGTTATGTAATGATGTATTTTGGCAGTTATGTAATGATGTAGTTTAGCAGTTATGTAATGATGTGATTTGGCAGTTATGTAATGATGTGATCTGGCAGTTGTATAATGATGTAGTCATCCTCCATTTTCACATAACATCAATTTTCACTTAACAACCTAGTCTTTGTTTTGGAACCTAGCCATGTTGGTAGGTAATGAGTAGTTGTAACTATATATATATATATATATATATATATATATATAGTATATACTGGTTCTGTTTCTCTGGAGAACAATAAGACATTTTGGTACCTAGACCCATACTAGAAGAACTGAATCTTCAGGATCAGATTTCTGAATTGCTTTTGGAGTTTCTGGAATTGTTTCTCAAATATGAGTAGATTTAAAGGGCTGTGGAGGCACAGAGGTTAAAAGTGCTCAGCTGTTAACTGAGAGGTTAGTGACTTAAATCCAACAGCTAGTCTGTGGGAGAAACATGTGGCAGTCTGCTTCTGTAAAGATTACAGCCTTGGAAACACTATGAGGCAGTTCTATGCTGTCCTGTAGGCCTGTTAGGAGTCAGAGACTTGATGACAACATTCCTGGTTTAATAACTAACACACAAATTGCTGGTGGTTCAGCGGTAGAATCCTCAACTTCCATGCGGGAGACTATGATTTGTTTCCTAGAAAATGTACATTATGCAAGGCCACAACCCGTCTGTCAGTGGTGGCTTTTGTGTTGCTATGACTCTGAACTAGTTTCACCAGAGCTTCCAGACTAACGCAGACAAGAAAGAAAGGCCTACTTTCAAAAATCAGCCAATGAAAAGCCCATAAATCACAACAATCTAATACGCAACCAACCATGAAGATGGTACAGAACACAGTAGCATTTCCTTCTGTTGTAAATGGAAGTCATCATAAGTCACGAGCTGATGCTACAACAAAAGTGAATAATACAATTGTTTCTATAATTTTTTAAGTTAAAAATATATATATTTAAAAAGTCCAGAAATTTACGATGCCAAAAAAGTACAATTTAATAAAAACGAAAGTGAAATACAATTTAATATACTGAAATATATCAAATAGCAAGAAATCTGAATACTCATGCTCAATATTAAGAATGAGATTTTCAAACAAAATTTATTTGTAAAGAAAGCCTTACTCCTTTCAATTATTTACAATATCTAAAACTAGATAACCAAGTAGTTTTGCCTAATGATCTTGAATTACATTTATGGAAGAGATTAAATTTGTTTAATTGCCATACAACTGTTTTCAAACTGCTTCAAAGGTATTAGAAACTAAATTTTTTATGGCTGGTATTTACCCTTCCTCCTCCAAAATTTCTTGTTCAGATCTTAATTTAGTTAGCAAAGTCTGTTTTAATATGTAAAAAAAAAAGTATATATCACCCCTACACTTACCAAATTAGCAAAAAAAAATCAAATTTTAGAGTTTAAATTTATAGTTTATTCTAAATTGCAGAGAAAATGAGCAATTACATTAAGATTCATTAATTCAGGGAAAACTTCAGCAAGTTTTTAAAGGAAATTACAGTGGTAAATATACATAGCCCAGAAAGATTGATGGGGGTGGATATCAAAGAAAAGAGACCTTAGATTTTGTAGGTCAGTATTTGGTAAACTTTCAGTAGAGCAGTTCTAGAACCAGTTTTGAGACACCTTTAAGTCCATGTTCAAAAATAACATAGTGTGTATTACTTTAATTTTAAATTAAACACTCATATTCTTATGAAAGAAGGGGGAAAAAATCTCAACAAGGCATATCTAAATGTGGATTCTTGACATACTGAAAATTTTGGGAATCATGGTCAAATATCATATTGCCTCTCTGTTGAATAATTCTAATTTGGTTTGCTTTGATATTGTTAACTGGTATCAATAAGACATGTGAAACAAGATCAAGGGTCTGGGGAAAAAGGAAGATGGGATACAGCAGCTATTTAGGGAGTACCTACTATTTACCAGACACTGTACAATTGATTGGAACCCTGGTGGTACCGTAGTTAAGTGCTACGGCTTCCAACCAAATGATCGGCAGTTCAAATCCACCAGTTGTTCCTTAGAAACCCTATGGGGGAGTTCTACCCTGATCTATAAAGGTACAAGTGATTTGTATGTATATTGTACTACTGCGAGGTACAGATAATTGCATTCATTGTTCAGAAAAAGACAAGTAGTTTAAACATTAAATACACTTTCCAACCTGACACAAAGCAGCAGAGCTGGAATTTCTATCTGGGTCTGTCTCATTATGAAGTTTGTTAGTTGTTCTCTACTACCTGTTGCAAATACTCCATCTTATCCGTTGCCTCTTTGTTTCATTTCACCATAACCGTCTCCTTGAAAAAAAGAGTAACTTATTTTTTTTTAATTAATACTACCTTTTTTTTTATTATGTGTAGTAAAAAAAAAAAAAATTTCTTTTATGTGTAGTGATTCACAGTATGACATATGTAATTTTTATTACAAGTCTTATATAGGATATCTATTTCAAATTCAAAGAATCTTTTTGCCAGAAAAAGTTCTGAAGACGGAATGGTTATAAATCAAGGTGAATGAGATACATTATTAACAAAAAACATCATTAGCCATCCGTCTCACACCTTTTAGTTCTCAGATCTTGAAACATTCCTTACCTCCAGTTACTTTACCCTCAGCATGAAATTATTCGATCGCTTTGAAAACATCAAAGAAATAAAGAATTGCTCCCAATGTGCAACTTACAACTGTGTCCTCCGATCAGTAGGGGAAGGTCAAAAGGGCTAATGCATTCACAAAGTATAGGAAAGGGCCCACTGGAGGGGATATTCTTTATCCTCAGAGCCAAATAATCATTAGCAGGGGAGAAAGATAAAGTCAAATAGGCAATAGCTACAGGGTCACTACTACATGTATTCAGATTCATGAATGAAAGCAAGGAGTTACCAAGCTCTAAGCCGCTAACTCAGATGAAAGATGAAATGCCTAACTCCATAAACTGAGAATTATGGTCAAATATCATACTGCCTCTCTGTTGAATAATTCTAATTTGGTTTGCTTTGATGTTGTTAACTGGTATCAATAAGACATGGGAAACAAGATCAAGAAAAAAATTAAGTGAAACCTATAAAACCTGGAGTCTGTATAAGGCAGAAACCTGTCAGGGAAAGAAAGCTCAAATATTTTCTATTAAAATGAGCGATAGAAAAGTGGTAAGACTGCTCTGTGTCAAAAGGAGAAAACTTTTGAGACGCAGGAAAACAAGGCAGCCCCATCCAGTTTCACTGTATTTTCAATTAGCAATTATGTATGCTTTCTTCAAGAAATATTTATTGAGTACAATCTATGTGAATTTATAGTTTGCCATAACATACCTGTACTAAGTTAACTAATAAAAAACACCAGGCATTTCAAAACAACTAGCTTTCAAAACTAGTTTTCCATATACCTGTTAAAACCCATTGTGGTTGAATCGATTCTGGCTCATAGCGACACTAGAGGACAAAGTAGAACTGCCCCATAAGGTTTCCAAGGAACACCTGGTGGATTTGAACTGCCGACCTTTTGGTTAGCAGCTATAGCTCTTAACCACTATGGCACCAGGGTTTCCAGTTTTTGATATACAATAAACAAATACATCACCCACATACATAAATTATATTGAGCTATTAAAAACTATGTAATCAACATGGCAACTTACAACCGCAACTAAAAAAAAATAGTACAGTGGCAAATTCTCTTTGAAGTTTTGTGATCTAACCATTACATGTTCTTTTTCAACATCAAACATTGCATATTAGTTAATGTATTATTCAATATTGCACTTCTGAGTAAATTTCAATCTACCATTGCGTCATAAACTATGTAAAAGTATTTTCTTGTACTCCAAAAAATATATATTTGTTTCAAATAAGTCTAAAAAAAAAAAAAACCTAGGTGTATATCATATTGTATAATGAAATTATCTCTAGTTTGAATTGTATTAAAGGTCAGTAAATCTTCCTCTTCAGAAAAGGTATAAATATTTAATAACATAAAGATGGTCAATAATTTAAATTCAAAGAGATTTGTACATTGATCTTCCAGATAAAATGCTATTAAGCCAAACGATTGCCCACAGGTTCTGTTTTCTCTATAACACTATGTGTTACCCATTCAGATATTATATTCATAATAATAACTAAAGAGCCAGTTGTGTTCAGGAGGTAAAGCATATTAACTGAATGTTATAGGTTAATTCTAGTCCAAAACAATGATGAGGACATACTTAGGGCTACTTAAGGTTGAGGCCTGCCCAGGGCAAAATCATGAAATAGAGCCAGGTAATTACCACCCTTCTCCCACGTTTCTACAGTTCCCCTGACCTACTTCATTGACCCTTGTTTTCATTCTCTTACGGTGGATAGCTCTTCCTTTTTGCATTTTGGCGATACTTAATGCTTCAAGATTATTGCTGTCCCTATATCAAAATGTACTATATGCTAGATGCTTGTTGTCATTTGGAATGCAAGTTAGTAACTAAATGATATTAATAAAGTTAATAAATGATTGTAAATTTATAGAGTTACCTCCTCTGAGGGTACTTGTGGTCTAGCTGTAAAAACTTTTTAGAATGCAAATACTTTAATTCAAATAAATGAATCAAGTGTCTGTATGAAAATATCTCTAGAAAGGTGACCTTTTCCTTATGCTTCTAGATCATAAGATGCATACACAGGTCTAGACAGCTATACCTAGAATTTCTGTTTAAAATTGCCTCAGTTAGTATTTTCAAAAGCTCAATATTATATTTAATCCCTAGATGTCTTGATATTGAAACAATGAGACTGTATCTTGACATTCAGCAATTGTACCATCTAATATATATTTGCTGAAATGCTTTTTTGAAGTTTAGCTCCTAAATTAGGAATAGGAGGGAATTTTTGGATCTTGATTATTTTAAACATTTTTAAATCATGGTCCTTAAGAAAATCAGCAGAATACTTTTGGCAAGAGATCACATAGCTCAATATGTCCATGAATGGTACGATAATAAAAAAATAAAATGGATGGTATTATAGATACAATTAAATTACAGTATAATTGGGTCTAAACTTTTTAATTTTTTAACAACTATATTACCAGTTTAATATTCTATATGATTAAAAAATATGTTATTTTTCTTTATTACTGTCAAGGAATGTAGGGTGAGGTAAGGGTTTAGAAAGAAGACAGATAATGTTATAAATTCATTATGATTTTCTTATATCTTATGTTGGAAAGCTCATAAAAATTACTATTTAATTTTATCCCGTGTTTATTCTTATTCTTCCCTTATTCATTTTTTTGAGAGAAAAAGTAGATTTTTTTTTTTAATTAATAAAATGAGACCATCTTGTTGCCTTAGGAACACTAATAAGTAAAAGTACAATAATTAACTACATAGAACTTGGTATTTTTATAAATTTAGAAATAGTTGTACCAAATAGACCCTCTTTATAATTCTGGGCTTCAAAACATAGTAACTAAGGTGTTAAACATTTCCCCATTGCTGTTAGGACGTTACACTATTCCAGAGTCTATGCCCTCAATCTTCACTTGTCAAGATAAGGATAATCAATCTCAATTCCCCATAAAATGTAATTTCCATTAGAGACAAGCAATAAACACTACCAATTTCTTGGTAGCATTGGACTTCTACAAAATAATCCCCTTTAAAAGAGACCAAGGGAAAAAATACTTTATTTTACCTCTGAGATACTGATATATGGAAACAGAAAAAGTCAATCCATCTTCTTATCTTACTGAGATGTCTATAATTAACGTTGGTTTAGTTAAAAAAAAAAAAAACAGACTAAAAGAGAAGTCAGTAAAAGTGTTGCTGAAGGGAAAGAGCAGTAGCAAGCATAAAGAATAAACTATTTCTTATTAAAACCATATTGCCATGTAATCTGGCACATGCTCTAGAATCCACAAACAAGGGTAAAGCTATCTACCTATTCAAAACATGCTCCTTAATGTCTTATATGCAAAATATACTGCTTGGGATAAAAGTTACAGCCTCTATCCTCAGGAAGCTTATATTCTACTTACTGTTGTTGTTAGTTGGCATTGGGCTGGCTCTGATTCACAGCAAACTTACATATAACTGAACAAAATGTTATACATTCCTTACTCATTCCTGGCCCTTTACCATCTTCGTGATCATTAGTGCATTTAAGCCCATTTTTACAGCTATTGTGTATCGCTTTCCAACCTGGGGAGCTCATCTTCCAGCATTATATTGGACAATATTCCATGTAATCATAAGGTTTTCATAAGTTGATTTTTGGAAGTAGAAATTTCAGGCCTTTCTTCCTAGTCTGTCTTAATCTGGAAGCTCCACTTAAAGCTGTCCACCATCGGTGACCCTCCTGGTATTTGAAATATCAGTGACATAGCTCCCAGCATCACAGCAACACGCAAGCCACCACAGTAAGATAAACTGCAAACAGGTGTTAGTATATTCTACTAAAAAAAAAGTGTGCAGAAAACACTACAGTTTAAAGTAATCTTCCCCAAAAATCTCCAACAAACAAATGTATTGCTAACAAAGAATTCAAATACTGTTAGCATACAGTTATATCAATACGTATGAAGGCTGTCTTTCTTAGGGTTCTCTAGAGAGCCAAAACTAGTGATATGAGTGTATATGTACAGAGAGAGAGAAAAAGGAAGAGAGACTTCATGGACCTGGCTTATATGATTGTTGGGGGCTACCCACATCCATTGCCATTGAGTTGATTCCGACTCATAGCAACCGTATAAGACAGAGTAGAACTGCCCCATAGAGTTTCCAAGGAATCCCTGGTGAATTCGAACTGCCAACCTTTTAGTTAGCAGCTCTTAACCACCATGCCACCAGGGTTTCCTGATGGGGGCGAGAAAGTCGAAAATCCGTAGTTAGGCGAGGGAAGAGTGAAAAGAGCAATAGTTCTGGCAAAACGTCTTTTTGCTCAGAAGGCCTTAAACTGATTGAGTGAGGCCTGCCCATATTATGGAAGGTCATCTACTTTACTTAAGGCTAACTGATTTAATCACATTAAGTACAGCAGCTAGACTAGTGTTTGACCAAACAACTAGACACCACAGCCTAGCCAACTTGACACATAAAATTAACCATCGTAAATGCTTAACCATATTTTATTGCTGGTCACTTCAGAATGACGTTTGTAAAACCTAAATCTGGTTGCCACTTTCTTGTTACAATCTTCCAAAGGTTCTGCACTGTTTTCAAGAACTCTAAGGGTATCATAAAATAGGCTTTACTTACACCTTCAGTTAATTTTATCTACAATTCTAATTCCAGTGGGCTCTTTTCATGTTCCCTTTATTCTGGATCTGTCAACATGTTACAGTCCCTCCCTGGATTTCTCTGCTTCCTGTCCCCAACATCATTCACTCACCTAACTGAGGTCTACGTACCTTGCAGAACTAATCTTAGATGCCTCCTCCATATGAAGAGTGTCCCTGACTCTCTTAAACCTTGAGTGAGGTCTGATTTAGTCCTCTTCCAGAATCCCTTCATTATGTTTTTGTGTTGTGATCTCCTTAATGATAAATGTTGTATTTTATTCATCATATTACCTAATGCCTACCATAGTTTGCATTTTTGCATTTAATCCATTTTTGATTACTAAATGAAAATTTGGACAAACTTTATAGAAATGTCAGAAACAGACACTAACAACAAATCAAAGTAAAACACTGTGTCAGATATTGACAATAGTTCTATTTAATAGAGATTTTAAAGATAATTTTTTATCTTACAGGATAGTTGCAGTGTTTTGATTCCTACTTATTTGTTCTAACATTCTCATTTCAAATGGATGCATTTATTATCAAAAGAATAATATCTTTAATAACATATATTTGTGTCATTTTAAAGTAAATTGTTATAAATATTTGGATAAAATAACATTTCCTTAAATATAATAATTATATGTAATATAAATGTTATATACTACTAGACACAGTAGTAATTTTTACTAAACTAGTATCTAACACTTACCTCATAAAAAGCTATCAAAAAAAAGTGTATTTATCACAAACCAATTAGTATTAAATAATGTAGAAATGTGAAACCAAAATGGTCTCATATTTATGAAGCTGACTGTGGTACAGAATACTGAGGGGAAAAAAACAGAGTTGCTAGATCCTCATAAAACAGCATTTAAAATTTTATTATTATATTGTATAATATTCTATTAAAATTTTTCTGTTTCAGTATCTTTCTTGTTCCTTAAGCACATGACCCTTTAATGTTTTAAACCTCACATTTCTTTCACTTTTTTATATTTCTTGGTAAATACCTGGTAAAAATTAGGAACTCAAGAAATATTAGTCATATTAAGCAAAATTCTATTATATCAGCAGTACTATATCAAAAATGTAAGAAAGAAAATCAACTTAATTATGGTAACAATATATTCATATTTCAAAAGGCAACTGAAAGATCAAAAGGTCCTAAAGAATAAACTCTCCCCCAAAGGTCACATCATTCAATATTTATACACACTTTTCACATTTATTAAATATTTCAAAACGTTCATTGAAGACAATTTACTATGGTAACTTTACAGTATTGTTCAGTCTATAAATTTGGAAAACATTGCCTGCTTCTAGTAATCTACTTAATAATTAAAGTTACTATTTCCTACTTCGTAGCATCAAAAATGATTCAAACATCATTTAAAAAAAAAGAATTAACTTTAAAAATATATTATCCTTCAAATTTCATTATCTTAAATCTGAAACAATGTTCTTTTATAATAATTCATCATTTTAATGACAGACTATTGTTGAATAATTGCTGAATAATCTTATCAGAAATAGAAAATCTCATTCAGTGAATTTTTTTTTTTAATTTTTATTGTGCTTTAAGTGAAAGTTTACAAATCATGTCAGTCTCTCACCCAAATACCCATATACTCCTTGCTACGCACTCCCAGTTACTCTTCCACTAATGAGACAGCCCACTCTCTCCCTCCACTCTCTCTTTTCATGTTCATTTCACCAGCTTCTAACCCCCTCCACCCTCTCATCTCCCCTCCAGGCAGGAGATGCCAACATAGTCTCAAGTGTCCACCTGATCCAAGAAGCTCACCCCTCACCAGCATCCCTTTCCAACCCATTGTCCAGTCCAATCCATGTCTGAAGAGTTGGCTTCGGGAATGTTTCCTGTCCAGGGCCAACAGAAGGTCTGGGGGCCATGACCACCAGGGTCCTTCCAGTCTCAGTAAGACCATTAAGTCTGGCCCAATGAGAATTTGGGGTCTGCATCCCACTGCTCTCCTGCTCCCTCAGGGGTTCTCTGTTGTGTTCTGTGTCAGGGCAGTCTTCGGTTGTAGCCTGGCACCATCTAGTTCTTCTGGTCTCAGGATGATGTAGTTGCTGGTTCATGTGGCTCTTTGTGTCTCTTGGGCTCCTTGTGTCCTTGGTGTTCTTCATTCTCCTTTGATCCAGGTGGGTTGAGACCAATTGATGCATCTTAGATGGCCGCTTGCTAGCGTTTAAGACCCCAGACGCCACTCTTCAAAGTAGGATGCAGAATGTTTTGTTAATAGATTTTATTATGAAAATTGACTAAGATGTCCCCTGAAACCATGGTCCCCAGACCCCTGCCCCTGTTACACTGGCCTTCAAAGCATTCAGTTTATTCAGGAAACTTCTTTACTTTTGGTTTAGTCCAGTTGTGTTGACCTCCCCTGTACTGTGTGTTGTCTTTCCCTTCACCTAAAGTGGTTCCTATCTACTATCTAATTAGTGAATGTCCCTCTCCCACCGTCCCTCCCTCCCCCCTCTCATAACCACAAAAAAAATGTTTCCTTCTCAGTTTAAATTATTTCTCAAGTTCTTATAATAGTGGTCTTATACAATATTTGTCCTTTTGCAACTCACTAATTTCACTCAGCATAATGCCTTACGGGTCCCTCCATGATATGAAATGTTTCACAGATTCCTCAATGTTCTTTATTGATGTGTAGTATTTCATTGTGTGAATATACCATAATTTATTTATCCATTCATCCATTGATGGGCACCTTGGTTGCCTCCATCTTTTTGCTACAGTAAACAGTGCTGCAATAAACATGGGTGTGCATATATCTTTTCGTGTAAAGGCTCTTATTTCTCTAGGATATATTCCAAGGAGTGGGATTGCTGGATCACATGGTAGTTCTATTTCTAGCTTTTTAAGGATGCACCAAATCGATTTCCAAAGTGGTTGTACCATTTTAGTTTCCCACCAGCAGTGTATAAGTGTTCCAATCTCTCCACAGCCTCTCCAACATTATTATTTTGTGTTTTTTGGATTAATGCCAGCCTTGTTGGAGTGAGATGAAATCTCATTGTAGTTTTGATCTGCATTTCTCTAATGGCTAATGATCATGGACATTTCCTCATATATCTGTTAGCTACCTGAATGTCTTCTTTAGTGAAGTGTCTATTCATATCTTTTGTCCATTTTTTAATTGGGTTATTTTTATTTTTGTAGTTGAATTTTTGAAGTATCATGCTTATTGGTTTAGTTGTGAGGATTTTGTTGTTGTTGTTGAGGTACAATCCATATTAAAGTAAGTGCTTCAAGTTCTTCACTTTCAGCAAGCAAGGTTGTGTCATCTGCATCATGCAGGCTATTAATAAGTCTTCCTCCAATCCTGAAAATGGAAGAAATGATGAAGTAAAAGAGCTGAACAGAAGATTCCAAAGGTCAGCTCAAGAAGACAAAGTATTATAATGACATGTGCAAAGACCTGGAGTTAGATAACTGAAAGGGAAGAACAAGCTCAGCATTTCTCTAGCAAAAGAACTGAAGGAAAATTCCAAGCCTGGAGTAGCAGTACTGAAGGATTCTATGGGGAAACTATTAAATGACACAGGATGGAAAGAACATGTAGAGTTACTATTCCAAAAAGAATTGGTCTATGTGCAACCATTTCCAGAAGTAACATATGATCAGGAACCCATGGTACTGAAGGAAGAAATCCAAGCTGCACCAAAGACATTGGCAAAAAACAAGGCTCCAGGAACTGACAGAATGCCAACTGAGATGTTTCAATAAGCAGATACAGTGCTAAAAGTGCTCTCTTATCTATGCCAAGAAATTTGGCAGTTACTTTGTCAACCGACTGGAAGAGACCTGTATTTATACCTATTCCCAAGAAAGGTGACCTAACCAAATGCAGAAATTATCGAACAATGTCATTAATATCACAAGCAAGTAAAATTTTGCTAAGATTTATTCAAAAGTGGCTGCAGTAGTATATCAACAGGGAACTGCCAGAAATACTTTCCTTTGGGAGAGGAAAAGATGCGGAAAGATACCTCATATGGAGTGTAACTGGAGATGATATGTAAAATGTTTGAGAAATGATAAGAAACTTAGCCTCTCAAGAAAAATTGTATAAGTAAATAAATTCAAAATATCAGACAAGTATTGCGAGTGGGTTTACTTTAGAAATATTTAATTTAATAGGCAAGCATTAAATATGCTTTAGTAGAAGAATGACTGCAACAACAGAAAAAAAATGTTTATTTAAGAGGTTATTTCCATCAACACCCAGAACATGTACATAAAAGTGAGAAAAAACTGTAAGCAGTGTTATTGGTCAGTAAGTTATGTGTATCAATTCACTAGTGCGTCTGAGATTCTGACATTATTAACTATATAAAATGGAAGACAGGAATGAATCAAAAGCTACTTTGGCATTGTTATCAAAATTGCCTTAGTTTTTCCTCCTTTTTTCACATATCCTTTGGTATAATTTTTAATTCTATACAGTAGAATTGCAAGAATAATAAATAATATACTGCTAATAGTGCATATACAAAGGGTGTA
The DNA here is from genome assembly GCF_024166365.1 of Elephas maximus indicus. Lineage (NCBI taxonomy): Eukaryota > Metazoa > Chordata > Mammalia > Proboscidea > Elephantidae > Elephas > Elephas maximus. The sequence continues at coordinate 51,929,496 of NC_064836.1, read as the reverse complement.
CTTACATAAGGCTTTTTTTTTTTTCCCATGGATCAATTTAAAGGATAATAATTTGCATGACATTTCACCAGACCGAAATCCCTTGTTAAGATGGTGGAAATTAAGAACGATAAGTCTGCATTCCCTGTCTACATTTAAAATAAATGTAACGCTCTTGAAACTGCAGCTTCTCAACCTCCCACGGGTTTTGCTCACATGATGGATCAATAGAGCTATCTTTAGAAATTCCTATCCATGTATGAATTGACCATGATGAAAATTCCCAATTGCTTATAATGGGCCAACAAAACTGTCAATGGGCAAATGAAACAAAAATAATTATGGTGCTGGCAGTGACTAACATGAAATGTTTCTAATGATAATGGCATCCATAACCTATATTTACCCTCAGAATATCTGAATTAAGGATGAATATTGCTGATCATACTCAAAATGAACAGTTTTCCCAAAGAGCTTCATTAGTATCTGGGCGTAAGAAAAATCTGTGTGTCTGAAATAGTCAAAAACTTAAAATATAATCTGAATTAAACAGGACATGGGACGAGGATGCAGTCATGTGTCCATCCCTAGTATAAACTCCTTGCTTGCCTTCTTTAACCATACTTTCCTTGGTCAGAGTCTGTTGTCTGAGAATTACAAAGAAATGAATCAAGGAGTGCAACCATTTACATTTATCTAAACCACACTTACCCAGCCTCTCACACTGCCTTACCTGATCCTCTGGGTTGCACAACTGGTTGAATGCTCAACTACTAGCCAAAATGTTGGTGGCTCAAACCCACCCAGAGGTGCCTCAGAACATGGGTCTGGCAATCTCTTTCCAAAAGTTCACAGCCTTGAAAATATGGAGTATTCTACTCTGCACACATGGGATTGCCATGAATTGAAATCAACTCAAGGGCAACTAACACTAAATACAACAAGCCAACCGAACAATAAACAACAAACCCAGCCTCTCACGCTCTCTGATCTTGGTAAGTAGCATAGATATGCAACAGAAAAAATATTACCTGATGTTGGAAACCAGCCCATAAAGACACAAAAGATCAGCCATAACTTGTGACTTGAGTGGACATTTAAGACTCCATTTGTCAGCAATACATGTCCCTTTGACTTTCCTTGTTGCCATCTGTCATGGGTTGAATCGTGTCCCCCAGAGATGTCTGTCAACTTGGCTAGGTCATGAGTCCCTTGTATGATTGTATGATTGCCTACCATTTTATCTTCTGATGTGATTTCCCTAAATGTTGTAAATCCAATCACTATGATGTAGTAAGATGGATTAGCGGCAGCTATATTGATAAAGTCTACAAGATTAGGTAGTGTCTTAAGCCAATCTTTTTTGAGACATAAAAGAGAGAAGCGAGCAGAGAGACATGGGAACCTCATACCACCAAGAAAACAGCATTGGGAGCAGAGCTTGTCATTCTGGCCTGAAGTTCCTGCATTGAGATGCTCCCAGACCAAGGGAAGTGATGACAACGACCTTCCTCTAGAGCTAACAGAGAAAGAAAGCCTTCCCTTGGAGATGGCGCCCTGAAATTGGACTTTTAGCCAACTGGACCGTGAGAGAATAAACTTCCCTTTGTTAAAGCCATCCACTTGTGGTGTTTCTGTTATAGCAGCACTAGATGACTAAGACACCCTTCTCCTCTCATTTTGAGCTCATTTTGTTTCACCTTGTAAGAGGCCATTTAGTGTCTTTTGTGAGTCTCTGGGAAACCCTGGTGGCGGAGTGGTTAACTGCTACAGCTGCTAACCAAAAGGTCAGCAGTTTGAATCCACCAGGTGCTCCTTGGACACTCTATGGGGCAGTTCTACCCTGTCCTTATAGGGGAGGTCATGGATCATGGGTCTCTTCGGAATTTCTATCTCCAGCCTACATAAGACTTTTAGAAGGTACTTCTATTCAATTATTATGCTAAGACACAAGATACCTTATGGGAGTGCTAACAGCTATATTATGAAGCAAACATACAAACAAAAAAAGATGCTAAAAAATGATTCAGGGATTCAAAATAAGCCCTTAGATAAAAATCACTGTCTTACCTTTCGGTCTCCGTGTGATAAGATATTAAACAAGATTAAAATCCTAAAAGCACATAAATAGGAGAATCTATGTCTTTATGATTATTTTTCCTAAGATTTTCCATGATGACTTTTTCAGTATTGTACATCTACATGGGGAAAACATAACTGAGCTACTCTGAAGCACATCTTATGGGAAGAAAATATCCAAGAGTTTAATGTAAAAAAAAAAAAATTCATTTATTATATTACCAGGTGTTATGAATTGAATTGTGCCCCCACTCCCCCACCACCACCAGATATGGGCTGGAATCCCTACCCTTACCTATGGATTTATCCTGTTTGGAAATAAGGTTTTCGTTATGTTAATAAGGCCATATCAGTCTAGCCTATATCCTAAACCTAATCACTTCTGAGTGATGAAAGAGCAGATTAGACACCAAAACCAAACAAAAGTCATTGTTGTCACATAGATTCTGAATCATATTGACCCTACAGGACAGAGTAGAACTGCCCTATGGGGTTTCCAAGGAGCGGCTAGGGGATTTGAACAGTTGACCTTTTGGTTAGCAGCCAAGCTCTTAACCATCATGCCATCAGGGCTCCTTAAAAAAAAAAAAAAAAAAGTACACAAATACTAGAGAAGACAGATACCATGGAGGGTCCTCTATAATCCAAGGCACCAAGAAATGGCAGGGCTAGTGAAATGGAAAGAATCCACACAGCCAAGACCCGGGTTTGGACTTTCAGCTTCTAAATCTGTAAGAAAATAAATCTCTGTTCTTTAAAACCACCCACTTGTCAGCAGCACTAGGAAACTAAGACACCAAGCTTTTAATTAAGACTTGCCAGTGTGCCAAGACTGTTTATAAAAAGACTGACAAAGCCCACAGTGTCGTTGTGGGAAGCTGATAAGTAGACAATCAAAATATGAAGTGCTAGAAATATTTTGAGAATTTTAATCAATAAACATATCCAGGTTTTTGTTCCAGAAAGATAACTTTGGAATGAGGAGAAATAGTGAAACAATATTAAATATTAAAACAGGAAGTAAAAACTGAAGTACTGGAAGATAATATTAACAAGCAGAAGAAAAGCACTAAGAACCCAGATTAAAAACTCCATCAGGGCTCCTCAGCCTGAGCAACCATGGAGATACTACAGGGCTGTCAAAGATGGAATTCCATGCCAGGAGTCTGCAATGCTGAGGAACTAGGGCAGAAAGTGAAAGGAAAAGTAAACGTAGCTACGTGGCTTTCTTTTCTGTAAACTCATTATAACGAGAGGGAGAAGAGGAGGCAAAAGAGGTAAACCAGAAAAAAAAAAACAGAAAATAAAAACTATTAATTAAAGTCTTTAACATTTACAAGCCGTGAAGCACCCCTGTTCCTTTGTCCTGGCGTTCTCATCCTCACTGACCCTTTCTCAAGCCACTAGTAGCCTATAGGGTCGCTATGAGTCGGAATCGACTGGACAGCACTAGGTTTGGTTTAGTACAGTTAAGGAGACCTGGTGTGCAGTGGTTAAGAGGTTGGCTGCTAACCAAAACGTCAGCAGTTCAAATCCACCAGCTCCTCCTTGGAAACCCTATGAGGCAGTTCTACTCTTGTATGAGCTGGAACTGACTTGAAGGCAACGGGTTTGGTTTTTCGTTAGTATAGTTAGAAACAGTTGCTGTTGAGTCAGTTCCGACTCTTGGCAATCCCATATGTGTCAGACTAAAACTTGTTGCATAGAGTTTTCAATGAGAGTGACTTCTCAGAAGCAGATAGCCAGGCCTTTCTTGTGAGGCACTTCTGGGTAGATTAGAGAGGAGGTGCTGCGTGGTGCAAATGGCTCAAACTCACCCAGAGTACCTCAGAAAAAGCCTTGGCTGTTTACTTTCAACAGGTCACAGCCATGAAAACGTACTCTGAAACATGTGTGGTTGATGGGAGTCAGAATCAACAGCAATTTTTTTTTTTTTTTGGTTTAGTACAATTAATGGAGTCCCTGAGTGGTGCAAATGCTTAATAAGGCTGCTAACTGAAAAGCTGGAGGTTTGAATCCACCCAGAGATGCCTCAAAAGAAAGGCCTGATGCTCTACTTTGAAAAAAAAAAAAACGGCTACCGAAAACCCTGCGGAGTAGAGTTCTCCTCTGGCAAACGCGTGGTCCCCATGAGTAGGACTCTACTCAATCCCCAGGGCAAATGGTTGGTTGGTCATAAAGTTAAACACCTGGAGAAAATTCATCAACTATTTCCAGTCTCGAGGAATGAAGAAATACTCAGTTTAAAAATGGTTTTATTTTGAGAACATAAAGAGAGTTAAAGAAGATGGCAAATATTCTCAAAAACTACATGGCCAGACTCTTCTACAGAAACTGAACCCTGTTCTTGGCCTTTCAGAATAAAACTATATGTTTAATATCTTAGTCCCTGAATAGCACAAATAGTTCAATGCTCAGCTACTAACCAAATGTTGGCAGTTTGAGTCCAACCAGAGGTGCCTCAGAATAAAGGCCTGGCAATCTACTTACAAAACACCATAGACATTAAAACCCAATGGAGCAGAGCTCTACTCTGCAAAATATGAGTTGCCATGAGTTACAAAAGTCTCCAGGTGAGTAATCTGCTATGAAACTTTAGCTGTCTGCGTAAGCATTAGTTTCTCCATCTCTGCTTCTCTCTCAGGGTCTTTTTACTGCTATCTGTCCTCTCTCAGGCATAGGGAGGGAGGGGAGTGAGATCAGGTGGAGGTGTTTATTTCCAGGCATCCTCACCGCGGGATCACGTTGGGCTTCTGTGACCCTTCACCAAATGACTTACCCACTTCTGTCTCTAAGTTCCAGTAGCTACCAGCTGCTGCTTCTCCTGACTCTTTGTGGTGCAGGAATGGCAACAGCCCTAATGAAATGGCCCATCTCCTTTGTTTTCTGTACCACGCATCTATCCTTTTGTAAATAACCCTTTTATTAAACTCTCCTAGAATGATTCAAAGACTTACGCCAAGACCCTAATGGAAACATGAGGGCATATGATTCCAGGAATCTCTTCTAAGCTTTAATAAAAAGGAACTTCATTTTTATCTATTTTACACATTGGCTTAATGAGGAATTCCCAAGACTTTTCTTTTTTTTTTTTTAGTTTTATTGTGTTTTAGGTTAAAGTTAACACTGCAAATTAAATTATCACTCAAAAATTTTATACACAAATTGTTTGTGATATTAGTTGCAATCCCTGCAATGTGTCAGCACTCTCCCCCTTTCCCTTTCTACCCTGGGCTCCCTGTGTCCATTTGCCCAGTTTTCCTGTCCCTTCCTGCCTTCTTGTCTTTGCTTTTGGGCAAGTGTTGCCTGTTCAGTCTCATATCCTTGATTGAGCTAAGAAGCAAATTCTTCACTTGTGTTATTGTTTGTTTTATAGGCCTGTCTAATCTTTGACTGATAGGTGACTTTCGGAATGACTTCAGTTCTGAGTTAGCAGGGTATCTGGGGGCCAGGGGGCCATAGCCTCAGAGGTTCCTCCAGGTACTGCTAGACCAGTAAGTCTGGTCTTTTTTGTTGAATTTGAGTTTTGTTCTACATTTTTTTCCCACTCTGTCCAGGACACTCTATTGTGATCCCTGTCAGAGTGGTTGGTGGTAGTACCTGGGCACCTTCTAGTTCTCCTGGGCTCGGTTTGGTGGACATTGTAGTTCATGTGGTCCATTAGTCCTTTGGACTAGTCGTTTCCTTGTGTCTTTGTTTTTCTTTATTCTCCGTTGCTCCAAACGTGATGGGACAAAAAGATGTATCTTAGCTGGCTGCTCCCAAGCTTTTAAGACCCCAGATGCCACTCACCAAAGTAGGATGTAGAACGTATCCTTTATGACCAATGTTATGTCAATTGACCTAGATATTTGCTAAGACCATGGTCCCCAGCCCTAAGCCCCAGTAACTCGATTCCTCAGGGTGTTTGAATGTGTCTAGAAAGCTTCTATGTCTTTGCCATAGTCAAGTTGTGCTGACTTCCCCTATATTGTGCTTTGTCTTTCCCTTCACCAAAGTTAAAACTTTTCTGCTATCTAGTTAGTGATTTCCCCTCCCCATCATCACCTTCCCTTGTAACCATCAAAATTTCTTTTTTTTTTTCTGTCTGTAAACCTTTAATTGGCTTTACATAATAGCGGTCTCATACAGTATTTGTCCTTTTGTGATTGACTTATTTCACTCAGCATAATGCCCTCCAGATTCATACATATTGTGAGATGTTTCACAGATTCATCATTGTTCTTTACCATTGCATAGTATTCACTTGTTGGCATGTACCAAAATTTGTTTATCCATTCATCTGTGGATGGGCACTTAGCACTAGAAGTCCTAGCTACAGCAATAAGGCAATAAAAAGAAATAAAGGACAAATTGGAAAGGAAGAATAAAACTATCTCTATTCACAGATGATATGATCCTGTACATACAGTATTGCAAAGATTCTACAATAAAACTGCTGGACCTAATAGAAGGGATCATCAGAGTAGCAGGATATAAGATCAGCATACAAAAGTCACCAACAAAGAGAACTTTGAAAAGGAAATCAGGAAAACAATACCATTTATAATATCACCTAAAAATATAAAATACTTAGGAATAAATCTAACCAGGGATGTAAAAAATCTATACAAAGAAACCTACAAGATACTACTACAAGCAACCCAAAGAGACCTACATAAATGGAAAAACATACCATGCTCACAGATAGGAAGCCTCAACATTATGAAAATGTCAATCCTATCCAAACCAAACTACAGATATAAGGCAATCCCAATACAAGTACCAATAGCATTCTTTAATGAGATGAAAAAACTAATCACTAACTTTATAAGAAATGGAAAGAGGCCATGGATAAGCAAAGCATTATTGAAGAAGAAGAACAAAGTGGGGGGTCTCATACTACCTGATCTCAGAACCTAGTATATAGCTATGGTAGTCAAAAAAGCCTGGTACTGGTACAATGGCAGACACATAAAAAGACCAGTGGAACTGAATGGAGGAACCTAGATGTAATTCCATCTACCTATGATCAGCTGATTTTTGACAAAGAACCAAAGTTCATCAAAAGAAAACACAGTCTTTTAACAAATGGTGCTGGCAAAATTGGATATCCATCTATAAAAAAAATGAAGCTGGACCAAACCTCACACCATACACAAAAATTAACTCAAAGTGGATCAAAGGCCTAAGTATAAAACCTAAAAAGATAAAGATCATGGAAGAAAAAATAGGTACAACACTAGAGGCCATAATACATAGCATAAAGAGAATACAGACCGTAACTAACAAAGAACAAACACCAGAAGTTAAACTAGACAGCTGAGAGCTCCTAAAAATTAAACACTTAGTGCTCATAAAAAGACTTCACCAAAAGAGTAAGAAAAGAACCTACACACTGGGGAAAAAATTTTGACTATGACATATCCGACAAGTGTCTTATCTCTAAAATCTATAAACTACTTCAACACCTCAACAACAAAAAGCAAATAACCCACTAAAAAACGGACCATGGATATAAACAAACACTTCAGCAAAGGACATTCAAGCAGCTAACAGACACATGAGGAAATGCTCTAAGCCATTAAAAAAGAAATGCAAATCAAAATTACAGAGATACCATCTCACCTCGACATTACTGGTACGAATTGAAAAAAGAAATAACAAGTGTTGGAGAAGTTGCAGTGAAATTGGAACTCTTATGCACTGCTGGTAGGAATGTAAAATGGTACAGCCACTATGGAGAAATAATAATAATAATAAGGTGCCTCCTTATAGCTAGAAATAGAAATACCATAGGATCCAGCAATCCCACTCCTAGAAAAACAAGAGCTGTCACACAAATAGACATACCTGCACACCCATGTTCTTTGCAGCATTATTCACAATAGCAAAAAGATGGAAACAACCTAAGTGCCCAAGGCTGCTTTTTGTAAGTGAATAGTATCTTCTATTTTTTTTACAGCAAGCATTATTTGGCCAACCCAAAAACCAACCCATTGCCATGGAGTCAATTCCCTCTTACAGGGACTCTCTCCCTTGGAGCAGCTGATGGGTTGGAACCGCAAAACTTTCGGAGATAATACAAAAAAAAAAAAAATTAACCTTCAGTAGATTCAGACTCATAGCGACCCTATAGGATAGAGTAGAACTGCCCCCACAGGGTTTCCAAGGAGCAGCTGGCGGATTTGAACTGCCAACCTTTTAGTTAACAGCCATAGCATGCCGTAGCTCCTAACCACTGCGCCACAGCAGAAGGAGTATCATCAGTGAATGAAGCTGGAGAGATGTGAATAAAGGCCACATCCCAGAGCAAAGCACACGTCCTAGGATGACTTAAAAAAAAAAAAAAAAGTTCATCAAAGCTGTAAATGCAATTGAGATTTGGAACTAGTTGATCATAATGTTATAATGATAATGGTATGAAATAATAATATTCGGAGCCCTAGTAGCTCAGTGTTTAAGTGTACAACGGTTAACCAAAAGGTCAGCAGTTGGAATTCACCAGTCGCTCCTTGGAAATCCTATGGGGCAGTTCTACGCTGTCCCACAGGGTCGCTAAGAATTGGAATTGACTCAACTTGATGGAGATGTTTTTTTTTTTAAATAATGTTTAGTTTGTTTTTTAGTTGCTTTATGACCAGTTAACAGGTATGTATTCTTAGAGGTCAGGATAATATTTTTAATTAAAGAAAAAAAATGCTGTACTTTGCTTTGTTCTAAAACCTGTAATTAAGGAAGGGGAGCCCTGGTGGTGCAGTGGGGAAAGCTGTTGGTTTATACCTGGGAGTTTAGTTCGTCCGCATTAACTGCATTGCACTACCACTTGATTTTAGAATACTTTAAAAATCCTATTATATGTTAAATTGTGATCATTCCCTTTAAAAGTTGCCACTCTTCAGTTTACACCACTAAAGTGATAGCAGTAATTTCATAGTTACTAAGGTTTACATACTTCTTCAATTGAAATAACTCCTTAGTGAATTATCAGACACATTGACTAGGGCTAGTTCATAAATATTTTATGATTTCCCCTGAAACTCTTAAGTCAACATATTGCTCTTTTTGCGAAGTATAAGGATTCCTTGTTCTAAACGACTATAAAAGAAGCCTTACATTGGAAATAGTAATACACATTTAATTGAAAGGGTTAATAATACAACATGATTGCTAGTGGTACATGACTTGAATTTGCTAGCTAATATTTTAAAGGAATTTTATGTTCCTTTGCTATTGTGGTAGATGCAGTGTTTTTACCTTCTTACATGATTTCATTATTCCTCCAACATGTGATTATGGTTTTTGTTTTTTTTTTAACTGGGCTCCTGAATGGCTGCAAGGCATAGTGTCCAATGCGATTGTTTGGAAGGCTCAGAGCAGACATCTGAGACCTCGGTCAATGAACAGTGCTGGAATGCAAGCTTGGTTCACATGAGCCTCAAGCCAAAAATGACTCATTTTGAACTTAAAAGATACTACTATTTTCTTTTGAAAATAAGATTCACATTGCAACTCTAAACAACACAAAACTGCTTCCGAGACATTACATCCTAGTCACTTCCATGCATTTATCACCCTGAGGTCTATTCCTGAATAAAGCTTTTAGATATATTGTCTGTGATCAGATCCACATAGATTCATCTCCAGGAGTAAAATTTATCATCTACTCTAGAAACTTCTTTCTCAGAATACAGGTTTCAGAGCCCATGACATCGCAACAGCAAAAATTAGATGGAACAATGAAAATTACTATTGTATCAATTTTTTTCATGCCAAATAAAAGCTATTAAAAAACTGGCATCTATTGTCACCATCGACTAATTTAAAAAAAAAAGAATGAAAGGACAATGTCAAATATTAGAGAGAAATCATCTTAGTAATTCTTATTTACTTTCTACAAACTCACTTCATTATTTCTATCTTATGTTTCTTTTAATATTTTATATTTCCTTTAATATTTTACCAAGTGAAATCTTCTCAAACCTATTTTGTGTAGGGAACTGAAGACAACAAAAAACAGTAGGGCTTCTCTGAGCTTTTGCAGAGAGCCTTATGTTGCTGTTGCAAGGCACTTGATTCTTTAATGAAACTGCAAAATCAACTAATAGAGCACCTCTATATTAATCATAGATAGAAATATTTTTATATTTGAAAAATACACCAAGATGCATTTATTATGTATTCAGTATACTATACTTGGGAAGAAAATATACAAACTTAGAAGGGATATCTGGAGAAGGACATTATGCTTGGTAAAGTAGAAGGTCAGTGAAAAAGAGGAAGACCCTCAAAGAGATGGATTGACATTGATGCAGCAGCTGCAACAATGGCCTCAAACATAACGATTGTGAGAATGGCCCAGGACCAGGCAGTGTTTGCTCTGTTGGACATAGGGTCACTATAAGTCCGAACAGACTCAATGGCACCTAACAACCATAGCAATTCTTCTTTTGATTTCCTCATTCATTACCCACCTTTTGCACGCATATGAGGTGACTGAAAACACCATAGCTTGGGTCAGGCACACCTTAGTCCTCAAAGTGACATCTTTGCTTTTTAACACTTTTAAGAGATCTTTTCCAGCAGATTTGCCCAATGCAATGTGTCCTTTGATTTCTTGACTACTGCTTCCTTGGGTGTTGATTGTGGATCCAAGTAAAATGAATCCTTGACAACTTCAATTCTTTCTCCATTTATGCTGATGTTGCTTATTGGTCTAGTTATGAGGATTTTTGTTTTATGTTGAGGTATAATCCATACTGACAGCTGTGGTCTTTGATCTTCATCAGCAAGTTCTTCAAGTCCTCTTCACGTTCAGCAAGCAAGGCTGTGTTATCTGCATACCACAGGTTGTTAATGAGGCTTCTTCCAATCCTGATGCCATGTTCTTTTTCATATAGTCTAGCTTCTTAGATTACTTGCTCAGGATACAAATTGAATTAAATATAGTGAAAGGATAAAACCCAAACACACACCTTTCCTGATTTTAAACCACAGTTTGTCTTTCTTCTGTTTGAATCACTGCCTCTTGGTCTATGTACAGTTTCCACATGAGCACAATTAAGTGTTCTGGAATTCTCATTCTTTGCAATGTTATCCATAATTTTGTTATGATCCACACAGTCGAATGACTTTGCATAGTCAATGAAACACAGTAAACATCTTTCTAGTATGTTCTGCTTTCCACTAGGATCCATCAGACATCAGCAATGATATCCCTGGTCCCATGTCCTCTTCTGAATCCAGGCTGAATCTCTGGCAGCTCCCTGTTGATATACTGCTGCAACCACTTTCGAATGGTCTTTAGCAAAATTTTACTTGTGTGTGATATTAATGATATTGTTCAATAATTTCTGCAATCTGTTGGATCACATCTCTTTGGAATAGGCACAAATATGAATCCTTTCCAGTTGGTTGGCCGGGTAGCTGTCTTCCAAATTTCTTGGCATAGATGAATGAGGACTTTCCAGTGCTGCATCTCAGTTGGTAGTCTGTCAATTCCCGGAGCCTTGTTTTTCACCGGTCTTCAGTTCAGCTTGGACTTCTTCCTTCAGTATCATCAGTCCTTGATCATATGTTACCTCCTGAAATGTTTGAACATCAACCAATTCTTTTTGATCCAGTGATTCTATGTATCCTTTCTACCTTCTTTTGATGCTTCCTGAGTTGTTCAATATTTTACTCACAGAATCCTTCCATATTGCAACTTGAGGCTTGAATTTTTCCTTCAGTTCTTTCAGCTTGAGAGATGTCGAGCATGTCCTTCCCTTTGGGTTTTCGGACTCCAGATCTTTGCACATGTCATTATATTTACTTTATCTTCTTGAGTTGCCCATTGAAATCTTTGTTTAGCTCTCTTATGTCATCATTTCTTCTGCTCACTTTACCTACTAGATGTTCAACAGCAAGTTTCAGAGTCTCTTCTGACATCCATTTTGGTCTTCAATTCCTCTTCAGTTTGTCATTTCTGGCATAGCAGACCATATGATTGCCTGATTCAAAATGGCTGATAACAGTCAACTTCAGTTCATTAATGCCTAGGATATTGATATTTATGCTTTCCATTTCATTTTTGATGATTTCCATTTTTCCTAGATTCATACTTCTTACATTCCACATTCCTATTATTAAATGAATAGTTGCAGCTGTTTCTTCTCATTTTGAGTCATGCTACATCAGCAAATGATGGTCCCAAAAGCTTGACTCCACCCATGTCATTGAAGTCAACTCTACCTTGAGGAGGTAGCTCTTTTCAGTGCCTTCCATCCTGAGGGGCTCATTTTCCAGCACTATATCAGACAATGTCCCACTTCATAAGTTTTACATTGGCTAATTTTTTTCAGAAGTAGACTGCCAGGTCTTTCTTCCTAGTCTGTCTTAGTCTGGAAGCTCAGCTGAAACCTGTCCACCATGGGTAGACCGTGCTGGCATTTGAATACTGGTGGCATAGCTTCCAGCATCACAGCAACATGCAAGCCACACAGTATAAAGAACTGATAGATAGATAGACAGACAGGCAGACAAATGATAGAAGAATAAATAACCAAGAAATAGAGGCATACATGTTTCTGGAGAAATGCCTTAACACTCAAAACTCAATTACTAATATTTTCTCCTCACTCACTTCTCAAAGGGTATATTTGTCCTCATTTGAGACCACCAGTAGCCGAGTTAGATATTATTGAGGTGGTTGGCCATGGCAAGAGGGAGGATTAGCATTCTCCTTGGAACACCCTCTAGCTGACTACATTCTGTACATACGAGTGCACACCCTAAGCTTCTTGACCCCTTCAGTTGTGTCTATAGATTGCAGGATGTGTTTTCAAGAGATGACATACATAGGTGCCCGATTTTCAAAGGGAAAACATGATATGAGTAAAAATCAACATAGAGTTGTTTATTATGTAGGAAAAAAAACAGAAGGAACAAAATGGCGTTGATATAAGCTACAAGTGGATAATCCTATGAAAGTTTAGATCAGCTCTCTCTTGTCACTGATGACAAAAAAACAAAAAAGGCAAATTGCAGAATTAGGTACTCTGGTTACCCTCGAATAATATATGTTTGACCATGAGTTTAATACAAAAGAGGAAAAAAAGAGGTATTTCCCCCTATTTGTAAATGTTTTCCCAGCTTAAAATTCAAATGTAAAAGAAGTAAGCTAAATATTTTCAGTAATCACATCACATTAAAACATTTGCAATCCATGTTAAAGAATATTTGAATATATAATTATTATTATATATGGATTTTTACCAAGCAATTCTATCTGTATGTAGATTTGTTATGAGTTTATGAATATGCTTGCTACATATTGATTATGTATCTTTCTGTTTGAAATAATCCCATTACGATTATGGATTGATGTTACCAATAAGTCTTCTTTTAAGTTTAATGTATGATAGACATTCTTGCCTGTCCTTCTCTTTTCCTTTGCATTGGTTCATACATATATACATTTTTTTTTTCTTTTGGTAAAATTCCCCAAAGGGCAATGAATGACAACTAAATTTATTTTTAGTTTCAGATCTGTTAAATAAAACATCTGGCGCCATGTGCAGGTGCCAGTGTTTCAGGAAATTTCTATGTTTTAGAGGCCATTGTAAGTAGAAGGCAATGTATTAAACAAGCCTATTGAGAATTTTAAAACAGATTATATATTTTCCTCAGGATTTCTTTCTGAATCCGACTCACTTCATATCTTGTTTTGCCTACCTCCTACATTAACTCCCCCAAATATCTTGTCCTTCAATCAAAACATTCAAACCCTAGCCCTAAGTTCTTTCCTTACCATTTCAGCCACTTGGAAAGCAAATAATAAAGACAAGCAAAGAAAGTGACTAAAATATGGAAGAAGCCAAAATAATTGCTGCTTTGCTATGTGTTGTGCACCTAATTACATGAGACTGTTAAAACTCGATAATGGGATTCACGCTATCAACATATGCAGTCACCATTATATCTGTGACACTGTAGAGCGCCGCATAACTGAAATTCATGATAATGACCCCTACCGTCAAGAAAACATTAAGTTATACTCTGTTTCTCCTGTTGAAATAGCGGGAATGCTTAGAGTGCATGGTAAAAAAACAAAAAAACCAAACCCAGTGCCGTCGAGTCGATTCCGATTTATAGCGATCCTACAGGGCAGAATAGAACTGCCCCGTAGAGTTTCCAAGGAGCGCCTGGCGGATTCGAACTGCCAACCTCTTGGTTAACAGCAGTAGCATGTAGCCACTAGGCCACCAGGGTTTTCAGAGTGCGTGACACATTACCTTTTTTTTTTTTTTTTAAGCTACTATTTTGTGGCTAACTCCCATAAGGTATGACTACTTCCTAAGTATTATGAATTGTTAATTTGTACTTTTGCATTTTTTAAGCCTTCACGCTTTACAAGTAAATTGAAGGATATTTGGTAAAAATATGCAGTTGATACTATTTTGAGCGATATTTGCCTTTTAGGTGTAATGTATGGAATTACTAACGTAGAGGTATAAAAAGGTAATATGAATGTCCCCTAGTTGCTGCCTTGAAAATGGTCCCCTTATACATAAAGCAGATAAAGCTAGATTTGCTTATGCATTCTTCAGACAATTATTAAGCTCAATTATTGAGCACCTGCTCTGTGCCAAGAACCGAAAAGAGTATGCTTTAACGACTAATTAAGTCACACACTTTGCTGGAAATGAACAACCTCCGTCCCCAGGACTGCCAGAGGAAAGGTACTAAAATAAAATGTGGACAGGGCTCAGGAAAATCTACAATGTTTACATGGAAGTTTTAAACCCTATGTGTCATGCTACCTACAAATTGTTTTGGTGGTGAATAAACCCTGAGAGAAAATATAGTATTTTTTACAACCTTCTGAATAGTAAACACTTCTACACTTCTCAACTGAATAACATTTTTCTCCTGTTGTGAATTTGTCATACTGACCTATCCAAAGCTATCAAGAATAATATTGAAATCTACTATATATCTCTAAAACAAAAATATTATTTATCATTTTGTAATGCTTCAAATATGACTAGCAATAGCATTATATATAGACATTTTTCTACATAAATTTTTGACTGATATGGCAAACTATGAGGTCTTAGAGAAAAGAGTTTAGTTATTTTAATTTTGAAATTGTTCTGTTGGTATTAAATAACTTTCATTTGTCAATTTAATAACAATAATGAATGCCAATAACTATGGGATACTATGCCTTAATCACCTAATAATGTGAAAGTAAATATGTGAGTCAGGAATTATTTGATTCCTTAAGAATCTCCATTAATTTAGATTCTATTATTTTTATATATGACCCTTTTTCGTTACATTTATTAGAGCTGAGTTTATACGCAGAGTCCCTGGGTGGCACAAATGTTAAGCAACTACTACCCAAAAGGTTGGTAGTTCAAACCCACCCAGAGGTGCCTCTGAAGACAGGGCTGGCAATCTGCTTCTTTTCAAGGTCTTTTTCAAGGTCACAGCCTTGAAAAACCTCTGGAGCACAGTTACTGTGCACACATGGGTCACCATGAGTTGGAATCAACTCAGTGGCAACTAACAACGACAATAGATTATATAAAAAGAATACTCATAACTGTGTGATGTTTTCACTATTTGGTTAATATTGCTATTATTATTTTAGAATATTCATTTCTAAAAGGATATTGGAAATGTTTTCTTTGGAGACTTTGCTGTGTGAAATGACCCCCACTCCCCTCCACACACATACACACATATATAAACTATGAGGAACGTAATGAAACTCAATCATAAGCCAAACAACTTCTCTTCTAATTGTTAATTAAAACTTCAAATGGAAATTAAGAAACTTCATTTTGTGCAGCTTTCTAATAACTACCATTAATGTGATCATATTCTTGTTTAAACCTTAAATTAGCTCATTAGATAGCATGGTTACTTATAAACCTCAAAGAATGAAAAAAAATCAATTTCGTCATGTTTTTGATAGTGATCTCAGGGATCATGGTTAGTGTATTCATTACCATCTGTCTACATAGCTCTGCACAGTATGGCATGTGTGTCAAACCAATTACTATGCAAATCCCAAGGTCATTCTAGCATTCAACTCCCGAGTGACATAAAATTTTCTCCGGCTTAATAATCACAAGAGAAAATTTCATTCTTGAAATTAATAATACAGATTTCACTCATTTTGGAATTCATACACAGCTTATAGTTTCTTCTAAAAATACAGACATATTAAATACTGTATAGTTAATCTTAGCTTTCTTAAAATTAATATAAAAATATAGGAAATACACTAAGTGAACTGGTATAGTAAATATGCAAAAAAAGTGAAAAATGTTTAATAATGAGGCAGTTATAACATTAAGAAAGGAAATAGTACTGCAGAAACTGCAATAATTATGCTAGCATTTTCCTAAGAAAACTAGAACTTATTGATGGGAATCATGTATGTATTCAGTTTTATTTAATATTGATAAATATTTTAGTGACAATAAAGAAGATGTGATACTGTCTTCACACTTTTTGTAACCCCTGGGTAGTGCAGAAGGTTAATGTGCTGCTCAACCACTAACCTAAAGGTTGGAGGTCCAAGTCCACGCAGGGGCACCTCAGAAGAAAGGCCTGGTAATCAACTTCCTGAAAATCAGCCACCAAGAACCGCATGGAGCACAGTTCTCCTCTGATGCACATGGGGGTCTCCGTGAGTCAGAACTGACTGGACTGCAACTGGTGGCTGGTGGTGTGGAGCCCAAGAGTCTACCTAATTCTGTGACTTTATTTCCTTCCACTTTTCCCCTCGTTCAGCCGTATCTTCCTCTTCATGTTCCCAGGACACAATGTGTGTTCTCCTCCCACTCGCAAGACTTTTGCATTTGTGTTTTGATTTTTTTGGCCTAGAACACTTTTCCCCCAAGTACTTGCATGGCTTCCCTTGAACATCCCCTAGTTATTTCAGATCAGTGTGCGGCTATGCCATTATATGTAAAACGGCAGTGTTGTCACACTCTATTCCCGTATGCTACTATGCTTGTCTTCTTAGCACTTACAGCTGCTACCTGATATTACATATCTGTTGTTGCCTCCGCCATTGAAGTATAAGCTATGTCAAGCCAGGGACTTGGTCTTTCTTATTCATTGCTGTTTTCTCACTCTCTGGAATGCAGTGGGTGTGCAATAAATATTCTCAGACTAAAGCAACAAATGACTGGAGGTCAAAAATCTTTGTAACACACCCATGTTTGCTTCTGTCCTCTGCTGTGGTCTTAACTGCCTATTTTTAGATCTACCTTCAATCTATTGCTTAGGTTAAAAATAGCCCATATTATCATCCTTAGTCATTTAACCCAAAAGGAAAAAGAAAGAAAAAAACCATCGCCATCAAGTCATTTCCAACTCAAAGTGACCCTATAGGACAGTGTAGAATTGCTTCATAGAATTTCCAAGGAGTGCCTGGTGGATGTGGACTGCCAATCTTCTGGTTAGCAGCCGTAGGTCTTAACCACTAGGCCACCAGGGTTTCCCTAGTCATTTAAAGTATGCGGGGGGAAAAAAAAGTCACTTATAGAAGTTCTTTCCAAATGGTAATTAAAAGCTGCTTTATTTAAACCAAAATTAGAAAAAAAAAATTTTTTTCATATTCTTTTCACTAGAGTCAGTGACATTTAACTGGATCTTTTCTAAATAAATTTATTTTACACGAGTAAAAACGAGAAAGTCTCCCCTCTTGTCACAAACATAAGACAATATAATTCAGTTAGCTGTTCTTCATAAATTGTAAATTTTCAGGTTTTCAATCATGCAATATTTTCTTTAAAATCATGGCTAGATGGGGAAAATGAGTTCATTATAAATTACATTTTTTCTAAAGTATATGAAAATATTTTCTTTAAAATAAAAATAAGAAGGAAATGATTTTGCATACTTTATTTTGAAATATACCTAAAGCTAAAACAAACAGAATAGTTAGCTAATAACATTTAACCAATGATTTTATTATTGAACTAAGGAAAGGCTATTTGGCAATGTCTGATTCACAATGACCTATTTAGCTTTGATCAAAGGTAACAAGCCAACGCACTTGTTTCTAGCAAAATCCATAAATAATACTATCCAAAGGAAAAAGAGACAATGGATTATAATGTTTCCAACACAGTATTGCCTGCCCTTTGGGTTGAAGTTTTTTCCTCTTAATTATTAACTTCTCCTCTTAGTATTTAAAAGAAATATCTAATTTTATTAAATTTTTGATCATTTATAACCATGAATGTTATATATATATATATATATGTAAATATATTTGTATATGTATAAATATTCCTTTTATCTCTGGTAAAAGAAAGCTGTATTTTTAGTCAGTGTAATTCAACCTTATGTTAGCTCTGAAATGTCACTCCCTTGACACTTGCTCACGTCAATACAGTGGGATGTATGTCATGTATCTCATGTAGCAAAGTTTCTACAGGAACAACATGGAACCATTGTGGCATTTTTCTAATTATCCATCATTTCATGGCTATGTAGTTCAAGGGCACTTGTTAAACATATTATTGTTCATTTAATTTTGGGTATTCTTCTAGATGAAGTGTGCTAATAGAAAAAATCTTTAAGATATGTAATTTTATATTTCTTACTAATCTCTATAGAGCTTGATCACTCTGTCTGATGTTGGTATCAGTAAGACTGGATGAATTTTAGAAGACAACTAGACTATAAGCTCTGTGAGCACGTGGGTTGTGTTTGTGCATTAAAATTTCTATCCCCAGGGCTGACACATAGTTAACACTTAATGAACATTGGTTGAAGAAATATGTAAATGAAAGTAACTCATCCTAACATCCATCTTTAAACTTTCCTGCATAGATCATAACATCTTTTAAGTTCTTTATGAAAGACTCTAATGCAAAGAAATACCCTCTTGGTTACCTAAAATAAGACTGCATGTATTCTATATGTTCATCCAGAGACAGGCTAATTTTCTGCCAGACAATTTTATTCCTAGTAAGAAATATGCAACGGTGACTACATGGTAATCTAAATTATCCAAGCATAGGCATTTTTTAAAGATCCCTAGATAATGATAATATGCAAGCAGAGTTTAGCTCACTGATCTATGCTACGTTTTCATTTATTAAAAGAGAACAATGAAAAATGTAATCACTTTCACATATCCAGAGAGAGAATGAAAAGAAGAGAGAGTAAGAGCTAGAAACAATAGATTTACTTTTTGCATTTTATATCAGAAACACTTCATTTTAAATATACTGTGATGTATGGTGGATAAAAGGGAGTCCGAGTTCTGTGTCAGGATTAACTGAGTCAGGGAGACTGGAAGAGGTAGAAGATTGGAGGAAACAATCAGAAGCACAGTTTTGTACTTTTCTATATATCAAAAATCAGTTGCCATTGAGTCAATTCCAACTTCATAAGGTTTTTATGGCTGCGACCCTTTGAAAGCAGATTGCCGAGTATTTCCTTAGGAGCTTCTGAACAGGTTTGAACCATCAAACGTTCGATTAGTAGCCGGCTTTTAACCTTACGCATCACCCAAAGACTCCTCACTTACCTGAACCATGGGGCTAATAAAGCATATCTTGATAATGGAACTGTGTTTGTTTGAAACATTTGGCTTTCAAATAACAGAAACTGAAACCAAACAAGCTAGAATACTAAAAGAAAATTTTGGGCATATGTATCTGAGCAGTTCAGGGGGAGGCTAGGCCAAATGAATAGGATTAATCCTGTAGCCTAGTTCGCCATTTTTTTTTTTTTTTTTCCTGCTTTCTAAGGTCCATAGTAGAATCCACTGGACACTGCTTGGAAACCTTATGGGGCAGTTCTACTCTGCCCTATAGGGTCGCTATGAGTTGAAATCGACTCAAGGGCAATAGGTTTGGTTCTTTTTTTTTTTGGTAAGGTCAATAAGCTAGCTTCTCTCTGTGGTCACAGGACAACTTCCAATAGCCTCAAAGGGCTCAATTCTTACTTGTTCACCTTCAGGAGAAATTTGTATTTCTTCAGATGTCTTCTGCAAAAAAAAAAAAAGAGGAGTTTTTCTCTCTCAGAAGCCCTTACTCGATATCTCCTTGGATAGACTTTAGGTGTCATGGTCATCTATAAATCATTGACATGTCCAGTGGAAACAAAGTGCTTCTGATTGCTCTAAGGACCACATCCAGAGCTGAATGTCATGGAGTAAGCCCCACAGCTTGGGATGAGTAACTGAATGAAAAGCCAAGGTGCTGTGGCCAAAGAGGAAAATAAATGTGGGAAGATGAAAAATAGAACACGTCCATCATTGCAATTTGAGTAATACTGATGCTTAGAACATTACAGAAGGCCAGGATCAGGAATCAAATGACTTTGGATATCACAGATCTACCAGTTTCTAATGCATGATATAATGTTGAACAAGGTGTACGACAGAGTTGTATCTT
Organism: Elephas maximus indicus; assembly: GCF_024166365.1. Lineage (NCBI taxonomy): Eukaryota > Metazoa > Chordata > Mammalia > Proboscidea > Elephantidae > Elephas > Elephas maximus. The sequence goes on along the minus strand of NC_064836.1, from coordinate 51,909,040 downwards.
CTCACCTTACTTATTCAATCTATATGCTGAGCAATTTATATGCAAAATCAGTATTGGAGAAAGATTCCTTAACAACCTGCAATATGCAGATGACAGGATCTTGACAAAAATGAAGACGGCTTGAAGCACTTCCTGATGAAAGTAAAAACTTAAGCATGGATTACCTGAACGTGAAGAAAACAAAACTCCTCACAACTGGCTCATAAAAAACATCATGTAAACAGTGAAGAAATTGAAGTTGTCAAGGATTTCATCCTGCTTGGATCAACAATTGGCATCCATGGAAGCAGCAATTGGGAAATCAAAGGATATATTACATTGGTCAAATCTACAGTAGAAGACCTCTTTAAAATCATGCAAAGGAAATATGTTACTTTGATGACTAAGGTGCACCTGACCCAAGCTATGGTATTTTTAATTGCCACATATCCATGCAAAAGCTGGATAAAGGAAACGGGACACCAAAGGAGAACTGACACATTCAAATTGTGGTGTAGGCAAAGAACACTGAATACATCATGGGCCATGAGAAGAACGAACAAATCATCCTTGGAGGAAGTACAGCCAAAATGTTCCTAGAAGCAAGGATGGTGAGACTTTGTGTCATTTACTTTGGACATGTCATCAGGTGGCACCAATCACTGGAAAAGGACATCGTGCTTGGTAAAGTAGAGGGTCAATGAAAAAGAAGGAGACCCTCAATGAGATGGATTGACACAGTTGCTGTACAATGGGCTGAAACATAGCAACAAAAGAGAGGATGGTGCCAGACCAGGCAGCCTTTTGTTCTATTATATGTAAGGTCACTATGAGTCAGAGCCAACAAGATGGCACCTAACAAGAGCAACAACGATATAGACAAATCATTTAATGTCTTCTTATCTCACTCTTTACAATTGTAAAATGAGGTTAAAAATGAGGACACACATCAAAGTTTAATTGTGAATTTCAATTTAGATAACAAATACAAACTGCTAAGTAAAATTTTCTGACACAGTAAATTCTTAAAAAACATTCGCCATTATTATAATAATTATTATTGCATGTATAGTCTATACATGCAATAATAATAACTATTATAATAATGGCGAATGTTTATTAAGAACTTAGTTAACATTCAATTAGCAGCCTTAGTTCTTAACCATTATGCCACCAGAGCCCTGTTTTAATAATTAAGACAGGTTAACAGGTGTAAACTAGAACGATACTGGCAAGCTTGGATATATTGTCACCCTATTATAACCCTTGTAGCCCTAGTGGCACAGTAGATAAGAGCTTGGCTGCTAACAGCTGCTAACCAAAATGTTCACTATTTGAATCCACCAGCCGTTCCTTGGAAACCCTATGGGGCAGTTCTGCTCTGTCTTATAGGGTCATTAGGAGTCAGAATCGACTCAAGGGCAACAGTTTTTTTTTTAATCTTTGAGAGGAGAAGCCCTGGTGATGCTAACCTAAAGATCAGTGGTTCTAACCTGCTAGCAGCTCCACAGGAGAAATACGTGACAGTCTGCTTCTGCAAAGATTTACGTCTTTAGAAATCTATGGGGCAGTTCTACTCTGTCCTATAGGGTCGCATTGAGTTGGAATTGACTGGATGGCAATAGATTTAGTTGTTTTTTATTTGTTTGTTTGTTTGTTTAATCTTTGAGACCAATACACTCTTTTAACATATCACCAGCGCTTGTTTTCTGGTATTTATTTCTGCTTCTCCACTGTTTATCATGCCATCACAGCTCTAGTGAAAATAATTTAAAGCAGGTTTATGGAGCTCAACATTGCAATTTTGAATTTAATAAAACTGCACTTTTAATTTGTATTTAATTAAAATACTGTTTGATTAGAAAATATATTAAAATGTAATATTTAAAAAAATATATCAAATTCATTCCCTTAAGGACAAATCAGTGCTACTAGAATTTCAAAATTTGCTAGAAGGGACTTATTACAAAATAAATTGCAGAAGTGTTGAAGCTTGCCGTCTCATTTTTTTTTTTTAATAGAAGATAGCTGATTCAAGAAATCTGCACTCTTTCTTCCTATTTGAGGAACAAAGACTACATTTCACATTTGCTCTACATGAGGCAATGAATAAAAGATCATAGATAAAAGAAAACCAGTAAATCACCATTTGCATTGTATTGATGTTTACTGAGGTATAAAATCCCCTAGAATTTAGATGTGCTAGCAGGTTGTTATGGAGAAGGTGCTCCCTTCAAATAACATGGGATTCAAAACACACATTTCTGTGTGTGGATTGATCTGAGATGAGTACTACAATGAATCCTCAAAAAAAAAGAAAAACATCTCTGCGTTTTATTATGTAATAAGAGATGTGGAATTTTGTATATTATAATGCTTCTTTTTCCCCTCTATTTTATAATTTCTTAGAAAACACAAGCATCAATACATAATGCCTGCTTTCTAGAGCATTTTTGAAGTAGCAAACAGTGAAAAGAAGATAGGTAAAGCTAATTCTCGATTTTTTGAGAAGTTAAATGTATAGAATTATTCTTTTTTCTTTTTGCAATTTGAAGAAATAGAGTATTCCCAATAATATTTTTCATATGTTGATGTTGAAATCTCAACAGAACATGACTAAAAATTGGATCAGTCAAATATATCATGCATTTAAAAAGGTATGCCTGGTAACATATTATTAATTTATAGAATTAGTATACCCTAATGCTTTCTCCCAATCCAATGTAGAAAAGCAGCTTACTAGTGATGTGTGACATTGCTACCTTGGTCTGTTTAACACTGTAAGTTATAAAGATTTATTGGAAAGAAAAAGGAAATAGTTAAGATAGAGTTGAGATGGGGGTAGTGAAAATTTTGAAGACGTAACTGTTAGTCAAACATATTATATTATATTATATTATATTATATTATATTATATTATATTATATTATATTATATTATATTATATTATATTATATTATATTATATTATATTATATTATATTATATTATATTATATTATATTATATTATATTATATTATATTATATTATATTATATTATATTATATTATATTATATTATATTATATTATATTATATTATATTATATTATATTATATTATATTATATTATATTATATTATATTATATTATATTATATTATATTATATTATATTATATTATATTATATTATATTATATTATATTATATTATATTATATTATATTATATTATATTATATTATATTATATTATATTATATTATATTATATTATATTATATTATATTATATTATATTATATTATATTATATTATATTATATTATATTATATTATATTATATTATATATATTATATTATTTATATTATATTATTTATATTATATTATTTATATTATATTATTTATATTATATTATTTATATTATATTATTTATATTATATTATTTATATTATATTATTTATATTATATTATTTATATTATATTATTTATATTATATTATATTATTTATATTATATTATATTAATTATATTATATTATATTAATTATATTATATTATATTATATTATAATATTATATTATAATATTATATTATATTATATTATTATATTATATTATTATATTATATTATTATATTATATTATAATATTATATTATATTATATTATATTATATTATATTATATTATATTATATTATATTATAATATTATATTATATTATATTATATTATATTATATTATATTATAATATTATATTATATTATAATATTATATTATATTATAATATTATATTATATTATAATATTATATTATATTATATTATAATATTATATTATATTATAATATTATATTATATTATATTATAATATTATATTATATTATAATATTATATTATATTATAATATTATATTATATTATATTATAATATTATATTATATTATAATATTATATTATATTATAATATTATATTATATTATAATATTATATTATATTATATTATATTATATTATATTATATTATATTATATTATATTATATTATATTATATTATATTATATTATATTATATTATATTATATTATATTATAATATTATATTATATTATATTATATTATAATATTATATTATATTATAATATTATATTATATTATAATATTATATTATATTATAATATTATATTATATTATAATATTATATTATATTATAATATTATATTATATTATAATATTATATTATATTATAATATTATATTATATTATAATATTATATTATATTATAATATTATATTATATTATATTATAATATTATATTATATTATAATATTATATTATATTATATTATAATATTATATTATATTATATTATAATATTATATTATATTATAATATTATATTATATTATAATATTATATTATATTATAATATTATATTATATTATAATATTATATTATATTATATTATAATATTATATTATATTATAATATTATATTATATTATAATATTATATTATATTATAATATTATATTATATTATAATATTATATTATATTATATTATAATATTATATTATATTATATTATAATATTATATTATATTATATTATAATATTATATTATATTATATTATAATATTATATTATATTATATTATAATATTATATTATATTATATTATAATATTATATTATATTATAATATTATATTATATTATATTATAATATTATATTATAATATTATATTATATTATATTATAATATTATATTATATTATATTATAATATTATATTATATTATATTATAATATTATATTATATTATATTATAATATTATATTATATTATATTATAATATTATATTATATTATATTATAATATTATATTATATTATATTATAATATTATATTATATTATATTATAATATTATATTATATTATATTATAATATTATATTATATTATATTATAATATTATATTATATTATATTATATTGCCACAAACTGGATAGCTTAAAACAACAGAATATTTTCTCTTACAGCTCTAAAGGACAGATTCCGAAATTATGATATACTTTGGCAGCACTCCTTCCTTGGCTCTTCTAAGCTTCTAGTGTCACTAGGCATTCTTTGGTTTGTGTCTGAATAACCCCAGGCTCTACCCCTGTCTTTACCTGGTCTTCCAGTGTTTCAAATCTCTGTCTTTTGCTTATAAGGACACTTTTCACTGGATTCAGGGCCCACCTGGATAATTCAGGGTGCTCTCATCTTGAGATTCTTAACTGAATTACATTTGAAAAGATGCTTTTTCCAAATAAGGTCTCATTCACAGGTTCTAAGGGTTAGGACACAGTCATATCTTTTTGAGGGCCACCATTCAACCCACTACAGTATTCATTAGACTTTTGGAGAATCTATAGGCATGAGAACAAGTCATATTAAATGGGAAGCAGATGCAGCAAGGAACTGTAGGCAAAGAAAATAATAAGAATAAGGGAGTAAGTTCATAGAAGTACAGAATTTGAGATTTGGGAGTGATCATAGATATCATTATATTTTGCTTTATTATTATTTTTAATATCATTAACATTATCTCTTTTTTGAAATGCGATCTACCAAAGTTACATACATCTCTGATGAATCTTTGTAAATATGAACAACTGTGTGGCTGTTGGAGCCCTAGTGGCGCAGTGCTAGTCAAAAGGTCAGTGGTTCAAATCCACCAGCTGCTCCTTGGAAACCCTATAGGGCAGTCCTACTCTGTCTTATAGGGCTACTATGCATAGGAATCGACTCCAGGGCAATGGGGTTTATGGTGTAGTTATTATCGAGATAGAGAATATCACGAACCTCTCAGAATTCTGCCTGTGTCCTCCTTAGTCAATAACTTTCTCCAAATGTAACCACTATTCTTAATTTTACCACTTAGATTAATTTATACCATTTTAAAATGCTATATTTTTTATTCCACAATATCTTGAGATTAATCCATGTTGTTGCATATAGCATAATTCATTCCTGCTCATTGCCATCCAATATTGCATTGTGTGAGTATGTCATGATTCATTTATACATTCTTCTTTTGAAGAAGATTTTGGTTTTTCTAGTTTTTATTATGGAAAAGGAGCTCTGGTAGTGAAGTGATTAAGAGCTTAGGCTGCTAACCTAAAGGTCAGCAGTTCGAATCCAACAGTGGCTTCTTGGAAACCCCACAGTACAGTTCTACTCTGTCATATAGAGTCGCTATGAGTCAGAGCAACAGCAACAAAATTATGGATAAAACTGGTATAAACATTCTTTTCCATCTTTTTATGGCTATAAATACTTATATGCCTTGTGTCAGAAGCCTGGCAATCTACTTTCTAAAATCAGCCATTGTAAACATTATGGAGCACAGTTATACTCTGACACACCTGGGGTTGCTATGAATCAGAACTGACTTGATGATAACTTTTTTTTTTCTTTAATACCCTGGGTATATATCTAGGAGTGGGATTGCTGGGTAATAGGATATATATGTTCAGTTTTAAAAGAATTGATAAAAGTTTTTTCCCAGCATTTATGACAATTTATGCTCCCATCAACAGTGTGCCAACATCTGTTATGTTTACATTTTAATTTTTTGTTTTGGAAGTATCCAACTGGGGTTTACATTTCTAGTTCCCCGGTGACTGATGATGTTAAGCACATTTTTATACACTTATTGGTCATTTGGATATACTTACATGCGAAGTTCTTTTTAAAGAATATTGTCTGTTTTTCAAAATTAGTCTTTCTTTTTCATATTGGTTTGAAGGAATTCTTTATACAACTCCCTCCTTTCTCCCGCTCCTCATTTTTTTTTATAACTGATGAGAAAACTGAAGGCTATATATGTCAAGGGACTTAGAGAAAGCATAGTTGTAATTAATGTGAGAACAGAAATTGTGACACAGTTCTCTTACAAGGCAATACAATGCCTCTTATACACCACTTCAGCATAACTAAAAGATATATAGTACCAGAAGTATCATCAAAGACCTTTACTACTTTTTCCTAAATATATCTCAGGTTTGAATAAACCTTAATCACTTTCATTGCTCTTTTTTTTTTTTCAGAAACATTCTGTCCTCAGAAATATACTGAATGAAAGTCATATAGGATAATAGTTTTTCTTTTGAAAAATGATTTTTTTCCTATGAAAATGATCTAAAGCAATGCAAACAATACAAAAAATAAAGCATTAAAAATATCATAAGTTCAAATAAAGGGAGCATTTAAAAAATACTGGTCAAAGGGTAAGGAAAGGAAAAAATAATGGATATCTTCCTGTACCAGTAATTTGAAAACATTGGTGGGGTTGCTGTTGGATAGAAGAAACGAGGGAGCAGAGCTGAACTTGGTGTAGCAAGAACACTATGAGTTGGAATCAACTGGAGGGCAATGGGTTTGGTTTTTTTAGGTTTTTTTTTAAACATATAAAGGGTATGAAATTAGGGGAATTTTGTATGTATACTGAACTAATTATGTCACTGGGTTGCAGAAATATAAGCCTATTACTTAGATAAGAGAAAGAAAACCAAACCAAACCCATTGCCGTCAAGTCGATTCCAACTCATAGCAACCCTATAGGACAAAGTAGAGCTGCCTCACAGGATTTTCAAGGACTAGCTGGTAGATTCAAACTACTGACCTTTTGGTGAGCGACCACGTTGTTAACTCCTGCGCCAACAGGGCTCCCAGACAAAAAAAAAGGCAATGGATATTCAGTATTCTAGAAATTACCAGAAGTAGGTAGAATTTGCGAATCTGAGACAGAGGAAGAGAAATGAATTCTAATTGGAACCTATAAACTTTGGATTATTGTCACGTTCCTTGAGAAAAAGTTGGATTGGGAAAAAATACATATATTTCTATCTAAATGTTAATTGATATTTGCTATTTTGTATATTTTTACATTTTAAGAGTAATCTATAGTAGCTTTACATATTAAAGTATAAATTATTAAATACAACTAAATGCCAGTTTTATAAAAATGTTGATTTGCTTTATGACTGTGTAAAACTAACTTTTCCATCAAATGTCTTGTTAGACTTAAATAACATGTCAACATTTACAGAACTTTCTTCAGTGCTTTTAACTGAATATTATATAATTTCAAATTAAAACTATGAATTATGTACTAATAATGATTAAATATCTATTTAATTAAATCAAATACATAATTGGCCTGAAGACCAATTAAATATAGACACAGAAAAAACAGTCAACCATGGATATTTATCAATTGTTAATTCCACCAGGATCTTAACAGCAGTAATTTTGATTATGCTGTAACTTTCTAAGAAAAGAAATGCATCCTTTTATTTTCTGAAGTGTAGTTATAAAGCAGATTGCAATTTGACATTTTTTAAAGCTTGTAATTTATAGTATATTATAAAACAAGTATCATTTGTTATGCATAAGTAATCAGAGTGCTATCTTACAATGAACTTTAAAAAGTGTGGCTGCCAGCAATGTCCTTAAACTTAAAAATTAGAGTAGCATATAATTACTTCTCATTCCAATCATTCAGTAAAATATGATATAAGGAAGATGTTTTTATATCCATAAGAGAAAAAATAAGTTGAACTAATTCCATTGGAAATAAAATTATCTAGGTTTGACTATGACTACCTAAGAAAATAAGGAGCACTGATGGCACAGTGGTTCAGCACTCAGCTGCTAACTGAAAGATTGGGGATTCAAACCCAACAGTCACTCTGCGTGAGAAAGATGTAGCAGTCTGCTTCTATAAAGTTTAGGGCCTTGGAAACTCTGTGGGGCAGTTATACCCTCTCCTATAAGGTCGCTATGTGTCGGAATCAACTCAACAGCAATGGGTTACCTAAGAAAACGCAGTATTATTTTTGAGATTTATTTCTTGTTTTTCCTAAGATTGCTCTAAGCTATTCATATTAAATGCCAGAAAACATTGCAGTATGATTTCAAGTCCTAATAGTAATAAAATTTATGCAAGAAAAGAAATATCTGGTTGTAATGAGTACTACAAAATATGTTTAGCAGTGTATGCAGTTGAAGAATTAGATATTTACTTGCTACCTCCAATCCTCAAATTAACCATATTTTTATGATGATCACATTTCCCCTTCTCTACCAATGAAGGATGTCCGTGGAAATTTTCTTTCACAAAGAAAACTTCCCTGTGTGATTCAGGCAGATGTGATCTTAATACTGCTTAAATGCTCTATCTTTTTTCACTACACTAATCATATGCCTTTTGTAATACACTTTCATACATTATGTTGTTGTTGCTTTGTTTTTTCATTTGGTTTGGTTTGGGATAAGTTTTGGTTATTTATTTACTTATTTTTCAGGACAAAGCATCATCTACTAAATGTTTGGCATGGTTCGAATTTAGATGACTTGATAGATACAGAATAAATTAATGAACAAACACACTAACCAAGAGAAACCTGCAATGATTGAAAGATTTCTTTGTGATTGAAATATAGAGAAATCTTGTTTAAACGTACAAGAATAACTTTCTTTGGTTTGGTGACTGATAAGCTTTTAGTATCTATACTGATTTATATTATCTTGAATACAAATGAAGTTTATGGAGTAGAGATCAGACTAATTGCCACTTACAGCAATAACAGCTTTGGCTCCCCATGCCTTAATCTTTCCCCTATATCGGGTACTGTTATAAGAGTCAGATGGATCCTGATGTGCAAAAAAGAGGAGTTTCTTGCACCACAGGAGGGGAAACCAAGAAATACCAACCTGGAAGCTTGTTGCCTTACTCCCCTTTTAAAAAAAGGAGGGAAACTCTCCCCGATACAAATAAATTCACCTTAGGAAGAGAATAGTAAGATTTGGACTGTTTGGAACATAAATAAATAATTTCAAAGGCAAATAAGACAAGTGTTTCCAGGTTGTTGCTGTTGTGTGCTAGGTTGTGTCCCTTCCAGTGGATTCTGACTCATAGCAACCCTCCAGGACAGAGTAGAACTGCCCCATAGGGTTTCCAAGGCTGCAATCTTCATGGAAGCAGATTGCCACATCATTCACCATGGTTCAGCTGATGGACTTGAACTGCCAGCATCTAGGTTAGCAGCTGAGTGCTTAACCAGGGCTCCTTGGACTCCAGGTTAAAAAAAACCCTGAAATTCCCCAATGACTCCAGGTTTCATTCTTTTTTCATAGATAAACACATACCTCCAAAGTTATCATTATCTATTTTGTCATTTCTTTTTTAATTCCAAGGCTTGTCCTTTAACCCAGGTTTTAGTAAAATTTGCTCGGAAAGCTCCAGCTGTGCAGAAACATAAAAGTATTTAAAATAAAAATATTTCTTTATGGTCATATTATCTCAAAAATTCTCACCCAGCTTCAGTCTGTCTTTTCTATACTTTATTGTTCTATCCAAACATCTGTGTATTCTTTTACCAACTAGTTATTCTAATATTGAAGAGAGAAAATATTTTCAAGAATTCAAGAACCAATTAGCCTAGTAATTCAATTACACTTCTACAAGCTTTGAGTAAGTTGAGTGGTACTTCCATACCACAGACCAAGTGTAATCACTTACTATTGTGTATTTAAACACCTGTTATATCATTAGATATATATGACAATTTTGATTGAATTGCATATTTCTATAACATTTTTGCCCAAGCAATTCTATGATATTTTTGTAAAGGAAAACAACTAAATGTAATGGTAATTATATTGTTAGACTAAATAATTGTTGAAGCCACTTTAGTATAATATTCCATTTTTACTTTGTGATTAATACTTTCATCTGCTAATACATTGCTCTACCACGTGTCTGTCAGCTTGTCATACTGTGGTGGCTTGCGTGTTGCTGTGACACTGGAAGATTTGCCACTGGTATTTCAAATACCAGCAGGATCACCCTTGGCAGACAAGTTTTAGTAGAGCTTCCAGACTGAAACAGATTAGGAAGAGGGAGCCAGCAATCTAATTCTGAAAAAAGTGGCCAGTGAAAACCTTATGAATGGCAGTGGAACATTGTCTGATATACTGCCAGAAGATGAGCCCTTCAGGTTGGAAGGCACTCAAAATATGACTAAAGAAGAGCTGCCTCCTCAAAGTAGAGTTGACCTTAATGATATGGATGGAGTCAAGCTTTCAGGATCTCCATTTGCTGATGTGGCATGACTTAAAATGAGAAGAAACAGCTGCAAACATCCATTAATAATCAGATGGACTGTAGGAAGTATAATTATGGAAAATTAGAAATCATCAAAAATGAAATGGAACACAAAATTTGATGGTCTAGGCTTTAGTGAGCAGAAAGGGACTGATATTGGCCATTTTAAATCAGACAGTCATATGGTCTACTGTGCCAGGAATGACAAATTAAAAAGGAATGGTGTCCCTTCATCATCAAAAGGAACATTTCATCATCTATCTTGAAGCACAAAATTGTCAGTGATAATATCCATACACCTACAAGTCGACCAGCTAATATGACTTAGTCATATTTACACACCAACTACTAAGGCCAAAGATGGAGAAATTGAACATTTTACTAATTTCTACAGTCTGAAATAGATCAAACATGCAATCAAGATGCATTGATAATTACTGGCAATTGGAATGTGAAAGTTGGAAACAAACAAGGAGGATTGGTAGCTGGAAAATATGAACTTGGTGATAGAAACAACACTGGAGATCATGTGATAGAATTTTGCAAGGCCAAGAACTTCTTCAATGTAAATACCTTTTCTCAATAACGTAAACAATGGGTATACACATGGACTTCACCATATGGAATACACAGGAATCAAATCAACTACATCTGTGAAAAGAGACTATGGAGAAGCTCAATATCATCAGTCACTACAAGGCCAGGGGCCAACAATGGAACAGACCATCAGTCACTCCTACACAATTTCAAGGTGAAACTGAAGAAAACTAGAGCAAGTCCATGAGAGACAAAACACAACCTTGACCATATACCACCTGAATTTAGAGATCATCTCAAGAATAGATTTGATGCATTGAAAACTAATGAGCAAAGACCAGACAAGTTGTAGAATACATTGATGACATCATATATGAAGAAAGCAACAGGTTATTAATAAGACAAGAAAAGAAGAAAAGACAACAATGAATGCCAGAAGAGGCTTTGAAAGTTGCTGTTAAATGTAGAGTACCTAAAGCGAAAGGAAGAAATGATGAAGAGCTGAACAGAAGATTTCAAAGGGTAGTGCAAGAAGACGAAGTATTATAATGACATGTGCAAAGACCTGGAGACAGGAACCCAAAAGGGAAGAACACTCTTGGCATTTCTCAAGCTGAAAGAATAGAAGAAAAAATTCAAGCTTTGAGTTGCCATATTGAAGGATTTACAGGGAAAATACTAAATGATGCAGAAAACTTCAAAAGAAGATGGATGATTATACAGAGTCACTGTACCAAAAAGAATTGGTCAACATTTATCCATTCAAGAGGTAGTATATCATCAAGAACCGATGATAAGGAAGAAAGAGGTCCAAGCTGCACTGAAGGCATTGGCCAGATGCAGCGCTGGAGGCACTGATTTATATATGCCAAGAAATTTGGAAGACAGCTACCTGGTCAAATGACTGAAAGAGATCCATATTTGTATCCATTCAAAAGAAAAGTAATCCAACAGGATGCAGAAATTATCGGCAATGTCATTAGTATCACACACAAGTAAAACTTTGCTAAAGAACTTTCAAAAGTCATTGCATTAGTACATCCACAGGCAACTGCCAGAAATTCAAGCCAGATTCAGAAGAGGACATGGAAAGAGGGATATCATAGCTGATATCAGATGGATCCTGTCTGAAAGCAGAGAATACCAGAAAGATATTTCCCTGTGTTTTATTGACTATTAAAGGCATTAGGCTGTGTGGATCATAAGAAATTATGCATAATATTGCAAAGAATGGGAATTACAGGACACTTAATTGTGCTCATGAGGAACCTATGCATAGCTCAAGAGGCAGTCGTTTGCACAGAACAGAGGATTCTGTGTGGTTTAAAGGCAAGAAATGTGTGCATCAAAGTTGCACCCTTTCACCATACTTATTCAATCTGTATACTGAACAAATAATCAGAGAAGCTGGACTATTTGAAGAAGATGTGTCATCAGGATTGGAGGAAGGCTCTTTAACAACACATAATATGCAGATGACACAACCTTGCTTGGTGAACGTAAAGAGGACTTGAAGCACTTACTGATGAACATCAAAGACCACAGGCTTCAGTATGGATTACACCTCAACATAAAAAAACGAAAATTCTCTTAGCTGTACCAATAAGCAACGTCATGATAAATGGAGAGAATATTGAAATTGTAAAGGATTTCAATTTATTTGAATCCACAATCAATGCCCATGGAAGCACCAACCAAGAAATCAAAGGACACATTGCATTGGGCAAATCTGCTGCAACAGATCTCTTTAAAACATTAAAAAGCAAATATATCACTTTAAGGACTAAGGTGAACCAGACCCAAACCATGGTGTATTCAGTCACCTCATATATATGTGAAAGCTGTGCAATGAATAAGGAAGAATGAAGAAGAATTGACTCCTTTCAATTATGATGTTGACAAATAATATTAAATACACCATGGACTGCCAGAAGAATGAAAAAATCTGTCTTGGAAGAAGTACAGCCAGAATGCTCATTAGAAGTAAGGACAGTGAGACTTCATCACACATACTTTGGACATGTTATCAAGAGAGACCAGTCCCTGGAGAAGGACATTATGCTTGGTAAAGTAGAGGGTAGTGAAAAAGAGGAATTGACACAGTGGCTGCAACAATGGGCTCAAACGTAGCAATGATTGTGAGGAGGACTCAGGACTATGCAGTGTTTAGTTCTACTATAAATAGTGTCACTGTGAGTAGGAACCAACTTGATGGCACCTAATAACAACAACAATACATTGTTATTAAAGCAAACAGAAATTTATTACCAATTTGAACAATTAGAATGGGGAAAATACATTTTTGTGATAAATAATTCCTTGGGTGCAAAGTTATTTCATAAATTTCTTTATTTAAAGGCAATACATACACAATACAGAGGAAGTCAGCAAAATGTGACAAAGGCAAAGAAAGACAATGAGAGACGCACAAGTGTCTTAGTCATTTAGTGCTGCTATAACAGAAATACCACAAGTGGATGGCTTTAACAAAGAGAAATTTATTTCTTTACAGTAAAGTAGGCTAAAAGTCCAAATTCAGTCTTTTTCTCTCTCTCTGTTGGACTTCTCATCAACCCTCCCCCGGACCAGGAGCTTCTCTGCGCAGGGACCCTGGGTCCAAAGGACATGGTCTGCTCCCAGCGCTGCTTTCTTGGTGATATGAGGTCCCCACTCTCTGCTTGCTTCCCTTCTTTTTTTTTTTTTTTTAATCTCTTGAAATATAAAAGCTGGTGAAGGCAACACCCCAGGGAAACTCCCTTTACATTGGATCAGGGATGTGACCTGGGTAAAGGTGTTACAATTCCACCCTAATACTCCTTAACAAAAAATTAATCACAAAACAGAGGACAACCAAACAATACTGGAAATCATGGCCTAAGCTGACACATATTTTGGAGGGACACAATTCAATCCATGACAGCAAGAATAAAGGTCAACAACGGTAAATGCTATAACATATACAATCACAAAAAAAAAAAACAACCCAGTGCCATCGAGTCAAATCTGACTCATAGAGACCATAGAATACTACAAGACCAGTAATAACAATCAATAATTTGGAAGTAAGTACACAGGCTAACATGGGCACTAAATAGGTGGTGGGGTTGTACAGGAGTACATCTGTGAACAAATATAGATAGGTATAGTTGTGGGTATTTCTACATACAGAGTTGTAAATGCTGCATGTATACTCATATATGTAATAGAGCATACAGGGGCACAGTTATAGAAACTATTTAGACATCGGGACTAAACTTCTGAACCTGAAGGCTAAGGACAGTGGTCTCGGGGGACATCTAGGTCAATTGGAAAAACACAGCTTATAAAGATAATGTTCTACACTCCAGTCTGGTGAATAGTGTCTGGGGTCTTAAAAGCTTTGCAGGAGCCATCTAAAAAACAGCTATTGGTCTCTTCCCTCCTGGAACAAAGGAGAATGAAGAAAACCGAAGGCTCAAGAAAGAAATTAGTCCTCTAATCTGAGAACACAATTACTAGATGATGTTCCATCTACCACTACCCACTGCTCTGACCAGAATCACAATAGAAAGTCCTGGGCAGAATGGGTAACAGATGTAGAACAAAATTCAAATTCAAAAAAGGTAAAAAGACCAGACTTAATAGTATGAAAGAGACTGGAGGAATCCCCCAGAGTGCTGCCTTAAGAAAACCTTCCAAATTGAAACTACAGATACTTCCAGAGGCCATCTTTCTGCTAAATAACAGAAAGGGTTATAAAATAAAAACATTCATGAAGAACGTGCTCCTTAGAACAATTGACTACACGAGACCAAAAGGGCAACACTTGCCCAAAAGCAAAGAGAACGAAGGGAAGGACAGGGAAAGTGGATTAATGCAAATGGGGAACCCAGGGAGGAAATGGGGAGAGCACTGACACATTGTGGGGGTTGAAACCAAGGTCGTGAAACAATTTGTATAAGAATCATTGATTGGAAAACTAATTTGCTGTGTAAACTTTCACTGACAGCACAGTAAAATGTTAAAAAAGAAAAAAAAAATTACACAACGAAAAACTAAAATTCACTCATGTGTTAAATATTTCCTGCTGCCTAGTATGTGTGGCACTGTAGTTGTCCATGAGATAATGTAAGAAAACTCAACCACCAGTAGTCATACATAATTATAGAATTACACAGTTTGAAAGCCTGAAAGCACCTTAGTGATTATCTTATCAAATACTCTTATTTTACTGATGTGAAGCTGAGTTCTCAGAGAATTTAAATGATACAGATTAATAAGTCCGACCTCATCAACCTATGTCCTACCATATTTTTACGTAAATAATGCCTGCCTTTCTATGTTTGTTTGCCAACAGGTCCCTCTCCCCATAAGGTATTTTCGTAAGCATGCTATGCCAATTTTTTTACAGCAATATGAAAAAAAAAATTGGCATAGTGGCACTTATGAAAATACATCATGCGAGAAGGGAACTGTTGGTACACTAATGTAAAAGAAGTGCATTATTTGCATAAAAATATATTATACGGAAGCAGACTTTCAAAGCAACCTTTCCATTACTGGTGTGTGTGTGTGTGTGTGTGTACTTTCTGGCTTCCAGAAGAAAGTCCCCAAATCTTTATTTGACTTCATTGCAAGGTTTGGGAAGAATTTTAAGGACTATCAGAGGATACTGTGTCAGAAATACTACAAGTGGATGGTTTTAACAAACGGAAGTTTATTCTCTTACAGTCTAGAAGGCTGGAAGTCTGAATTCAGGGTTCCAGCTTCAGGAGAAGGCTTTTTGTCTCTTTTGGCTGAGAGGAAGGTCCTCGTCACCAATCTTACCCTGGTCTAAGAGCTTCTTAGTGCAGGGACTCTGGGCCCAAAGGACACTCTTGGCTCTTCTTGCTTGGTGGTAATAAGTTCCCTCTCCTCCTTGCTCAGTTTTGTCTTTTATATGTCAAAAGAGACTGACTCAAGGTGCAGCCTAATCCTGTAGATTGTGTACTGCCTTATTAACGTAACCGCCCCTAATCCTACCTTATTAACATCATAAAATAGAGGTTAGAATTTGCAACATGTAGGAAAATTACATCAGGTCACAAAATGAAAGACAACCACACAATAATGGGAATCATGACCTAGCCAAGCTGACACATATTTTGGGGGGATACAATTCAATCAATAACACTATCTTTATGTTAATCAAAGTTTTGTGGGCCCTGCATTACCAGAACCAATTCAGTCACTAGGTGATATTTGTATACTTCTCATTAGTATCTTTTTTAGCATGTATATTTTCAATTGAACTTTTACAATACACACAAAGAACACATTGTTGTTGTTCTTGTTAGATGCCATCCTGTCAGTTCCGACCCATAGCAACCCTCTGTACAACAGAATAAAACACTACCCAGTTCCGCGCCATCCTCACAATTTTGTTATGCTTAGGTCCATTGTTGCAGCCACTGTGTCAATCCATCTCAGTGAGGGGTTCCTCTTTTTTGCTGGCCCTCTACTTTACCAAGCATAATGTCTTTCTCCAGGGATTGATCCTTTTTGACAACATGTACAAAGTATGTGAGACGTAGTCTCGCCATCCTTGGTTCTAAGGAGCACCCTGGCTGTACTTCTTCCAAGACGTTGTTCATTCTTTTGGCAGTTAGTGGTATATTCAATATTGTTCTCCAGTACCACAATTCAGAGGTATCAATTCTTCTTTGATCTTCTTTATTCATCGTCCAACTTTCACATGCATAAGAGGCGACTGAAAACACCATGGCTTGGGTCAGGCACACCTTAGTCTTCAAGGTGACATCTTTGCTTTTCAACACTTTAAAGAAGCCTTTTACAGCAGATTTGCCCAATGCAATGCATCCTTTGATTTATTGACTGCTGCTTCCATGGGTGTTGATTGTGGATCCAAGTAAAATGAAATCCTTGACAACTTCAACCTTTTCTCCGTTTACCATGATTTTACTGATTGGTCCAGTTGTGAGGATTTTTGTTTTCTTTATGTTGAGGTGTAATCCATAATGAAGGCTGTGGTCTTTGACCTTCATCAGTAAGTGCTTCAAGTCCTCTTCACTTTCAGCAAGCAAGGTTGTGCCATTTGTATAACACAGGTTGTTAATGAGCCTTCCTCCAATCCTGATGCCCTGTTCGTCTTCATATAGTCCAACTTCTTGGATTATTTGCTCAGAATACATATTGAATAGGTATGGTGAAAGGATACAACCCTGACCCACACCTTTTCTAAACTATGCGGTATCCACTTGTTCTGTTCGAAGAACTGCCTCTTGATCTATGTACAGGTTCTTCATGAGAACAATTAAGTGTTCTGGAATTCCCATTCCCAATGTTATCCATAATTTGTTATGAGCCACACAGTTGAATACCTTTGCATAGTCACTAAAACACAGGTAAACATTTCTCTGGTTTTCTACTACCAGACAGGACCCGTCTGACATCCCAGGTTCCAAGCCTTCTTCTGAATCTGGCTTGAATTTGTGGCAGTTCCCTCTTGATATACCGCTGCAGCCACTTTTGAATGATCTTCAGCAAAATTTTACTTGTGTGTGATACTAATGATATTGTTCAATAATTTCCACATTTTGTAGGATCACCTTTCTTGGGAATGGGCATAAATATAGATCACTTCTTGGCATAGACAAGAGAGTACTTCCAGCACTGCATCCATTTATTGAAACATCTCTACTGATACTCTGTCAATTCCTGCAGCCTTGTTTTCACCAATCCCTTCAGTATAGTTTGGATTTCTTATTTCAGTACCATTGGTTTCTGCTCTTAAGGTACCTCTTGAAATGGTTGAACAATGACCAATTCTTTTTGATACAGTGACTCTGTGTTCCTTCCATCTTCTTTTGATCCTTCCAGCATCCTTTAATATTTTCCTCATAGAATCCTTCAATGTTGCAACGCAAGGCTTGAAATTTTCTTCACTTCTTTCAGCTTGAGAAATGCAAAGCATGTTCTTCCCTTTTGATTTTCCGTCTCCAGGTCTTTGCACATATCATTACAATACTTTACTTTGTTTTCTAGAGCCACCCTTTGAAATCTTTTGTTCAATTCTTTTACTTCATCATTTTTTCCTTTGGCTCTAGTTACTTGAATTTCAAAAGAAAGTTTTAGAGTCTCTTCTGACATCCATTTTAGTCTTTCTTTCCAGTCTTTTTAATGACCTCTTGCTTTCCTCATGTATGATGTCCTTGATGTCATTCCACAACTCATCTAGTCTTTGGTCACTAGTGTTTAAAGTATCAAATCTATTCTTGAGATGGTCTCTAAATTCAGATGGGATATACTAGATGTTATAACTTTCGTTCTCTTCAACTTATTCTAATTTTCTTCAGTTTCAACTTGAACTTGCATATGGTCAATTAATGGTCTTTTCCTCAGTGGGCCCCTGGCCTTGTTCTGACTGATGATATTGAGCTTTTCCATCATCTCTTCCCACAGATACAGTCTATTTGATTCCTGTGTATTCCATCTGGTGAAGTCCATGTGTATAGTTGCCATTTATGTTGATGAAAAAAGATATTTGCAATGAAGAACTCATTGGTCTTGCAAAATTCTATCAAGCAATCTTGGACCAAGGTCATATTTTCCAGCTGCTGATTCTTCTTCTTTGTTTCCAACTTTTGCATTCCAATCTCCAGTAATTATCAATGCATCCTGATTGCATGTTCCATCTATTTCATACTGCAGTGTTTGATAAAAATCTTCAGTTTTTTCATCTTTGGCCTTAGCGGCTGGTGTGTAAATTTGAATAATAATTCTATTAACTGGTTTTCCTTGTAGGTGTATGAATATTACCATTTCACTGTCAGCATTGTACTTCAGAATATTTCTTGAAATATTCTTTTGACAATGAATGCAACACCATTCCTCTTCAGGCTGTCACTCCCAGCATAGCAGCCCATATGATTGTCTGATTCAAAATGGCCGAAACCAGTCCATTTCAGCTCATTAATGCCTAGGATAGAAACGTTTATGTGTTTCATTTCATTTTTGACAACTTCCAATTTTCCTAGATTCATACTTCATACATTTCATGCTCCTATTATTAATGGATGTTTGCAGCTGCTTACCATACCCAGCAAATGAAGGTCCCTAAAGCTTGACTCCATCCAAGTCATTAAGGTCAACTCTACTTTGAGGAGGCAGCTCTTTCCCGGTCATCTTTTGAGTGTCTTCCAACTTGAGGAGCTCATCTTCTGTACTGTATCAAACAATTTTCTGCTGCTATTCATAAGATTTTTACTGGATAATCTTTTCAGAAAAAAACTGCTGGGTCCTTCTTCCTAGTCTGTCTTAGTCTGGAAGATTTACAGAAACCTGTACACTATGGTTGACCCTGCTGGAATTTGAATACTGGTGGCATAGCTTCCAGCATCACAGCAACATGCAAGTCCCCACAGCAAGACGAACTGACAGACATGTGGGCGAAAACCACATTAAAAAACCACATTAGAAGCCATTAAAATACATTAAGAAGTGGACTGAGGGAATCTCTAGAAACTAGCAGCTATTGAACATCCACAGTATCTCTACACAAAATAGTGTAACTAGTAAGTCTTAATAGGTGACTGGAGACAAATTCTCCGTGTAATAAAAACCATGACCAAGGCTTTATGTATAGCTGTCCATTCCTAGAATAGTTTACAAATGCCTAGGGGAAAAAAAAGATTAAATCAGCACTTAATCTTATTGGGGATCCTTTATATGTGACCGTTTGCTTCTCTTGCTGCTTTCAGGATTCTTGTTTTATCTTTACTTTTTGAGAGTCTGATTATGATGTCTCTCAATGTAGATCTCTTTGGGTTTATCTTGCTTGAAGTTCTTTCAGCTTCTAGACTTTGTAGATTCATTTTCTTCATCAGATTGGGAAAGTTATTTGTCATTATTTCTTCAAATATTCTTTCTGTCCCTTTATCTCCGTTTGTAATTCCCATGATGTGTATATTAGGTCTGCTGTTGTTGCCCCACAATTCCATTAAACTGTGCTCAGCCTTCTTGAGCCTCCATTCTTTTTGCTCTTCAGTCTCCATAATTTCAACTGTATTATCCTCTAGTTCGCTGCTTCTTTCTTCTGCCTGGCTTAAATCTGTTTTAAATCCTTACATTGCATTTCTCATTTCCGTTATTGTCTATTTAAGTTTCAATATTACTGATTGGCTTCTTTCATCTCTCTCTCTTTTTTTTTTTTTTGATCATGCATTGTTTTCCTTATTTATTTTAGATCTTCGTCTACATTTTCCCTTAGCTGTTTAGTTATGTTTAATTTTTATTGTATTATATTCTTCCATTCTTTTCATTATTCAGTCTTTCATAGATGCGATCTCACTCTGAAAACAGCAACTTGAATGAGATTAGATAGGAAACTTAGCAGGGGGTGAGTTGATGTTAAAAGGGGTGGAACAGTCCAGAAAAGGAGAATGAGAATGGTTGGACAATTTGAAGAATGTAATCAATATCACTTAATTGTACTTGTAGAAATTGTTGAATTTGTGTATGTTCTGCTGTGTATATTCTCATTAACAACAAAAAATAAAATAAATGATTAAACCAGATATGTTAAAAATGTAACAATATGGTTATATATAATTATACTAGACCTATTACACTCATTTATGTCTCTACATAGTGGCAGTGGTGGTTCAGTGGTAGAATTCTTGCCTTTCATGAGAGAGACCCAAGTTCAATTCCTGGCCAATACACCTTATGCAGAACCACCCCCCATCTGTCAGTATAGGCTTGCATGTTGCTATGATGCTGAGCAGGTTTCAGCAGAGCTTCCACAGTAAGACAGACTAGGAAAAAATACCTGGAAATCTGCTTCCAAAAAATCAGCGAAAACCCTTTTGATCACAATAGTCCGATCTTATTGTGCATTGGGTTGCTATGCATCGGAGGCCACCTTGAAGGCAGCAAATAACAACAACAAAAACATGCCAGGTTCCAGTCAGGGAAAGAGATGGTCCTTTACGTTTTCCAAGTGTGGACTTTTTAATGTAGATAACTAGATGCTCTCCTGGAACGGCTGGAAGAGCTAACTTTAGGAAGGACACCAGAGAGTCTCCTCTCTTTATCAAAGAGGGTAGTCCTTAAGAACTTACCCGGAAAACACTGTGAAGGTCAATAACTTCTGGAAAGCTTCCCACTACAAAAAGCTCACCTGGAAGTGACTGTAAACTTTAAATGTCTATTTAGAGACTGCAGACTATTAGCTTCTACTTCTCCTCTACTTTCCAAATCATGTTTAAACATGTTTCGTTGTCGTTTCTATACCAGAACCATATTGATAATACGATTATTGGAAATGTAAATGTGTAACCAGCAGAGCGCAACGAAAACAAAAATTTCACGAGGGGCTTATTAAGTAACAGAGAGAGGGACTATTCTTATTTTTTTCACTCGTTGGCTCTAGTACTGACGTATTCTTGTAATAGGAGAAACAGTAAGTTTCATCTCTTAGTTTCTAATTTAGCACATAAATCCTGCAAGATGTTGTCATTAAGCTAGTGATAAAACTGAGTTTTCAATAGTCCATTTCACCATAATAATAGATTACCTCCTTTGGGTAATGGAGTTTGGTCTTAGTCATCTAGTGCTGCCATAACAGAAATACCACAAGTGGATGGCTTTAACAAAGAGAAATTTTTTCTCTCACAGTTAGTAGTCTACAAGTCCAAATTCAAGGCATCAGCTCCAGGGGAAGGCTTTTTCTCTCTGTCGGCTCTGGAGGAAGGTCCTTGTCATCAATCTTCCCCTGGACCAGGAGCTTCTCAGGCACACAGACCCCAGGTCCAAAGGACATTCTCTGCTCCCAGCACTGCTTTCTTGGTGGTATGGGGTACCCCCCACCCCACTCACTTCCCTTTCCTTTTATCTCTTGTAAGATAAAAGGTGGTGCAGGCCACACCTCAGGGAAATTTCCTTTATGTTGGATCAGTGATGCAATCTAAGCAAGGGTGTTATACCCACCCTAATCCTCTTCAACATAATCCAATCTTGCCTTATTAAAAATAAGCCGAGATTAGGATTTACAATTTATAGGAAGATTATATCAATCACAAAATGGAAGACAACCACATTCTGAGATTCATGGCCTAATCAAGTTGACAGATATTTTGGGGGGACACAATTCAATCCATGACAGAGTTTGTGGTAAGGCCAGTGGCCAGAAATAATGTTGTGTGAGGTATCACCAGAGAGAATAAGACATTCTGTAAGTCCACAGATTGTGATGGTAACAAAGCATTAGGAATGATCAAGGAAGATAATTCCATACCCAGAGTAGTTTTCTCTTTCAGTAAGAACAAATTGCAGCCCCAGCATGACAGGAGAAATCCAATGTATTCAACCCGTTGGTTCAATCAGGTGTTTGGCTGGCTTTCCAGGAATATTGTGCTACATCAGGGACTCATTATAGTCCTGGACTGCTGGCAGACAGGGCACTAGACAGAAGCTAGAGCCATAGTTTCCCTGGCAAGAAGAAATCCATGTTGTTGGTAACTCACATAATCATTTACATAGGACACAAATCATCTCAGCTTTTCTATACATTCATAGGATTCATCCACATAGTTCTTCCACAGATATCCTCGTCACCAATTTTTCAGAATGGGTCCTTCAAAGTCCCTAACCATGCCAAGAGTTGACAGTGAATGCTCAAGCTACTTTATACTTTAATAAAATTGTGTATTACATATCGTTTATTTGTTATCATTTGCTGTTTTTTCTATTACTTCCTTTGTTGTTAAACTGTTAAATTAAACATAATATTCAGATACTGAAAATATTAAGGAGTAAAATAAAAACCTGCTGACATCAAGTCGATTCTGACCCATAGTGACCCTATAGGACAGAGTAGAACTGCCGTATGGCGTTTCCAAGGAGCACCTGTAGGATTCGAACTGCTGACCTCTTGGTTAGCAGCTGTAGCACTTAACTACTATGCCACCAGGAGTAAAATAATGTACATGAAATTCACCCAAAAACATATGCATAAGAAGAAATTTATACCAAAAAGAAAACCAAAAGTACAAGGACACTGGAAAAATAAATATGTCAATTTAAAATTAGCCACTACCTATATAAAATAATGAAGAGTAAGCATCTGGTAGTTTGCATTAGAGCAAATTCAAAAACATGGCATGGTTTACTCATATTTAGACAAAGTCTACTTAGAATTATCATTGGAGAAGTGCTGGTCAGGCTCCAAACAAGGTAGCCTAGGATCCGAAAACACTCTCCATATTATTGACATGTTGATTTAAAGAAGTAGATAAATAAGTTGAATTTGGGCATAGAAAAAGACAGCATCAAGGGAGTCTTTAGATGTAACAAGCAAAAGCAAGAGAGGTAGGAGGTAAAGATATGGGCACATCCAATCAAGAAACAAAGATTGGTGGAGGTTGATAATTTTGTGTAAATTATATAAATCAAAGAAGGTGTGTTTGAAAAAATCTAGTCATGTCTTCCTCTGACTGGTTCCCTATAAACATTAATGTATTACTAAATGCGATGAGTGTTAGAGAATTTAAGTTGTTTTTATCACCTCTTTCCATTGATATTACTGATGGATCTGGTCCTAAGACTGGATGATGGGGTAATTCAGTTCCTTAGCAGTGTTCATGAGCTGAATTGAGATTGCATCATTATGACTGCCAAGATAACTTAATATTATTATTTTCTTTATGTTGCCAAGGAGATTGAATCCACCTGGAATAATGGGTAAGGAAAAACATTGTCAAGACAGAAAACTGGATCTGAGTAATCAAACTAACCACGAAGTCTCAATATCAGTGCCCAAATAAAAGACTCCCAGGAGATCGGTTACTTGAATTAAACCTGTGCTCCAAAGATAACTCTCCCTAATTAGAGAATTCTTGTGTGATCCAGATTTATACATGAGTAAATGTGCCATACAATATTTTGTATGTATTTATGTATCCTAATTATCTTCCATAAGAAAAGTTCTTTGTGCTCTCCAAACATGTTTCCTGTTTTGTATTCTCACAATGAGAGTATCTTACACTGTTATTCCCATTGGCTACATTAAGTTTTGAAGGCTAAGATTAAATGTGTCTTAGTCACAGTTATGGAACTGCCAGAAATTCAAGCCAGATTCAAAAGAGGACATGGAACAAGAGATATCATCGCTGATGTCAGGTGGATCTTGGCTGAAAGCAGAGAATATGAGAAAGATGTTTACGTATATTTTATTGACTACGCAAAGGCATTCAATTGTGTGGATCAAGACAAACTATGGATAACATTGTGATGAATGGGGATTCCAAAACACTTAATTGTGCTTATGTGCAATCTGTACATAGACCAAGAGGCAGGTGTTTGAACAGAAAAGGAACACTGTGTGGTTTAAAGCCAGGAAAGTTGTGTGTCAGGGTTGTATCTTTTCACCATACTTACTCAATGCAGTCTGTATGCTGAGTAAATAATCCGAGAAGCTGGACTATTTGAAGAAGAACACGGCATCAGGATTGGAGGAAAACTCATTAACAACCTGTGTTATACAGATAACTCAACCTTGCTTGCTGAAAGGGAAGAGGCCTTGAAGCACTTACAGTGTGGATTACACATCAATATAAACAAAACTGAAATCCTCACATCTGGACCAATAAGGAACATCATGACAAACAGAGAAAAGACTGAAGTTTCATTTCACTAGGATTTCATTTTACTTGGATCCACAATCAACACCCACGGAAGCAGTCGAGAAATCAAACGACATATTGCATTGGGCAAATATTCTTCAAAACACCCCTTTAAAGTGTTAAAAAGCAAAGATGTCACTTTAAGGACTAAGGTGCACCTGACCCAAGCCATGATATTTTCAATCATGCGCATGCGGAAGCTGGACAATAAATAAGGAAGACAGAAGAATTGAAGCCTTCGAATTATAGTGTTGGCAAAGGATATTAAATATATCATGGACTGCCAGAAGAAAGAACAAATCTCTCTTGGAAGAAGTTCAGCCAGAATGCTTTTTAGAAGCTAGGCTAGCAAGACTTCATCTAACATACTTTGGACATGTTATCAGTCCTGACGGGTAAAGTAGAGGACAGTGAAAAACAAGAAGACCCTCAACGAGATAGATTGACACAGTGGCTGCAACAGTGGGTTCATACATACCAATGGTTGTGAGGATGGCGCAGGACCAGGCAATGACTTATTCTGTTGTACATAGGGTCTCTATGAGTCAGATCTGAGTCGAAGGCACAAAATAACAACGACCACCAAAAACCAAAACCAAACTTATTGCAGCCAACAGGATTCTGATTCAATAGCAACCCTGTAGGGCAGTGTAGAACTGCCCCCACAGGGTTTCTAAGAAGCATCTGAGCTTCTAAACCACTTTGCTACCAGCACTCCACAACAACATCAGTCGTGTATTCTCTTCATGCAGCCTAATGCCTGACGCCTGACACATGACACATAGTAGGTATTAAATAAAATATTACCTTCATGAATATTTTTGAGTATTGGAGAAACCTATAATTTGAATAGTTCATTATCTTTCTGTAACCATTTCAAAGCAAATTAGTTTTGTTGTGAATTGCTGTTTGTGCATTCAGTATAGTAGTTAGAGAACTATCCAAAGTTTATGATTAAACCACTTGTGTTGAAATAATAAAATTTAGTTTTTTTTTTTATTATATTCTAGAAAAAGGGTAAATTTCTATTTCTTTTTTATTTAATTATTTTCTTCAACTGGACTCCATCACTTTTTTTTTTTTCACTAGGAAACTTTGTTGTTGTTAGGTGCCTTCGAGTCCGTTCCGACTCATAGCGACGCTATGCACAACAGAACAAAACACTTTACAGGTATTTTAATTGTTCATATGCTTAACTCTAAGCACACCATAATACATACATATACATATATAAGCATACATAGACAGACGCATATGTATATATATACACAACAACAAAAAAAAAAAACCAAACCCGCTGGGTCGAGTTGATTTTGACTCACAGGGACCCTATAGGACAGAGTAGAACTGCCCCATAGAGTTTCCAAGGAGGGCCTGGCGGAATCGAACTGCTGACATCTTGGTTAACAGCTGTAATACTTAACAACTATGCCACCAGGGTTTCCTATATATACATATACACATGTATACATATATGTGTGTGTGTCTGTGTGAATATGTAGGTAAATTGAAAATGAAGAGGTATTTTGAACAATAGCGCCAATAACTAAAGTGCTATTGCAACAAAATGATACACCATGACAAGGACCTAAAACTGCTTTTGACTTCAGTTGCTAATTCTTGCTGTTGGGCAGATTGCCTGAAGCAGTAAGTAGAAATTGAAAGAGAAGTCTTTGCAGTTCATGTGATTTGTGCCATTGCTCAGAGAGGTGTTCCTATCCTTATATTTCTATAGTTAGCTCTATTTGACTTGAATTTTCTCCAGGCTTTAAAAGCCATGTAGCTTTTTTTTTTTTTTTGCTCCCTCTGAGAATATTCTGAAGGGCCTTTCTCCTGCTTCTGTTATTTGTAGTCGCAGAAAACCTGCAAAGCCAGGACATTCTTAATACTGACGAGACACATCTCTTTTACAATTTTCTGCCTGATAAATCCTTAACATTTTCTATGGGCAAAAACCATAGGAAAGTGTGAGGGGAAAAAAATCATTTTACTGCTATTTTATTCTCAAATAGATGGTAGGAAAATGGAACACTATTTTCTACCAGCCCATGTATATTCAGACCTTCTTAGGCCAGTATTCTCTGGGATAATTATTTCATTCCTGAGTGAACAATAGATACTATCATTTTTTAGTAGGCAGCAAATGAACTTGCTCTATTTCACAGTTACAGAACATACACTTGGCTCTTTCTAATCATTTCAAATATGTGCTCCATTGCTTTCAGGAGACTAAGTGGGGGGAAATGGAGTTATCCTTAACGGACAATGGCAATTCTGGCTTAACCTGCTGGTGTCCAGTCCACTCATGGGTCCAAGTTCAATATGGTCAAAATAAATGTTTTGGAGGGGAGAATGCATTATAAAATGACATTGATTTTCAGATAGGTAAGCCAACCTCATGTACCGGCTGATATTATGAAGGAATGGTGATTATACGAGTCTTGGAGTTTTTGTTTTTATTTAGTTAAAGTAGGCTGACAAGAGCCACATCCTTCTCAGTTAACCATTGAGAACCACAGACACATAGGATGCGGCAACCACAAAAAGTATGATACTATCAACAGGAATTCACCATTCCAGAAAATGCAACTGTATACCTCGCCTTCTTATGGTGGATCAAAGTAACATCCTTTGTATGTGTATAGTACATTATGTTTAATTATATAATTTGTAGTAGTGAAGAAAATAACACGATTTACCGGAAAAGGTTAATGGCTTCATTGGACACCTAATTTAAAACATTCATCTGCCTGGGCTGAAATCATGGCTGTAAAGAGTTCGTATAAAAGCGAAAGTTATAGCTCAAAAGTTCAATAAGTATCTAAGAGCACTTAAAGCTCAAACAGCCTAAAAGTGTTTTTATGGAGATCAATAGGCAATTCACTTCTCAGTCACATTTTCTTTTTCCATGAAGTGGAATGGAGGTGTATTCCTCCATAATATTTAAGACACAAAAATCTTGGTTAAAATCTATATACAGAACAAATCTCTGAATACTGAATGTGCAGAGTGCGTGCAGGTGGATATAGGTGGTTATAATGGGAGCTGGGGGTTTGGTGTTTTTTAAGGGCCCAAAGATGAGTAGAACAAATTTTGACTCATTACCGAAATGTTGGAAAACGCACAAATTTAAGAGAGTAGGGAGAAGTAGCTACCCTATAGAGTAACTCACTTGTTAGGAACTCCATTTTGGGGGCATGATATTCAGCTTTGTAGGCTCAGTAATGTGATTTCTTGGCACACCCTCAATCAGTCTCCAGAGGATTAAGCCAGGCTAACCAAAGTAATAAGAGTCTAATTTACAAGACAACTAAGTGACACCTAATTATTATTAAATAAAACATATAACTATCAAGAGGACTGAATACTTCTGTTTACTGATCAGCATATTCCTTCCCTATAGGCAAGTTAGGTTATAATTATGTGATTTCACAGTCAACAGGGGAATAAAGCAAGAGCAGTTAATTGGAGGTTTTATTGCCTAATGTCATCAAGCTGTGAGAATGTGAGGTGTTCATCTCAACACACAGACCCAGCACCAGTGGTCAGATGCTCCTTGGTGAAAGCTGGGCTCCTAAGGAGAGCATGTAGCAGCTTTCCAAAGGTAAGAAGGTATGTAGAAGCTGATAGTGTTGAGCAGCATACTGTGTTAGATCTGAATATGCATTTTGTTTAAAGTGGTCAGCAGTGCATTGTATTGATAATATTGCCTGCACCTAGCACACCTTTTTGAAGAGGCTTGTAGAAAATTCCTATTTATCTAAGGGCCTTTGAGACTCTTAGAACTTCTTGAGGCATCGGTAAATCCACAGAGCAGCAGTTCTCAACATTTTTGGTCTCGGACCCTTTTATACTCCTAAAAATTATGGAAAATCTCAAAGAATTTTTGTTTGTTTGGATTATATCAATTGATATTCACTGATTAAAAATTAAAATTTAAACAAAAATATATTTATTATTCATTTTAAAATAACAGTAATAAACCCCTAATATTAACATGAACAATGTCTTTTTTTAATAGCTCTATTTCCCAAAACAGAAATTTCATGAGTAACCTGGGATTATTTTATATTTCAACAAACATTTCTTACTACTGGCTTAACAGAAAACAGCTTTATTCTTATTTCTTCTTTTGTATTTATCTATTATGATATTACCCATCAGATAAAAAAAAAAAAAACATCAGATAGCCCCCCCAAAAAACATGTGCTGCACACTTGTGAGAGAATGGAGTGGAAAAGCACAGTGATGACAAGCAATTACTATATAAATAGTTTTGACCTTGGGACTCCCCGGAAGGCTCTCAAGGACCACCAATACTTCACAGATCACCCTTTGAGACTACTACTATAGAGAATTAAGGGTTCTCCAGCCCCTGTAGTGACAAGTTTCTTTAGTCTGTTGAATATCTCTTCTCTGCCTTCTTCTTCACCTCCCAACCTACCTCCTCACAGTTACAAAAAACCAAACCAGTTACCTTTGAGTCGATGAAGACTTACGGCACATGGGGTCACGTTACAACTAAGTAGACCTTTATTTATTAAAAAAAAAAAAAAAAAATTTTTTTTTCTTTACATAGTGAGTTAGCTCCATTATTTGCTAACATTCAGCAAACCAGTCATATACACAACAATTAAAATTGCTAATTGGTAAAGCCAAGGAGGACACCAATCTAAAGGGAAAAACAAGGAAGGAATATTTGTTTATACGCCAAAAGGATATAAATTGGTGAAAATCATATGCGAAAAAAAAATTCTAAGAGATAATTTACTTGAGGGAGGAGAAATTCCCTGGAGCATGGAGACTTGGTGGAGACAAGCATCCATTTAAGTTGTCAACAAGTTTTTAAATACTTGTATAGTGGGATTAGGAGCCCTAGTGGAGCAGTGATTAAGCACTCAGCTGCTAGCCAGAAGGTTGGCAGTTCCAACCTACCAGCTACTCTGAAGGAGAAAGAGGTGGCAGTCTGCTTCTGTAAAGATTTACAGCCTTGGAAATCCTCTGGGACAATTCTACTCTGGTCTATTGTGGCATTATGAATCAGAATCAACCTGACAGCAATGGGTTTAGTTTTTGATTGATTAAACCCCAATCCCACATTCTGGGGTTCAGCACTGCCACTTTCGTGCTAGCTGAATCTAGTTTAGTTGAGACTCCATTTCCTAACCCCGGTTTAGAAACCAGCTATCTCTATTTTTCCAGTTTTCTCTGTATGAACCTATCTTCAGCTTTCCTATCTGTGCCCATATTTTTCATTATTTTAAAAATATTTTACATTTCTTGTAATTCTGTTTTTCTAGTGGTATGGTTGGAATCTTGCCCCAAAATCTGAATTAGGTGTCTAACCATCTGAATTACTTGCTGCTGTATGTCACACTTTGCCCACTGCTTGAGGTGTTCTACTGCAATGTCTTAGCTCCTCACTGCTAATCCCAGACTTGCTCAGTCTGAAGATTGAACCTTTTCAGGAGAAGTATCCATGTACCCTTCCACTTACTTTCAAGTCTAGTCCCTTCTGGTCCATTCTAAGTAATGGGATCACGTTTATCAGAGTCCAAAGATGGGCCCTGGATGAGTGAGTGTGGCATTAGTATATTACTTGAGAAAACATATTTTTTCCAGTATTATTGGACAAAACAGAGCCATTTGAAAATATTCTGTCTAAAATAATTTCGCTCTATTTTTTCTGTTATCTTACCTTAGGGCCCATCAAAGCCCTAAGGTAATGTAACAGTAAAGTGATGAAGGGAACAATAATTCCTCATAGGTCACTGACATCTCAGGAGGTATTGTCCTTCAGTATTTAAAGTCCCTATATTTTTTTTTATAGTAATATACTATAGTTTTTTAAGTCCTATCATCTCCTGTTTGCTATTGCCACAAGAGTCTCCCTGAAGCCATTTGTATCATTTTATTCATCAAACTTGATTAATACTAATTCGTTATCATGAGAGGTTCTGATTGGTACAGAATATTGGAAAAAAAAGTTAGGGTTGGTGGTTTTAACTTGTAATTCATGACGTCATTCCTAATGTCTAGAATGGAGCTTTGCTGGGTGATACGACAGCAAAGGTCGGTACCAGAAGTCCCCAACACTCTACTTTTTAGGTTGTTTATTTATGGTATGCAAATTTCCACCATATTTTAAAATTAAATTATTGGTTTTATAGTCAAAGTCCACTTAGCAGTGAAATCAAACTATATGCTTTCCTTTATAGATTTTTTTTTAATGTAAAAATATTTCACAGTGAGATTTTCATCTAAATTACATGTACAGAATGTAACTATAAATTGCTTAGTTAGGCTAAGAAAATCTAACAAATTCGATCATTTAAAGAGTTTTATTGTTAGTTCCCCTCAAGTTTATAACGACTCATAGTCACCCCATGTGTGCAGAGTAGAATAGCTCTGCTCCATAGGCTTTTTCAAGGCTGAGATCTTCCAGAAGTAGATCACCAGGTGCCTCTGTGTGAACTGCCACCTTTTTGGCTGTTAATCAAGCACTTAACAGTTTGCACCACTCGGAGTCTCTCTAACAGAATTTTACTAATACCGATTTCCTTAGAATGCTTGGACATACCAATGTTTTCTAATTTTAAGCTGCAGAAGGATACATATGTCTGTGTGTGTAGTTGATTTTTGTTGTTTCTGGCTTCCTAGCGTTCGTGTCCCACTTGTAAGAGCACGTGATTTCCCCCCTCCCCAGCCCTCAGGCATTATCTCTCCCGCACTTTGGATTCTGCAGATAGTGGAAAGGTAAAGCAGGGTGTTCTTGAATTTCATCAGAGAAACCAGTCAAAGGAGAATGCCTGGACCCTGCTTACTCTAGATTCTTTCTCAAAATATAATTCTCCAGTTGTTTCAAGTTGTCCAGAGGTGGCTCACAGGTGACACATTCTCAATCACCTCATTCCTCTCTGTTCCAAGCCTGGTTCGTAAATTGCATTTTTATTTTATTTTATTGTTTAGTTGTTTTTGTTAGCCTTGTGGGCAATATTATTGTTCCAATCAACTCAATTTCTATTACTCATTTCTATTACTCTGTCACTTGTAACAAAAACCCAGATGACATAGTGGAGAAAGAGCAAAAAAAAAAAAAAAATTCTAGATTTTAAGTATCATATCTTAGGTATCTTAAATTTACTTCAGAAATAAGAGCGTAATTAAATTCCAATAGTTTTGAACTACCGAAGTGTGTTATTTTTTTCCCTTTTCTTCTTTCTTCAGAGGCTCAAAGTCGAAAAGAATACAACAGCTGCCAGGTTCCCCACCTCACAGAATAAGATGCTAAATTACCTAAGAAATCATTTCCAACGTATTTAGAAAATGGTTCTATCTGTATTACAAAATCATCCAACTCTAGTCTACGTAAATGGAGTTGAAGAGATTAGAGAGTTGGGAGTATTTTGGAGAAAATTGTCAGTGTTTTGTAAATTGTTCCCAATTCCGCCCCCGGCCTTTCTCACCCCTCTACGCGGTGCTGCGCGCGCGCACACATACACACACACACACACACACACACACACACACAAATTGAAAAAAGAAAGGAGATAAGTTTTCCTCTACCAGTTCAATCAAAATGTAGACACTCCAGAAGCATTTCTTGGATAGCTTAGTATGTGTTTTCTGAGGTTGGGGGAAAGAAGGTCTGTTGTGTGAGTCATGCCTAAGAACTGTAAAGGTGAGAAGCTGGCTTGAGCTGGGAGAGCACAGAGAGAGCAAGATGCCTCGGAAGACAGCACACCTCAAAGATTCAAACAAAGCTTTAAAATATGTGCATGGAGATATGCATTTAAACACACACATGCACACACACATATATATATATAACAATGAATTGAAAATGTTTATATATCCAAGAACTAGAGATAAGTTAAATAATGACTATTCTGCATCTATATCAGTGAACACTGTTAAGCTATTTAAAATGATGGTAGATGTATATTTATTGACAGAGGAATATTAATAAAATACTAGTAAGTACAACTAAGTATCAAATATCCTTGTGGTATATTAGTAATATATATGTGCACATACATTTTTTATAGCAAAAACAATCAGTATGGTAATGCAAGTTTTCTCTTCATGCTTTTCTCAGGTAATTTATGACACCTAATTGTTCTTTAAAATGTTTATTTACCTACAGTTTTATTCATATAAACGTTCTGTGTAGAGGTAAATTATGTCTATTTTTTAAAAGTATTTGGAATTTTTTCATAGTTGACACAGTTATATCAGTATCCCAAGTTCATGTCAGTGAAAAAAAAAGAAAGAGCAGATTAATTCAGAGTCCTGATCTATTTGTTCTGAGGTATAAACTCACTGTGGTTATGAAGTGCATGAGCTTGTTTCATGGCTGCCACTTACTAACTGTATATCCCTGAGGAAGTTTCTTAGACCTCCCTGTGCCTCAGGTACATGATCTGCCAAATGGAGATGATAACAACACCTGCCTTACAGAATGGTTGTGTGCATTTTGCGAAGCAATAGACGTAAAGCTTTAACCCCATACCCAACACATAATAAGGTACGGACAGTGATGACCATGCTCACCAATATCGTTTTATGAAGGTAGGATGAGTTCGACCACCAGGGCAATCCCAAGAGACAATGTGTTCTGACTACCACGCCAGGACTCAAAAACTATGTTGCTATCATTTGTGATTTGAGGTGCTCTATGATGATTTCCAGAATACCTCTTTAAAGTATTTGATTGCTGTAGTGTTGTTGTGTGCTGTGAAGTCTATTCTGACATTACAGGACAGAGTAGAACGGCCCCATAGGGTTTTCTAGGCTGTGATCTTTACAGGAGCACATCACCAGGTCTTTTCTCCAACAGAGCCACTGGTGGGTTCTAACCACTGACCTCTCAGTTAGCAGCTGAGTGCTTAACCATTGCACAACCAGAGCTCCTTAAAGTACTTGCAGTGAAGGACAAATAGGAGGAGCCCCTGAAAGGTACTTGACTACTAACTGAAAGCTTGGTGATTCAAACCCAAGAGTCACTTTGGAAGAAAGGCCTGACGACCTGTTTCTGAAAGGTCACAACCTTGAAAATGCTGTGAAGCACAGTTCTACTCCGAAAAACATGGGGTTACCATGACTTAGAGACAACTTGACAGCAGCTCATTTGGTTTTGGTTTGCTGCCTTCAGAGTCGGATCAGTTTTACAACCTTTCACACTGTTTTCATTAACCTAAAGGAAGTTAAATGTTATATTAGGAAGAAAGAGCTCTATGAATGAAAATGTTTGGCCAAATTGGGCTTTTTTTTTTAATTACATGTCTCTGAGAGCCTTTAGTATACTCATATAGATCAAGAATCCCTATAAATGAAGATACATTCTGTAGCATTGCCCAAACTTATTATTTCAGGGACTATCTGAAAGAATTTTAGGAAGCAACAGCCTGGAAATTGATTAAAATGTTTTAGAATTATCATTTTTTAAAAAAAGCATTTTATTCCCTACCAAGTACTGGAACAATGTCATCCTAAATGATTGAAATATTTAGTAGTACCGAAATATATTTGCAGATATCAAAGACTTGTTAAACATGCTAACTTGGCACTGTGTATTTTCCTTCCTCAGGGAAAAAACAAGAGGAGAATGGAATTATAGTTTATAATGAATCACTGTCTACAAAATAAAATAGCAACACTTCTTCACTCTATCTCAAGTGTCTTGTATAATAAACCCCAGTTATTTAATGAATATTTTATTTCATTAAAGTATATGATAAACACTTTTTTTTTTTAAAGAAAGCATTGGCTTATGTCAATCAGTGCCTTGATACTTTGTTGTTGTTAGGTGCGACAGAGTTGATTTGAACTCACAGCAACCCCATGTATGACTACTTACTGTGAAAAGAAACATATAGTTCTAGTTAAAATTAAATACGACAAATTATTTTGAACCTCTCAAATTTCTCAACTGGAAATTTTAAATTACTTTAAATGAACAACTGTGAAAGTGAAAAAAATTTCCAAAATCAAATATGCCTTCTTCCACTTTCTAAATTATATCGATTCTCTATATATTTCCTTAAAGCTCCACGTCAACTTGCCGATGTTTTCTGTTCATTTTTGAGGATCATTTTATGTATATTCAATTTGCAGCTTTTGTTTAGATACAGACACTAAAGGTGTCAATTAGGTTGTGCTTTCTATGAAATAGACAATCCTTCACCAGGAACCAGCTGAGTTCACCAGGAGACATCACTGGGCATGGCCTCTGCCTCAGGCTACATTCAGTATTAAACTGAAAGACGATAAATACAAACTTAAGTTACTGGCATTTGACAAAAGAGGTAATTTCTTAGTTTTGTAACTAAATAAAAGGAAGAAACGCAGTTTGTCTGAGTACCAACAAATATTTAATTATGAAAATTCTTGACGTAAAATGAAAATATTTTACGCCCATTTGTATAATTCCTAAAGAATAAAATGACGTGCTACTGGTGGATTCCAACTGCCGACCTTTTTGGTTTGCGGCCACAGCTCTAAACCACCAAGCCACCAGGGTTTCCGACATGCTGCTAACAAGATAGAAATGATTTTCATCAAAATGAACATGCCTGACATATCATTTTACAGGCAATCTCTAAAAAGCCACAATTACATATTCAATATAAACAT
Source organism: Elephas maximus indicus (assembly GCF_024166365.1). NCBI lineage: Eukaryota > Metazoa > Chordata > Mammalia > Proboscidea > Elephantidae > Elephas > Elephas maximus. The sequence goes on along the minus strand of NC_064836.1, from coordinate 51,873,118 downwards.
TTCAAAAATCATTGCAGTTACCAGACCTCAGATCTCTTGCTCATAAATAATAAATTAAAATGTAATTGAATATCAAATATTGGTAAGGTAAATTGGAGTAAGGAATCAGGGTATAAGAGAGGATTTAAAAAAAAAATTCAAGGAGTAGCCAGATAAAGAGTTTCTCTGCAGCAATGGCATTTGAACAAAGGGAAGGGAGAAGTCATTCAAGTATTTCGGAAGAGTATTTCAGGCACAGGAAACTGCAAATGCAAAGAGTCTGAGAAGAATGCTTGACTTCTAAGAAATCATGGAGACCTGGGCCCCAGAGGCCTTAGGGAGATGAAAGAGAATAAGCCAAGGACTAAATGCGGTAAAAAAGGTAGGGCAGTGTAAATCCTGTTAGAGACCATGGACTACATTTTAAAGGTAATGAAAGCCATTTATGGGTTTGAGAATGCATTGATATTATCTTATTTATGTCTTTAAAGAAATATCAGACTGCTGTGTGGAGAATAGATGTCTTGACCTGTGAGGGACAAAAATAGACCTAGAAGCACCAGTTAGAGTGCCGCTGTCCAAAGGAGAGATGTAGTGCCACACGCTAGTGTTACGGTGGTGAGAAGTGAATAGATTCTGGATATATTTTGAAAATAAAGCAGAGAAGATGAATCGCATGTCATATGTGAGAGAGAATGCAAGAAGGACTTCACAACATTTGGTCTAAGTCCTTGGTGAATGGAGATGTTATTTAAAGAAATGGGGGATACTGAGGGAAGAACAAGTTCGGTGAAAAATATTGAGTCTTATGTTACTCCTGTGAAGTTTGATACCTTATGAGAAATCTAAGTGGAAATATCAAGTAAGCTTCAAGATACAGATGCCAGGCACGAAGATGCAAATTTTAGAGCCATCAGCACATACAGGGGATTTAAAGCAGATAACGCTGTGGTTCCAACAATCCTCCATTTAAAATAAATAGAAAGTGACATCACATTCTTTTTTTCCCCAGGTTTGAAAAACAGCACTTTAAAAGACAAACTACTGGCTATCAGTCCATGACTTTGCTATTAGGGTCGTTACATATGCCACACTAAAACTCAGATTTCTCATTAAGCTTCTCCTGTGCCCATGGCCTTATCCTTCAATCTTCATAAAGTGGCTTAGAATTCCATTACCGCTTCTCTGTGAGTTTCTATCTATTCCTGTTTTATCATTTTTGTGACCCTTACAAAGATCAGAAGTTTCTATTGGAGGCCAAAGGGCAGCATGTTTGGTTAAGTAGAAGGTCAGCAAAAAAGAGGAAAGCCCTCAGTGAAATGGATAGATGCAATAGCCATAACAATGCGCTCAAACATACCACTGATCATGAAGAGGTAACAGAACTGGGCAACATTTCTTTCTGTTATACATGAGGTCACTCTAAGTCAGAGCCAACTGGATGACATCTAACAACTACAGCAACAATTATATTGGAGTGATACTAGGAAAACTTTTAAGGAAATTTACAAGGGATGTAAAAAATGCATAGCCATTAAGAGACATTCCAACTATGATATTCCAAAAGACATACTATAATGTTTGTGCATAGAAAAAAGAAGTTATTTCAACATATAACAAATAATGTCTGAGTTGTGGGATTGCATTTGTTTGAAAATAGTGTTCTTTTTTGTGTTTATGCAGATTATCTACTGTGTTAAATCAGATTTTCAGAAGTTATGTTCTTTAGAAGAAATATTTTTTCCTGATAAATACATGGTTTTGCAAATACGTGATTAAAACAAGTGATATAGCAGGAGAATAAAAATAATTTGTGTCAACACAATTGTATTATTTACAAAGCATTTTGATACAGTTTATACATATAGGGGAAATTGAGGAGGCACATACATTTTTGAAGCCTGGGACTAGGATCTGGTGTAGTTTGCTACTCCAGATTGTTCAATGAATGCATGTGTGATTCACAGAGATATTGCTATTAGATTTACTATTATTGCAGAGGGAAGAAGATTACTTGCTTTTTTAAAGGGTTTATTTATTGTGGAAATTGCTTCTGTAAACTTACATATCTCAATGAATGATTGCTGATGTTAGATCCAGATTTTCTAGACTACAGCGTATCATTAAAAAATAAAGAAAATGACTAGAAATCTTTCAGAAACTGCAATGTGTAGGCAAAAAGTCATCCTGAAACCTGAAATTCAACATAATCAGATTTTATTATGGTGAATAAGATCCAAAATTGATAACAAGAGATTTTATCTGGGCAAGGAGGCTTACTTTATGAAGAGTAGCTTAGATACCATTAGTTTTATTTAACTGTCAATTCGAAGGATACTAAATTAGATGATGCTTGGTGGTTATCAAATCAGCATATTAGAAGCAAATCATATTGAACTTTCTTAATATCTGCCAGAATTGTTTAGCTGGAGGTCCTTTAATTTGTAAGCAGTTTTGTTTAGAGCAATGAAAAATGGAATCTCGTGTGTGTGTACATGTGCGTGTGCCCATGCACATGTGTGTGTCTGTGTGTGTAACTGAAAAGGCAGATTGGTAGCCTGAACTTGTTGAAGGACATGGAGTTCTATCTTATATTCAACAGCTTTTTTACATGAAGTTAGATTAGTTTAGGCTCAGGTTTTAACCCTCTGACCAATAATGTCCTACAAGCAAATGTTCTAAATGATGCATACACAATGACTTTCCACAGTTTCTACACTCAGGCAAAATATCCACTCTGACTATATGTGTTATGTGGAATCCTCATACATTACCCGTTGTCTTACCTCCATTTATTTAAAATGTTACAGTGGTACCAGTAGTTACACATTGTTTCCTGTCCATTTAGCCTGTGTATCTATATTTGAAGACATTCAGTTGAAGGTATGAGAGATAATTAATGGTAGATAACAAACGTGTTTTATTAGGTTACACAATGGAAATGGAAATGTGGCCTTACAAATTAAATAGATCATTATCATTAAAATTAAATCTTTGCTTATAAAAGAGTTGCATTTAAAGCAGATAACAAAGCCTTGTAGATTTTCTCTAAATGTTTCAATAGATGATGTTTTGGGCTAATTTTACCATAATTCTCTTTCTACATTATTATTCCAAGGCAGTAAGAGCAGATAATTAAATTAACTGTGATGTTGCAACTGATTTTCAGATTTGGAGGAACGTAGGCTACCTTTCTTCCTCTGATTTATTCAAACTTTGACCTGGTAAGTTCTTTCCCCCTCCAAATTAACCTGAGGATAAATTTCACAGAATAATAATGTTTTAATAAAATTGAATAGCATAGTAGGGACTATCATAAATGAATTCCAACAATCTTTTGATTATGAATATTCCTGAACACCTGGAGAGGCATAGTCGACACGGCCGGAGCCAATCAATCACAGCCTTTCTTTGTAATTGGTGAATTCACCGTGTCAGTTATCTGAGGAGACAGGTTTCTGTTCCTTAAGGCATAGCATTTCCACAGCATTCTAACTGAATGCTGCTCCACTTAGAGGTTATATCTGGCTGCCTGTAACAGAAACCTGACTATTGTGGTTTAATCATGTAGGGGTTAATTTTGTTACCTGGCAAGGTTAGAGGTAGGTAGTCCAGGGATGACCATAAGGTGACTTCTCTAAGTCATCAGAGCTGAGTGTCCTAGATCTTTGGTCAGACATTCTTTAACTTGAAACTTTCATTTTGTTGTTCAAAAGTTGGCTTCTGTACACCCAGGTATTGCATCCTTGTTCCGTGCAGTTAAAAAGGGGCAAGCACAAACAACAAAAAGAAAAGGAGAGAGAAGGCAGAGTCACTTATCTTTTTGAAAAACTTTTCCCCAAAGGAATGCCACCTGGCTATTTCGACTTACATCTCAATGTCCAGGACTATTTTGGATGCCTACCCCTAACTATAAGGCAGGCTTTAAAAAAAAAAAAAATCCATTGCCATCGAGTTGATTCCAACTCATAGGGGCCATATAGGACAGAGTAGAACTGCCCCATAAGGTTTTCAAGGAGCAACTGGTGGATTCAAACTGCTAGACCTTTTGTTTAACAGCTGTAGCATTTAACCACTGAGCCACCAGGGCCCCAAGGCAGGCTTAGCTGGGAGTAAATATAGCTGGGAGTATTGTCACACAAAACAAAATCACAGTTATCTTAGAAAGGAAGAATGGAAAACTGAATGAATATTGAATAGGCAACTAGGAGTGCCTGCTATAGAATCCAGGTCTAGTTAATTCAAGAATTTCTCACCCTCGACTCTGGCTGTTGGTAGCATGATTTCTCCCACCCCTTAACCTATCTCCCAAACTTCAGTTATTATAATCACTGATAATCAAAAATGCTGCCCTGAAAACTAGCACAGAATTATTTTATCCCCTTTAATACTGACTTCCCAATTGATCAGTTTCTGTGATCTCAGCATTAGCATATCTGAGCTACTTACCAGCAGGTCTATATCTATTACCATGTAAAATTGATTCATTTCAAAGATACCGCAATAAAAGTCCCTCTCAGATCACCGTCTTCTGTCCTTCCACTTTCCCGTTTTCTTACTCTCACTTAATCTGATTTCTGCTTTATTCTAATTTGAAGGCTTTCAAACCTCTCCTAAATCTGACAAACAACGAAGTTCCTTCTGAATTTACTTGCTACCTCCCTGTCCTATCCTCACATCCTTACACCATTGATCAGGTAATTGACTGTTTTATACTGCACTTATTTTATCAGTTATATTTAATTATCCTTGAATTCCTCTTTCCATGGACTTCCCATAAAGATTTCCACTAAGACCATACATAATACGACCATATGCTTTCTTCTGTCCCTAGGTAGAAGGAATTTCTAGATGGTTCCATAAACCACTGCTCCCTTGTCTCTATACCAACACTACTACAAATGAGAGGATGGGGAAGAGGCTTTGATTTCATACCGACCCATTCCTCTAGGTGCATGAAGCATAACTTCCTTATCTTTGGTGCCTTATTATGGATTGAATGGTGTCCCCCCCCAAAAGGTATGTTGAAGTCCAAACCTCTGTACCTATGAATATGATCTTAATGGATATAGAGTTTTTTTTGTTGTTCTCGTTACCAGTTAAATTAAAGGACATCATATAGGAGTAGGAGCCCTGGTGGCATATTGGTAAAGAACTCAACTGATGTTTGAATCTACCAGCTGCTCCTTGGAAACCTTATAGGGCAGTTCTACTCTGTCCTATAGGGTCCTTGTGAGTTAGAATTGACTTGAGGGCAACCGGTTTGGTTTTGGTTTTGTATAGGAGTAGGGTGTGTCCCAATCTCTGAATGGTGTTTTACAAAAGGGGTAGACAGACTAGGAAACAGAATCACACACAGTGAGAAAACAGAATATGAAGATGCCTCTATAAGCCAGAGAATGCCAAGAAATGCCAGGGATGGTCAGAAGCTGAAAGAGACAGTGAAGGATCTTCTCCTAGAGCCAAAACCCCACTGACACCCTGAATTCAGGTTTATAGCCTCCAGAACTGTAAGAAAATAAATCTCTGTCCTTTAAAACCACCCTCTTTGTGACAGTTTTTTACGAGAGCACTAAGAAAATAAAATAGGCATCACATTCACAGAGAAAGCATCTTCCTGTTAGGCTCTGGTTCACCAGTGTTAATATTTTCCGATCAGAAGAACAAAAAGCCTCATATCTGACACTGAGATATGTTTATTATACTACAATAATGTAAACACGGAAGAAAATGTTTTATGAAATCTTAGCATTACACAACCCCTTTCCACTCCCTTAGACCACAGATGCTATATACTCTACTTGCTTGAATCTACTGTATCTGCAGATCATGAATACCACAGAAAAAATAAAAAGTGTACCTTCTGGAAATCAAGTAACTCACCCACACACAAAAAAATAAATAAATTATTTCTCAGATCACAAGAAGCAAAGAACTCACAATAAAGGATAGATGCTTTGACAATTAAAAAATCTTATGACTTTTGAAGAGGAAAATTTCTTTGTACTGTTACTCCGTGCAGGGGAATTCATTCTCACTAGATAAACAGACTCTGTTAACATGGGCTACCTGCCAGCACTTACATGAACTTTTTGTTATGGTGAACTTTTTATTGCAGTGGTTCTTGTAGAAGGTATTTGACCTGTATATGCCCCCAGAATTCTTCTCTAGAATATAATTCATTTTGACAAGGCACTTAGAAACACAGATATTACTTTAAATAGGAATAGCTCTAGGCTTTGGAATTATATACCCTCTAAAATCACAACTACTGGAAGGAACACTTGTTTGACTTCAAAACACAATAAGCCTGGAGAATTATTTAGTAATATTATTAATATAATAATTATAATTATGAGTAATAAGTAAAGTTGATGAGTATGACATTAAAAACTGAATTCAGAATTTTCTAGTTGGTATAAATAATATTTGAAAATATTATATTATTATATTATATAAATATTTGAAAACATATATATATTGTTGTATGCTCAGCTTCTATTTACTTCCCAGATGTTTGTGAAGTGAGACCACAGGATTATTTAATTCTGAATTCTCACAGCTCTATATTTGGACATAAGAGGAACAAGAGCTTTCAAATAAATCTCCTTTAATACTGTGTGTGGGATTCTAGTAAAGTCTGGCAAAAAGTGTTCTACGTCAGCAGCAAGACCAAGTATGTACTGGTTGCTGCCAGTATGTTCAGGACTCTGTTTTAGGTATTTCCTTTGTTCAATGCTGAGGCACAAAGTGTTTATGTGTGTGTGTGTGTATGTGTGTGTGTGTTTGGATGGATGGATGGATGGATGGATGGATGGATGGATGGATGGATGGATGGATGGATGGATGGATGGATGGATGGATGGATGGATGGATGGATGGATGGATGGATGGATGGATGGATGGATGGATGGATGGATGGATGGATGGATGGATGGATGGATGGATGGATGGATGGATGGATGGATGGATGGATGGATGGATGGATGGATGGATGGATGGATGGATGGATGGATGGATGGATGGATGGATGGATGGATGGATGGATGGATGGATGGGTGGATGGGTGGATGGGTGGGTGGGTGGGTGGGTGGGTGGGTGGGTGGGTGGATGGATAAATAAATGGATGGATAAATGGATGGATGAATGGACAGACAGACAGATATTCAATTATACTTCAAAACATATAAAGCATCATGAATCAGCATGGGAGGTACAGTTGCCATTTCTTAAGCCAGTCCTCCTGTTGCCTGATACAAATTGAACCTGTCATAAAATTGGCCACAGGTTTTTCAACTGGATTAAAACTCTTTTGGCATTAAAATTGTTATTAGCATTTCAGCTAAGAAACGGAGGCTCTTCTCTTAACCTTCACCTTCACCCCCTCCCCCTACATACACACACTCTTTTGACAGAGTAGGAGCTGGTAAAAGGTCACTATATTTTTATCTTAATCCCCTTGGAAAAAAAAATAGTGTTGTTATAATCATTACTGTTGTTTGCCAAATATTTCCAGCTTTTCTCCCTCAGGCCCAGGGTAGGGTTCTGCCCCTTTCCTTGAAATCCTCTTCTCTTGGAATCAAGTTTGGCCTTGTGATTTGTTTTGATCAATAAACTGCGTGAGGAAGCTCCATGTGTCACTCTAGGAGGAAGCTTTAAAAGTAATATATGATTCATCATTCTTGCTCTGGCACAGCAACAGGCATCCATCAGCTTGGCTCCTCTACTGACTACAATGAGCAGAGACCCCTGCTAACTCATGAGTAGAGATAAACCTTTGTCATTTTAAGCTATCAGGACTTTTGGTTTTTATATTAGATCATAAACTTTTTGCTCTGTTACTGAACTGTCACCTAAAACTTGAATGAACAATCCTACTGTAATATTATTTTAAGATCCAAATTCTTTATGCTCCTCTAGTCATTTAAGAAACATTGGAGGGCAAAGATGGTGTTGATCATTGTGCTACACCTGGAGTATAGAAATGAATTCCATGTGGTCTTTAACAATAGCAATATCGCATTCTAATAAGGATTTTTGACATGTGGTCAGATAAAACAATTGGAAACCCATCCCATAGCAGATGCACTTTCAGTTGAATGTGGAGTTGGTTAAGTATTCCATGGGAACCATGGATATAAGGATATCATCCTAAACTGAGAAAATAGTGTGTGCAAATTTATGGATTATGAAAAGACTGACGTGTTTAGGCTATGGTGAGAACCTCACTGTGGCTGAGGTACATGTGTATATATTAACTTAATTGGAATGTGTACACCCAAAGATAAGTGCAATTAATTGTTTGCTTTTTTATTGTTGTAGAAAATACACATAATACACCATTTGCCTTTTCAATATTTTTCACATGTACAACTCAATGAACACCAATTACATCAACCTTGTTGCACAACCAGCACCAACGTCTCTTGCCAAATTTTCCATAAACAAAAACTCAATGCTTCAAGTTTGCTATTTATATCTTTTTTTTTTTTAATACTAACTTCTAGTTAGCAGAACAACAAAGTTTTTAGAGGCCGTGCTAAGCAGCATCAGCATTATTCAGAGAAATACCTTTAACCTGAGACAGGATTTCTGCAAAATGATTCGAAGTCATATCTTCCCATATTCTACTGGATGTATTCTGATTTCAGAAGCTTCTTGCATGTGTATCATTTAACAACTTTACAGTTTAGTTCATGGAATATTTTTGAATATTTGAAATTTAGCACATTTATTTTTTTTTTCATTCAGCTGCGAAAATTAATTTAACACTCTGTATAAAGCTTTCAGCAAAAGATTCTTCATTATTCTACACTATCACTAACAAAGTCCTTGTGTGAATTCTTCATGATACCAGGTGGCCTGTTTGCCAGGGAAATTCATTTTCATAAAAACAGATTGTCAAGAAAAGCTGTAATATATTCATTGAGGAGATTTGCTATATTTAAATTTTTTTCCTTCTATTTTGTCCAAACTGTATTTTTGGTAAATAAATCAAAATATGCTGAGAGATATCTTTTTGCTTTTTCTCACCCATGCAACACCCTCAGCCACAAATTCCTACTGGTGTTCCTGCTCTTGTGGAAAAAAGTAACTATGTTTGTTGCTTAAACACTTGTGAATTTGCACTCAGCAATTAAAATATACATACAAAAGAGTTCATTCCAAGGTCAGCTTTTGGCATCAGTTGAATTTTGTTTTATTTATGTTTTAGGGAGTTAATTTTAGTTATTTTGTGTTTTAGAAAGATGGTAGGAAATTAAGTAATTTTACAGTACTATTTTTCTTAGTACACTAACTAAAAATTATAGTAAAGGTATAAGTTAATATTTAGAATAAAGCATTTGTCAACATCCCTTTCCTCAGCTCTCACAATAATATTTTATGAGCTGTGACGAATGTAAAAATAAACACTATTTTCACTAGCTCTGTGATTGCCATTCTTTACATTTGAGAAGAAATTTCAGGTCCTTGTTGTTGGTTTCCCTTAAAAATTTTCCTTATTATTTAACTTGGTCTTTATGTCTACACTGGGTCAATTTGCCTGCTCAGATACTCTTAGTATTATTCATTTCCAAGGGCCTTTTCTGATTAACTTTACTTAAATACAAAAATCTTGGCAGTATTTCTTTAAATGAAAAATCTGTATGTGTTAATCCAGTGCTTCTCAAACTTTAGTGTGCGTACAGATCATCTGGGATTTTGTTAAAATGTAGATTCTTTCAAACCTAAAAATCTGTCAGGTAATTCCAATGGTCTGAGACGACAGTTTGGATTAATTCACCAATTATCACCAGATGTCACCAATATCTGATCTTATTTGGGAATGATATAATCAATTATTCATATAATTTACTGAACATCAACTAAGCATTTTAATGTACCAGATTCTAGTGATTCACTTGCAGAGTAAAAAAGACAAGGCTCCTGCATTCACAGGATTTACATTCTGGAGAAGAAAACAGAAATTAAATAAATAATCTTATAAATATTTCAAATATTGCGATGAGAATAAAAGAAATATGCATAGTCTGTCTCACAGAGTAAATGGAAAAGATCGATTCTATATGAGATGTTCAGGGAAGAACCGACATTGTGAGGTAATAGCAACTGAACAGTGAACTGAAAGAAGTGAAGGAGCCAGTCATGCAAAAAATGAAAGAAAATAACATCCAAAGGAATCAGTGAATACACAGGCTTGTCTAGCAACATCTAGAGAATCTGAAGTACAGCAGGGAGTCCAGTATGGCTAAAGCCTGCTATGTTGGGGGCTCTAGGGAGGAATGATGTGAGATGAGATAGGAGAACTAGATTGGAGGCAAACCCTACTGAGCCCTTTAATCTTAGTAAGGCATTTAGATTTAGGATATTCTTTGTTCTTTTTTTGTAAATTCTAGGATCAAAAAAAAAAAAAACATTAAAGTAGCGTTTATTTATTTAAGTAGGAACATATTGTAGAAGAGTAAATATGGAGGCATGAAAACCATTTAGGAGGCAGATTTATGAAGCTAAGTAGTAGCCTAAGTGACAAATCATTATGATTCAAATTAGGGAGCTGGCACTGATGCCAGAGAAAATATGAAAATTGGAGATGTACTTCTGAGATAGATTGGAAATCTGATGTGGGTGGAGGAAAAAACCAATGGAAAATGATTACTGGGTGCCTGATAGTGCTGTTGACTGAAGTGTGGAACACAGGGGCTAAGACAGGTTTCTCTAGGAATAGCACCTACATTTAGACACATAGACAGGCAGTGGTAAGTAGTCAATTACTGATATGAGTCTGGAGCTCACAGATAGGTCCAGGCTAGTCATAGAGTTTAGGAGTCACTAACCTTGGGATTGAAAGTGTCATCTAAGGAGAGAGAATAAATACAGAACAATGTCTAGGATACGGCCCTGGACACCCAAAATTTATACATCCAGAGAAGATGAAGAGCCTTCAAAGAGTACCTAGGAAGAGAAAACACAGTGGAGTTGGAGTAAACCAGGCAACAGTAGTCTTATCAAAGCCAAAAAAGAGAATTATAAGGAATAAAGTGTGAAGTAATTGGGGAAAAGGAATAAAAATGTGTAGAAAGATATGTCTATTGGATTATGAAACATGGAGCAACTTCATTGGCATGATGGAGAAGAAGCCACACTGGAATAGGCTTATTCACTGATTATTTCAATCCACACTTTTTTTTTTCATACCATAATATCTGACAGCCACCACCCATCTTTCAGTTTGTCAAACAATGTTTGCTTGCATGTTGCTCTATTGCTGGAAACTATGAGCTTTTTTTTTTATGCCACCACCACTTCAAACACCAGCAAGGTCACCCATGGTGGACAAATTTTAGCAGGGCTTCCAGACTAAGACAGACTGGGAAGACTGGAGATCAACTTCTAAAAATTAGCCAAAGAAAACCTTACGGATCACAACAGAACATTGTCTGGTATAGTGTGGGATGATGAGTCCCCTAGGTTGGAAAGCAATACATAACAGCCGCAGCAATAGACTCAATCATCCCAAGAATCATAAGATGGGGCAGAACTGGGCAATGTTTCATCCTGTTGTACATAAATCTATCGTGAGTCAAAGCCGAACTGAGGGGAGCTAGCAACAATATTATGTGCCAGACATTATTATAAGTTTTAGGGATTCACTGGTGAACAAACATACATTATCCTGACTTTCATGATGGTTTATCGGGGGAGGCAGATTAAACAACAACAACAGTCACAAAGGCAGTCATGACATTGGTATGTCAGAGGAACAGAAAAATCATGATATTTGGGCCATAGTGAGCAAAATGGAAAATGTTTTAAGAGGAAATATGAGAGCTGAGCTGTCCAAGGACCAGATCGTGTAGTACGTCATAGGCTATATGGTAAGGGATTCAAGTTTTATTCCACGTGCAACAGGAAAATTACAGAGGTTATTTATACATTTGTTTGTTTATTTGCTTGCTTACTGACTTATGTTCGCATGGGTTCAATATTATATGATTTTTGTTCTGAAGAGTAAAAGAGAGATGAGGATGAGGAGGCCACACCTGCTGTCAGCTTCCTCTATATACTATACTGGATAGAGTAGTAACACTTAGGATTTACCATGTGCCAGACACTCTTAAGTATTTTGCACATAATTCATTTAGTATCTACACTAATCCAAAGATATAGGAGCTATTACTATCTATACATTCCTCCCAGTTGAGGAAACTGAAGCACAGAGAGAAAGGGTCCAGAATAAAAGTAGAATTTTTTTGTTTGTTTTATTTCGTTTTTATTTTTGCTCTAATCTTTGATAGGACAGAGGGAGGGCTAGATTTATCCATTTGTTGGGAGATATCAAACACCCTGTTTCCTTCTAAAAACTTCTTCTTTACATTTAAGTCTACAATATGTCTGGAGTTAATTTTTTTGACGATGTGAGGTAGGGGTCAAAATGTATTATTTTTATATGATACTCAAGTAACCGGACAGTATTTATTAAAATATCCATCCTTTCCTCTCTAAAGTGTCACCTTTGTCAGTCATCAGTTAATTTAATATGTCTGGGACCTCTTCCTGGAACTTCTACTTCGCTCCACCGGTCCGTTGGGGAACTTTGTTTATCACCAAAGTTTGCAATCTGTATAATGAAGGCTCAAATAAAACCAGTTGTGTTTATTACAACTCCAAGGATTTTACTGAAGTTGAGTTTGTCAATATCTACTCTACAAAAATAGTCATCCCCCTCCCCATTGTCTTCTCCAAATAGAATGTGAGGTGAATAAGGAATAATGTCGTATGATAAAATTGACCCATAAAAATAGATCTTTTAGGATGAAAAAAAAAAACACAACATGTGAAAATCTTCAATTACAGAAATAACAATCAAGCTTCCTAATCCTTCAAATACTTCACTGTAGATATGCAAGCACAAACACAACAAATAGTATTTTTTTTAAAAAAAGGGATCAACAATATAAATATCCATGAAATTATTAAATTCCTGAGCTTTAAGCCATCAGTAAAAAAACAATAAATTAGGACATAAATTTTATACAAACCTTTCAATAAAAAAGAAAATTATCCCCTTCTTTGCATTTAAACTATAAAACAATAGCAAAATATTTTATCATTCTCTCATCATTGACATGTTTGAAATTATGACAAAGGTTCCTTGGGTTATTCTAACTATTATTCAAATAAATTTTTGGAACAACTTAGTTAAATTAATGTAGCACCCTGAGGTGACCTGATGATTCCATAGTATAATATAATCTTTGGAATGTTAGGTATTTCCCTTCCTGCTCAAATTATACCTGATTTTCTCTTATCTTCATAATTTACTGTGAACATTATATTGCATTCAAGTTCTGGCATGAAAGCCCAGAGATAAAGCCCTATAAAATCAAATAAAGATAATTATGAACAATTTTCCTTTATTTTTTTTTTTTTAATGGGGATGGGTAGGTGAGTAAGGAATGACAGGGCAGTAACAACACACTTTTAGTTAAAAACATGATTTATTTTTTACTAAATGGAAGACTTATTTGAGACAGAAACATCAAATCTTTGACAGGATGAAATAAAGTTGTTTTTTGTTTAGTCTACCTGGCAGGAGAGCGGATTTAAAGGACAACGGAACTTTACAAGGATCCATCTCTCCTTCAAAGAGTTTGGACCCAAGCAACTGGAGTTTGTCCTATATTCTGCGTTTCTATTACTATACTCTCCACTTCCATATGATATTAGAAATTGTCTTTTAACTCATTGATCTTAAATATTTGCTGCATTTTTTAAAGTATGATCTTAATTTTGCTTTGGGCTAAAACATTTCCTTTAACTATATTTTTATGATGACAGTAACCCTGGCATGGAATAAACGTGCTGACTTTTATTTCAGATATTCCCTTTCCGTATATATTAATTTTTTTCCTCCTGAATCTGAGACTGTATCCTGATTATGTTTAAAATGCATTCTAGCTATGTATTTCTCTAATATGGCAATATTTTAAGAGTGAATTTGAAATTTATGTGGTCCAATGAAAGATGAAAAATAAAAAGAACAGATAATGACCCCTTCCCTATTTCCCATCAACACAGGATTTTGTTGTTGTTGTTGTTTTTTTATTTTCTTTGTCTGCCTCTGCACTGAGCCTTCCCATGGCTTAAACGAAATTTGAGAATGTCAATTGAACATATAAAAAAGGAGAATATAGTAACAGTTTTCTTAACCTTCAGGGGTCACTGGACTTCTGGTTTCATAAGTGGAGGCCTGAGACACAAAGATCAGCCTTTGCAAACGCACTTTTATCAAAATTAATGCGAAATTCTGCTTTTCTTGGTTCCCCTCTGATATGGAAAACTAATTTATGCTGGTATGAGGATAGTAAAACTCCAAGAATTTTTTTTATAAGCAGATTATGCATTTAAATTTGGTCATCTAGGTAAAATATTACTACTATCAGAATTGAATTAATTAATAGCATGTCATTTAGGAAATTTAGGACATAGAGACAAGAGAGATTTTAAGACCATCGGAGTATGAGAATGCCCTTGTCATTGCCTTATGCGAGTGATCCAAAACACCACCTGTGTATGAATCTCAGCAGAGCTGCAAAAATTCACAGTATAAATGTTTTAGCAAAAATTTCTACAATAACAGCTAAAAAAAAATTTTAATTTGAAGGCATTGTCAGGGAATTTGTAAAATATAAAATTATATGAAATTCTTACAGTTACAAAAATCTTGGTGGCTTATTTAATTATTTAAAAAATTATATTCAAGAAAGGTATTAGACTTTAAAAGAGAAAAATCTATCAGTATCTTAGCTTCAGTGGCCACTATCTTAAGAAAGGCATCTTTATACTATCAGGAACAAAGGAACGTTTCTCTTGGAAATCTTAAATACAACATGGCTTTATATCATTCAACAAAGATTTTCTGAGTAACGGCTTTTATCCAGCAGAGATAAAACCATGAATTCTATTTATATTGTTCAGGTTCTTCTTGTCACAGGTTTAATCCTTCAGGAAACAAGCACTGAGACTGAGTTGGGAGTGCAGATGTTTTTTAGGGAAATAACACATAAAGAAAACAAAACTCCTCACAATTGGACCTGATAAAAAGCATCATGATAAATGGGCAAAACCTTGAAACTGTCAAAGATTGCATTTTACTTGGATCCACAATCAACACCCATGAAAGCAGCAGTTGAGAAATCAAACAAGGGATTGCATTGAGCAAATCTGCTGCAAAAGATCTCTTTAAAGTGTTAAAAAAAACAAAGATGCCACCTTGAACACTAATGTGAGCCTGACCCAAGCCATGGTGTTTTCAGTCGCATCACATGCATGCGAAAACTGAAGGATGAATAAGGAAGACCAAAGGAGAATTGATGCCTTTGAATTGTGGTGTTGGTGAAGAATATTGAATCCAACATGGATTGCCAAAAGAACAAATCTGTCCTGGAAGAAGTACAACCAGAACACTCCTTAGAAACAAGGATGGTGAGGCTACGTCTTAAAGACAGTATTTGGGACATGTCATCAGGAGGGAACCGTCCCTGGAGAAGGGCATCATGCTTGCTAAGTTAGAGGGTCAACAAAAAAGAGGAAGACCCTTAACAAGATGGACTGACACAGTGTCTGCAACAATGGGCTGAAGCATAACAATGATTGTGAGAATGGCTCAGAATCTAGCTGTGCTTCATTCTGTTGCATACACGGTCACTAGGAGTTGAAACTGACTCGAAGGCACCTAACAACAACAACACATGGAAGAAAAAGAGAAGGAAACAGGACTGGGCAGAGAAGCCATCAGACCACAGTAAAGTCTCTGCCAGCCAAAAAGAGATCTTTGGAGCAAGGTTTGTCCATTAGAAAATCTTTCATTAGTAGAAATGGCAAGATCTGTATATTAATATCTTACTAGGACAGTGCCCAAGGCTTTCCCCCAGGGGAAAAAAATGCTCTTGGTTAATATTAGTTTGCTCAGTCTTTCTCTGGGACTGCACCAGAGGAGCATGGTCTCAGTTGGAAAACCAAGGTGGATCCTGAAAGAGCTAAGTGCTGTGCAGTGAGTTTCTTCTTGAAGGGAGATCTGAGAAACACATCTCCAAGCCTGCCACAGTCTACTCATTTGTCAGCACTAATATTCTTCTCTACTGGGTTTGGAGGAAAGAGCCTCCATGGTTTCTATAGGTTTCTCTTCCTGAAAGGAAACTTAGAAGTGGGAAAAAACACAAACCTAACTTCTTCCATTGGCCTCATGGCCACAATTGGTACTCATTTTTCCCTCCCCCAACGTCTATTCTAAATTCTCCTCACCTTTATCTACCTCTTCTGGTGGTCATGGTTGTTTACCAGATGCAGTGAACCAAATATTCATTCCTGAAGTATATGAGACCATAGTAACCATACCTGTCTTAGGCTGAAAATATTGCACTTGTCCACTGATAGTAACAATTAGGCAAGGGAGTACAATTAGTTACCCAAGCTCCACTCCTACCCTCCTCTGTCCCCATTGTATAAAAGCAGCTCTACCTCCTCCTGCTAATTAGTCAATTACCCCTGGAAAGATTATAACTCCTCTTCTTGCTTGCTGATCCTTAAAAATGCCCAGATATCAGCCCTAGTTTTTGGTTCCTTGAGCCTGTTGCTGTGCTCCTGGTAAGAATGCACCCCCATTGGTTACCAGAATCAGGACCGCTAACCCTGAAGAAGTACAAAGTTGATGGGCTGGGAAGCACAAAGTCTCTAACGGTCAACCGGGAGGAATAGTAACCGGAGCAACTTCTGCATTTATGTTTTGGCTCCTGGATTGGTATACTCTTCCTTTTGCAGACGTAGTGCCATAAAAAAAAATAAATAAATAAGTGGTCTTTAATTTATCTATACCACGTCCTGAAGGGTAACACATCATCTTCACAGGGCATTGTCTAAAGCTATCATATCAGCTTTAACTTCAGCAGGCCATTATAATCTCAGTAGTTTCAAGGTGGTATAAAATGTAATATAACCAGTGGATCTCATGATTATGGGTACATTCCAGCATCTCTTTCCTATGAGGTTTTTTCACTGGTTGGATGCTCCATTGTGTGGGATCCCATACCTGTGGATAAGGATTTTTTTAAGTCTCCAGATAGTGTGCTGTAGGTTCTGCGGACAGGAAAAACAATCTTAATCCTGAAATAGGTGTTTATTCTTGAAGAACAAACCTCTGGTCATTCCAGGATATTTGAGACAAATGTGGTCAACTTGTCACCAAGTAGCTTCTTTTTTCCTTTGAGGAATAGTACTATACAGCTATTTTGTTGTTGCCAGGTTGGGGATTCAGAGGTGGCCATGGCTAGATGGGTCCTGGTAAGTGTCTATGCTGTTCAATCTATGCATTGCCTCCATCTCTTGTGCCTACCGTGCTTGAGCTCATGTATTGGGGAGAGTTTGAAAAGGCTGACTAACATTGACAGAGTAATTTTGTCTATTTGACTCTTTATTTCTTTTTCTAACCTGAAATGATCTCTGATAGGCCTTAATATGTAATTTAAAGACCTCTACACCCACTTCCATATGTCCATCTACACACTTCTACCACAGACATTTTGTCCCTGATCATCTAATGTTTTTCCTTCCAGTTACCTGACCAGGAAACCAGGATATTTTCTAAAACCTTTAAGTTCAGATATATTCTATACTCAGGCCATTTCCTGATGTACACAAAGTGGATGACCAGATAGACCACCCATAACCCTGCCCAGTAAAAAGACTTTTCTTCAGGCTGTCTTTCAAAGCCACCTCTGAGTGAGACTGCAGTGCAGCTGCCTTCAATTTTTGCTTGTTCCTACGTATTCGGAGCCCTGGTGGCACGGTGGTTAAGAACTCAGCTGCCAACCAAAAGGTCGGCAGTTAGAATCCACTAGCCACTCTTAGAAACCCTATGGGGCAGTTCTGCTCTGTCCTATAGGAAATTTCTTTGGATTTTCTAGAGAAACAGAACCAGGGATAAGCACGCGCGCACACACACACACACACACAAACACACTCCACATAGAGAAAGAAAGAAAGAAATTGATTTATTTCAAGGAATTTGCTCTTAAAAATCAATATCTTTAATCAACTCCACAGAAATCCAAAATGAGGAGAAAGTAATGATTTGGATGACAAGAAAAAAAAATCTAGGAAACATTAGCTCTTTTTTTTGGATATTTCAACACAAAGTTTCTAAAAAGATGTATTGATTTCTACCTAATTTATTTATTTTCTTTGGTTATATCGTGAGCCTTGTTAGATATTTCACAAGGTATATATACGTAGAAATAATTGCTATATAAAAAAAAAATAGTTAATTCTAAATAAGGTATTTTATTTCCCCAGAAATCCAGGAGTTTTATGATGTCCAATTGCCTGATAATATATTACAATATATGTGTCCTACTGTTCCTGTGAAATCAAGGTCATTAAATCCTTGAATTTCTTAAGGAAAAAAAAGACTGTAACATAATTTAAAGTTGCCTGAGGTTAACTCATTTATATATCACTTCTGTACTTGCCCAATGCTAAGAATCACAAATGTAACCATTGGCTATTTGTTTTTTATAAAACTTCTCTCTTCAAAAAAAAAAAAAAAGTTGATAGGCTAGAAATTCCCTAATAAATGATGTAAATTAGCCTTATGGAAACCAACGAATGTATTCATTACCTATCAGTGAGCAAGTACACTTATTCAGATTTAAACACAAAAAGCTAATGCTAAACTTGCCACAAGGTAAATTAGTATTCGCAGGAAGCAATAACTTCCTCTTTACGTTGACCTTCAACATACTGAAGCTATGTATGACATGTTGAAGTTGGTGATCTCACTTTGTCATTATTCTGATAAAAAAAAAGATTTTATGTCCTAGAATGTCATAACCTTACTAATGCTTGAGGAAAGTAACATTTAGCATTTCAACAAAGTTAAAAACAGCCACTACATGTTATATGCCTCATTCTATAATTATTTCTAAAGCAGAAAAACTTGCTATGTTTCTTGTGATTATCTCCTAAGCCTTAAGTTTGATATGAAAAAATGTAGTTGGTATGAGTTCTGAGCCTTTGTTATAGGGTTGTTCAAGGCTTATAATTTGGACCAGGTTTAAACAGGTGAATTATATTGATCTGAGGCAATGTGGTACCCTGGTGGCCCAGTGGTTAAGCGTTTGGCCACTAACCGAAAAAAGGTCAACAGTTGGAATCCACCAGCCATTAGAGTAGTTCCATATATGTGAAGATTATCCTAACATTTTCTATATTGTATTCTATAAGTATATTTTTAAAAACCTCAAGTGAGCTCTCACATTAAAATAACACAGTCCATGATTTTATTTCAATGTTTTCATATGTGAGATACTGAAAAATCACACTTTTCTAGAGACTATGCCTTCATTTCAGATGTGTGCATGTCAGTCTATATAAATCCCATCCTGAAAGCAGGCATAATAATCCTTGCATGTCAAAGATTTTTCCTTGAGATAATTACGTGTAATACCTTGGTGAGAATGAGTTTCAAAGTATCTATCACGTTGTTGTCACTGAATGGTCTTTTATGGTCTGACACAGAATTTAACCAAAATCTGTATAAAATCAGGACCCAGTATACCTATTCTAGCAAAAAAAAAGCCTCCAATTTTTCTGTCAGAAACTAACATAATATAAGCTTGGTATTTAGAATTCTAGAAATGGAATGAAATCTGTCTGTCCCATTTCCTTCCCTTTGGGTAAGGCCATATCCAAACAAAACTATGAGGATTGCCTTCTTTAGAAATGAATAAGGAAACCAATTAAATTCTTCCAAAACATCAGTGTTTATATTCAAGGACATCTTCTAATATCTTGCCTAAATTTCTTATTACAGTTTATATCTAATGTTATTTTACTGGACCCCATGAAAAGAGAGTAGCTACCTTGTTTTCTGTGCCCTCATAAAATAACTCCCACAATCTCCACTCCACCACCCTCAGACTAACTTACTTCCAGTTACTACATAGTTATATTTGAAATGAAATCTCAACCTCAACTCTTCCAGCTAATGTCCTACCTCGCTGGTCCTCTTTGCCATCAAACTCCTTTAACAAACTGCCTTACTTACATCACTCTCTTTTTCTTTACTCCGCAGGAACGTCACAGCCTACTCCCATCTGGCTTTTGGTTTTATTACTCCAATGAAATGGCTCTTACTGAGGTAAAAAACGGCTTCTGTGTCACTAGAGCCAATAGAAATTCAATAGTCCTCATCTCATTTGACCTTTTGGTAGCACTCGATATTTTTAACATTACCCATTTTCTGAAAACATTCTCTTTGTCTTGTTTTCCATAACACCACTTTCCCCTGATATTTTCTCAACAACTCTAACTGTTCTCAATGCACTCTGTTGATTTGCCCTTCTCAAACTAGTAAATACATCTTGAAGTTCATTAAGAATTGATCAAAAACCCAAAACCAAATCCATTGCCATCAAGTTGATTCTGACTCAGCAACCCTATAGGACAGAGTAGAACTGCCGCATAGGGTTTCCAAGGAGCAGCTGGTGGATTTGAACTGCCTATCTTTTGATTAGTAGTCAAACGCTTAACCACTGCACCACCAGGGTTTCAAGAATTTCTCAGGAGTGTGTTTTGTTTTTACTCTATTCTTTCCCTAGGCAGTCTCAACCACACATATGAAGTCAATGATTGTCTGTGACTCTGGCATGCACGTTTATAGCCCAGGTTTTTCTCTTAGTTTCAAATCGTATATATGTAAATTTATACCCAACCCATCTATTGGATATTGAGTGTGTTCCTAAAATTATTATGTCCAAACTGGAACTCCTGATCTTAATCTTTAAACCCTTCCAGTATTTGCTATTTGAATGAAATGATATTACCAGGATATCACTGGTACACAAGCCAGAAACTGAGGAAACATCTTTGACGTTATCTTTTCCTTCCATCCATCTCTATGCAGTTTAGCAACAACATTTGCAGATACTAGTTTATTAAAGTTATTCTAATGTTTCTACTTCACCCATATCTTTACTTAAAATGCAATCCTAATATCATCTGTCTTCTAGCCTTCGACAATATCATCTCTCTTCCAACCTTCAACAATAATCTAGTAGCTGGTCTTTTTCTCTCTTTTGACAGATCTTCCCTTTCACACTGCATCCAGTGTGATTTTTTCAACTGAAAGTCTAACCATGACATATCTCACCACATTTCCCTGCTGATCACCCATTCATTCACTTAAAAATTGTATTGGCTAGCACGACCTTTGCTATAAAGACCAAAAGCTTAGCATGGTATAAGCCAGACACTTTATGATCTCAATCATACCAAATATCTTCAGTTTCATCTCTTGCAATCCTTCTTAGCTTCAAATATAAGAGGCTTAGTTCAATTCATAAAATGTCCACTGGTCCCCTCTATTATTTTGGTACTACATATGTTGTAGCTTTTGCCTAGAATATTCTTTTACACTTCCCTGAGTTAAATCTTCACTCATTCATTCTAAAATCAGCTCAAATATCGTTTTCTCGTAGAAGTCTTCCTTAATCACCAGAGTAGGTTGATCATTACAATATATGACTCTACTGTTTTCTGAACACATGTTTTTATTTCTTATGCCATCGTTGCTATGACTGAAATTGCCATACCCCCTCACTAGGATGCTTTAAAGCTTCACAGGGGAAAGGTAAGATTTGTATTCTTTGTGCTTATCACCATGTCCTGGCCATAATGGCTACTCAATAAATATTACTTTCATTCAGAATGATCATATAAATGGATTTCTGGGTAAGGTAATGCCTGTAGCACAGCTGTAGGATGAAGAAAACATGACCTTAGATTTGACATGCAGCTGGGATTGTCAGAAGAACTGTAGAAAATACCAAATTGTTGAGATAATTTCAAGTACACCCAGGATAATGCTAATAAAGCCCTTAGCATTTGGTTTATTAAACATCAGCCTGGTCCTTGTAGTCCAGTGAGAAAGCAACTAGGGAGAAAGAGCTGCCAAGTGTTAACTACAAACTACAAAACTGCATGGATTGTGTGATGAAATTTTGCACTTCTCTGAGCAGATGACAGTAGATAAGGGAGTAGACCCTGTTTTTCTTTAGTCCAGGGCACCAGTTCCCTTTCAAAAAGCAATACTTAATGACAGGGACAAGATACCCAGAGTATTTAAGAATTGTCAGCAGCTAACAGCTCTAAGGAATTTTGAAAATGTACAGGTTAAAAAAAATGATCAGGCATATAGCAATAACAAGGTGAGGAGAGCACACTTGCTGTGTGGGAACAACTTTTCCTTCCACATATAATAAACACCAATTTTATGTAATGTTCCATTTTTGGAACTATTAACAATGCAATCATCTAAGGAATACTACAGTTGCCCCTTTAGGGTTTCTCATCTTTAAAAATTCCTGGACTCAGACCTCCCAGGACTTATGTGTTGTTCTGTATTAGTCCAAGATTCATAAATTTAGCAAATAATTTATATATATATAAATAATGACACAACTAGATGTTAGTAAACTAAAATCTTTGGAGGAGATAGTAGTGATTACAGATTCTGTCTCATTCATGCTGTTATTCTATACATGATGTCTTCTCACACTGTGACTCCAATGCACACACTCAAACAGATACTCTGAAACTAAAATGAGTTTATTTAGTTAAAGTTCTAGTTCATGTTTGTAAAGCCAGTGGGAATTAGGGTCAAAGATATTCATATTCTTTTATTTCTCCCAATATACTAAAGAACAGAGAAGTAAGCAATCCCTCTAGGGGCAGCAAATATGATTAATTCATTCCATCATAAGTGCTAATATCACATTGGTCCTTGACTAGGAGAGCCAACATACATGAGGTTAAAACAAACAAACAAAAAAACCCATTGACGTCAAGTAGGTTCTGACTTATAGCAACCCTAGTAGAACTGCCCCATAGAGTTTCCAAGGAGGACCTGGTGGATTTGAACTGCCAGCCTTTTGGTTAGCAACTATAGCACTTAACCACTCCCCCTCCAGAGTTTCCTGTGTGAGGTTATAATCTAAAAATTAGACTAAGGAGAAGATAAAAATCAGTGTCACACAAAAGGAAATTGGAAAGATAAACAGTCAAATGCATGCTAGAAAGATTAATCTGATAAACTTGAAAGAAAAAGCGCAGGGTAACAAAATGTTCCATGCTCAAAAACTTAATATGCCAAATTAGTCACTAACATTTCTGCTCTCTCTTCAAGTAGTAAGAGAAGTCATATTCTTAATAAGAGAATATTCACACCCATGCAGTTTTCTTATTATGACAAAAAATTGTTTCATCTTTTGAGAGCAAAGACTGTGCCTTTACTTGTTTCTTATTTTCTAGAATACGAGGTACATAGCTGTGTTTTATAAATCCTTTCTGATTTATAGGTTCAGATGATTCTATCAGTATGGGCCGATATATATAGATTAGACGGCAGACTAGGTAGATATTTTAGAGTACAGTCTGGGGAGGTTGAAAAATCAATAGGAAAACTGGCACTTCCATTAGGAAGCAAACAAACAAATAAAAACACTGCTAAGCTCTTTCAGAATTGAGGCACAGAGTGCTAGTATCCTGGGAAATTATCGTTTGGCTTGTTTACCAAAGAGGTTATGTTATTGAGGATGCTGTCAAGATGTGGTTTGCTTAGTTTTTGTTTTATTTTGCTTCTCTTTCAATGCCAGTTGATAAGACATGTACTCTATCTCAGTATAACTAAAAAAATAAAATAAGACCAGGGAATGTTTCCTATTATTTCTGGCTCAATTAAGAAGAAACCCTGAAATAGCTTCGGCTGCAATTAACACTTACGGGTCTTGGGTTTTCCATGCACAGCTGGAAGTAGGAAGGAAGACACAGGGCAAAGATCCTCTCTTATTACTGAATTGGCCTTGGAATCCACTGCTCATTTGTGCTTCTGTTTGTTATATTTAAACACTTAAAATTATTTTTTAAGATGTAATAGCTGAAGTCTTATGTTAACTGTTGGTTTCCATTGGTTTCTACATTACTCTCCAGGTCTCCTTTGATGTCAATCAGCACTCAATTCCTGTGGCTCTGGGAGCCTTTTTTTTTTTTTTGCACGTTGTATTGTAGCTTTCCCCCATTATATTCATTTGCTCTATTGGCCAATTCACAGCCTTTGGTATTTGGACACCTCACATTTTCCCCAGTCATTGCAGCATGGTCCCTAATGCAGTCTATTGTCCAGGAACCTACTGCCAATGAAGTATCTCTCAGAAAATGGTGGCCCCTCCACAAGATATCTAAGAAAGAAATCCTCTGCCCAACAGATTAAAAACTCAGATATTGGCTGATTTTTTTTCTCTCCTTCAATGCCAGGAATCACCTGCCTTTTGGAATTTCTTGGCAGCCATAAGAACAGAGCCACATCCTAAGTCTGACTCCATTTACCTTCTCACATCTGCTACATGTTGCTTAGGATTGGAATGATCATATCTGAACCATCGTGTCTTTCCCCAAGATATTTCCATCAGTTGTGCTTTTTCTAATGAAAAAGCTTTTAAAATCATCTTCATGATAATTTTTACTGATAAGTGTTTTTGTTCAAATCCTCCAGTTGCCAAAATGTTCAGTTCCACAGAATTAAAAAGCAGTAATTCACATGGGGTCTCCATGAGTCAGAATTGGCTCCATGGCAACAGGGCTAAAGCCTATTGAGGGTTATTTTTAAATATTGTTGTATCTATTCTTATCCTTATCACTAATCCTAACCCTATTATAGCGATAATATGGTGAATGATAATCTCTTTATCTCAGATAAGCAAAACTATTGTAATTCAATGAGTGTTAAAAGCCTTCCCTGTTAAGAGTTGGAGGTACAAGACATATAAACAGGAAAGCTTTTTTCCATCACAGAATGTGGCAGTCTTTGAAGGTTTGTGGTGTTATAAGGAATGAATAAAAAACTACATTTTTATTTGTTATCATATTTTTAACAATACTTTCTACATCCTAAGTGGAATGAGAACTCTCACCATCACCTGTTTGTTGTCTTACTTTGCACTTACTATATTCATCAGTTTATAGGAATGTGGAAATGAATGCAATTTTCTAATTCTAAATATAATCAGATTTTCGTAGTTGAAAAAATGTGAAATAAAATAAAAATTACTTTTATTAACTAATAAGTTATGAACAATTCCAACAGGTGTAGCCAAACAATAGTGAAAATACTAATGTATAAAGTATTATATTTGCTATTAATTTTGCACGCACCTTTTTCACAACCATTGTAAACAGGAGAGAAGTCCTCAAAGTGACAGATTAATGAATAATGAAATGACCAAATGGCAAAAATAATAGAGCAATACATCTGATTTGCAAGTTGAACATACAGCTCCTGAATAATAAAGAGCTGATGGTAATAATTAAGTGGACTTTAGGTATATGTTAAACCCATTTAATAATTACATTAGGAAATGTAATTTCCAAGTAATAGGTCTATCAAATCAAGTTCATGGTCAATCTAATTACAGCAGCTCTAGTTTTAAGTGCTAATTAAATAAATAAATGTATGTGGAACTGGAAAATTGTAATGTGAAAAAATATGATTAAATATAAATTATGAATTAGTGTAATTTAAAATAATTTTCATTTCTTTCATTTGACTAAGATGACTCAACAGTGACTGAATGATGTATACTCGTTCAGAGATGAATTAAAAGGGATAGGTTATGAATTCACAAAATCTAGCCACCTGGTACTCTGCTAATCTCATTCAGCAGGTAGGAGACTAGGAGAAACTAATATTGAAACCTATTCATACCTGTAGTATTAGTGGAATATTTCTGTTACCGAAGAAAAGTTTATGGAAAATTGAAGTTAGATTTGGCTAAAAGCCAAAAATATATATTTTCCTTTTAGCTCTCTCTTTCCTTTATTCTTCAAAATTTACTATCCCCTAATCCTTTCTTTGGAAACCCTGGTGGTGTGGTGGTTAAGAGCTATGTCTGCTAACCAAAAGGTCAGCTGTTCAAATCCACCAGGTACTCCTTGGAAACTCTATGGAGCAGTTCTACTCTGTCCTATAGGGTCACTATGAGTCAGAATCAACTCCATGGCAACAGGTTTGGTTTTGGTTTAGAATCCTTCCTTTTGGTGCTGTCCTTGTGTCAAAGTACTGAAATGGCAGTAAGTTTAGTTTGTTCATTAGTATATACAGGCATACCTTGGAGACATTGCAGATTTGGTTCCAGACCATGGCAACAGAGTGAATATTGCAATAAAAGGAGGCACACAAATTTTCAGTTTCCTGGTGCATATAAAAGTTAAGTTTACAGTATACTGTAGCTTAATGAGTGTGCAATAGCATTATGTCTAACACAACAATGTACACACCTTAATTAAAAAATACTTTATTGCTAAAAAATGCTAACCCTCATCTGAGCCTTCAGCAAGCCACGACCTTTTTGCTGGTGGAGAGTCTTGCCTGGCAGAGGGTGCCTGTGGCAATTTCACAAAATTAGACAATGAAGTTTGCTGTTATCTATTGACCCTTCCTTTCAAGGAAGATTTCTCTGTGGCATTCAACACTGTTTGATAGCATTTTACCCACAGCAGAACTTGTTCCAAAATTAGAGTCAATCCTCTCAAACCCTGCCCCTGCTTTATCAACTAAGTTTATGTAATATTCTAAATCCTTTATTATCATTTCAACAATGTTCACAGCATCTTCACCAGGAGTAGATTCCACCTCAAGAAACCACTTTCCTTGCTCATCCATATGAAGCAACTCCTTATCCCATTAAAGTTTGATCAGGACATTGCAGCAATTCAGTCACATCTCAGGCTCCGCTTCTAATTCGAGTTCTCTTGCCGTTCCCACCGCATCTGCAGTTACATTCTCCATTGAAGTCTTAAACGTTCAAAGCCATCCGTGAGGGTTGGAATCAACTTCTTCCAAATTCCTGTTAATGTTGATGTTTTGACCTCTTCCCATGAATCACAACTGTTCTTAATGGCATTTAGAATGGTGAATTCTTTCCAGAAGGTTTTCAACTTACTTTGCCCAGACCCATAGGAGGAATCACTATCTAAAATAGCCTTACAAAATATATTTCTTAAATAAAAAGACTTAAAAGTCAAAATTACTCCTTGATCCATGGGCTGCAGAGCGGATGTTGTGTTATCAGGCATGAAAACAACATTAATCTCCTTGTACATCTCCATCAGAGCTTTTGCATGACCAGGAGCATTGTCAATGAGCAGTATATTTTGAAAGATATCTTTTTTTCTGAGGAGTCGGTCTCAATAGTGGGCTTAAAATATTCAGTAAACCATGTTGTAAACAGATATGGTGTCATCCAGGCTTTGTTGTTAGATTTATGGAGCATAGGCAGAGTAGATTTAGCATAATTCTTAAGAGCCCTAGGATTTTTGGAATGGCAAGTGAGCGTTGGCTTCAACTTAAAGTCATCAGCCGCTAACGAGAGAGAGAGCCTGTCCTTTGGGATCTGAAACCAGGCGTTGACTTGTCCTCTCTAGCGATGAAAGTCTTACATCTTTCTCCAATATAAGGCTGTTTTGTCTACTTTGAAAATCCGTTGTTTAGTGTAGTCGCCTTCATCAATTCTCTAAGCTGGACCTTCCGGGGAACCTGCTGCAGCTTCTACAGCAGCATTTCCTGCTTCACCTTGCACTTTCATGTTACGGAGATGACTTCTTTCCGTAAACCTCATGAACTGCCTTCTGCTAACTTCAGACTTCTTTTCAGCAGCTCCCTCACCTGTCTCAGTCTTCACAGAACTGAATCGCTCTGGATAAGGGAATGTTGTGGCTGGTTAGACCTATCTAAACCACTAAAACTTCCTTCATATCAGCAATAAGGCTGTTTCACTTTCTTATCATTTGTGTAGTCACTGGAGTAGCACTTTTAATTTACTGCAAGAACTTTTCCTTTGCATTCACAACTTGGCTAACTGTTTGGCACAAGAAGCCTAGCTTTTGGCCTATCTCAGCTTTCAACGTACCTTCCTCATGAAGCTTAATAATTTCTAGATTTTGATTTAAAGTGAAAGATGTGCTATTCTTCCTTTCACTTGAACACTTAGAGGCCATTATAGAGTTGTTAACTGGCCGAATTTCAATACTGTCGTGTCTCAGGGAATAGAGAAGCCCGAGGAGAGGGAAAGAGACGGGGAAATGGCTGGTCGGTGGAGCAATCAGAACACACACAACATTTATCAATTACCTTTGCCATCTTATATGGGCACAGTTCGTGGTGTCCCAAAACAATTACAACAGTAACATCAAAGATCACCATAACAGACATAATAATAATGAAAAAGTTTGAAAAATTGTGAGTATTACCAAAATTGACACAGAGATACAAAGTGATCACATGCTGTTGGAAAAATGGCACTGATAGACTTGCTTGACACACAGTTGCCACAAACCTTGAATTTGTAAAAAATGCAGTGTTTATGAAGTGCAATAAAAGGAGGTATGCTTGATTTTACATGTTATCATGGTAACTCGTTGCCATCTAGTCAATTCTCACTCATGGCCACCCCATGTGGCCAGCCTTTAATATGTGTGAAGTGAGGGACTGAGTGTGTGTGTAGGTGTGTGGGGGTGTATTGAGAGACTATGAGGTAGGATGTTCCATCCCTCTGAATTTCTAATGGACATTTCTACCCAAACCTTTTGCCATCTTGTGTAAGTCCTATAAATCCCGCAAACTTCTTATATCTTTGTGATGAATGCTCTCTTGCCATGCTTTTGCCTTCTTGACTTCTGTCTTCAGTTTCTTGATTCTTTGAAGAGTCAACACTTCATTTACTGCTTACTTTCCATTTCTTCAGTCCTTTGCTGTCCCTAACATATTCATAGACTCTTACAGTTTAAGCATGAAGTACCTCAGTTTACCCTAGTGGTATGCATTGTAGGCATAGTTATAAATTTAAAATGTAAAGTAAAGGTCCCCAACACAGAGCTTGAATTAACACACAGGAATAAATTGCCTGAAGAACGATTCTTAATGTAAATGTGTTTGTTTCGAAATCAGTGAGATTATAATTAACTTTACAAAATAAAGAAAGAAGTCATATACTTATTAAGAAAGTAAAATTTGGGGAAAGAATTTTTAAAATGTGATTGTGGGTCAATCACAAGAGTTTTTTTTCTATGCAAGTTTTCTACCTTATCTAGAGTTAAGAGTGAATAGTTAGTACTACCATACTTCTTTGGCTCCAGAATTTTTTTTTACCCTTTAGGTCCTATTCATCATTTGGAAAAAAAAAAACTTACTACAGCCTTTACCTTGGCTTCTTTCCCAGACTCATATATCTTCTCTACATTGCTACAGTTAATTACTTATGTGTTTTTTTTTTTTTAATTTGATGGCTATCTCTGCTAACCCTATTACTTATTGCTAATTCTGAAATGCTATGATATAAAGCACACATGTCACTTTCTTCAAGGTCACTGCTAATATTGAATCCATTTGGTCACGTATCCTATACAACATTGATGACATTGTAAACTGAAAATACATTATACCATTGAGATTTTTGGAATAAACTTTGGTGTTCATTTTATACTGCCTCTTTTGATTATGACATTACTCTATATGATTATTTTGGTGAGAAGTTTTAATTCTTTAAAACTATTAAAAATAATTTTGCCCTGAAAATCATAACTGTGATTAAAAACCATAACTATGATTTTTCCTAATATATTTGCTACTTATCATTAGTACTTACTGAATACATCCCACTTTTTCCTTAATTTTAAGAAAGTAATATATATATATATTTTTTTTTACCATAATCACATTGCAATGCTTTATACATTCTTGTTTTTCTTAGCTTTCCATCTTAGTTATCTAAAGAATTAACAATCTAATTATGAAGTTTACCCCTGAGACAAACTAATTTTTATATTTATATACATAGTCTCAAATATTTTTAACTAGTAATTGATGGTAATTGATGGTACACAACAACAACAAGAACAGTAATATGTAGAGATCTAAAGGACTCCTGGTGGTGCAGTGGTTAAGCTCTGGGCTGCTAACCAAAAAGTCAGCAGTTCAAAATCACCAGCTGATAACTAGCAATCTGCTTCAATAAAGATTACAGCCTAGGAAACCCTATGGGGCAGTTCTACTTGGTTCTCTAAAGTCTCTGTGAGTTGGAATCTACTCAACGGCATACAGCAACAAGAATCTGGCTGAACCATGATCAAGATTGGTTTTCCTGTAGACAAGAAGAATCCCTGTGACCACCCCCATTCCCACTTACCCAATGTCAAGCCATGTCCCTATTTGAGATGTGGAAGATTGTTAGTTTGTTCATCAGAAGGCTAAAAAATGGTTCATAAGGCCTTTTGGAAAAGATAACGAAAGAAACGGACAATTGAAAAACAAGAATAGCATCTGACCCTTATCAGAGTCAACATATTGGTTTTGAGTACTGATGGTAAAAAACTGAAGGAGCTGTTTTCATGAAATACTTTGTGAGACTGGAAATAGAAGAAATACTGCTTTAAGCCTCAGGTAACAAAGTAAAAGGCAGATTTGCGAAGAAGAGTCCTAACTTCATTTCTGGCATGGATCATAGCTGGACTCTGGAGCATGGAGGACTGAGAGGGATGCAGTGGCAGTCAATACTGAGGGTTTTACCACATTCAGACCACAGGAGAGAGCAGCCTGGGCAGAGAAGCAGTGTTCTTCTCATGTAGGACTCTGCCAGCAGAGGCCCTGGTGAGTCCACTCTCCCCATTGCGTCATAGGCATCAGAACTTGATGGGAGTGCTAGGCAGAGAAGGAGCAAATTGTTCCTGAGTACAGATGAGATACCTGCCTACCCAAAGGCTGCTCAGAGGACTTGAGGAGAGAGGTCCTGCAGCTATGGAGATATGAGCTGAGCAGCTCACATGCTGGAATTCATTCATTTCTGCGTACATTATTTCTAATAATGTCTGAATTAAATATAATTTTATAGTGTTCTTACTTTGCCACTTAAAAATGTATGGTTGATTGACATTTATAACATCTCTCGAGGTTATTAGATAAAGAATTCATCTGGACGCTCACTTTTTTAACCATTTGAAATTTTTTTTTAAATAGAGAAAGTCAAATAAATTTATTTTCAGACAAAGGTCTATACCAACTCTAAGATTTAATGCTTAATACTCTGAAGCAACCAAGTTTGAGAAAAGAAACTCATTTTAAATTTAGCTGAGATAATTTTAAAATTATTTACTAAAACAATGTTCAATATAATGCGTATTTGGAGGATTCTAAGTGTTTAAATAAATGCAAAAATGATTTTGTCTTTTAAAGAATAGAAGTATTTTTAACTTCATTGCTCTCCCCTTTCTCCTTAACTCTTTTTCCTCTGCCCATATAAGCTTTTACAACTACTTCTTAGGTATATCTCCATATTTTTTCTTCAAGTCTATATAATTTCATACAAATATATATGCATACACTTAAACATCTTGTATGCATACCACGTTTGTATGTACATTTAAATATCAATATGAACATATAAGATTTCGTAACTAAAATTTTGGCATTTTTCCTTATAAAATGGGAACACATTGTGCATACTCAATTAAAATTAAAATTACATTTTACACTATTACATTTGTAAGAGAGACTTTGAAACATTTTAACACAGTAAGATGAAAACACACACACACACATTTTCTCATTGCTGTTGTTATTGTTAGTTGCTACAGATTCTGGCAGTTGGAACCCCCCAAAGGTGCCTTGGAAGACTGCCCTGGCGATCTGGTTCTGAAAGGTCAGAGCACTGAAAATCCTTTGGGGCAGTTCTACTCTGCACACGTAGGGACACCATCATTAATCTAATTAGATTTTAGTGTAGGTAAGTATTTTTTTTTCTTTTTGAATCTTGTAGTGTATTTGCTTTTGTCATTATATAAATGTACCAAAATGTCAAATAGATCGGGTCACAACTCACTATTATTGAGTAACTCTCCCCCCACTACCCCAGTTTTATCCTGCATGGGGAGAAAACATTACCAAGAAAAACCGGTTATTCAATTTCTGGCAATATGTCAATTTAATATTTCTGCAAACCCTCTGTTATTAAACCTCTAAAAATGCTGGATGAAACACTTCAAAGGAAACATTTTAAATTTATTGCTGAGCTGACAAGAAAGGACATTCTCAGAAACCTAACACAGTAAAAAAAAAAAAAAACACAGTAAGAAAGTACAAATTCAGGAAGGGCAGGGCTCAAGCAAACAGCTGTCAATTCCCAGTAACCTAAGCATTGGATGTTAACGGGCCATTTTTTTGAAACAGGACAAAGGCTGGATAACATAAGGGGTGGAAAACTATACCAGAGACCCCTGAGTAAAACCCAATAGTCCAGATCCCGGTGGACTCAAACTGCCGATCTTTTGGTTTGCAGCCGTAGCGCTTAACCACTATGCCACCAGCGTTTCCAAATTTGACATAAACAGCTTAAAGTAGAAAAATTCTGCTATCTTAAGAGAACTTGCTTACGGGACCTTGCATCTGAATGGTAGATGGGGAAAAAAAACTCCCTTGAGAATTCCTACATAGAAGATGATGACCATGTAGAAAGGTAAAAATCCGTCTTTGATGTCAGAATATCTGATATTAAATTACAGGATTACCCAAATGTGATCTTAAGCTTGGTTCAAAATATCTACGACCCTCAAAAACCCATCTCTCACATAAATAAAATTCTTTCCTCTCTAAGTGAGTTATTTAAAGTTATAAGCAAGGTATTACACATCAAAGTCCTGAAACTATTCCAAACTATTCAAATGTAAAATGCACATGTATTCACACATACACATTTATTTTGAGTCACTGAGCATTTCAAGTTTAATCCAGGATAAATTTTCTATAGTAATACCTATAATATTTGTACTTTTTATTTTTAAGTAATTTCCAAATCATGTGAAATTTGTAAGAAGAATAAAACGAACAATGGCATATCCTTTGTGGATTTCCCAACTGTTTACATTTTATTCCATTTAGTGCTCTTTCCACTACTCTCTCTCTCTGTCTCTCTCTCTCTCTCTCTATATATATATATATATATTCTAGGAAGAATTAGCTAGTGAAAACCTTAGGAATAGCAGCAGAACATTGTCTGATATAGTACCACAAGATGAGCCCCTCAGGTTGGAAGGAACTCAGAATATGACTGGGGAAGAGCTACCTCCTCAAAGTAGAGTCGACTTTAATGATGCGGATGGAGTCAAGTTTCTGGGCCCTTCATTTGCTGATGTGGCCGAACTCAAAATGAGAAGACATAGCTGCAAACATCCATTAATAATCAGAATGTGGAATGTATGAAGTATGAATCTAGGAATTCTGGAAATTGTCAAAAATGCCAGAAATTCAAGCCCTATTCAGAAGAGGGAGCGAAAGAAGAATATCGTTGTTGATATCAGATGGATCTCGGCTGAAAGCAGAGAATACCAGAAAGATGTTTACCTGTGTTTTATTGACTAAGCAAAGACATTCAACTGTATGGATCATAACAAATTATGGATAACATTGTAAAGAATGAGAATTTGAGAACACTTTATTGTGCTCATGAGATACCTGTACATAGATCAAGAGGCAGTCATTTGAACAGAACGCGGTGATACTGTGTGGTTTAATGTCAGGAAAGGTGTGCTTCAGTGTTGTATCCTTTCACCATATTTATTCGATCTGTATGCTGAGCAAATAATCTGAGAAGCTGGACTATATGAAGAAGAACATGGCATCAGGACTGGAGGAAGACTCATTAACCACCTGTGTTATGCATGACACAACCTTGCTTGTTGAAAGTAAAGAGGATTTGAAGCACTTACTGATGAAGATCAAAGACCACAGCCTTCGTCATGGATTATACCTCAACATAAAGAAAACAAAAATCCCCACAACTGAACCAATAAGCAATATTACAATAAACACAGAAAAGTTTGAAGTTGTCGAGGATTTCATTCTACTTGGATCCACAATCAATGCCCAAGGAAACAGCAGTCAAAAAAATCAATAGGCTCATTGCATTGGGCAAATCTGGTGTGAACGACCTCTTTAAAGTGTTGAAAAGTAAATATGTTACCTTGCAGACTAAAGTGTGCCTGATCCAAGCCGTGGTAATTTCAATCGCATTACACGCATGTGAAAGCTGGACAATGAATAAGGAAGACCGAAGAAGAATTGGCATCTTTGAATTGTGGTGTTGGCAAAGAATATTGACTATACCATGGGCTGCCAAAAGAACGAACAAATCTGTCTTGAAAGAAGTACGACCAGAATGCTCCTAAGAAGCAAAGATGGTGAGACTAAGTATCACATACTTTGGATGCGTTATCAGAAGGGATCAGTTCCTGGAGAGAAGGACATCATGCTTGGTAAAGTAGGAGGTCATTGAAAAAGAGAAAGACCCTCAATGAGATGGAGTGACACGGTGGATGCAACAATAGGCTCAAGCATAACAAGGACTGTGAGGATGGCGCAGGACCAGGGAGCTTTTTGTTCTGTTGTACGTAGGGTCGCTATGATTTGGAACCGGCTCGATGGCACCTAACAACAAAAACATGTATATATCCCTTCCTCCCTCTCCATACCCCTTGATCTGTCTATATATATATATATATATATATATATATTTTCTGAACTATTTAAAGTAATTCACAGACATTATGGCTTTTTATACCTAGATAACTCATGGTCCACTTCTTTTGAACAAGGGCATTACTTTACATTATTTTATATCAGCAGAGTTCGGTTACCAAAATCAGGAAATTTGCCCTTGCTATAATTTTATTTTCTAATCCACAGTTCATGTCCAAATTTTGTCTATTGTCTTTAGTAGCTTTTTGTTGTTGTTTCTCTGTGTTTGAACATGCAATCCAGACTAGCACTGCATTTAAGAACCCTGTTGCTTTCATTTCCTTTAACTTGTTTTTTTTTTTTTTCTTTCACGGCATTGACATTTTTAGCAACAGCCATTTACTTGTCATTTACATCTCAGTTTGGGTTTGTCTGACATTTCCTCATGATTCAGTTCAGGTAAGACATTTTGGTAGGTACACCACAGCTGTGGTACTCTGTCTTTCCTGGTGCATCACACCAGGAGGCATGCAATATTGGCTTGTTCCAATGTTGTTAAGGTTAACTTTAATCACATAGAATAGGTAGTGTCTGCCAGGTTTCTGGACTGTAAAGTGTTTATTTCCTCTTCTCAATTAATAAAAAATTTATGGGAGATACTTTCAAACAATAAAAATATCCTGTTCCTCATTATATTTTCACCTTATAGTATTAGCATGTGCTGCTCATTCTCGCCAGCATCAATTATTATTGTGTTGATAATAAAAGGTGATTAACTCCAGCATTCTACTTATATTTATTAGTGGTCCTGCTACTATAATGCAGAGCTTTCCTCACACCCCAATTTTTTTAATTACTTTATTAATTCATTTATTTTGTTATGGATATCAATATGAACTGATGGATTCTTATTAAAAGGGTTATGAACTGTTGCTGTCATTATTGTATTGTTAAAATTGAGAGCCCTTTTGAGCTGATTACTGCCCCCTTTGACATATTTCCAGCATTTATTTTAAGTACTTTTTACTTTCTGGCATAAAATGGTTCGGAGTTCATCTTATATTTTTCCTGCTCCAGCCCTGGAATCAGGCATTACTCCAAGTGGACAGATCAAGGATATTACTCTCACACACACATATATCAATATTAGATAGATACAGATATCAGTGATACAGGTAGATATGTGCTATGATTTTGTAAGTTCATATCGATACCTGCAGTTCCAATCCAATGCGACAGAATTCATTCTCAACTTCTCTCTTCGTGACTGCCTTCTTCAATAGTGAAAAACCTGGCTTCCATTGTTCTCAATATATCTTGCTGGTGTAATCAGTTGTAGAATACAAGAAAATAGTTTTAAAATTGATTACCCTTCCCACTGGAAAAAATAAAAAAGGATTCAAACTTTACTTTCTGCTTTCTTTTCCTTAATACTGTAGTGATGATTCATTGAAAATATAGTTTTATATTTCTGTTTGTATTCCATTTTAGTTTTTTTAATGCATATTTGTTTATATTATTTTATTTCTTGAGTAGTAAAATATTAATATGTCTCCAAAAGTTCAAATTACATAAAAAATTATATTGAGTGAAATGTTACTCCCTCAATCCATTCATTCCATTCCAGTCCATAACCTTAGATAACTGATATCACATGTTTTCATATGTTCCAGTGCCATTTTCATGTATTTTGATGAGTTGTCTGTTCATGTCCACTGTCTTGCAGATTTTTTTTTCTCCAATTTTAAGCACTGGTAAACCCTGGTGGCGTAGTGGTTAACAATTATGACTGCTAATTAAAAAAAAAAATTGTTTTTTTTTTTTAATCAAAATGTTTACACTTCGAATCTATCAGGCGCTCTTTGGAAACTCTATGGGGTAGTTCTACTCTCTCCTATAGGGTCTCTGTGAGTCGGAATGAACTTGACCTCAACAGGTGATATTTTACCGATAAAACCAAACCACACATGTTGCCATTCAGTCAATTATGACTCATAGTAACTCAGAGTAGAACTGCCCCACAGGGTTTCCAAGGGGTGGCTGGTGAATTTGAACTGCCGATCTTTTGGTTAGCAGCCGAGTTCTTAACCACTTCACCACCAGGGCTCCACATTAGTGATATATCTCCAGTATGTATTGCGACCACCACCCATCAGTCAGTTTGTTATGCTGTGGTGGCTCATGTGTTCCTGTGAAGCTAGCTAGAAGTCATGCCACTGGAGTTTCAAAAACCAGCAAGGTCACCTATGGTGGACAGGTTTAGTGGATCTTCCAACTAAAACAGAGTAGGAAGAAAGGCCTGACAATCTACTTCCAAAAATTAGCCAGTAAAAACTTTATGGATCAGGGGGTGGGGCCAAGATGGCTCACTAGGTAGAAACTACCTCAGATCCCTCTTACAACAAAGATGCAGAAAAACAAGTGAATCGATCATATATATGACAATCTACGAACCCTGACCACCAAACACAGATCTAAAGAGTTGACCTGAGTGACAGAGACTGAGAACAAACAACCATGGTGAAGCAGCGACTGTTTTCGGAGCCTGGAGCCAGCGTCCCAGTCAGGAAACCTTGGCGCCGGGCTTTGGACTGGGCTCAGGGGAGCTAAGCACGGCATCCTGAGACGGCACAAACACGGGGCACAGCCCTGGCCCCATGAACTGACCTCAGGGGAAGCCCAGCCAGTGCATGCAGGCAGTGCAGTGACGTGGCTGACAGGAAGAGAAGTCACTGGGAGGCAGCGACTGGTTTTGGAGCCGGGAGTGCGGTGTCCCAGCTGGGGAACCTTGGCACTGGGCTTTGGATTGGGAGCGGAGGAACTAACTGGCTTCTGAGGCAGCACAAGCACGGGACACGGGCCTGACCCTCGGGGGCAATCTCTAACCAGTCAGCGTACACAGTCGACACGCCCCTCGGGAATCTCAGATAAAACAATCATCCCAAGCAAGATAAGTAACTTTGTTTATATTCCGGGGTTCTACTCTCTCCTATTTATCTGAACCCTCCCCTCCCCTTCCCAGGCGGCTTCATTAACATTGGAATTTCCTGAGCCAGAAAGTAAACTGCTCTGCGGTTTTTCTTTCTCTCTCTCTCTCTTTTTTTTTTTTTTTTTGGTCTTTTCCTAACCCATTCTCCTGGCCTGAGAGAAGCAGCTACAAAAAACCCAGGGACCAAAAATCCTTCCTTAATTGGACTAAAAACACAGAACCAGCTCCAGCCAAGCATATGTGATCCACAGTCTTGGGCTTTCACCCCTACAGGGAACAAGGTGGCTATTATAACGTAAAGGCATTTCTGATAGAGATCTGACTGTAATTGTTTTAGCGGATTACTGGAAAGACAAGTTTCCTGGGTCTGATATCTCTGTGTATTCAACAGAGCCCTCACTGACCCACGACAGGGAACTGAGGGCTGAAGCTCCCCACAGACCACCTAGCCTCCTGCCTTAGGGGTCTAAAGAGGGTGACACCTACCAATCTGTAGAGGTACTTGCATTGGGAGCCTAAGGTACAGCTGCAGAGCCCACCCACCAAGGTGCTTTAGGAATAGAGACACATCTACCTCACTGACACTTGGGGGAAGCCTGTCAGCATCCTGCCACCGTTGGAGTGTGAACCCCAGCTGCTACTAGAATCTGGTGCACACAACTACCACCACTACTTCTCTAGGTGGAGAGGCGACAGTCGGCACCACACACTTGATGACCCAAAATCAGATTCTAATTCTACTCAAGAATAGTGAAAGGACTCAGGCTTACATATCTGGTAACAGCCCAAACCAGCTAGTAATAGGACATAAGTGAGTCAAGGGCTACAACAATCAAGACAGCACAATCTAGTAGCCCATTTACGTATATTGAAAGAGAACAAAACAAGATAAGAGTCAGTGAGCAAATATAGAATAAATCACTACAATATCTTAGTGATGGCTCAGAGACAGCAGTCGATATCAAACCAAATAAAGAAGCAGACCATGATTGCCTCTACAACTCCCCAAACAAAAGAATCAAAATTTTTCCCAAATGAAGATAGAATCCTGGAATTGCCAGATGCAGAATACAAAAAACTAATTTACAGAATGCTTCAAGACATCAGGGATGACCTCAGAAATGAAATAAGGCAATCTACAGAAAAAGCCAAGGAACACACTGATAAAGCAGTTGAAGAAATCAAAAAGATTATTCAAGAACATAGTGGAAAAATTAATAAGTTGCAAGAATCCATAGAGAGACAGCATTCAGAAATCCAAAAGATTAACAATAAAATTACAGAATTAGACAACGCAATAGGAAGTCAGAGGAGCAGACTCGGGCAATTGGAATGCAGAGTGGGAGATCTGGAGGACCAGGGAATTGACACCAGTGTAGCTGAAAAAAAATCAGATAAAAGAATTTTAAAAAATGAAGAAACCCTAAGAATCATGTGGGACTCTATCAAGAAGAATAACTTGCGTGTGATTGAAGTCCCAGAACAGGGAGGGATAACAGAAAACACAGAGAGAATAGTTGAAGATCTGTTGGCAGAAAACTTCCCTGACATCATGAAAGAAGAAAGGATATCTATCCAAGATGCTCATCGAACCCCATTTAAGATCGATCCAAAAAGAAAATCACCAAGACATATTACCATCAAACTTGCCAAAACCAAGATAAAGAGAAAATTTTAAAAGCACCCAGAGATAAAAGGTCTCCTTCAAGGGAGAATCAATAAGTTCAGACTACTCAGCAAAAACCATGCAGGCAAGAAGGCAATGGGATGACGTATACAGAACACTGAAGGAGAAAAACTGCCAGCCAAGGATCATATGTCCAGCAAAACTCTCTCTGAAATATGAAGGTGAAATTAAGACATTTACAGATAAACACAAGCTTAGAGAATGTGCAAAAACCAAACCAAAGTTACAAGAAATACTAAAGGAAATTGGTCAGAAAACCAATAATATCAGATACCAGCACAACACAAGGTCACAGAACAGAGCATCCTGATACCAACTTAACTAGGGAAATCACAAAAACAAATTAAGATTAATTTTAAAAAGAAAAAAAACACTCAAAACAGAGAATCATTGAAGTCAATATGTGAAAGATCACAGTAATCAAAAAGAGGGACTAAATACCAGTGGCATAGAACTGCCATATGCAGAGGGATACAAGGCGATATAGGACAACACAAGTTAGGTTTTTACTTAGAAAAATACGGATAAATATTAAGGTAACCACAAAGAGGTATAACAACTCCATAACTCAAAATAAAAACCAGGAAAAACATCACAACTCAGCAAACAAAGACTATAAAAATGAGGAACACAAAATTTACAAAGAAAAATGTCTCAGCACAAAAAAGTAAGTGGAAAAATGAAATTGTCAACTACACACATAAAAATGCATCAAAATGACAGCACTAAACACACACTTATCTATAATTATGCTGAATGTAAATGGACTAAACGCACCAATAAAGAGACAGAGAGTCTCAGACTGGATAAAGAAACACGAGCCGTCTATATGCTACCTACAAGAGACACACCTTAGACTTAGAGACACAAACAAACTAAAACTCAAAGGATGGAAAAAAATATATCAAGCCAACAATAAGCCAAAAAGAAGAGGAGTAGCAATATTAATTTCTGACAAAATAGACTTTAAAGTTAAATCCACCACAAAGGATAAAGAAGGACACTGCATAATGATTAAAGGGACAATTGACCAGGAAGATACAACTATATTAAATATTTATGCACCCAATGACAGGACTGCAAGATACATAAAACAAACTTTAACAGAACTAAAAAGTGAGATAGACATCTCCACAATTATAGTAGGAGACGTCAACACACCACTTTCGGAGAAGGACAGGACATCCAGTAAGGAGCTCAATAGAGACATGGAAGACCTAATTGCTACAATCAACCAACTTGACCTCATTGATTTATACAGAACACTCCACCCAACTGCTGCAAAGTATACTTTTTTTCCTAGCGCATATGGAACATTCTCTAGAATAGACCACATATTAGGTCATAAAACAAACCTTTGCAGAATCCAAAACATCGAAATATTACAAAGTATCTTCTCAGACCACAATGCCATAAAAGTGGAAATCAATGACAGAAAAATTAGGGAAAAGAAATAAAATACTTGGAAACTGAACAATACCCTGCTGAAAAAAGACTGGGTTATAGAAGACATTAAGGAGGGAATAAAGAAATTCATAGAATGCAACGAGAATAAAAATACTTCCTATCAAAGCCTCTGGGACACAACAAAAGCAGTGCTCAGAGGTCAATTTATATCGATAAATGCACACATACAAAAAGAAGAAAGAGCCAAAATCAGAGAAACGTCCCTACAAATTGAACAAATAGAAAGTGAGCAACAAAAGAATCCATCAGGCACTAGAAGAAAACAAATAATAAAAATTAGAGCTGAACTAAATGAATTAGAGGACAGAAAAACAGTTGAGAGAATTAACAAAGCCAAAACGTGGTTCTTTGAAAAAATAAACAAAACTGATAAACCATTGGCCAGACTGACTAAAGAAATACAGGAAAGGAAACAAATAACCTGAATAAGAAATGAGATGGGCCACATCACAACAAACCCAGCTGAAATTAAAAGAATCATATCAGATTATTACAAAAAATTGTACTGTAACAAATTTGCAAACCTAGAAGAAATGGATGAATTTCTGGAAAAACACTACCTACCTAAACTAACACAATCAGAAGTAGGACAAGTAAATAGACCCATAACAAAAAAAGAGATTGAAAAGGTAATCAAAAAACTCCCAGCAAAAAAAAGCCCTGGCCTGGATGGCTTTACTGCAGAGTTTTACCAAACTTTCAGAGAAGAGTTAACACCACTACTACTAAAGGTATTTCAAAGCATAGAAAATGATGGAATACTGCCTAACTGTTTCAGTGAAGCCACCATATCCCTGATACCAAAACCAGGTAAAGACATCACAAAAAAGAAAATTACAGACCTAAGTCCCTCATGAACATAGATACAAAAACCCTCAACAAAATTCTAGCCAATAGAATTCAACAATATATCAAAAAAATAATCCACCACGACCAAGTGGGATTTATACCAGGTATGCAAGGCTGGTTTAATATTAGAAAAACAATTAATGTAATCAACCATATAAATAAAACAAAAGACAAAAACCACATGAACTTATCAATTAATGCAGAAAAGGCATTTGACAAAGTCCAACACCCATTTATGATAAAAACTCTCAGCAAAATAGGAATTGAAGGAAAATTCCTCAACATAATAAAGGGCATCTATGCAAAGCCAACAGCCAACATCACTCTAAATGGAGAGAGCCTGAAAGCATTTCCCTTGAGAATGGGAACCAGACAAGGATGCCCTTTATCACCGCTCTTATTCAACGTTGTGCCAGAGGTCCTAGCCAGAGCAATTAGGCTAGACAAGGAAATAAAGGGCATCCGGATTGGCAAGGAAGAAGTAAAGTTATCTCTATTTGCAGATGACATGATCTTATACACAGAAAACCCTAAGGAATCCTCCAGAAAACTACTGAAACTAATAGAAGAGTTTGGCAGAGTCTCAGGTTATAAAATAAACATACAAAAATCACTTGGATTCCTCTACATCAACAAAAAGAACATCGAAGAGAAAATCACCAAATCAATACGATTCACAGTAGCCCCCAAGACGATAACATACTTAGGAATAAATCTTACCAAGGATGTAAAAGACCTATACAAAGAGAACTACAAAGTACTAGTGCAAGAAACTAAAAAGGACCTACTTAAGTGGAAAAACATACCTTGCTCATGGATAGGAAGACTTAACATAGTAAAAATGTCTATTCTACCAAAAGCCATCTATACATACAATGCACTTCAGATCCAAATTCCAATGACATTTTTTAATGTGATGGAGAAACAAATCACCAACTTCATATAGAAGGGAAAGAAGCCTCGGATAAGTAAAGCATTAATGAAAAAGAAGAAGAAAGTGGGAGGCCTCACTCTACCTGGTTTTAGAACCTATTATACAGCCACAGTAGTCAAAACAGCCTGGTACTGGTACAACAACAGGCACATAGACCAATGGAACAGAATTGAGAACCAAGATATAAATCCATCCACATATGAGCAGCTGATATTTGACAAAGGCCCAGTGTCAGTTAACTGGGGAAAAGATAGTCTTTTTAACAAATGGTGCTGGCATAACTGGATATCCATTTGCAAAAAAATGAAACAGGACCCATACCTCACACCATGCACAAAAACTAACTCCAAGTGGATCAAAGACCTAAACATAAAGACTAAAACGATAAAGATCATGGAAGAAAAAATAGGGACAACATTAGGAGCCCTAATACAAGGCATAAACAGAATACAAAACATTACCAAAAATGACAAAGAGAAACCAGATAACTGGGAGCTCCTAAAAATTGGACACCTATGCTCATCTAAAGACTTCACCAAAAAAGTAAAAAGACCACCTACAGATTGGGAAAGAATTTTCAGCTATGACATCTCTGACCAGTGCCTGATCTCTAAAAATGTATATGATTCTGTTAAAACTCAACCACAAAAGACAAACAACCCAATCAAGAACTGGGCAAAGGATATGAACACACACTTCACTAAAGAAGATATTGAGGCAGCTAACAGATACATGAGAAAATGCTCTCGATCGTTAGCCATTAGAGAAATGCAAATTAAAACTACGATGAGATTCCATCTCACTCCAACAAGGCTGGCATTAATCCAAAAAAACACAAAATAATATGGAGAGGCTGGGGAGAGATTGAAACTCTTATACACTGCTGGCAGGAACGTAAAATGGTACAACCACTTTGGAAATCTATCTGGCGTTTTCTTAAACAGTTAGAAATAGAACTACCATACAACCCAGAAATCCCCCTCCTCGAAATATACCCTAGAGAAATAAGAGCCTTCACACGAACAGATATATGCACACCCATGTTTACTGCAGCTCTGTTTACAATAGCAAAAACCTGGAAGCAACCAAGGTGTCCATCAATGGATGAATGGTTAAATAAATTATGGTA
This sequence comes from Elephas maximus indicus, assembly GCF_024166365.1. NCBI lineage: Eukaryota > Metazoa > Chordata > Mammalia > Proboscidea > Elephantidae > Elephas > Elephas maximus. Next base: position 51,829,472 of record NC_064836.1, on the reverse strand, counting down.
TATTCACACAATGGAATACTACGCATCGATAAAGAACAATGAGGAATCTGTGAAACATTTCATAACATGGAGGAACCTGGAAGGCGTTATGCTGAGTGAAATTAGTCAGAGCAAAAGGACAAATTTTGTATAAGACCACTATTATAAGATCTTGAGAAATAGTATAAACTGAGAAGAACACATACTTTTGTGGTTATGAGGGGGGGAGGGAGGGTGGGAGAGTGTTATTTACTGATTAGTTAGTAGATAAGAACTACCTTAGGTGAAGGGAAGGACAATACTCAATACAGGGAAGGTCAGCTCAACTGGACTGGACCAAAAGCAAAGAAGTTTCCGGGATAAACTGAATGCTTTGAAGGTCTCCAGAGCAAGGGCGGGGGTTTGGGGACTATGGCTTAAGGGGACTTCTAAGTCAATTGGCAAAATAATTCTATTATGAAAACATTCTGCATCCCACTTTGAAATATGGCGTCCGGGGTCTTAAATGCTAACAAGCGGCCATCTAAGATGCATCAATTCGTCTCAATCCACCTGGATCAAAGGAAAATGAAGAACACCAAGGTCACACGATAACTAAGAGCCCAAGAGACAGAAAGGGCCCCATGAACCAGAGACTTACATCATCCTGAGACCAGAAGAACTAGATGGTACCCGGCCACAACCAATGACTGCCCTGACAGGGAGCACAACAGAGAAACCCTGAGGGAGCAGGAGAATAGTGGGATGCAGACCCCAAATTCTCATAAAAAGACCAGACTTAATGGTCTGACTGAGACTAGAGGAATCCTGGCGGTCATGGTCCCCAAACCTTCTGTTGGCCCAGGACAGGAACCATTCCCGAAGACAACTCATCAGACATGGAAGGGACTGGACAATGGGTGGGAGAGAGATGCTGACGAAGAGTGAGCTACTTGTATCAGGTGGACACTTGAGACTGTGTTGGCATCTCCTTTCTGGAGGGGAGATAGGAGGGTAGAGAGGGTTAGAAACTGGCAAAGTCGTCAGGAAAGGAGAGGTTGTAAGGAGAGAGCGGGCTGACTCATTAGGGGGAGAGTAAGTGGGAGTATGGAGTAAGGTGTATATAAGCTTATATGTGACAGACTGACTTGATTTGTAAACTTTCACTTAAAGCACAATAAAAATTATTAAAAAAAAAATTGTTAAGCTTGAGCCCATTGTTGCAGCCCCTGTGTCAATCCACGTCATTAAGGGTTTCCCTCTTTTTTGCTGACCCTCTACTTTACCAAGCATGACGTTCTTCTCCAAGGACTGGTCCCTCCTGATAACAAGTCTAAAATACATGAGATGAAGTCTCACCATCCTCGCTTCTAAGGAGTATTCTGGCTGTACTTCTTCCAAGACAGATTTGTTCCACCCTCTGGTAGTCCACGGTATATTCTTCACTAGCACCGTTATTGAAAGGCATCAGTTCTTCTTCAGTCTTCCTTATTCATTTTCCTGCTTTCACACGCATATGAGATGATTGAAAACACCATGGTTTGGGTCAGGCACACCTTAATTCTTAAAGTGACTTTTTTTTTTTTTTTTTTAACACTTTAAAGAGGTCTTTTGCAACAGATTTGCCCACTGCAATATGTCCTTTGATTTCTTGACTGCTGCTTCCATGGGTGTTGATTGTGGGTCCAAGTAAAATGAAATCCTTGACAGCTTCAGTCTTTTCTGTTTATGGTGATGTTGCTTATTGGTCCAGTTGTGAGGATTTTTGTTTTCTTTATGTTGAGGAGAAACCGTGGTGGCGTAGTGGTTAAGTGCTACGGCTGCTAACCAAAGAGTAGGCAGTTCGAATCTGCCAGGCACTCCTTGGAAACTCCATGGAGCAGTTCTACTCTGTCCTACAGGGTCGCTATGAGTCAGAATTGACTCCATGGCACTGGGTTTGGTTTTGGTTTTTTTGGTTTTATGTTGAGATATAATCCATACTGAAGGCTGTGATCTTTGATTTTCATCGGTAAGTGCTTCAAATCCCCTTCACTTTCAGCAAGCAAGGTTGTGTCATCTCCATAAAGCAGGTTGTTAATGAGTCTTCCTCCAGTCCTGATGCTGCATTCTTCTTCATACAGTCCAGCTTCTCAGATTATTTGCTCAGCATACAGATTGAATAAGTATGGTAAATGGATATAGCCCTGATGCACATCTTTCCTGACTTTAAACCCCACAGTATTCTCTTCTTCCATTCGAATAATTGCCTCTTGGCCTCTGTACAAGTTCCTCATGAGCATAATTAAGTGTTCTGGAATTCCCATTACATTACTATTAAGTAGCTAAAAATATCAATTCTCACTTTTATTGCATGCAGATTTCAAGTTATAATTAAGATGCCTTTCCACCTACACAGGTTATAGAAAAATTTACCTGTTTTTTTCTAGTACTTATATGACCTCATTCTTTGCATTCAGATCTCTGATAGATTGTGTTTATTCTTAGATGTGGTATGAATCCAATTTTATTATTTCCTAAGCAGTTTTCCAGTTGTCTTGTCATCATTTCTTGTAACTTTCATGTTGCCCAAGTGATTGAAATATCATGTTTATTATACACTGGGTTACCGTATGTATAAAAATCTATTTTCTATTCTATTGCACTGGTCTATATGCCCATTTCTGTGTCAATAGTATACTGTTTTAATAACACAGGCTTTATATTATATTCTAATATCTCATAGGGTTAATCCCTCTTTTAGTTTTCTTTTTCAGTATTTCCCTCGCTCTTCTTGCATCTTTATTTATACATAGGGCTACTTCAGGGCCAAGAAATTCTCCTTGTTCTGCATGACAAATGGAAGATTGGTCTTCCAGTCATGCCTCAGGGGGTATGCATTGCTCTTGACCCAGGCAGTGGTCTCCTCTTGATCTGAAGCATTCCACGAAATATCAGACAGAGTATGGGTTGGAAAAAACATGGGAACTTGTCTCTCAGATTCAGCTCAGAGATGTTGGGCACCGTATTAAAAGGTATGGCTTTAGTACATGTGGAACCTGATTCTTATTTTGCTTAATTGCTGGCTTGGGATGGCCTCAAGGTCTTTGGTCGATAAGATTTCTGCCAGTGCCTAAACTTGAGGCATCAAGAAGCTACAGGACAGAGTCTGGGGCCTCCTGGAGGTAGGAAGTATGACTTCTTCATCTCAGGTCTTCAAAGGGAACACTAATTGTCTTTCTTCATAATGTTTTATGTCTTAAAATCATATCTGTCAATCTGCTTTCTAATCATTAAATAGGTACAGAGGGTGGAACTCAGAAAATAGTTTAGTAAATGACCTTATCCACTTTTCCTCTGCAATATTCTTTCTTGAAGGTGGAGTGAATATAAGATTTATTATTTAATAATGTCTCCCTGCCATCGCTTTATGGTTTGTCTTTATTCTTCAGGAAACTGATACAAATCCAAATAAACCTTACAAAATTATTTCTTTATAATCCAGCCATTGGACCCATTAACATCCCATTAATCGGTCAAGGTTAGTTATGGTCTAATTCCATATAGATATTAAGAATGTTAATGCCTGTCATAAAATCATTCAGACATTTATTTGTACTTGGTAACTATTATTTAACCATTATATCTTTACAATGGTATGAATTTTTCTTCTCTGCTTTTAGAGAATCCCAATGGACATTGAACTAGCTATTATTTTCAAGAGCAGTCCCATCCAGGAAACTCAGATGGAGTAAAATAAAAATATTTATGGTTAGATTTGCAAATACTTTCTAATAATGGCATCATTGTCACTTCTCTCATTTTCTCTTCTTCTAAAGTAATTGGCATTTTCTTATAATCTGTATTTACTTTAATAGTTTAGTATACTGACATGTTTTATGCAATTACTATGATGATGTACTAGTGAACACATATTCACAAACACGAGGGCTCAATCAAACAAAATATAGATTGCTAATACATCCTTAAATGTACTATGTACTATTTGTACTATATACAAATGTATTTTTTATTGCCTTGTTAATTATTTTCTGTAGCATAGAAAAAAGGGCAAACTGAAGCTAGAACATTTTGCACCAAGTAATTTTTTTATTGTACTTTTTAAACAGTTATCAAGTTCTATCATAACCAGGACATATTTCAACATATCAGTATAGTGATAATTTCTTGGAAACAAGACACGTATCTTGTTCTTTTTAAAATGTATTTGATTTGTGTTTTGGACTGCATTGTCTTCAACACAATACTGCAAACACAGTAGATAATGAATAAAAACTTGTCAATTTCTTTTGTCAAATGCTACTAAGATCGATTATTTTTTATCTGTATAAACTTCTAGATAACAACATTTTTCTCTTCTATGCACTTGCTTTATTTCTTTGATCCTGATCAACTTTAAGATATTATGGAATAGATTTTATGATGATAGACAGTTATGTGTATCGACCTGTGTCCTGGGGAACATTAACACTCCACAAAATGTTAATGGGTATTACATGACAACAGAAATCCATAGAAAATAAGTTTGGAAAACACATTGAATATTAACAAAATGAAGGCTCTGAGAAGGCCTGCAGTAAAAAGCCAACAACAACAAAAAAAGCCACTATATTTAACACCAATTTTCTAAACTTTTTTCAAGAAAAAGTCATTGACACTCCTTAGAACAAGGCTTTCAGAATAAAGTTTGGGAAAAGAAAATTAGTAGCTATTCCAACTTTAAAAGATGCATTAGAATCATTTTTTAAAAAAATAATTGAGCAAACAAACTTCAACTAAAACAATATTAAGGAGGGCCCTCTTAAAAAAAAAAAATTTTTTTTCTTTTTTTTTCTCTTTCCTAGGAAAGTAGCTACTGTAATCCCAGATCAAACAAACAAAAAAAAACCATAAACTGTGGAGTTGACTCTGACTCCACCCTGTACACAGAATAGAACCACAACATAGGGTTTCCAAGGCTATAATCTTTATGGAAGCAGGCTGCCACAGCTTTCTCCCACAGAGCAGCTGGTGGGTTTGAACAGCCTAACTTTTTATTACTGCAGAGCGATTAACCTGAAAAACCAGGGTGCCTCTTGACCAAATGTTACTCTTCCGAAAGTTCCCAGAATCAGAGTTGTAGAGCTACATGCGTTTAAGTTCATTCAAAAAATTGTTCAAAAGTTCAAATTACATAAAAAATTATATTGAGTGAAATGTTACTCCCCCATTCCATTCATTCCATTCCAACCCATAACCTTAGGTAACTGATATCATGTTTTCATATGTTCCAGTGCCATTTTCATGTATTTTGATGAGTTATCTGTTCATGTCCACTGTCTTACAGATTTTTTTCTCCAATTTTAAGAGTGCTTATTTTTTTTTTTTTTAATATATTAGGGAAACCCTGTTGGCGTATTGTTTGATAATTATGACTGCTAATCAAAAGGTTGGCACTTCGAATATACCAGGCGCTCCTTGGAAACTCTGTGGGGTATTTCTATTCTCTCCTATAGGGTCTCTGTGAGCCGGAATCAACTTGACCACAAAGCGTGATATTTTAGGGATAAAATCAAACCACACATGTTGCCATTCAGTCAATTCCGACTCGTAGTGACTCAGAGTAGAACTGCCCCACAGGGTTTCCAAGGGGCAGCTGGTGAATTTGAACTGCCGATCTTTTGGTTAGCAGCCGAGTTCTTAGCCACTGCACCACCAGGGCTCCACATTAGTGATATATCTGCAGTATGTATTGCGACCACCATCCACCAATCAGTTTGTTATACTGTGGTGGCTCGTGTGTTCCTGTGATGCTGGAAGTCATGCCACTGTTGTTTCAAATACCAGCAAGGTCACCTATGGTGGACACATTTAGTGGAGCTTCCAACTAAAATGGATTAGGAAGAAAGGCCTGACAATCTACTTCCAAAAATTAGCCAGTAAAAACTTTATGGATCACAACAGAACATTGTCTCACTCTCTTGATGTGGACACGTCATCAGGAGGGATTCACTGCTAGAGGAGGACATCATGTTGGTGAAGTAGAAGGCAAACAAGGGTGAGGGAGTTCCCCAATGAAATAGATTGGCATAGTACCCACAAAAATGGATTTATACATTCCAGTAATCATGAGAACAATGCATGACTGAGCAAAGTTCATTCTGTTGTATGTAAGATCACCATGAGTTAGAGTGGGCTTGACAATGGTTATCTAACAATCTATCTGTTAAATTCCACCAAGACTCAGCTTTGTGTCCCGAGACAGTAGTGTTTCTTGGCATATTGGGAATTGGCACTGAGACCAATGTGATTAAAGGATAGGCTGATGTAATAAGACAGTAACAAGAGATGAGGTCTATGAGTTGGAGGTTTTGAGAAGGAATGACCATGTAGGACCTAGCAAACCATTTTAAGGATTTTAGCTTTCACCGTGGAGATAGGAAGCAATTGGAGAGTTTTGTCCAGAAAAGTCATGTAAGGTCAAGGAAGGAAGGAGAGTGCGAAGAAAATGAGTAAAGAGCCAGTAAAGAGGATTAAATTATTAACTTCATACATAACTCCAAAACTATTTGGCCTATTTACAGCATGATAATAGTTCAGAAACATAGGAGAATGTACACAATAGTGTCATGGTATTACACTCAATACATGATCTAGTCAATGTACTGTTTCACTGAAAAAAACCTGTACCTTTAGCATACCGTACATGCTAATTTTTTCTGTAAATAATAACAAAAATAATTGATATTTAAAAAATGAATAATTTATTATCTTTAGCATTATTGTTATCATACATTTTATAGTATAATATTTTATTATTTTAATTTCCAATTTTATAGGCTATACTGCTCTAGCTCTCTCTGACTACTTTGATTTTTGTTGTTTTAGTATTAACTTAGAAATGAAATTAAATATAAAAGTAAAAAGCCCTTTGAAATTGAAAACTGATTAAAACAAGTAAACTCAATTAGATAAATATAGATAGATAGATATAGTTATTAACATAAATGTCACAAAGAAGCATTTTTTTAAAGAATATAAAATAGTATTTTTAATGTACATCCAAAGAACTGTACATCCTAATGGGGAAAAGGCCTAAAAAAAGATGTTACTGCAGTTAGTGGTCTTAATTAGAATAATTCTGATAGCAGTGTTATTATTAGATTACTACTAGTATTGTTATACTTTTGAAACTATAGTAGTGAAAAGAAAATATACAATGTTTCAGTATCATTAAAAAACAAAATCTTATGTATGACAGAGATATTGAAATACCAAATCAAAAATATTATGGAAGAAATTCTGTATTCTTTGATTTATAAATATCAATATAAACTCACAATTTTCCTGTTTCTAAAAACATAATGTTTAAAAATTAAAAGACACGTTAACCCAGTGCAATAAACCAAACATTAATCGCCACTGAGTCGATTCTAACTCGCAGCGACCTCATAAGACAGAGTAGTTCTGCCTCTTAGAGTTTTCAGATTGTAATCTTTACGAGAACAGGCTGCCACATCTTTCTCCTCTGGGGAGGCTGGTGGGTTCGAACTGCTGACCTTCCAGTTAGCAGCCTAGCACTTAACTATTGTACCAATAGGTGGGCCTTTCAGAAGCTAATTTGAATAAATTGAATATACACGATATTGTTTTTGTTGTGTGCTGTTGAGTAGATCCCAACCCATAACAACCGTATAGGACAGAGTAGAACTGCCCCATAGGGTTTCCATGGCTATAATCTTTATGGAAGCAGACTGCCACACCTTTCTCCCAAGGAGCAGCTGGTGGGTTTGAGCCACTGACCTTTTGTTTACCAGCCAAGCACTGAACCACTGCGCTATGGGATCTCCTTGTAGACTTTATACTGTTGTCGTTGTTAGCTGCCATTGAGTCAGTTTTGACTCATAACAACCCTATGTACAACAGACCAAAACATTGCCTGATCCTGGACCATCCTCACAATCCTTGTTATGCTTGAGCCTGTTGTTGCAGCCAGCGTGTTAATCCATCTCGTTGAGGGTCTTACTCTTTTTTGTTGAGCCTCTACCTTACCAAGCATGATGTCCTTCTCCAGGGGACTGGTCCTTCTTGATAACTTGTCCAAAGTACATGAGGGAAAGTGTCGCCATCCTTGTACTTCTTCCAAGACAGACTTGTTCGTTCTTCTGGCAGTTCGTGGTATACTCATGGATGGTTAAATGGTTTTCCTAGGTGTGACTACCACAAACTCCCAGATAAGAACCACTAATACAGAAAGCTGCTCTTGAATTTTGTTGTTGTCTTGTACACATGTTCTCTATTAAATATTGTTATAAGTTATTTTATGGAAAAGAAACACACTTAAATGCATATCTCCTTTAAAAAAATAAATAAGTTTATTAGTGAATTATGTATGGGTAAATTGGTATGCATTAGTCTGACAGTATCTAGAGGCCTAGGAGCCTAACTTTTTTCAATAACACACCACATTAATATAAAAATTATTGAACATACACAAGCAAGTATGTTTATTTATAAGTTATAGAGAGGTACTACTATACCAATATATTATTTATACCATAAAACATAAAATTTTTAAAGGATGAGATTAAGTTGTTATAAGTGATATTTTTAAAATATCTTGCTAGTTATTACAGCTTCATATCAGTGTTAGGTATGAGAGTGATTATTAGTATTAGGTGAGTTTCATCAATCACTGTAAGGTGTATAATTCCTTGTTTAAAATTGTCTTTATGATAATTTTTTTCCGAATTCTTTTCCAGTATGATTAGATTTTTATTTTATTTGAAATTTTGTAATATGGCTAAGAATGACTCAAACTAGAAGTGGAAATGTCAATTATGGCATTGTTATTTGCTTATTCTCTTTTAGTTGCTATCAGCCTGTAATTTCTATTCTGTAACGTTTAAAGTTAAATGTCAATTTTTAAGTTTAAGTTATATAAAACTAAATAATAAACACTGTTCTATCATTACAAGGAAAACGCAGTACCTTTTAACATGCTGAAAGTGAATGAATGAGTCAGGACATTACTATTAATTCTCACCATTGTGGAATTTGCATCCTCTCCTCAAAAGGAATCTTCTACATAGGAGACACATGGATAACTGACATGCAAACTAAGTAGGGAAACACAGTCAACCCATTAATTACTTCACTAAGTGCCAGTTTTTGTATAATATTTTGCAGATATATTTAGCAACTGTTCTATTTCAGTATTTGCTGAGAATCAACAGAAATACTCTCTTATAGCAAGGTTACAATAAAAATGTTGATCAAAATAATTCCAAAAATTGCTTTCAAAATGAAATAGTGAAAAGCATATTTCTGCTGCTGCACTACCCTCTCTTTGTCCCTTTGGAGACAAAACCAGTAACCTTTTGATGGACAGTAACAAAACCTAAATTGGAACTAGCTTGGGCAAATAGGGGAATTATTGACTCATATAATCACGAACAGATAAAAACGGTCAGGAATTTTAAATTTTCTTGACTTTCAGTCCGCCCATTTTCTCTGCTAAGCTTTGCATTTTGTTTTGACCTCTCTACTAAGGACTAGCTTTTCCCAGAAGATTAGAAAATGCAAACCATGGATCTTCTAGGCTTATATATTGTCATTATTCCTTCCAGTAAGAAACAAATCCCTTCCAAAAATCTGACCGGATATTTTAGTTCAAATTCTCCCCACGTTGCCTGCCAGTGTGGTCAGGCATGTATGTTTATTTAAGAAGAGGGCAATCCACATTCGGATGACACGCTTATTAAATCCTTGGGTGGGGAGAGGATGAGCTGTTATCTCATAGAAGGTGGATAACCCATTGCCATTGAGTCTATTCTGACTCATAGTCACCCTAGAGGACAAGGTAGAACTGCCCCATAGGGTTTCCAAGGCTGTACTCTTTACCTTTCAGTTAGCAGCTGATAGCTTAACTATTGCCACCCTGGTTCCTCCAGAAGGTGGATACTCTTATTCTTATAATAAGAGATACTGGCTGGAAAGACAATGCCCATTTTAGGGACTATGTAATCAGTGGGATGAAAAGATATTATGTGTTTCTACTGTTTTAGTGCATCTTTGGGAGTGAATCAAATCTGTTAGTAAATTCCATGTCTGAATGCTACATTCTCAAGATGGATGAGAGTACTCAATACATCATCTTTACAGTGTTCAGTACTTCAGCCATATCTATTTATTTATTAGTTTTTAATATCAGATGTATCTTAGGATTGGTTTAAACATTTACTTATCTTTTATCTAGCTTTTATTCAGCATTTCATGTTATCTCTAATAGTCTGATTGGGTTTTGTTTGTTAGTTTTGTTTTTAATAAAGTCAAAATCCAAAAGATAGTTTCTTATATATATCCCTTCCTCTGAAGTCACTGAGTCTGTTATGCATTTCTTTAAATAAGCTTACGTTGGCAATAAAATCAAGAAGTAGCAATCTAAATTGTTGTGAGATGCCTCTGGGAATATCTAAATCAGTCGTGAGTGAATCAGTCGAATCTCTTTTCTTTTAAAGATTGAGCATAAAGATTTGTATGCTTTCTAATGGAGCCACAAGTAACAGAGGAAGGAAATAGTTTTACCTGCGTTAGGATTCTCTGCCGTAAAGCAGAAGCCTTACTTTTCTAAGATAGTTCACTTAATCAGTGTGGCAAAGGCAATATATCACATAATTTTCAACATTAAACAGGCAATCAATAGTTGGAGACAATAAAACAAAATGTATTCAGCTTTATTAAACTTTGGGGACATGTGGAGAACAACTGGGAAGTAAAATAATGTTAAAAGTCAGTTAATATAGCTACTATTGCAAAGTGTATCTGAGACACCATTTAGCATAGGGCTGCTGTGTGGCTATTTAGGCAAGATCAGATTGAAACCCCGCCCCCACACAAATACACACACACCCAAGAAGACAGAACTAGCTGAAAGAATCAATTTCCAGAGAATAAGCAGTAATTTTGTGATATATCAATGTGCCTGGTTTCATATTTCAGGATATTATTTGGTATTCTTTCTTCTTACTTGCAAGTATTTAACTCTCTTGCAATAACTTTTTAAAAGAACCATAAAGAGTATCACTAACTAAAAATATTAAAAAAGTAATTAAGACTTGCGTTGAAGTGCAGGCCTTAAAAAGCATTTCTGTATGAGATGGTATATTTAGTGCATTGTATGCATCCATTTATTTAGTTCCCTTAGTGGTCTTGGTAGATGTTTCACAATTGAGGAAAATCACGCTTAGTGGATGTACCTCACCCATGCTCAGCAAGCACATGAGAGCCAGGCTGGGATTGGATCCCATGTCTGCTGCTGGTCCCCCTAAAAGATCCCAAGTATAAGGGCTCCTGGAATTTGGATCTGGGAAGCATCGTAGGAGATACTAATTAAAGTGCTTACCAAATGTAGGGGTCACGTTTTCAGTTCATCATTTAAGAGGTGCTGAATCAGACACCTTCACAAGTGGCGCAACTTCCAGGAGATGTTTTCCACTTACAGCTGTGGGTTCTTATAAAATTCCATGTGGAAGCTAAGATATTTTGTCTTCTTATTAACAAATACGTAAGTTTTTAAATGATCTAAAGTGATCGATAATTTTTTCAAAGATAACGAAAAGATTCCTGCATGTACCAAATTTTGTCTTATCGTTTACGTAGTCGGCCAATACAAGTTTTGCATTCCCCTTTTATTTCAGGAGCACCACTAACCTATGCACATGGAAATAAGACGCCTATTCTTAACTAAAACAATTTAGAGTGTGGAATAAATAAGCTATTGTTTCTAGAGATAGGACTAGATATTTGTACATCTATTATCCTAATTACAATATAAATAGTTATACTGGTTAATATTCTATTATACTCTGTGTAAATTTGAAACAGGGTAACAGCATATAAAAATATGAATTTTGGACATAGGTGTTTTGAAACACATTTCTTGCAGTTTTATTTCTAGCACATTTCTGCTTGAATTTGGGTAATTGCTTTACCTATTTAAGGCTTTTTTCCACATCTGATAAAGGGATGTGTTAGCATTTGCCTCAAATTACCTGAAACACTGGGGATATTAAAAGAAGTATGATTCAAGCACAATGTACAATGTCTAGAATGTAACAGGGGATTAATAAATGCACATTATTCATATTAGAAGGAGGAGTATTACATTGGGAAGAAGAGGAAAAATAGAATTTTTTTTCAACTGCTGCTTTTCTTGGCAAGGCACCTGGTACTTTGCTGTCAAGATTTAATAGCATATTTTCCCTCTGAACCAAAACCATTTTCCTGGAAACCTCTCCTTTGGCAAATACCCTATCTGCTGACTTTGGGATGAACTCAGAGAGTCAGCTTCTAAGGTGGTAACTAACCGTAATATTAATGTTGGTGTCTACAACTAAAAACAAGTGGTTTTGCCCACACTCCAAACTCTGAAGCCACAATAAGCCAAGAGATCTTCTTTTCTTTTTTAAAACTTCTTTTCTCCTTTTAAACTTGCATTATTTTTTTTACTTCAGCCTTATTTTACGTAAATAAAACCCATTAGATGAAGAAGTATACCATATTATATTTACTGGGCCCAAAGTTTGTTCCAGGCCAAGGAAGAGTCCTACTGGATCTGCCAATACAAATAAGCATTTTAATCAGACAGATGGTATTAGAATCTCTTTGTTATAAATTAGTCAAAAAATTGAATCAATAACCATTTTGGATAGCCAGCCAGAAGCCCACTTAGAACAATATCATTAGGACAAAGTTCAAATTAGTGTTATTCCTCTGAGTACTGCTAGAAAATTCAGGAGGACCATGATCTCTAAAAGCTCTGTCTGAAAAACCAGAATGTATTACTCCTTTCAACAGGGAACTACTGACTAGGAAGTTCCCTTGGAGTATTATTATTTACATTTAGATAAGCCATTGGTCAATTCATATTTTCTGAAAAAATGGCTCCTGAACACAGCAAAAAACTTTCATATTAAGATAATAACACAGGCTTTGATCCAGCCAATCAACACACCATCCCCACCCCCATGTGCCTTGGTGCCTTGCCCATCATTGAAAGCTATTCTACCTATGAAAAATGTTGATGAAAATATGTCATATACTTTCTCTTTATCTCCCTCACTCTCCTGCTACACTGTTAGCTGCTCTAACTCAAGCAAAAAACAGAAAACCACTGCCATCGAATCAATTCCAGCTCATGGAAACCCCATGTGTCACAGAGCAGAACTGTAGCCTTTATGGAAGCAGATTGCCAGGTCTTCCTTCTGTGGCTTCTCTGGGCAGGTTTGAACCATTTGGTTAGTAGCCCAGCACTTAATAATTTGCACTACCCAGAGACTCCTATATCTCAAAGGCAGTAAAGATCCTCTAGATTACAGGGACAGAAAATTCAGCTAGATTTTTATTCCCAATACCTAATACTGGACTTGACATAAATTAGATGCTTATCATCTGTTTAGATAAATGTATAGTACATACTTGAAAGCATTGACAAAAATTTCAGGAGTCAAGAAAAATTCTGAGGATCATAAGAGGCTAGGGGAAAAGAAATTCTGGAGAAAATTTCTGAATTCTTTGAAGTCCCTGAACATCAATAGTATTGGGTCACCTTTATCAATGTTGTTAAACTTATGGAATTTTTAGAGATGAATTGGACTTTAAACAGCTTAACCAAACCAAAAGAAAAAGAGAAGAAAATCAGACTCAGTCAAGTTGATTCCAACTCATTGCAACCCTATGTGTTTCAGAGTAGAACCATATTCCACAGGGCTCTCAATGGCTGTGATCCTTTGGAAGTAGATTGCCTGACCTTTCTTTCAAGGCATCTCTGGGTGAATTCAAACTGCCAAACTTTCGGTTAGTATCAGAGTGCTTAACCTTATGCACCATCCAGGAAATCCAAAGACTCCTCTTTTTCCAAGCAGTTCAAATCTATCAGCCACTCCTTGGAAACCCTATGGGACAGTTCTACTCTGTCCTTTAGGGTCGCTGTGAGTAGGAATCAACTTGATGGCAATGGGTTTGGCTGTCTGCCTTGGCGTAATGTCTAAAGAGCATGCACACACAGACAGTAACTGTATTCCAAAGAGCTAACAAGTCAGCCTCGATGACACCAGTGAAGATGGGGACAAAATCTAATGCGCCGGCATCTGACTTCATTTTCCGTCCTCACTGGGATTTTGAGAACTAGTTCCAGTCGTTGAATTACAGCCCAGGGAAAAGAAAAGGCAGCCTGAGAGTCTAGGGTAGGGAACTCAATAAAACAGGATTATGGGGTGCAGTTTACGTTGATCACTGGATTGAACTCGAGGGCAGATATTCCTCATTTTTTTTTACCGTAAAGTTTTGAATTTCTAATTTAAAGTTTAAACTTACAGGATGTCACAAAGTGACCCTAGGAACTGGTGCACCTAGAGATTTAATTACTACTATGGGCAAATCCTTATATAAATTCTGTTTCCATATTTCTATGTTTACCTGTTATCAAAATATTTATTTTAGGCAGCTGGAGTAGAAAAGCATTAAAAATAAAAATGTTTATATGGATCATAAATAGCATTTATTTAAGAGGCAATATTTTTACAGAATAGTAGAGAATTCACAGGGGTTTGCAGTCATACTCAGGTTTGAAATCCTAGTTCAGCCATTTATTAGTTGTAAAAGTCTCAGTTTACTTACCTGCAAAATAACCAGATGTCTTCCAGTCGATTTTGACTCGTAGTAACCCTGTAGGACAAGAGTAGAACTGCCCCATAGGATTTCCAGGGAGCGGCTGGTGAATTCAAACTGCTGACCTTTTGTTTAGCAGCCGAGCTCTTGACCACTGTACCACCAGGGCTCCATCTGTAATATACAAAAAAAAAAAATTAAATCTGTTGCCGTCGAGTTGATTCCTACTCACAGTGACCCTATAGGACAGAGTAGATCTGCCCCATAGAGTTTCCAAGGAGCCCCTGGTGGATTCAAACTGCCAACTTTTTGGTTAGCAGCTATAGCACTTAACCCTTACGCCACCAGGGTTTCCCATTTGTATAAAAACCCGTTGCCTTCGAGTCAATTCCAACTCATAGTGACCCTACAGAACAGTCATAAGATGTTATGAAAAATAAATAATATAATGCTAATATGTAAAGGATTTAGCACATAAAAAAAAAGCACACAAGCACTAAATAAATTACAGCTATTTGTTACAAATAGCTTGATCTGAAGCTCTTACTGATGAAAATCAAAGACCACAGCCGTCAGTATTAATCACACCTCAGCATAAAGAAAACAAAAACCCTCACAACTGAACCAAACAAGCAACATCATGATAAATGGAGAAAATATTAAAGTTCTGAAGGATTTCATTTTACTTGGATCCACAATCAGCACCCATGAAAGCAGCAGTCAAAAAATCAAATGACGTATTGCATCGGGCAAATCTGCTACAAAAGACCTCTTTAAAGTGTTAAAAAACAAAGATGTCACTTTAAGGACTAAAGTGTGTCTGACCCAAGCCATGGTATTTTAAATTGCCTCATATGCATGTGAAAGCTGGACAATGAGTAAAGAAGACCAAAGAAGAACTGACGCTTTTGAATTACCGTATTAGAGAAGAATATTGAATGTACAATGGACTGCCAGAAGAATAAATATATCTGTCTTGAAAGAAGTACAGCCAGAATGCTCCTTAGAAGCAAGGGTGGTGAGCTTTCATCTCACGTACTTTGGGCATGTTACCAGGAAGGACCAGTTCCTGAAGAAGAACACCATGCTTGGTAAAGTAGCCCAGCCAGTGCTGTCGAGTCGATTCCGAACATAGCGACCGTATAGGACAGAGTAGAACTGCCCTAGGTAAAGTTGAGGGTCAGCAAAAAAGAGGAAAACACTCAATATGATGGATTGACACAGTGGCTGCAAAAATGGGCTCAAGCATAACAATTGTGAGGATGGTGCAGGACCAGGCAGTGTTTCATTCCCTTTTACACAGGGTTGCTATGAGTGGGAATCAACTCGTCACCTAAGAACAACATTTGTTAATACCCCACCTAAATCCAAAATGATTGTTTTTGTTGTTATAACTGTCATCATTAAGCGGAAGTGGTGAAGGATGATGGTTTACACAGATGATACTGCTGAAGATACTGTACGTGAATAAGTAAAACATATGTAGGTATGATCCACTATTCACCTCTTCCCTGGAAGCTCCAAGGAAACCTCTTTCTGACAAAACACACAATAAAATCTTTAAGCCCTTAAAAAAAAAAAACTTTTTTTTTTTTTTTTTTATATTGTAATTCTAGGTGAAAATGTTCTTGGGCCATTCTCAACTGAATAAACATTTTGAGGGTTGTATTTAATGGTGACCATCATGGGCGTAAACTTCATGGAGGTGTTCAAATTATCTGTCCTTGTCATTCTGTGATTGGTTGATAAGATTCCTGACTGGCCCGTGTTCGAAAGTATAGAACAGAGCAAGTAACCAACAACCCTGCTCTTATTAGCATCATAGCTACCACAAGAAAATTAACTACTACAATGTCATATTATTTATGTATAAGATTATTTTAAAACTGTAGTTCTTTGGGAGAAAGTTTTTTTTTTTTTTCTAATCTCAGTAACCCATCATGCTTAAAACAAACTGACATCAGATCATGCCTCTACCACATGGTATCTTTGTTACTGTAATGCATCCTGTGTTTTTTACCTGACACCAGATTCTTCTTCAGTGTAATTCATGGTGCACATTACTTTCAGGTGAATGTTTCCAAAACATTATTTTCATCCTCCAAGATGAAATTCAGATGATACCTCTTCTGGAGACCTTGCTGTACTTAATCTGGTTTAGATATGCATGTTTATACTTGTACCTTGTAGGCTTCATTGTAAAATGATATATACGTAAAATGGTACAGCCACTGTGAAAAACAGTTCGGCAGTTCCTCAGCAAATTGAATGTAGAGCTACCATATGACCCAGGAACCTCAATCCTGGAGGAAGTGCACTATTCACAATAACCAGAAGATGGCAACAGCCAAAACACCAATCTACAGATGGATGAAGAAAATATGGTATACACATACAATGGAATATTATTCAACCATAAAAATAAAGTCTGATGCATGCCACAACATAGATAAACCTTGAAAACATTATGCTGAGTGATATAAGTGAGTCAAAAAAACACAAATACTGTAGGATCTCACTTATATAAAACAACCAAATATAGAGACAACAAGGTTATTAGTGGTTACCAGGAGTGGGAAAGCAGAGGAGTTTTTGCTTATGAGTTTATATTAATGATGGTAGAACAATTTGGAAAAGGGTAACAATAATGGTTGCACCACTGAATTATACATGCAGAAATTATTGAATTGATGAATGTTTTGTTGTGTATATTTTCACCACAATTAGATGAAAATTTTTTTGAAAGAAGCATCCTTATATCATCGAGTGAGAGAGATAAGGTAAAAATAAATAAAAAAAAAACAGTTATTGTCATTGCACATATTATCTGAATTTAGCATTCAGTAACTGAATGGCTTCTCATTCTAATTCAAAGTGTGTGTGTGTGTGTGTGTGTGTATTTTCCCCCTTTGGTATTCCTCACAATATGAAAGCAAATTCCCTCTACTTAGTCTTTTTTTTTTTTTTACTTTTTCTTTATTTTTGCTATTGGTTAATTAAATTGAAAACTTTCATAAGGTAAAGCTTAATCATTTTCATATTCTGAAAGTTATTTTCAATCACATTCATTTATTCATATATTTACCAAGAGCATAAGACTTTACTAGGTGAATTCCTCAAGGCTGTTTATTTGGACACTTTTCTAAGCCAGCTTTATGTAACATTTCTCCCCTAGAATGTATACCTTCTTCTAATTACATTCATCACTACAGTTTGGAGAGGAATAAATATCCTGACATAATCAAAACTTATGTTCATTTATCTCATTTTTTGAGTAATAATCACAAAGAGTTTGGTAAAGGAACATCTAGCTCAATTGGCGTAATATTGTTTATAAAGAAAATGTTCTACGTCCTACTTTGGTGAGTAGCATCTGGGGTCTTAAAAGCTTGTGAGCGGCCATCTGAGATGCTCCACTGGTCTCACTCCATCGTGAGCAAGGAAGAATGAAGAAAACTAAAGACACAAGGGAAAGATTCTTGCAAAGGACTAATGGACCACAACTACCAGGGCCTCCACCAGTCTGAGTTCAGTACAACTAGATGGTGCCTGGCAACCACCACTGACTGTTCTGACAGGGATCACAATAGAGGGTCCTGGGCAGAGCTGGAGAAAAATGTAGAGCAAAATTCTAACTCACAAAAAAAGACTAGACTTACTGGCCGGACAGAACAGGAGAAACCCCGAGAGTATGGCCCTGGGCCACCCTTTTAGCTCCTTAATGAAGTCACTCCTGAGGTTCACCATTCAGCCAAAGATTAGACAGGCCCATAAAGCAAAAAGAGACTAAAGGGCACACCAACCTAGGGGCAAGGACCAGAAGGCAGGAAGGGACAGAAAAGCTGGTAATAGGGAACTCGAGGTCAAGAAGGAGAAGGGAGAGTGTTGACATTTTGTGGGGTTGTTAACCAATGTCACCAAACAATATGTGTACTAACTGTTTAATAAGAAGCTAGTTTGTTCTGTAAAACTTCATCTAAAGTACAATAAAATATATATATATGTATATATATTTCTACATAGTTTTTGCTGGAAGCTGAAAGGGATGCAATTGAAAATATAGGTGCCTTATTATGGGTGTTATTTTAGTAACAAGTAAACAAAGTTAGGAAATTGAAATCAGAAAAATGATAACTTCTTGTTTCATTATGATATGAGATGTTTTTTCCATATTATACCAGCATTACCAGAATTAGAAAAAAGCAAAACAGTCCATCTTACATCCCCTTACATGTTTATATAATTAAATATTAAGAAGGGATTCTATTTAGAATGCTACAGCTTGAAGGAATCTTAAAGAAAAATCTGGTCCAGCCATCTTTTACCAATTATATACAATCATTTTTGATATGATTGTATTTTCACTTATCCTGAAATATGTCATTTTAAAGGCTTATTTTGCCCCTATTTGTTCCGTATTTCAAAACATCTTGTCTCGGTAAGAATTTCATAAAAATCTCAAAGTGGAATTCACATCCAGTCTTAGAGGTTTCAAATTGAAATTCTAGGCACAATCAAGGTCATTTAATGTACTGCTTTGGAAGAAATCCAGAAAAGTGTGTGTCCTTTAGATTTCCTGGAAAATACCAACTGTTCCTACAGAGGAAAAACAAATAACATTAGAATGATAGAAAAGCTGTAGTCTTATTTACATTTGTAAATCATTAAGAAATTTCGAGAAATAAATTATATTATATTTCAAATACATTTAATAGTGATAATTTTATTATTTGTAAGAATAATTATTTTTAAAATAAGCTACGCTTCCTTTAAAAATGTGTAGTTGTGGATTTTCAATAAATGTAAGACAATTCATGAAAAGAAAGCAACATTTAATGACATTGTCATTAGCAATCATTTTGCAATTACCTGAAAAACTTATTTGGTAGGTCAGAGATGTTATTTTTTGTTAGAGCTTGTGTTCTTTATTTTAAACAAAACTCTAAAGAGTAAAATGATTCTTCATATTGTGCCACAGCTAATACAAAAATAATAACTACCTTGAATTGTAAGTAGCCTTGATCCTCATTTCTGAGTGTGGATTATATAAATATATATATATATATATATATATATATATATATATATATATATATATATATAAGGCTTGGTTAATAAACGTTCATCATTAATCTGAAAAATAAACATGTCCATCTCTGTTATGGATGTAGCCTTAATCCTATTACAATGAGCTGTGTATTATAGAAACCGCCCTCTAAACCAGGAGGAGGAGAACTTGAACAATGAAAAAGCAATGAACAGACAATGTTAGGAGACCAAACAAGATAACCAGAGAGGACGAGAAAATTGAGAGTTCGGACAAAGTTGAAAAGGGACAAAGAGTAAGACACTTTAGATCATCTAAGTAAGAGATCAGTGCAGACAGAAATTTATCATGAGTTGTGCAGAAATAAATACCAGAAAGCTGAGACAAGAGAACATTACAACAAAAAGAAAGCTTCCTTTTAGCATCATGTTCATTATAGGCCTCTCGTTTGAGCACTGTAGTACATTTATTAATATCGAGAACACTTTCAGTTTCCAAAATTGCTAAAACAAATTCAATCTTCAAAGAACTTAAATACTGTGTCATTTGCATGAATTTGCTCTTTAGAAGCCTTTGACAGTTAATTCCATCTTGTTTGATTTGGCTGTGGAGCCTAAAGTCATCCACAGGATAAACTGGGGCATAAATCATACCTTTATCACCCATAAGGATAAACCACAATGTGAATGTAGAGACTTAAATTAGTGGCAGGCTAAAATTTCTTCCTGGTGGCTTAGAAATCTAGGAATTCTAATACGGATCTAACACTCTCCTCCTTTCTCCTGCATTTTCCCAGAAAATATAAGGCTTTCTTACTCAGAGGCACAGGGCTTTCACTCGTCACTTTAAGAGGATGTCATATAAGTGAAAAATTTAACTAGATACCTTTCAAGATTTGTCTTTACACTTGTAATTTTACATGGGAAATATCCTTTGACATTCTTCGATTTTCTTTTTCCTTTTATTCTTATTTTATCTCTTTTCTATCATTTTATGTAAATCAGACGGAGGAGACACTGGCATGAGGAGATAGTCTGAAGATAATCCTGGATCCTAAAAAAAGAAGCTTAGCTTTTAAAAAAAATCTCAGGTAACTCTCCAGAGTTCCTCTAAGGTACTTGAATTATATTTCTCATTCTGGCACCAGTTAATCTTGTTGGCTCAAAAGTCAGCTCCTAGAAAAGAATGACAGCCTCACATCCATAATCACAGTTTCTGGTAACTCAGCAGAGCCACAGGCCAAAATTCTCTCCCAGGAGAGCAATGGGCCCAGACCCAAAGACAGCTCAGGAGATCGATTGTAATAAAGCTACTACTTCTTTTGCAGGACTATTCATTCTTAAATAAGGAAATGTTTGAACTGAAATCTGTGATATCCAACATGTACAACTTCCTAACTTTTCCCAATCTTTCTGAAAAGTTGATACTAGCAGCTGACAAGAAAATAAGTAGGGAAGCTCCAAAAAATGGTTTAATTAATAAATAACTGTTGAATAATTGGATGGATGGATAAGTGAATGAATGCATGGAAAGCTTAGCTAAGGATGATCACATAATAGAATTATTCAAGCTAAATTTAAATGAAAAAATCAAACACACTATAAAGATCTTACATACCTAATTGGTAGGAAGCTCAACAGAAAAACCCAAAAATGAGTGTTATTATATTCCTGTTATATTTGACTGCTCATCAACTAGATGAGAAAAAGTGTTTTTTCCTTCTACCAAAGCAAGATTTTATCAATACGAGATTCTACTCATCTCTTTCTTTCTATCATAAAAGCTGAGAAAAATGCTCTACCACATCTGGATAAGATTATCTGAAATAAGATTCTTAGGACGTAGTGGGATTCAGTCTTGGAAGGTATTTTTGTTTATTTGATTTGATTTTTACTTATTTTTTGCAGTGCCTTTTGATAACCGGGATTATTTAGAAACACAGATTCACTTACAAATAGGATGTGAACATACTCATCATTTGAAACCCTATTTCACCATAAAGAAGCAAGCTGAAACACGTCTTTTGCTGCCTCTGGAGAATGGGACTAGAGGTATGGAAATCGTAGCATGAGCAAGGGAAAGTAGGTAAGTTGAGGGTGATTTCATTTTTAACTTTATACCATTTTAACCATAATAATTTTTCCTGAACATTTTTATGTTAGAAATGATGAGTTTACTAACATACCCCAGCTCCAGTAGGACAGCATTTATCTAAGGGATATGTATCTCTGCTTATGTCCAAGTTGAACTTTTACTGGGGCAGTACTATGGCAATCTTCCTTCCATTCACTGCATTTTGTTCAAGGTATGCCAATTGCAATATCCTCTGTCATTAGCATCCATGATTCTGGGAGGATACGTGAGAGGTGTTTCCAGCTCTCTCATACACACGTACAATCTTGGTCATGTTATAGTGACCTTAGTTAAAACTGTCCAGTTCTGCTAGAGCAAAGTCCATGATCATGCACTATGTCACTGAGCTCCATGACTGAAGATACTTCACTCACATATTCATGTGATAGACGTATTGATGAGTCGGACCCATTTCACAACATGCCAGAAATCCCTATTAGCAATACTATGCCTACTACAGTCATTTATTCAAGACACGTCAGTTGAATAACTGTTACGTGTCAGTCTAGACCTCAGCAGGGAAAAAAAAAAAAAATTACTCTATCCATCTCCTAAAGGAATGTTGCATTTTTATGGTCTGATCTCTACTGCAGCCTCTCAATTCATGGCCTGTCTTACATTTATAACCTTGATAATGACTTCTACTTTCTTATCTCAAAACTCCTTTGTGCCTGTAATGCAAGCTCAGATGTTGAATGCAACATTTTAATGAACTAAAATAGAATTTTGTGAAATAAACACACTGACTTCTAGAAAGCTCTAAAAACATCCCTGATCCTAGACTATTAAGATTACTGATATCTCTACCTCCATTCTATCAAGGCTTCAGATTCCTTTTCAGCCTTAGAGTAAGTTTTAGTTTCTTTAAAATGAGCCTTTAGCAGGAAACCCTGGTGGTATAGTGGTTAAGTGCTAAGGCTACTAACCAAAGGATCGGCAGTTTGACTCCGCCAGGAGCCCCTTGGAAACTCTATGGGGCAGTTCTACTCTGTCCTGTAGGGTCGCTGTGAATGAGAATCAACTTGACGGCACTGGGTTTGGTTTTGGTTTTGGTTTTTAGCATGAAATACTTTAATCTGAGAAGGCGCAATTAGACTTCTATGATTCCAAATTTTTCCTTGGCTACTTTGACTATAAGGAGCCCTGATGGCTCAGGGGTTGAAGTGCTCTGCTGCTAACCAAAGGTCTGCAATTCAAACCCACCAGCCGCTCTGCTGGGGAAAGAGGTGACACTCTGCCGCCATAAAGGTTACAGCCTTGAAAACCCTCCGGGGCAGTTCTACTCTATGCTCTCTGGTCACTATGAGTTGGAATCGCGTGGACGACAATGGGTTTTGGTACTTTGACTATAAAACCTCCCACAGCCTGTACTAACACCTTTAAAGACATAAATGAGGAAGACTGCATAGTTTTGACCATCTGTATTCGTAGGAATTTGTATGTCTAGTAATTTGCAGATCATTCCTGAACACTAACTTACAAAGTTAACCATGAGCAACCAATTAAAAAAGGAACTTGTTCTCTCAGCTTAAACCCACTGCCGTAGGGTTGATTCTGACTCATAGCCACCCTATAGGACAGAGAAGAACTGTCCCATAGAGTTTCCAAGGAGCGCCTGGCGGATTCGAACTGCTGACCTTTTGGTTAGCAGCCCTAGCACTTAACCACTATGCAACCAGGGTTTCCTCTCTCGGTTTACCAGAGTAGAATTACAAAAGAATGAAGGATCAAAGTTCTAGTACAGGAAGCTTGGTCCTTTGAAGAATACAAAACCATAATAAAACCAAAATAAGCCTGAAATGCCCCTTTGAGGTTTTGTGCTGCCCTTTAAACACCAAGTTAGGCCAAAAGAAGTGTCTCTTCAATGTAGTATAAATCTCTGAAAACTTTCGAAGGAATGGATGTAATTGTCTGGTCTTAAAAAAAAAAAAATTAGTCTGGGCATCCAGACAGAAGGTATCAGAGTCCAAGCTGAGAAAAAGGGGCTTATATATGACCTCATGGCCTAAGATGAGTGTTAGAGTGTTAGCAGGATGAGGAATGTATCTGTGTGAAGGTGGGGAGGTGGAGAGGGGATTGATGGGAGAAGGAGCCCTGGTGCTGCGGCAGTTAAGCTTTTGGCTGCTAACAGAAAAAGGTCAATGGTTCAAACCCACTAGCTGCCCCACAGGAGAAAGATGTGGCAGCCAGCTTCCATAAAGTTTACAGACTTGGAAACCCTATGGGGCAGTTCTACTCTGTCCTATAGGGTCGCTATGAGTAGGAATTGGCTTGCCATCAATGAGTTTTAATGGGATGACAAACATGGGGATGTAATTCTCTCTCTCTCTCTATTTTTTTTTTTTTAATATATGTATTTACATGCATACATGTGATAATGAATGCCATGGCTCTTTGAAGAAAAGGCTAATTTTAGGTCTGAGGCAGGAAAAGTGTAAAATCAAAATAGCATACCTTATTGGAGCCCTGGTGACACAGTGTTAGGAGCTCGGCTCCTAACCAAAAGATCAGCATTTCAAATTCATCAGCCGCTCTTTGGAAACTCTATGCAACAGTTCTACTCAGTCCTGTGGGGTTGCTGTGAGTCAGAATTGACTCAATGGCAACAGCTTAATGCATATTGTGCCAGAAGGAAAGAAGTGCTCAGGTAATATCGGGGACATATTTGTACACACACACACACATCTACAATTTCCATCAATAATTATTACATAATCTTAAAGTACTTTCCTAGAATGTTATTACTTACAAAGAAGAAAAGATTAACTTTACAATCAAGAAGCTGGGAAGGCAGGGTCTTAATCAAATTACCAAAGTGAAGAGCATCAGTAATGAGGCAAGTTAAAATCATGTATCATCTAATTGTTCATTTTTGTTTAGTGATCCACAACTGCTGGAGACTTTATCCGTGCACAATGAAAGAAAATGCTGCCCAGTCCTGTGCCATCCCAATAATTGGTTGCTGATCAAACCACTGTGATCCATAGAGTTTTAACTGGCTGATATTTGGAAGTAGATCGTCAGGCCTTTCTTTTTAGGCCATCTTAGTCTGAAAGCTACGCTGAGGCCTGTTCAACACCAAAGCAATACACGAGCCTCCACTGACAAATGAGTGGTCGCCGAACATACGCTGCATTGGCCTGAGTTGAACTATAGCTTCCCACATAGGAAGAGAGGATTCTACCATTGAACCGCTTATGTCCCCTGCACCATCTGATGGTTACTCTCAAATAACCATTTATGCTATTACTAGGTGCTGTCCAGTGTATTTTCAACTCATATCAACCGTGTGTGACAGAGTAACCCCCCCCATAGGGTTTTCCAGTCTGTAATCTTTACAGGAGCAGTTTGCCAGGTCTTTTTCCCATGGAACCCCTGAGTAGGTTCAAATCGCCAGCCTTTGGGTTAGCAGCTAAGCTCTTCATCATTGTGCCACCAGGGCTCAGAATGGGAAAAGTCTTTTCCAAGTACTTTCAACTTTCACTTTAGTTTGAAATTGTTTCAAAATAAAAATAATTAAAAAAAAAAAAAAAAGACAAACATTGGTGAATGTCCACCAAGGAGGGGAAACTAATTCTACATTCCTAGAATGTAAAACTAAAAGGTCTCAGCAGAAGATAGAGATGTTAAGCTGAGCATACATGGGGAACTTTGCAAGAATTGAACAATACTCACCTAACCTCACTTTGTCTGTTTTACTGGAAGCTCTCTTTCTGTCTTTCCTTCCTATGTTAACCCCGTCCTCTTGAATTTAACTATCACACCAGTTGCCTGCATGGATCCATTGTCTCTCCATCCCTAAGCTTAACAGAGAGCTAACTTTTATGACATTTCCAGGTCTGATATTTTTACCTGCCTACACTTGCATGTGTTCCAGTCTACTGTAGAAATATTAAAAGACTTTCCACAATGCATCCCTTTTGCATATGTGTGAAAACTACAGACTCTAATGACAATGACTTTGGTTGGGAGAAATGGTGTAGAATTGAGATGATCCATCTTCTTCAGGGTGAGGGGAAATTTTATCTTCAAATACTGCAATTTTCTCTGATGGAATGCATGCTTCCTTAGCAAGGAGACCAGTATTTCTCAATGGGCAAATAAGTCAAAGTTGACATATGTTCATGTGATAATTTTATCATTAATGTCAAATGTCTTCAAACAGATTAATACTGTCGAACATTCCATTTTGTGATAATGTAGCCTGAGGTGTGGTTTCTGGGAATGCACTGCATTGTAAAAGCAGGCACATGTGATGGAACTGGATCCATCATGTTGATGTATTCCCAGGGTGATTCTAACCCTTAGAAAAATAGCTCACTTGCATTTATAACTACTTAAAAAAATGAATCCTTACAGAGAAATAACTTATAATTGTGACACCCATTAGTATTCTAAGGCTTTCTGTGTATGTATGTTTCTAGATAAAAATAAAATGGAAAATAGAAGGGATTGGTTCTAGGACTCCCTCAGATACCCAAATCTGAGGATGCTCAAGTCCCCTGTATAAAATGGCGTAGTATCTGCATATAACCTTCGATCATCTTCTGTATACTTTAAAGCATCTTTAGATTAATTATAATACCCAATATAATGTAACTGCTATGTAAATAGATGTTATACCATGTTGTTTAGACAATTATGACAAAACAATGCTCAGACAATGAGTGCTGAAAGCAACTGAGGATCTGCGAAATGGCGGGAGGCTACAGCAGGGTACTTCTACGCATCATTTCATTCAGTTGGATTCAGAATAGTGCTTGGAGCAGCAAATTCAAGTTTTGCTTTTGGGAATCTCTTTTCTTTTTTTTCAAATATTTTCCATCCACGTTTGGTTGAATCCTCTAATGTGGAACAGCAGATATGGAGAGCTGACTACTCAATAATGCCCACTCTCCATGAAAAGGACACAACAGACATAAAACTGTCCATGGTCCTGAGATTTTTCTCTGGTAGAATGGATTCTCTAATTCTTTGACCTCAAGTGCATTCGATTTGTGTATTGCCTGACGTTATTGTTCTTAGCTGCCATCTGGTCAGCCCAACTCCTGGCTACCCAATGCACAACAGAACAAAATGATGCCAGGTCCTCCATCAACCCTATAATTGGTTGCGAATCAGGTCATTATTATCCATAGGGTTTTCATTGTCGGATTTTCAGAAGTAGATTGGCAGGTCTTTCTTTCTATTCCATCTTAGTTTGGGAGATCCACTGAAGCCTCTTCAGCACCATATCAACACATAGGCCTCCACCGACAGATGGGTAGTGGCTGGGCATGAAGTGCATTGGCTCGGAATTGAACCTGGGTCTCCCCATGGAAGTCAAGAATTCTATGACTGAGACACCAATGCCTTGTGTGTATTACCTATATATTACTTATATTTTTGAAATGTATTTTATGTACTGGAGAGTATTATTTATTACTGTTGATATCATCAGTAATAATTATAATATAGTGCTGGTAATTTTTATGGAACTGTACATTTGCGTCAAGCTATAATTACTTATGAAAAATTAAAAACAAAGAAGAGAATATTTAGATAAGATATAAGTAAGAGAAAAAGAATAATAAAAACTGAACACCCATGTTCTTGCCCACCAGACTAAGAGACAGAACATCACTTTGAATGCTTCGATTTCCATCTTCCCTAGCAACTTACTCCCACCCTAGAAACACTACCACAAATTGTTTTTACCCTTACCTTACTTTTTATAAATGAATAATTTACCATATGTGTTTGTGTATATGAGAAAAGATTCAGTTTTATGTAGTTTTGAACATTATATGAATGTAATTATAGCATACATGTACACATATGCACATAGTCTGGGATTGTTTTTCCTAATTCAAAGTACATTTTTGAAATTCATTCATGTTAATTTAAAAATCTACAGTTCATTCATTTATATTTGGCAGAATATCTCATTGTATGTATATAACAAAATTCATTTATCTATTCTTTTCTAAGGAGCCCTGGTGCTGCAGTGGTTGAAAGCTTGGCTGCAAACTAAAAGGTCAGCAGTTAGAACCCACCAGCCATTCCTTGGAATCCGATGGGGCAGTTTTACGCTGGGTTTCTGAGTCAGAATCAACTCCACAGCAATGGGTTTTGTTTTGTTTGATTTGGTTTGGTTGATTCTCTTCTAAATGCTTGTTAGGGTAGTTTGCAGAGTTCTCTATTAAAAAAAAAAAAAAGCTGTTAGGTGTATTCTTGTGCATTTCCCTAGGTTCACATGTGCAAATACATCCTTGGAATGTATAATTAGGAGAACTGATGAATGATAGAATTTTTTTATCTTCTACTTTTTTATATAATTCAGTTTTTTATTACAAAATATTTGTACAAATTTTAACTCCCACTAAAAGAGTGTAAGTATTCTTATTGCTTCCCATCCTTGAAAGCATTTGATTTTGTCAGATTAATAAATTTTTGTCAATCTGGATGGGGAATGGTATCTCATTATGTTTTTAATTTACATTTAATTTGCATTGCTCTGAGGGGCTGTCAAGCAGGAACTGAAGACTTGTAGGAGATGCAGCAGCTGTAGAAGATGGTTCCAAATGTAGAAAAAGAAGGGAAAACCCAGCTTCTTCTCCTCTCACAGTCCTTAGTCTTCTACCAGTGCCTCCCACTGAAAAAAATCCTCCCTGGAAATCTGAGGTTAAGGAAGCCTGGGAAGGAATTACTTGAAATACACACCGTGGCAGAAAAGGGCAAAAAAGGAATCTGAAATCAAATAGACAAATGACTAGCACAGCTATACATGCGATAGACTGTATTTAACTTTGTATTGACTCTCTCTTCTATGAGATTATAAGCTCCATAAAGGGAGGTATTTTGTCTATTTTGTTTCCATTGCTTAGAAGAGTCCCTGGTACATAAGAAGTGGTCAATAAGTACTGAATGAATGAAAGAGCGGGGCAGGCAAGATTCACACAGGTTATAGCTTTCAACATATTTAAATATTATTTAATAATTGAGTTATTTTTATAACAATAATTTTAGAGAAAATTCAAATGAGCCAGGAAATGATTAATTTCAGTCATTCTAACTTCTTTTATGTAAAATCTTCCTTTGAAAATTAAAGGAAGTATTACTCAGTAATGCAACAGCAAACTTGACCTTAAAAGGCCAGAAGCTAAGAATTCCCATGACAAGCGAAAGCTGGTCAAGAAAACAATCGTATCTTCATTCTCTACCAGAGCCTCAAATGGATATTCAGAGTAGGCGGAAATGATCTCTATAAAGTCCCTGTGCTTCTGAATAATTTTTCAAGATGTAATAATATTTTTAAACTCATCTTTCTCCTGGACTGTATTAGAGATATCAGTAATCATTCAGTCATACCTTACCTCCATGCAGTGCCAGATTAAGGCGTGTGAGGGCCCTGAACACTGATAATCTGTGGCGCCCTCTCCTCTGCTTACTCACGCATTCGAACGGGATATGTGAGTTATATATATACACGTATGTGTGTGTGGATGTGTCTTAGCCATGATGTACCTTCTTTTTAAATGTGACTGTAGTATTAGCAATTGAAGGCAAAGTGGTTTATGCCGTTTTAGCAGAATGAGATGGAGTGGATTATACAATTTTTGCGGATGCGGGGTACTAAAATATTTACTATATGCCACATTTTCTACAAAAAGAATATTTCACATATCTTACAACAAAGAAAATGAGTCAGTGAATTTGGCTTCAACAATCAATATAAAATTCTGTCGATCTCCCACAACGAAAAACTGACTTTTACCAGTTTTGCTTTTAATAGTTCATACTTCAATCTTGATGCTTGCTTAGTAATAAATGCTGCAATTATAAATCAGCAAATGAAAAGATGCCATAAAAGAAAACTTAATGATCAGAAAACAAATATCACAACAAATTATTTTTAGATAGATCTCTCATCTCTAACATGTAAAAATTAAGAATATTTTTCTATTCTTTATCCTTACAAATTCTTCAATGATTTCATCATAATTAAGCTACCAAACAATACCTATTTCCAAACACAATAAGGATAATGAATCTAGTCTTTCTGCAATTATTGTTGTACTCCGAAAGTTTTTTTGAGTCTCTTTGGAGATGAAATGGGCATTTGGTTGTACAGTTTATGATCATTAAAGTTAGGAATATGTGTAAAGCAGTTTCAACATTGGGAGACACTCGTTGTATTTTATCTTCTGTTATGGAATCATACATGTCTACATGAGTAAAATCTGTCTTGCCTGAATCTGCAAACTTAGTTCTCATGTAGGAATGAAACCGTCAGTCTTCTCCATAAAGGTCTGCATTTAAGTCACTGGCATAAACTTGCACTGATTTCTTGGATGTCTTCATACATTCTTCAACAGGTATACTTACATTGTTTAAAAAGAAAAATTTTATTTGAAAGAACTTCATGTATTTTTGCCCTTCTTTGCAGGTAAGATTCAAGTATATCAATGATGGTGTAGTATGTTATATGAAATTGATCTCCAGTACTCAATACTTCTGGACCACTTCCATCATTTACTTGTTTCTTTCTAATGTTTTTGTGAATTTGAATTTTGTTCTTCATATTTCTCCCACACTGTCCAGGACCCTCTGTTTTGATGCCTCTCAGTGCAGTCTGTGGTAGCTGGGCACCATCTAGTTTTTCTGGGCTCAGGTTGGTGGAGGCTGTCGTACTTGTGGTCCATAGTCCCTTGAACTATTATTTCCCTTGTGTCTTTTGTTTTCTTCATTCTCCTTTGCTCTGGAGAGGATAGGACCAGTAGGTATATCTTAGATGGCTGCTTGAAAACTTTTAAGACCCCAGAAGCTACTTACCAAAGTAAGACATAGCATATTTTCTTTATGAACAATGTTATGCCAGTTGAACCACATGTCCCCTGAGACCATGGTCCCCAACCCTCAGTGCAGTAACTCTGTCCCACAGGGTGTTTAGATGTGTCTAAGAAACTTCTATAACTTTACCTCGGTCATTTTGCACTGACTTCCCCTATATTTTGTACTGTCTTTCCCTTCACCAAAGTTACCACTGATAAATTATCTAGTTTGTGATTTTCCCTGCCCCATAACCATCAAAGAATTTTTTTTTCTGTCTTTAAACCTTTTCTCGAGTTCTTATAATAGTGGTCTCATACAATATTTGTCTTTTTGTGACTGACTAATTTCACTCAGCATGGTGCCCTCCAGATTCATCCATGTTGTGAGATGTTTGGTGGATTCATCATTGTTCTTTATCAGTATGTAGTATCCACTTGTGTGTATGTATCATAATTTTTTTTTATCCATTCATCTGTGGATGGACACTTACGTTGTTTATATCTTTTTGCTATTGTGAATAATGCTGCAATGAACATGAGTGTGCATATGTCTATTAGTGTGATGGTTCTTAATTCTCTAGGATATAGTCATAGGAATGGGATTGCTGGATTGTACGGTATTTTTATTTCTAGCTTTTTAAGAAACTGTCATATCATTTTCATGGTGGTTGTACCATTTTACATTCCCACCGTCAGTGTATAAGAGTTCTAATCTCCCTGCAACCTATCCAATATTTGTTATTTTCCATTTTTTGTTTGTTTGTTTGTTTTTGGATTAGTGCCAGTAATGCTGGGGTGAGATGGTATCTCATTGTAGTTTTGATTTGCATTTTTCTAATGGCTAGCGATTGAGAGCATTTCCTCAACTGTCTGCTAGCTGCCTGAGTATCTTCTTTGTTGAAGTGTCTGTTCATATCTTTGGCCCATTTTTTAATTGGGTTATCTGTCTTTTTGTTGTTGAGGTATTGAAGTACTCTATAGATTTTAGAGGTTAGAACCTTGTTGGATATGTCAAAGTCAAAAATTTTTTTTCCCAATCTATAGGTTCTCTTTTTACTCTTCCGGTGAAGTCTTTTGATGAGCATAAGAGTTTAATTTTTAGGAGATCCTAGTTATCTAGTTTATCTTCTGGTGCTTGTGCGTTGTTTATATCCTATTTATTCCATGTATCAGAGCCCCTACCAATGTTATTATTTTTTCTTCCATGATCTTTATAGCTTTAGGTTTCATACTTACGTCTTTGATCCAGTTTGAATTAGTTTTTGTGTATGGTACAAGGTATGGGTCCTGTTTCTTTTTTTTTTGCAGGTGGACATCCAGTTTTGCCAGCACCATTTGTTAAAGAGACTGTCTTTTCCCCATTTAGTAGACTTTGGGCCTTTGTCAAAAATCAGCCAGCCTTAGGTAGATGGATTTACCTCTGGATTCTCAGTTCTGTTCCATTGGTCAGTGTGTCTGTTGTATAAGTACCAGGCTGTATAGTAGGCTCTGAGGTCAGATATTGTGAAGCCTCCTACTTTGTTCTTTTTCTTCAATAATGCTTTATTTAACTGGGGCATATTTAATTTCCATATAAAGTTGACGATTAGTTTTTCCACCACGTTAAAGAATGCTGTCAGTATTTGGATTGGGATTGCATTATATTTGTATATCTCTTTGGGTAAAATTGACATTTTCATGATGTTGAGTCTTCCTATCCATGAGCATGTGATTTTTTTGATTTATATAACCCTTTTGAGGTTTTTTGCAATAGTATTTTGAGGTTTTCTTTGCATAAGATGTTTATATCCCAGGTTAGATTTATTCATAAGTTTTTCTTTTTTTTTTTTAGAGTCTATTATAAATGGTATTGTTTTCCTGATTTCCTTTTTGTAGTTCTCTTTATTGGTGTTTAGTATCCTACTGATTTCTGCATGTTGATCTTGTATCCGGCTAATCTGCTGAATCTTTCTATTAGGTCCAGTAGTTTTCTTGTATAATCTGTAGGGTTGTTAGTGATGTTTTCAGCTTCTCTTTTGGTAACTCCTTTTTTGTGTCTGGTCTTCAGCTATATTTTCTAAGGCATCTAGAATCTGCGTGTTTGCTTCCAGGATTGCACTTGTTGCTATAGCATGTGCTTCCCAATGTGTATTAGAAAGGCATTTAAATACTAGATTATTGCCTAAATATGTTTTAAGAACTGTACATCGGTGAGTAAAAAAAAAAAAAAAAAATTGCCATCGAGTAAAGGCAGCAAAAAAAGTATAAAGTAACTGAACAGTAACAACAACAAAAAAAATTCAACTGCTTTGGGACAACTATCTACTGTGGTATGCCCTACAAGATTAAGTGAATGTGAAGCACAGGTATGAAAATGGCATATTCATTATGTTATAAAATTTTCTATTGCATGCCTTTATAACACCCTGACCTATTGGCAGCATTGTCATAGGACTGGTCTCTGAAATTAGAAAAATAAATATTTGCAAACTTCACTTAAGTAATGAAGTACTTGATTTGTAATTTCTTCACTACTATAATGAGTTTTTAATCTAAGAAATGTGATAAATCACTCAACAGGTTTTCCATCTGTTGTAAATACATATATTAAAAGAATACTTGCCTGATCTGTATGAAAAAGACCAGGAGTGGAATCTACAGACAAAGTGAAATACTGAGCTATACTTATTACATTGAAAGTAGTTGATTGAACTTTATCACTTAATAAGTTAATTTTTACATGTTGTTTTAGACATGTATGGTTGGTTGACCTTTCCTGTGTTGCCATATTTTGAGATGTGACCTGCTAAAAATAGATCAAAATGAACATGTTCAAGTAAACCCTCAAAATTTTCATTTCATGGTGACCCAAATGTGTCATTTCTTCCTTGAAAAGAAAGTCCGCATTCAGCATTTGTTATAATGACAGCACAGTGCATTGCAAAACAACTTTCTAATACTGACGTTCTTCATTAATTTCTATTTGCAGTCCAGGAGTTAAGCCAAAATCATGTCTTTGATTTAAATATGACAATATACAATCTCTAAATTGAACTGTTTTCATGTTTATCAATCATATTTGAGTTGTGCCATTTGTTCAAGCCATCTGTATCCAATCACGAATTAAAGGATTTATGAACGAATACAAAAAAAAAAATATACAGAGCCTACTGTAACCACTCCCTCTTATAATTTTCACCATTAGCTTTGCACCACTGAAATATATTCTTACTACAGAAGCTTGTTTGTTTACCATCCAGAAATTTTAGACACAAATTTTCAAATAGTCTACTGTGATGTTGACAATAACTTGGCCCTCTTTCAATTCAATATTTTACATCATTAGAAGAAAAATTATTGGACAAGGATCTCTTTTTCTGTTATTTATGGGGTCTGAAGATCAACAATTTCAGATTCTAAAATAGTTTCACTTTTTACAAACAAATTCTATTACATTCATATTGCTCTTAGTAATTTCAGAACTAAAGGTACTAGTACAATAATTTGTACCCATTAAACTTGAGCATTCAATGGAATGAGTCTCATCTGATTCATTAAGTTTTAAAAAGGAGGTTAATTTTGGAATTGTCTTTAGGAATTCACAAATCATTTTCTTTATATCTTCTGTGAGCTTTCGCTTTTGTGCTCAAGTTCGTTGTTGCTGTTTCATTTTACCCGAATATAAAATTCTACCACTATTTAAATTTTTCTTCTAATGTAGCAAATAAATTAGAATAATAGAAAATAAATAAAATTTAT
The DNA here is from genome assembly GCF_024166365.1 of Elephas maximus indicus. Classification (NCBI taxonomy): domain Eukaryota; kingdom Metazoa; phylum Chordata; class Mammalia; order Proboscidea; family Elephantidae; genus Elephas; species Elephas maximus. Next base: position 51,795,134 of record NC_064836.1, on the reverse strand, counting down.
AAAACAACAAATATTTATAAAATAAAATTTACATTAGAATTTGGACATCAAAACAAAAATTTATAATTGAAAACTAGTAAATAATAAAAAATTGATTTGGAACATGGAATTTTGTTCTTCAGGTCTGAGACAGACAAAAGAAATAGTACTTACAAGACCAAACTAAAATCCATTGCCAACGAGTTGATTCTGACTCATAGTGACCCTACAGGATGGAGTAGAACACCCCCATAGAGTTTCCAAGGAGCACCTGGTGGATTTGAACTGTTGACCTTTTCGTTAGCAGCCATAGTACTTAACCACTACACAACCAGGGTTTCCACTTACAAGGCAATTGGAAATACTTTGATTCTTTTGTCATACTATGTTTGTTGACAGGCCCGTCCCAGATACCCATGAATGTTTTTCGTCTTGAAATAATACTTAAAAACATGCTCACTCACTTTCTGTCCTTTGATGCTACATCTTCACAGTCTATTAGACTACTGTTAATACACAAAGGGGTGAGGGCTATTATAGTGCCTGCTGACACGTTCTTGTGTGGCTGATGAGAGAGAACTGAATGTGAGGTTATACCCAACAGGTCTGAAATGAAAAGGGAAATATAACTGTTATCGTACACAAAATTTACCCAGTGTACAATTTATTTGTGGAATTGTTCAACTCCTGTATTCAGAGATACATACATAATTGATGTAACAATAGCACCGCTTCCCAATGAGCCAGCTTGTTTTGCCAGTGTAACAATCTCAACCAATTTCTTAAGAGGAAGCCAGCCTGAAGGGAAATGGAAAATAAAATACATTTATATAATTTTTATTATAGAAATATTCATTTATTTCCTCAAGGAATTGTCCAATTTTCTTACATAGAGATATGTAAATATTCTGATAAAATATAAATGTAATGTTCTGATAAACACCCTTTTTGCTTTCCTGGAAGATGAATTTAGAAACATATTCAGTGTTGCAAAACAGAAACATACTTTGCATGATAAATATTGAAATTTGTGTCCTCTTTATGTGCATATCTCATTTATTAGCATCTATAGAGTAATATCAAACATCATGTCCTATACAACAGACAATAAACAATGAAAACTCACTTGATACATCAATTAAAACTTTCTGTGTTAGATATAAATACTTCAAGTACATTTGGATGTTTGTTATGTTAGTATTATATGAAATTACTACCCACATTAGTATTATATTAAATGTATGCTAGATTGCATCCTCATTTATGCCAAACATTTCATAGTTAAAGGTACAGATATTATTGTTTACAAAACTTCAGATATAGATCTGCATGTAAATGCTATAACAGTTAAAAAGTAATATGATTGAATTTGTTGCAATGGCTGACTTAGTTGAGTTCCCTCACTTTTTCACAACATCTGGGACAAGAATTCCCATTGGTTGTTCACCAGAACATGGCAAAGAGCGTTGCTGGCCCTCCTGACTGAAGCTGCTGGATCAGCAGATGTGGATGTACAAGATGGTTCTCTCAAAATGGATTAGAGGACTGTTACATATTAATAAAATCCATTCTTGCCCAATAACCATTCATGTTGGATCCAGTTGTATATTGGGTGAATATAGCTAGAATTAGACTCAACAGTCCACCCTCACTTCTTATTTATTAGAAAGAAACAGTATACCCCTAACAGACTTGCTAAGGAGTTTCAGTTACACAGGAGGTGACAATAGGAGATAGATGTCAAGGGAAGAGTTGAAATGTTGAACATTTAAATAGCTTAAACTACTTGTACATGGGTGCCCTAATTACCCTGAGTGAACTTTATTTCAGGGGGGACATTCTCACTAGAGCTGGTATCAATTTTATTTTATGCTCAGCTATTTCCCTTCTACTGCATCTGTGTCCTGTCTGCTTGGCATCAATGGGTCTTTGCTTTGGACAACTGGTGCCTCTGTTTTGTTGATGCCCTAAGCATGTGCTTACCTTGATTACTGGGTAATCCATTCCTGCCTCCATGTTTACTTCTGCCACAGAAAAAAAAAAAAAAAGCACCTAGCCATCCATTGTTATCACAGCTTTCATCCCTGTCCAGTTGTATATATCTAGTCACCAAGCCAAACCCTCTACCTTGACCACAGTTGTTGCTTGTTTTCCCACTGTGTTCTCTAAATTCACTCTCCTCTCTCTTTCATCTTTGTGCCTGGATTGCTTTCTTTTAGTCTACCCATGACTCACTTCTTTTTATCTCTAAGGTATTCTCTTAAATGTCTCCCCCTAAAAGAGTCCTTCTCTGACCATATTAAATCCTGTGACCTTTTTATCTTGCTCATTTGCTTTATTTTTTTTTTCATACCATTTGTCATGGTCTGTGATTATCCTTCATTCTGTTTGCTTTATTATTTATTTTCTCCCTCACCTTGCTAGAACACAAACCTATGAGGGCAGGAAATTTGTAAGTTTGTTTGATGCTATATCCTCAGAGACTAGCATAGTATCTGGCAGCTTCATGAATTTATGAGTCTTACAGGAAGCACCATATTTTTCTCAGATAGATGGATTAGTTTAAAAACAAAAAGAAATGCTATTTTTACTAGTAGGTGACTATCATACTACATTTGTGTGTGGGGGATAAAGCTGGGCAAATGTGTGCCTTCTTGTTGGAGGGAGAGGATAATAAATTTGATCTTGCTTTAGATTTGTTCTTTGTACCGGTCTGTTATTTTCTACGGAATACTGATCATAGCAGAGGTATAGTAGCTTGATGACTATCAAAAAATTAACTGAATCTTGATTGCATTATAAACATTCCAAGTTTCTTCAATATTTTAAGTGTATTATACAATTGTGGCTCTCTTTTTACCCTCCAAGTCATTCTACTCTGGAAATGTCCCAAGTTAGTACACTACTCTTTCAAAGTGCCTTGTCTGGAAATTGACAGTGGTCTAAGTAGTTCAGAGAACAGAATATGAGCTCTACCATGCGGTCCTCCTTGAAGAATATAAATCCCAAGCTTGACGGGAAATTGACGCTGATTCCCTCATGTTTTTAGTACTTAATGGGAAAAAAATACAGATATTGATCTCACCCTTTCCAAAGATCCAACATTTAAATAGATTTAAAGAAGAAAATGTTAGGAATGTTTTCTTACAGATTGTCAAGTATTTCTTATAAGTTGCATTTTATTTATCCACTAAATAATAATGTTTATCATCTAGTAGATAGTTGATCAATTTGCTATATAAATGAGGAATTTTTCAGGTTTATTGGCTTTGAATAGCATTTCAGAATTGAACATGAGATTAAACATGAAATTGAAAAGATGAAATAGGATAGATAAATAAAAAAAAAAATTCATCTCACATTATTTGAAAATTTTGCCATTGTAGATTAGGGTCTGATTTTAGAAGTGAATGATATTCTCAAGCTTTACTTAACCAAATACCAAATTACATAGAAGAGAACTCACAAAGATTAAACCACTTTTTCAACAGTTAGTTAGAACCAGAACAAGAGTAACATTCCAGGTGTTTTGCTTCCAGTCTGTTTCTTCTTCAGTTATACCATGTTGTTTCAGATCCGGGAAGGATGGCTCTACAAACAGAAATTGCAATGATTGTTCAAGAAAGCCTACTACCTGTTTCACTATGAGAAGTTAAATGATGTCGGAAGAGACGTGATATCAGCATCCTATCCTACCATCTATTGAGTGATGCCATACAAGTCACTTAAATTCTTTAGTTAAGAGAGTTTCCTTAAAGCGTGGTGGTAAACACTAAATAAGGTAACAAAAGGATCTAACTTTAAAGCCCTGAAATATTATGAGTTATTTTTAGCAGCCCAGTCTTATGTTACTGCATAACCCATCACCCATTGCTGTCAAGTCAATTCTGACGCATAGTGGCCCTACAGGACAGAGTAGAACTGCCCCATAGAGTTTCCAAGGAGCACCTGGCCGATTCGAACTGCTGACCCTTTGATAAGCAGCCATAAACTTAGCCACCACGCCACCAGAGTTTCCATTTTACTGCATATATAATGTCAAGTAAATCCTTTCATGTTCCTGGATATGAATAAATCTTCACACCCAAAAAAAATTATCAGGTAATTTATACAAAAACTTCTTATTTATTCAACACATCTAGATATGTTATTGGAGATGATCAGTTGCTAGAATTTAGGGTTAATGTTTATAGAATGCATAGATTCCTTCCTTTGGAATCTGCTTCAATACAACAGAATGCAACAAAGTATACAATGTTACTGAAATCATTCTGAAGATATCTTAATACATACGTTGCAGAATCATTCTTATTACTATCAGTTCCTTGGGACAATATGCAAAGAAAATAAGTTCATACGTTAAATCTTTTCACTTTTTTATATTCTAGATAAATTTTAGCTTTATTCTGATTGTAAGATATCTTTAAAATATCACTGAACCAGAGGGACAAAAGTTATTTTTGTTGAGTTTTAAATTGGTTTGGAGTTCAAAGACATACTGTTGCTGTGATTCTTGTACTGCAGAATAACATTTGTTTTAAAATAATAAATTTGAATATCTCTTGTTAAAGGCATACTGGTCTACAAAACAAATACAGGAAATAATGCAGAAACAGAGCCATTGAAGTAAAATATAGAAGTCAGTTTTCTAGTGGTCCTGTTCAGTGTTCTATCAGCTTTTCCTATAAAGAAAAAAATACAAAATCCGGAAGCCAAAGAATTATATGCATTAGAGACTTTTTGTGCTGGCAGGGTAGGAGCTATTAGGTCATAATGTCCATAATTTTGTGAGTATAGGATGGTTTCCTATACCATTACCCTCTTCTTTGTCTGGCCTATATAAGTGACTCAAGCAGAGGGGCTTTTTACTACATCCCTTAGGAAACAAATCCTCAGCCTAATAGACCTAACAAGGCTGACTTTTCTGTGACAGTCACTCAAAAATTTCCTATACTCAATTTCATCCCATTATTCCTGGTTATTTTCTCTTGACTAACCTAAAATTTGCTTCTTCTCCCGTTTTTTTTTTACCCTACCAATGCTTTCAAGTGATTGAATTTCCCATTAGCCTTTTCAAGAAATTAAATGGATACTGTATTTTCATCTCTGTCCATTAATCATTTCATTTATACCCTTAATCATTTTTATTGTCCTTTATGAAGTTCCATTCATTGGCATTTTTCTCACATTGAGAAATCTATATTTCTTCTCTGTATTGCAGGCAATTTTATAAGAAATTTAACTGGCTTTATTTCTGCCTAGTCCAATCTCACCTCACAGAGATGGTTCTTCTATGTTGTCTTCTGTAGCGTCTGCCCAGGTTGCACTTTACTAACTACATAATTAATTATGCACCCTGTTGGGGTTTTTTGTTTTGTTTTGTGTACTTGACTATGCAATTTTCATAAGCTTCCCGATAGGACAATTGCTTTTTCTCATTTTTTTGGCCCATTGTGAACTGCTATGGATACTTAATTTAAAAAACCAAATGGGTTCACTAACTCTGGCGAGGAACTGCTCTTCCATAAATACCAGAAAGGAATATCAAAATGCTAGAGTGGTGGATAGACAAGTGATGTCCATCTCCTTGCAGAATATGCTTCTGTCTTGGCTTTCTAACAGTCTCCATTTTAGAAAGGCTCAGAGATGCTAAGAAATCTGGACAAGAATAAATATCAAAAGATAGAACCCAGATTGAAATATTGGAAGGCCTTTTTATTTTTCCCTGATGAACCTTCCTGCATACAGTCATACAGTAAGTGATAGTTTTGTGTATGTGATCTATAAGAAAGTTGACTATACTGGAATTCAGCCTGGAGGAGGATGAAGTAAAAATTGTATCCTTACCAGATGAGATAAGAGGGAGCTATGGTCCTTCCTATGGTGTTATCTTTTAAGATAGAATTCCCCCTAAGGAAAACACAGGTTGGATCCAGAAGATATTAATTAGAGTGAGATTTAATGTAGTAATTTGATTTCATCAAACGATGATTTTTTTCAGAATGTTGTATAACTTGAAAGAGTAATAATATAATTTAGTATATGGGATTTAAAATATCATAACTGAATTGTTTATAAAAATGTAACATCATTTATTTTTTGCAGTTAGTTCTCAAAATTTGTTGAGAGATTCCACACTGCTGATCATGATAATGATTGCAAAAGCATAGATTTTTTTTTCCTGTTCATGCACCTTTTTTGAAATCCAATTAAAAAGTGTATACCCATCAAAAATGCAAGTCATTTAAAAATTTGCCAATTTAAGCAATGTGCTCTTCATCATTTGTACAAGTTCATAAATCATTAATAAGCATTTTCATTGAAATGGAGTTTAATATTGATTTTTACAGCACCCTCCTGAGCACCTTATATCAGATATACCTGGTTGCAGGACTTCTTGTAACTTTTGTTTTACTTGTAGTCTGTGACCAAACATATACCTTCACAGTAATGCTTATCTCTAATCACTTTTGGGTATAAGTCATTTATTTAGTTGCATCTACTCAACTTTGTGTTTTAAAATTTGTAATCCAAGTAAAGTAATTAGTGATAGTATTTTGTCAAGATTTATTATTCATGAACAACATCTATTTCTAGTACATGGTTCCATTATCTTCTAGGTACTTTCAGATTTGTTTTCATACTCCCCATACTATATTAAAATATTATTCCCTTCTATTTTGAGCAGATTGGATCTAGTGATTTCTTTTAGTCAGCCTATGAATTCTACAATTTGAGGAATTTGATTTTCATGTAAATTGTTGATTAGTAAGGAAGTTAATTTTCTTTTTAAAAATCAGTAATTTCATCATTTTTCTTAGATTATTTGATTCTTTTTAAGTAAATATTGACTATAGTCTATAAAGTTTTGATTGAGAATTTCTTTCTATTTCTAAAAGCAAAAATAATGGTTTTAAGGTTACCAGAGCTTTATAATCAATTGAATGTGTTTCCTCTGCCTTCTATCTTCTGAATGGGAAAAATAGGTGTTGTGAAACACCAAACCCAATATGAGCTCAAATCAGGTGGCAGGATCATTGTGGCTCCAGGATTATCTGAAATGAGTGTATCTACTGTAGACACTGGTTTTTGAGTTAAGGCTCTAATTAAAAACTTCAAATACCCCAAATTTTGAAAAGACTTATAAGAGGAATTAAGACTTTCTTTTGTGTTGGATCTATTATCTTTACAGTTAGGCAGATATAGCCAGGAGGGATAACATTTGTCAACTCCTTTCTGGAGTGTTGCTGAGATTAATAGAATCTATTTTCTTTAATTCCGTTCTGTGTTAATTAGGATTTTCTAGATGTTGCTTCAATAACTAATGCCCCTCCTGGACCCTCCCCTTAAATTGCAGCAGCTGGGCATAGCAAAGCTTTATTTCCTGCTCCTGCTATATATCCATGGTGGGTGATCTGTGGCTTTATTCTTACATATATACACTTAGGTATACTGATGATGGGTACATGGACATGGTAAGCCACAAGCTTAAGGTTCTTAAAAAATATGCTACAATTTCATTGACCACAGCTACTGCTACTCACATAGGGAAATGTGATCCTCTTGAGAAGAGAGGTACCACAACAAGGGAAATTTGATTATTCATCAAACATTAATATACTCTATCACACACACCAAAATTATCTTCTCTCTTCTTAGATACCTGGACCACTCAAGATTCCATTTCATGTAAAAGGATACTAGGTGTCAAACATAGAGAAAAGTTAATTTCAGGATACTGTGTCCTATAACACGTACATTATATGTGTCCTATAACACATATATGTATGTGTGCATGGAATATTATTAAAAAACCCGTTGTTGTACCCATTGTTGTTGAGTTGATTATCCAACTCATAGTGACCTTATAGGACAGAGTAGAACTGCCCCATAGGGAACCAAGGAGTAGCAGGCAGATTCAAACTGCTGACTTTTTGCTTAATAACCATAGCTCTTAACCACTGTGCCATCAGGGCCACATGTGTATATATGTTACATATTTTCCCAAGAAATTTACTTAGTGTACTAAAATTATAAATATCACTCAATTCACAGTTTTTTCACCTGATATTCTACTTGCTGAACTTTTCTTCTGCCTAAGTTTAACAACTAATTTTACAGGCAAGGGCAATTTATCCCATCTTAATTTCACTTTAACCTTTTGGTTTATTTTGCTTGGTAAATGAATAATTCTTGCATACATCAGTAACATTTTTTTCCCATTGATATATCTAATTATCTTTGAGGTATGAATATAAACAAATGCTTTATTCCGTTTGTTAAGACTGGCACTCCAGTCTAATCCCAACATGTATTCTGTATTATTTATCTTAACTTGAATTCGTTCTGGCTCTTTTGTATAATTTAAGTCATGGAGGCCATTCCTCCTAAGTGAATATTTTTTAACATTTACTTCATTGGATGATGTGATAAACATTCAGCTGGATATATATACATCATAAATAACATGTGTAATATAGCCACTATCTTTTACATTTTTTGAAACTGAGTGTAATTTTATATTGATTCTATATACATAGCTTTGGAATGTACTCATTAAGTAACATTTTCAAACAAGAAATTTTCTTCCCATTATACAAAAAAAGGTAGATTTTTAAATACATGAACACTTTTTTTTTTTTTTATTGTGCTTCAGATGAAGGTTTACAGGCCAAATTAGTTTCTCACTGAACAATTAATACACATACTGTTTTGTGACATCACTACATAAAAACATTTTAATTAGAAATTATTCTGGTTAGAAAATAATAAATCAGTTGATTCATTTGGCAAAGTACACAAAAAGTATCTCAGTGAAGTACCTTATCTCTATTTTTGAAAAATAGGTCTTAGAATTGTCATTTTGTGCCAAGAATTTGCAGAGTTTTACCGTAATTCATGCCTTCATAGTAATCTTCCTGGCCAAAGAACATATTTAGCTTATTTTGCACGTTTTGGTGAATGATATAGTTAACATTGACTTATAAACATCACTCTTTTTGGTGAATGATATAGTTAACATTGACTTATAAACATCACTCTTTTTGTCCTTCTTTTCCCATTTTTGCCTTGCTGATCATTTCCTGTACAATTATGTGCATAACTATTATCGAGAATTTCTCATAGATCATGGGTGCTTAGTTTAAATATGAAACTATAGTCCAAATATAAATTAAACTTTGTAACCCTTTGCTGATATCTGAAGCATACTTAGTATGAGGATAATAATTATCATATATCAAATTTATCACTTTCCACTTCTTTGTTAAGCTGTGTCACCAGCTGCCCATGTAGCACTTCTTCCTCTGCTCCTAACAGTTGAAGTTCTGTCACATTTCACAACTTAAAGGACACAGTCCTCTAGATTGCAAAGTAGGGCTAAGACTTCTGATGCCACAAGTTTGGTGGTCCACATGGCACTCTCACTTCTGACCTGCTGGTTATATAGAGTTTTCCCACTACAGGTACTCTCTGACTTAAGATGGGGTTCCTCCCAACAACTCTGAGGTTCTGATGTAAGTCAAATACCTCTTTTTTTTTTTTCAGTTTTCATTATGATTGCCTTTTATTAACAGTATCTTTATAAATCCAAACTCTACTTGCCTTTGGGGGTTGGAAACATTACATATAAACTTAGAGATACATTTTAATTCATGAATACATACCTAAAAATATATATAAGCTACATAAAAAAAGATAATAGTGTGTTTCATGGTAACTCAGTTATGCCATATGTTGGGAACTACCTGTGCTGCCTTCAGGAGGCCAGCTGCAAGCTCAGGGCTGCCTGGTCTCCCTTACTTTTTACTTGCTGGTTAGCACTACTCTCTTGGGTTTGATACTTATGATTGCAGCTTCATTACAGCAAAAGAGCATACAAATGAAAAGATACATACATCAAAGTCTGGGACAGTCCCCAACATGAAGTGTCCATGTCTCCAGGGGCACACTACCCTCCCATATGTGTAGATACCTTTCGCCAATCAAGAAGCTCATGGAGTTTAGTTATGATTAAGGTCTCATTGCATAGGCATGATTGATTAAATCAAGTCTCCACCCCAGGTCAGCTGATATCAGGCCACTTAATTGTCTTTCTGACTTGACCAGCCCCACTCATTAGCACAAACTGTCAAGTGTGTTTTAGAAAACAAAGGCACCTCAATTGCTCAGGAGTTTGTAAACTTTTAATCTCTCAAGGCAAAGACCAAAATACTTTGGATAAAGTTAAATTAAAAACTTCACACCTAACTAAAAAAAAAATCATTCTATTCAATATATGAGCGTCCATAAACAATTTCTTTTTCATAGAAATAATCATAGAAGTTTAGAATCGAAAGGTAACAGAGTAATATTTTTGAGTGTGTTACCTTTTCTTCTATCTGATAGTTCTACAAATATTTGAAGTCAGCTATCTTTCTAAAATTATTTTTTCTGGATTAAATATCTTTATTTTCATTTTTTTTTCTTCATATGCTGACTTCAGAGTGGTTACCTGATGGTTAAGGTTGTGTGTCAACTTGGCCAGGCCATGAGGCTCAGTGGTTTGGCAGACCTATGATGGTATGATCACTTCTGTGATGAGATTTGATATGTGATCACCTCCATGATGGGATCTGCTGTGAGTAGTCAGTCAGTTGAAAGGTAGTTTCCTTGAGTGTGTGGTCTGCATGAACATAAGCAGACATTCTGGCAAGGTTCTGGTCTTTTGCTCACTCTGTATCCTGCAGCTGGCTCCTGTTAATCTGACCTCTGGCTCTTGGGACTTGAGCTAGCAGCTTACTTGGGTTCTTCACTGCTGATCTTGGAATACATCGTCTTCGCAGCCTGTGAGCAAGAGCCCTACTGTCTGACCTGTGGGTCCTAGGTTTGCCAGCCCCTTCGGCTAAGTGAATAAGGACAAGCCTTTATTCTGACCCACGAACATGGGACATTCCAGCCTCTACAACCTAGTGAGCCATTTCCTCGATATAAATCTCTTTCTATATATGTACTTACATTGTTTACTGGTTTTGCCTCTCTAAAGAACCCAGCCTAAGACAGTTTGGTTTGTATTCTGCTCTCTAGTTTCCTTCCTTCCTTCCTTCCTTCCTTCCTTCCTTCCTTCCTTCCTTCCTTCCTTCCTTCCTTCCTTCCTTCCTTCCTTCCTTCCTTCCTTCCTTCCTTCCTTCCTTCCTTCCTTCCTTCCTTCCTTCCTTCCTTCCTTCCTTCCTTCCTTCCTTCCTTCCTTCCTTCCTTCCTTCCTTCCTTCCTTCCTTCTTTTCTTCTTCTTCTTTTTTTTTTTTTTTTAATATAGGGCCTGGAATTTGATATGCTCTGAATTATAAAAAACAATGTGACTACTGCCTGCCTTGTACAGAACACAGGCTTCTGTAATTGCAACCTAAGATAGTTTTATTAACCCACACATCCCATCATTAGCTTCTATTGAGCTTGTGGTTGGCTTAACCCCATAGGTGGCTTTCACATTGAGCTTTGAACATAAGTTTCAAATATTCTCTTGGTCAGTGTTAGGTTTCAGCTTTTATGTGTTGACCCCCTCACGTTATTTTTTTAGCTTTTGAAGCTTTGTTTTTTTATTCAGTTAGTTTTCCAAGATACAGGATCTCCCTCTCAGCTATTTTTCTGCTGTGTATTTGATGAAGATTCCAACTCTAATAAGTATGTGAAACCATACAGGACCAAGTGCACAAGCTTGTGGCACACCATTGGAGATACCTGCCAGGTTGATACTGATGAATTAATGCAAGATGTTTACTTGTTTAATTAGCTACAAATCCTTTACCATCCAGCCAGATTTTCTGTACTTTGTATACAACAAAATGGCAAAACTCCTTGTCAAGTGCTTAGCTAGAATAAAGACAAACCACTTCTTTGACATTCCCATAATCTAAAATATGTCTAATTGAAAAAAATTTTAAAAAGTTTTGCTTCATATAGCTTCTTCACGATAAGCCTCTGCTCTCTCCCTGGTGCCCTAAAATGCCCTAATGGTTTATAAGATATTTTAAGAGGCCTATTATTAATAATGGAAACCCTGGTGGCGTAGTGGTTAAGTGCTACAGCTGCTAACCAAAGGGTCAGCAGTTCGAATCTGCCAGGCGCTCCTTGGAAACTCCATGGGGCAGTTCCACTCTGTCCTGTAGGGTCGCTATGAGTCGGAATTGACTTGACGGTGCTGGGTTTCTGGGTTTATTATTAATAATTTCCAGGTATTACACTAGTGTTATCAATTGTTTTATTTTCTATTTTAGGAAACTGAGACACTGCTATGTCTTCTTGTAAGATTTTCGAAATATATCAAATAGAGTTTTATTGATGGTATCTACAACTAAAAAAACATGGATATATAATTTTCTGGTATTAAATAAGTGAATGCTTATTTAAAAGCTTAAAATAGCTAGGTGCCCTTCTAAAATTAGTTAACATTATTTAAAAATATATAGTTTATAGAACTTTATCATGCATTTTATTCTCACAATAATGAGGTTTTATTACTGCATTATAGAACAGAGGTTTGAGGCACAGAAGTTTAGTAAGCTCCTCAAGGTACAGCAATAAAAAAAAAAAAAGTGGGAGATAAAATTGAAATATTTGTTACATCATTTGATTTGATAGTCATACTTGCTATTTCTTAACAAAAACAGAGATGGAAGGTGCTCCTACAACTTCACTAAAAAATAATAATAACCCATTTAAAAAAAATGGGCAAAGGACTCGAATAGAAATTTCTCCAAATAAGAAATTCAAGGCCAACCAGCACAGGAAAGTTGCTCAGAGCCATTAGCCACTAAGGAAATGTCAATCAAAATCATAATGAGACATCACTTCACCCCCACTAAGATGGTTATGATAAAAACAAATAAACAGAAAACAACAGATGTTGGAGTGGATATGGAGGAAATAGAACCCTTAGCCATTACTGGTGGAACTATAAAATGGTACAGCCACTGTGGAAAACAATTTGGACGTTCTTCAAAAAGTTAAACGTAGAATTTCCATAAGACCCTGTAATTCAACTCCTAGTTATGTACTAGAAAGAATTGAAAGCATGAACACAAGCGGATACTTTTATAATGATGTTCATTGTAACACTATTCACAATAGCTAAAAGATGGAAAAAATGTACATGTCCATCATCAAAATAATAGATAAGCAAAAATGTGGTATACACGTACAATGGAAAATTAAGCCATAAAGAGAAAAGAAATACTACAACATGAATAAACCTGAATGCATTGTGCTGAGTTAAATATGTCAGACACAAAAGGATAAATATTGTATGATCCCACTTACATGAAATATCCAGAATGGACAAATGGATAGAGATAAAATTTTATCAGTGGTTACCAGGAGTGGGAGGGAGATGGGAAGAGGAAGTCATTGCTTAGGTGGTACTGAGATTCTGTTAAGGGTGGTAGAAAAGTTTGGAAATGGATAGTGATGATAGTTGCATACACATGATGAATATAACAAACGTCATTGAATTGTACACATAAAAACTATTGAAATGGCAAATGTTCTTCTTATACATATACATGTCACACACACGCACACAAACACACACAGACAAAAAAAAACATAATCAAAACGCACAGATGTTAATGACTGCTAATATGTTTAATCTCTTCCTAATCATGAAGATTGTATCCCCTTCAAAGTTGAAAATGTCTCAGCTCAATGGATAGAGGGAAAGAAAAACCAGAATCTAAGTAGTTTCCATTTTTAGATACTTGTTAACTTTCTACCACCTCTCTCAGAAAGTAGAGTATGGCTCCTATGTTTTGATTCCATAAGCCTCACTTGTGGCTGCTAGCCTTTACAAGGAGCCCTGGTGGTACAGTGGTTAGGAACTTGGCTGCTAACAGAAAGGTCAGCAGTTTGAATCTACCAGCTGATCCCTGGAAGGAGCCCTGGTTCAGTCTAAGTTAATCTTTATTTAACTTTGTTATTCTCTTATTTTCAATTTTTGGTATTCATCTATTTCTTGTAGAATTAAATTATTAGGATCTACTATTCTTCAAAGGCATCCCTGAGTGGTACAAATTGTAAATTTGCTCAGCTGCTAAACGGAAGGTTATGGGTTTGAGTCTGTACAGAGGTACCTCAGAAGAAAAGCCTGGTTATCTGCTTCCTCAAAATCAGCCATTGAAAGCCCTCGGGAGTACAATTCTCCTCTGACACCCATGTGGTTGCCATGAGTCAGAACTGACTACACGGCAGTTGGTTGGATTTCCTTCAAAACCTTTACTCTATTTTAAAAGCTCTGAGTGTGGTAGCATATGCTTTCTCTGTTTTTTTTAACTAATATTTGGGTTTTTTCTTTAACTATGATAGTTGTTATCATTAGCTGCCATCAAGGCATCTCCGACTCATGGTGACCCCATGTACAACAGAACAAAATGTTGCTAGGTCTTGCAACATCTTCAAGATCATTGCTGTGCTGGAGTCCACTGTTTCAGCCTCAGTGTATTTCAAGTGACTTGCAACCTGGTGCCCATCTTCCAGCACAATATTGGGCAACAATCTGCTATGGTCCATAGGGTTTCCACTGGCTAATTTTTAGAAGTAGATGGCCAATCCTTTCTTCTTAGTCTGTGAACTCTGAAGAACCCTGACTGTCATGAGTAACCCTGCTGGTATTTGAAATACTGGTGGCATAGCTTCTAGCACCATAGTGACAGGAAAGCCACCAGAGTATGAAAAACTGACAGCTGAGTCATGGTAACTCTGATGAATACTATCCTATTTACCAAAATAATCACAGCCATTTTCTGTCATCAATTCCAGAGCCAAAAATCTACTCTTATTTAATCTATAGCCTCAATAATCTATCTTGCTCAAATATTCTCTACTAAGTGAGTCATACTACTGAAGAAGAAAATGTGTTTACTGGACATTGTTTTGTTTTGTCACACATGGGGTCACCATGAGTCAGAGCTGACATGATGGCAAATAACAACAACAACACTGCAAAGAAAAGAGACCAGGTAATAAGAAGATAGACAGCAGAACATTGTTTGAGAATTTATCACGGGCTTCCAGAAGAACAAACAAATCTGTCTTGGAAGAAGTACACCCAGAATGCTCCTTAGAAGCGAGGACAGCAAGACTTCATCTCATCTACTTTGGACCAGTCCCTGGAGAAGGACATTGCTTGGGAGGCAGAGGGTCAGTGAAAAAGAGGAAGACTCTCAACAAGATAGATTAACCCAGTGGCTACAATAATGGACGTGAGGATAACAATGATTGTAAGGATGGCGCAAGACCTGGCAGTGTTTCGTTCTGTTGTACATAAGGTCACTATGAGTGGTAACTGACTCAAGGGCACCTAACAACAACAATAAGAAGAAAACGAACTTGTTTGGCCAGAGTACTGTACTGATATTCAGACTAAAAACCATTAAAATTTGATTCTTTCTCTCTAAAGATAGTGCACAAGACCTTATTTACAAGCAGTTATTAAACTCCCTGCATAGGAAACCAAAGCTTTTTTTTTTTTTAAGACTAAACAATGTTAAAATTTATTTTCTGCAATTCCTCTCTTCTAAGGGGATGACGCTATTGTAGCTGGGGTCTTTTTTTTTTTTTTTTTTTGGCTTCTCTTTAATTAAAAATAATTTTCCCTTAATTACTATTGTGGAAAGTCTATTTTATGTTTCTAACATAGTGTCCTATAAAACAAATTTTAATCTTTACTAAATGAATGTGTGACTCTTAAGTATTAGCTTTATACAGGCAGAGGTTGGTCTAGGACAAAAGCAAAAGAGCATTGCATTTTGATTGAATTTAGCTACCTAAGAACTATGATATTAAAAGAAAATGTGACTTAAAATAATTGTTGTGCTATTATTCTTTTAGAAGCATATCTTAAAAGAAACTGAATATGCTTTTAAATATGTTAGATACTGGTTAGCAAACTTTTCCTTAGTCTAACCAGTTGTCTTGTTGGAAGGTCAAACCACTAGATCAACCATTAACTTTGGTATAACAAACATACAGCATATTGATCATATGTGTAACCTCCATTAAGCAGCAGCAGTGGTGACACGTTGTTGTTAGGTGCCATTGAGTCACTTCCGACTCACAGTGATCCTATGTACAACAGAACGAAACACTGCCCAGTCCTGCACCATCTTCACAATCCTTGTTAAGCTTAAGCCCATTGTTGTACCCATTGTGTCAATCCATCTCATTGAGGGTCTTCCTCTTTTTTGATGACCCTCTACTTTACCAAGCATGACGTCCTTCTCCAGGGAATGATCCCTCCGGACAACATGTCCAAAGAATGTGAGGCATAGTTTTGCCATCCTTGCGTCTAAGGAGCATTCTGGTTGTATTTCTTCTGAGACAGATTTGTTCGTTCTTTTGGCAGTCCATGGGTATATTCAATATTCTTCTCCAACATCACAATTGAAAGACATCAATTCTTCTTTGGTCTTCTTTATTCATCATCCGGGCTTCACATACATGGAAGGCAGTTGAAAACACCATGGCTTGGGTCAGGCCCACCTTAGTCTTCGAGGTGACATCTTTGCTTTTCAACACTTTAAAGAGGTCTTCTGCACCAGATTTGCCCAATGCAATGCATCTTTTTGATGTCTTGATTGCTGCTTCCATGGGTGTTGATTGTGTATCCAAGTAAAATGAAATTCTTGGCAACTTCAATCCTTTCCCCATTTATCATGATGTTGCTTATTGGTCCAGTTGTGAGGGTTTTTGTTTTTTTTATGTTGAGGTATAATCCATACTGAAGGCTGTGGTCTTTGATCTTCATCAATTAAGTGCTTCAAGTCCTCTTCACTTTCAGCAAGTGAGGTTGTGTCATCTGCATAACTCAGGTTGTTAGTGGGTCTTCCTTCAATCCTGATGCCTCCTTCTTCATATAGTCTAGCTTCTCTGTTTATTTGTTCAGTATACAGACTGAATAGGTATGGTGAAAGGATGCAATCTTGACACACACCTTTCCTGACTCTAAACCATGCAGTATCCCCTTGTTCTTTTCGAACGACTGCCTCTTGATCTATGCACGGTTTCCCCAGGAAACTTCTGAATCTGGCTTGAATTTCTGGCAGTTCCCTGTCAATACACTGCTGCAGCCACTTTTGAATGATCTTCAGCAAAATTTTACTTGTGTGTGATATTAATTATATTGCCCTATAAGTTCTGCATTCAGAGAGATCACTTTTCTTGGAAATAGGCATAAATATAGATTTCTTCCAGTCAGTTGGCCAGGTAGCTGTCTTCCTAATTTTTTTGACATAGACAAGTAAGCACTTCCAGTGCTGCATCCATCTGTTGATACAACAAAGTGGTGGCTTCGTTTTATATATATGCATTTGTTTGCTTTAATTCAAAAATTGACATTTTATAAGCATTTTTATGTACTTTAAAAAAAAAAAAAAAACAAGAATATGGGTCCTTTATTCTAAAACTTCTTAGGAGAACAGGTCAAAATCTTAAGAACCTAGTATTTGAATTAAAGATTGATGATTCACGCTTTTCTTAATATCAAAGGGTTATAACAGATGCCTCTCCATTTCTCATTTTTGTTGTTGTTTGTTCTTTCATCTTTTGCCAAAGCATCCCACTTCTTCATATTTATTGCCAACTTTTAACTTGCTTGCTTCACAATCCTGTTTGATACAGAGTAAAATATCCTCCTCCATACCTCCTTTCTTGCTGTTTTTTAAATTAGAATTTTAAATATTATGAGCATTCCATTCACGATTATCATCTGACTAAAGTCACCATACCATGAATTTCACATCTTTTCCAGATAGTGTCAAATTTAGTTCATCTTCTTTAAATTCCATATTTTGCCTCAAACTTATTATCTTATACAGATTAATTTCTAACTTTTGAGTTGTACTTTCTTCACTTGATTCAGCAATTCATCAAAATTGGTTGTTAAGCCACAATCTTAAATATGATCTCTTGCAAATTCCTAAACCATTCAGAGGGCATTTTAGCACTTCATTTAACAGCTTCCAAGTTAGCAAGATTGGTATAAATATTGTTGCTTACTACTGATATACTATATGTACTGGATTCTGAATTGATACAAATATTGGTATAAATATTACAAATTAGCATAAATACTGCCATTGACTTCAGATTTACTGAATTTGGAACTCTGAAAAAAAAAATTGCCTGTTTAGCCATATCCTTTGTATTATACTTCTACTTTGAAAAATATAATAATTTGTTTGTTAATTTTCTTGTTCATCTGTCAAGAATCAAACATAGGTGAGCAGATTAATAGATTAATGCCTATAGCTTTAGGATTTCCTAACTTATAAGTATTTTAACATTATTAAAGAGAATTTTTAAAATAGTTTGGAGAGTAGCTGGATGTTACTAGCGTTTATTTAATTTCCCCAAAGTGTACGTTATTACATGTTTACCTATCTAAATTTAGAAAGTAAGCTGATTACAGTAATGGCATCCTAGAATGTGTCAGGTATGTTTTGCTTTCCAACTTTTATAGATGTTCACATTAGCCACAATAAGGCACTGTCATCATGATCCAAGGACATAATGGAAATCAGTTTCTGACATAGCATATATTGTCCTTGAAAACTCCACCGACAAAATGAGAGGGCCAATAATACTTCAAATAAGAAAGAATAGATCCAGGGTATTCCTACAGACCTAGAAATCATGAAAATTATTGTGGCTTCAATATTATTATTGAAAATATATTTGCCTTAGTATTCACGAAGCAAGAAAAAATATTTTTTAATATTTGTAATCATATTTTGTCTTTGGGTAATATATGAGACTAAATTGGATAGGCATACCTATTTTATTCAAGTATATAAACAGAGTATGTTTTTTCAGAAAAAGAAAAACAAATTAAATTTAAGATTCTGTTCAGTTCCCTGTAAGTTAACAACCTGCTTTTAAGCAGAAAGTGAAAATTGATCTAGCAATATATGTTAATTGTGCTAGTAAGTCAGCTTCGGTTTAACTATTTTCTTTTGTTCATTATCACAACTTGCCCATCTATTCAGCTTCCATATTAAATTATAGTCATAGATAAACTGTGTTAATTTTGTATATATCTGCCTGGATAAAATATATCTTTTCTTAGTTCCAAAAATATATTCATCAAATGCACAACTTTCAACTTACACTTAGACTCCTAATGATTATTTTTTCAAGTCCACTTGTAACAGAAATTTGAAAGACCAATAAGGAGAATACTTCTTTTTCCTTCTAAGTGGATATGAATTATCTCCATTCAACTTTGCATGACCATTACGCTTTACTTACTTACTATAAAAAAAACCAACTATTAAATGATTTCTCTTTTCTTGCACAGAAAATATACTGTCTTACACTCAATATAGCAATATACTGATATTTTTATGTTAACTTTATTGGCTAATTGAAAAATTCTTAACCTGGGCTGAAGAGATTGTAATACTACTAAATAAAAGTCAATCCAGAACCTCTACGGGAAAAACAATGGCAATGGGGAAATGAAGCAAATAAATCCATATGGTAATCCGAAATCATCATGTCTTTTCACTCTGAATTAGTGACCATGGATGTTTCAAAAGTATGTGTTTGGTGGAAACTTTGCAAATATACAGGAGAACGCTGGATTTTCCAATCCCTGGAAGAAAATCTTTTTTTACACTCCAGTCGTGTAAGAGTTAATTCTGTTTCCCACCAGATGCAATCTGTAAGTTAGGTCTGGAAGGCAGCAAAGGCAACCTGGACTTGAAGTAACACTTCTGTTGTCAAGGGTTACTGATGGGGGAAGGGAAGGGGTTGGAAGGCGTTGGAAAGGGAAGGAGTTATGGAAATGAAGAAGGATCGTAGCACACACGACATAAATTCAAATGCTCTAGATGTATTTGAAATAAGATCTCAATTCTCTTGTGTTTTTGCATTTTGCATTTCATTTATTTAGTGTACACATGGCTGGCGAATTTCAGGGTTGGTTGTTGTTGACCTTATTTAGTGTATCACTTTCCAACAGCGTTCGGATGTAAATTATCAGCATAGTAATTTTGCAATTAAATTTGAATTTACCATTAAGACTTAATCTAAAATACAATACAATTATGCTGTAATATATAGTATACAATAAAGTTATGCTCTAATATCAACAAATATCTTAGGTGAACTTGGTGTACAGTCTGCGTCATTTCTGTTTACACTAGGGCTTCTCTTTTCCTCCAGAAAATTAAAGGTCTGGGGAAACAGCATGCTTAAGGGCTTTAAATTCATATCTATTAAGATTCAGTTATTATTATAAATTTTTAAAATAAAAAATTTTAAAATAGGTACCTTTAATAATGATGTACTGAAATGTTGCTTCTTTTTTTTTTTTGCATGTTCCAGTATTTCAAATTGCCAGTCACCACAAGCCTGCCTCACTTTAAATCTCCTTCTGCCAATTTGCATTAGTAATGGACTTGCTAAGAGAGAAACTGTAAAAAGGAAATGTGCCAATTAATAGGAAATACTTGACATACTGTGACATTATCAGTATATTTGATGAGACATTGCCAGTATATTTGATGATTTGTTTTTACACCTCAATATTCACAAATATTTCTGAATTTCTTATTTTGCAGAGTAGAAATGGGCGTCCATGCCATTGTCACTGATGGCATTTTTAGTAGGATTTTATTAACACAGCCCGTATTTTACAATCTATACACTCATATTTTAGCTGCTGTCATTTCATTAAGTTGTTCTATTTGGAGTAGCCATGCAAAAAATAAAATTAAGAGCTATTTTACTTAGAGAAGAGAAAAAGTATTTGTCTATAATACAAAGTAAAAACAGGTTTGTTTGTTTTTTTTTGCCAAAAGTATGTGTGAATTTTCTTCAGAAGTGTGCTTTTAAAATCCTTTGTATTTGCAAAGCCACTCCACACAGACAATTACAAGCAGATATGAAATGATAGATCATATGGCAGGAGTTTAAATATGAGGGGTTTTTTTTTTCCCCCTCTCGGTTAAGTTAAACATCGCAGCAGGCATTACAATACCAGAGGTAACGAATCAATTAAATCCATTTTCCCCTCCGCGTCCCCAACGCTGCGTGCGTAGTGTTGCTGTGTAGTTCAGAGCCTGAGCGGTAGGACCCAGGGGCCTCCGCAGCCACCAATAGAATCGCGCACTTGGACCTATTTGTATGCAATGCCGTCTGCTGTGCGCATTAATAGTAATACAGATAACGGGTTTGAAAGAATTCTCTACCGGAGGATTGGATTTTTCCAGGGTGCTGATACTGGGAAGTAATCCGACTTCGCTGTCTTCCTATTGCCCCCTCTTACGTTTTAAAGTCTCGGACAGCTTTTGCTTGGCTTAAACTCGGAAAGGTTTCCGTGCACAGCAAAGTTGGAAGGCTGCGCCGGTACCACCGAGCCGCTACGTTCCTGAAAACGGTCTGAATCGAAAGGTAAGTCTCTCAAGTGACTGTAAGCGAAGTGATAGCCGGCTTTAGAATTGTCGAAAGGGACACACTCGGTTTTACGTTAGTGGGTCCTGGAGTGCAGAATGGGTGCGGGAAAGACCGCAGTTTGTCCAGGAATTGTGCCTGGTGCAACGGGGATATTTGGAGGGTAGAATCAAAAGCCTTCCGGTTAAATGGGAAATTGCAGCTTTACGCTCTGACCAGATTCAACAAGTTTCCCTGCAGGGATGCGATGTTTGTTTATTTTCTTGCAAGTTGTGCAGAGTGTCTGTTCCCGGTGGGCTGAGCCTGCTTTAACAAAGAAGTTTCGGGATTTGGGTCTGGTGCGTGAGTGGTTTAATCCTTGTTTAAGGAGGTTTTGTGTTGCATTTGGGCTTCCTGGTTAAAGTGTTCGGCTGCTAATCGAAAGGTCGGCGGTTCGAAACCACCAGCAGCTCTGCGGGTGAAAGATGTGACAGATGTGGCTGTCTGCTTCCGTGTATAAGAAAAAGAAAAAAAAAATTTTTTTTTTCCTTGGAAACCAAATGGGTCACTTCCCCTACAGCCACGAGTAGGAATGGGCTCCACAGCAGTGTTTTATTATTATTATTATTATCATTATTATTATTATTATTTTGGAAGGAGGGGGAGGCACAGAAGGAAACTGCTTCTTGGAATGCTCCCAGCATCAGCAGCCTGCTGGGTTGGGGCTGGGCAACTTTGCAGCACAATCTCGATGTCTCTGACCGCACCGTGGTTGGTGGTGTGAGCTGAGCCTCGGAAACCAGCAGGCTCCAAGGCTAGCAGAGCTCCCAAACTTTGAAAGCGTTCTCCAAGGAGGATGAGAGTGGTGGCTTTTAAAACGATCATTACTGGGTGACTTTTGCTGAACTCTTAGTGTTGGGTAAGCAAGGAGGTTTTTGAAGACCTGCGTTCCAACCTGCAGCTTTTTTGCGTGGAAAACGCAGTGCTGATCCCGAGAAGGTGGGGGCTTGAAACTATGCCAGAAGGGACTTTGTCTGAGGGAGGAAAGGAGAGAGGAGAAAGATGAATGAGCGCGTTGCGTCCCATCTTTCACACACAAAAACCACACGCGTGGGACGTGCCAGAAAGCGCTCCAGTTGGTGGCGTTTAGCTGGAAAACGTATTGCAGGGAGGTCCAGGAGCCTCTGCATTATTGATGAAGCTCTGTGCCCTTCTAGGGGCTCTTCTCGCTGCTCCTCCTTTGCGCCGGGCCCCCGCCCGCGTCCCGCTGAGGTTGAGAGGCTGGCGCGGGTGCGGCGGCGGCGCGGCTCACCCCGCAGCGCTGCAGACACAATGGGGGAGCGGCAGGCAGAGCCCTGCGGGCGGGTGGCGCGGGGAGGTCACCGCTGCAATCCCGCTGCCGCAGCCCGCCTGTCGCTCCGCCGCAGGCTGCAGTGCTGCCGGAGCCGCTTCCTTCCGGCGGCCCGGCTCTCTGAGAGCCGGGCCCCGCGCAGGAGACACACACCTGGCCGCAAAGGTCCGGGGTTACCTTCCAGGGGCCACAGTGTGGCAGGCAGACAGGTGGAGTGGAGGAGACGGGACGTTAAGACTTCCCACTCCAGCTTCTGGTAAAAGCTACGACCTCTACACGAATATACCCCAGGCTGCGCTCCAGGCTTCCAAGAGGAGCTGCACCCCAAAGGAGAAAGGGGGCGTAGAGGAAAGAAGAAAAACGCTAATGAGGCTGCAGGAAGAGAGAGGAAGCAAGCGATCTGGGGCAATTTTGTTCATCAGTCTGGCTGGTCCTGGCTCTTTTAAGTAGGGTGTTTGCGATGGGGTTTTGAAATGCGGTCCCCCGCCTCTCTGCAGCACTAAAGGCGCAGCCTTCCAGAGGCAGGAGCTCACTAGAGACTCTTTCTAAAGATGAAGGAAGGAGATGGGCAGGAGACTGCTTTTTGCAGTGTCGTTTAACCCTGACCTCAGCACCTCCCACCCTTTGACGCCCCCACCAGGGAGTGCCCTGACCTTGCAAACTGCTCTATGTCACCTGCTCCGTTCTTTAAACGGTTTTAACAGGCTGTGTGTTACAAGGGCTGCTGTGAGATAGTTTGTGTGTTCCCAAGTGGAAGTAGAAGATGGTCTCATTTGGAGGTTGAGCGCCAACCCCGTTGGGTTTGGGGAGGGAGAGGGATCTCGGTTTCTTGAGGGGGTACTCTTAGAGAAAATACACTCTTTTGAGCACACGGGGAATGAACAGTGTCATTATGTTCTTCTCCCACTTTCTCTTGGCCCCTTTTGTTGTGTTCCTCTGGGAACTAGGATGTGATATCAAGCAGTAATATTTTGGGAATCGACCCACTTACTAGGAAGCCAACTAGAAGTCTTTAAGTGGGCTTTCAGGGCCACATTTGGATGCTCCTGAGATCTATCATTCTGGGAGACTCAGTTTACCATCCCAAGACCTGTGTCTCCTCTGTATTTGGGGGAGGCACAAGTAGTCTGAATGTTTTTGAAAAGCCTTCTGGGAGGAATGCAGCACATTGATTTTGCTACAGATGAATATGGAAGATGCAGGGTTGCTGGGTGTTCCTCTGTGTCCCCCACCACCACCACCACCAAAAAAAAAAAAAAAAACAGAAACCCAGACCAAACTTCCAGTTGGTAAAGGGCAGTCTTTGTTTCTTAGGACTCTTTCCCCTCCCATGGGGGTTGGGGTGGGTGGTGGGTGTGAGGACTGTGCAAAGACCAAGACAGAGTGTGTATGGAGCAAGGAAATTCACCTCATACTGTTGCCATGGATTTTGGACTTCCTTTAACCTTTCACCACACATCTTCCTGCTCCATGTGTCTTCCAATTTAGCCCTGTACAATCAGCAGAATTGAAGCGCAGTGACACAGCTGCAGAGCCCTGATGGAGGCTTACTCAAGAGAACAGCTGTTAATCACATGTTTGCTGTATTTTCCCACTTACTTCCTTTTCCTTCCGTTTCCTTCCCCTGTCCTTGAACAGTGTTACCATCTTCCAGGCTGCATTCAGTGAAGGCTTAGTGATTTCCAGTGATATAGCTCTATGCTGAGTGTGGGCGGAGGGCAGAGATTCAACAGCTGCTTAGGGAGTTCCATAGATTTAAAGCTGACGTTCCCTTATCCTATACTGCACAAAATAAAGAGTAAATATCCTAATCTCTCCCTAAAGAAAATTATGTGGGTTCTGTATAATAGTCTTTTATAGCATAGCAGAATCAATTCAAATGTAAAATAACATCGATCAGAGCTGAAAGGGATGCTGTACACTTTGAAAACTGGTGGTGTACTTGGCTAACAAAAGCTCACATTTGGTGGTGCATTCGTGAAGAACTCAGCTGCTAACCAAAAGATTGGCAGTTCAAATTCACCAGCCACTCCTCAGAAACCCTGTGGGGCAGTTCTAGTCTACCCTATAGGAACTATGAGTTGGAACTGACTGGATAACAATGGGTTTGGGTATTTTTGTTTTGTTTTGTTGTTTTATAACATGATACATTAATAACATGAGATACTTTTATTTAAGCAACACTTAATGTAAGTTACTGTCATTGTGAAGCTGAGCAACTCAAGGCACTGCAAAGAGGTGAGTTTTAAAGGAAAAAAAGGCAAAACAGTGAATAAGCCCTTGGCAGTTTGATGAATGAGCAGGTGCAATGCACCATTTGAAATGTAACTTGAAGTGAGGTTCCATCTAATTCACTGGAGAACGGGCTGCTCTTTATCACCTAGAAAACTCAACTGATTTTTCTCTCTGAG
Organism: Elephas maximus indicus; assembly: GCF_024166365.1. Lineage (NCBI taxonomy): Eukaryota > Metazoa > Chordata > Mammalia > Proboscidea > Elephantidae > Elephas > Elephas maximus. The sequence continues at coordinate 51,769,991 of NC_064836.1, read as the reverse complement.
ACCTGCAAGTTCAGATACAAAAACATAATAGCATACAGTAGGCTAAAATTATGAACTGGTCATTATCTCTCTGAACCTACTGTTGAAGTGAGCAGTCTTATTGATGCATTTATGTTTGTATCTAAAATGATATGATACCAGGCAGATCTCCGAATTCCACAGAAATATAGACCCTAGAAAAGTAACTGACTTATCCAAGGTCGTATAAGAGAGAGCTGTAGACATAGTGTTAGGCACCTTACCTCTGACAGATATTTTCACTTAGTCTTCACATCACCTTTTGAAGTAGGCTTTATTAGACTTCATTTACATATGAAGGAATTGAAGCTCAGAGAGGTTAAGTAAAAAGTACAAAGTAAAACAGCAAATAAGAGGAAGAGCCAGGATTGAGATACCAGTTTTTCCTCATGACAGAGTCTATCTTTTTCCAGTGTGTCATGCTTCTTTTAAGTGAACCAATGTTTGCAGATCACTGTACTTAGTATTTTCTGTAAATAAAACATTTCATTATTCTTTGAATTTTACATCAGCACTCATAATTTTCCAATCTGCCAGATCTCCTTTTCGTATACAAAACTTTTTTTTTTTTGGCACCTATCCCTGACCAATCTTCTACAAATAGTGACTTTCCAAAAATCCCATGGCCAGGGAATAACTTTATTGTTGTTGTTAGGTACCATTGAGTGGGTTCTGACCCATATCGACCCTGTGTACAACAGAAGGAAACACTGCCCTGTCCTGCCACATCATCACAATTGTTGCTGTTTGAGCCAATTATTGCAGCCACTATGTCAATTCATCTGGTTGAGGGTCTTCCTCTTTTTTGCTGACCCTCTCATTTACCAAGCATGATATACTCCTCCAGGGACTGAGCCCTCCTGATAACATATCCAAAGTACATGAGACAAAGTCTTGTCATCCTTGCTTCTAGGAGCATTCTGGCTGTACTTCTTTCAAGACAGATTTGTTCATTCTTCTGGTAGTCCATGGTATATTCAATATTCTTTGCCAAAACCATAATTCAAGTGCATCAATTCTTCAGTCTTCCTTACTCATTTCCAGTCTTCACATGCATATTGGAAACCCTGGTGGTGTAGTGGCTAAGTGCTACGGCTGCTAACCAAAGGGTTGGCAGTTCGAACCCACCAGGCGCTCCTTGGAAACTCTATAGGGCAGGTCTACTCTGTCCTATAGGGTTGCTATATTTTTTTATGAGGCAATTGAAAATATCATGGCTTGAGTCCAGCCCCCCTCAGTCCTCAAGGTGACATCTTTGCTTCTCAATACTTTAAAAAGGTCTATTGCAGCAGATTTGCTGAATGCAGCATTGTTTGATTTCTTGACAACTGCTCCATGAGTGTTGATTGTGGATCCAAGTAAAATGTAATCCTTGACAACTTTAGTGTTTTCTGTTTATCAAGATGTTGCTTGTTGGTCCAGTTGTGAGGATTTTTGTTTCCTTTATGTTTAGGTGTTATCCATACAAAGGCTGTATTCTTTGATCTTCATCAGCAAGCGCTTCAAGCCCTCTTCACTTTCAGCAAGCAAGGTTGTGTTATCTGCATAAAACAGGTTAATTAGCCTTCTTCCAATCTTGATGCTCTGTTTTTCTTCATATAGTCCAATTTTTCAAGTTATTTGCTCAGCATACAGATTAAATAGGTATGGTGAAAGGATACAATCCTGATGCACACCTTTCCTGACTCTAAACCATGCAGTGCCCACTTGTTCTGTTCAAATGACTACCTGTTGGTCTGAGATTTCTCATGAGCACAATTAAGTGTTCTGAATTCCCATTCTTTGCAGTGTTTTCCATAATTTGTTATGATCCATACAGTTTAATGCTTTTGCATAGTCAAAAAAACAGGTACACATCTTTCTGGTATTCTCTGCTTTAAGCCAAGATCCATCTGACATCAGCAATGATATCCTTCTTGCAGGTTCTCGTCTGCATTTGGCCTGAATTTCTGGCAGTTCCTTCTGGGATGTACTGCTGCAACAGTTTTTGAATGATCTCCAGCCAAATTTTACTTGCATGTGACATAAATGATATTGTTTGATAATTTCCTCACTTGGTTGGATCATCTTTGTTTGGATTGGGCACACATATGGGTGTCTTCCAGTCAGTTGTCCAGATAGCTAGCTGTCTTCCAAATTTCTTGGCACAGACGAGCGAGCACTCCCAGCCTTGTTGAAACATCTTAATTGGTATTCCATCAATTCCTGGAGCCTTGTTTTTTTGCCAATGCCTTCTTTTTTTAATGCAATACATTTGGTATTGAACTTGGACTTCTCCCTTCAATAGCATCAGTTCTTGATCATATGCTACCTCCTGAAATGGTTGAACTTAGACCAATTCTTTTTGGTCCAGTGACTCTGTGTATTCCTTCCATCTTCCCTTGATGCTTCCTGCATTGTTTAATATCTTGCCCATAGAATCTCTCAGTATTGCAACTTGAGGCATCAGTTTTTCCTTCAGTTCTTTCAGCTTGAGAAATGCCAAGCATGTTCTTCCCTTTAGGTTTTCTAATTCTTCTTCTATTTACTTTAGCTACTCGATGTTCAAAAGCAAGCTTCAGAAACTCTTCTGACATCTCTTTTGGTCTTTTCTTTCTTTCCTGTCTTTTTAATGACGTTTTACTTTCTTCATGTATGATGCCCTTGATATCATCCCACAACCTGTTTGGTCTTTGGTCATTAGTGTTCAATACTTCAAGTCTATTCTTGAGATGGTCTCTAAATTCAGGTGGGATTTACTCAAGGTTGCACTTTGGCTTTTGTGGACTTGTTTTAATTTTCTTCAATTTCAACCTGAACTTGCATATAAGCAACTGATGGTCTGTTCTGCAATCGGCCCCTGGCCTTATTCTCACTGGTGATATTGAGCTTCTCCTTCATCTCTTTCCACAGATATAGTTGATTTGATTCCAGTGTATTCCATCCTGCATGGTACAAGTGTATAGTTGCCATTTATGTTGTTAAAAAAATTGTGCTTGCAAGGAATAAGTCATTAGTCTGCAAAATTGTGTCATACAATCTCCAGCATTATTTCTACCACTGAGGCCATGTTTTCCAAGTACCTATCCTTCTTCATTGCTTCCAACTTTCTCATTCCAATCACCAGTAATTTTTAATGCATCTTGGTTGTGTATTTGATCAATTTTGGACTGCAGAAGGTGATAAAGATCTTCACTTTCTTCATCTTTGGCCTTAGTGATTGGTGTATAAATTTGAATAACAGTGGTACTAACTGGTCTTCCTTGTAGGCCTATGGATATTATCCTGTCACTGACAGCATCGTACTTCAAGATAGATCTTAAAATGTTTTGAAATGTTCTTTTTGACGATGAAAGTGACACCATTCTTCTTCAATTTACTATTCTCAGCATTGGAGACTATATGATTGCCCAGTTCATAATGGCCAATTCCAGTTCATTTCAGCTCACTAATGCCTAGGATATTAATCTTTTATGGATTCCATTTCATTTTTGATGGCTTCCAATTTTCCTAAATTCATACTCCACACATTCCACATTCTGAGTATTAATGGATGTTTACACAACTGTTTCTTCTCATTTACAGTCACATCACATAGGTAAATGAAGGTCCCAAAAGCTTTACTTCATTCTCATTTTTAAGGTAGACTCCATTTTGAGGCAGTAACTCTTCACCATTCATATTTTGAGTGCCTTCCAACCTGAGGCACAGTAGTTAAGTGATATGGCTGCTAATCAAAAGTTCAGCAGTTCAAATCACCAGCCCCTCCTTGGAAATCTGGTGGGGGCAGTTCTACTCTGCCCTCTAGGGTGTCTATGGGTCGGAATCAACTTGACAGCAACTGGTTTGGCTTTTTTGGTTTTCCAACCTGAGGGTCCCATCATCCCACACTTTATCAGACAGTGTTCCACTGCTATTCTTAAGGTTTTCACTGGCCAATTTTTTTGAGGAGTTGATTGCCAGGTCCTTTTTCCTAGTTTGTCTTAGTCTGGAAGCTCCACTGAAACCTGTCCACCATGGGTGACTCTGCTGGTATTTAAAATACTGGTAGCACAGCTTCCAGCATCACAGCAACACCCACACCACTGAAGTATGACAGACTGACAGATGAGTGGTGGTGGATCCTAGGGCCAGGGAATAACTTCATCACTAACAATGTCCACACATGGAGGCGGGGCCAAGATGGCTGACTAGGTAGAAGCTACCTCGGATCGCTCTTGCAACAAAGACTCAGAAAAACAAGTGAATTGATCACATACATGACAATCTACTAACACTGACCATCAAACGCAGATATAAAGAGTTGACCTGAGTGACAGGTGGGTGAAAAGCTGTGCCCTGAACCAGCAGCTGCTTCTGGAACCTGTGACCCACTCCACAGCTTTGAGCCCCCACGGTTCCCTGGTGCCAAGTGGCGGGGCTGATTGCAGCTTGCTGAGGCCAGGCAGGCACGGGACACAGCCCTAACCCCTAGCCCCCTGGGGTAACCTCCGTAGAGACAGCCAGCGCAAGCAGACTGCACACTGACAGGGCTAACGAGAGAATGAACAACCACAGGGAAGCAGCGACTGTTTTCAGAGCCTGGAGCCAGCATCCCAGTCAGAAAACCTTGGTGCCGGGCTTTGGACTGGGCACAGGGGAGCTGAGCACGGCATCATGAGCCGACGCAAACACGGGGCACAGCCCTGGCCTCCTGAACTGACCTCTGGGGAAGCCCAGCCAGTGCATGCAGACAGTGCAGCGACGCGGCTGACAGGAGGAGAAGTCACTGGGAGGTAGCAACTGATTTTGGAGCCTGAAGTGCGGCGTCCCAGCCGGGGCACCTTGGCGCTGGGCTTTGGACTGGGAGCGGAGGAACTGACCACGGCTTCTGAGACAGCACAAGCACAAGACATGGGCTTGACCCTCGGGGGCAATCTCCACCCAGCCAGCGCACACAGGCTACACACCCCTCGGGAATCTCAGATAAAACAGTCATCACCAAGCAAGATAAGTAACTTTGTCTTTATTCCTGGGTGCTACTCTCTCCTATCTATCTGTTCCCTCCCCTCCATTCCCAGGCAGTGACATTAACCTTGGAATTTCCTGGGCCAGGGAGTGAAGTGCTCTGCAGTCTTTTTTTTGTTTGTTTGTTTTTGTTTTTTTGTCTTTTCGTAACCCATTCTCCTGGCCTGAGAGAAGCAGCTACATAAAACCCAGGGCCCAAAAATCCTTCCCTGACTTCCCGAAATTGAACTAAAAATACAGAACCAGCTCCAGCCAAGCATATGAGATCCACAGTCTTGGGCTTTCATCCCTACAGGGAACAAGGTGGCTATTATAATGCAAAGGCTATTCTGATAGTGATCTGACTGTAATTGTTTTAGCGGATTACTGGAAAGACAAGTTTCCCAGGTCTGATATCTCTACCTATAAAACAGAGCCCTCACTGACCCACAACGGGGAACTGAGACCTGAAGCTCCACCCAAACCACCTAGCCTCCTGCCATAGGGGTCTGAGGATAGTGACACCTACCAATCTGTAGAGGTACATGCATTGGGTGCCTAAGGTACAGCTGCAGAGTCAACCCACCAAAGTGCTTTAGGAATAGAGACACGCCTACCTCACAGGCACTTTGGGGAGCCTATCAACATCCTGCCCCCCCTGGAGTGTGACCCCCTGCTACTACTAGAATCTGGTGCACACAACTATCACCACTACTTCTCTAGGTGAATAGGTGACAGTCTACACCACACACTTGATAACCCAAAATCAGATTCTACTCAAGAATAGTGAATGGACTCTTAGGCTTGTATTTCTGGTAACAGTCCAAACCAGCTGGTAATAGGACATAAGTGATTCAAAGGCAACAACAATCAAGACAGCGCAATCTAGTAGCCCATCTACGTATATTGAAAGAAAACAAAACAAGATAAGACTCAGTGAGCAAATATAAAATAAATCACTACAGTATCTTATAGATGGCTCAGAGAGAGCAGTTGATGTCAAACCACACAAAGAAGCAGACCATGATTGCTTCTACAACTCCTCAAATTAAAGAATCAAAATCTTCCCCAAATGAAGATAGAATCCTGGAATTGCCGGATGCAGAATATAAAAAACAAATTTACAGAATGCTTTAAGACATCAGGGATGACCTCAGAAATGAAATAAGGCAATCTACAGAAAAAGCCAAGGAACACACTGATAAAGCAATTGAAGAAATCAAAAAGATTATTCAAGAACATAGTGGAAAAATTAATAAGCTGCAGAAATCCATAGAGAGACAGCATTCAGAACTCCAAAAGATTAACAGCAAAATTACAGAATTAGACAACTCAATAGGAAGTCAGAGGAGCAGAATCGAGCACTTGGAATGCAGAGTGGGGGAGCTGGAGGATAAGGCAATTGACACCAATATAGTTGAAGAAAAATCAGATAAAGGAATTTAAAAGAATGAAGAAACCCTAAGAATCATGTGGGACTCTATCAAGAAGAATAACTTGCGTGTGATTGGAGTTCCAGGACAGGGAGGGATAACAGAAAACACAGAGAGAATAGTTGAAGATCTGCTGGCAGAAAACTTTCCTGACATCATGAAAGACGAAAGGTTATCCATCCAAGATGCTTATCGAACCCCATATAAGATTGGTCCAAAAGGAAAATCACCAAGACATATTATCATCAAACTTGCTGAAACCAAAGATAAAGAGAAAATTTTAAAAGCAGCCAGGGATAAAAGAAAGTTCTCCTACAAAGGAGAATTAATAAGAATAAGTTCAGACTACTCAGCAGAAACCATGCAGTCAAGAAGGCAATGGGATGACATATTTAGAGCACTGAAGGAGAAAAACTGCCAGCCAAGGATCATATATCCAGCAAAACTCTCTCTCAAATAAGAAGGTGAAATTAAAACATTTACAGATAAACACAAACTTAAAGAATTCGCAAAAACCAAACCAAAGCTACAAGAATTAGTAAAGGAAATTGTTTGGTCAGAAAATCAATACTATCAGATACCAGCACAACACAAGGTCACAGAACAGAACATCTTGATATCAACTCAAATAGGGAAATCACAAAAACAAATTAAGATTAATTTTAAAAAGAAAAAAATGGTCAAAACAGGGAATCATTGAAGTCATTATGTAAAAGATCACAATAATCAAAAAGAGGGACTAAATACAGGAGGCATAGATCTTCCATATGGAGAGGAAAACAAGGCGATATAGGACAATACAAACTAGGTTTTTACTTAGAAAAATAGGGGTGAATATTAAAGTAACCACAAAGAGGTCTAACAATTCCATAATTCAAAATAAAATCCAAGAAAAACATAACGACTCAGCAAACATAAATTCAACTACTATGAAAATGAGGAACACACAATTTACAAAGAAAAATGTCTCAGCACAAAAAAGTAAGTGGAAAAATGAAATTGTCAACAACACACACAAAAAGGCATCAAAATGACAGCTTTTTTTTTTTTTTAAACTCATACTTATCTATAATTACACTGAATGTAAATGGACTAAATGCACCAATAAAGAGACAGAGAGTCTCAGACTGGATAAAGAAACAAGATCTGAATATATGCTGCCTACAAGAGACACACCTTAGACTTAGAGACACAAACAAACTAAAACTCAAAGGATGGAAAAAAATATATCAAGCCAACAATAAGCAAAAAAGAGCAGGAGTAGCAATATTAATTTCTGACAAAATAGACTTTAAAGTTAAATCCACCACAAAGGATAAAGAAGGACACTACATAATGATTAAAGGGACAATTGTCCAGGAAGATATAACCATATTAAATATTTATGCACCCAATGACAGGGCCGCAAGATACATAAAACAAACTTTAACGGAACTAAAAAGTGAGATAGACACCTCCACAATTATAGTAGGAGACTTCAACACACCACTTTCAGAGAAGGATAGGACTTCCAGTAAGAAGCTCAATAGAGACACGGAAGACCTAATTGCTACAATCAACCAACATAACCTTATAGACTTATACAAAGCACTCCACCCAACAGCTGCAAAGTATACTTTTTTTTTCTAGTGCACATGGAACATTCTCTAGAATAGATCACGTATTAGGTCATAAAACAAACCTTTGCAGAATCCAAAACATCGAAATATTACAAAGCCTCTTCTCAGACCACAAGACCCTAAAAGCGGAAATCAATAACAGAAAAATTAGGGAAAAGAAATAAAATACTTGGAAACTGAACAATACCCTGCTGAAAAAAGACTGGGTTATAGAAGACATTAAGGAGGGAATAAAGAAATTCATAGAATGCAACAAGAATGAAAACACTTCCTATCAAAACCTCTGGGACACAGCAAAAGCAGTGCTCAGAGGTCAATTTATATCAATAAATGCACACATACATAAAGAAGAAAGAGCCAAAATCAGGGAACTGTCCCTACAACTTGAACAAATAGAAAGTGAGCAACAAAAGAATCCATCAGGCACCAGAAGAGAACAAATAATAAAAATTAGAGCTGAACTAAATGAATTAGAGAACAGAAAAACAATTGAAAGAATTAACAAAGCCAAAAGCTGGTTCTTTGAAAAAATTAACAAAATTGATAAACCATTGCCCAGACTGACTAAAGAAATACAGGAAAGGAAACAAATAACCCGAATAAGAAACGAGATGGGCCATATCACAACAGACCCAACTGAAATTAAGAAAATCATATCAGATTATTATGAAAAATTGTACTGTAACAAATTTGCAAACCTAGAAGAAATGGATGAATTTCTGGAAAAACACTACCTACCTAAACTAACACAATCAGAAGTAGAACAACTAAATAGACCCATAACAAAAAAAAGAGATTGAAAAGGTAATCAAAAAACTCCCAACAAAAAAAAAACCCTGGCCTGGACAGCTTCACTGCATTGTTCTACCAAATTTTCAGAGAAGAGTTAACACCACTACTACTAAAGGTATTTCAAAGCATAGAAAATGATGGAATACTACCTAACTCATTCTATGAAGCCACCATATCCCTGATACCAAAACCAGGTAAAGACACCACAAAAAAAAAGAAAATTACAGACCTATATCCCTCATGAACATAGATGCAAAAATCCTCAACAAAATTCTAGCCAATAGAATTCAACAATATATCAAAAAAATAATCCTCCATGACAAAGTGGGATTTATACCAGGTATGCAAGGTTGGTGTAATATTAGAAAAACCATTAATGTAATCAACCATATAAATAAAACAAAAGACAAAAAACACATGATCTTATCAATTGATGCAGAAAAGGGCTTTGACAAAGTCCAACACCCACTCATGATAAAAACTCTCAGCAAATAGGAATTGAAGGAAAATTCCTCAAAATAATAAAGGGCATCTATTCAAAGCCAACAGCCAGCATCACTCTAAATGGAGAGAACCTGAAAGCATTTCCCTTGAGAATGAGAACCAGACAAGGATGCCCTTTATCACCGCTCTTATTCAACATTGTGCTAGAGGTCCTAGCCAGAGCAATTAGGCTAGACAAAGAAAGAAAGGGCATCCAGACTGGCAAGGAAGAAGTAATCTCTATTTGCGGATGACATGATCTTATACACAGAAAACCCTAAGGAATCCTCCAGAAAACTACTGAAACTAATAGAAGAGTTTGGCAGAGTCTCAGGTTATAAGACAAGAATACAAAAATCACTTGGATTCCTCTACATCAACAAAAAGAACATCGAAGAGGAAATCACCGAATCAATACCATTCACAGTAGCCCCCAAGAAGATAAAATACTTAGGAATAAATCTTACCAAAGATGTAAAAGACCTATACAAAGAAAACTACAAAGTACTAGCGCAAGAAACTAAAAGGGACCTAGTTAAGTGGAAAAACATACCTTGCTCACGGATAGGAAGACTTAGCATATTAAAAATGTCTATTCTACCAAAAGCCATCTATACATACAATGCACTTCCGAGCCAAATACCAATGACATTTTTTAAAGTGATGGAGAAACAAATCACCAACTTCATATGGAAGGGAAAGAAGCCCCAGATAAGTAAAGCATTACTGAAAAAGAAGAAGAAAGTGGGAGGCCTCACTCTACCTGACTTTAGAACCTATTATACAGCCATAGTAGTCAAAACAGCCTGGTACTGGTACAACAGGCACATAGAACAATGGAACAGAATTGAGAACCCAGATATAAATCCATCCGCATATGAGCAGCTGATATTTGACAAAGGCCCAGTGTCAGTTAATTGGGGAAAAGATAGCCTTTTTAACAAATGGTGCTGGCATAACTGGATATCCATTTGCAAAAAAATGAAACAGGACCCATACCTCACACCATGCACAAAAACGAACCCCAAGTGGATCAAAGACCTAAACATAAAGACTAAAATGATAAAGATCATGGAAGAAAAAATAGGGACAACCTTAGGAGCCCTAATACAAGGCATAAACAGAATACAAAACATTACCAAAAATGACGAAGAGAAACCCGATAACTGGGAGCTCCTAAAAATCAAACACCTATGCTCATCTAAGGACTTCACCAAAAGAGTAAAAAGACCACCTACAGATTGGGAAAAAATTTTTAACTATGACATCTCTGACCAGCACCTGATCTCTAAAATCTATATGATTCTGTTAAAACTCAACCACAAAGAGACAACCCAATCAAAAAGTGGGCAAAGGATATGAACACGCACTTCACTAAAGAAGATATTCAGGCAGCCAACAGATACATGAGAAAATGCTCTCGATCATTAGCCATTAGAGAAATGCAAATTAAAACTACGATGAGATTCCATCTCACACCAACAAGGCTGGCATTAATCCAAAAAACACAAAATAATAAATGTTGGAGAGGCTGTGGAGAGATTCGAACTCTTATACACTGCTGGTGGGAATGTACAGTGGTACAACCCCTTTGGAAATCTACCTGGCATTTTTTTAAAAAGTTAGAAATAGAACTACCATATGACCCAGAAATCCCTCTCCTTGGAATATACCCTAGAGAAATAAGAGCCTTTACACGAACAGATATATGCACACCCATATTTATTGCAGTACTGTTTACAATAGCAAAAAGCTGGAAGCAACCAAGGTGTCCATCAACGGATGAATGGTATATTCACACAATGGAATACTATGCATCGATAAAGAACAGTGACAAATCTGTGAAACATTTCATAACATGGAGGAACCTGGAAGGTATTATGCTGAGTGAAATTAGTCAGATGCAAAAGGACAAATATTGTTTAAGACCACTATTATAAGATCTTGAGAAATAGTATAAACTGAGAAGAACACATTCTTTTGTGGTTACGAGAGGGGGGAGGGAAAGAAGGTGGGGGAGGGTTATTTACTGATTAGTTAGTAGATAAGAACTACTTTAGGTGAAGGGAAGGACAATACTCAATACAGGGAAGGTCAGCTCAACTGGACTGGACTAAAAGCAAAGAAGTTTCCGGGATAAACTGAATGCTTTGAAGGTCAGCTAAGCAAGGGTGGGTGTTTGGGGACTATGGCTTAAGGGGACTTCTAAGTCAATTGGCAAAATAATGCTATTATGAAAACATTCTGCATCCCACTCTGAAGTGTGGCATCTGGGGTCTTAAATGCTAACAAGCAGCCATCTAAGATGCATCAATTGGTCTCAACCCACCTGGATCAAAGGAGAATGAAGAACACACGATAACTACGAGTCCGAGACAGAAAGGGCCACATGAACTCTAGAGACTTATATCATCCTGAGACCAGAAGAACTAGATGGTGCCTGGCCACAACGGATGACTGCCCTGACAGGGAGCACAACAGAGAACCCGTAAGGGAGCAGGAGAACAGTGGGATGCATACCCAAAATTCTCATAAAAAGACCAGACTTAATGGTTTGACTGAGACTAGAAGAATCCCGGCAGTCATGGTCCCCAAACATTCTTTTGGCCCAGGACAGGAACCATTCCCAAAGACAACTCATCAGACATGGAAGGGACTGGACAATGGGTTGGAGAGAGATGCTGATGAAGAGTGAGTTACTTATATCAGGTGGACACTTGAGACTGTATTGGTGTCTCCTCTCTGGAGGGGAGATGGGAGGGTAGAGAGGGTTACAAACTGGCAAAACAGTCACGAAAGGAGAGACTGGAAGGCGGGAGTGGGCTGACTCATGAGGGGGAGAGTAAATGGGAGTATGGAGTAAGGTGTATATAAGCTTATATGTGACAGACTGACTTGATTTGTAAACTTTCACTTAAAGCACAATAAAAATTATTAAAAAAAAAAAAAAAGAGTGTCCACACACCCCTCCTCCGCTTATTATCTCTTGAGGTCATAGCATACAAGTAGAAACTGGGGGCCTTTGAAATTTGTAAAAATATGGCCAGGTAGTTTGGGATGGATCCATTATGTCATTCCTAGCCAGGAGGTATTCACCTCCATCTTCACAGCTCTGCACACATAGCTTCTCTGATGTGAGAGATTCTCCCCTTCGCTTGGCCAAACCATAGCCATTTGTATAGAAAGTATCATGTCCTTCCTTCACCATGAAATTCTCCTGACTATTCCGGCTCTCACAATTGTTTATTCACCTCTGAAATTCTGAGTCACTTATAGCTTCCCCAATCTGATTTGACTTTTTTGGGGGACTGAAGAGGAATAAGGTAACGTTTCTTGAGTGCCCACTCTATGTTTATCTTTTTACAAATATTATCTGTCCATTATAATTTTCTATTCATTGTGTTTCCACATGTAGCCCTTATTTTTTTCTTGTTCTTGTCAGTCACCTGGGTTCTTATAATACATATATAGAGTCTCAATGATGAGTCCAAAATTTACATCTCTTGCCCATAAATTGATCTTGATTGGCATACCTATTTTACAATTAGAAATGCACTACAAACATCGTACAGGAAATCTCTTGAAGTAAATCCATAAAAGCCATATGCATCATCTTTCCTTTCAATTTGTTCTTCAACTTGCATTTCCAAGTCACAGGCAGTATCTCATCTATCCAGAGAATTTCATTTTGAATTGTCCCTCTGATTCATCCTCTACTCTCAAACAATAGGAAAAAAAAAAAAAATGGGGAATTCTCTTTTTCATAAACCTAGCTTATCTTCCCCAGAGAACTGCCCCCAATTCTTAATTTTGCCTCTACTTTGTCCCATATGATTTCAAGTGCATCACATCTAAGTTCTCTTTCAAAAAAAAAAAAAATCTAAGTTGTCTTTCTAGAACATAAATAGTCTAATTACTCTCTTTAAATGCTGTTAGCTAAATTAGAGAATCCAGTCATGGCATTCAAGATATTTCATGGTCTAGACTCTAAATCTCTCTCTTCACCATTCACTGTATGAATTTACTTGCATTTTCTCAAATACACAGGGAGTTTTATTCCTCTTTGCTTTGGATATGCTAGTCCTCTGCCCAGATTGCTTTTCACTGTATCGTTTCTTTGATGATCTTTGAAAATTCAAAGCAAGGGTTACCTCCTTTGTGAAGTCCTTCGTGTTAAGCAAACAGATTAAAATAGTTTTCCCTTCCTGCTTCTTAATAATAGTGCCAAAATTCTATTGCACTCATTATTCATCTCATCCAAAGACTAAGTTCCTTGAAGCAATATTTTTCAAACTTTGCTTTTGAGCCAACAAAACCTAATAATCAATGAAAATAATGCTTAAAAACACAAGTTCCTGGAACCCACACTGAACTGGAATCTCTGAGGGTAGGGCCCTGGAATCTCCATTTTAACAAGAATTCCAGGTGTCACCATGCACATGGAGTTTATCACAATGCCTGCTCCCAATTTAGCCAAGTCAATATGAAACTTAATTTGGTAATTGGGGGAAAAATCATTAGGATGACTTCTTAGGTTTTATTGAAATTTGTGAGCTTGTCTTCCTAGATTAATGTGCTTCAAAGAAAGATATAATCTTTCTTTGAAGTGAATGAATCATTCTTATTGAAGTAACAGAGCCTTGCATCAGAAAGGCAGATCTGTGAACAGCAGGATTCCTATGATCACGTGTGAAGATGACCTTTAGATGTGAGGTGCTGCCGTGCATAGTACTGGAGCTTGGATGGCTTTGGTTTTCTGTTATTCTGAAATGCTTTTTGGACAAAGATAGAGAAATAGCAAATCAAATGCCTATGACTTACCACCTGGATTAAATAATAACATATAAAAACCCATTGCCGTGGAGTCGATTCCGACTCATAGCAACCCTATAGGACAGAGTAGAACTGGCCCACAGGGTTTCCAAAGAGTGCCTGGTGGATTTGAACTGCTGACCTTTTGGTTAGCAGCCATAGCTCTTAACCACTATGCCACAAGGATTTCCAAATAATGACATATACCCACCCCAAAAACCCAGTGTTGTCGAGTCGATTCTGACTCATAGCGACCCTATAGGACAAAGTAGAACTGCCCCATAGAGTTTCCAAGGAGCACCTGGCAGATTCGAACTGCCACCCCTTTGGTTAGCAGCCATAGCACTTAACCACCACGCCACTAGGGTTTCCAAATAATAACATATGAAAAATAAAATTAAAACCCTCTGTGTACCCTTCCAGATTGTATCTCCCTCAGGTGATAACTGTTATTGTGAGTTTACCATTATCATTCCCGTGCATTTCCTCTGACCCCTTGCTATTGAGTCAATTCCAACTCATAGCGACCCTACAGGACAGAGTAGAACTACCCCGTAGAATTCGCAAGGAGCGCCTGATGGACTTGAACTACTGACTTTTGGTTAGCAACCATAGCTGTACACTCCTAAATCATATACAGTAAATGGAGCCCTGGCGGCACACTGGTTAAGAGTTCGTCTGACAACCAAAATGTCAGCAGTTCGAATCCACCAGCTGCTCCTTGGAAACACTATGAGATAGTTCTGCTCTGTCCTGTAGGGTTGCTATGAGTCAGAAATGACTTGACGACAACAGGTTTTCTTTTTGTTTGTTATTGTACTAAATGATTAAAATATTTGCATAAATTGTAACATATTATGTGCATTTTGCCAATATTTTTGTGGTTTATCCAGATTGTTGCAAGCAGATCTACTTCATCCATTTTCATTGCCACATAGAATTCCATTTTATAAATATATTAACCCAAAACCCAACCCACTGCTGTCGAGTCGATTCCAGCTCATAGCAACCCTATAGAACAGAGTAGAACTGCTGCCCCATAGAGTTTCCAAGGAGCGCCTGGTGTATTTGAACTGGTGACCTCTTGGTTAGTAGCCGTGGCACTTAACCACTACGCCACCAGGATTTCCATAAATATATTACAATTTATTTTTCCTCTCTCTTGTTTGTACGGATTTCCATGTGTGACATTTTTTGTTTGCTTGTTTTCTGCACAGGCTTTGCAGTGCACATGTGAAATAAATTTTTAGGTATATGCTTTGGAGTGAAGTTACTTGATAATGTAGTGTCTCACTTTCTTTAGATATTGCCTAATTAACCCACACAGTGCTTATAATATTTACTGTTTAAAGCCCATTTGTGGGCTACCCCTACTGTCTGTCTGCATCAACATTTAATGTTATCACACATTAATTTTACAGTTTTAATTTGCCTTTTATTATTAACAGTGCAGTGAATGTCTTTTCTTGTGGTTATTGATCATTCATGTTTCCACTTCTGTGAATTGCTTAAACATATCTTTTACCTGTTTTTCTGCTGAGAAATCTGTCTTTTCTTATTGATTTATAGAAGTCATTTATATATTCTACATTCTGATTATTTTTCAGCATATGATTGCAGACATTTTCCCCCATTCTATATATTAACTTTTTCCTTATTTTTTTAATGATGTACAATAAATAAGTATACATTAATAAACAAAAAAAAATCTTATGTTTCATTAAAGTTTATATCTATAATTATATGTACACACATGTATATATTTGTACGTGTTATAGTGTTACGGTTTTTCCTTTTTATATCTTCTTTTAGAAATCATTCCTATGGGAAAGTCATGAAATATTTTCCTATGTTTTCTCCTAAAAGTTTAAAAACTTTACATTTCTACAGTCAGATCTTGTGAGCTATCTGGGATTGACTTTTTTCTTGTGCTCATAAATACCATGATTGTCATGTATAATTTGTTCATATGTGGGTGGACTGGCACTGCCTTTTACTTCTAAAACATTAGATCTGTCCTCATTTGAGGCACTTGCTTCTGGTTATTGTCTTCCAAGTTGGTTTGTGGACAGTCATTTCACTGAATCATCACAGCGTTAATGAACCAGAGTGAAAAGCAATAACTAAGACTTCAACCAGAATGGATTTATATTCAGCCGGAATTAAAGACCAATGCTTTTTATGACAAACTATATGATCTCTTCAAATGGCATGTGAATTGTTAACGTATAATGAGTCCCTAACTATGTCTAGCATCATTTACTTCAGTTTTAGTTCTATATGTTTTCCTTGTTTGTAGGACCCTAGCAATCTTGAACCTTAGAAATGAACTTCAAAAGATGGGAGGAAGAATCGCATCTCACTCTAGGAGGGAAGTATGATTGACCATTTGACAGGTGAATTATGACCCAGAGGCAGAAAAACATTTCAGCAGAATAGCCAACTTCTTCTGATCAATGGGTAGCCCTTGAGTAAGCACCCTAAAATATTAATCCAAGCACAAATGTTTAGAAAGAAAATCATTGCAGCGCACTGTACATACTACATTAAGCTTTACCCTGGAATGCAGAGCTAAGAGGACTGTAAAACAACTTCACCTACTTATATACAATCACAGGAGAGTACTCTGTAGGATGTTGCTTAATATTCTATAACAAACAACAAAATACCACACAAATTTGGTCTATGCTAAGCAAGTGTTACATTATTTAAATATTAGGCATCAATTAGAGAGAAATGTAAGAATAGCCTGGTTTAGCCAGTGAGAGAATCATATATTTATAAGCTTATCTGAAGAAAAAAAAAAAAAAAAAAGGAAAAACAACAAAACTTGCACATACAATACAAACTACAGTCCAGGCTATTAATTTAAATTTCTTCCAATAAAAGTTTTTTTTTTTTTTTAATCACATCTCTGATCAAGCAAAGGAAATTATTTTGGTAAATGGGCAAATTCATGTTGTACCTTTACTTATTCATTCTTTTTGCCCCCTCTTTGACTTCCATTCTGAATTTGTCAGCACAGTGTCGTTTACACAAAGACTCAGGCTTGTCTTCTAACTTCTTTCCACTGCACCCCTAGTCATAGCTTGCCTGGTGATATACTGAATGCTTCTCCATCCCGCAACATGTCACTTTGTTTCTAACTTGGCACCTTTGTCCTTGCCTTTCTTTCTTCCCTGTGTCTATGCAGTGAGATCATACTCGTACTTCAAGATCTAACTTCATTGTCACCCCATTTTTGGAAGCATTTCCTCGTTATCCCATAGCAAGTTAGACTTTTGGTCACGTGTTTTAATAGGACTTAGCACTTGCCTATATTGCTCTTTAGTATGAGCAATATTTATGTGTCAGTATTTATGGCTAGACTGCGAGTACTAGGTCAAAGAGAGTGAATAGTTGTCTAGTGTATTTGCCTAAGCCTGCACTATTCAATGCTGTAACCACGAGCTGCATATGACTATTGAGAAGTTAAAATATGGCTAGGGCAACTGAGGAAATGAATTTCTAATTTTATTTACTTTAAAGTTCAATTTAAATAGCCACATATTAAGTGGCTACCTCTTGGATGGAGCAGATAAAGAATATTTCCATCATCCCAGAACATTCCATTGAATAGTGTTGGGAAAGGTAACCTCTCTGTAAAATTTGGAAAAAAAAAATCAACTGAAGAATTAATGGATTTTACCGGACAGGCCAATAGAATCAGTCCATTAGATTTTCAATAGACAGCTGCCACCGAGTTCTGTTATATTTATGATTCTGCTAGTGAGGATAAAGTTATGCAAATTTATAAACTTCAGCATGTCCCAGGAAAAAAATAGATTAGCTCAGCCTGACCAGAAAGGTAATGACAATGTACAAAGTAGCAAAGAAACATATGAGAGGTGTTAAAGATTACCTTTGGTGAATTCCTTAGATAGTCACCAAAATTTTTTTTGCCTGAGATAGTAGTATACCACATTTTGGCATTTATGATACATAGATAGAAGAAATACTATTAAGCCAGTTGTAAAAATTCCATCACTTAGTATTTGGTTTCCAAATACCAATTCTTCCAATGTAGTCTCCCAATGCCTTTTAAAATGTGAATTTTAAACACAGATTAATAGTTTCTCAGTCTATTAATATTACAAGGATGGCAGTAAGCCAGAAGAGATTTTATTTAAAATGAATGTATCTACAATGCATCTGCTCTATGGGATTTACTGTACTAAACAAGCACATTTAATACAGAAAGAACCTTAAAAAGGAGCATTGTGGTTCTGGACGTGACAGCTGGTGAGGTATGATGGAGGTTTGGGAGTGAAAAGACTGCAGAGCCGAACGCAGTGAAGTCGATGTAAAAGCCCAAGAGGACTTCCTGTTGGGGCTGATACAAAGTGGCCAATATGGCAGTGCCTTAGCCACCTGCACCTGCAAACTGCCAGATCAAAGACTAACATGATCAAATGGGATTGCTGCAGTGACACAAATGTATGCAGATATGGTGAATTGCAGACTAATGGAACATCTGCTCCTTTTTGACTCCTTGGGGGAGGGGGCAGGATGTACACAAGGAACAGCCTTGTGGTGACCGTGAGAGCATTGGAAATAAGAAGCAACAGTTCAGTCCTCCAATTTTATGCTTTATTCCCTTAATGTAGTGACTCACCGTCTGATTATAATATTGCTTTAATCCCTCCTCCTGTTCTATTTCCGTTAGATATTCTAGGTAGAGGCAATTTGGCATATTATGGAGGAGTTCTGCTCACAGATGATGAGCTAAGGTACTTGAAAATTACCTTGGAATTTCCTATCCTTTGTACATCACACAAAAATAAGGCTATTCATGCGCTCCATGCAGAGGGCATAGCCAATGAATTTTTTTTTCCCCAGTAGGGGAATTATTTTAGGCTGACTCAGCCATTCTCTTTTTTCCTGATTCCCATTGTTACAGGTGTTTTTCTGTGTAACTAAAGTAAACTTGGTAAACTCAAGAGGATGCAAAGAAGATACTACTTTTTTTTAGTTCATTAGGATAATATTACAACAAATTAACCAATTACTTTTATTCGGAACAATATCGTGTTACCTGTCTGTGATTCACATCTGTGTTGACTGAATCCTGTTAACACTTAGGTGCATTGTTCCCACTGATTCCCATTGATTATGAGCATCTTGAGATAATTTGGGGGTATGAGACAATATTATTAAAGAGGTCTCACAAACTGATTGCTTCGGCAGGAGGAAGGATGAAAAGAGCAAGACAATTTTCTTATGTGCATTTTTTCCTGGAGCTTGAAGCTCTAGCTAATATACTAGTGAAAATAGCCTTTATTTTGCCTTAGGTTGCTAGTGCCTTAGCAGGAATGAAGGGTTTCATTTGCAAGGCTGTAAAACTATTCTGTTACCCTTAGGTCCCTTCACCCTTCCTAGGAGGAGAAAGAATTCAAGACAGGGAGGATAAAGAAGACATGGAGCTATGAGCCGCTGTGATACTACTATCACAGGACCTTTTCCCTGTTCCTGTGACTTACCTTTGATTTACTTTGGCATTCTTTTCTTATATCATTTACTCTCCGGAATGTGCAAGATCTCTGGATTTGAACAAGTTACAGTTCAATGCAAGAGACATGCATTAAATATCAATTTCTATGAGGCTGGGTGTTGTGATAGACATTGAAAGGTATTGAAATGAATATAAGTTATCCTCACTCCTTATAAATTCAGGTTATAGCATATAAACATCAATGGAACTCTCCCTCTGAATGTATGTGTGTGTATACCCCCTGCTTGCACACTCTTGTCTCAGAGAAATCACTGCGTTCTTCTCTCCAGAGCCAACGTCTTTCTTTGGGGCCATCACTCATGAATTCTCCTCTTCGACTCAACCTCAACTAGCTTCTTTATTTCTTTAATTATTTCCACCCTAAAAAAAAAAAAAGAAAAGAAAAGAAATCCTACACTCTTCTCATAATCTTTCTGTCTTGTTATCGCTTTGTATCCTCCTCCCCCATTTAAAATTAAAATTCTTCAGATAGTCTTCCCTAGGCTGTTCCCAGTTAGTCAGCTCTTAACCAGAGAAAGATTTATATAGTCTGATAACATTTAGGTCGTGTTGCCTTAGAAATTGTCAAATCAACGCTAAGCTTCAGATTTCATTCTACTTAAAATTTCTGAGACATTCGAAATGTATCTAATAACTTCCAAGACATAATTCTTTTCTAGTTCTCCCCCATACGTTTTGACCCTTCTGCTTCTTTTGCTCCTTCCTTCTTCTCTACCAATCACTTCAAACCCCAAAATCAAATGCATCGCTGTTGAGTATATTCCAACTCATGGCGACTCCACAGTACAACTGTTCCTTAGGGTATTTTGCTGTCATCTTCACTGAAGCAGATCACCAAGCCATTCTTCAGCAGTGCCTCTGGGTTGATTCGAACTGCCAACCTTTAGGCTAGTTGTTGAGTGCAAACCGTTTGTGCCACCCAGGGACCTTACCACTCCCTTAAAAGGTGTATATATTCCCCTGGTTCTGCCCAGAGAGTTTTCCTCATTGTTTTCTGTATATTCTCACTCTGTGATCTTCATTTCCATGACTTCAGCTTTTATATTATGGAGAATCAGATCCTATGGTGTTAATAATAATTGATGATAATATGTATCGATAGTGTCAATAGACCACTTATGCTTACTCAGCATGATGGGAACTGCATTTATACATTATGTTTTTCACCTAATCCTACAAATTAATAAGTAGGCATTATCATTCCCTCTTTTAGTGGTTAAGAGCTGTGGCTGCTAACCAAAAGGTCGGCAGTTCGAATCCAGCAGGTGCTCCTTGGAAACCTTATGGGGCAGTTCTACTCTGTCATATAGGGTCACGATGACTCAGAATCTACTCCATGGCAATGGGTTTTGTTTTTTTTTTTTAATTTATTTAACACAAAGAATGTGTGACTTTCATATGCAAGGCTTCATGGCTAAGTGGCAAAGCTTCAACTCACATGCTATTCTGTTTAGCTTCAGAGTCTAGGCTCTTAACAATAAAGAGTCTTTATCAAATACATCCCTCCACGGCAGTGTCTCAGTCTTGTCTGAACATAAGAATCACCTGGGGAGCTTTTAAAAATCCCAAGGTCTAGCTTGCATCCCAATCACTTAAATCAGAATCTCTGGGGAAGGGGCCCATGCCTCATTGTTTTTTTTTTTAAAGCAACCTAGGCGATTGTGATGGAGACCAAAGGAGAGAGCCACTGCTCTATAGTAAGTATTTTGGTAGTATTTGGTGTTACTTCTCCAGCCTAGATCTCTCTCCAGAGCTTTAAATTTGTACTGTTAAGGACTTTTTGGGCCTCATCTTTTGTCTCTCCACATCCTCACCCCACCACAGGGTTTAGTGTGTTCCAAATTGAAGTTATGGTCATTCATTCGCCATCCAAATAGTCATGGCCTTCGAAATCCTTAGTCTTATTTAAAGTCGTTACTGTCTCCCCCTCCCTACTCATCAGTCCCTAAGTGAAACCTGTGGAGCGGCGTCTCAATCGAGACTCCTCACTCCTTGTATTTGGGAATATCTAATTTTTTTTTTTTACCGTATCTCAGAAACATCTTTTCAATTTTCCCTTTCCTCTTCATCATCTCTGCAAGTGAGTGTATTCAGGCTGCATTTTGTAGCAGCCTCACTGTCTGTTTTTTTCATATTTTTTAGTCTTTCCTTGGTTTGCTTTTCCTTGTTTAATGCTGTCAGTGTTTCATTGCTAATAACCAAATCACTCTTGTCACTCTTTGATTAAAAACGTTACTCTGCTGCCTACAGAATACTATCCAAACACCATAATTTATGAGAGTCTTCACCCTCTGGACACACCTCTCTCCCTTACCTAATTTTCTTTCACTTAATTGAAACACCCCTGTATTCTAAAGCCTTATATATATACTCTCAAGGCATCTCTACTTTCTCTTTTTTTTAAAAAAAAAACAAACTTGTTGAGATCGAGTGGATTCCTTTTTGCAAATAATGTGCATTATACCTTATTCTGCCCACTGCACAATCCCCCCCATGTTATTTTTGTAAGTGCAGTATGCCAATTTTTTTAGATGTTGCTGACTTCAATGGACACTAAGAAGACATAAGGAAACTATGAAATAAGCAGACCTCACATAACATGTGGGGTCGCTGTGAGTCGGAATGTACTCATTGGCAATGAGTGTGGGTAACATAGCCTAATTATCACACTTGGGATGATCTGATGAAGTTTTTGAAGTCAACTGTTGAGCTAATATGCTATAATTATCAACATAAAATAGTTGAAACAAATACAAAGTTCTGTTTATTTTGTCATTCCTGCGGGGCTACCAAACTTGATCCAAGATTTTGTAACCATAGCTAATACCTTTATGATACAATTATGATCAAAAGTACTATTTTTGGACTATTTTTATACACTTAAGCAGGAGATTAGAGAAAATGGACAGAATAAAAGAAAATGAACAGAATGATATGATTACCTGTAATATGGGAGGACAGGTGTTTGAGAACAAAATTTACTGCTGGAAAAGTCACAAGACATGCATGACATGCATGGGCAAGCTATGCCAGAATTGTTTTACTTAATTTCATCATTTCCATGTTATATATGCGGGCAGATTATTTACGTGGGTGCATTATTTATGAAAAAATATGAAATCACAGTTATAAAGGAGGTTGGGTGGCACAAGTCGTTTGCAATCAGCTGCTAACCTAAAGTTTGGGGATTTGAACCTAACAAGCTGCCCAGCAGAAGAAAGACCTGGCAAACTGCTACTCTGAAGATTACAACCAAGAGAGCTTTATGGGGCACGGTTCTAGTCTGTAACACATGGGATTGCTGTGGGCTGGAATCGGCTGGATGGCAGTGAGTTTTTTTTTTTTTTTTTGTATCACACTCATCAATGTTTTTCTTCCTTACTAGATTATTAGCATGAGGACGGAAGGACTACTTTTCATTTCAGTGTTTTCCACCTGTTAGCAGAGTACATTAAATGTAGAAGTTATTTGTTGACTCTGTGGAGGAATGAATGCAGAAAACTTCTCAGAATTGTTCTTTCACATATTTTTTTCTTAGTGCAGATAACCAAATACCTTCCTCTCTCTTCTTTACCTGGTAAACTCATATATATTCTGTTATCTTCACAAATGAAATATTTGTAGAGTTCACCACACAGAAATAGTAGCTTTCTCTTTTTTTCTGGCTTCCCCGATACATTGTTCCTGTAACTCTTAAACAGTGATCATATTATATAGCAACTTATAGGCTTATTTCCTTTCTGAATTAATAATACCTAAGAATAGGTATTAATTTTTTTTTTTTTTTAAGAATAGGGGCTTATTTATAACCTCTACACATATTATAGCCTGGTATATTGTTAATACATGCATTTTTATCATTGTTGAGTGGCTAGCTGGTTTCATGGATTTTTGAGTGCAGCCAAGGACCCTGGTCAGTGATACTTCAGCTATGGATGCTGCTCTGTTTAATGATGAGCTTGTGCACCTTTCATCTGGGAAAAGAAATGGAAAAATACAGTGATATCTTGTACTCTGTGGTCATTCATTAAATGGTACATATGAGTAAGGAAAATTGTCCAATTTATTATCTTAATAATCAGATTTTCAATGTTTTATAAGCCCTTTTCTATACTGACGGCACTGGGTACTGGGTTATATTATTGTAGAAATTAATTATGAGGTAATTGAAGTTTGGTCATTATTCTTAAAAGTCTCTGCCCTCCCTAGTGAGAGAGGAATGATCCTTATTCTTCGTGTATACATTTAATGTGTGTAATATCTGTAATAGTCCATATATAGACATCAGAATACTGTTAATATACTTGGTTTACTGGTTCTTAAGTTGTGGCCTTAAATATCTTCAACTTTGCTATTCTACCATAGATTAAACACACGGCTTTTGCCCTTCTCCATATGATTTATAATTTATATACATAATGGCCCTAAGCTAATTTATCAAACATGCATAAGTGATTTTCACTATTGAATTTTGTTAATATCCTGCCTTAAAAACAAACAAACAAACAAAAAAATCCTGCCTTAGGGTATATTAAGAAAACTGAGTTTTTATGTTTCTACTAGATAATGAATTGGTTATAGTACATTTAGATTGCAGTGCTATAGAATTATATTTTTTCATGTGGAGATATTTTTTTCATTTAACAGTGAATTGCAATAATACAATAATATTATAACTTAAGTCACATTTCAGAATTGAGGATAACATAAAGAAAATACAGTATACAATTTTTATTGATTTACAGAGAATTAATGTGTAATTCAGTTTTCCCCTGTATACTGAGGTATACAATACTCAGTGAATCCCAGGAAAATGTTGTCTTATTAAGATTTAACAGCAAGAGAAGAAATGTTCATGTGTTTCACGAAATTATAAAAGTAGTGCACTATTTTGAGCCCAGGCATATCCTATTTACTCTTCTTTTTGGACATAAAGAGTAAAACGATTTCCATACTTGTCATTCCTGCCCTCACTGTCAGTCAATGTTTTCCTGGTAGAAGTAAGGATAAATCCCAAAGCTACCACTCAGCTACATACCTACATGAGAAAACTCAATTTAAAAAAATCATTTATCTATTGAACTCTAGAACAACTAAGTTTATTGCGAGATGTATGAATTGTTTGTTTTACCCACATACTTTGATGTGGTACACAAATAATTTTATAATACCTGCATGTTACAGAAGCCCTACCTTCTAATGTATACGCAGATACAGTGAAAGCTGGAACCTGTGTAAGGTAGATACCTGTCAGAGAAGGGAAGCTCAAATGTTTTCCACTAGTAGATAATGATAGAAAAATGGTACGACTGCACCCTGTTAAAGGCGGGAAAATTTGAGATGCGGAAAACTTTTGAGACTCTAAAAAACAAGACAGTCTTACTGAGTTCTAGTTCTCACAAGTTTCACTGTAATTTAAAAAAAAAACAGAAAAGACTTTTAAGGAAATGTAGCGTTTGCCATTTGGTTTATATATATATAAATAT